>NC_092716.1:121607068-123086130 GCF_047496885.1 Scyliorhinus torazame
CCCCCCCCACACTCCCCCCCACTCCCCCACATTCCCCCCCACTCCCCCACACTCCCCCACACTCCCCCCCACTCCCCCACACTCCCCCCCACTCCCCCCCAATCCCCCACAACTCCCCCCACTCCCCCCCCACTCCCCCCCACACCCACCCCCCTCACTCCCCCCACACCCACACCCCCCCCACCCCACTCCCCCCACTCCCCCCACACCCACCCCCCCACTCCCCCCACACCCACCACCCCCACTCCCCCCACACCCACACCCCCGCTCCCCCCACCCCCACCACCCCCGTCCCCCCACACCCACCCCCCCACTCCCCCCACACCCACCCCCCCCACTCCCCCCACACCCCCCCCCCACTCCCCCACACTCCCCCCCACACCCCCCACCCACCCACCTCCCCCCCACTCCCCCCACACTCACCCCCATTCCCCCACACCCACTCCCCCCACACCCCCCACACCCCACCCCCCCACACACCCCCCACTCCCCACCCACCCACTCCCCCCAAACCCACCCCCCCACTCCCCCCCACACCCACCCCCCCACACACACCCCCACTCTCCCCACTCCCCCCACACCCAGCCCCCCCACTCCCCCCACAACCCCCCCACACCCACCCCCCCCACTCCCCCCCACACCCACCCCCCCCACACCCCCCCACTCCCCACCCACCCACTCCCCCCCAAACCCACCCCCCTACTCCCCCCACACCCACCCCCCCACACCCACCCCCCCACTCCCCCCAACTCCCCCCCACACCCCCACACCCCCCCAACTCCCCCCACTCTCCCCACACCCCCCCACTCCCCCAACACCCGCTCCCCCCACACCCACCCACCCACTCCCCCCACCCCCCCCACACACCCCCCACTCCCCCACACCCACCCCCCCACACGCCCCCCACACCCCACCCCCCCCACACCCCCACTCCCCCCACACCCACCCACACACCCACTCCCCCCACACCCACCCCCCCACTCCCCCCACACCCACCCACCCTCCACTCCCCCCACACCCAACCCCCCCACACCCAACCCCCCACTCCCCCCCTCCCCCCCCACACCCACCCCCCCACTCCCCCCCTCCCCCCCCACACCCACCCCCCACTCCCCCCACTCCCCCCCCACACCCACCCCCCCACTCCCCCCACTCCCCACCACACCCACCCCCCACTCCCCCCACTCCCCCCCCCACCCCCCCCCACCCCCCCACACCCAACCCCCCCACACCCAACCCCCCACTCCCCCCTCCCCCCCACACACCCACCCCCCCACTCCCCCCACTCCCCCCCCACACTCCCCCCACTCCCCACCACACCCACCCCCCACTCCCCCCACTCCCCCCCCCACCCCCCCCACTCCCTCCTCCCCCCCCACACACACACCCCCACTCCCCCCTCCCACCCCACACCCACCCCCCCCACTCCCCCCTCCACCCCCCACAACCACACCCCCACTCCCCCCTCCCACCCCACACTCACCCTCCCACCCCACACCCACCCCCCACTCCCCCCCCACTCCCCCCACTCCCCCCACACCCACCCCCCCACACACACCCCCACTCCCCCCACACCCACCCCCCCAAACACACCCCCACTCCCCCCACACCCACCCACCCACACACACCCCCACTCCCCCCACACCCACCCCCCACACACACCCCCACTCTCCCCACTCCCCCCACACCCAGCCCCCCCCACTCCCCCACAACCCCCCCACACCCACCCCCCCCACTCCCCCCACACCCACCCCCCCACACACCCCCCACTCCCCACCCACCCACTCCCCCCAAACCCACCCCCCCACTCCCCCCACACACACCCCCCCCACACCCACCCCCCCACTCCCCCCAACTCCCCCCACACCCCCCACACACCCCCAACTCCCCCCACTCTCCCCACACCCCCCCACTCCCCCAACACCCGCTCCCCCCACACCCACCCACCCACTCCCCCCACCCCCCCCACACACACCCCCACTCCCCCCACACCCACCCCCCCACACCCACCCCCCCCACACACCCCCCACTCCCCCCACACCCACCCACCCACCCACTCCCCCCACACCCACCCCCCCCACTCCCCCCACACCCACCCACCCACCCACTCCCCCCACACCCACCACCCCACTCCCCCCACACCCACCCACCCTCCACTCCCCCCACCCCCCCACACACACCCCCACTCCGCCCACACCCACCCCCCCACACCCACCCCCCCCACACGCCCCCCACTCCCCCCACACCCACCCACCCACCCACTCCCCCCACACCCACCCCCCCCACTCCCCCCACACCCACCCACCCACCCACTCCCCCCACACCCACCCCCCCACTCCCCCCACACCCACCCACCCTCCACTCGCCCCACACCCAACCCCCCCACACCCAACCCCCCACTCCCCCCCTCCCCCCACACCCACCCCCCCCCACTCCCCCCACTCCCCCCCACACCCACCCCCCCACTCCCCCCCCACACCCACCCCCCACTCCCCCCACTCCCCCCCCACCCCCACCCCCCCCACTCCCCCCTCCCCCCCACTCCCCCCTCCCCCCCCAAACCCACACCCCCACTCCCCACTCCCACCCCACACCCACCCCCCCCACTCCCCCCTCCGCCCCCCACACCCACACCCCCACTCCCCCTGCCACCCCACACCCACCCTCCCACCCCACACCCACCCCCCCACTCCCCCCCCCACACCCCCCACTCCCCCCACACCCACCCCCCCACACACACCCCCACTCCCCCACACCCCACCCCCCCACACACACCCCCACTCCCCCCACACCCACCCACCCACACACCCCCACTCCCCCCACAACCCACCCCCCCCACACACACCCCCACTATCCCCACTCCCCCCACACCCAGCCCCCCCACTCCCCCCACTCCCCCCACAACCCCCCCACACCCACCCCCCCCACTCCCCCCACACCCACCCCCCCACACACCCCCACTCCCCCCACACCCACCCACCCACTCCCCCCAAACCCACCCCCCACTCCCCCCACACCCACACCCCCACTCCCCCCCACTCCCCCCACTCCCCCCCCCACACACCCCCCCACTCCCCCCACACCACCCCCCCCCACACATCCCCCCACACCTCCCACACCCACCCCCCCCACACACACCCACTCCCCCCACTCCCCCCACACCCACACCCCCACTCCCCCCACACCCACCCCCCCACACACCCCCCCACTCCCCCCACTCCCCCCACACCCATCCCCCCACTCACCCCCCCCACTCCCCCCACTCCCCCCACACCCACCCCCCCACACACCCCCCCCACTCCCCCCACACCCACCCCCCCACTCCCCCCACACCCACCCCCCCACACACACACCCACTCCCCCCACACCCACCCCCCCACACACACCCCCACTCCCCCCACACACACCCCCCCACACACACCCCCACTCTCCCCACTCCCCCCCACACCCAGCCCCCCCACTCCCCCACAACCCCCCCACACCCACCCCCCCCCACTCCCACCACAACCCCCCCACACACCACCCCCACTACCCCCCACTCCCACCACACCCACCCCCCCACTCCCCCCACACCCACCCACCCCACGCCCCCCCACACTACCCCCCCCCACACCCACCCACCCCACGCCCCCCCCACACTACCCCCCCCGCTCCCCCCCCACACTCCCCCTACACCCACCCCCCCCACACTCCCCCGCACACTCCCCCCCACACCCACCCCCCCACTCCCCCCCCCACACTCCCCCCACACTACCCCCACACTCCCCCCACACTCCCCCACACCCACCCTCCCCACTCCCCCCCGCACTCCCCTCACACTCCCCCCCACACTCCCCCCCCACACTCCCCCCCCCCACACTCCCCTCACACCCACCCTCCCCACTCCCCCCCCGCACTCCCCTCACACTCCCCCCCACACTCCCCCCCCACAGTCCCCCCCCCACACTCCCCCCCCACCCACCCCGTCACACTCCCCCCCACACTCCCACCCCACCCCCACACCCCCCCCACACTCCCACCCACACTCCCTCCCCCACTACCCCCCCACACTCCCCCCCAACACTCCCCCACACTCCCCCCCACACTCCCCCCCCACTCACCCACACTCCCCCCCCCACTCATCCACACTCCCCCCCCACACTCCCCCCCACTCCCCCACATTCCCCCCCACTCCCCCACACTCCCCCACACTCCCCCCCACTCCCCCACACTCCCCCCCACTCCCCCCAATCCCCCACACTCCCCCCACTCCCCCCCACTCCCCCCACACCCACCCCCCTCACTCCCCCCACACCCACACCCCCACACCCCACTCCCCCCACTCCCCCCACACCCACCCCCCCACTCCCCCCACACCCACCACCCCCACTCCCCCCACACCCACACCCCCGCTCCCCCCACCCCCACCACCCCCGCTCCCCCCACACCCACCCCCCCACTCCCCCCACACCCACCCCCCCCACTCCCCCCACACCCACCCCCCCCACTCCACCCACACTCCCCCCCCACTCCCCCCACACCCACCCACACTCCCCCCCACTCCCCCCCACACTCACCCCCATTCCCCCCACACCCACTCCCCCCACACCCCCCACACCCACCCCCCCACACACCCCCCACTCCCCACCCACCCACTCCCCCCAAACCCACCCCCCCACTCCCCCCACACCACCCCCCCACACACACCCCCACTCTCCCCACTCCCCCCACACCCAGCCCCCCCCACTCCCCCCACAACCCCCCCACACCCACCCCCCCCACTCCCCCCACACCCACCCCCCCACACACCCCCCACTCCCACCCACCCACTCCCCCCAAACCCACCCCCCCACTCCCCCCACACCCACCCCCCCACACCCACCCCCCCACTCCCCCCAACTCCCCCACACCCCCACACACCCCCAACTCCCCCCACTCTCCCCACACCCCCCCACTCCCCCAACACCCGCTCCCCCCACACCCACCCACCCACTCCCCCCACCCCCCCCACACACACCCCCACTCCCCCCACACCCACCCCCCCACACGCCCCCCACACCCACCCCCCCACACACCCCACTCCCCCCACACCCACCCACCACACCCACTCCCCCCACACCCACCCCCCCACTCCCCCCACACCCACCCACCCTCCACTCCCCCCACACCCAACCCCCCCACACCCAACCCCCCACTCCCCCCCTCCCCCCCCACACCCACCCCCCACTCCCCCCCTCCCCCCCCACACCCACCCCCCCACTCCCCCCACTCCCCCCCCACACCCACCCCCCCACTCCCCCCACTCCCCACCACACCCACCCCCCACTCCCCCCACTCCCCCCCCCACCCCCCCCCACTCCCCCCACACCCAACCCCCCCACACCCAACCCCCCACTCCCCCCTCCCCCCACACACCCACCCCCCCACTCCCCCCACTCCCCCCCCACACTCCCCCCACTCCCCACCACACCCACCCCCCACTCCCCCCACTCCCCCCCCACCCCCCCCACTCCCTCCTCCCCCCCCACACACACACCCCCACTCCCCCCTCCCACCCCACACCCACCCCCCCCACTCCCCCCTCCACCCCCCACAACCACACCCCCACTCCCCCCTCCCACCCCACACTCACCACTCCCACCCCACACCCACCCCCCCACTCCCCCCCCACTCCCCCCACTCCCCCCACACCCACCCCCCCACACACACCCCCACTCCCCCCACACCCACCCCCCCAAACACACCCCCACTCCCCCCACACCCACCACCCACACACACCCCCACTCCCCCCACACCCCACCCCCCCACACACACCCCCACTCTCCCCACTCCCCCCACACCCAGCCCCCCCACTCCCCCCACAACCCCCCCACACCCACCCCCCCCACTCCCCCACACCCACCCCCCCACACACCCCCCCACCCCCACCCACCCACTCCCCCAAACCCACCCCCCCACACCCCCCACACACACCCCCCCACACCCACCCCCCCACTCCCCCAACTCCCCCCACACCCCCACACACCCCCCAACTCCCCCCACTCTCCCCACACCCCCCCACTCCCCCAACACCCGCTCCCCCCACACCCACCCACCCACCCCCCCACACCCACCCCCCCACTCCCCCCACACCCACCCACCCTCCACTCCCCCCCCACACCCAACCCCCCCACACCCAACCCCCCACTCCCCCCCTCCCCCCCCACACCCACCCCCCCACTCCCCCCCTCCCCCCCACACCCACCCCCCACTCCCCCCACTCCCCCCCACACCCACCCCCCCACTCCCCCCACCCCACCACACCCACCCCCCACTCCCCCACTCCCCCCCCCCACCCCCCCCCCACTCCCCCCACACCCCCCCCCACCCCCCCCCCACTCCCCCCACACCCAACCCCCCCCACACCCAACCCCCCACTCCCCCCTCCCCCCACACACCCCACCCCCCCACTCCCCCCACTCCCCCCCCACACTCCCCCCACTCCCCACCACACCCACCCCCCACTCCCCCCACTCCCCCCCCACCCCCCCCACTCCCTCCTCCCCCCCCACACACACACCCCCACTCCCCCCTCCCACCCCCACACCCACCCCCCCCACTCCCCCCTCCACCCCCCACAACCACACCCCCACTCCCCCCTCCCACCCCACACTCACCCTCCCACCCCACACCCACCCCCCCACTCCCCCCCCACTCCCCCCACTCCCCCCACACCCACCCCCCCACACACACCCCCACTCCCCCCACACCCACCCCCCCAAACACACCCCCACTCCCCCCACACCCACCCACCCACACACACCCCCACTCCCCCCACACCCACCCCCCCACACACACCCCCACTCTCCCCACTCCCCCCCACACCCAGCCCCCCCACTCCCCCCACAACCCCCCCACACCCACCCCCCCCCACTCCCCCCACACCCACCCCCCCCACACACCCCCCACTCCCCACCCACCCACTCCCCCCCAAACCCACCCCCCCACTCCCCCCACACACACCCCCCCACACCCACCCCCCCACTCCCCCCAACTCCCCACACACCCCCCAACTCCCCCCACTCTCCCCACACCCCCCCACTCCCCCAACACCCGCTCCCCCCACACCCACCCACCCACTCCCCCCAACCCCCCCACACACACCCCCACTCCCCCCACACCCACCCCCCCCACACCCACCCCCCCACACACCCCCCACTCCCCCCACACCCACCCACCCACCCACTCCCCCCACACCCACCCCCCCCACTCCCCCCACACCCACCCACCCACCCACTCCCCCCACACCCACCACCCCACTCCCCCCACACCCACCCACCCTCCACTCCCCCCACCCCCCCACACACACCCCCACTCCGCCCACACCCACCCCCCCACACCCACCCCCCCACACGCCCCCCACTCCCCCCACACCCACCCACCCACCCACTCCCCCCACACCCACCCCCCCCACTCCCCCCACACCCACCCACCCACCCACTCCCCCCACACCCACCCCCCCACTCCCCCCACACCCACCCACCCTCCACTCGCCCCACACCCAACCCCCCCACACCCAACCCCCCACTCCCCCCCTCCCCCCACACCCACCCCCCCACTCCCCCCACTCCCCCCCACACCCACCCCCCCACTCCCCCCCCACACCCACCCCCCACTCCCCCCACTCCCCCCCCACCCCCACCCCCCCACTCCCCCCTCCCCCCCACTCCCCCCTCCCCCCCCAAACCCACACCCCCACTCCCCACTCCCACCCCACACCCACCCCCCCCACTCCCCCCTCCGCCCCCCACACCCACACCCCCACTCCCCCTGCCACCCCACACCCACCCTCCCACCCCACACCCACCCCCCCCACTCCCCCCCCACACCCCCCACTCCCCCCACACCCACCCCCCCACACACACCCCCACTCCCCCCACACCCACCCCCCCACACACACCCCCACTCCCCCCACACCCACCCACCCACACACCCCCACTCCCCCCACACCCACCCCCCCACACACACCCCCACTCTCCCCACTCCCCCCACACCCAGCCCCCCCACTCCCCCCCACTCCCCCCACAACCCCCCCACACCCACCCCCCCCACTCCCCCCACACCCACCCCCCCACACACCCCCACTCCCCCCACACCCACCCCACCCACTCCCCCCAAACCCACCCCCCCACCCCCCCACACCCACCCCCCCACACCCCACCCCCCACTCCCCCCACACCCACCCCCACCCCCCCACACCCACCCCCCACTCCCCCCACACCCACCCCCCACTCCCCCCACACCCACCCCCCCACACCCACCCCCCACTCCCCCCACACCCACCCCCCACTCCCCCCACACCCCCACACACACCCGCACTCCACCCACACCCACCACCCCCACTCCCCCCACTCCCCCCACACCCACCACCCACCCACTCCCCCCACACCCACCCCCCCACTCCCCCCACACCCACCCCCCCACTCCCCCCACACCCCCCTCCCACTCCCCCCACACCTACCCCCCCACTCCCCCCACTCCCCCCACACCCATCCCCCCACACATCCCCCCCACCCACCCCCCCACACACACACCCACTCCCCCCACTCCCCCCACACCCACACCCCCACTCCCCCCCACTCCCCCCACTCCCCCCACACCCCCCCCACACACCCCCCACACCCCCCCACTCCCCCCACACCCACCCCCCCACACATCCCCCCCACACCCCCCACACCCACCCCCCCACACACACACCCACTCCCCCCACTCCCCCCACACCCACACCCCCACTCCCCCCACTCCCCCCACACCCACCCCCCCACACACACACCCACTCCCCCCACACCCACCCCCCCACACACACCCCCACTCCCCCCACCCCCACCCCCCCACACACACCCCCCACTCTCCCCACTCCCCCCACACCCAGCCCCCCCACTCCCCCCACAACCCCCCCACACACACACCCCCCCCACTCCCCCCACAACCCCCCCCACACACCACCCCCACTACCCCCCACTCCCACCACACCCACCCCCCCACACCCCCACACCCACCCACCCCACGCCCCCCCACACTACCCCCCCCACACCCACCCACCCCACGCCCCCCCACACTACCCCCCCCCGCTCCCCCCCCCACACTCCCCCTACACCCACCCCCCCCACACTCCCCCCCACACTCCCCCCCACACCCCACACCCCCACTCCCCCCCCACACTCCCCCCACACTCCCCCCACACTCCCCCCACACCCACCCTCCCCACTCCCCCCCCGCACTCCCCTCACACCCACCCTCCCCACTCCCCCCCCCCGCACTCCCCTCACACTCCCCCCACACTCCCCCCCAACACTCCCCCCCCCACACTCCCCCCCCACACTCCCCTCACACCCACCCTCCCCACTCCCCCCCCGCACTCCCCTCACACTCCCCCCCACACTCCCCCCCCACACTCCCCCCCCACACTCCCCCCCCACCCACCCCGTCACACTCCCCCCCCACACTCCCACCCCACCCCCACACCCCCCCCACACTCCCCCCCACACTCCCTCCCCCACTACCCCCCCCAACACTCCCCCACACTCCCCCCCACACTCCCCCCCCCACTCCCCCACACTCCCCCCCCACTCCTCCACACTCCCCCCCCACACTCCCCCCCACACTCCCCCCACACTCCCCCCACACCCACCCTCCCCCACTCCCCCCCCGCACTCCCCTCACACCCACCCTCCCCACTCCCCCCCCCGCACTCCCCTCACACTCCCCCCACACTCCCCCCCAACACTCCCCCCCCCACACTCCCCCCCCACACTCCCCTCACACCCACCCTCCCCACTCCCCCCCCGCACTCCCCTCACACTCCCCCCCACACTCCCCCCCCACACTCCCCCCCCACACTCCCCCCCCACCCACCCCGTCACACTCCCCCCCCACACTCCCACCCCACCCCCCACACCCCCCCCACACTCCCCCCCACACTCCCTCCCCCACTACCCCCCCCAACACTCCCCCACACTCCCCCCCACACTCCCCCCCCCACTCCCCCACACTCCCCCCCCACTCCTCCACACTCCCCCCCCACACTCCCCCCCACTCCCCCACACTCCCCCTCCACTCCCCCACATTCCCCCCCACTCCCCCTCCACTCCCCCACATTCCCCCCCACTCCCCCACACTCCCCCCCACTCCCCCCCACTCCCCCCCCACTCCCCCCACACCCACCCCCCTCACTCCCCCCACACCCACACCCCCCACACCCACTCCCCCCACTCCCCCCACACCCACCCCCCCACTCCCCCCACACCCACCACCCCCACTCCCCCCACACCCACACCCCCGCTCCCCCCACCCCCACCACCCCCGCTCCCCCCACACCCACCCCCCCCACTCCCCCCACACCCACCCCCCCCACTCCCCCACACCCACCCCCCCCACTCCACCCACACTCCCCCCCCACTCCCCCCACACCCACCCACACTCCCCCCCACTCCCCCCACACCCACCCCCACTCCCCCCACACCCACCCACACTCCCCCCCACTCCCCCCACACCCACCCCCATTCCCCCCACACCCACTCCCCCCACACCCACCCCCCCACTCCCCCCACACCCACCACCCCCACTCCCCCCACACCCACCCCCCCGCTCCCCCCACCCCCACCACCCCCGCTCCCCCCACACCCACCCCCCCCACTCCCCCCACACCCACCCCTCCCCACTCCCCCCCACACCCACCCCCCCCACTCCCCCCACACCCATCCCCCCACACCCACCCCCCCACTCCCCCCACACCCCCCCCACTCCCCCCACACCCACCCCCCCCACTCCACCCACACTCCCCCCACACCCACCCCCCCCACTCCACCCACACTCCCCCCCCACTCCCCCCACACCCACCCACACTCCCCCCACTCCCCCCCACTCCCCCCACACCCACCCCCCACTCCCCCCACACCCACCCACACTCCCCCCACTCCCCCCCACTCCCCCCACACCCACCCCCATTCCCCCCACACCCACTCCCCCCACACCCACCCCCCCCACTCCACCCACACCCACCCCCCCCACACTCCCCCCCCACTCCCCCCACACCCACCCACACTCCCCCCCACTCCCCCCACACCCACCCCCATTCCCCCCACACCCACTCCCCCCACTCCCCCCACACCCACCCCCCCACACCCACCACCCCCACTCCCCCCACACCCACACCCCCGCTCCCCCCACCCCCACCACCCCCGCTCCCCCCACACCCACCCCCCCCACTCCCCCCACACCCACCCCCCCCACTCCCCCCACACCCACCCCCCCCACTCCCCCCACACCCACCCCCCCACACCCACCCCCCCACTCCCCCCACACCCCCCCCACTCCCCCCACACCCACCCCCCCCACTCCACCCACACTCCCCCCCACTCCCCCCACACCCACCCACACTCCCCCCCACTCCCCCCACACCCACCCCCATTCCCCCCACACCCACTCCCCCCACACCCCACACCCCTACCCCCCAATCCTCCTCACACACACCCTCACCCCCCACATCACCCTCACCCCCCCTCACCTCCCCCCCACACACACACCACCCTCACCCCCACACCCCCCGAGGCCCAGGACAGGGCTGCCCCCTCACAGGCAGCTATGTGCCAGAACCACCTGGATATTGCTGCAGCGTTCCTCAGCATTGCCCCGTCACAGCGGGCCATGGCCGTCGGTGGGATTGCCCAGGCGCTGGCCGATGTGGTGCAGCCACAGCGGGAAATGGCACAGTCACTGGCTGATGTGACACACACCCAGAAGGTGGTGGCACAGTCACGGTGTCATGTGGCGCAGTCCCAGACGGCGATGTTCCAATCCCTGTGCTCCATGGCCGCGAGCGTGCAGAAGCTGGTTGAGATCAGAGCGGGCCTCCAGGACTGGCAGCGCCAGATGCCGGGGTAGCCTCAGGGGGCAGCTCTGCTCACACCCCCGTCCCATGGAGTAGCCCGGGGGCCATCGGGCACCCCGAGGGAGGAGGAGGTGATGAGACTGGTGCCGGTGACTCCCGCAGGGGTGTGTGTCGGAACACAGCAGCACCTCAGACTCCGCCCCCCCCATGGCACATCTGGTGGGCAGTGGGCAGAACAGGGCGGCACCACGCCACCTGGGACACCCGAGCAGCGGCCAGGCCCATCCAGGTCCAGTTGCCCCAGAAGACGCTCGCTAATGGGCAGGAGACACAACAGGGCACCTCCACTCCTGTTGTACCGTCTGGGGAACCACCTAGGCGTAGTGTTAGGGCCCGTAAGGCCAGAAAGTTATACACTAGTTGAGTTGGCACAGGTGCAGGGCACAGTTCAGTCATAGGGGCTCGGGGACAAACCTGTGATAATTTGTTCACAATGAACACCTGTTACCATTGTTACAACCTGCCCTGGTGCCCTGTCGGATGGGTGGGCTGGTCTGGGCTTGCCGGGGGAGAGGAGAATGGTGCGCAGGCCCTGTGGGTGGCCCATGCTCTTCGCCCTCCCCACACCCCGCTACCCCAGCGATCCGATGGGACCATGTGATGCAATGGTCAGCTCGCATGCAGGGATCACCCAGGTGGAAGGTGCTACCCTGGGCATGAGTCAGAAATTGTCATACGATGTGGAACACCAGAGATCATCGCAGGGTGGGTTGTCATCATCCACCATCGCATGGACTAGACCTGCGGTTACTGCCAAAGCAGGGCCTCCACCCCGTAGTACGTATCACGGAGGGGCTGCAGGCAGGGAGCGGGGGGTTGGGGTGGGGGAAGTGATGGTGTGTAGGGTTGGGATGCGGTGTCCGTGCCCCCGCCCAATCCCTGGCCTGCACACGTCGGGCAGCTTCCCGTGCCTGCCTGGACCCCATTTCCTGCCCATCCTCGCTTTCCCCCACATCCTCCTCATTGGACAAGGCCTTCATCGTTCCCCTCCAGCACATCACTCCTCTGCTGTGAGGTGTTGTGGAGGAGCAGCACGCCGCCACGATGCGGACGACCCTCTCAGCATCATGCTGGAGGGCCCCTCCAGAGCGGTCCAGGCACCTGAACCACATCTTCAAGAGGCCGAAGCACCGCTCGAACACACTCCTGGCCGCTGTATGGCTGTTGATGTAGCGGGTCTCCATGTCGGTCTGTGCCTCGGGTAGGTGTCATTAGCTACAGCTGCAATGGATAACCCCGTCACCCAGGAGCCAACACCTCAACCAGTGGGGAGCCTCTCGAACATGTCAGGAATCGCCAGGCGTGTGCCAGGATGAAGGCATTGTGTACACTGCCTGGGTATCAGGTGCTGCACCGCTGATGGTCATATAGCAGCTGAACGTTCATTGAATGGTACCCCTTTTGGTTTGCCTAGAACAGCGGTGTGGCAGGGGGTGGGGTCGGGAGCAGGGTGGGGAGCACCCATACGGCCGGTGTCACTGTATAGTACCGAGGCCAAGGTGGGTGGTCAGTGAGTGTGCAGCAAGATGGCTGCCGTAATGGCGGTCCGTGCCTGGACACCACCTAGTCCCGTGGGGGGGTCATCCCAGCCTGCTGCGATTTTGGCGTTGGAAGCTATTTTCTGCCCAATCACTGTTCCCAATTTCGGCGTCGGTCAACGGAGAATCCAGCCCATTCTCTTTCTTGCTCCCTCTTGATCTCCTCCTCTGACACCCTCTCTCTCTCCCTCTGTCATCAGAGGAGGAGTATGGAATTCTGACATATTTTGCCTTGTTTTGTTGAACAGCAAAGGCACGATGGAGAGGTGGTGAATAGATCGAGCACGGAGTTTATACAAGAAGGACCAGACGAAAAGGCAGCAATCATAGAGGTGATAGGTTAGCAGATTCTCCAATAGAATGGCTTCGAATTTCAATGACATTGTAAAACAAGGTTACGTGAGAATGAAGAGCAGGAAGCTGGGGGTAAGTGGAATAGTCTCATTGTACACACTGGTTGGCGCACTGACTGACTGGCATATCGATTTACACACTGATGGATTGACTGCCGCACTGACTGGTACACTGACTGACACACTGACTGACGCATTGGCGCACTGACTGACACACTGACCGACGCACTGACTGATGCATTGGTGCACTGACCGACGCAGCATAGGCACAATAACTGATGCAATGACTGACGCACTGACTGATGCACTGATTGATGCACTGACTGACGCATTGGCATAATGACTGACTCACTGACATACTGACTGACTCACTGACTGACACACTGACTGACGCACTGACTGACGCATTGGCACACTGAATGACTCACTGACTGACTCACTGACTGACTCACTGACTGACTGACTGACTGACGCATTGGCACACTGAATGACTCTCTGACTGACTCACTGACTGACTCACTGACTGACTCACTGACTGACTCACTGACTGACTCACTGACTGACGCATTGGCACACTGAATGACTCACTGACTGACTCACTGACTGACTCACTGACTGACTCACTGACTGATGCATTGGCACACTGAATGACTCACTGACTGACTCACTGACTGACTCACTGACTGACTCACTGACTGACGCATTGGCACACTGAATGACTCTCTGACTGACTCACTGACTGACTCACTGACTGACTCACTGACTGACTCACTGACTGACGCATTGGCACACTGACTGACTCACTGACTGACTCACTGACTGACGCATTGGCACACTGACTGACTCACTGACTGACGCATTGGCACACTGACTGACTCACTGACTGACGCATTGGCACACTGACTGACTCACTGACTGACGCATTGGCACACTGACTGACTCACTGACTGACTCACTGACTGACTCACTGATTGACTCACTGACTGACGCATTGGCACACTGACTGACTCACTGACTGGCTCACTGACTGACTCACTGACTGACTCACTGAATGACGCACTGACTGACTCACTGACTGACTCACTGACTGACTCACTGACTGACTCACTGACCGACGCATTGGCACACTGACTGACTCACTGACTGACGCATTGGCACACTGACTGACTCACTGACTGACTCACTGAATGACACATTGGCACACTGACTGACTCACTGACTGACGCATTGGCACACTGACTGACTCACTGACTGACGCATTGGCACACTGACTGACTGACTCACTGACTGACGCATTGACACACTGACTGACTCACTGACTGACTCACTGACTGACGCATTGGCACACTGACTGACTCACTGATTAACTCACTGACTGACTCACTGACTGACGCATTGGCACACAGACTGACTCACTGACTGACTCACTGACTGACGCATTGGCACACTGACTGACTCACTGATTGACTCACTGACTGACTCACTGACTGACTCATTGACTGACTCACTGACTGACGCATTGGCACACTGACTGACTCACAGACTGACGCATTGGCACACTGACTGACTCACTGACTGACTCACTGACTGACTCACAGACTGACGCATTGGCACACTGACTGACTCACTGACTGACTCACTGACTGACTCACTGACTGACGCATTGGCACACTGACTGACTCACTGACTGACTCACTGACTGACTCACAGACTGACGCATTGGCACACTGACTGACTCACTGACTGACTCACTGACTGACTCACTGACTGACTCACTGACTGACGCATTGGCACACTGACTGACTCACAGACTGACGCATTGGCACACTGACTGACTCACTGACTGACTCACTGACTGACTCACAGACTGACGCATTGGCACACTGACTGACTCACTGACTGACTCACTGACTGACTCACTGACTGACGCATTGGCACACTGACTGACTCACTGACTGACTCACTGACTGACGCATTGGCACACTGACTGACTCACTGACTGACGCGTTGGCACACTGACAGACTCACTGACTGACTCACTGACTGACTCACTGACTGACGCATTGACACACTGACTGACTCACTGACTGACGCATTGGCACACTGACTGACTCACTAACTGACGCATTGGCACACTGACAGACTCACTGACTGACTCACTGACTGACTCACTGACTGACGCATTGGCGCACAGACTGACCCACTGACTGACGCATTGGCACACTGACTGACTCACTGACTGACTCACTGACTGACGCATTGGCACACTGACTGACTCACTGACTGACGCATTGGCACACTGACTGACTCACTGACTGACGCATTGGCACACTGACTGACTCACTGACTGACTCACTGACTGACTCACTGACTGACTCACTGACTGACGCATTGGCACACTGACTGACTCACTGATTGACTCACTGACTGACTCACTGACTGACTCACTGACTGACGCATTGACACACTGACTGACTCACTGACTGACGCATTGGCACACTGACTGACTCACTGACTGACGCATTGGCACACTGTCAGACTCACTGACTGACTCACTGACTGACTCACTGACTGACGCATTGGCGCACTGACTGACTCATTGACTGACGCATTGGCACACTGACTGACTCACTGACTGACTCACTGACTGACGCATTGGCACACTGACTGACTCACTGACTGACGCATTGGCACACTGACTGACTCACTGACTGACGCATTGGCACACTGACTGACTCACTGACTGACTCACTGACTGACGCATTGGCACACTGACTGACTCACTGATTGACTCACTGACTGACTCACTGACTGACGCATTGGCACACTGACTGACTCACTGACTGACTCACTGACTGACGCATTGGCACACTGACTGACTCACTGACTGACGCATTGGCACACTGACTGACTCACTGACTGACGCACTGACTGACTCACTGACTGACGCATTGGCACACTGACTGACTCACTGACTGACGCATTGGCACACTGACAGACTCACTGACTGACTCACTGACTGACGCATTGCCGCACTGACTGACCCACTGACTGACGCATTGGCACACTGACTGACTCACTGACTGACTCACTGACTGACTCACTGACTGACGCATTGGCACACTGACTGACTCACTGACTGACGCATTGGCACACTGACTGACTCACTGACTGACGCATTGGCACACTGACTGACTCACTGACTGACTCACTGACTGACTCACTGACTGACTCACTGACTGACTCACTGAATGACTCACTGACTGACGCATTGGCACACTGACTGACTCACTGACTGACTCACTGACTGACGCATTGGCACACTGACTGACTCACTGACTGACTCACTGACTGACGCATTGGCACACTGACTGCCACACTGACTGACTCACTGACTGACTCACTGACTGACTCACTGACTGACTCACTGACTGACGCATTGGCACACTGACTGACTCACTGACTGACTCACTGACTGACTCACTGACTGACGCATTGGCACACTGACTGACTCATTGATTGACTCACTGACTGACGCATTGACACACTGACTGACGCACTGACTGACGCATTGGCACACTGACTGACTCACTGACTGACGCATTGGCACAATGACAGACTCACTGACTGACTCACTGACTGACTCACTGACTGACGCATTGGCGCACTGACTGACTCACTGACTGACGCATTGGCACACTGACTGACTCACTGACTGACTCACTGACTGATGCATTGGCACACTGACTGACTCACTGACTGACGCATTGGCACACTGACTGACTCACTGACTGACTCACTGACTGACGCATTGGCACACTGACTGACTCACTGATTGACTCACTGACTGACTCACTGACTGACGCAATGGCACACTGACTGACTCACTGACTGACTCACTGACTGACGCATTGGCACACTGACTGACTCACTGACTGACGCATTGGCACACTGACTGACTCACTGACTGACGCACTGACTGACTCACTGACTGACTCACTGACTGACTCACTGACTGACGCATTGGCACACTGACTGACTCACTGACTGACGCATTGGCACACCGACTGACTCACTGACTGACTCACTGACTGACGCATTGGCACACTGACTGACTCACTGACTGACGCATTGGCGCACTGACTGACTCACTGACTGACGCATTGGCATACTGACTGACTCACTGACTGACTCACTGACTGACGCATTGGCACACTGACTGACTCACTGACTGATGCATTGGCACACTGACTGACTCACTGACTGACTCACTGACTGACGCATTGACACACTGACTGACTCACTGACTGACGCATTGGCACACTGACTGACTCACTGACTGACGCATTGGCACACTGACTGACTCACTGACTGACTCACTGACTGACGCATTGGCACACTGACAGACTCACTGACTGACTCACTGACTGACGCATTGGCGCACTGACTGACTCACTGACTGACGCATTGGCACACTGACTGACTCACTGACTGAGTCACTGACTGACGCATTGGCACACTGAATGACTCACTGACTGACGCATTGGCACACTGACTGACTCACTGACTGACGCATTGGCACACTGACTGACTCACTGTCTGACTCACTGACTGACTCACTGACTGACTCACTGACTGACTCACTGACTGACTCACTGACTGACTCACTGACTGACGCATTGGCACACTGACAGACTCACTGACTGACGCATTGGCACACTGACTGACTCACTGACTGACTCATAGACTGACGCATTGGCACACTGACTGACACACTGACTGACTCACTGACTGACTCACTGACTGACGCATTGGCACACTGACTGACTCACTGACTGACTCACTGACTGACGCATTGGCACACTGACTGACTCACTGACTGACTCACTGACTGACTCACTGACTGACGCATTGGCACACTGACTGACTCACTGACTGACGCATTGGCACACCGACTGACTCACTGACTGACTCACTGACTGACGCATTGGCACACTGACTGACTCACTGACTGACGCATTGGCGCACTGACTGACTCACTGACTGACGCATTGGCATACTGACTGACTCACTGACTGACTCACTGACTGACGCATTGGCACACTGACTGACTCACTGACTGATGCATTGGCACACTGACTGACTCACTGACTGACTCACTGACTGACGCATTGACACACTGACTGACTCACTGACTGACGCATTGGCACACTGACTGACTCACTGACTGACGCATTGGCACACTGACTGACTCACTGACTGACTCACTGACTGACGCATTGGCACACTGACAGACTCACTGACTGACTCACTGACTGACGCATTGGCGCACTGACTGACTCACTGACTGACGCATTGGCACACTGACTGACTCACTGACTGAGTCACTGACTGACGCATTGGCACACTGAATGACTCACTGACTGACGCATTGGCACACTGACTGACTCACTGACTGACGCATTGGCACACTGACTGACTCACTGTCTGACTCACTGACTGACTCACTGACTGACTCACTGACTGACTCACTGACTGACTCACTGACTGACTCACTGACTGACGCATTGGCACACTGACAGACTCACTGACTGACGCATTGGCACACTGACTGACTCACTGACTGACTCATAGACTGACGCATTGGCACACTGACTGACACACTGACTGACTCACTGACTGACTCACTGACTGACGCATTGGCACACTGACTGACTCACTGACTGACTCACTGACTGACGCATTGGCACACTGACTGACTCACTGACTGACTCACTGACTGACTCACTGAATGACACATTGGCACACTGACTGACTCACTGACTGACGCATTGGCACACTGACTGACTCACTGACTGACGCATTGGCACACTGACTGACTCACTGATTAACTCACTGACTGACTCACTGACTGACGCATTGGCACACAGACTGACTCACTGACTGACTCACTGACTGACGCATTGGCACACTGACTGACTCACTGATTGACTCACTGACTGACTCACTGACTGACTCATTGACTGACTCACTGACTGACGCATTGGCACACTGACTGACTCACAGACTGACGCATTGGCACACTGACTGACTCACTGACTGACGCATTGGCACACTGACTGACTCACTGACTGACGCATTGGCACACTGACTGACTCACTGTCTGACTCACTGACTGACTCACTGACTGACTCACTGACTGACTCACTGACTGACTCACTGACTGACTCACTGACTGACGCATTGGCACACTGACAGACTCACTGACTGACGCATTGGCACACTGACTGACTCACTGACTGACTCATAGACTGACGCATTGGCACACTGACTGACACACTGACTGACTCACTGACTGACTCACTGACTGACGCATTGGCACACTGACTGACTCACTGACTGACTCACTGACTGACGCATTGGCACACTGACTGACTCACTGACTGACTCACTGACTGACTCACTGACTGACGCATTGGCACACTGACTGACTCACTGACTGACGCATTGGCACACCGACTGACTCACTGACTGACTCACTGACTGACGCATTGGCACACTGACTGACTCACTGACTGACGCATTGGCGCACTGACTGACTCACTGACTGACGCATTGGCATACTGACTGACTCACTGACTGACTCACTGACTGACGCATTGGCACACTGACTGACTCACTGACTGATGCATTGGCACACTGACTGACTCACTGACTGACTCACTGACTGACGCATTGACACACTGACTGACTCACTGACTGACGCATTGGCACACTGACTGACTCACTGACTGACGCATTGGCACACTGACTGACTCACTGACTGACTCACTGACTGACGCATTGGCACACTGACAGACTCACTGACTGACTCACTGACTGACGCATTGGCGCACTGACTGACTCACTGACTGACGCATTGGCACACTGACTGACTCACTGACTGAGTCACTGACTGACGCATTGGCACACTGAATGACTCACTGACTGACGCATTGGCACACTGACTGACTCACTGACTGACGCATTGGCACACTGACTGACTCACTGTCTGACTCACTGACTGACTCACTGACTGACTCACTGACTGACTCACTGACTGACTCACTGACTGACTCACTGACTGACGCATTGGCACACTGACAGACTCACTGACTGACGCATTGGCACACTGACTGACTCACTGACTGACTCATAGACTGACGCATTGGCACACTGACTGACACACTGACTGACTCACTGACTGACTCACTGACTGACGCATTGGCACACTGACTGACTCACTGACTGACTCACTGACTGACGCATTGGCACACTGACTGACTCACTGACTGACTCACTGACTGACTCACTGAATGACACATTGGCACACTGACTGACTCACTGACTGACGCATTGGCACACTGACTGACTCACTGACTGACGCATTGGCACACTGACTGACTCACTGATTAACTCACTGACTGACTCACTGACTGACGCATTGGCACACAGACTGACTCACTGACTGACTCACTGACTGACGCATTGGCACACTGACTGACTCACTGATTGACTCACTGACTGACTCACTGACTGACTCATTGACTGACTCACTGACTGACGCATTGGCACACTGACTGACTCACAGACTGACGCATTGGCACACTGACTGACTCACTGACTGACCCACTGACTGACTCACAGACTGACGCATTGGCACACTGACTGACTCACTGACTGACTCACTGACTGACTCACTGACTGACGCATTGGCACACTGACTGACTCACTGACTGACTCACTGACTGACTCAGAGACTGACGCATTGGCACACTGACTGACTCACTGACTGACTCACTGACTGACTCACTGACTGACTCACTGACTGACGCATTGGCACACTGACTGACTCACAGACTGACGCATTGGCACACTGACTGACTCACTGACTGACTCACTGACTGACTCACAGACTGACGCATTGGCACACTGACTGACTCACTGACTGACTCACTGACTGACTCACTGACTGACGCATTGGCACACTGACTGACTCACTGACTGACTCACTGACTGACGCATTGGCACACTGACTGACTCACTGATTAACTCACTGACTGACTCACTGACTGACGCATTGGCACACAGACTGACTCACTGACTGACTCACTGACTGACGCATTGGCACACTGACTGACTCACTGATTAACTCACTGACTGACTCACTGACTGACGCATTGGCACACTGACTGACTCACTGACTGACGCATTGGCACACTGACTGACTCACTGACTGACTCACTGACTGACTCACTGACTGACTCACTGACTGACGCATTGGCACACTGACTGACTCACTGATTGACTCACTGACTGACTCACTGACTGACTCACTGACTGACGCATTGACACACTGACTGACTCACTGACTGACGCATTGGCACACTGACTGACTCACTGACTGACGCATTGGCACACTGTCAGACTCACTGACTGACTCACTGACTGACTCACTGACTGACGCATTGGCGCACTGACTGACTCATTGACTGACGCATTGGCACACTGACTGACTCACTGACTGACTCACTGACTGACGCATTGGCACACTGACTGACTCACTGACTGACGCATTGGCACACTGACTGACTCACTGACTGACGCATTGGCACACTGACTGACTCACTGACTGACTCACTGACTGACGCATTGGCACACTGACTGACTCACTGATTGACTCACTGACTGACTCACTGACTGACGCATTGGCACACTGACTGACTCACTGACTGACTCACTGACTGACGCATTGGCACACTGACTGACTCACTGACTGACGCATTGGCACACTGACTGACTCACTGACTGACGCACTGACTGACTCACTGACTGACGCATTGGCACACTGACTGACTCACTGACTGACGCATTGGCACACTGACAGACTCACTGACTGACTCACTGACTGACGCATTGCCGCACTGACTGACCCACTGACTGACGCATTGGCACACTGACTGACTCACTGACTGACTCACTGACTGACTCACTGACTGACGCATTGGCACACTGACTGACTCACTGACTGACGCATTGGCACACTGACTGACTCACTGACTGACGCATTGGCACACTGACTGACTCACTGACTGACTCACTGACTGACTCACTGACTGACTCACTGACTGACTCACTGAATGACTCACTGACTGACGCATTGGCACACTGACTGACTCACTGACTGACTCACTGACTGACGCATTGGCACACTGACTGACTCACTGACTGACTCACTGACTGACGCATTGGCACACTGACTGCCACACTGACTGACTCACTGACTGACTCACTGACTGACTCACTGACTGACTCACTGACTGACGCATTGGCACACTGACTGACTCACTGACTGACTCACTGACTGACTCACTGACTGACGCATTGGCACACTGACTGACTCATTGATTGACTCACTGACTGACGCATTGACACACTGACTGACGCACTGACTGACGCATTGGCACACTGACTGACTCACTGACTGACGCATTGGCACAATGACAGACTCACTGACTGACTCACTGACTGACTCACTGACTGACGCATTGGCGCACTGACTGACTCACTGACTGACGCATTGGCACACTGACTGACTCACTGACTGACTCACTGACTGATGCATTGGCACACTGACTGACTCACTGACTGACGCATTGGCACACTGACTGACTCACTGACTGACTCACTGACTGACGCATTGGCACACTGACTGACTCACTGATTGACTCACTGACTGACTCACTGACTGACGCAATGGCACACTGACTGACTCACTGACTGACTCACTGACTGACGCATTGGCACACTGACTGACTCACTGACTGACGCATTGGCACACTGACTGACTCACTGACTGACGCACTGACTGACTCACTGACTGACTCACTGACTGACTCACTGACTGACGCATTGGCACACTGACTGACTCACTGACTGACGCATTGGCACACCGACTGACTCACTGACTGACTCACTGACTGACGCATTGGCACACTGACTGACTCACTGACTGACGCATTGGCGCACTGACTGACTCACTGACTGACGCATTGGCATACTGACTGACTCACTGACTGACTCACTGACTGACGCATTGGCACACTGACTGACTCACTGACTGATGCATTGGCACACTGACTGACTCACTGACTGACTCACTGACTGACGCATTGACACACTGACTGACTCACTGACTGACGCATTGGCACACTGACTGACTCACTGACTGACGCATTGGCACACTGACTGACTCACTGACTGACTCACTGACTGACGCATTGGCACACTGACAGACTCACTGACTGACTCACTGACTGACGCATTGGCGCACTGACTGACTCACTGACTGACGCATTGGCACACTGACTGACTCACTGACTGAGTCACTGACTGACGCATTGGCACACTGAATGACTCACTGACTGACGCATTGGCACACTGACTGACTCACTGACTGACGCATTGGCACACTGACTGACTCACTGTCTGACTCACTGACTGACTCACTGACTGACTCACTGACTGACTCACTGACTGACTCACTGACTGACTCACTGACTGACGCATTGGCACACTGACAGACTCACTGACTGACGCATTGGCACACTGACTGACTCACTGACTGACTCATAGACTGACGCATTGGCACACTGACTGACACACTGACTGACTCACTGACTGACTCACTGACTGACGCATTGGCACACTGACTGACTCACTGACTGACTCACTGACTGACGCATTGGCACACTGACTGACTCACTGACTGACTCACTGACTGACTCACTGACTGACGCATTGGCACACTGACTGACTCACTGACTGACGCATTGGCACACCGACTGACTCACTGACTGACTCACTGACTGACGCATTGGCACACTGACTGACTCACTGACTGACGCATTGGCGCACTGACTGACTCACTGACTGACGCATTGGCATACTGACTGACTCACTGACTGACTCACTGACTGACGCATTGGCACACTGACTGACTCACTGACTGATGCATTGGCACACTGACTGACTCACTGACTGACTCACTGACTGACGCATTGACACACTGACTGACTCACTGACTGACGCATTGGCACACTGACTGACTCACTGACTGACGCATTGGCACACTGACTGACTCACTGACTGACTCACTGACTGACGCATTGGCACACTGACAGACTCACTGACTGACTCACTGACTGACGCATTGGCGCACTGACTGACTCACTGACTGACGCATTGGCACACTGACTGACTCACTGACTGAGTCACTGACTGACGCATTGGCACACTGAATGACTCACTGACTGACGCATTGGCACACTGACTGACTCACTGACTGACGCATTGGCACACTGACTGACTCACTGTCTGACTCACTGACTGACTCACTGACTGACTCACTGACTGACTCACTGACTGACTCACTGACTGACTCACTGACTGACGCATTGGCACACTGACAGACTCACTGACTGACGCATTGGCACACTGACTGACTCACTGACTGACTCATAGACTGACGCATTGGCACACTGACTGACACACTGACTGACTCACTGACTGACTCACTGACTGACGCATTGGCACACTGACTGACTCACTGACTGACTCACTGACTGACGCATTGGCACACTGACTGACTCACTGACTGACTCACTGACTGACTCACTGAATGACACATTGGCACACTGACTGACTCACTGACTGACGCATTGGCACACTGACTGACTCACTGACTGACGCATTGGCACACTGACTGACTCACTGATTAACTCACTGACTGACTCACTGACTGACGCATTGGCACACAGACTGACTCACTGACTGACTCACTGACTGACGCATTGGCACACTGACTGACTCACTGATTGACTCACTGACTGACTCACTGACTGACTCATTGACTGACTCACTGACTGACGCATTGGCACACTGACTGACTCACAGACTGACGCATTGGCACACTGACTGACTCACTGACTGACGCATTGGCACACTGACTGACTCACTGACTGACGCATTGGCACACTGACTGACTCACTGTCTGACTCACTGACTGACTCACTGACTGACTCACTGACTGACTCACTGACTGACTCACTGACTGACTCACTGACTGACGCATTGGCACACTGACAGACTCACTGACTGACGCATTGGCACACTGACTGACTCACTGACTGACTCATAGACTGACGCATTGGCACACTGACTGACACACTGACTGACTCACTGACTGACTCACTGACTGACGCATTGGCACACTGACTGACTCACTGACTGACTCACTGACTGACGCATTGGCACACTGACTGACTCACTGACTGACTCACTGACTGACTCACTGACTGACGCATTGGCACACTGACTGACTCACTGACTGACGCATTGGCACACCGACTGACTCACTGACTGACTCACTGACTGACGCATTGGCACACTGACTGACTCACTGACTGACGCATTGGCGCACTGACTGACTCACTGACTGACGCATTGGCATACTGACTGACTCACTGACTGACTCACTGACTGACGCATTGGCACACTGACTGACTCACTGACTGATGCATTGGCACACTGACTGACTCACTGACTGACTCACTGACTGACGCATTGACACACTGACTGACTCACTGACTGACGCATTGGCACACTGACTGACTCACTGACTGACGCATTGGCACACTGACTGACTCACTGACTGACTCACTGACTGACGCATTGGCACACTGACAGACTCACTGACTGACTCACTGACTGACGCATTGGCGCACTGACTGACTCACTGACTGACGCATTGGCACACTGACTGACTCACTGACTGAGTCACTGACTGACGCATTGGCACACTGAATGACTCACTGACTGACGCATTGGCACACTGACTGACTCACTGACTGACGCATTGGCACACTGACTGACTCACTGTCTGACTCACTGACTGACTCACTGACTGACTCACTGACTGACTCACTGACTGACTCACTGACTGACTCACTGACTGACGCATTGGCACACTGACAGACTCACTGACTGACGCATTGGCACACTGACTGACTCACTGACTGACTCATAGACTGACGCATTGGCACACTGACTGACACACTGACTGACTCACTGACTGACTCACTGACTGACGCATTGGCACACTGACTGACTCACTGACTGACTCACTGACTGACGCATTGGCACACTGACTGACTCACTGACTGACTCACTGACTGACTCACTGAATGACACATTGGCACACTGACTGACTCACTGACTGACGCATTGGCACACTGACTGACTCACTGACTGACGCATTGGCACACTGACTGACTCACTGATTAACTCACTGACTGACTCACTGACTGACGCATTGGCACACAGACTGACTCACTGACTGACTCACTGACTGACGCATTGGCACACTGACTGACTCACTGATTGACTCACTGACTGACTCACTGACTGACTCATTGACTGACTCACTGACTGACGCATTGGCACACTGACTGACTCACAGACTGACGCATTGGCACACTGACTGACTCACTGACTGACCCACTGACTGACTCACAGACTGACGCATTGGCACACTGACTGACTCACTGACTGACTCACTGACTGACTCACTGACTGACTCACTGACTGACGCATTGGCACACTGACTGACTCACTGACTGACTCACTGACTGACTCAGAGACTGACGCATTGGCACACTGACTGACTCACTGACTGACTCACTGACTGACTCACTGACTGACTCACTGACTGACGCATTGGCACACTGACTGACTCACAGACTGACGCATTGGCACACTGACTGACTCACTGACTGACTCACTGACTGACTCACAGACTGACGCATTGGCACACTGACTGACTCACTGACTGACTCACTGACTGACTCACTGACTGACGCATTGGCACACTGACTGACTCACTGACTGACTCACTGACTGACGCATTGGCACACTGACTGACTCACTGATTAACTCACTGACTGACTCACTGACTGACGCATTGGCACACAGACTGACTCACTGACTGACTCACTGACTGACGCATTGGCACACTGACTGACTCACTGATTGACTCACTGACTGACTCACTGACTGACTCATTGACTGACTCACTGACTGACGCATTGGCACACTGACTGACTCACAGACTGACGCATTGGCACACTGACTGACTCACTGACTGACTCACTGACTGACTCACAGACTGACGCATTGGCACACTGACTGACTCACTGACTGACTCACTGACTGACTCACTGACTGACGCATTGGCACACTGACTGACTCACTGACTGACTCACTGACTGACTCAGAGACTGACGCATTGGCACACTGACTGACTCACTGACTGACTCACTGACTGACTCACTGACTGACTCACTGACTGACGCATTGGCACACTGACTGACTCACAGACTGACGCATTGGCACACTGACTGACTCACTGACTGACTCACTGACTGACTCACAGACTGACGCATTGGCACACTGACTGACTCACTGACTGACTCACTGACTGACTCACTGACTGACGCATTGGCACACTGACTGACTCACTGACTGACTCACTGACTGACGCATTGGCACACTGACTGACTCACTGACTGACGCGTTGGCACACTGACAGACTCACTGACTGACTCACTGACTGACTCACTGACTGACGCATTGACACACTGACTGACTCACTGACTGACGCATTGGCACACTGACTGACTCACTAACTGACGCATTGGCACACTGACAGACTCACTGACTGACTCACTGACTGACTCACTGACTGACGCATTGGCGCACAGACTGACCCACTGACTGACGCATTGGCACACTGACTGACTCACTGACTGACTCACTGACTGACGCATTGGCACACTGACTGACTCACTGACTGACGCATTGGCACACTGACTGACTCACTGACTGACGCATTGGCACACTGACTGACTCACTGACTGACGCATTGGCACACTGACTGACTCACTGATTGACTCACTGACTGACTCACTGACTGACGCAATGGCACACTGACTGACTCACTGACTGACTCACTGACTGACGCATTGGCACACTGACTGACTCACTGACTGACGCATTGGCACACTGACTGACTCACTGACTGACGCACTGACTGACTCACTGACTGACTCACTGACTGACTCACTGACTGACGCATTGGCACACTGACTGACTCACTGACTGACGCATTGGCACACCGACTGACTCACTGACTGACTCACTGACTGACGCATTGGCACACTGACTGACTCACTGACTGACGCATTGGCGCACTGACTGACTCACTGACTGACGCATTGGCATACTGACTGACTCACTGACTGACTCACTGACTGACGCATTGGCACACTGACTGACTCACTGACTGATGCATTGGCACACTGACTGACTCACTGACTGACTCACTGACTGACGCATTGACACACTGACTGACTCACTGACTGACGCATTGGCACACTGACTGACTCACTGACTGACGCATTGGCACACTGACTGACTCACTGACTGACTCACTGACTGACGCATTGGCACACTGACAGACTCACTGACTGACTCACTGACTGACGCATTGGCGCACTGACTGACTCACTGACTGACGCATTGGCACACTGACTGACTCACTGACTGAGTCACTGACTGACGCATTGGCACACTGAATGACTCACTGACTGACGCATTGGCACACTGACTGACTCACTGACTGACGCATTGGCACACTGACTGACTCACTGTCTGACTCACTGACTGACTCACTGACTGACTCACTGACTGACTCACTGACTGACGCATTGGCACACTGACAGACTCACTGACTGACGCATTGGCACACTGACTGACACACTGACTGACTCACTGACTGACTCACTGACTGACGCATTGGCACACTGACTGACTCACTGACTGACTCACTGACTGACGCATTGGCACACTGACTGACTCACTGACTGACTCACTGAATGACACATTGGCACACTGACTGACTCACTGACTGACGCATTGGCACACTGACTGACTCACTGACTGACGCATTGGCACACTGACTGACTGACTCACTGACTGACGCATTGACACACTGACTGACTCACTGACTGACTCACTGACTGACGCATTGGCACACTGACTGACTCACTGATTAACTCACTGACTGACTCACTGACTGACGCATTGGCACACAGACTGACTCACTGACTGACTCACTGACTGACGCATTGGCACACTGACTGACTCACTGATTGACTCACTGACTGACTCACTGACTGACTCATTGACTGACTCACTGACTGACGCATTGGCACACTGACTGACTCACAGACTGATGCATTGGCACACTGACTGACTCTCTGACTGACTCACTGACTGACTCACAGACTGACGCATTGGCACACTGACTGACTCACTGACTGACTCACTGACTGACTCACTGACTGACGCATTGGCACACTGACTGACTCACTGACTGACTCACTGACTGACTCAGAGACTGACGCATTGGCACACTGACTGACTCACTGACTGACTCACTGACTGACTCACTGACTGACTCACTGACTGACGCATTGGCACACTGACTGACTCACAGACTGACGCATTGGCACACTGACTGACTCACTGACTGACTCACTGACTGACTCACAGACTGACGCATTGGCACACTGACTGACTCACTGACTGACTCACTGACTGACTCACTGACTGACGCATTGGCACACTGACTGACTCACTGACTGACTCACTGACTGACACATTGGCACACTGACTGACTCACTGACTGACGCGTTGGCACACTGACAGACTCACTGACTGACTCACTGACTGACTCACTGACTGACGCATTGACACACTGACTGACTCACTGACTGACGCATTGGCACACTGACTGACTCACTAACTGACGCATTGGCACACTGACAGACTCACTGACTGACTCACTGACTGACTCACTGACTGACGCATTGGCGCACAGACTGACCCACTGACTGACGCATTTGCACACTGACTGACTCACTGACTGACTCACTGACTGACGCATTGGCACACTGACTGACTCACTGACTGACGCATTGGCACACTGACTGACTCACTGACTGACGCATTGGCACACTGACTGACTCACTGACTGACGCATTGGCACACTGACTGACTCACTGACTGACTCACTGACTGACGCATTGGCACACTGACTGCCTCACTGACTGACTCACTGACTGACTCACTGACTGACTCACTGACTGACGCATTGGCACACTGACTGACTCACTGATTGACTCACTGACTGACTCACTGACTGACTCACTGACTGACGCATTGACACACTGACTGACTCACTGACTGACGCATTGGCACACTGACTGACTCACTGACTGACGCATTGGCACACTGTCAGACTCACTGACTGACTCACTGACTGACTCACTGACTGACGCATTGGCGCACTGACTGACTCATTGACTGACGCATTGGCACACTGACTGACTCACTGACTGACTCACTGACTGACGCATTGGCACACGGACTGACTCACTGACTGACGCATTGGCACACTGACTGACTCACTGACTGACGCATTGGCACACTGACTGACTCACTGACTGACTCACTGACTGACGCATTGGCACACTGACTGACTCACTGATTGACTCACTGACTGACTCACTGACTGACGCATTGGCACACTGACTGACTCACTGACTGACTCACTGACTGACGCATTGGCACACTGACTGACTCACTGACTGACGCATTGGCACACTGACTGACTCACTGACTGACGCACTGACTGACTCACTGACTGACGCATTGGCACACTGACTGACTCACTGACTGACGCATTGGCACACTGACAGACTCACTGACTGACTCACTGACTGACGCATTGCCGCACTGACTGACCCACTGACTGACGCATTGGCACACTGACTGACTCACTGACTGACTCACTGACTGACTCACTGACTGACGCATTGGCACACTGACTGACTCACTGACTGACGCATTGGCACACTGACTGACTCACTGACTGACGCATTGGCACACTGACTGACTCACTGACTGACTCACTGACTGACTCACTGACTGACTCACTGACTGACTCACTGACTGACTCACTGACTGACGCATTGGCACACTGACTGACTCACTGACTGACTCACTGACTGACGCATTGGCACACTGACTGACTCACTGACTGACTCACTGACTGACGCATTGGCACACTGACTGCCACACTGACTGACTCACTGACTGACTCACTGACTGACTCACTGACTGACTCACTGACTGACGCATTGGCACACTGACTGACTCACTGACTGACTCACTGACTGACTCACTGACTGACGCATTGGCACACTGACTGACTCATTGATTGACTCACTGACTGACTCACTGACTGACGCATTGGCACACTGACTGACTCACTGACTGACTCACTGACTGACGCATTGGCACACTGACTGACTCACTGACTGACTCACTGACTGACGCATTGGCACACTGACTGCCACACTGACTGACTCACTGACTGACTCACTGACTGACTCACTGACTGACTCACTGACTGACGCATTGGCACACTGACTGACTCACTGACTGACTCACTGACTGACTCACTGACTGACGCATTGGCACACTGACTGACTCATTGATTGACTCACTGACTGACGCATTGACACACTGACTGACGCACTGACTGACGCATTGGCACACTGACTGACTCACTGACTGACGCATTGGCACAATGACAGACTCACTGACTGACTCACTGACTGACTCACTGACTGACGCATTGGCGCACTGACTGACTCACTGACTGACGCATTGGCACACTGACTGACTCACTGACTGACTCACTGACTGATGCATTGGCACACTGACTGACTCACTGACTGACGCATTGGCACACTGACTGACTCACTGACTGACTCACTGACTGACGCATTGGCACACTGACTGACTCACTGATTGACTCACTGACTGACTCACTGACTGACGCAATGGCACACTGACTGACTCACTGACTGACTCACTGACTGACGCATTGGCACACTGACTGACTCACTGACTGACGCATTGGCACACTGACTGACTCACTGACTGACGCACTGACTGACTCACTGACTGACTCACTGACTGACTCACTGACTGACGCATTGGCACACTGACTGACTCACTGACTGACGCATTGGCACACCGACTGACTCACTGACTGACTCACTGACTGACGCATTGGCACACTGACTGACTCACTGACTGACGCATTGGCGCACTGACTGACTCACTGACTGACGCATTGGCATACTGACTGACTCACTGACTGACGCATTGGCACACTGACTGACTCACTGACTGATGCATTGGCACACTGACTGACTCACTGACTGACTCACTGACTGACGCATTGACACACTGACTGACTCACTGACTGACGCATTGGCACACTGACTGACTCACTGACTGACGCATTGGCACACTGACTGACTCACTGACTGACTCACTGACTGACGCATTGGCACACTGACAGACTCACTGACTGACTCACTGACTGACGCATTGGCGCACTGACTGACTCACTGACTGACGCATTGGCACACTGACTGACTCACTGACTGAGTCACTGACTGACGCATTGGCACACTGAATGACTCACTGACTGACGCATTGGCACACTGACTGACTCACTGACTGACGCATTGGCACACTGACTGACTCACTGTCTGACTCACTGACTGACTCACTGACTGACTCACTGACTGACTCACTGACTGACTCACTGACTGACTCACTGACTGACGCATTGGCACACTGACAGACTCACTGACTGACGCATTGGCACACTGACTGACTCACTGACTGACTCATAGACTGACGCATTGGCACACTGACTGACACACTGACTGACTCACTGACTGACTCAGTGACTGACGCATTGGCACACTGACTGACTCACTGACTGACTCACTGACTGACGCATTGGCACACTGACTGACTCACTGACTGACTCACTGACTGACTCACTGACTGACGCATTGGCACACTGACTGACTCACTAACTGACGCATTGGCACACCGACTGACTCACTGACTGACTCACTGACTGACGCATTGGCACACTGACTGACTCACTGACTGACGCATTGGCGCACTGACTGACTCACTGACTGACGCATTGGCATACTGACTGACTCACTGACTGACTCACTGACTGACGCATTGGCACACTGACTGACTCACTGACTGATGCATTGGCACACTGACTGACTCACTGACTGACTCACTGACTGACGCATTGACACACTGACTGACTCACTGACTGACGCATTGGCACACTGACTGACTCACTGACTGACGCATTGGCACACTGACTGACTCACTGACTGACTCACTGACTGACGCATTGGCACACTGACAGACTCACTGACTGACTCACTGACTGACGCATTGGCGCACTGACTGACTCACTGACTGACGCATTGGCACACTGACTGACTCACTGACTGAGTCACTGACTGACGCATTGGCACACTGAATGACTCACTGACTGACGCATTGGCACACTGACTGACTCACTGACTGACGCATTGGCACACTGACTGACTCACTGTCTGACTCACTGACTGACTCACTGACTGACTCACTGACTGACTCACTGACTGACTCACTGACTGACTCACTGACTGACGCATTGGCACACTGACAGACTCACTGACTGACGCATTGGCACACTGACTGACTCACTGACTGACTCATAGACTGACGCATTGGCACACTGACTGACACACTGACTGACTCACTGACTGACTCACTGACTGACGCATTGGCACACTGACTGACTCACTGACTGACTCACTGACTGACGCATTGGCACACTGACTGACTCACTGACTGACTCACTGACTGACTCACTGAATGACACATTGGCACACTGACTGACTCACTGACTGACGCATTGGCACACTGACTGACTCACTGACTGACGCATTGGCACACTGACTGACTCACTGATTAACTCACTGACTGACTCACTGACTGACGCATTGGCACACAGACTGACTCACTGACTGACTCACTGACTGACGCATTGGCACACTGACTGACTCACTGATTGACTCACTGACTGACTCACTGACTGACTCATTGACTGACTCACTGACTGACGCATTGGCACACTGACTGACTCACAGACTGACGCATTGGCACACTGACTGACTCACTGACTGACCCACTGACTGACTCACAGACTGACGCATTGGCACACTGACTGACTCACTGACTGACTCACTGACTGACTCACTGACTGACGCATTGGCACACTGACTGACTCACTGACTGACTCACTGACTGACTCAGAGACTGACGCATTGGCACACTGACTGACTCACTGACTGACTCACTGACTGACTCACTGACTGACTCACTGACTGACGCATTGGCACACTGACTGACTCACAGACTGACGCATTGGCACACTGATTGACTCACTGACTGACTCACTGACTGACTCACAGACTGACGCATTGGCACACTGACTGACTCACTGACTGACTCACTGACTGACTCACTGACTGACGCATTGGCACACTGACTGACTCACTGACTGACTCACTGACTGACGCATTGGCACACTGACTGACTCACTGATTAACTCACTGACTGACTCACTGACTGACGCATTGGCACACAGACTGACTCACTGACTGACTCACTGACTGACGCATTGGCACACTGACTGACTCACTGATTGACTCACTGACTGACTCACTGACTGACTCATTGACTGACTCACTGACTGACGCATTGGCACACTGACTGACTCACAGACTGACGCATTGGCACACTGACTGACTCACTGACTGACTCACTGACTGACTCACAGACTGACGCATTGGCACACTGACTGACTCACTGACTGACTCACTGACTGACTCACTGACTGACGCATTGGCACACTGACTGACTCACTGACTGACTCACTGACTGACTCAGAGACTGACGCATTGGCACACTGACTGACTCACTGACTGACTCACTGACTGACTCACTGACTGACTCACTGACTGACGCATTGGCACACTGACTGACTCACAGACTGACGCATTGGCACACTGACTGACTCACTGACTGACTCACTGACTGACTCACAGACTGACGCATTGGCACACTGACTGACTCACTGACTGACTCACTGACTGACTCACTGACTGACGCATTGGCACACTGACTGACTCACTGACTGACTCACTGACTGACGCATTGGCACACTGACTGACTCACTGACTGACGCGTTGGCACACTGACAGACTCACTGACTGACTCACTGACTGACTCACTGACTGACGCATTGACACACTGACTGACTCACTGACTGACGCATTGGCACACTGACTGACTCACTAACTGACGCATTGGCACACTGACAGACTCACTGACTGACTCACTGACTGACTCACTGACTGACGCATTGGCGCACAGACTGACCCACTGACTGACGCATTGGCACACTGACTGACTCACTGACTGACTCACTGACTGACGCATTGGCACACTGACTGACTCACTGACTGACGCATTGGCACACTGACTGACTCACTGACTGACGCATTGGCACACTGACTGACTCACTGACTGACGCATTGGCACACTGACTGACTCACTGATTGACTCACTGACTGACTCACTGACTGACGCAATGGCACACTGACTGACTCACTGACTGACTCACTGACTGACGCATTGGCACACTGACTGACTCACTGACTGACGCATTGGCACACTGACTGACTCACTGACTGACGCACTGACTGACTCACTGACTGACTCACTGACTGACTCACTGACTGACGCATTGGCACACTGACTGACTCACTGACTGACGCATTGGCACACCGACTGACTCACTGACTGACTCACTGACTGACGCATTGGCACACTGACTGACTCACTGACTGACGCATTGGCGCACTGACTGACTCACTGACTGACGCATTGGCATACTGACTGACTCACTGACTGACTCACTGACTGACGCATTGGCACACTGACTGACTCACTGACTGATGCATTGGCACACTGACTGACTCACTGACTGACTCACTGACTGACGCATTGACACACTGACTGACTCACTGACTGACGCATTGGCACACTGACTGACTCACTGACTGACGCATTGGCACACTGACTGACTCACTGACTGACTCACTGACTGACGCATTGGCACACTGACAGACTCACTGACTGACTCACTGACTGACGCATTGGCGCACTGACTGACTCACTGACTGACGCATTGGCACACTGACTGACTCACTGACTGAGTCACTGACTGACGCATTGGCACACTGAATGACTCACTGACTGACGCATTGGCACACTGACTGACTCACTGACTGACGCATTGGCACACTGACTGACTCACTGTCTGACTCACTGACTGACTCACTGACTGACTCACTGACTGACTCACTGACTGACGCATTGGCACACTGACAGACTCACTGACTGACGCATTGGCACACTGACTGACACACTGACTGACTCACTGACTGACTCACTGACTGACGCATTGGCACACTGACTGACTCACTGACTGACTCACTGACTGACGCATTGGCACACTGACTGACTCACTGACTGACTCACTGACTGACTCACTGAATGACACATTGGCACACTGACTGACTCACTGACTGACGCATTGGCACACTGACTGACTCACTGACTGACGCATTGGCACACTGACTGACTGACTCACTGACTGACGCATTGACACACTGACTGACTCACTGACTGACTCACTGACTGACGCATTGGCACACTGACTGACTCACTGATTAACTCACTGACTGACTCACTGACTGACGCATTGGCACACAGACTGACTCACTGACTGACTCACTGACTGACGCATTGGCACACTGACTGACTCACTGATTGACTCACTGACTGACTCACTGACTGACTCATTGACTGACTCACTGACTGACGCATTGGCACACTGACTGACTCACAGACTGATGCATTGGCACACTGACTGACTCTCTGACTGACTCACTGACTGACTCACAGACTGACGCATTGGCACACTGACTGACTCACTGACTGACTCACTGACTGACTCACTGACTGACGCATTGGCACACTGACTGACTCACTGACTGACTCACTGACTGACTCAGAGACTGACGCATTGGCACACTGACTGACTCACTGACTGACTCACTGACTGACTCACTGACTGACTCACTGACTGACGCATTGGCACACTGACTGACTCACAGACTGACGCATTGGCACACTGACTGACTCACTGACTGACTCACTGACTGACTCACAGACTGACGCATTGGCACACTGACTGACTCACTGACTGACTCACTGACTGACTCACTGACTGACGCATTGGCACACTGACTGACTCACTGACTGACTCACTGACTGACACATTGGCACACTGACTGACTCACTGACTGACGCGTTGGCACACTGACAGACTCACTGACTGACTCACTGACTGACTCACTGACTGACGCATTGACACACTGACTGACTCACTGACTGACGCATTGGCACACTGACTGACTCACTAACTGACGCATTGGCACACTGACAGACTCACTGACTGACTCACTGACTGACTCACTGACTGACGCATTGGCGCACAGACTGACCCACTGACTGACGCATTTGCACACTGACTGACTCACTGACTGACTCACTGACTGACGCATTGGCACACTGACTGACTCACTGACTGACGCATTGGCACACTGACTGACTCACTGACTGACGCATTGGCACACTGACTGACTCACTGACTGACTCACTGACTGACTCACTGACTGACTCACTGACTGACGCATTGGCACACTGACTGACTCACTGACTGACTCACTGACTGACGCATTGGCACACTGACTGCCTCACTGACTGACTCACTGACTGACTCACTGACTGACTCACTGACTGACGCATTGGCACACTGACTGACTCACTGATTGACTCACTGACTGACTCACTGACTGACTCACTGACTGACGCATTGACACACTGACTGACTCACTGACTGACGCATTGGCACACTGACTGACTCACTGACTGACGCATTGGCACACTGTCAGACTCACTGACTGACTCACTGACTGACTCACTGACTGACGCATTGGCGCACTGACTGACTCATTGACTGACGCATTGGCACACTGACTGACTCACTGACTGACTCACTGACTGACGCATTGGCACACGGACTGACTCACTGACTGACGCATTGGCACACTGACTGACTCACTGACTGACGCATTGGCACACTGACTGACTCACTGACTGACTCACTGACTGACGCATTGGCACACTGACTGACTCACTGATTGACTCACTGACTGACTCACTGACTGACGCATTGGCACACTGACTGACTCACTGACTGACTCACTGACTGACGCATTGGCACACTGACTGACTCACTGACTGACGCATTGGCACACTGACTGACTCACTGACTGACGCACTGACTGACTCACTGACTGACGCATTGGCACACTGACTGACTCACTGACTGACGCATTGGCACACTGACAGACTCACTGACTGACTCACTGACTGACGCATTGCCGCACTGACTGACCCACTGACTGACGCATTGGCACACTGACTGACTCACTGACTGACTCACTGACTGACTCACTGACTGACGCATTGGCACACTGACTGACTCACTGACTGACGCATTGGCACACTGACTGACTCACTGACTGACGCATTGGCACACTGACTGACTCACTGACTGACTCACTGACTGACTCACTGACTGACTCACTGACTGACTCACTGACTGACTCACTGACTGACGCATTGGCACACTGACTGACTCACTGACTGACTCACTGACTGACGCATTGGCACACTGACTGACTCACTGACTGACTCACTGACTGACGCATTGGCACACTGACTGCCACACTGACTGACTCACTGACTGACTCACTGACTGACTCACTGACTGACTCACTGACTGACGCATTGGCACACTGACTGACTCACTGACTGACTCACTGACTGACTCACTGACTGACGCATTGGCACACTGACTGACTCATTGATTGACTCACTGACTGACGCATTGACACACTGACTGACTCACTGACTGACGCATTGGCACACTGACTGACTCACTGACTGACGCATTGGCACACTGACAGACTCACTGACTGACTCACTGACTGACTCACTGACTGACGCATTGGCGCACTGACTGACTCACTGACTGACGCATTGGCACACTGACTGACTCACTGACTGACTCACTGACTGACGCATTGGCACACTGACTGACTCACTGACTGACGCATTGGCACACTGACTGACTCACTGACTGACGCATTGGCACACTGACTGACTCACTGACTGACGCACTGACTGACTCACTGACTGACTCACTGACTGACTCACTGACTGACGCATTGGCACACTGACTGACTCACTGACTGACGCATTGGCACACTGACTGACTCACTGACTGACTCACAGACTGACGCATTGGCACACTGACTGCCTCACTGACTGACTCACTGACTGACTCACTGACTGATGCATTGGCACACTGACTGACTCACTGACTGACTCACTGACTGACTCACTGACTGACGCATTGCACACTGACTGACTCACTGATTGACTCACTGACTGACTCACTGACTGACTCACTGACTGACGCATTGACACACTGACTGACTCACTGACTGACGCATTGGCACACTGACTGACTCACTGACTGACGCATTGGCACACTGACAGACTCACTGACTGACTCACTGACTGACTCACTGACTGACGCATTGGCGCACTGACTGACTCATTGACTGACGCATTGGCACACTGACTGACTCACTGACTGACTCACTGACTGACGCATTGGCACACTGACTGACTCACTGACTGACGCATTGGCACACTGACTGACTCACTGACTGACTCACTGACTGGCGCATTGGCACACTGACTGACTCACTGATTGACGCACTGACTGACTCACTGACTGGCGCATTGGCACACTGACTGACTCACTGACTGACTCACTGACTGATGCATTGGCACACTGAATGACTCACTGACTGACTCACTGCCTGACTCACTGACTGACTCACTGACTGACGCATTGGCACACTGAATGACTCTCTGACTGACTCACTGACTGACTCACTGACTGGCTCACTGACTGACGCATTGGCACACTGACTGACTCACTGACTGACGCATTGGCACACTGACTGACTCACAGACTGACGCATTGGCACACTGACTGACTCACTGACTGACGCATTGGCACACTGACTGACTCACTGACTGACTCACTGACTGACTCACTGATTGACTCACTGACTGACGCATTGGCACACTGACTGACTCACTGACTGGCTCACTGACTGACTCACTGACTGACTCACTGAATGACGCACTGACTGACTCACTGACTGACTCACTGACTGACTCATGACTGACTCACTGACTGACGCATTGGCGCACTGACTGACTCACTGACTGACTCACTGACTGACGCATTGGCACACTGACTGACTCACTGACTGACGCATTGGCACACTGACTGACTCACTGACTGACGCATTGGCACACTGACTGACTCACTGACTGACTCACTGACTGACGCATTGGCACACTGACTGACTCACTGATTGACTCACTGACTGACTTACTGACTGACGCATTGGCACACTGACTGACTCACTGACTGACTCACTGACTGATGCATTGGCACACTGAATGACTCACTGACTGACTCACTGACTGACTCACTGACTGACTCACTGACTGACGCATTGGCACACTGAATGACTCTCTGACTGAATCAATGACTGACTCACTGACTGACTGACTGACTGACTCACTGACTGACTCACTGACTTACGCATTGGCACACTGAATGACTCTCTGACTGACTCACTGACTGACTCACTGACTGACTCACTGACTGACTCACTGACTGACTCACTGACTGACGCATTGGCACACTAACTGACTCACTGACTGACGCATTGGCACACTGACTGACTCACTGACTGACGCATTGGCACACTGACTGACTCACTGACTGACGCATTGGCACACTGACTGACTCACTGACTAACTCACTGATTGACTCACTGACTGACACATTGGCACACTGACTGACTCACTGACTGGCTCACTGACTGACTCACTGACTGACTCACTGAATGACGCACTGACTGACTCACTGACTGACTCACTGACTGACTCACTGACTGACGCATTGGCACACTGACTGACTCACTGACTGACGCATTGGCACACTGACTGACTCACTGACTGACTCACTGACTGACTCACTGACTGACGCATTGGCACACTGACTGACTCACTGACTGACGCATTGGCACACTGACATACTCACTGACTGACGCATTGGCACACTGACTGACTAACTCACTGTCTGACGCATTGACTCACTGACTGACTCACTTACTGACGCATTGGCACACTGACTGACTCACTGATTGACTCACTGACTGACTCACTGACTGACGCATTGGCACACTGACTGACTCACTGACTGACTCACTGACTGACGCATTGGCACACTGACTGACTCACTGATTGACTCACTGACTGACTCACTGACTGACTCATTGACTGACTCACTGACTGACGCATTGGCACACTGACTGACTCACAGACTGACGCATTGGCACACTGACTGACTCACTGACTGACTCACAGACTGACGCATTGGCACACTGACTGACTCACTGACTGACTCACTGACTGACTCACTGACTGACTCACTGACTGACGCATTGGCACACTGACTGACTCACTGACTGACTCACTGACTGACGCATTGGCACACTGACTGACTCACTGACTGACGCGTTGGCACACTGACTGACTCATTGACTGACTCACTGACTGACGCATTGACACACTGACTGACTCACTGACTGACGCATTGGCACACTGACTGACTCACTAACTGACGCATTGGCACACTGACAGACTCACTGACTGACTCACTGACTGACTAACTGACTGACGCATTGGCGCACTGACTGACCCACTGACTGACGCATTGGCACACTGACTGACTCACTGACTGACTCACTGACTGACGCATTGGCACACTGACTGACTCACTGACTGACTCACTGACTGACTCACTGACTGACGCATTGGCACACTGACTGACTCACTGACTGACGCATTGGCACACTGACATACTCACTGACTGACGCATTGGCACACTGACTGACTAACTCACTGTCTGACGCATTGACACACTGACTGACTCACTGACTGACGCATTGGCACACTGACTGACTCACTGACTGACTCACTTACTGACGCATTGGCACACTGACTGACTCACTGATTGACTCACTGACTGACTCACTGACTGACGCATTGGCACACTGACTGACTCACTGACTGACTCACTGACTGACGCATTGGCACACTGACTGACTCACTGATTGACTCACTGACTGACTCACTGACTGACTCATTGACTGACTCACTGACTGACGCATTGGCACACTGATTGACTCACAGACTGACGCATTGGCACACTGACTGACTCACTGACTGACTCACAGACTGACGCATTGGCACACTGACTGACTCACTGACTGACTCACTGACTGACGCATTGGCACACTGACTGACTCACTGACTGACTCACTGACTGACGCATTGGCACACTGACTGACTCACTGACTGACGCGTTGGCACACTGACTGACTCATTGACTGACTCACTGACTGACGCATTGACACACTGACTGACTCACTGACTGACGCATTGGCACACTGACTGACTCACTAACTGACGCATTGGCACACTGACAGACTCACTGACTGACTCACTGACTGACTAACTGACTGACGCATTGGCGCACTGACTGACCCACTGACTGACGCATTGGCACACTGACTGACTCACTGACTGACTCACTGACTGACGCATTGGCACACTGACTGACTCACTGACTGACGCATTGGCACACTGACTGACTCACTGACTGACGCATTGGCACACTGACTGACTCACTGACTGACGCATTGGCACACTGACTGACTCACTGACTGACTCACTGACTGACTCACTGATTGACTCACTGACTGACGCATTGGCACACTGACTGACTCACTGACTGGCTCACTGACTGACTCACTGACTGACTCACTGAATGACGCACTGACTGACTCACTGACTGACTCACTGACTGACTCATGACTGACTCACTGACTGACGCATTGGCGCACTGACTGACTCACTGACTGACTCACTGACTGACGCATTGGCACACTGACTGACTCACTGACTGACGCATTGGCACACTGACTGACTCACTGACTGACGCATTGGCACACTGACTGACTCACTGACTGACTCACTGACTGACGCATTGGCACACTGACTGACTCACTGATTGACTCACTGACTGACTCACTGACTGACGCATTGGCACACTGACGACTCACTGACTGACTCACTGACTGATGCATTGGCACACTGAATGACTCACTGACTGACTCACTGACTAACTCACTGACGGACTCACTGACTGACGCATTGGCACACTGAATGACTCTCTGACTGAATCAATGACTGACTCACTGACTGACTGACTGACTGACTCACTGACTGACTCACTGACTTACGCATTGGCACACTGAATGACTCTCTGACTGACTCACTGACTGACTCACTGACTGACTCACTGACTGACTCACTGACTGACTCACTGACTTACGCATTGGCACACTGACTGACTCACTGACTGACTCACTGACTGACGCATTGGCACACTAACTGACTCACTGACTGACGCATTGGCACACTGACTGACTCACTGACTGACGCATTGGCACACTGACTGACTCACTGACTGACTCACTGACTGACACATTGGCACACTGACTGACTCACTGACTGGCTCACTGACTGACTCACTGACTGACTCACTGAATGACGCATTGGCACACTGACTGACTCACTGACTAACTCACTGATTGACTCACTGACTGACACATTGGCACACTGACTGACTCACTGACTGGCTCACTGACTGACTTACTGACTGACTCACTGAATGACGCACTGACTGACTCACTGACTGACTCACTGACTGACTCACTGACTGACGCATTGGCACACTGACTGACTCACTGACTGACGCATTGGCACGCTGACTGACTCACTGACTGACTCACTGACTGACTCACTGACTGACGCATTGGCACACTGACTGACTCACTGACTGACGCATTGGCACACTGACATACTCACTGACTGACGCATTGGCACACTGACTGACTAACTCACTGTCTGACGCATTGACACACTGACTGACTCACTGACTGACGCATTGGCACACTGACTGACTCACTGACTGACTCACTTACGGACGCATTGGCACACTGACTGACTCACTGATTGACTCACTGACTGACTCACTGACTGACGCATTGGCACACTGACTGACTCACTGACTGACTCACTGACTGACGCATTGGCACACTGACTGACTCACTGATTGACTCACTGACTGACTCACTGACTGACTCATTGACTGACTCACTGACTGACGCATTGGCACACTGACTGACTCACAGACTGACGCATTGGCACACTGACTGACTCACTGACTGACTCACAGACTGACGCATTGGCACACTGACTGACTCACTGACTGACTCACTGACTGACTCACTGACTGACTCACTGACTGACGCATTGGCACACTGACTGACTCACTGACTGACTCACTGACTGACGCATTGGCACACTGACTGACTCACTGACTGACGCGTTGGCACACTGACTGACTCATTGACTGACTCACTGACTGACGCATTGACACACTGACTGACTCACTGACTGACGCATTGGCACACTGACTGACTCACTAACTGACGCATTGGCACACTGACAGACTCACTGACTGACTAACTGACTGACGCATTGGCGCACTGACTGACCCACTGACTGACGCATTGGCACACTGACTGACTCACTGACTGACTCACTGACTGACGCATTGGCACACTGACTGACTCACTGACTGACGCATTGGCACACTGACTGACTCACTGACTGACTCACTGACTGACTCACTGACTGACTCACTGACTGACTCACTGACTGACGCATTGGCACACTGACTGTCTCACTGACTGACTCACTGACTGACGCATTGGCACACTGACTGACTCACTGACTGACTCACTGACTGACGCATTGGCACACTGACTGCCTCACTGACTGACTCACTGACTGACTCACTGACTGACTCACTGACTGACGCATTGGCACACTGACTGACTCACTGACTGACTCACTGACTGACTCACTGACTGACGCATTGGCACACTGACTGACTCACTGATTGACTCACTGACTGACTCACTGACTGACTCACTGACTGACGCATTGACACACTGACTGACTCACTGACTGACGCATTGGCACACTGACTGACTCACTGACTGACGCATTGGCACACTGACAGACTCACTGACTGACTCACTGACTGACTCACTGACTGACGCATTGGCGCACTGACTGACTCACTGACTGACGCATTGGCACACTGACTGACTCACTGACTGACGCATTGGCACACTGACTGACTCACTGACTGACTCACTGACTGACGCATTGGCACACTGACTGACTCACTGATTGACTCACTGACTGGCGCACTGGCGCACTGACTGACTCACTGACTGACGCATTGGCACACTGACTGACTCACTGACTGACGCACTGACTGACTCACTGACTGACGCATTGGCACACTGACTGACTCACTGACTGACGCATTGGCACACTGACAGACTCACTGACTGACTCATTGACTGACTCACTGACTGACGCATTGCCACACTGACTGACCCACTGACTGACGCATTGGCACACTGACTGACTCACTGACTGACTCACTGACTGACGCATTGGCACACTGACTGACTCACTGACTGACGCATTGGCACACTGACTGACTCACTGACTGACTCACTGACTGACTCACTGACTGACTCATTGACTGACTCACTTACTGACGCATTGGCACACTGACTGACTCACTGATTGACTCACTGACTGACTCACTGACTGACGCATTGGCACACTGACTGACTCACTGACTGACTCACTGACTGACGCATTGGCACACTGACTGACTCACTGATTGACTCACTGACTGACTCACTGACTGACTCATTGACTGACTCACTGACTGACGCATTGGCACACTGACTGACTCACAGACTGACGCATTGGCACACTGACTGACTCACTGACTGACTCACAGTCTGACGCATTGGCACACTGACTGACTCACTGACTGACTCACTGACTGACTCACTGACTGACTCACTGACTGACGCATTGGCACACTGACTGACTCACTGACTGACTCACTGACTGACGCATTGGCACACTGACTGACTCACTGACTGACGCGTTGGCACACTGACTGACTCACTGACTGACTCACTGACTGACGCATTGACACACTGACTGACTCACTGACTGACGCATTGGCACACTGACTGACTCACTAACTGACGCATTGGCACACTGACTGACTAACTGACTGACGCATTGGCGCACTGACTGACCCACTGACTGACGCATTGGCACACTGACTGACTCACTGACTGACTCACTGACTGACGCATTGGCACACTGACTGACTCACTGACTGACGCATTGGCACACTGACTGACTCACTGACTGACGCATTGGCACACTGACTGACTCACTGACTGACTCACTGACTGACTCACTGACTGACTCACTGACTGACTCACTGACTGACGCATTGGCACACTGACTGTCTCACTGACTGACTCACTGACTGACGCATTGGCACACTGACTGACTCACTGACTGACTCACTGACTGACGCATTGGCACACTGACTGCCTCACTGACTGACTCACTGACTGACTCACTGACTGACTCACTGACTGACGCATTGGCACACTGACTGACTCACTGACTGACTCACTGACTGACTCACTGACTGACGCATTGGCACACTGACTGACTCACTGATTGACTCACTGACTGACTCACTGACTGACTCACTGACTGACGCATTGACACACTGACTGACTCACTGACTGACGCATTGGCACACTGACTGACTCACTGACTGACGCATTGGCACACTGACAGACTCACTGACTGACTCACTGACTGACTCACTGACTGACGCATTGGCGCACTGACTGACTCATTGACTGACGCATTGGCACACTGACTGACTCACTGACTGACTCACTGACTGACGCATTGGCACACTGACTGACTCACTGACTGACGCATTGGCACACTGACTGACTCACTGACTGACGCATTGGCACACTGACTGACTCACTGACTGACTCACTGACTGACGCATTGGCACACTGACTGACTCACTGATTGACTCACTGACTGGCGCACTGGCGCACTGACTGACTCACTGACTGACGCATTGGCACACTGACTGACTCACTGACTGACGCACTGACTGACTCACTGACTGACGCATTGGCACACTGACTGACTCACTGACTGACGCATTGGCACACTGACAGACTCACTGACTGACTCATTGACTGACTCACTGACTGACGCATTGCCACACTGACTGACCCACTGACTGACGCATTGGCACACTGACTGACTCACTGACTGACTCACTGACTGACGCATTGGCACACTGACTGACTCACTGACTGACGCATTGGCACACTGACTGACTCACTGACTGACTCACTGACTGACTCACTGACTGACTCACTGACTGACTCACTGACTGACGCATTGGCACACTGACTGACTCACTGACTGACTCACTGACTGACGCATTGGTACACTGACTGACTCACTGACTGACTCACTGACTGACGCATTGGCACACTGACTGACTCACTGATTGACTCACTGACTGACTCACTGACTGACGCAATGACACACTGACTGACTCACTGACTGACGCATTGGCACATTGACTGACTCACTGACTGACGCATTGGCACACTGACAGACTCACTGACTGACTCACTGACTGACTCACTGACTGACGCATTGGCGCACTGACTGACTCACTGACTGACGCATTGGCACACTGACAGACTCACTGACTGACTCACTGACTGACGCATTGGCACACTGACTGACTCACTGATTGACTCACTGACTGACGCATTGGCACACTGACTGACTCACTGATTGACTCACTGACTGACGCATTGGCACACTGACTGACTCACTGACTGACTCACTGACTGACGCATTGGCACACTGACTGACTCACTGACTGACGCATTGGCACACTGACTGACTCACTGACTGACGCACTGACTGACTCACTGACTGACTCACTGACTGACGCATTGGCACACTGACTGACTCACTGACTGACGCATTGGCACACTGACTGACTCACTGACTGACTCACTAACTGACGCATTGGCACACTGACTGACTCACTGACTGACGCATTGGCACACTGACTGACTCAATGACTGACTCACTGACTGACGCATTGACAGACTGACTGACTCACTGACTGACGCATTGGCACACTGACTGACTCACTGACTGACTCACTGACTGACGCATTGGCACACTGACTGACTCACTGATTGACTCACTGACTGACTCACTGACTGACGCATTGGCACACTGACTGACTCACTGACTGACGCATTGGCGCACTGACTGACTCACTGACTGACGCATTGGCATACTGACTGACTCACTGACTGACTCACTGACTGACGCATTGGCACACTGACTGACTCACTGACTGATGCATTGGCACACTGACTGACTCACTGACTGACTCACTGACTGACGCATTGACACACTGACTGACTCACTGACTGACGCATTGGCACACTGACAGACTCACTGACTGACTCACTGACTGACTCACTGACTGACGCATTGGCGCACTGACTGACTCACTGACTGACGCATTGGCACACTGACTGACTCACTGACTGAGTCACTGACTGACGCATTGGCACACTGACTGACTCACTGATTGACGCATTGGCACACTGACTGACTCACTGACTGACGCATTGGCACACTGACTGACTCACTGACTGACTCACTGACTGACTCACAGACTGACGCATTGGCACACTGACTGACTCACTGACTGACTCACTGACTGACGCATTGGCACACTGACTGACTCACTGACTGACTCACTGACTGACTCATTGGCACACTGACTGACTCACTGACTGACGCGTTGGCACACTGACTGACTCATTGACTGACTCACTGACTGACGCATTGACTCACTGACTGACTCACTGACTGACTCACTGACTGACGCATTGGCGCACTGACTGACCCACTGACTGACGCATTGGCACACTGACTGACTCACTGACTGACGCATTGGCACACTGACTGACTCACTGATTGACTCACTGACTGACTCACTGACTGACGCAATGACACACTGACTGACTCACTGACTGACGCATTGGCACACTGACTGACTCACTGACTGACGCATTGGCACACTGACAGACTCACTGACTGACTCACTGACTGACTCACTGACTGACGCATTGGCGCACTGACTGACTCACTGACTGACGCATTGGCACACTGACTGACTCACTGACTGACTCACTGACTGATGCATTGGCACACTGACTGACTCACTGACTGACGCATTGGCACACTGACTGACTCACTGATTGACTCACTGACTGACGCATTGGCACACTGACTGACTCACTGATTGACTCACTGACTGACTCACTGACTGACGCATTGGCACACTGACTGACTCACTGACTGACTCACTGACTGACGCATTGGCACACTGACTGACACACTGACTGACGCATTGGCACACTGACTGACTCACTGACTGACGCACTGACTGACTCACTGACTGACTCACTGACTGACGCATTGGCACACTGACTGACTCACTGACTGACGCATTGGCACACTGACTGACTCAATGACTGACGCATTGGCACACTGAGTGACTCACTGACTGACTCAATGACTGACGCATTGACACACTAACTGACTCACTGACTGACGCATTGGCACACTGACTGACTCACTGACTGACACATTGGCACACTGACTGACTCACTGATTGACTCACTGACTGACTCACTGACTGACGCATTGGCACACTGACTGACTCACTGACTGACGCATTGGCGCACTGACTGACTCACTGACTGACGCATTGGCGCACTGACTGACTCACTGACTGACGCATTGGCATACTGACTGACTCACTGACTGACTCACTGACTGACGCATTGGCACACTGACTGACTCACTGACTGATGCATTGGCACACTGACTGACTCACTGACTGACGCATTGACACACTGACTGACTCACTGACTGACGCATTGGCACACTGACAGACTCACTGACTGACTCACTGACTGACTCACTGACTGACGCATTGGCGCACTGACTGACTCACTGACTGACGGATTGGCACACTTACATGACTCACTGACTGAGTCACTGACTGACGCATTGGCACACTGACTGACTCACTGATTGACGCATTGGCACACTGACTGACTCACTGACTGACGCATTGGCACACTGACTGACTCACTGACTGACTGACTCACAGACTGACGCATTGGCACACTGACTGACTCACTGACTGACTCACTGACTGACTCACTGACTGACGCATTGGCACACTGACTGACTCACTGACTGACTCACTGACTGACTCATTGGCACACTGACTGACTCACTGACTGACTCACTGACTGACGCATTGGCACACTGACTGACTCACTGACTGACGCATTGGCACACTGACTGACTCACTGACTGACGCATTGGCACACTGACTGACTCACTGACTGACCCACTGACTGACGCATTGGCACACTGACTGACTCACTGACTGACGCATTGGCACACTGACTGACTCACTGACTGACTCACTGACTGACTCACTGACTGACTCACTGACTGACTCACTGACTGACTCACTGACTGACTCACTGACTGACGCATTGGCGCACTGACTGACTCACTGACTGACTCACTGACTGACGCATTGGCACACTGACTGACTCACTGACTGACGCATTGGCACACTGACTGACTCACTGACTGACGCATTGGCACACTGACTGACTCACTGACTGACCCACTGACTGACGCATTGGCACACTGACTGACTCACTGACTGACGCATTGGCACACTGACTGACTCACTGATTGACTCACTGACTGACTCACTGACTGACGCAATGACACACTGACTGACTCACTGACTGACGAATTGGCACACTGACTGACTCACTGACTGACGCATTGGCACACTGACAGACTCACTGACTGACTCACTGACTGACTCACTGACTGACGCATTGGCGCACTGACTGACTCACTGACTGATGCATTGGCACACTGACTGACTCACTGACTGACTCACTGACTGATGCATTGGCACACTGACTGACTCACTGACTGACGCATTGGCACACTGACAGACTCACTGACTGACTCACTGACTGACGCATTGGCACACTGACTGACTCACTGATTGACTCACTGACTGACGCATTGGCACACTGACTGACTCACTGATTGACTCACTGACTGACTCACTGACTGACGCATTGGCACACTGACTGACTCACTGACTGACTCACTGACTGACGCATTGGCACACTGACTGACTCACTGACTGACGCATTGGCACACTGACTGACTCACTGACTGACGCACTGACTGACTCACTGACTGACTCACTGACTGACGCATTGGCACACTGACTGACTCACTGACTGACGCATTGGCACACTGACAGACTCACTGACTGACTCACTGACTGACGCATTGGCGCACTGACTGACTCACTGACTGACGCATTGGCACACTGACTGACTCACTGACTGACTCACTGACTGATGCATTGGCACACTGACTGACTCACTGACTGACGCATTGGCACACTGACTGACTCACTGATTGACTCACTGACTGACGCATTGGCACACTGACTGACTCACTGATTGACTCACTGACTGACTCACTGACTGACGCATTGGCACACTGACTGACTCACTGACTGACTCACTGACTGACGCATTGGCACACTGACTGACACACTGACTGACGCATTGGCACACTGACTGACTCACTGACTGACGCACTGACTGACTCACTGACTGACTCACTGACTGACGCATTGGCACACTGACTGACTCACTGACTGACGCATTGGCACACTGACTGACTCACTGACTGACTCACTGACTGACGCATTGGCACACTGACTGACTCACTGACTGACGCATTGGCACACTGACTGACTCAATGACTGACGCATTGGCACACTGAGTGACTCACTGACTGACTCAATGACTGACGCATTGACACACTAACTGACTCACTGACTGACGCATTGGCACACTGACTGACTCACTGACTGACACATTGGCACACTGACTGACTCACTGATTGACTCACTGACTGACTCACTGACTGACGCATTGGCACACTGACTGACTCACTGACTGACGCATTGGCGCACTGACTGACTCACTGACTGACGCATTGGCGCACTGACTGACTCACTGACTGACGCATTGGCATACTGACTGACTCACTGACTGACTCACTGACTGACGCATTGGCACACTGACTGACTCACTGACTGATGCATTGGCACACTGACTGACTCACTGACTGACGCATTGACACACTGACTGACTCACTGACTGACGCATTGGCACACTGACAGACTCACTGACTGACTCACTGACTGACTCACTGACTGACGCATTGGCGCACTGACTGACTCACTGACTGACGGATTGGCACACTTACATGACTCACTGACTGAGTCACTGACTGACGCATTGGCACACTGACTGACTCACTGATTGACGCATTGGCACACTGACTGACTCACTGACTGACGCATTGGCACACTGACTGACTCACTGACTGACTGACTCACAGACTGACGCATTGGCACACTGACTGACTCACTGACTGACTCACTGACTGACTCACTGACTGACGCATTGGCACACTGACTGACTCACTGACTGACTCACTGACTGACTCATTGGCACACTGACTGACTCACTGACTGACTCACTGACTGACGCATTGGCACACTGACTGACTCACTGACTGACGCATTGGCACACTGACTGACTCACTGACTGACGCATTGGCACACTGACTGACTCACTGACTGACCCACTGACTGACGCATTGGCACACTGACTGACTCACTGACTGACGCATTGGCACACTGACTGACTCACTGACTGACTCACTGACTGACTCACTGACTGACTCACTGACTGACTCACTGACTGACTCACTGACTGACGCATTGGCGCACTGACTGACTCACTGACTGACTCACTGACTGACGCATTGGCACACTGACTGACTCACTGACTGACGCATTGGCACACTGACTGACTCACTGACTGACGCATTGGCACACTGACTGACTCACTGACTGACCCACTGACTGACGCATTGGCACACTGACTGACTCACTGACTGACGCATTGGCACACTGACTGACTCACTGATTGACTCACTGACTGACTCACTGACTGACGCAATGACACACTGACTGACTCACTGACTGACGAATTGGCACACTGACTGACTCACTGACTGACGCATTGGCACACTGACAGACTCACTGACTGACTCACTGACTGACTCACTGACTGACGCATTGGCGCACTGACTGACTCACTGACTGATGCATTGGCACACTGACTGACTCACTGACTGACTCACTGACTGATGCATTGGCACACTGACTGACTCACTGACTGACGCATTGGCACACTGACAGACTCACTGACTGACTCACTGACTGACGCATTGGCACACTGACTGACTCACTGATTGACTCACTGACTGACGCATTGGCACACTGACTGACTCACTGATTGACTCACTGACTGACTCACTGACTGACGCATTGGCACACTGACTGACTCACTGACTGACTCACTGACTGACGCATTGGCACACTGACTGACTCACTGACTGACGCATTGGCACACTGACTGACTCACTGACTGACGCACTGACTGACTCACTGACTGACTCACTGACTGACGCATTGGCACACTGACTGACTCACTGACTGACGCATTGGCACACTGACTGACTCACTGACTGACGCATTGGCACACTGACTGACTCACTGACTGATGCATTGGCACACTGACTGACTCACTGACTGACGCATTGGCGCACTGACTGACTCACTGACTGATGCATTGGCACACTGACTGACTCACTGACTGACTCACTGACTGATGCATTGGCACACTGACTGACTCACTGACTGACTCATTGGCACACTGACAGACTCACTGACTGACTCACTGACTGACGCATTGGCACACTGACTGACTCACTGATTGACTCACTGACTGACGCATTGGCACACTGACTGACTCACTGATTGACTCACTGACTGACTCACTGACTGACGCATTGGCACACTGACTGACTCACTGACTGACTCACTGACTGACGCATTGGCACACTGACTGACTCACTGACTGACGCATTGGCACACTGACTGACTCACTGACTGACGCACTGACTGACTCACTGACTGACTCACTGACTGACGCATTGGCACACTGACTGACTCACTGACTGACGCATTGGTACACTGACTGACTCACTGACTGACGCATTGGCACACTGACTGACTCACTGACTGATGCATTGGCACACTGACTGACTCAATGACTGACGCATTGGCACACTGAGTGACTCACTGACTGACTCACTGACTGACGCATTGACACGCTGACTGACTCACTGACTGAAGCATTGGCACACTGACTGACTCACTGACTGACACATTGGCACACTGACTGACTCACTGATTGACTCACTGACTGACTCACTGACTGACGCATTGGCACACTGACTGACTCATGACTGACGCATTGGCGCACTGACTGACTCACTGACTGACGCATTGGCATACTGACTGACTCACTGACTGACTCACTGACCGACGCATTGGCACACTGACTGACTCACTGACTGATGCATTGGCACACTGACTGACTCACTGACTGACTCACTGACTGACGCATTGACACACTGACTGACTCACTGACTGACGCATTGGCACACTGACAGACCCACTGACTGACTCACTGACTGACTCACTGACTGACGCATTGGCGCACTGACTGACTCACTGACTGACGCATTGGCACACTGACTGACTCACTGACTGAGTCACTGACTGACGCATTGGCACACTGACTGACTCACTGACTGACGCATTGGCACACTGACTGACTCACTGACTGACGCATTGGCACACTGACTGACTCACTGACTGACTCACTGACTGACTCACAGACTGACGCATTGGCACACTGACTGACTCACTGACTGACTCACTGACTGACTCACTGACTGACGCATTGGCACACTGAATGACTCACTGACTGACTCACTGACTGACTCATTGGCACACTGACTGACTCACTGACTGACGCGTTGGCACACTGACTGACTCATTGACTGACTCACTGACTGACGCATTGGCACACTGAATGACTCACTGACTGACTCACTGACTGACGCATTGGCACACTGACTGACTCACTGACTGACGCATTGGCGCACTGACTGACTCACTGACTGACGCATTGGCGCACTGACTGACTCACTGACTGACGCATTGGCATACTGACTGACTCACTGACTGACTCACTGACTGACGCATTGGCACACTGACTGACTCACTGACTGATGCATTGGCACACTGACTGACTCACTGACTGACGCATTGACACACTGACTGACTCACTGACTGACGCATTGGCACACTGACAGACTCACTGACTGACTCACTGACTGACTCACTGACTGACGCATTGGCGCACTGACTGACTCACTGACTGACGGATTGGCACACTTACATGACTCACTGACTGAGTCACTGACTGACGCATTGGCACACTGACTGACTCACTGATTGACGCATTGGCACACTGACTGACTCACTGACTGACGCATTGGCACACTGACTGACTCACTGACTGACTGACTCACAGACTGACGCATTGGCACACTGACTGACTCACTGACTGACTCACTGACTGACTCACTGACTGACGCATTGGCACACTGACTGACTCACTGACTGACTCACTGACTGACTCATTGGCACACTGACTGACTCACTGACTGACTCACTGACTGACGCATTGGCACACTGACTGACTCACTGACTGACGCATTGGCACACTGACTGACTCACTGACTGACGCATTGGCACACTGACTGACTCACTGACTGACCCACTGACTGACGCATTGGCACACTGACTGACTCACTGACTGACGCATTGGCACACTGACTGACTCACTGACTGACTCACTGACTGACTCACTGACTGACTCACTGACTGACTCACTGACTGACTCACTGACTGACTCACTGACTGACGCATTGGCGCACTGACTGACTCACTGACTGACTCACTGACTGACGCATTGGCACACTGACTGACTCACTGACTGACGCATTGGCACACTGACTGACTCACTGACTGACGCATTGGCACACTGACTGACTCACTGACTGACCCACTGACTGACGCATTGGCACACTGACTGACTCACTGACTGACGCATTGGCACACTGACTGACTCACTGATTGACTCACTGACTGACTCACTGACTGACGCAATGACACACTGACTGACTCACTGACTGACGAATTGGCACACTGACTGACTCACTGACTGACGCATTGGCACACTGACAGACTCACTGACTGACTCACTGACTGACTCACTGACTGACGCATTGGCGCACTGACTGACTCACTGACTGATGCATTGGCACACTGACTGACTCACTGACTGACTCACTGACTGATGCATTGGCACACTGACTGACTCACTGACTGACGCATTGGCACACTGACAGACTCACTGACTGACTCACTGACTGACGCATTGGCACACTGACTGACTCACTGATTGACTCACTGACTGACGCATTGGCACACTGACTGACTCACTGATTGACTCACTGACTGACTCACTGACTGACGCATTGGCACACTGACTGACTCACTGACTGACTCACTGACTGACGCATTGGCACACTGACTGACTCACTGACTGACGCATTGGCACACTGACTGACTCACTGACTGACGCACTGACTGACTCACTGACTGACTCACTGACTGACGCATTGGCACACTGACTGACTCACTGACTGACGCATTGGCACACTGACTGACTCACTGACTGACGCATTGGCACACTGACTGACTCACTGACTGATGCATTGGCACACTGACTGACTCACTGACTGACGCATTGGCGCACTGACTGACTCACTGACTGATGCATTGGCACACTGACTGACTCACTGACTGACTCACTGACTGATGCATTGGCACACTGACTGACTCACTGACTGACGCATTGGCACACTGACAGACTCACTGACTGACTCACTGACTGACGCATTGGCACACTGACTGACTCACTGATTGACTCACTGACTGACGCATTGGCACACTGACTGACTCACTGATTGACTCACTGACTGACTCACTGACTGACGCATTGGCACACTGACTGACTCACTGACTGACTCACTGACTGACGCATTGGCACACTGACTGACTCACTGACTGACGCATTGGCACACTGACTGACTCACTGACTGACGCACTGACTGACTCACTGACTGACTCACTGACTGACGCATTGGCACACTGACTGACTCACTGACTGACGCATTGGCACACTGACTGACTCACTGACTGACGCATTGGCACACTGACTGACTCACTGACTGATGCATTGGCACACTGACTGACTCAATGACTGACGCATTGGCACACTGAGTGACTCACTGACTGACTCACTGACTGACGCATTGACACGCTGACTGACTCACTGACTGAAGCATTGGCACACTGACTGACTCACTGACTGACACATTGGCACACTGACTGACTCACTGATTGACTCACTGAGTGACTCACTGACTGACGCATTGGCACACTGACTGACTCATGACTGACGCATTGGCGCACTGACTGACTCACTGACTGACGCATTGGCATACTGACTGACTCACTGACTGACTCACTGACCGACGCATTGGCACACTGACTGACTCACTGACTGATGCATTGGCACACTGACTGACTCACTGACTGACTCACTGACTGACGCATTGACACACTGACTGACTCACTGACTGACGCATTGGCACACTGACAGACCCACTGACTGACTCACTGACTGACTCACTGACTGACGCATTGGCGCACTGACTGACTCACTGACTGACGCATTGGCACACTGACTGACTCACTGACTGAGTCACTGACTGACGCATTGGCACACTGACTGACTCACTGACTGACGCATTGGCACACTGACTGACTCACTGACTGACGCATTGGCACACTGACTGACTCACTGACTGACTCACTGACTGACTCACAGACTGACGCATTGGCACACTGACTGACTCACTGACTGACTCACTGACTGACTCACTGACTGACGCATTGGCACACTGAATGACTCACTGACTGACTCACTGACTGACTCATTGGCACACTGACTGACTCACTGACTGACGCGTTGGCACACTGACTGACTCATTGACTGACTCACTGACTGACGCATTGACTCACTGACTGACTCACTGACTGACTCACTGACTGACGCATTGGCGCACTGACTGACCCACTGACTGACGCATTGGCACACTGACTGACTCACTGACTGACGCATTGGCACACTGACTGACTCACTGACTGACGCATTGGCACACTGACTGACTCACTGACTGACTCACTGACTGACTCACTGACTGACTCACTGACTGACTCACTGTCTGACTCACTGACTGACGCATTGGCACACTGACAGACTCACTGACTGACTCACTGACTGACGCATTGGCACACTGACTGACTCACTGACTGACTCACAGACTGACGCATTGGCACACTGACTGCCTCACTGACTGACTCACTGACTGACTCACTGACTGACTCACTGACTGACGCATTGGCACACTGACTGACTCACTGACTGACTCACTGACTGACTCACTGACTGACGCATTGGCACACTGACTGACTCACTGATTGACTCACTGACTGACTCACTGACTGACGCATTGACACACTGACTGACTCACTGACTGACGCATTGGCACACAGACTGACTCACTGACTGACGCATTGGCACACTGACAGACTCACTGACAGACTCACTGACTGACTCACTGACTGACGCATTGGCGCACTGACTGACTCATTGACTGACGCATTGGCACACTGACTGACTCACTGACTGACTCACTGACTGACGCATTGGCACACTGACTGACTCACTGAATGACGCATTGGCACACTGACTGACTCACTGACTGACGCATTGGCACACTGACTGACTCACTGACTGACTCACTGACTGACGCATTGACACACTGACTGACTCACTGATTGACTCACTGACTGACTCACTGACTGACGCATTGGCACACTGACTGACTCACTGACTGACTCACTGACTGACGCATTGGCACACTGAGTGACTTACTGACTGACGCATTGGCACACTGACTGACTCACTGACTGACGCACTGACTGACTCACTGACTGACGCATTGGCACACTGACTGACTCACTGACTGACGCATTGGCACACTGACAGACTCACTGACTGACTCACTGACTGACTCACTGACTGACGCATTGCCGCACTGACTGACCAACTGACTGACGCATTGGCACACTGACTGACTCACTGACTGACTCACTGACTGACGCATTGGCACACTGACAGACTCACTGACTGACGCATTGGCACACTGACTGACTCACTGACTGACGCATTGGCACACTGACTGACTCACTGACTGACTCACTGACTGACTCACTGACTGACTCACTGACTGACTCACTGACTGACTCACTGACTGACGCATTGGCACACTGACTGACGCATTGGCACACTGACTGACTCACTGACTGACTCACTGACTGACGCATTGGCACACTGACTGACTCACTGACTGACTCACTGACTGACGCATTGGCACACTGACTGCCACACTGACTGACTCACTGACTGACTCACTGACTGACTCACTGACTGACTCACTGACTGACGCATTGGCACACTGACTGACTCACTGACTGACTCACTGACTGACTCACTGACTGACGCATTGACTCACTGACTGACTCACTGACTGACTCACTGACTGACGCATTGGCGCACTGACTGACCCACTGACTGACGCATTGGCACACTGACTGACTCACTGACTGACGCATTGGCACTCTGACTGACTCACTGATTGACTCACTGACTGACTCACTGACTGACGCAATGACACACTGACTGACTCACTGACTGACGCATTGGCACACTGACAGACTCACTGACTGACTCACTGACTGACGCATTGGCACACTGACTGACTCACTGACTGACTCACAGACTGACGCATTGGCACACTGACTGCCTCACTGACTGACTCACTGACTGACTCACTGACTGACGCATTGGCACACTGACTGACTCACTGACTGACTCACTGACTGACTCACTGACTGACGCATTGGCACACTGACTGACTCACTGATTGACTCACTGACTGACTCACTGACTGACGCATTGACACACTGACTGACTCACTGACTGACGCATTGGCACACAGACTGACTCACTGACTGACGCATTGGCACACTGACAGACTCACTGACAGACTCACTGACTGACTCACTGACTGACGCATTGGCGCACTGACTGACCCATTGACTGACGCATTGGCACACTGACTGACTCACTGACTGACTCACTGACTGACGCATTGGCACACTGACTGACTCACTGAATGACGCATTGGCACACTGACTGACTCACTGACTGACGCATTGGCACACTGACTGACTCACTGACTGACTCACTGACTGACGCATTGGCACACTGACTGACTCACTGATTGACTCACTGAATGACTCACTGACTGACGCATTGGCACACTGACTGACTCACTGACTGACTCACTGACGGACGCATTGGCACACTGAGTGACTCACTGACTGACGCATTGGCACACTGACTGACTCACTGACTGACGCACTGACTGACTCACTGACTGACGCATTGGCACACTGACTGACTCACTGACTGACGCATTGGCACACTGACAGACTCACTGACTGACTCACTGACTGACGCATTGCCGCACTGACTGACCAACTGACTGACGCATTGGCACACTGACTGACTCACTGACTGACTCACTGACTGACTCACTGACTGACGCATTGGCACACTGACTGACTCACTGATTGACTCACTGACTGACTCACTGACTGACGCATTGACACACTGACTGACTCACTGACTGACGCATTGGCACACAGACTGACTCACTGACTGACGCATTGGCACACTGACAGACTCACTGACAGACTCACTGACTGACTCACTGACTGACGCATTGGCGCACTGACTGACTCATTGACTGAAGCATTGGCACACTGACTGACTCACTGACTGACTCACTGACTGACGCATTGGCACACTGACTGACTCACTGAATGACGCATTGGCACACTGACTGACTCACTGACTGACGCATTGGCACACTGACTGACTCACTGACTGACTCACTGACTGACGCATTGGCACACTGACTGACTCACTGATTGACTCACTGAATGACTCACTGACTGACGCATTGGCACACTGACTGACTCACTGACTGACTCACTGACGGACGCATTGGCACACTGAGTGACTCACTGACTGACGCATTGGCACACTGACTGACTCACTGACTGACGCACTGACTGACTCACTGACTGACGCATTGGCACACTGACTGACTCACTGACTGACGCATTGGCACACTGACAGACTCACTGACTGACTCACTGACTGACGCATTGCCGCACTGACTGACCAACTGACTGACGCATTGGCACACTGACTGACTCACTGACTGACTCACTGACTGACGCATTGGCACACTGACAGACTCACTGACTGACGCATTGGCACACTGACTGACTCACTGACTGACGCATTGGCACACTGACTGACTCACTGACTGACTCACTGACTGACTCACTGACTGACTCACTGACTGACTCACTGACTGACTCACTGACTGACGCATTGGCACTCTGACTGACGCATTGGCACACTGACTGACTCACTGACTGACTCACTGACTGACGCATTGGCACACTGACTGACTCACTGACTGACTCACTGACTGACGCATTGGCACACTGACTGCCACACTGACTGACTCACTGACTGACTCACTGACTGACTCACTGACTGACTCACTGACTGACGCATTGGCACACTGACTGACTCACTGACTGACGCATTGGCACACTGACTGACTCACTGACTGACTCACTGACTGACTCACAGACTGACGCATTGGCACACTGACTGACTCACTGACTGACTCACTGACTGACTCACTGACTGACGCATTGGCACACTGACTGACTCACTGACTGACTCACTGACTGACTCATTGGCACACTGACTGACTCACTGACTGACGCGTTGGCACACTGACTGACTCATTGACTGACTCACTGACTGACGCATTGACTCACTGACTGACTCACTGACTGACTCACTGACTGACGCATTGGCGCACTGACTGACCCACTGACTGACGCATTGGCACACTGACTGACTCACTGACTGACGCATTGGCACACTGACTGACTCACTGACTGACTCACTGACTGACTCACTGACTGACTCACTGACTGACTCACTGTCTGACTCACTGACTGACGCATTGACACACTGACAGACTCACTGACAGACTCACTGACTGACGCATTGGCACACTGACTGACGCATTGGCGCACTGACTGACTCATTGACTGACGCATTGGCACACTGACTGACTCACTGACTGACGCATTGGCACACTGACAGACTCACTGACTGACTCACTGACTGACGCATTGCCGCACTGACTGACCAACTGACTGACGCATTGGCACACTGACTGACTCACTGACTGACTCACTGACTGACTCACTGACTGACGCATTGGCACACTGACTGACTCACTGATTGACTCACTGACTGACTCACTGACTGACGCATTGACACACTGACTGACTCACTGACTGACGCATTGGCACACAGACTGACTCACTGACTGACGCATTGGCACACTGACAGACTCACTGACAGACTCACTGACTGACTCACTGACTGACGCATTGGCGCACTGACTGACTCATTGACTGACGCATTGGCACACTGACTGACTCACTGACTGACTCACTGACTGACGCATTGGCACACTGACTGACTCACTGAATGACGCATTGGCACACTGACTGACTCACTGACTGACGCATTGGCACACTGACTGACTCACTGACTGACTCACTGACTGACGCATTGGCACACTGACTGACTCACTGATTGACTCACTGAATGACTCACTGACTGACGCATTGGCACACTGACTGACTCACTGACTGACTCACTGACGGACGCATTGGCACACTGAGTGACTCACTGACTGACGCATTGGCACACTGACTGACTCACTGACTGACGCACTGACTGACTCACTGACTGACGCATTGGCACACTGACTGACCAACTGACTGACGCATTGGCACACTGACTGACTCACTGACTGACTCACTGACTGACGCATTGGCACACTGACAGACTCACTGACTGACGCATTGGCACACTGACTGACTCACTGACTGACGCATTGGCACACTGACTGACTCACTGACTGACTCACTGACTGACTCACTGACTGACGCATTGCCGCACTGACTGACCAACTGACTGACGCATTGGCACACTGACTGACTCACTGACTGACTCACTGACTGACGCATTGGCACACTGACAGACTCACTGACTGACGCATTGGCACACTGACTGACTCACTGACTGACGCATTGGCACACTGACTGACTCACTGACTGACTCACTGACTGACTCACTGACTGACTCACTGACTGACTCACTGACTGACTCACTGACTGACGCATTGGCACTCTGACTGACGCATTGGCACACTGACTGACTCACTGACTGACTCACTGACTGACGCATTGGCACACTGACTGACTCACTGACTGACTCACTGACTGACGCATTGGCACACTGACTGCCACACTGACTGACTCACTGACTGACTCACTGACTGACTCACTGACTGACTCACTGACTGACGCATTGGCACACTGACTGACTCACTGACTGACGCATTGGCACACTGACTGACTCACTGACTGACTCACTGACTGACTCACAGACTGACGCATTGGCACACTGACTGACTCACTGACTGACTCACTGACTGACTCACTGACTGACGCATTGGCACACTGACTGACTCACTGACTGACTCACTGACTGACTCATTGGCACACTGACTGACTCACTGACTGACGCGTTGGCACACTGACTGACTCATTGACTGACTCACTGACTGACGCATTGACTCACTGACTGACTCACTGACTGACTCACTGACTGACGCATTGGCGCACTGACTGACCCACTGACTGACGCATTGGCACACTGACTGACTCACTGACTGACGCATTGGCACACTGACTGACTCACTGACTGACGCATTGGCACACTGACTGACTCACTGACTGACTCACTGACTGACTCACTGACTGACTCACTGACTGACTCACTGTCTGACTCACTGACTGACGCATTGACACACTGACAGACTCACTGACAGACTCACTGACTGACGCATTGGCACACTGACTGACGCATTGGCGCACTGACTGACTCATTGACTGACGCATTGGCACACTGACTGACTCACTGACTGACTCACTGACTGACTCACTGACTGACGCATTGGCACACTGACTGACTCACTGACTGACTCACTGACTGACTCACTGACTGACGCATTGGCACACTGACTGACTCACTGATTGACTCACTGACTGACTCACTGACTGACTCACTGACTGACGCATTGACACACTGACTGACTCACTGACTGACGCATTGGCACACAGACTGACTCACTGACTGACGCATTGGCACACTGACAGACTCACTGACAGACTCACTGACTGACTCACTGACTGACGCATTGGCGCACTGACTGACTCATTGACTGACGCATTGGCACACTGACTGACTCACTGACTGACTCACTGACTGACGCATTGGCACACTGACTGACTCACTGAATGACGCATTGGCACACTGACTGACTCACTGACTGACGCATTGGCACACTGACTGACTCACTGACTGACTCACTGACTGACGCATTGGCACACTGACTGACTCACTGATTGACTCACTGACTGACTCACTGACTGACGCATTGGCACACTGACTGACTCACTGACTGACTCACTGATTGACGCATTGGCACACTGACTGACTCACTGACTGACGCATTGGCACACTGACAGACTCACTGACTGACTCACTGACTGACTCACTGACTGACGCATTGCCGCACTGACTGACCAACTGACTGACGCATCGGCACACTGACTGACTCACTGACTGACTCACTGACTGACGCATTGGCACACTGACAGACTCACTGACTGACGCATTGGCACACTGACTGACTCACTGACTGACGCATTGGCACACTGACTGACTCACTGACTGACTCACTGACTGACTCACTGACTGACTCACTGACTGACTCACTGACTGACTCACTGACTGACGCATTGGCACACTGACTGACTCACTGACTGACTCACTGACTGACGCATTGGCACACTGACTGACTCACTGACTGACTCACTGACTGACGCATTGGCACACTGACTGCCACACTGACTGACTCACTGACTGACTCACTGACTGACTCACTGACTGACTCACTGACTGACGCATTGGCACACTGACTGACTCACTGACTGACTCACTGACTGACTCACTGACTGACGCATTGGCACACTGACTGACTCACTGTTTGACTCACTGACTGACTCCCTGACTGACTCACTGACTGACGCATTGACACACTGACTGACTCACTGACTGACGCATTGGCACACTGACTGACTCACTGACTGACGCATTGGCACACTGACAGACTCACTGACTGACTCACTGACTGACTCACTGACTGACGCATTGGCGCACTGACTGACTCACTGACTGACGCATTGGCACACTGACTGACTCACTGACTGACTCACTGACTGATGCATTGGCACACTGACTGACTCACTGACTGACGCATTGGCACACTGACTGACTCACTGACTGACTCACTGACTGACGCATTGGCACACTGACAGACTCACTGATTGACTCACTGACTGACTCACTGACTGACGCATTGGCACACTGACTGACTCACTGACTGACGCATTGGCAAACTGACTGACTCAATGACTGACGCACTGACTGACTCACTGACTGACTCACTGACTGACTCACTGACTGACGCATTGGCACACTGACTGACTCACTGACTGACGCATTGGCACACTGACTGACTCACTGACTGACTCACTGACTGACGCATTGGCACACTGACTGACTCACTGACTGACGCATTGGCACACTGACTGACTCACTGACTGACTCACTGACTGACTCACTGACTGACTCACTGACTGACGCATTGGCACACTGACTGACTCACTGACTGACTCACTGACTGACGCATTGGCACACTGACTGACTCACTGACTGACGCATTGGCACACTGACTGACTCACTGACTGACGCATTGGCACACTGACTGACTCACTGACTGACGCATTGGCACACTGACTGACTCACTGATTGACTCACTGACTGACTCACTGACTGACGCATTGGCACACTGACTGACTCACTGACTGACTCACTGACTGACGCATTGGCACACTGACTGACTCACTGAATGACGCATTGGCACACTGACTGACTCACTGACTGACGCACTGACTGACTCACTGACTGACGCATTGGCACACTGACTGACTCACTGACTGACGCATTGGCACACTGACAGACTCACTGACTGACTCACTGACTGACTCACTGACTGACGCATTGCCGCACTGACTGACCCACTGACTGACGCATTGGCACACTGACTGACTCACTGACTGAGTCACTGACTGACGCATTGGCACACTGACTGACTCACTGACTGACGCATTGGCACACTGACTGACTCACTGACTGACGCATTGGCACACTGACTGACTCACTGACTGACTCACTGACTGACTCACTGACTGACTCACTGACTGACTCACCTACTGGCTCACTGACTGACGCATTGGCACACTGACTGACTCACTGACTGACTCACTGACTGACGCATTGGCACACTGACTGACTCACTGACTGACTCACTGACTGACGCATTGGCACACTGACTGCCACACTGACTGACTCACTGACTGACTCACTGACTGACTCACTGACTGACTCACTGACTGACGCATTGGCACACTGACTGACTCACTGACTGACTCACCGACTGACTCACTGACTGACGCATTGGCACACTGACTGACTCACTGATTGACTCACTGACTGACTCACTGACTGACTCACTGACTGACGCATTGACACACTGACTGACTCACTGACTGACGCATTGGCACACTGACTGACTCACTGACTGACGCATTGGCACACTGACAGACTCACTGACTGACTCACTGACTGACTCACTGACTGACGCATTGGCGCACTGACTGACTCACTGACTGACGCATTGGCACACTGACTGACTCACTGACTGACTCACTGACTGATGCATTGGCACACTGACTGACTCACTGACTGACGCATTGGCACACTGACTGACTCACTGACTGACTCACTGACTGACGCATTGGCACACTGACAGACTCACTGATTGACTCACTGACTGACTCACTGACTGACGCATTGGCACACTGACTGACTCACTGACTGACGCATTGGCACACTGACTGACTCACTTACTGACGCACTGACTGACTCACTGACTGACTCACTGACTGACTCACTGACTGACGCATTGGCACACTGACTGACTCACTGACTGACGCATTGGCAGACTGACTGACTCACTGACTGACGCATTGGCACACTGACTGACTCACTGACTGACGCATTGGCACACTGACTGACTCACTGACTGACTCACTGACTGACTCACTGACTGACTCACTGACTGACACATTGGCACACTGACTGACTCACTGACTGACTCACTGACTGACGCATTGGCACACTGACTGACTCACTGACTGACTCACTGACTGACGCATTGGCACACTGACAGACTCACTGACTGACTCACTGACTGACGCATTGGCGCACTGACTGACTCACTGACTGACGCATTGGCACACTGACTGACTCACTGACTGAGTCACTGACTGACGCATTGGCACACTGAATGACTCACTGACTGACGCATTGGCACACTGACTGACTCACTGACTGACGCATTGGCACACTGACTGACTCACTGTCTGACTCACTGACTGACTCACTGACTGACTCACTGACTGACTCACTGACTGACTCACTGGCTGACTCACTGACTGACGCATTGGCACACTGACAGACTCACTGACTGACGCATTGGCACACTGACTGATTCACTGACTGACTCACAGACTGACGCATTGGCACACTGACTGACCCACTGACTGACGCATTGGCACACTGACTGACTCACTGACTGACTCACTGACTGACGCATTGGCACACTGACTGACTCACTGACTGACGCATTGGCACACTGACTTACTCACTGACTGACGCATTGGCACACTGACTGACTCACTGACTGACTCACTGACTGACTCACTGACTGACTCACTGACTGACTCACTGACTGACTCACTGACTGACGCATTGGCACACTGACTGACTCACTGACTGACTCACTGACTGACGCGTTGGCACACTGACTGACTCATTGACTGACTCACTGACTGACGCATTGACACACTGACAGACTCACTGACTGACTCACTGACTGACTCACTGACTGACGCATTGGCGCACTGACTGACCCACTGACTGACGCATTGGCACACTGACTGACTCACTGACTGACTCACTGACTGACGCATTGGCACACTGACTGACTGACGCATTGGCACACTGACTGACTCACTGACTGACGCACTGACTGACTCACTGACTGACTCACTGACTGACTCACAGACTGACGCATTGGCACACTGACTGCCTCACTGACTGACTCACTGACTGACTCACTGACTGACTCACTGACTGATGCATTGGCACACTGACTGACTCACTGATTGACTCACTGACTGGCGCATTGGCACACTGACTGACTCACTGATTGACTCACTGACTGACTCACTGACTGACGCATTGGCACACTGAATGACTCACTGACTGACTCACTGACTGACTCACTGACTGACTCACTGACTGACGCATTGGCACACTGAATGACTCTCTGACTGACTCACTGACTGACTCACTGACTGGCTCACTGACTGACGCATTGGCACACTGACTGACTCACTGACTGACTCACTGACTGACGCATTGGCACACTGACTGACTCACTGACTGACGCATTGGCACACTGACTGACTCACTGACTGACGCATTGGCACACTGACTGACTCACTGACTGACGCATTGGCACACTGACTGACTCACTGACTGACTCACTGACTGACTCACTGATTGACTCACTGACTGACGCATTGGCACACTGACTGACTCACTGACTGGCTCACTGACTGACTCACTGACTGACTCACTGAATGACGCACTGACTGACTCACTGACTGACTCACTGACTGACTCACTGACTGACTCACTGACTGACTCACTGACTGACTCACTGACTGACTCACTGACTGACGCATTGGCGCACTGACTGACTCACTGACTGACTCACTGACTGACGCATTGGCACACTGACTGACTCACTGACTGACGCATTGGCGCACTGACTGACTCACTGACTGACTCACTGACTGACGCATTGGCACACTGACTGACTCACTGATTGACTCACTGACTGACTCACTGACTGACGCATTGGCACACTGACTGACTCACTGACTGACTCACTGACTGAAGCATTGGCACACTGAATGACTCACTGACTGACTCACTGACTGACTCACTGACTGACTCGCTGACTGACGCATTGGCACACTGAATGACTCTCTGACTGACTCACTGACTGACTCACTGACTGACGCATTGGCACACTGAATGACTCTCTGACTGACTCACTGACTGACTCACTGACTGACTCACTGACTGACTCACTGACTGACTCACTGACTGACTCACTGACTTACGCATTGGCACACTGACTGACTCACTGACTGACTCACTGACTGACGCATTGGCACACTAACTGACTCACTGACTGACGCATTGGCACACTGACTGACTCACTGACTGACGCATTGGCACACTGACTGACTCACTGACTGACGCATTGGCACACTGACTGACTCACTGACTAACTCACTGATTGACTCACTGACTGACGCATTGGCACACTGACTGACTCACTGACTGGCTCACTGACTGACTCACTGACTGACTCACTGAATGACGCACTGACTGACTCACTGACTGACTCACTGACTGACTCACTGACTGACGCATTGGCACACTGACTGACTCACTGACTGACGCATTGGCACACTGACTGACTCACTGACTGACTCACTGACTGACTCACTGACTGACGCATTGGCACACTGAATGACTCACTGACTGACGCATTGGCACACTGACATACTCACTGACTGACGCATTGGCACACTGACTGACTGACTCACTGTCTGACGCATTGACACACTGACTGACTCACTGACTGACGCATTGGCACACTGACTGACTCACTTACTGACGCATTGGCACACTGACTGACTCACTGATTGACTCACTGACTGACTCACTGACTGACGCATTGGCACACTGACTGACTCACTGACTGACTCACTGACTGACGCATTGGCAGACTGACTGACTCACTGATTGACTCACTGACTGACTCACTGACTGACTCATTGACTGACTCACTGACTGACGCATTGGCACACTGACTGACTCACAGACTGACGCATTGGCACACTGACTGACTCACTGACTGACTCACAGACTGACGCATTGGCACACTGACTGACTCACTGACTGACTCACTGACTGACTCACTGACTGACTCACTGACTGACGCATTGGCACACTGACTGACTCACTGACTGACTCACTGACTGATGCATTGGCACACTGACTGACTCACTGACTGACGCGTTGGCACACTGACTGACTCATTGACTGACTCACTGACTGACGCATTGACACACTGACTGACTCACTGACTGACGCATTGGCACACTGAATGACTCACTAACTGACGCATTGGCACACTGACAGACTCACTGACTGACTCACTGACTGACTAACTGACTGACGCATTGGCGCACTGACTGACCCACTGACTGACGCATTGGCACACTGACTGACTCACTGACTGACTCACTGACTGACGCATTGGCACACTGACTGACTCACTGAATGACGCATTGGCACACTGACTGACTCACTAACTGACGCATTGGCACACTGACAGACTCACTGACTGACTCACTGACTGACTCACTGACTGACGCATTGGCGCACTGACTGACCCACTGACTGACGCATTGGCACACTGACTGACTCACTGACTGACTCACTGACTGACGCATTGGCACACTGACTGACTCACTGACTGACGCATTGGCACACTGACTGACTCACTGACTGACGCATTGGCACACTGACTGACTCACTGACTGACGCACTGACTGACTCACTGACTGACTCACTGACTGACTCACAGACTGACGCATTGGCACCATGACTGCCTCACTGACTGACTCACTGACTGACTCACTGACTGACTCACTGACTGATGCATTGGCACACTGACTGACTCACTGACTGACTCACTGACTGACTCACTGACTGACGCATTGGCACACTGACTGACTCACTGATTGACTCACTGACTGACTCACTGACTGACTCACTGACTGACGCATTGACACACTGACTGACTCACTGACTGACGCATTGGCACACTGACTGACTCACTGACTGACGCATTGGAACACTGACAGACTCACTGACTGACTCACTGACTGACTCACTGACTGACGCATTGGCGCACTGACTGACTCATTGACTGACGCATTGGCACACTGACTGACTCACTGACTGACTCACTGACTGACGCATTGGCACACTGACTGACTCACTGACTGACGCATTGGCACACTGACTGACTCACTGACTGACTCACTGACTGGCGCATTGGCACACTGACTGACTCACTGATTGACTCACTGACTGACTCACTGACTGACGCATTGGCACACTGACTGACTCACTGACTGACTCACTGACTGATGCATTGGCACACTGAATGACTCACTGACTGACTCACTGACTGACTCACTGACTGACTCACTGACTGACGCATTGGCACACTGAATGACTCTCTGACTGACTCACTGACTGACTCACTGACTGGCTCACTGACTGACGCATTGGCACACTGACTGACTCACTGACTGACTCACTGACTGACGCATTGGCACACTGACTGACTCACTGACTGACGCATTGGCACACTGACTGACTCACTGACTGACGCATTGGCACACTGACTGACTCATTGACTGACTCACTGACTGACTCACTGATTGACTCACTGACTGACGCATTGGCACACTGACTGACTCACTGACTGGCTCACTGACTGACTCACTGACTGACTCACTGAATGACGCACTGACTGACTCACTGACTGACTCACTGACTGACTCACTGACTGACTCACTGACTGACGCATTGGCGCACTGACTGACTCACTGACTGACTCACTGACTGACGCATTGGCACACTGACTGACTCACTGACTGACGCATTGGCACACTGACTGACTCACTGACTGACGCATTGGCACACTGACTGACTCACTGACTGACTCACTGACTGACGCATTGGCACACTGACTGACTCACTGATTGACTCACTGACTGACTCACTGACTGACGCATTGGCACACTGACTGACTCACTGACTGACTCACTGACTGATGCATTGGCACACTGAATGACTCACTGACTGACTCACTGACTGACTCACTGACTGACTGACTGACTGACTCACTGACTGACTCACTGACTGACGCATTGGCACACTGACTGACTCACTGACTGACGCATTGGCACACTGACTGACTCACTTACTGACGCACTGACTGACTCACTGACTGACTCACTGACTGACTCACTGACTGACGCATTGGCACACTGACTGACTCACTGACTGACGCATTGGCAGACTGACTGACTCACTGACTGACGCATTGGCACACTGACTGACTCACTGACTGACGCATTGGCACACTGACTGACTCACTGACTGACTCACTGACTGACGCATTGGCAGACTGACTGACTCACTGACTGACTCACTGACTGACGCATTGGCAGACTGACTGACTCACTGATTGACTCACTGACTGACTCACTGACTGACTCATTGACTGACTCACTGACTGACGCATTGGCACACTGACTGACTCACAGACTGACGCATTGGCACACTGACTGACTCACTGACTGACTCACAGACTGACGCATTGGCACACTGACTGACTCACTGACTGACTCACTGACTGACTCACTGACTGACTCACTGACTGACGCATTGGCACACTGACTGACTCACTGACTGACTCACTGACTGATGCATTGGCACACTGACTGACTCACTGACTGACGCGTTGGCACACTGACTGACTCATTGACTGACTCACTGACTGACGCATTGACACACTGACTGACTCACTGACTGACGCATTGGCACACTGAATGACTCACTAACTGACGCATTGGCACACTGACAGACTCACTGACTGACTCACTGACTGACTAACTGACTGACGCATTGGCGCACTGACTGACCCACTGACTGACGCATTGGCACACTGACTGACTCACTGACTGACTCACTGACTGACGCATTGGCACACTGACTGACTCACTGAATGACGCATTGGCACACTGACTGACTCACTAACTGACGCATTGGCACACTGACAGACTCACTGACTGACTCACTGACTGACTCACTGACTGACGCATTGGCGCACTGACTGACCCACTGACTGACGCATTGGCACACTGACTGACTCACTGACTGACTCACTGACTGACGCATTGGCACACTGACTGACTCACTGACTGACGCATTGGCACACTGACTGACTCACTGACTGACGCATTGGCACACTGACTGACTCACTGACTGACGCACTGACTGACTCACTGACTGACTCACTGACTGACTCACAGACTGACGCATTGGCACCATGACTGCCTCACTGACTGACTCACTGACTGACTCACTGACTGACTCACTGACTGATGCATTGGCACACTGACTGACTCACTGACTGACTCACTGACTGACTCACTGACTGACGCATTGGCACACTGACTGACTCACTGATTGACTCACTGACTGACTCACTGACTGACTCACTGACTGACGCATTGACACACTGACTGACTCACTGACTGACGCATTGGCACACTGACTGACTCACTGACTGACGCATTGGAACACTGACAGACTCACTGACTGACTCACTGACTGACTCACTGACTGACGCATTGGCGCACTGACTGACTCATTGACTGACGCATTGGCACACTGACTGACTCACTGACTGACTCACTGACTGACGCATTGGCACACTGACTGACTCACTGACTGACGCATTGGCACACTGACTGACTCACTGACTGACTCACTGACTGGCGCATTGGCACACTGACTGACTCACTGATTGACTCACTGACTGACTCACTGACTGACGCATTGGCACACTGACTGACTCACTGACTGACTCACTGACTGATGCATTGGCACACTGAATGACTCACTGACTGACTCACTGACTGACTCACTGACTGACTCACTGACTGACGCATTGGCACACTGAATGACTCTCTGACTGACTCACTGACTGACTCACTGACTGGCTCACTGACTGACGCATTGGCACACTGACTGACTCACTGACTGACTCACTGACTGACGCATTGGCACACTGACTGACTCACTGACTGACGCATTGGCACACTGACTGACTCACTGACTGACGCATTGGCACACTGACTGACTCATTGACTGACTCACTGACTGACTCACTGATTGACTCACTGACTGACGCATTGGCACACTGACTGACTCACTGACTGGCTCACTGACTGACTCACTGACTGACTCACTGAATGACGCACTGACTGACTCACTGACTGACTCACTGACTGACTCACTGACTGACTCACTGACTGACGCATTGGCGCACTGACTGACTCACTGACTGACTCACTGACTGACGCATTGGCACACTGACTGACTCACTGACTGACGCATTGGCACACTGACTGACTCACTGACTGACGCATTGGCACACTGACTGACTCACTGACTGACTCACTGACTGACGCATTGGCACACTGACTGACTCACTGATTGACTCACTGACTGACTCACTGACTGACGCATTGGCACACTGACTGACTCACTGACTGACTCACTGACTGATGCATTGGCACACTGAATGACTCACTGACTGACTCACTGACTGACTCACTGACTGACTGACTGACTGACTCACTGACTGACTCACTGACTTACGCATTGGCACACTGACTGACTCACTGACTGACGCATTGGCACACTGACTGACTCACTGACTGACTCACTGACTGACGCATTGGCACACTGACTGACTCACTGATTGACTCACTGACTGACTCACTGACTGACGCATTGGCACACTGACTGACTCACTGACTGACTCACTGACTGATGCATTGGCACACTGAATGACTCACTGACTGACTCACTGACTGACTCACTGACTGACTCACTGACTGACTCACTGACTGACTCACTGACTGACTCACTGACTGACTCACTGACTGACTCACTGAATGACGCACTGACTGACTCACTGACTGACTCACTGACTGAATCACTGACTGACTCACTGACTGACTCACTGACTGACTCACTGACTGACGCATTGGCGCACTGACTGACTCACTGACTGACTCACTGACTGACGCATTGGCACACTGACTGACTCACTGACTGACGCATTGGCACACTGACTGACTCACTGACTGACGCATTGGCATACTGACTGACTCACTGACTGACTCACTGACTGACGCATTGGCACACTGACTGACTCACTGATTGACTCACTGACTGACTCACTGACTGACGCATTGGCACACTGACTGACTCACTGACTGACTCACTGACTGATGCATTGGCACACTGAATGACTCACTGACTGACTCACTGACTGACTCACTGACTGACTCACTGACTGACGCATTGGCACACTGAATGACTCTCTGACTGACTCACTGACTGACTCACTGACTGACGCATTGGCACACTGAATGACTCTCTGACTGACTCACTGACTGACTCACTGACTGACTCACTGACTGACTCACTGACTGACTCACTGACTTACGCATTGGCACACTGACTGACTCACTGACTGACTCACTGACTGACGCATTGGCACACTAACTGACTCACTGACTGACGCATTGGCACACTGACTGACTCACTGACTGACGCATTGGCACACTGACTGACTCACTGACTAACTCACTGATTGACTCACTGACTGACGCATTGGCACACTGACTGACTCACTGACTGGCTCACTGACTGACTCACTGACTGACTCACTGAATGACGCACTGACTGACTCACTGACTGACTCACTGACTGACTCACTGACTGACGCATTGGCACACTGACTGACTCACTGACTGACGCATTGGCACAGTGACTGACTCACTGACTGACTCACTGACTGACTCACTGACTGACGCATTGGCACACTGACTGACTCACTGACTGACGCATTGGCACACTGACATACTCACTGACTGACGCATTGGCACACTGACTGACTGACTCACTGTCTGACGCATTGACACACTGACTGACTCACTGACTGACGCATTGGCACACTGACTGACTCACTGACTGACTCACTTACTGACGCATTGGCACACTGACTGACTCACTGATTGACTCACTGACTGACTCACTGACTGACGCATTGGCACACTGACTGACTCACTGACTGACTCACTGACTGACGCATTGGCACACTGACTGACTCACTGATTGACTCACTGACTGACTCACTGACTGACTCATTGACTGACTCACTGACTGACGCATTGGCACACTGACTGACTCACAGACTGACGCATTGGCACACTGACTGACTCACTGACTGACTCACAGACTGACGCATTGGCACACTGACTGACTCACTGACTGACTCACTGACTGACTCACTGACTGACTCACTGACTGACGCATTGGCACACTGACTGACTCACTGACTGACTCACTGACTGACGCATTGGCACACTGACTGACTCACTGACTGACGCGTTGGCACACTGACTGACTCATTGACTGACTCACTGACTGACGCATTGACACACTGACTGACTCACTGACTGACGCATTGGCACACTGAATGACTCACTAACTGACGCATTGGCACACTGACAGACTCACTGACTGACTCACTGACTGACTAACTGACTGACGCATTGGCGCACTGACTGACCCACTGACTGACGCATTGGCACACTGACTGACTCACTGACTGACTCACTGACTGACGCATTGGCACACTGACTGACTCACTGACTGACGCATTGGCACACTGACTGACTCACTAACTGACGCATTGGCACACTGACAGACTCACTGACTGACTCACTGACTGACTCACTGACTGACGCATTGGCGCACTGACTGACCCACTGACTGACGCATTGGCACACTGACTGACTCACTGACTGACTCACTGACTGACGCATTGGCACACTGACTGACTCACTGACTGACGCATTGGCACACTGACTGACTCACTGACTGACGCATTGGCACACTGACTGACTCACTGACTGACGCACTGACTGACTCACTGACTGACTCACTGACTGACTCACAGACTGACGCATTGGCACCATGACTGCCTCACTGACTGACTCACTGACTGACTCACTGACTGATGCATTGGCACACTGACTGACTCACTGACTGACTCACTGACTGACTCACTGACTGACGCATTGGCACACTGACTGACTCACTGATTGACTCACTGACTGACTCACTGACTGACTCACTGACTGACGCATTGACACACTGACTGACTCACTGACTGACGCATTGGCACACTGACTGACTCACTGACTGACGCATTGGAACACTGACAGACTCACTGACTGACTCACTGACTGACTCACTGACTGACGCATTGGCGCACTGACTGACTCATTGACTGACGCATTGGCACACTGACTGACTCACTGACTGACTCACTAACTGACGCATTGGCACACTGACTGACTCACTGACTGACGCATTGGCACACTGACTGACTCACTGACTGGCGCATTGGCACACTGACTGACTCACTGATTGACTCACTGACTGACTCACTGACTGACGCATTGGCACACTGACTGACTCACTGACTGACTCACTGACTGATGCATTGGCACACTGAATGACTCACTGACTGACTCACTGACTGACTCACTGACTGACTCACTGACTGACGCATTGGCACACTGAATGACTCTCTGACTGACTCACTGACTGACTCACTGACTGACTCACTGACTGACGCATTGGCACACTGACTGACTCACTGACTGACGCATTGGCACACTGACTGACTCACTGACTGACGCATTGGCACACTGACTGACTCACTGACTGACTCACTGACTGACTCACTGACTGACTCACTGACTGACGCATTGGCACACTGAATGACTCTCTGACTGACTCACTGACTGACTCACTGACTGACTCACTGACTGACTCACTGACTTACGCATTGGCACACTGACTGACTCACTGACTGACTCACTGACTGACGCATTGGCACACTAACTGACTCACTGACTGACGCATTGGCACACTGACTGACTCACTGACTGACGCATTGGCACACTGACTGACTCACTGACTGACGCATTGGCACACTGACTGACTCACTGACTAACTCACTGATTGACTCACTGACTGACGCATTGGCACACTGACTGACTCACTGACTGGCTCACTGACTGACTCACTGACTGACTCACTGAATGACGCACTGACTGACTCACTGACTGACTCACTGACTGACTCACTGACTGACGCATTGGCACACTGACTGACTCACTGACTGACGCATTGGCACAGTGACTGACTCACTGACTGACTCACTGACTGACTCACTGACTGACGCATTGGCACACTGACTGACTCACTGACTGACGCATTGGCACACTGACATACTCACTGACTGACGCATTGGCACACTGACTGACTGACTCACTGTCTGACGCATTGACACACTGACTGACTCACTGACTGACGCATTGGCACACTGACTGACTCACTGACTGACTCACTTACTGACGCATTGGCACACTGACTGACTCACTGATTGACTCACTGACTGACTCACTGACTGACGCATTGGCACAGTGACTGACTCACTGACTGACTCACTGACTGACGCATTGGCACACTGACTGACTCACTGATTGACTCACTGACTGACTCACTGACTGACTCATTGACTGACTCACTGACTGACGCATTGGCACACTGACTGACTCACAGACTGACGCATTGGCACACTGACTGACTCACTGACTGACTCACAGACAGACGCATTGGCACACTGACTGACTCACTGACTGACTCACTGACTGACTCACTGACTGACTCACTGACTGACGCATTGGCGCACTGACTGACTCACTGACTGACTCACTGACTGACGCATTGGCACACTGACTGACTCACTGACTGACGCGTTGGCACAGTGACTGACTCACTGACTGACTCACTGACTGACTCACTGACTGACGCATTGGCACACTGACTGACTCACTGACTGACGCATTGGCACACTGACATACTCACTGACTGACGCATTGGCACACTGACTGACTGACTCACTGTCTGACGCATTGACACACTGACTGACTCACTGACTGACGCATTGGCACACTGACTGACTCACTGACTGACTCACTTACTGACGCATTGGCACACTGACTGACTCACTGATTGACTCACTGACTGACTCACTGACTGACGCATTGGCACAGTGACTGACTCACTGACTGACTCACTGACTGACGCATTGGCACACTGACTGACTCACTGATTGACTCACTGACTGACTCACTGACTGACTCATTGACTGACTCACTGACTGACGCATTGGCACACTGACTGACTCACAGACTGACGCATTGGCACACTGACTGACTCACTGACTGACTCACAGACAGACGCATTGGCACACTGACTGACTCACTGACTGACTCACTGACTGACTCACTGACTGACTCACTGACTGACGCATTGGCGCACTGACTGACTCACTGACTGACTCACTGACTGACGCATTGGCACACTGACTGACTCACTGACTGACGCGTTGGCACACTGACTGACTCATTGACTGACTCACTGACTGACGCATTGACACACTGACTGACTCACTGACTGACGCATTGGCACACTGAATGACTCACTAACTGACGGATTGGCACACTGACAGACTCACTGACTGACTCACTGACTGACTAACTGACTGACGCATTGGCGCACTGACTGACCCACTGACTGACGCATTGGCACACTGACTGACTCACTGACTGACTCACTGACTGACGCATTGGCACACTGACTGACTCACTGACTGACGCATTGGCACACTGACTGACTCACTAACTGACGCATTGGCACACTGACAGACTCACTGACTGACTCACTGACTGACTCACTGACTGAAGCATTGGCGCACTGACTGACCCACTGACTGACGCATTGGCACACTGACTGACTCACTGACTGACTCACTGACTGACGCATTGGCACACTGACTGACTCACTGACTGACGCATTGGCACACTGACTGACTCACTGACTGACGCATTGGCACACTGACTGACTCACTGACTGACGCACTGACTGACTCACTGACTGACTCACTGACTGACTCACAGACTGACGCATTGGCACCATGACTGCCTCACTGACTGACTCACTGACTGACTCACTGACTGACTCACTGACTGATGCATTGGCACACTGACTGACTCACTGACTGACTCACTGACTGACTCACTGACTGACGCATTGGCACACTGACTGACTCACTGATTGACTCACTGACTGACTCACTGACTGACTCACTGACTGACGCATTGACACACTGACTGACTCACTGACTGACGCATTGGCACACTGACTGACTCACTGACTGACGCATTGGAACACTGACAGACTCACTGACTGACTCACTGACTGACTCACTGACTGACGCATTGGCGCACTGACTGACTCATTGACTGACGCATTGGCACACTGACTGACTCACTGACTGACTCACTGACTGACTCACTGACTGACGCATTGGCACACTGACTGACTCACTGATTGACTCACTGACTGACTCACTGACTGACTCACTGACTGACGCATTGACACACTGACTGACTCACTGACTGACGCATTGGCACACTGACTGACTCACTGACTGACGCATTGGAACACTGACAGACTCACTGACTGACTCACTGACTGACTCACTGACTGACGCATTGGCGCACTGACTGACTCATTGACTGACGCATTGGCACACTGACTGACTCACTGACTGACTCACTGACTGACGCATTGGCACACTGACTGACTCACTGACTGACGCATTGGCACACTGACTGACTCACTGACTGACTCACTGACTGGCGCATTGGCACACTGACTGACTCACTGATTGACTCACTGACTGACTCACTGACTGACGCATTGGCACACTGACTGACTCACTGACTGATGCATTGGCACACTGAATGACTCACTGACTGACTCACTGACTGACTCACTGACTGACCCATTGGCACACTGAATGACTCTCTGACTGACTCACTGACTGACTCACTGACTGACTCACTGACTGACGCATTGGCACACTGACTGACTCACTGACTGACGCATTGGCACACTGACTGACTCACTGACTGACGCATTGGCACACTGACTGACTCACTGACTGACTCACTGACTGACTCACTGATTGACTCACTGACTGACGCATTGGCACACTGACTGACTCACTGACTGGCTCACTGACTGACTCACTGACTGACTCACTGACTGACGCATTGGCACAGTGACTGACTCACTGACTGACTCACTGACTGACGCATTGGCACACTGACTGACTCACTGATTGACTCACTGACTGACTCACTGACTGACTCATTGACTGACTCACTGACTGACGCATTGGCACACTGACTGACTCACAGACTGACGCATTGGCACACTGACTGACTCACTGACTGACTCACAGACAGACGCATTGGCACACTGACTGACTCACTGACTGACTCACTGACTGACTCACTGACTGACTCACTGACTGACGCATTGGCGCACTGACTGACTCACTGACTGACTCACTGACTGACGCATTGGCACACTGACTGACTCACTGACTGACGCGTTGGCACAGTGACTGACTCACTGACTGACTCACTGACTGACTCACTGACTGACGCATTGGCACACTGACTGACTCACTGACTGACGCATTGGCACACTGACATACTCACTGACTGACGCATTGGCACACTGACTGACTGACTCACTGTCTGACGCATTGGCACACTGACTGACTCACTGACTGACGCATTGGCACACTGACTGACTCACTGACTGACGCGTTGGCACAGTGACTGACTCACTGACTGACTCACTGACTGACTCACTGACTGACGCATTGGCACACTGACTGACTCACTGACTGACGCATTGGCACACTGACATACTCACTGACTGACGCATTGGCACACTGACTGACTGACTCACTGTCTGACGCATTGACACACTGACTGACTCACTGACTGACGCATTGGCACACTGACTGACTCACTGACTGACTCACTTACTGACGCATTGGCACACTGACTGACTCACTGATTGACTCACTGACTGACTCACTGACTGACGCATTGGCACAGTGACTGACTCACTGACTGACTCACTGACTGACGCATTGGCACACTGACTGACTCACTGATTGACTCACTGACTGACTCACTGACTGACTCATTGACTGACTCACTGACTGACGCATTGGCACACTGACTGACTCACAGACTGACGCATTGGCACACTGACTGACTCACTGACTGACTCACAGACAGACGCATTGGCACACTGACTGACTCACTGACTGACTCACTGACTGACTCACTGACTGACTCACTGACTGACGCATTGGCGCACTGACTGACTCACTGACTGACTCACTGACTGACGCATTGGCACACTGACTGACTCACTGACTGACGCGTTGGCACACTGACTGACTCATTGACTGACTCACTGACTGACGCATTGACACACTGACTGACTCACTGACTGACGCATTGGCACACTGAATGACTCACTAACTGACGGATTGGCACACTGACAGACTCACTGACTGACTCACTGACTGACTAACTGACTGACGCATTGGCGCACTGACTGACCCACTGACTGACGCATTGGCACACTGACTGACTCACTGACTGACTCACTGACTGACGCATTGGCACACTGACTGACTCACTGACTGACGCATTGGCACACTGACTGACTCACTAACTGACGCATTGGCACACTGACAGACTCACTGACTGACTCACTGACTGACTCACTGACTGAAGCATTGGCGCACTGACTGACCCACTGACTGACGCATTGGCACACTGACTGACTCACTGACTGACTCACTGACTGACGCATTGGCACACTGACTGACTCACTGACTGACGCATTGGCACACTGACTGACTCACTGACTGACGCATTGGCACACTGACTGACTCACTGACTGACGCACTGACTGACTCACTGACTGACTCACTGACTGACTCACAGACTGACGCATTGGCACCATGACTGCCTCACTGACTGACTCACTGACTGACTCACTGACTGACTCACTGACTGATGCATTGGCACACTGACTGACTCACTGACTGACTCACTGACTGACTCACTGACTGACGCATTGGCACACTGACTGACTCACTGATTGACTCACTGACTGACTCACTGACTGACTCACTGACTGACGCATTGACACACTGACTGACTCACTGACTGACGCATTGGCACACTGACTGACTCACTGACTGACGCATTGGAACACTGACAGACTCACTGACTGACTCACTGACTGACTCACTGACTGACGCATTGGCGCACTGACTGACTCATTGACTGACGCATTGGCACACTGACTGACTCACTGACTGACTCACTGACTGACTCACTGACTGACGCATTGGCACACTGACTGACTCACTGATTGACTCACTGACTGACTCACTGACTGACTCACTGACTGACGCATTGACACACTGACTGACTCACTGACTGACGCATTGGCACACTGACTGACTCACTGACTGACGCATTGGAACACTGACAGACTCACTGACTGACTCACTGACTGACTCACTGACTGACGCATTGGCGCACTGACTGACTCATTGACTGACGCATTGGCACACTGACTGACTCACTGACTGACTCACTGACTGACGCATTGGCACACTGACTGACTCACTGACTGACGCATTGGCACACTGACTGACTCACTGACTGACTCACTGACTGGCGCATTGGCACACTGACTGACTCACTGATTGACTCACTGACTGACTCACTGACTGACGCATTGGCACACTGACTGACTCACTGACTGATGCATTGGCACACTGAATGACTCACTGACTGACTCACTGACTGACTCACTGACTGACCCATTGGCACACTGAATGACTCTCTGACTGACTCACTGACTGACTCACTGACTGACTCACTGACTGACGCATTGGCACACTGACTGACTCACTGACTGACGCATTGGCACACTGACTGACTCACTGACTGACGCATTGGCACACTGACTGACTCACTGACTGACTCACTGACTGACTCACTGATTGACTCACTGACTGACGCATTGGCACACTGACTGACTCACTGACTGGCTCACTGACTGACTCACTGACTGACTCACTGAATGACGCACTGACTGACTCACTGACTGACTCACTGACTGACTCACTGACTGACTCACTGACTGACGCATTGGCGCACTGACTGACTCACTGACTGACTCACTGACTGACGCATTGGCACACTGACTGACTCACTGACTGACGCATTGGCACACTGACTGACTCACTGACTGACGCATTGGCACACTGACTGACTCACTGACTGACTCACTGACTGACGCATTGGCACACTGACTGACTCACTGATTGACTCACTGACTGACTCACTGACTGACGCATTGGCACACTGACTGACTCACTGACTGACTCACTGACTGATGCATTGGCACACTGAATGACTCACTGACTGACTCACTGACTGACTCACTGACTGACTCACTGACTGACTCACTGACTGACTGACTCACTGACTCACTGACTGACTCACTGACTTACGCATTGGCACACTGAATGACTCTCTGACTGACTCACTGACTGACTCACTGACTGACTCACTGACTGACTCACTGACTGACTCACTGACTTACGCATTGGCACACTGACTGACTCACTGACTGACTCACTGACTGACGCATTGGCACACTAACTGACTCACTGACTGACGCATTGGCACACTGACTGACTCACTGACTGACGCATTGGCACACTGACTGACTCACTGACTGACGCATTGGCACACTGACTGACTCACTGACTAACTCACTGATTGACTCACTGACTGACGCATTGGCACACTGACTGACTCACTGACTGGCTCACTGACTGACTCACTGACTGACTCACTGAATGACGCACTGACTGACTCACTGACTGACTCACTGACTGACTCACTGACTGACGCATTGGCACACTGACTGACTCACTGACTGAGGCATTGGCACACTGACTGACTCACTGACTGACTCACTGACTGACTCACTGACTGACGCATTGGCACACTGACTGACTCACTGACTGACGCATTGGCACACTGACATACTCACTGACTGACGCATTGGCACACTGACTGACTGACTCACTGTCTGACGCATTGACACACTGACTGACTCACTGACTGACGCATTGGCACACTGACTGACTCACTGATTGACTCACTGACTGACTCACTGACTGACTCACTGACTGACGCATTGGCACACTGACTGACTCACTGACTGACTCACTGACTGACGCATTGGCACACTGACTGACTCACTGATTGACTCACTGACTGACTCACTGACTGACTCATTGACTGACTCACTGACTGACGCATTGGCACACTGACTGACTCACAGACTGACGCATTGGCACACTGACTGACTCACTGACTGACTCACAGACTGACGCATTGGCACACTGACTGACTCACTGATTGACTCACTGACTGACTCACTGACTGACTCACTGACTGACGCATTGGCACACTGACTGACTCACTGACTGACTCACTGACTGACGCATTGGCACACTGACTGACTCACTGATTGACTCACTGACTGACTCACTGACTGACTCATTGACTGACTCACTGACTGACGCATTGGCACACTGACTGACTCACAGACTGACGCATTGGCACACTGACTGACTCACTGACTGACTCACAGACTGACGCATTGGCACACTGACTGTCTCACTGACTGACTCACTGACTGACGCATTGGCACTCTGACTGACTCACTGACTGACGCGTTGGCACACTGACTGACTCATTGACTGACTCACTGACTGACGCATTGACACACTGACTGACTCACTGACTGACGCATTGGCACACTGACTGACTCACTAACTGACGCATTGGCACACTGACAGACTCACTGACTGACTCACTGACTGACTAACTGACTGACGCATTGGCGCACTGACTGACCCACTGACTGACGCATTGGCACACTGACTGTCTCACTGACTGACTCACTGACTGACGCATTGGCACACTGACTGACTCACTGACTGACGCATTGGCACACTGACTGACTCACTGACTGACGCATTGGCACACTGACTGACTCACTGACTGACGCATTGGCACACTGACTGACTCACTGACTGACTCACTGACTGACGCATTGGCACACTGACTGACTCACTGACTGACTCACTGACTGACGCATTGGCACACTGACTGCCTCACTGACTGACTCACTGACTGACTCACTGACTGACGCATTGGCACACTGACTGACTCACTGACTGACGCATTGACACACTGACAGACTCACTGACTGACTCACTGACTGACTCACTGACTGACGCATTGGCGCACTGACTGACTCATTGACTGACGCATTGGCACACTGACTGACTCACTGACTGACTCACTGACTGACGCATTGGCACACTGACTGACTCACTGACTGACGCATTGGCACACTGACTGACTCACTGATTGACTCACTGACTGACTCACTGACTGACTCATTGACTGACTCACTGACTGACGCATTGGCACACTGACTGACTCACAGACTGACGCATTGGCACACTGACTGACTCACTGACTGACTCACAGACTGACGCATTGGCACACTGACTGTCTCACTGACTGACTCACTGACTGACGCATTGGCACTCTGACTGACTCACTGACTGACGCGTTGGCACACTGACTGACTCATTGACTGACTCACTGACTGACGCATTGACACACTGACTGACTCACTGACTGACGCATTGGCACACTGACTGACTCACTAACTGACGCATTGGCACACTGACAGACTCACTGACTGACTCACTGACTGACTAACTGACTGACGCATTGGCGCACTGACTGACCCACTGACTGACGCATTGGCACACTGACTGTCTCACTGACTGACTCACTGACTGACGCATTGGCACACTGACTGACTCACTGACTGACGCATTGGCACACTGACTGACTCACTGACTGACGCATTGGCACACTGACTGACTCACTGACTGACGCATTGGCACACTGACTGACTCACTGACTGACTCACTGACTGACGCATTGGCACACTGACTGACTCACTGACTGACTCACTGACTGACGCATTGGCACACTGACTGCCTCACTGACTGACTCACTGACTGACTCACTGACTGACGCATTGGCACACTGACTGACTCACTGACTGACGCATTGACACACTGACAGACTCACTGACTGACTCACTGACTGACTCACTGACTGACGCATTGGCGCACTGACTGACTCATTGACTGACGCATTGGCACACTGACTGACTCACTGACTGACTCACTGACTGACGCATTGGCACACTGACTGACTCACTGACTGACGCATTGGCACACTGACTGACTCACTGACTGACGCATTGGCACACTGACTGACTCACTGACTGACTCACTGACTGACGCATTGGCACACTGACTGACTCACTGATTGACTCACTGACTGGCGCATTGGCGCACTGACTGACTCACTGACTGACTCACTGACTGACGCATTGGCACACTGACTGACTCACTGACTGAAGCATTGGCACACTGACTGACTCACTGACTGACGCACTGACTGACTCACTGACTGACGCATTGGCACACTGACTGACTCACTGACTGACGCATTGGCACACTGACAGACTCACTGACTGACTCACTGACTGACTCACTGACTGACGCTTTGCCGCACTGACTGACCCACTGACTGACGCATTGGCACACTGACTGACTCACTGACTGACTCACTGACTGACGCATTGGCACACTGACTGACTCACTGACTGACGCATTGGCACACTGACTTACTCACTGACTGACGCATTGGCACACTGACTGACTCACTGACTGACTCACTGACTGACTCACTGACTGACTCACTGACTGACTCACTGACTGACTCACTGACTGACGCATTGGCACACTGACTGACTCACTGACTGACTCACTGACTGACGCATTGGCACACTGACTGACTCACTCACTGACTCACTGACTGACTCACTGACTGACGCAATGACACACTGACTGACTCACTGACTGACGCATTGGCACACTGACTGACTCACTGACTGACGCATTGGCACACTGAGAGACTCACTGACTGACTCACTGACTGACTCACTGACTGACGCATTGGCGCACTGACTGACTCACTGACTGACGCATTGGCACACTGACTGACTCACTGACTGACTCACTGACTGATGCATTGGCACACTGACTGACTCACTTACTGACGCATTGGCACACTGACAGACTCACTGACTGACTCACTGACTGACGCATTGGCACACTGACTGACTCACTGATTGACTCACTGACTGATGCATTGGCACACTGACTGACTCACTGATTGACTCACTGACTGACTCACTGACTGACGCATTGGCACACTGACTGACTCACTGACTGACGCATTGGCACACTGACTGACTCACTGACTGACGCATTGGCACACTGACTGACTCACTGACTGACGCATTGGCACACTGACTGACTCACTGACTGACTCACTGACTGACGCATTGGCACACTGACTGACTCACTGACTGACGCATTGGCACACTGACTGACTCAATGACTGACGCATTGGCACACTGAGTGACTCACTGACTGACTCACTGACTGACGCATTGACACACTGACTGACTCACTGACTGACGCATTGGCACACTGACTGACTCACTGACTGACTCACTGACTGACGCATTGGCACACTGACTGACTCACTGATTGACTCACTGACTGACTCACTGACTGACGCATTGGCACACTGACTGACTCACTGACTGACGCATTGGCGCACTGACTGACTCACTGACTGACGCATTGGCATACTGACTGACTCACTGACTGACTCACTGACTGACGCATTGGCACACTGACTGACTCACTGACTGATGCATTGGCACACTGACTGACTCACTGACGGACTCACTGACTGACGCATTGACACACTGACTGACTCACTGACTGACGCATTGGCACACTGACAGACCCACTGACTGACTCACTGACTGACTCACTGACTGACGCATTGGCGCACTGACTGACTCACTGACTGACGCATTGGCACACTGACTGTCTCACTGACTGAGTCACTGACTGACGCATTGGCACACTGACTGACTCACTGACTGAGTCACTGACTGACGCATTGGCACACTGACTGACTCACTGACTGACACATTGGCACACTGACTGACTCACTGACTGACGCATTGGCACACTGACTGACTCACTGACTGACTCACTGACTGACTCACAGACTGACGCATTGGCACACTGACTGACTCTCTGACTGACTCACTGACTGACGCATTGGCACACTGACTGACTCACTGACTGACTCACTGACTGACTCATTGGCACACTGACTGACTCACTGACTGACGCGTTGGCACACTGACTGACTCATTGACTGACTCACTGACTGACGCATTGACACACTGACTGACTCACTGACTGACGCATTGGCACACTGACTGACTCACTAACTGACGCATTGGCACACTGACAGACTCACTGACTGACTCACTGTCTGACTCACTGACTGACGCATTGGCGCACTGACTGACCCACTGACTGACGCATTGGCACACTGACTGACTCACTGACTGACGCATTGGCACACTGACTGACTCACTGACTGACGCATTGGCACACTGACTGACTCACTGACTGACTCACTGACTGACTCACTGACTGACTCACTGACTGACTCACAGTCTGATTCACTGACTGACGCATTGGCACACTGACTGACTCACTGACTGACTCACTGACTGACGCATTGGCACACTGACTGACTCACTGACTGACTCACAGACTGACGCATTGGCACACTGACTGCCTCACTGACTGACTCACTGACTGACTCACTGACTGACTCACTGACTGACGCATTGGCACACTGACTGACTCACTGACTGACTCACTGACTGACTCACTGACTGACGCATTGGCACACTGACTGACTCACTGATTGACTCACTGACTGACTCACTGACTGACGCATTGACACACTGACTGACTCACTGACTGACGCATTGGCACACAGACTGACTCACTGACTGACGCATTGGCACACTGACAGACTCACTGACAGTCTCACTGACTGACTCACTGACTGACGCATTGGCGCACTGACTGACTCATTGACTGACGCATTGGCACACTGACTGACTCACTGACTGACTCACTGACTGACGCATTGGCACACTGACTGACTCACTGACTGACGCATTGGCACACTGACTGACTCACTGACTGACGCATTGGCACACTGACTGACTCACTGACTGACTCACTGACTGACGCATTGGCACACTGACTGACTCACTGATTGACTCACTGACTGACTCACTGACTGACGCATTGGCACACTGACTGACTCACTGACTGACTCACTGACTGACGCATTGGCACACTGACTGACTCACTGACTGACGCATTGGCACACTGACTGACTCACTGACTGACGCACTGACTGACTCACTGACTGACGCATTGGCACACTGACTGACTCACTGACTGACGCATTGGCACACTGACAGACTCACTGACTGACTCACTGACTGACACACTGACTGACGCATTGCCGCACTGACTGACCCACTGACTGACGCATTGGCACACTGACTGACTCACTGACTGACTCACTGGCTGACGCATTGGCACACTGACAGACTCACTGACTGACGCATTGGCACACTTACTGACTCACTGACTGACGCATTGGCACACTGACTGACTCACTGACTGACTCACTGACTGACTCACTGACTGACTCACTGACTGACTCACTGACTGACGCATTGGCACACTGACTGACTCACTGACTGACTCACTGACTGACGCATTGGCACACTGACTGACTCACTGACTGACTCACTGACTGACTCACTGACTGACGCATTGGCACACTGACTGACTCACTGACTGACGCATTGGCACACTGACTGACTCACTGACTGACGCACTGACTGACTCACTGACTGACTCACTGACTGACTCACTGCCTGACGCATTGGCACACTGACTGACTCACTGACTGACGCATTGGCACACTGACTGACTCACTGACTGACTCACTGACTGACGCATTGGCACACTGACTGACTCACTGACTGACGCATTGGCACACTGACAGACTCACTGACTGACTCACTGACTGACTCACTGACTGACGCATTGCCGCACTGACTGACCCACTGACTGACGCATTGGCACACTGACTGACTCACTGACTGACTCACTGACTGACGCATTGGCACACTGACTGACTCACTGACTGACGCATTGGCACACTGACTGACTCACTGACTGACGCATTGGCACACTGACTGACTCACTGACTGACTCACTGACTGACTCACTGACTGACTCACTGACTGACTCACTGACTGACTCACTGACTGACGCATTGGCACACTGACTGACTCACTGACTGACTCACTGACTGACGCATTGGCACACTGACTGACTCACTGACTGACTCACTGACTGAGGCATTGGCACACTGACTGCCACACTGACTGACTCACTGACTGACTCACTGACTGACTCACTGACTGACTCACTGACTGACGCATTGGCACACTGACTGACTCACTGACTGACTCACTGACTGACTCACTGACTGACGCATTGGCACACTGACTGACTCACTGATTGACTCACTGACTGACTCACTGACTGACTCACTGACTGACGCATTGACACACTGACTGACTCACTGACTGACGCATTGGCACACTGACTGACTCACTGACTGACGCATTGGCACACTGACAGACTCACTGACTGACTCACTGACTGACTCACTGACTGACGCATTGGCGCACTGACTGACTCACTGACTGACGCATTGGCACACTGACTGACTCACTGACTGACTCACTGACTGATGCATTGGCACACTGACTGACTCACTGCCTGACGCATTGGCACACTGACTGACTCACTGACTGACTCACTGACTGACGCATTGGCACACTGACAGACTCACTGATTGACTCACTGACTGACTCACTGACTGACGCATTGGCACACTGACTGACTCACTGACTGACGCATTGGCACACTGACTGACTCACTGACTGACGCACTGACTGACTCACTGACTGACTCACTGACTGACTCACTGACTGACGCATTGGCACACTGACTGACTCACTGATTGACTCACTGACTGACTCACTGACTGACGCATTGGCACACTGACTGACTCACTGACTGACTCACTGACTGACGCATTGGCACACTGACTGAGTCACTGACTGACGCATTGGCACACTGACTGACTCACTGACTGACGCACTGACTGACTCACTGACTGACGCATTGGCACACTGACTGACTCACTGACTGACGCATTGGCACACTGACAGACTCACTGACTGACTCACTGACTGACTCACTGACTGACGCATTGCCGCACTGTCTGACCCACTGACTGACGCATTGGCACACTGACTGACTCACTGACTGACTCACTGACTGACGCATTGGCACACTGACTGACTCACTGACTGACGCATTGGCACACTGACTGACTCACTGACTGACTCACTGACTGACTCACTGACTGACTCACTGACTGACTCACTGACTGACTCACTGACTGACGCATTGGCACACTGACTGACTCACTGACTGACGCACTGACTGACGCATTGGCACACTGACTGACTCACTGACTGACGCATTGGCACACTGACAGACTCACTGACTGACTCACTGACTGACTCACTGACTGACGCATTGCCGCACTGACTGACCCACTGACTGACGCATTGGCACACTGACTGACTCACTGACTGACTCACTGACTGACGCATTGGCACACTGACTGACTCACTGACTGACGCATTGGCACACTGACTGACTCACTGACTGACGCATTGGCACACTGACTGACTCACTGACTGACTCACTGACTGACTCACTGACTGACTCACTGACTGACGCATTGGCACACTGACTGACTCACTGACTGACTCACTGACTGACGCATTGGCACACTGACTGACTCACTGACTGACTCACTGACTGAGGCATTGGCACACTGACTGCCACACTGACTGACTCACTGACTGACTCACTGACTGACTCACTGACTGACTCACTGACTGACGCATTGGCACACTGACTGACTCACTGACTGACTCACTGACTGACTCACTGACTGACGCATTGGCACACTGACTGACTCACTGATTGACTCACTGACTGACTCACTGACTGACTCACTGACTGACGCATTGACACACTGACTGACTCACTGACTGACGCATTGGCACACTGACTGACTCACTGACTGACGCATTGGCACACTGACAGACTCACTGACTGACTCACTGACTGACTCACTGACTGACGCATTGGCGCACTGACTGACTCACTGACTGACGCATTGGCACACTGACTGACTCACTGACTGACGCATTGACACACTGACTGACTCACTGACTGACGCATTGGCACACTGACTGACTCACTGACTGACGCATTGGCACACTGACAGACTCACTGACTGACTCACTGACTGACTCACTGACTGACGCATTGGCGCACTGACTGACTCACTGACTGACGCATTGGCACACTGACTGACTCACTGACTGACTCACTGACTGATGCATTGGCACACTGACTGACTCACTGCCTGACGCATTGGCACACTGACTGACTCACTGACTGACTCACTGACTGACGCATTGGCACACTGACAGACTCACTGATTGACTCACTGACTGACTCACTGACTGACGCATTGGCACACTGACTGACTCACTGACTGACGCATTGGCACACTGACTGACTCACTGACTGACGCACTGACTGACTCACTGACTGACTCACTGACTGACTCACTGACTGACGCATTGGCACACTGACTGACTCACTGATTGACTCACTGACTGACTCACTGACTGACGCATTGGCACACTGACTGACTCACTGACTGACTCACTGACTGACGCATTGGCACACTGACTGAGTCACTGACTGACGCATTGGCACACTGACTGACTCACTGACTGACGCACTGACTGACTCACTGACTGACGCATTGGCACACTGACTGACTCACTGACTGACGCATTGGCACACTGACAGACTCACTGACTGACTCACTGACTGACTCACTGACTGACGCATTGCCGCACTGACTGACCCACTGACTGACGCATTGGCACACTGACTGACTCACTGACTGACTCACTGACTGACGCATTGGCACACTGACTGACTCACTGACTGACGCATTGGCACACTGACTGACTCACTGACTGACGCATTGGCACACTGACTGACTCACTGACTGACTCACTGACTGACTCACTGACTGACTCACTGACTGACTCACTGACTGACTCACTGACTGACGCATTGGCACACTGACTGACTCACTGACTGACGCACTGACTGACTCACTGACTGACGCATTGGCACACTGACTGACTCACTGACTGACGCATTGGCACACTGACAGACTCACTGACTGACTCACTGACTGACTCACTGACTGACGCATTGCCGCACTGACTGACCCACTGACTGACGCATTGGCACACTGACTGACTCACTGACTGACTCACTGACTGACGCATTGGCACACTGACTGACTCACTGACTGACGCATTGGCACACTGACTGACTCACTGACTGACGCATTGGCACACTGACTGACTCACTGACTGACTCACTGACTGACTCACTGACTGACTCACTGACTGACTCACTGACTGACTCACTGACTGACGCATTGGCACACTGACTGACTCACTGACTGACTCACTGACTGACGCATTGGCACACTGACTGACTCACTGACTGACTCACTGACTGAGGCATTGGCACACTGACTGCCACACTGACTGACTCACTGACTGACTCACTGACTGACTCACTGACTGACTCACTGACTGACGCATTGGCACACTGACTGACTCACTGACTGACTCACTGACTGACTCACTGACTGACGCATTGGCACACTGACTGACTCACTGACTGACGCATTGGCACACTGACAGACTCACTGACTGACTCACTGACTGACTCACTGACTGACGCATTGGCGCACTGACTGACTCACTGACTGACGCATTGGCACACTGACTGACTCACTGACTGACGCATTGACACACTGACTGACTCACTGACTGACGCATTGGCACACTGACTGACTCACTGACTGACGCATTGGCACACTGACAGACTCACTGACTGACTCACTGACTGACTCACTGACTGACGCATTGGCGCACTGACTGACTCACTGACTGACGCATTGGCACACTGACTGACTCACTGACTGACTCACTGACTGATGCATTGGCACACTGACTGACTCACTGCCTGACGCATTGGCACACTGACTGACTCACTGACTGACTCACTGACTGACGCATTGGCACACTGACAGACTCACTGATTGACTCACTGACTGACTCACTGACTGACGCATTGGCACACTGACTGACTCACTGACTGACGCATTGGCACACTGACTGACTCACTGACTGACGCACTGACTGACTCACTGACTGACTCACTGACTGACTCACTGACTGACGCATTGGCACACTGACTGACTCACTGATTGACTCACTGACTGACTCACTGACTGACGCATTGGCACACTGACTGACTCACTGACTGACTCACTGACTGACGCATTGGCACACTGACTGAGTCACTGACTGACGCATTGGCACACTGACTGACTCACTGACTGACGCACTGACTGACTCACTGACTGACGCATTGGCACACTGACTGACTCACTGACTGACGCATTGGCACACTGACAGACTCACTGACTGACTCACTGACTGACTCACTGACTGACGCATTGCCGCACTGACTGACCCACTGACTGACGCATTGGCACACTGACTGACTCACTGACTGACTCACTGACTGACGCATTGGCACACTGACTGACTCACTGACTGACGCATTGGCACACTGACTGACTCACTGACTGACGCATTGGCACACTGACTGACTCACTGACTGACTCACTGACTGACTCACTGACTGACTCACTGACTGACTCACTGACTGACTCACTGACTGACGCATTGGCACACTGACTGACTCACTGACTGACGCACTGACTGACTCACTGACTGACGCATTGGCACACTGACTGACTCACTGACTGACGCATTGGCACACTGACAGACTCACTGACTGACTCACTGACTGACTCACTGACTGACGCATTGCCGCACTGACTGACCCACTGACTGACGCATTGGCACACTGACTGACTCACTGACTGACTCACTGACTGACGCATTGGCACACTGACTGACTCACTGACTGACGCATTGGCACACTGACTGACTCACTGACTGACGCATTGGCACACTGACTGACTCACTGACTGACTCACTGACTGACTCACTGACTGACTCACTGACTGACTCACTGACTGACTCACTGACTGACGCATTGGCACACTGACTGACTCACTGACTGACTCACTGACTGACGCATTGGCACACTGACTGACTCACTGACTGACTCACTGACTGAGGCATTGGCACACTGACTGCCACACTGACTGACTCACTGACTGACTCACTGACTGAATCACTGACTGACTCACTGACTGACGCATTGGCACACTGACTGACTCACTGACTGACTCACTGACTGACTCACTGACTGACGCATTGGCACACTGACTGACTCACTGATTGACTCACTGACTGACTCACTGACTGACTCACTGACTGACGCATTGACACACTGACTGACTCACTGACTGACGCATTGGCACACTGACTGACTCACTGACTGACGCATTGGCACACTGACAGACTCACTGACTGACTCACTGACTGACTCACTGACTGACGCATTGGCGCACTGACTGACTCACTGACTGACGCATTGGCACACTGACTGACTCACTGACTGACTCACTGACTGATGCATTGGCACACTGACTGACTCACTGCCTGACGCATTGGCACACTGACTGACTCACTGACTGACTCACTGACTGACGCATTGGCACACTGACAGACTCACTGATTGACTCACTGACTGACTCACTGATTGACGCATTGGCACACTGACTGACTCACTGACTGACGCATTGGCACACTGACTGACTCACTGACTGACTCACTGACTGACTCACTGACTGACGCATTGGCACACTGACTGACTCACTGACTGACGCATTGGCACACTGACTGACTCACTGACTGACTCACTGACTGACGCATTGGCACACTGACTGACTCACTGACTGACGCATTGGCACACTGACTGACTCACTGACTGACTCACTGACTGACTCACTGACTGACTCACTGACTGACTCACTGACTGACGCATTGGCACACTGACTGACTCACTGACTGACTCACTGACTGACGCATTGGCACACTGACTGACTCACTGACTGACTCACTGACTGACGCATTGGCACACTGACTGACTCACTGATTGACTCACTGACTGACTCACTGACTGACTCACTGACTGACGCATTGACACACTGACTGACTCACTGACTGATGCATTGGCACACTGACTGACTCACTGACTGACGCATTGGCACACTGACAGACTCACTGACTGACTCACTGACTGACGCATTGGTGCACTGACTGACTCATTGACTGACGCATTGTCACACTGACTGACTCACTGATTGACTCACTGACTGATGCATTGGCACACTGACTGATTCACTGACTGACGCATTGGCACACTGACTGACTCACTGACTGACGCATTGTCACACTGACTGACTCACTGATTGACTCACTGACTGACGCATTGGCACACTGACTGACTCACTGATTGACTCACTGACTGACTCACTGACTGACGCATTGGCACACTGACTGACTCACTGACTGACTCACTGACTGACTCACTGACTGACTCACTGACTGACTCACTGACTGACGCATTGGCACACTGACTGACTCACTGACTGACTCACTGACTGACTCACTGACTGACGCATTGGCACACTGACTGACTCACTGACTGACGCATTGGCACACTGACAGACTCACTGACTGACTCACTGACTGACTCACTGACTGACGCATTGGCGCACTGACTGACTCACTGACTGACGCATTGGCACACTGACTGACTCACTGACTGACGCATTGACACACTGACTGACTCACTGACTGACGCATTGGCACACTGACTGACTCACTGACTGACGCATTGGCACACTGACAGACTCACTGACTGACTCACTGACTGACTCACTGACTGACGCATTGGCGCACTGACTGACTCACTGACTGACGCATTGGCACACTGACTGACTCACTGACTGACTCACTGACTGATGCATTGGCACACTGACTGACTCACTGCCTGACGCATTGGCACACTGACTGACTCACTGACTGACTCACTGACTGACGCATTGGCACACTGACAGACTCACTGATTGACTCACTGACTGACTCACTGACTGACGCATTGGCACACTGACTGACTCACTGACTGACGCATTGGCACACTGACTGACTCACTGACTGACGCACTGACTGACTCACTGACTGACTCACTGACTGACTCACTGACTGACGCATTGGCACACTGACTGACTCACTGATTGACTCACTGACTGACTCACTGACTGACGCATTGGCACACTGACTGACTCACTGACTGACTCACTGACTGACGCATTGGCACACTGACTGAGTCACTGACTGACGCATTGGCACACTGACTGACTCACTGACTGACGCACTGACTGACTCACTGACTGACGCATTGGCACACTGACTGACTCACTGACTGACGCATTGGCACACTGACAGACTCACTGACTGACTCACTGACTGACTCACTGACTGACGCATTGCCGCACTGACTGACCCACTGACTGACGCATTGGCACACTGACTGACTCACTGACTGACTCACTGACTGACGCATTGGCACACTGACTGACTCACTGACTGACGCATTGGCACACTGACTGACTCACTGACTGACGCATTGGCACACTGACTGACTCACTGACTGACTCACTGACTGACTCACTGACTGACTCACTGACTGACTCACTGACTGACTCACTGACTGACGCATTGGCACACTGACTGACTCACTGACTGACGCACTGACTGACTCACTGACTGACGCATTGGCACACTGACTGACTCACTGACTGACGCATTGGCACACTGACAGACTCACTGACTGACTCACTGACTGACTCACTGACTGACGCATTGCCGCACTGACTGACCCACTGACTGACGCATTGGCACACTGACTGACTCACTGACTGACTCACTGACTGACGCATTGGCACACTGACTGACTCACTGACTGACGCATTGGCACACTGACTGACTCACTGACTGACGCATTGGCACACTGACTGACTCACTGACTGACTCACTGACTGACTCACTGACTGACTCACTGACTGACTCACTGACTGACTCACTGACTGACGCATTGGCACACTGACTGACTCACTGACTGACTCACTGACTGACGCATTGGCACACTGACTGACTCACTGACTGACTCACTGACTGAGGCATTGGCACACTGACTGCCACACTGACTGACTCACTGACTGACTCACTGACTGAATCACTGACTGACTCACTGACTGACGCATTGGCACACTGACTGACTCACTGACTGACTCACTGACTGACTCACTGACTGACGCATTGGCACACTGACTGACTCACTGATTGACTCACTGACTGACTCACTGACTGACTCACTGACTGACGCATTGACACACTGACTGACTCACTGACTGACGCATTGGCACACTGACTGACTCACTGACTGACGCATTGGCACACTGACAGACTCACTGACTGACTCACTGACTGACGCATTGGCGCACTGACTGACTCACTGACTGACGCATTGGCGCACTGACTGACTCACTGACTGACGCATTGGCACACTGACTGACTCACTGACTGACTCACTGACTGATGCATTGGCACACTGACTGACTCACTGCCTGACGCATTGGCACACTGACTGACTCACTGACTGACTCACTGACTGACGCATTGGCACACTGACAGACTCACTGATTGACTCACTGACTGACTCACTGACTGACGCATTGACACACTGACTGACTCACTGACTGACGCATTGGCACACTGACTGACTCACTGACTGACTCACTGACTGACTCACTGACTGACGCATTGGCACACTGACTGACTCACTGACTGACGCATTGGCACACTGACTGACTCACTGACTGACGCATTGGCACACTGACTGACTCACTGACTGACTCACTGACTGACGCATTGGCACACTGACTGACTCACTGACTGACGCATTGGCACACTGACTGACTCACTGACTGACTCACTGACTGACTCACTGACTGACTCACTGACTGACTCACTGACTGACGCATTGGCACACTGACTGACTCACTGACTGACTCACTGACTGACGCATTGGCACACTGACTGACTCACTGACTGACTCACTGACTGACGCATTGGCACACTGACTGACTCACTGATTGACTCACTGACTGACTCACTGACTGACTCACTGACTGACGCATTGACACACTGACTGACTCACTGACTGATGCATTGGCACACTGACTGACTCACTGACTGACGCATTGGCACACTGACAGACTCACTGACTGACTCACTGACTGACGCATTGGTGCACTGACTGACTCATTGACTGACGCATTGTCACACTGACTGACTCACTGATTGACTCACTGACTGATGCATTGGCACACTGACTGATTCACTGACTGACGCATTGGCACACTGACTGACTCACTGACTGACGCATTGTCACACTGACTGACTCACTGATTGACTCACTGACTGACGCATTGGCACACTGACTGACTCACTGATTGACTCACTGACTGACTCACTGACTGACGCATTGGCACACTGACTGACTCACTGACTGACTCACTGACTGACGCATTGGCACACTGACTGACTCACTGACTGACGCATTGGCACACTGACTGACTCACTGACTGACGCACTGACTGACTCACTGACTGATGCATTGACACACTGACTGACACACTGACTGACGCATTGGCACACTGACAGACTCACTGACTGACTCACTGACTGACTCACTGACTGACGCATTGCCGCACTGACTGACCCACTGACTGACGCATTGGCACACTGACTGACTCACAGACTGACTCACTGACTGACGCATTGGCACACTGACTGACTCACTGACTGACGCATTGGCACACTGACTGACTCACTGACTGACGCATTGGCACACTGAGTGACTCACTGACTGACTCACTGACTGACTCACTGACTGACTCACTGACTGACTCACTGACTGATGCATTGGCACACTGACTGACTCACTGACTGACTCACTGACTGACGCATTGGCACACTGACTGACTCACTGACTGACTCACTGACTGACTCATTGGCACACTGACTGCCACACTGACTGACTCACTGACTGACTCACTGACTGACTCACTGACTGACTCACTGACTGACGCATTGGCACACTGACTGACTCACTGACTGACTCACTGACTGACTCACTGACTGACGCATTGGCACACTGACTGACTCACTGATTGACTCACTGACTGACTCACTGACTGACTCACTGACTGACGCAATGACACACTGACTGACTCACTGACTGACGCATTGGCACACTGACTGACTCACTGACGCATTGGCACACTGACAGACTCACTGACTGACTCACTGACTGACTCACTGACTGACGCATTGGCGCACTGACTGACTCACTGACTGACGCATTGGCACACTGACTGACTCACTGACTGACGCAATGACACACTGACTGACTCACTGACTGACGCATTGGCACACTGACTGACTCACTGACGCATTGGCACACTGACAGACTCACTGACTGACTCACTGACTGACTCACTGACTGACGCATTGGCGCACTGACTGACTCACTGACTGACGCATTGGCACACTGACTGACTCACTGACTGACTCACTGACTGATGCATTGGCACACTGACTGACTCACTGACTGACGCATTGGCACACTGACTGACTCACTGATTGACTCACTGACTGACGCATTGGCACACTGACTGACTCACTGATTGACTCACTGACTGACTCACTGACTGACGCATTGGCACACTGACTGACTCACTGACTGACTCACTGACTGACGCATTGGCACACAGACTGACTCACTGACTGACGCATTGGCACACTGACTGACTCACTGACTGACGCACTGACTGACTCACTGACTGACTCACTGACTGACTCACTGACTGACGCATTGGCACACTGACTGACTCACTGACTGACGCATTGGCACACTGACTGACTCACTGACTAACTCACTGACTGACGCATTGGCACACTGACTGACTCACTGACTGACGCATTGGCACACTGACTGACTCAATGACTGACGCATTGGCACACTGAGTGACTCACTGACTGACTCACTGACTGACGCATTGACACACTGACTGACTCACTGACTGACGCATTGGCACACTGACTGACTCACTGACTGACTCACTGACTGACGCATTGGCACACTGACTGACTCACTGATTGACTCACTGAATGACTCACTGACTGACGCATTGGCACACTGACTGACTCACTGACTGACGCATTGGCGCACTGACTGACTCACTGACTGACGCATTGGCATACTGACTGACTCACTGACTGACTCACTGACTGACGCATTGGCACACTGACTGACTCACTGACTGATGCATTGGCACACTGACTGACTCACTGACTGACTCACTGACTGACTCACTGACTGACGCATTGACACACTGACTGACTCACTGACTGACGTATTGGCACACTGACTGACTCACTGACTGAAGCATTGGCACACTGACAGACTCACTGACTGACTCACTGACTGACTCACTGACTGACGCATTGGCGCACTGACTGACTCACTGACTGACGCATTGGCACACTGACTGACTCACTGACTGAGTCACTGACTGACGCATTGGCACACTGAATGACTCACTGACTGACGCAATGGCACACTGACTGACTCATTGACTGACGCATTGGCACACTGACTGACTCACTGTCTGACTCACTGACTGGCTCACTGACTGACTCACTGACTGACGCATTGGCACACTGACTGACTCACTGACTGACGCATTGGCACACTGACTGACTCACTCACTGACTCACTGACTGACTCACTGACTGATGCATTGGCACACTGACTGATTCACTGACTGACTCACTGACTGATGCATTGGCACACTGACTGACTCACTGACTGACGCATTGTCACACTGACTGACTCACTGACTGACTCACTGACTGACGCATTGGCACACTGACTGACTCACTGATTGACTCACTGACTGACTCACTGACTGACGCATTGGCACACTGACTGACTCACTGACTGACTCACTGACAGACTCACTGACTGATTGACTGACTGACGCACTGACTTACGCATTGGCACACTGACTGACTCACATACTGACTCACTGAATGACGCATTGGCACACTGACTGACGCACTGACTGACTCACTGACTGACGCATTGGCACACTGACTGACTCACTGACTGACTCACTGACAAACGCATTGGCGCACTGACTGACTCACTGACTGACTCACTGACTGACGCATTGGCACACTGACTGACTCACTGACTGACGCACTGACTGACGCATTGACTGACTCACTGACTGATGCATTGCACACTGACTGACTCACTGACTGACTCACTGACTGACTCACTGACTGACTCACTGACTGACGCATTGGCAATCTGACTGACTCACTGACTGACTCACTGACTGACGCTTTAGCACATGACTGACGCACTGACTGACTCACTGACTGACGCTTTGGCACACTGACTGACTCACTGACTGACTCACTGACTGACGCATTGGCACACTGACTGACTCACTGACTGACGCAGTGATTGACGCATTGACAAACTGACTAACTCACTGATTGACTAACTGACTGACTCACTGACTGACTCACTGACTGAGTCACTGACTGACTGACTCACTGACTGAAGCATTGGCACACTGACTGACTGGCTGACTGACTCACTGACTGACGCATTGGCACACGGACTGACTCACTGACTGACTCATTGGCACACTGAGTGACTCACTGACTGACGCATTGGCATACTGACTGACTCACTGACTGACTCACTGACTGACGCATTGACCCACTGACTGAATCACTGACTGATGCATTGGCACACTGACTGACTCACTGACTGACGCATTGGCACACTGACTGACTCACTGACTGACTCACTGACTGACGCATTGACCCACTGACTGACTCACTGACTGACGCATTGGCACACTGACTGACTCACTGACTGACTCACTGACTGACTCACTGACTGACGCATTGGCACACTGACTGACTCACTGACTGACTCACTGACTGACTCACTGACTGACTCACTGACTGATGCATTGGCACACTGACTGACTCACTGACTGACTCACTGACTGACTCACTGACTGACGCATTGGCACACTGACTGACTCACTGACTGACTCACTGACTGACTCACTGACTGATGCATTGGCACACTGACTGACTCACTGACTGATGCATTGGCACACTGACTGACTCACTGACTGACTCACTGACTGAGTCACTGACTGACGCATTGGCATACTGGCTGACTCACTGACTGACTCACTGACTGACGCATTGGCGCACTGACTGACTCACTGACTGACGCATTGGCACACTGACTGACTCGCTGACTGACTCACTGACTGACGCATTGGCGCACTGACTGACTCACTGACTGACGCATTGGCACACTGACTGACTCGCTGACTGACTCACTGACTGACGCATTGGCACACTGACTGACTAACTGACTGACTCACTGACTGACGCATTGGCGCACTGACTGACTCACTGACCTTCGCATTGGCATACTGACTGACTCACTGACTGACTCACTGACTGGCGCATTGGCGCACTGACTGACTCACTGACTGACGCATTGGCACACTGACTGACTCACTGACTGACTCACTGACTGACGCATTGGCGCACTGACTGACTCACTGACTGACGCATTGGCACACTGACTGACTCACTGACTGACTCACTGACTGACTCACTGACTGACGCATTGGCACACTGACTGACTCACTGACTGACGCATTGGCACGCTGACTGACTCACTGACTGACGCATTGGCACACTGACTGACTCACTGACTGACGCATTGGCACACTGACTGACTCACTGACTGACGCATTGGCACACTGACTGACTCACTGACTGACTCACTGACTGACTCGCTGACTGACGCATTGGCACACTGACTGACTGACTGACTGACTGACTCACTGACTCACTGACTGACTCACTGACTGACGCACTGACTGACTCCCTGACTGACTCACTGAGTGACTCACTGACTGACTCACTGACTGACTCACTGACTGACTCACAGACTGACTGACTGACTGACGCATTGGCACACTGACTGACTCACTGACTGACTCACTGACTGACTCACTGACTGACGCATTGGCACACTGACTGACTCACTGACTGACTCACTGACTGACGCATTGGTGCACTGACTGACTCACTGACTGACTCACTGACTGACGCATTGGCACACTGACTGTCTCACTGACTGACTCAAAGACTGAATCACTGACTGACGCACTGACTGACGCATTGACAAATTGACTGACTCACTGACTGACTCACTGACTGACTCACTGACTGACGCATTGGCACACTGACTGACGCATTGGCACACTGACTGACTCACTGACCTACTCACTGACTGACGCATCGGCACACTGACTGACTCACTGACTGACTCACTTACTGACTCACTGATTGACGCATTGGCACACTGACTGACTCACTGACTGACGCATTGGCACACTGACTGACTCACTGACTGACTCACTGACTGACGCATTGGCACACTGACTGACTCACTGACTGATGCATTGGCACACTGACTGACTCACTGACTGACTCACTGACTGACGCATTGGCACACTGACTGACTCACTGACTGACTCACTGACTGACGCATTGGCGCACTGACTGACTCACTGACTGACGCATTTGCATACTGACTGACTCACTGACTGACTCACTGACTGACGCATTGGCGCACTGACTGACTCACTGACTGACGCATTGGCACACTGACTGACTCACTGACTGACACACTGACTGACGCATTGGCACACTGACTGACTCACTGACTGACGCATTGGCACACTGACTGACTCACTGACTGACGCATTGGCACACTGACTGACTCACTGACTGACTCACTGACTGACGCATTGGCACACTGACTGACTCACTGATTGACTCACTGACTGACTCACTGACTGACGCATTGGCACACTGACTGACTCACTGACTGACTCACTGACTGACGCATTGGCACACTGACTGACTCACTGACTGATGCATTGGCACACTGACTGACTCACTGACTGACGCACTGACTGACTCACTGACTGACGCATTGGCACACTGACTGACTCACTGACTGACGCCTTGGCACACTGACAGACTCACTGACTGACTCACTGACTGACTCACTGACTGACGCATTGCCGCACTGACTGACCCACTGACTGACGCATTGGCACACTGACTGACTCACTGACTGACTCACTGACTGACGCATTGGCACACTGACTGACTCACTGACTGACGCATTGGCACACTGACTGACTCACTGACTGACGCTTGGCACACTGACCGACTCACTGACTGACTCACTGACTGACTCACTGACTGACTCACTGACTGACTCACTGACTGACTCACTGACTGACGCATTGGCACACTGACTGACTCACTGACTGACTCACTGACTGACGCATTGGCACACTGACTGACTCACTGACTGACTCACTGACTGACGCATTGGCACACCGACTGCCACACTGACTGACTCACTGACTGACTCACTGACTGACTCACTGACTGACTCACTGACTGACGCATTGGCACACTGACTGACTCACTGACTGACTCACTGACTGACTCACTGACTGACGCATTGGCACACTGACTGACTCACTGATTGACTCACTGACTGACTCACTGACTGACTCACTGACTGACGCATTGACACACTGACTGACTCACTGACTGACGCATTGGCACACTGACTGACTCACTGACTGACGCATTGGCACACTGACAGACTCACTGACTGACTCACTGACTGACTCACTGACTGACGCATTGGCGCACTGACTGACTCACTGACTGATGCATTGGCACACTGACTGACTCACTGACTGACTCACTGACTGATGCATTGGCACACTGACTGACTCACTGCCTGACGCATTGGCACACTGACTGACTCACTGACTGACTCACTGACTGACGCATTGGCACACTGACAGACTCACTGATTGACTCACTGACTGACTCACTGACTGACGCATTGTCACACTGACTGACTCACTGACTGACGCATTGGCACACTGACTGACTCACTGACTGACGCACTGACTGACTCACTGACTGACTCACTGACTGACTCACTGACTGACGCATTGGCACACTGACTGACTCACTGACTGACTCACTGACTGACTCACTGACTGACGCATTGGCACACTGACTGACTCACTGACTGACGCATTGGCACACTGACTGACTCACTGACTGACTCACTGACTGACGCATAGGCACACTGACTGACTCACTGACTGACGCATTGGCACACTGACTGACTCACTGACTGACTCACTGACTGACTCACTGACTGACTCACTGACTGACTCACTGAATGACGCATTGGCACACTGACTGACTCACTGACTGACTCACTGACTGACGCATTGGCACACTGACTGACTCACTGACTGACTCACTGACTGACGCATTGGCACACTGACTGACTCACTGATTGACTCACTGACTGACTCACTGACTGACTCACTGACTGACGCATTGACACACTGACTGACTCACTGACTGACGCATTGGCACACTGACTGACTCACTGACTGACGCATTGGCACACTGACAGACTCACTGACTGACTCACTGACTGACGCATTGGCGCACTGACTGACTCATTGACTGACGCATTGGCACACTTAATGACTCACTGACTGACTCACTGACTGATGCATTGGCACACTGACTGATTCACTGACTGACGCATTGGCACACTGACTGACTCACTGACTGACGCATTGTCACACTGACTGACTCACTGACTGACTCACTGACTGACGCATTGGCACACTGACTGACTCACTGATTGACTCACTGACTGACTCACTGACTGACGCATTGGCACACTGACTGACTCACTGACTGACTCACTGACTGACGCATTGGCACACTGACTGACTCACTGACTGACGCATTGGCACACTGACTGACTCACTGACTGACGCACTGACTGACTCACTGACTGACGCATTGACACACTGACTGACACACTGACTGACGCATTGGCACACTGACAGACTCACTGACTGACTCACTGACTGACTCACTGACTGACGCATTGCCGCACTGACTGACCCACTGACTGACGCATTGGCACACTGACTGACTCACTGACTGACGCATTGGCACACTGACTGACTCACTGACTGACGCATTGGCACACTGAGTGACTCACTGACTGACGCATTGGCACACTGAGTGACTCACTGACTGACTCACTGACTGACTCACTGACTGACTCACTGACTGACTCACTGACTGATGCATTGGCACACTGACTGACTCACTGACTGACTCACTGACTGACGCATTGGCACACTGACTGACTCACTGACTGACTCACTGACTGACTCATTGGCACACTGACTGCCACACTGACTGACTCACTGACTGACTCACTGACTGACTCACTGACTGACTCACTGACTGACGCATTGGCACACTGACTGACTCACTGACTGACTCACTGACTGACTCACTGACTGACGCATTGGCACACTGACTGACTCACTGATTGACTCACTGACTGACTCACTGACTGACTCACTGACTGACGCAATGACACACTGACTGACTCACTGACTGACACATTGGCACACTGACTGACTCACTGACGCATTGGCACACTGACAGACTCACTGACTGACTCACTGACTGACTCACTGACTGACGCATTGGCGCACTGACTGACTCACTGACTGACGCATTGGCACACTGACTGACTCACTGACTGACTCACTGACTGATGCATTGGCACACTGACTGACTCACTGACTGACGCATTGGCACACTGACTGACTCACTGATTGACTCACTGACTGACGCATTGGCACACTGACTGACTCACTGATTGACTCACTGACTGACTCACTGACTGACGCATTGGCACACTGACTGACTCACTGACTGACTCACTGACTGACGCATTGGCACACTGACTGACTCACTGACTGACGCATTGGCACACTGACTGACTCACTGACTGACGCACTGACTGACTCACTGACTGACTCACTGACTGACTCACTGACTGACGCATTGGCACACTGACTGACTCACTGACTGATGCATTGGCACACTGACTGACTCACTGACTGACTCACTGACTGACGCATTGGCACACTGACTGACTCACTGACTGACGCATTGGCACACTGACTGACTCAATGACTGACGCATTGGCACACTGAGTGACTCACTGACTGACTCACTGACTGACGCATTGACACACTGACTGACTCACTGACTGACGCATTGGCACACTGACTGACTCACTGACTGACTCACTGACTGACGCATTGGCACACTGACTGACTCACTGATTGACTCACTGAATGACTCACTGACTGACGCATTGGCACACTGACTGACTCACTGACTGACGCATTGGCGCACTGACTGACTCACTGACTGACGCATTGGCATACTGACTGACTCACTGACTGACTCATTGACTGACGCATTGGCACACTGACTGACTCACTGACTGATGCATTGGCACACTGACTGACTCACTGACTGACTCACTGACTGACTCACTGACTGACGCATTGACACACTGACTGACTCACTGACTGACGTATTGGCACACTGACTGACTCACTGACTGAAGCATTGGCACACTGACAGACTCACTGACTGACTCACTGACTGACTCACTGACTGACGCATTGGCGCACTGACTGACTCACTGACTGACGCATTGGCACACTGACTGACTCACTGACTGAGTCACTGACTGACGCATTGGCACACTGAATGACTCACTGACTGACGCATTGGCACACGGACTGACTCACTGACTGACTCATTGGCACACTGAGTGACTCACTGACTGACGCATTGGCATACTGACTGACTCACTGACTTACTCACTGACTGACGCATTGACCCACTGACTGACTCACTGACTGATGCATTGGCACACTGACTGACTCACTGACTGACGCATTGGCACACTGACTGACTCACTGACTGACTCACTGACTGACTCACTGACTGACGCATTGACCCACTGACTGACTCACTGACTGATGCATTGGCACACTGACTGACTCACTGACTGACGCATTGGCACACTGACTGACTCACTGACTGACTCACTGACTGACTCACTGACTGACGCATTGGCACACTGACTGACTCACTGACTGACTCACTGACTGACTCACTGACTGACTCACTGACTGATGCATTGGCACACTGACTGACTCACTGACTGACTCACTGACTGACTCACTGACTGACGCATTGGCACACTGACTGACTCACTGACTGACTCACTGACTGACTCACTGACTGATGCATTGGCACACTGACTGACTCACTGACTGATGCATTGGCACACTGACTGACTCACTGACTGACTCACTGACTGACTCACTGACTGACGCATTGGCATACTGGCTGACTCACTGACTGACTCACTGACTGACGCATTGGCGCACTGACTGACTCACTGAGTGACGCATTGGCACACTGACTGACTCACTGACTGACGCATTGGCACACTGACTGACTCACTGACTGACTCACTGACTGACGCATTGGCACACTGACTGACTAACTGACTGACTCACTGACTGACGCATTGGCGCACTGACTGACTCACTGACCGACGCATTGGCATACTGACTGACTCACTGACTGACTCACTGACTGACGCATTGGCGCACTGACTGACTCACTGACTGACGCATTGGCACACTGACTGACTCACTGACTGACTCACTGACTGACGCATTGGCACACTGACTGACTCACTGACTGACGCATTGGCACGCTGACTGACTCACTGACTGACGCATTGGCACACTGACTGACTCACTGACTGACGCATTGGCACACTGACTGACTCACTGACTGACGCATTGGCACACTGACTGACTCACTGACTGACTCACTGACTGACTCGCTGACTGACGCATTGGCACACTGACTGACTCAGTGATTGACTCACTGACTGACTCACTGACTGACGCATTGGCACACTGACTGACTGACTGACTGACTGACTCACTGACTCACTGACTGACTCACTGACTGACGCACTGACTGACGCATTGGCACACTGACTGACTCACTGACTGACGCATTGGCACACTGACTGACTCACTGTCTGACTCACTGACTGGCTCACTGACTGACTCACTGACTGACGCATTGGCACACTGACTGACTCACTGACTGACGCATTGGCACACTGACTGACTCACTCACTGACTCACTGACTGACTCACTAACTGATGCATTGGCACACTGACTGACTCACTGACTAACGCATTGGCACACTGACTGACTCACTGACTGACGCATTGGCACACTGACTGACTCACTGACTGACGCATTGGCACACTGACTGACTCACTCACTGACTCACTGACTGACTCACTGACTGATGCATTGGCACACTGACTGATTCACTGACTGACTCACTGACTGACGCATTGGCACACTGACTGACTCACTGACTGACGCATTGGCACACTGACTGACTCACTGACTGACTCACTGACAGACGCACTGACTGACGCATTGACAAACTGACTGACTCACTGACTGACTCACTGACAGACTCACTGACTGATTGACTGACTGACGCACTGACTTACGCATTGGCACACTGACTGACTCACTGACTGACTCACTGACTGACGCATTGGCACACTGACTGACGCACTGACTGACTCACTGACTGACGCATTGGCACACTGACTGACTCACTGACTGACTCACTGACAAACGCATTGGCGCACTGACTGACTCACTGACTGACTCACTGACTGACGCATTGGCACACTGACTGACTCACTGACTGACGCACTTCTGACGCATTGACTGACTCACTGACTGATGCATTGCACACTGACTGACTCACTGACTGACTCACTGACTGACTCACTGACTGACTCACTGACTGACGCATTGGCACACTGACTGACTCACTGACTGACTCACTGACTGACGCTTTAGCACATGACTGACCCACTGACTGACTCACTGACTGACGCTTTGGCACACTGACTGACTCACTGACTGACTCACTGACTGACGCATTGGCACACTGACTGACTCACTGACTGATGCAGTGATTGACGCATTGACAAACTGACTAACTCACTGATTGACTAACTGACTGACTCACTGACTGACTCACTGACTGACTCACTGACTGACTGACTCACTGACTGAAGCATTGGCACACTGACTGACTGGCTGACTGACTCACTGACTGACGCATTGGCACACGGACTGACTCACTGACTGACTCATTGGCACACTGAGTGACTCACTGACTGACGCATTGGCATACTGACTGACTCACTGACTTACTCACTGACTGACGCATTGACCCACTGACTGACTCACTGACTGATGCATTGGCACACTGACTGACTCACTGACTGACGCATTGGCACACTGACTGACTCACTGACTGATGCATTGGCACACTGACTGACTCACTGACTGACGCATTGGCACACTGACTGACTCACTGACTGACTCACTGACTGACTCACTGACTGACGCATTGGCACACTGACTGACTCACTGACTGACTCACTGACTGACTCACTGACTGACTCACTGACTGATGCATTGGCACACTGACTGACTCACTGACTGACTCACTGACTGACTCACTGACTGACGCATTGGCACACTGACTGTCTCACTGACTGACTCACTGACTGACTCACTGACTGATGCATTGGCACACTGACTGACTCACTGACTGATGCATTGGCACACTGACTGACTCACTGACTGACTCACTGACTGACTCACTGACTGACGCATTGGCATACTGGCTGACTCACTGACTGACTCACTGACTGACGCATTGGCGCACTGACTGACTCACTGAGTGACGCATTGGCACACTGACTGACTCACTGACTGACGCATTGGCACACTGACTGACTCACTGACTGACTCACTGACTGACGCATTGGCACACTGACTGACTAACTGACTGACTCACTGACTGACGCATTGGCGCACTGACTGACTCACTGACCGACGCATTGGCATACTGACTGACTCACTGACTGACTCACTGACTGACGCATTGGCGCACTGACTGACTCACTGACTGACGCATTGGCACACTGACTGACTCACTGACTGACTCACTGACTGACGCATTGGCACACTGACTGACTCACTGACTGACGCATTGGCACGCTGACTGACTCACTGACTGACGCATTGGCACACTGACTGACTCACTGACTGACGCATTGGCACACTGACTGACTCACTGACTGACGCATTGGCACACTGACTGACTCACTGACTGACTCACTGACTGACTCGCTGACTGACGCATTGGCACACTGACTGACTCACTGATTGACTCACTGACTGACTCACTGACTGACGCATTGGCACACTGACTGACTGACTGACTGACTGAATCACTGACTCACTGACTGACTCACTGACTGACGCACTGACTGACTCCCTGACTGACTCACTGAGTGACTCACTGACTGACTCACTGACTGACTCACTGACTGACTCACTGACTGACTGACTGACGCATTGGCACACTGACTGACTCACTGACTGACTCACTGACTGACTCACTGACTGACGCATTGGCACACTGACTGACTCACTGACTGACTCACTGACTGACGCATTGGTGCACTGACTGACTCACTGACTGACTCACTGACTGACGCATTGGCACACTGACTGTCTCACTGACTGACTCAAAGACTGAATCACTGACTGACGCACTGACTGACGCATTGACAAATTGACTGACTCACTGACTGACTCACTGACTGACTCACTGACTGACGCATTGGCACACTGACTGACGCATTGGCACACTGACTGACTCACTGACCTACTCACTGACTGACGCATTGGTGTACTGACTGACCCACTGACTGACTCACTGACTGACGCATCGGCACACTGACTGACTCACTGACTGACTCACTTACTGACTCACTGATTGACGCATTGGCACACTGACTGACTCACTGACTGACGCATTGGCACACTGACTGACTCACTGACTGACTCACTGACTGACGCATTGGCACACTGACTGACTCACTGACTGACGCATTGGCACACTGACTGACTCACTGACTGACTCACTGACTGACGCATTGGCACACTGACTGACTCACTGACTGACTCACTGACTGACGCATTGGCGCACTGACTGACTCACTGACTGACGCATTTGCATACTGACTGACTCACTGACTGACTCACTGACTGACGCATTGGCGCACTGACTGACTCACTGACTGACGCATTGGCACACTGACTGACTCACTGACTGACGCATTGGCACACTGACTGACTCACTGACTGACGCATTGGTACGCTGACTGACTCACTGACTGACGCATTGGCACACTGACTGACTCACTGACTGTCGCATTGGCCCACTGACTGACTCACTGACTGACTCACTGACTGATGCATTGGCACACTGACTGACTCACTGACTGACTCACTGACTGACTCGCTGACTGATGCATTGGCACACTGACTGACTAACTGATTGACTCACTGACTGACTCACTGACTGTCGCATTGGCACACTGACTGACTCACTGACTGACTCACTGACTGACTCACTGACTGACTCACTGACTGACTCACTGACTGACGCACTGACTGACTCACTGACTGACTCACTGAGTGACTCACTGAGTGACTCACTGACTCATTCACTGACTGACTCACTGACTGACTCACTGACTGACTGACTGACTGACGCATTGGCACACTGACTGACTCACTGACTGACTCACTGACTGACTCACTGACTGACGCATTGGCACACGGACTGACTCTCTGACTGACTCACTGACTGACTCACTGACTGACTCACTGACTGACTCACTGACTGACGCATTGGCACACTGACTGACTCACTGACTGACTCACTGACTGACGCATTGGTGCACTGACTGACTCACTGACTGACGCATTGGCACACTGACTGTCTCACTGACTGACTCAAAGACTGACTCACTGGCTGACGCACTGACTGACGCATTGACAAACTGACTGACTCACTGACTGACTCACTGACTGACTCACTGACTGACTCACTGACTGACGCAATGGCACACTGACTGACTCACTGACCTACTCACTGACTGACGCATTGGTGCACTGACTGACCCACTGACTGACTCACTGACTGACGCAGCGGCACACTGACTGACTCACTGACTGACTCACTTACTGACTCACTGACTGACGCATTGGCACACTGAGTGACTCACTGACTGACGCATTGGCAAACTGAATGACTCACTGACTGACTCACTGACTGACTCACTGACTGACGCATTGGCACACTGACTGACTCACTGACTGACTCACTGACTGACGCATTGGCACACTGACTGACTCACTGACTGACTCACTGACTGACGCATTGGCACACTGACTGACTCACTGACTGACGCATTGGCACACTGACTGATTCACTGACTGACTCACTGACTGACTCACTGACTGACTCACTGACTGGCTCACTGACTGATGCATTGGCACACTGACTGACTCACTGACTGACTCACTGACTGACGCATTGGCACACTGACTGACTCACTGACTGACGCATTGGCACACTGACTGACTCACTGACTGACTCACTGACTGACGCATTGGCACACTGACTGACTCACTGACTGACTCACTGGCACACTGACTGACTCACTGACTGACGCATTGGCACACTGACTGACTCACTGACTGACTCACTGACTGACGCATTGGCACACTGACTGACTCACTGACTGACGCATTGGCACACTGACTGACTCACTGACTGACTCACTGACTGACACATTGGCACACTGACTGACTCACTGGCTCCATCACTGACTGACTCACTGACTGACTCACTGACTGACTCACTGACTGACTCACTGACTGACGCATTGGCACACTGACTGACTCACTGACTGACTCACTGACTGACACATTGGCACACTGACTGACTCACTGACTGACTCACTGACTGACTCACTGACTGACGCATTGGCACACTGACTGACTCACTGACTGACTCACTGACTGACTCACTGACTGACTCACTGACTGACTCACTGACTGACGCATTGGCACACTGACGGACTCACTGACTGACTCACTGACTGACGCACTGACTGACTCACTGACTGACTCACTGACTGACTCACTGACTGAATCACTGACTGACTCACTGACTGACGCATTGGCACACTGACTGACTCACTGACTGACTCACTGACTGACTCACTGACTGATGCACTGACTGACGCATTGCACACTGACTGACTCACTGACTGACGTATTGGCATACTGGCTGACTCACTGACTGACGCATTGGCACACTGACTGACTCACTGACTGACTCACTGACTGACCCATTGGCACACTGACTGACTCACTGACTGACTCACTGACTGATTCACTGACTGACGCATTGGCACACTGACTGACTCACTGACTGACTCACTGACTGACTCACTGACTGACTCCCTGACTGACGCATTGGCACACTGACTGACTCACTGGCTGACTCACTGACTGACGCATTGGCACACTGACTGACGCACTGACTGACTCGCTGACTGACTCATTGACACACTGACTGACTCACTGACTGACTCACTGACTGACGCATTGGCACACTGACTGACTCACTGACTGACTCACTGACTGACGCATTGGCACACTGACTGACTCACTGACTGACGCACTGACTGACGCATTGACTGACTCACTGACTGATGCATTGCCACACTGACTGACTCACTGTCTGACGCATTGGCACACTGACTGACTCACTGACTGACTCACTGACTGACGCATTGGCACACTGACTGACTCACTGACTGACGCACTGACTGACGCATTGGCACACTGACTGACTCACTGACTGACTCACTGACTGACTCACTGACTGACTCACTGACTGACTCATTGACTGACGCATTGGCACACTGACTGACTCACTGACTGACTCACTGACTGATGCATTGGCACACTGACTGGCTCACTGACTGACTCACTGACTGACTCACTGACTGACGCATTGGCACACTGACTGACTCACTGACTGACTCACTGACTGACGCATTGGCACACTGACTGGCTCACTGACTGACGCACTGACTGACTCACTGACTGACTCACTGACTGACGCATTGGCACACTGACTGACTCACTGACTGACTCACTGACTGACGCATTGGCACACTGACTGACTCACTGACTGATGCATTGGCACACTGACTGACTCACTGACTGACTCACTGACTGACTCACTGACTGACGCATTGGCACACTGACTGACTCGCTGACTGACTCACTGACTGACTCACTGACTGACTCACTGACTGACTCACTGACTGACGCATTGGCACACTGACTGACTCACTGACTGACTCACTGACTGACTGACTGACTGACGCATTGGCACACTGACAGACTCACTGACTGACGCATTGGCAGACTGACTGACTCACTGACTGACTCACTGACTGACTCACTGACTGACTCACTGACTGACGCATTGGCACACTGACTGACTCACTGACTGACTCACTGACTGACGCATTGGCACACTGACTGACTCACTGACTGACTCACTGACTGACTCACTGACTGACTCACTGACTGACGCATTGGCACACTGACTGACTCACTGACTGACGCATTGGCACACTGACTGACTCACTGACTGACTTACTGACTGACGCATTGGCACACTGACTGACTCACTGACCAACGTATTGGCGCACAGGCTGATGCACTGACCAACGCATTGGCACACAGACTGATGCACTGACCAACATATTGCCGCACAGACTGATGCTCTGACCAACGCATTGGCACACAGACTGACGCACTGACCAACATATTGGCGCACAGACTGATGCACTGACCAATGCATTGGCACACAGACTGATGCACTGACCAACGCAGTGGCACACAGACTGATGCACTGACCAACGCATTGGCACACAGACTGATGCACTGACCAACGCATTGGCACACAGACTGATACACTGACCAACGCATTGGCGCACAGACTGATGCACTGACCAACGCATTGGCGCACAGACTGATGCACTGACCAACGTATTGGCACACTGACTGATGCACTGACCAATGCATTGGCACACTGACTGATGCACTGACCAACGCATTGGCACACTGACTGATACACTGACCAACGCATTGGCACACAGCCTGATACACTGACCAACGCATTGGCACACTGACTGATGCACTGACCAACGTATTGGCGCACAGACTGATGCACTGACCAAAGTATTGGCTCACTGACTGATGCACTGACCAACATATTGGCGCACAGACTGATGCACTGGCCAACGCATTGGCGCACAGACTGATGCACTGACCAACGTATTGGCACACTGACTGATGCACTGACCAAAGTATTGCCGCACTGACTGATGCGCTGACCAACGCATTGGCGCACTGACTGATGCACTGACCAACGTATTGGCACACTGACTGATGCACTGACCAAAGTATTGGCGCACTGACTGATGCACTGACCAACGCATTGGCACACTGACTGATACACTGACCAATGCATGGACTGACGCACTGACCGGCACATTGGCGCACAGACTGATGCACTGACCAACGTATTGGCACACTGACTGATGCACTGACCAAAGTATTGGCGCACTGACTGATGCACTGACCAATGCATTGGCGCACTGACTGATGCACTGACCAACGCATTGGCGCACTGACTGATGCACTGACCAACGCATTGGCACACAGACTGATGCACTGACCAACGCAATGGCGCACTGACTGATGCACTGACCAACGCATTGGAACACAGACTGATGCACTGGGCAACATATTGGCGCACAGACTGATGCACTGACCAACGCATTGGCACACAGATTGAGGCACTGACCAACATATTGGCGCACAGACTGATGCACTGACCAACGCATTGGCACACAGACTGATGCACTGACCAACGCATTGGCACACAGACTGATGCACTGACCAACGCATTGGTACCCAGACTGAAGCACTGACCAACGCATTGGCACACAGACTGATGCACTGACCAACGCATTGGCGCACATACTGATGCACTGACCAACGCATTGGCACACGGACTGATGCACTGACCAATGCATTGACACACTGACTGATGCACTGACCAACGCATTGGCACACTGACTGATGCACTGACCAATGCATTGGCACACTGACTGATGCACTGACCATCGCATTGGCACACTGACTGATACACTGACCAACGCATTGGCACACAGACTGATGCACTGACCAACGCATTGGCACACAGATTGATGCACTAACCAACGCATTGGCGCACAGACTGATGCGCTGACCAAAGTATTGGCACACTGACTGATGCACTGATCAAAGTATTGGCGCACAGACTGATGCACTGACCAACGTATTGGCACACTGACTGATGCACTGACTAACGCATTGGCACACAGACTGGTGCACTGACCAACGCATTGGCACACAGACTGATGCACTGACCAAAGTATTGGCGCACTGACTGATGCACTGACCAAAGTATTGGCGCACAGACTGATGCACTGACCAACATATTGGCGCACTGACTGATGCACTGACCAACGCATTGGCGCACAGACTGATGCACTGACCAACATATTGGCGCACAGACTGATGCACTGATCAACGCATTGGCGCACAGACTGATGCACTGACCAACGCATTGGCACACTGACTGATGCACTGACCAACATATTGGCGCACTGACTGATGCACTGACCAACGCATTGGCGCACAGACTGATGCACTGACCAACATATTGGCGCACAGACTGATGCACTGATCAACGCATTGGCGCACAGACTGATGCACTGACCAACGCATTGGCACACTGACTGATGCACTGACCAACATATTGGCGCACTGACTGATGCACTGACCAACATATTGGCGCACTGACTGATGCACTGACCAACATATTGGCGCACAGACTGATGCACTGACGAACGCATTGGTGCACAGACTGATGCACTGAACAAGGCATTGGCACACTGACTGATGCACTGACCAACATATTGGCGCACTGACTGATGCACTGACCAACACATTGGCGCACAGACTGATGCACTGACCAACATATTGGCGCACAGACTGATGCACTGACCAACGCATTGGCGCACAGACTGATGCACTGACCAACGCATTGGCGCACAGACTGATGCAATGACCAACGCATTGGCGCACTGACTGATGCACTGACCAAAGTATTGGCACACTGACTGATGCACTAACCAACATATTGGCACACTGACTGATGCACTGACCAACGTATTGGCGCACAGACTGATGCACTGACCAACATATTGGCGCACAGACTGATGCACTGACCAACATATTGGCGCACTGACTGATGCACTGACCAACATATTGACACACAGACTGATGCACTGACCAACATATTGGCGCACAGACTGATGCACTGACCAACATATTGGCGCACTGACTGATGCACTGAACAACGCATTGGCGCACAGACTGATGCACTGACCAACATATTGGCGCACAGACTGATGCACTGACCAACGCATTGGCGCACAGACTGATGCACTGACCAACGCATTGGCACACTTACTGATGCACTGACCAACATATTGGCGCACTGACTGATGCACAGACCGACATATTGGCGCACTGACTGATGCACTGACCAATGCATTGGCGCACAGACTGATGCAATGACCAACGCATTGGCGCATTGACTGATGCACTGACCAACGCATTGGCGCACTGACTGTTGCACTGACCAACGCATTGGCGCACTGACTGATGCACTGACCAACGTATTGGCGCACTGACTGAGGCACTGACCAACATATTGGCGCACTGACTGATGCACTGACGAACGTATTGGCGCATTGACTGATGCACTGACCAACGCATTGGCGCACTGACTGATGCACTGACCAACGCATTGGCGCACTGACTGATGCACTGACCAACGTATTGGCGCACTGACTGAGGCACTGACCAACATATTGGCGCACTGACTGATGCACTGACCAACGTATTGGCGCACAGACTGATGCAATGACCAACGCATTGGCGCACTGACTGATGCACTGACCAAAGTATTGGCACACTGACTGATGCACTAACCAACGCATTGGCACACAGACTGATGCACTGGCCAACGCATTGGCACACAGACTGATGCACTGACCAACGTATTGGCGCACAGACTGATGCAATGACCAACGCATTGGCGCACTGACTGATGCAATGACCAACGCATTGGCGCACTGACTGATGCACTGACCAAAGTATTGGCACACTGACTGATGCACTAACCAACGCATTGGCACACAGACTAATGCACTGACCAACATATTGCCGCACTGACTGATGCACTGACCAACGTATTGGCGCACAGACTGATGCTCCGACCAACATATTGGCGCACAGACTGATGCTCCGACCAACATATTGGCGCACAGACTGATGCACTGACCAACGCATTGGCGCACAGACTGATGCAATGACCAACGCATTGGCGCACTGACTGATGCACTGACCAAAGTATTGGCACACTGACTGATGCACTAACCAACGCATTGGCACACAGACTGATGCACTGACCAACATATTGCCGCACTGACTGATGCACTGACCAACGTATTGGCGCACAGACTGATGCTCCGACCAACATATTGGCGCACAGACTGATGCTCCGACCAACATATTGGCGCACAGACTGATGCACTGACCAACGCATTGGCGCACAGACTGATGCACTGACCAACGCATTGGCGCACAGACTGATGCACTGGCCAACTCATTGGCGCACAGACTGATGCACTGACCAACGTATTGGCACACTGACTGATGCACTGACCAATGTATTGGCGCACTGACTGATGCACTGACCAATGCATTGGCGCACTGACTGATGCACTGACCAACATATTGGCGCACTGACTGATGCACTGACGAACGCATTGGCACACTGACTGATGCTCTGACCAACATATTGGCGCACTGACTGATGCACTGACCAACATATTGGCGCACTGACTGATGCACTGACCAATGCATTGGCGCACAGACTGATGCACTGACCAACATATTGGCGCACAGACTGATGCACTGACCAACGCATTGGCGCACAGACTGATGCACTGACCAACATATTGGCGCACAGACTGATGCACTGACCAACGCATTGGCGCACAGAATGATGCACTGACCAACGCATTGGCGCACAGACTGATGCACTGACCAACGCATTGGCGCACTGACTGATGCACAGACCAAAGTATTGGCACACTGACTGATGCACTGACCAACATATTGGCGCACTGACTGATGCACTGACCAAAGTATTGGCGCACTGACTGATGCACTGACCAACGCATTGGCACACAGACTGATGCACTGACTAACGTATTGGCACACTGACTGATGCACTGACCAAAGTATTGGCGCACTGACTGATGCACTGACCAACGCATTGGCACACAGACTGATGCACTGACCAACGTATTGGCACACTGACTGATGCACTGACCAACGCATTGGCGCACTGACTGATGCACTGACCAACGCATTGGCACACAGACTGATGCACTGACCAACATATTGGCGCACAGACTGATGCACTGACCAACGTATTGGCACACTGACTGTTGCACTGACCAACGTATTGGCACACTGACTGATGCAATGACCAAAGTATTGGCGCACTGACTGATGCACTGACCAACGCATTGGCACACAGACTGATGCACTGACCAACGTATTGGCACACTGACTGATGCACTGACCAACGCATTGTCGCACTGTCTGATGCACTGACCAACGCATTGGCACACAGACTGATGCACTGACCAACATATTGGCGCACAGACTGATGCACTGACCAACGGATTGGCACACAGATTGATGCACTGACCAACATATTGGCGCACAGACTGATGCACTGACCAACGCATTGGCACACAGACTGATGCACTGACCAACGCATTGGCACACAGACTGAAGCACTGACCAACGCATTGGCACCCAGACTGATGCACTGACCAACGCATTGGCACACAGACTGATGCACTGACCAACGCATTGGCGCACATACTGATGCACTGACCAACGCATTGGCGCACAGACTGATGCACTGACCAATGTATTGGCACACTGACTGACGCACTGACCAATGCATTGGCACACTGACTGATGCACTGACCATCGCATTGGCACACTGACTGATACACTGACCAACGCATTGGCACACAGACTGATGCACTGACCAATGCATTGGCACACAGATTGATGCACTGACCAACGCATTGGCGCACAGACTGATGCACTGACCAAAGTATTGGCGCACTGACTGATGCACTGATCAAAGTATTGCCGCACAGACTGATGCACTGACCAACGTATTGGTACACTGACTGATGCACTGACTAACGCATTGGCACACAGACTGGTGCACTGACCAACGCATTGGCACACTGACTGATGCACTGACCAACGTATTGGCGCACAGACTGATGCACTGACCAAAGTATTGGCGCACTGACTGATGCACTGACCAAAGTATTGGCGCACAGACTGATGCACTGACCAACATATTTGCGCACTGACTGATGCACTGACCAACGCATTGGCGCACAGACTGATGCACTGACCAACATATTGGCGCACAGACTGATGCACTGACCAACACATTGGCGCACAGACTGATGCACTGACCAACGCATTGGCACACTGACTGATGCACTGACCAACATATTGGCGCACTGACTGATGCACTGACCAACATATTGGCGCACTGACTGATGCACTGACCAATGCATTGGCGCACAGACTGATGCACTGACCAACATATTGGCGCACAGACTGATGCACTGACCAACGCATTGGTGCACAGACTGATGCACTGACCAACATATTGGCGCACTGACTGATGCACTGACCAACGTATTGGCGCACAGACTGATGCACTGACCTACGCATTGGCGCACAGACTGATGCACTGACCAACATATTGGCGCACAGACTGATGCACTGACCAACGCATTGGCGCACAGACTGATGCACTGACCAACATATTGGCGCACTGACTGATGCACTGACCAACGTATTGGCGCACAGACTGATGCACTGACCTACGCATTGGCGCACAGACTGATGCACTGACCAACATATTGGCGCACAGACTGATGCACTGACCAACGCATTGGCGCACAGACTGATGCACTGACCAACATATTGGCGCACAGACTGATGCACTGACCAACGCATTGGCGCACAGACTGATGCACTGACCAACATATTGGCGCACAGACTGATGCACTGACCAACGCATTGGTGCACAGACTGATGCACTGACCAATGCATTGGCGCACAGACTGATGCACTGACCAACATATTGGCGCACAGACTGATGCACTGACCAACGCATTGGCGCACAGACTGATGCACTGACCAACATATTGGCGCACAGACTGATGCACTGACCAACGCATTGGCGCACAGACTGATGCAATGACCAACGCATTGGCGCACAGAATGATGCACTGACCAAAGTATTAGCACACTGACTGATGCGCTAACCAACATATTGGCGCACTGACTGATGCACTGACCAACATATTGGCGCACTGACTGATGCACTGACCAACGCATTGGCACACAGACTGATGCACTGACCAAAGTATTAGCACACTGACTGATGCGCTAACCAACATATTGGCGCACTGACTGATGCACTGACCAACATATTGGCGCACTGACTGATGCACTGACCAACGCATTGGCACACAGACTGATGCACTGACCAACATATTGGCGCACTGACTGATGCAGTGACCAACGCGTTGGCGCACTGACTGATGCACTGACCAACATATTGGCGCACTGACTGATGCACTGACCAACGCATTGGCGCACAGACTGATGCACTGGCCAACATATTGGCGCACAGACTGATGCACTGACCAACGCATTGGCGCACAGACTGATGCACTGACCAACGCATTGGCGCACAGACTGATGCACTGACCAAAGTATTGGCTCACTGACTGATGCAGTGACCAACATATTGGCGCACAGACTGATGCACTGACCAACATATTGGCGCACTGACTGATGCACTGACCAACGCATTGTCGCACAGACTGATGCACTGACCAACATATTGGCGCACTGACTGATGCACTGACCAATGCATTGGCGCACAGACTGATGCACTGACCAACATATTGGCGCACAGACTGATGCACTGACCAACGCATTGGCGCACAGACTGATGCACTGACCAATGCATTGGCGCACAGACTGATGCACTGACCAACGCATTGGCACACTGACTGATGCTCTGACCAACATATTGGCGCACTGACTGATGCACTGACCAATGCATTGGCGCACAGACTGATGCACTGACCAACGCATTGGCGCACAGACTGATGCACTGACCAACATATTGGCGCACTGACTGATGCACTGACCAACATATTGGCGCACAGACTGATGCACTGACCAACGCATTGGCGCACAGACTGATGCACTGACCAACGCATTGGCGCACAGACTGATGCACTGACCAACATATTGTCGCACAGACTGATGCACTGACCAACGTATTGGCGCACAGAATGATGCACTGACCAACGCATTGGCACACAGACTGATGCACTGACCAACATATTGCCGCACAGACTGATGCACTGACCAACGTATTGGCACACAGACTGATGCACTGACCAACATATTGGCGCACAGTCTGATGAACTGACCAACGCATTGGCACACAGACTGATGCACTGACCAACGCATTGGCACACAGACTGATGCACTGACCAACGCATTGGCACACAGACTGATGCGCTGACCAACGCATTGGCACACAGACTGATGCACTGACCAACGCATTGGCGCTCAGACTGATGCACTGACCAACGCATTGGCGCACAGACTGATGCACTGACCAACGTATTGGCACACTGACTGATGCACTGACCAATGCATTGGCACACTGACTGATGCACTGACCAACGCATTGGCACACTGACTGACACACTGACCAACGCATTGGCGCACTGACTGATGCACTGACCAACATATTGGCGCACTGACTGATGCACTGACCAACGCATTGGCGCACAGACTGATGCACTGACCAACGCATTGGCGCACAGACTGATGCACTGACCAATGCATTGGCGCACAGACTGATGCACTGACCAACGCATTGGCACACTGACTGATGCTCTGACCAACGTATTGGCGCACTGACTGATGCACTGACCAACATATTGGCGCACTGACTGATGCACTGACCAATGCATTGGCGCACAGACTGATGCACTGACCAACATATTGGCGCACAGACTGATGCACTAACCAACGCATTGGCGCACAGACTGATGCACTGACAAACGCATTGGCACACTGACTGATGCACTGACCAACATATTGGCGCACTGACTGATGCACTGACCAATGCATTGGCGCACAGACTGATGCACTGACCAACATATTGGCGCACAGGCTGATGCACTGACCAACGCATTGGCGCACAGAATGATGCACTGACCAATGCATTGGCGCACAGACTGATGCACTGACCAACGCATTGGCGCACAGAATGATGCACTGACCAACGCATTGGCGCACTGACTGATGCACTGACCAACGCATTGGCACACTGACTGATGCACTGACCAACATATTGGCGCACTGACTGATGCACTGACCAACGCATTGGCGCACAGACTGATGCACTGAGCAACATATTGGCGCACAGACTGATGCACTGACCAACGCATTGGCGCACAGACTGATGCACTGACCAACGCATTGGCGCACAGACTGATGCACTGACCAACGCATTGGCGCACTGACTGATGCACAGACCAACGCATTGTCGCACTGACTGATGCACTGACCAACATATTGGCGCACTGACTGATGCACTGACCAACGCATTGGCGCACAGACTGACGCACTGACCAACATATTGGCGCACAGACTGATGCACTGACCAATGCATTGGCGCACAGACTGAGGCACTGACCAACGCATTGGTGCACAGACTGATGCACTGACCAATGCATTGGTGCACAGACTGATGCACTGACCAAAGTATTGGCGCACTGACTGATGCACTGACCAACGCATTGGCGCACAGACTGATGCACTGACCAACATATTGGCGCACTGACTGATGCACTGACCAACGCATTGGCGCATAGACTGATGCACTGACCAACATATTGTCGCAACGACTGATGCACTGACCAACGCATTGGCGCACAGACTGATGCACTGACCAACATATTGGTACACAGACTGATGCACTGACCAACATATTGGCGCACAGACTGATGCACTGACCAACATATTGGCGCACTGACTGATGCACTGACCGACATACTGGCGCACAGACTGATGCACTGACCGACGCTTTGGCGCACAGACTGATGCACTGACCAACGTATTGGCGCACAGAATGATGCACTGACAAAAGCATTGGCACACAGACTGATGCACTGACCAACATATTGCTGCACAGACTGATGCACTGACCAACGCATTGGCACACAGACTGATGCACTGACCAACATATTGCCGCACAGACTGATGCACAGACCAACGCATTGGCACACAGACTGATGCACTGACCAACGCATTTGCACACAGACTGATGCACTGACCAACGCATTGGCACACAGACTGATGCACTGACCAACGCATTGGCACACTGACTGATACACTGACCAACGCATTGGCACACAGACTGGTGCACTGACCAACGCATTGGCACACTGACTGATGTACTGACCAACGTATTGGCGCACAGACTGATGCACTGACCAAAGTATTGGCTCACTGACTGATGCACTGACCAACATATTGGCGCACAGACTGATGCACTGGCCAACGCATTGGCGCACAGACTGATGCAGTGACCAAAGTATTGGCACACTGACTGATGCACTGACCAAAGTATTGGCGCACTGACTGATGCACTGACCAATGCATTGGCGCACAGACTGATGCACTGACCAACATATTGGCGCACAGACTGATGCACTGACCAACGCATTGGCGCACAGACTGATGCACTGACCAACACATTGGCACACTGACTGATGCACTGACCGACACTTTGGCTCACAGACTGATGCACTGACCAACGTATTGGCGCACAGACTGATGCACTGACCAACGCACTGGCACACAGACTGATGCACTGACCAACATATTGGCGCACAGACTGATGCACTGACCAACGCATTGGCACACAGACTGATGCACTGACCAACATATTGGCGCACAGACTGATGCACTGACCAACGCATTTGCACACTGACTGATGTACTGACCAACGTATTGGCACACAGACTGATGCACTGACCAATGTATTGGCGCACAGACTGATGCACTGACCAACGCATTGGCGCACTGACTGATGCACTGACCAACGTATTGGCACACTGACTGATGCACTGACCAACGTATTGGCACACAGACAGATGCACTGACCAAAGTATTGGCGCACTGACTGATGCACTGACCAACGTAATGGCACACTGACTGATGCACTGACCAAAGTATTGGCGCACTGACTGATGCACTGACCAACGTATTGGCACACAGACTGATGCACTGACCAAAGTATTGGCGCACTGACTGATGCACTGACCAACGTATTGGCACACAGACTGATGCACTGACCAAAGTATTGGCGCACTGACTGATGCACTGACCAACGTATTGGCACACAGACTGATGCACTGGCCAACGCATTGGCGCACAGACTGATGCACTGACCAACGCATTGGCGCACTGACTGATGCACTGACCAACGTATTGGCACACTGACTGATGCACTGACCAAAGTATTGGCGCACTGACTGATGCACTGACCAACGTATTGGCACACTGACTGATGCACTGACCAAAGTATTGGCGCACTGACTGATGCACTGACCAACACATTGGCGCACAGTCTGATGCACTGACCAACGTATTGGCACACTGACTGATGCACTGACCAACGCATTGGCGCACAGACTGATGCACTGACCAACGCATTAGCGCACTGACTGATGCACTGACCAACATATTGGCGCACTGACTGATGCACTGACCAACGCATTGGCGCACAGACTGACGAACTGACCAACATATTGGCGCACAGACTGATGCACTGACCAACGCATTGGCGCACAGGCTGATGCACTGACCAACGCATTGGTGCACAGACTGATGCACTGACCAATGCATTGACGCTCAGACTGATGCACTGACCAACATATTGGCGCACAGACTGATGCACTGACCAATGCATTGGCGCACAGACTGACGCACTGACCAACATATTGGCGCACAGACTGATGCACTGACCAATGCATTGGCGCACAGACTGATGCACTGACCAACGCATTGACACACAGACTGATGCACTGACCAATGCATTGGCACACAGACTGATGCACTGACCAACGCATTGGTGCACAGACTGATGCACTGACCAATGCATTGACGCTCAGACTGATGCACTGACCAACATATTGGCGCACAGACTGATGCACTGACCAATGCATTGGCGCACAGACTGACGCACTGACCAACATATTGGCGCACAGACTGATGCACTGACCAATGCATTGGCGCACAGACTGATGCACTGACCAACGCATTGACACACAGACTGATGCACTGACCAAAGTATTGGCGCACTGACTGATGCACTGACCAACGTATTGGTGCACAGACTGATGCACTGACCAATGCATTGGCGCACAGACTGATGCACTGACCAACGCATTGGTGCACAGACTGATGCACTGACCAATGCATTGGTGCACAGACTGATGCACTGACCAAAGTATTGGCGCACTGACTGATGCACTGACCAACGTATTGGCGCACTGACTGATGCACTGACCAATGCATTGGCGCACAGACTGATGCACTGACCAAAGTATTGGCGCACTGACTGATGCACTGACCAACGTATTGGTGCACAGACTGATGCACTGACCAACGTATTGGCGCACTGACTGATGCACTGACCAACGTATTGGTGCACAGACTGATGCACTGACCAAAGTATTGGCGCACTGACTGATGCACTGACCAACGCATTGGTGCACAGACTGATGCACTGACCAATGCATTGGCGCACAGACTGATGCACTGACCAAAGTATTGGCGCACTGACTGATGCACTGACCAACGCATTGGTGCACAGACTGATGCACTGACCAACATATTGGTGCACTGACCGATGCACTGAACAACGCATTGGTGCACAGACTGATGCACTGACCAATGCATTGGCGCATAGACTGATGCACTGACCAATGCATTGGCGCACAGACTGATGCACTGACCAACATATTGGCGCACAGACTGATGCACTGACCAACGCATTGGCGCACAGACTGATGCACTGACCAACGCATTGGCGCACAGACTGATGCACTGACCAACGCATTGGCGCATAGACTGATGCACTGACCAACATATTGTCGCACAGACTGATGCACTGACCAACGCATTGGCGCACAGACTGATGCACTGACCAACATATTGGCACACAGACTGATGCACTGACCAACATATTGGCGCACAGACTGATGCACTGACCAACATATTGGCGCACAGACTGATGCACTGACCTACGCATTGGCACACAGACTGATGCACTGACCAACATACTGGCGCACAGACTGATGCACTAACCAACGCATTGGCACACAGACTGATGCACTGACTGACACACTGGTATACTGACTGATGCACTGACCGACGCTTTGGCGCACAGACTGATGCACTGACCAACGTATTGGCGCACAGAATGATGCACTGACCGACGCTTTGGCGCACAGACTGATGCACTGACCAACGTATTGGCGCACAGAATGATGCACTGACCAACGCATTGGCACACAGACTGATGCACTGACCAACATATTGCCGCACAGACTGATGCACTGACCAACGCATTGGCACACAGACTGATGCACTGACCAACATATTGCCGCACAGACTGATGCACAGACCAACGCATTGGCACACAGACTGATGCACTGACCAACGCATTGGCACACAGACTGATGCACTGACCAACGCATTGGCACACAGACTGATGCACTGACCAACGCATTGGCGCTCAGACTGATGCGATGACCAACGCATTGGCGCACAGACTTATGCACTGACCAACGTATTGGCACACTGACTGATGCACTGACCAACGCATTGGCACACTGACTGATACACTGACCAACGCATTGGCACACAGACTGGTGCACTGACCAACGCATTGGCACACTGACTGATGTACTGACCAACGTATTGGCGCACAGACTGATGCACTGACCAAAGTATTGGCTCACTGACTGATGCACTGACCAACATATTGGCTCACAGACTGATGCACTGGCCAACGCATTGGCGCACAGACTGATGCAGTGACCAAAGTATTGGCACACTGACTGATGCACTGACCTAAGTATTGGCGCACTGACTGATGCACTGACCAACGCATTGGCGCACTGACTGATGCATTGACCAATGCATTGGCGCACAGACTGATGCACTGACCAAGATATTGGGGCACAGACTGATGCACTGACCAACGCATTGGCGCACAGACTGATGCACTGACCAACACATTGGCACACTGACTGATGCACTGACCGACGCTTTGGCTCCCAGACTGATGCACTGACCAACGTATTGGCGCACAGACTGATGCACTGACCAACGCACTGGCACACAGACTGATGCACTGACCAACATATTGGCGCACAGACTGATGCACTGACCAACGCATTGGCACACAGACTGATGCACTGACCAACATATTGGCGCACAGACTGATGCACTGACCAACGCATTGGCACACTGACTGATGTACTGACCAACGTATTGGCACACAGACTGATGCACTGACCAAAGTATTGGCTCACTGACTGATGCACTGACCAACATATTGGCGCACAGACTGATGCACTGGCCAACGCATTGGCGCACAGACTGATGCACTGACCAACGCATTGGCGCACTGACTGATGCACTGACCAACGTATTGGCACACTGACTGATGCACTGATCAAAGTATTGGCGCACAGACTGATGCACTGACCAACGTAATGGCACACTGACTGATGCACTGACCAAAGTATTGGCGCACTGACTGATGCACTGACCAACGCATTGGCGCACAGTCTGATGCACTGACCAACGTATTGGCACACTGACTGATGCACTGACCAACGCATTGGCGCACTGACTGATGCACTGACCAACGTATTGGCGCACAGACTGATGCACTGACCAACGCATTGGCGCACTGACTGATGCACTGACCAACATATTGGTGCACTGACTGATGCACTGACCAATGCATTGGCGCACAGACTGATACACTGACCAACATATTGGCGCACAGACTGATGCACTGACCAACGCATTGGCGCACAGACTGATGCACTGACCAACGCATTGGCACACTGACTGATGCACTGACCAATGCATTGGCGCACAGACTGATGCACTGACCAACGTATTGGCGCACAGACTGGTGCACTGACCAACGCATTGGCGGACAGACTGATGCACTGACCAACGCATTGGCGCACAGACTGAAGCACTGACCAACGCATTGGCGCACTGACTGATGCACTGACCAAAGTATTAGCACACTGACTGATGCACTGACCAACATATTGGCGCACTGACTGATGCACTGACCAATGCATTGGCACACAGACTGATGCACTGACCAACATATTGGCACACAGACTGATGCACTGACCAACATATTGGCGCACAGACTGATGCACTGACCGACGCTTTGGCGCACAGACTGATGCACTGACCAACGTATTGGCGCACAGACTGATGCACTGACCAACGTATTGGCACACTGACTGATGCACTGACCAACATATTGGCGCACAGACTGATGCACTGACCAACGTATTGGCGCACAGACTGATGCACTGACCAACATATTGGCGCACTGACTGATGTACTGACCGACGCTTTGGCGCACAGACTGATGCACTGACCAACGTATTGGCGCACAGAATGATGCACTGACCAACGCATTGGCACACAGACTGATGCACTGACCAACATATTGCCGCACAGACTGATGCACTGACCAACGTATTGGCACACAGACTGATGCACTGACCAACATATTGGCGCACAGACTGATGAACTGACCAACGCATTGGCACACAGACTGATGCACTGACGAACGCATTGGCACACAACTGATGCACTGACCAACGCATTGGCACACAGACTGCTGCGCTGACCAACGCATTGACACACAGACTGATGCACTGACCAACGCATTGGCGCTCAGACTGATGCACTGACCAACGCATTGGCGCACAGACTGATGCACTGACCAACGTATTGGCACACTGACTGATGCACTGACCAATGCATTGGCGCACAGACTGATGCACTGACCAACGTAATGGCACACTGACTGATGCACTGACCAAAGTATTGGCGCACTGACTGATGCACTGACCAACGCATTGGCGCACAGTCTGATGCACTGACCAACGTATTGGCACACTGACTGATGCACTGACCAACGCATTGGCGCACTGACTGATGCACTGACCAACGTATTGGCGCACAGACTGATGCACTGACCAACGCATTGGCGCACTGACTGATGCACTGACCAACATATTGGCGCACTGACTGATGCACTGACCAACGCATTGGCGCACAGACTGATGCACTGACCAACGCATTGGCACACTGACTGATGCACTGACCAATGCATTGGCGCACAGACTGATGCACTGACCAACGTATTGGCGCACAGACTGGTGCACTGACCAACGCATTGGCGGACAGACTGATGCACTGACCAACGCATTGGCGCACAGACTGAAGCACTGACCAACGCATTGGCGCACTGACTGATGCACTGACCAAAGTATTAGCACACTGACTGATGCACTGACCAACATATTGGCGCACTGACTGATGCACTGACCAATGCATTGGCACACAGACTGATGCACTGACCAACATATTGGCACACAGACTGATGCACTGACCAACATATTGGCGCACAGACTGATGCACTGACCGACGCTTTGGCGCACAGACTGATGCACTGACCAACGTATTGGCGCACAGACTGATGCACTGACCAACGTATTGGCACACTGACTGATGCACTGACCAACATATTGGCGCACAGACTGATGCACTGACCAACGTATTGGCGCACAGACTGATGCACTGACCAACATATTGGCGCACTGACTGATGTACTGACCGACGCTTTGGCGCACAGACTGATGCACTGACCAACGTATTGGCGCACAGAATGATGCACTGACCAACGCATTGGCACACAGACTGATGCACTGACCAACATATTGCCGCACAGACTGATGCACTGACCAACGTATTGGCACACAGACTGATGCACTGACCAACATATTGGCGCACAGACTGATGAACTGACCAACGCATTGGCACACAGACTGATGCACTGACCAACGCATTGGCACACTGACTGCTGCGCTGACCAACGTATTGGCACACTGACTGATGCACTGACCAATGCATTGGCACACTGACTGATGCACTGACCAACGCATTGGCACACTGACTGACACACTGACCAACGCATTGGCGCACTGACTGATGCACTGACCAATGCATTGGCGCACAGACTGATGCACTGACCAACGCATTGGTGCACAGACTGATGCACTGACCAATGCATTGGTGCACAGACTGATGCACTGACCAAAGTATTGGCGCACTGACTGATGCACTGACCAACGTATTGGCGCACTCACTGATGCACTGACCAATGCATTGGCGTACAGACTGATGCACTGACCAAAGTATTGGCGCACTGACTGATGCACTGACCAACGTATTGGTGCACAGACTGATGCACTGACCAACATATTGGTGCACAGACTGATGCACTGACCAAAGTATTGGCGCACTGACTGATGCACTGACCAACGCATTGGTGCACAGACTGATGCACTGACCAATGCATTGGCGCACAGACTGATGCACTGACCAAAGTATTGGCGCACTGACTGATGCACTGACCAACGCATTGGTGCACAGACTGATGCACTGACCAACATATTGGTGCACAGACTGATGCACTGACCAAAGTATTGGCGCACTGACTGATGCACTGACCAACGCATTGGCGCATAGACTGATGCACTGACCAATGCATTGGCGCACAGACTGATGCACTGACCAACATATTGGCGCACAGACTGATGCACTGACCAACGCATTGGCGCACAGACTGATGCACTGACCAACATATTGGCACACAGACTGATGCACTGACCAACGCATTGGCGCACAGACTGATGCACTGACCAACGCATTGGCGCACAGACTGATGCACTGACCAACGCATTGGCGCATAGACTGATGCACTGACCAACGCATTGGCACACTGACTGATGCACTGACCAACATATTGGCACACAGACTGATGCACTGACCAACATATTGTCGCACAGACTGATGCACTGACCAACGCATTGGCGCACAGACTGATGCACTGACCAACATATTGGCGCATAGACTGATGCACTGACCAACGCATTGGCACACAGACTGATGCACTGACCAACATATTGTCGCACAGACTGATGCACTGACCAACGCATTGGCGCACAGACTGATGCACTGACCAACATATTGGCACACAGACTGATGCACTGACCAACATATTGGCGCACAGACTGATGCACTGACCAACATATTGGCGCACAGACTGATGCACTGACCTACGCATTGGCACACAGACTGATGCACTGACCAACATACTGGCGCACAGACTGATGCACTAACCAACGCATTGGCACACAGACTGATGCACTGACTGACACACTGGTATTCTGACTGATGCACTGACCGACGCTTTGGCGCACAGACTGATGCACTGACCAACGTATTGGCGCACAGAATGATGCACTGACCGACGCTTTGGCGCACAGACTGATGCACTGACCAACGTATTGGCGCACAGAATGATGCACTGACCAACGCATTGGCACACAGACTGATGCACTGACCAACATATTGCCGCACAGGCTGATGCACTGACCAACGCATTGGCACACAGACTGATGCACTGACCAACATATTGCCGCACAGACTGATGCACAGACCAACGCATTGGCACACAGACTGATGCACTGACCAACGCATTGGCACACAGACTGATGCACTGACCAACGCATTGGCACACAGACTGATGCACTGACCAACGCATTGGCACACAGACTGATGCACTGACCAACGCATTGGCGCTCAGACTGATGCGATGACCAACGCATTGGCGCACAGACTGATGCACTGACCAACGTATTGGCACACTGACTGATGCACTGACCAACGCATTGGCACACTGACTGATACACTGACCAACGCATTGGCACACAGACTGGTGCACTGACCAACGCATTGGCACACTGACTGATGTACTGACCAACGTATTGGCGCACAGACTGATGCACTGACCAAAGTATTGGCTCACTGACTGATGCACTGACCAACATATTGGCTCACAGACTGATGCACTGGCCAACGCATTGGCGCACAGACTGATGCAGTGACCAAAGTATTGGCACACTGACTGATGCACTGACCAAAGTATTGGCGCACTGACTGATGCACTGACCAACGCATTGGCGCACTGACTGATGCACTGACCAATGCATTGGCGCACAGACTGATGCACTGACCAACATATTGGCGCACAGACTGATGCACTGACCAACGCATTGGCACACAGACTGATGCACTGACCAACATATTGGCGCACAGACTGATGCACTGACCAATGCATTGGCGCACAGACTGATGCACTGACCAACGTATTGGCGCACAGACTGGTGCACTGACCAACGCATTGGCGGACAGACTGATGCACTGACCAACGCATTGGCGCACAGACTGAAGCACTGACCAACGCATTGGCGCACTGACTGATGCACTGACCAAAGTATTAGCACACTGACTGATGCACTGACCAACATATTGGCGCACTGACTGATGCACTGACCAATGCATTGGCACACAGACTGATGCACTGACCAACATATTGGCACACAGACTGATGCACTGACCAACATATTGGCGCACAGACTGATGCACTGACCGACGCTTTGGCGCACAGACTGATGCACTGACCAACGTATTGGCGCACAGACTGATGCACTGACCAACGTATTGGCACACTGACTGATGCACTGACCAACATATTGGCGCACAGACTGATGCACTGACCAACGTATTGGCGCACAGACTGATGCACTGACCAACATATTGGCGCACCTACTGATGTACTGACCGACGCTTTGGCGCACAGACTGATGCACTGACCAACGTATTGGCGCACAGAATGATGCACTGACCAACGCATTGGCACACAGACTGATGCACTGACCAACATATTGCCGCACAGACTGATGCACTGACCAACGTATTGGCACACAGACTGATGCACTGACCAATATATTGGCGCACAGACTGATGAACTGACCAACGCATTGGCACACAGACTGATGCACTGACCAACGCATTGGCACACAGACTGATGCACTGACCAACGCATTGGCACACAGACTGATGCGCTGACCAACGCATTGGCACACAGACTGATGCACTGACCAACGCATTGGCGCTCAGACTGATGCACTGACCAACGCATTGGCGCACAGACTGATGCACTGACCAACGTATTGGCACACTGACTGATGCACTGACCAACGCATTGGCGCACAGACTGATGCACTGACCAATGCATTGGCGCACAGACTGATGCACTGACCAACGCATTGGCACACTGACTGATGCTCTGACCAACGTATTGGCGCACTGACTGATGCACTGACCAACATATTGGCGCACTGACTGATGCACTGACCAATGCATTGGCGCACAGACTGATGCACTGACCAACATATTGGCGCACAGACTGATGCACTGACCAACGCATTGGCGCACAGACTGATGCACTGACCAACGCATTGGCACACTGACTGATGCACTGACCAACATATTGGCGCACTGACTGATGCACTGACCAATGCATTGGCGCACAGACTGATGCACTGACCAACATATTGGCGCACAGGCTGATGCACTGACCAATGCATTGGCGCACAGAATGATGCACTGACCAATGCATTGGCGCACAGACTGATGCACTGACCAACGCATTGGCGCACAGAATGATGCACTGACCAACGCATTGGCGCACTGACTGATGCACTGACCAACGCATTGGCACAGTGACTGATGCACTGACCAACATATTGGCGCACTGACTGATGCACTGACCAACGCATTGGCGCACAGACTGATGCACTGAGCAACATATTGGCGCACAGACTGATGCACTGACCAACGCATTGGCGCACAGACTGATGCACTGACCAACGCATTGGCGCACTGACTGATGCACAGACCAAAGTATTGGCACACTGACTGATGCACTGACCAACATATTGGCGCACTGACTGATGCACTGACCAAAGTATTGGTGCACTGACTGATGCACTGACCATCGCATTGGCACACAGTCTGATGCACTGACCAACGTATTGGCGCACTGACTGATGCACTGACCAACGCATTGTCGCACTGACTGATGCATTGACCAACATATTGGCGCACTGACTGATGCACTGACCAACGCATTGGCGCACAGACTGACGCACTGACCAACATATTGGCGCACAGACTGATGCACTGACCAATGCATTGGCGCACAGACTGATGCACTGACCAACGCATTGGTGCACAGACTGATGCACTGACCAATGCATTGGCGCACAGACTGATGCACTGACCAAAGTATTGGCGCACTGAATGATGCACTGACCAAAGTATTAGCACACTGACTGATGCACTGACCAACATATTGGCGCACTGACTGATGCACTGACCAATGCATTGGCACACAGACTGATGCACTGACCAACATATTGGCACACAGACTGATGCACTGACCAACATATTGGCGCACAGACTGATGCACTGACCGACGCTTTGGCGCACAGACTGATGCACTGACCAACGTATTGGCGCACAGACTGATGCACTGACCAACGTATTGGCACACTGACTGATGCACTGACCAACATATTGGCGCACAGACTGATGCACTGACCAACGTATTGGCGCACAGACTGATGCACTGACCAACATATTGGCGCACTGACTGATGTACTGACCGACGCTTTGGCGCACAGACTGATGCACTGACCAACGTATTGGCGCACAGAATGATGCACTGACCAACGCATTGGCACACAGACTGATGCACTGACCAACATATTGCCGCACAGACTGATGCACTGACCAACGTATTGGCACACAGACTGATGCACTGACCAACATATTGGCGCACAGACTGATGAACTGACCAACGCATTGGCACACAGACTGATGCACTGACCAACGCATTGGCACACAGACTGATGCACTGACCAACGCATTGGCACACAGACTGATGCGCTGACCAACGCATTGGCACACAGACTGATGCACTGACCAACGCATTGGCGCTCAGACTGATGCACTGACCAACGCATTGGCGCACAGACTGATGCACTGACCAACGTATTGGCACACTGACTGATGCACTGACCAACGCATTGGCGCACAGACTGATGCACTGACCAATGCATTGGCGCACAGACTGATGCACTGACCAACATATTGGCGCACAGACTGATGCACTGACCAACGCATTGGCGCACAGACTGATGCACTGACCAACGCATTGGCACACTGACTGATGCACTGACCAACATATTGGCGCACTGACTGATGCACTGACCAATGCATTGGCGCACAGACTGATGCACTGACCAACATATTGGCGCACAGGCTGATGCACTGACCAATGCATTGGCGCACAGAATGATGCACTGACCAATGCATTGGCGCACAGACTGATGCACTGACCAACGCATTGGCGCACAGAATGATGCACTGACCAACGCATTGGCGCACTGACTGATGCACTGACCAACGCATTGGCACACTGACTGATGCACTGACCAACATATTGGCGCACTGACTGATGCACTGACCAACGCATTGGCGCACAGACTGATGCACTGAGCAACATATTGGCGCACAGACTGATGCACTGACCAACGCATTGGCGCACAGACTGATGCACTGACCAACGCATTGGCGCACTGACTGATGCACAGACCAAAGTATTGGCACACTGACTGATGCACTGACCAACGTATTGGCGCACTGACTGATGCACTGACCAAAGTATTGGTGCACTGACTGATGCACTGACCATCGCATTGGCACACAGTCTGATGCACTGACCAACGTATTGGCGCACTGACTGATGCACTGACCAACGCATTGTCGCACTGACTGATGCATTGACCAACATATTGGCGCACTGACTGATGCACTGACCAACGCATTGGCGCACAGACTGACGCACTGACCAACATATTGGCGCACAGACTGATGCACTGACCAATGCATTGGCGCACAGACTGATGCACTGACCAACGCATTGGTGCACAGACTGATGCACTGACCAATGCATTGGCGCACAGACTGATGCACTGACCAAAGTATTGGCGCACTGACTGATGCACTGACCAACGCATTGGCGCACAGACTGATGCACTGACCAATGCATTTGCGCACAGACTGATGCACTGACCAACGCATTGGCGCACAGAATGATGCACTGACCAACGCATTGGCGCACTGACTGATGCACTGACCAACGCATTGGCACACTGACTGATGCACTGACCAACATATTGCCGCACAGACTGATGCACAGACCAACGCATTGGCACACAGACTGATGCACTGACCAACGCATTGGCACACAGACTGATGCACTGACCAACGCATTGGCACACAGGCTGATGCACTGACCAACGCATTGGCGCTCAGACTGATGCGATGACCAACGCATTGGCGCACAGACTGATGCACTGACCAACGTATTGGCACACTGACTGATGCACTGACCAACGCATTGGCACACTGACTGATACACTGACCAACGCATTGGCACACAGACTGGTGCACTGACCAACGCATTGGCACACTGACTGATGTACTGACCAACGTATTGGCGCACAGACTGATGCACTGACCAAAGTATTGGCTCACTGACTGATGCACTGACCAACATATTGGCTCACAGACTGATGCACTGGCCAACGCATTGGCGCACAGACTGATGCAGTGACCAAAGTATTGGCACACTGACTGATGCACTGACCAAAGTATTGGCGCACTGACTGATGCACTGACCAACGCATTGGCGCACTGACTGATGCACTGACCAATGCATTGGCGCACAGACTGATGCACTGACCAACATATTGGCGCACAGACTGATGCACTGACCAACGCATTGGCACACAGACTGATGCACTGACCAACATATTGGCGCACAGACTGATGCACTGACCAATGCATTGGCGCACAGACTGATGCACTGACCAACGTATTGGCGCACAGACTGGTGCACTGACCAACGCATTGGCGGACAGACTGATGCACTGACCAACGCATTGGCGCACAGACTGAAGCACTGACCAACGCATTGGCGCACTGACTGATGCACTGACCAAAGTATTAGCACACTGACTGATGCACTGACCAACATATTGGCGCACTGACTGATGCACTGACCAATGCATTGGCACACAGACTGATGCACTGACCAACATATTGGCACACAGACTGATGCACTGACCAACATATTGGCGCACAGACTGATGCACTGACCGACGCTTTGGCGCACAGACTGATGCACTGACCAACGTATTGGCGCACAGACTGATGCACTGACCAACGTATTGGCACACTGACTGATGCACTGACCAACATATTGGCGCACAGACTGATGCACTGACCAACGTATTGGCGCACAGACTGATGCACTGACCAACATATTGGCGCACCTACTGATGTACTGACCGACGCTTTGGCGCACAGACTGATGCACTGACCAACGTATTGGCGCACAGAATGATGCACTGACCAACGCATTGGCACACAGACTGATGCACTGACCAACATATTGCCGCACAGACTGATGCACTGACCAACGTATTGGCACACAGACTGATGCACTGACCAATATATTGGCGCACAGACTGATGAACTGACCAACGCATTGGCACACAGACTGATGCACTGACCAACGCATTGGCACACAGACTGATGCACTGACCAACGCATTGGCACACAGACTGATGCGCTGACCAACGCATTGGCACACAGACTGATGCACTGACCAACGCATTGGCGCTCAGACTGATGCACTGACCAACGCATTGGCGCACAGACTGATGCACTGACCAACGTATTGGCACACTGACTGATGCACTGACCAACGCATTGGCGCACAGACTGATGCACTGACCAATGCATTGGCGCACAGACTGATGCACTGACCAACGCATTGGCACACTGACTGATGCTCTGACCAACGTATTGGCGCACTGACTGATGCACTGACCAACATATTGGCGCACTGACTGATGCACTGACCAATGCATTGGCGCACAGACTGATGCACTGACCAACATATTGGCGCACAGACTGATGCACTGACCAACGCATTGGCGCACAGACTGATGCACTGACCAACGCATTGGCACACTGACTGATGCACTGACCAACATATTGGCGCACTGACTGATGCACTGACCAATGCATTGGCGCACAGACTGATGCACTGACCAACATATTGGCGCACAGGCTGATGCACTGACCAATGCATTGGCGCACAGAATGATGCACTGACCAATGCATTGGCGCACAGACTGATGCACTGACCAACGCATTGGCGCACAGAATGATGCACTGACCAACGCATTGGCGCACTGACTGATGCACTGACCAACGCATTGGCACAGTGACTGATGCACTGACCAACATATTGGCGCACTGACTGATGCACTGACCAACGCATTGGCGCACAGACTGATGCACTGAGCAACATATTGGCGCACAGACTGATGCACTGACCAACGCATTGGCGCACAGACTGATGCACTGACCAACGCATTGGCGCACTGACTGATGCACAGACCAAAGTATTGGCACACTGACTGATGCACTGACCAACATATTGGCGCACTGACTGATGCACTGACCAAAGTATTGGTGCACTGACTGATGCACTGACCATCGCATTGGCACACAGTCTGATGCACTGACCAACGTATTGGCGCACTGACTGATGCACTGACCAACGCATTGTCGCACTGACTGATGCATTGACCAACATATTGGCGCACTGACTGATGCACTGACCAACGCATTGGCGCACAGACTGACGCACTGACCAACATATTGGCGCACAGACTGATGCACTGACCAATGCATTGGCGCACAGACTGATGCACTGACCAACGCATTGGTGCACAGACTGATGCACTGACCAATGCATTGGCGCACAGACTGATGCACTGACCAAAGTATTGGCGCACTGAATGATGCACTGACCAAAGTATTAGCACACTGACTGATGCACTGACCAACATATTGGCGCACTGACTGATGCACTGACCAATGCATTGGCACACAGACTGATGCACTGACCAACATATTGGCACACAGACTGATGCACTGACCAACATATTGGCGCACAGACTGATGCACTGACCGACGCTTTGGCGCACAGACTGATGCACTGACCAACGTATTGGCGCACAGACTGATGCACTGACCAACGTATTGGCACACTGACTGATGCACTGACCAACATATTGGCGCACAGACTGATGCACTGACCAACGTATTGGCGCACAGACTGATGCACTGACCAACATATTGGCGCACTGACTGATGTACTGACCGACGCTTTGGCGCACAGACTGATGCACTGACCAACGTATTGGCGCACAGAATGATGCACTGACCAACGCATTGGCACACAGACTGATGCACTGACCAACATATTGCCGCACAGACTGATGCACTGACCAACGTATTGGCACACAGACTGATGCACTGACCAACATATTGGCGCACAGACTGATGAACTGACCAACGCATTGGCACACAGACTGATGCACTGACCAACGCATTGGCACACAGACTGATGCACTGACCAACGCATTGGCACACAGACTGATGCGCTGACCAACGCATTGGCACACAGACTGATGCACTGACCAACGCATTGGCGCTCAGACTGATGCACTGACCAACGCATTGGCGCACAGACTGATGCACTGACCAACGTATTGGCACACTGACTGATGCACTGACCAACGCATTGGCGCACAGACTGATGCACTGACCAATGCATTGGCGCACAGACTGATGCACTGACCAACATATTGGCGCACAGACTGATGCACTGACCAACGCATTGGCGCACAGACTGATGCACTGACCAACGCATTGGCACACTGACTGATGCACTGACCAACATATTGGCGCACTGACTGATGCACTGACCAATGCATTGGCGCACAGACTGATGCACTGACCAACATATTGGCGCACAGGCTGATGCACTGACCAATGCATTGGCGCACAGAATGATGCACTGACCAATGCATTGGCGCACAGACTGATGCACTGACCAACGCATTGGCGCACAGAATGATGCACTGACCAACGCATTGGCGCACTGACTGATGCACTGACCAACGCATTGGCACACTGACTGATGCACTGACCAACATATTGGCGCACTGACTGATGCACTGACCAACGCATTGGCGCACAGACTGATGCACTGAGCAACATATTGGCGCACAGACTGATGCACTGACCAACGCATTGGCGCACAGACTGATGCACTGACCAACGCATTGGCGCACTGACTGATGCACAGACCAAAGTATTGGCACACTGACTGATGCACTGACCAACGTATTGGCGCACTGACTGATGCACTGACCAAAGTATTGGTGCACTGACTGATGCACTGACCATCGCATTGGCACACAGTCTGATGCACTGACCAACGTATTGGCGCACTGACTGATGCACTGACCAACGCATTGTCGCACTGACTGATGCATTGACCAACATATTGGCGCACTGACTGATGCACTGACCAACGCATTGGCGCACAGACTGACGCACTGACCAACATATTGGCGCACAGACTGATGCACTGACCAATGCATTGGCGCACAGACTGATGCACTGACCAACGCATTGGTGCACAGACTGATGCACTGACCAATGCATTGGCGCACAGACTGATGCACTGACCAAAGTATTGGCGCACTGACTGATGCACTGACCAACGCATTGGCGCACAGACTGATGCACTGACCAATGCATTGGCGCACAGACTGATGCACTGACCAACGCATTGGCGCACAGAATGATGCACTGACCAACGCATTGGCGCACTGACTGATGCACTGACCAACGCATTGGCACACTGACTGATGCACTGACCAACATATTGGCGCACTGACTGATGCACTGACCAACGCATTGGCGCACAGACTGATGCACTGAGCAACATATTGGCGCACAGACTGATGCACTGACCAACGCATTGGCGCACAGACTGATGCACTGACCAACGCATTGGCGCACTGACTGATGCACAGACCAAAGTATTGGCACACTGACTGATGCACTGACCAACGTATTGGCGCACTGACTGATGCACTGACCAAAGTATTGGTGCACTGACTGATGCACTGACCATCGCATTGGCACACAGTCTGATGCACTGACCAACGTATTGGCGCACTGACTGATGCACTGACCAACGCATTGTCGCACTGACTGATGCATTGACCAACATATTGGCGCACTGACTGATGCACTGACCAACGCATTGGCGCACAGACTGACGCACTGACCAACATATTGGCGCACAGACTGATGCACTGACCAATGCATTGGCGCACAGACTGATGCACTGACCAACGCATTGGTGCACAGACTGATGCACTGACCAATGCATTGGCGCACAGACTGATGCACTGACCAAAGTATTGGCGCACTGACTGATGCACTGACCAACGCATTGGCGCACAGACTGATGCACTGACCAACATATTGGCGCACAGACTGATGCACTGACCAACGCATTGGCGCATAGACTGATGCACTGACCAACATATTGTCGCAACGACTGATGCACTGACCAACGCATTGGCGCACAGACTGATGCACTGACCAACATATTGGTACACAGACTGATGCACTGACCAACATATTGGCGCACAGACTGATGCACTGACCAACATATTGGCGCACTGACTGATGCACTGACCAACATATTGGCACACAGACTGATGCACTGACGTACGCATTGGCACACAGACTGATGCACTGACCAACATACTGGCGCACAGACTGATGCACTGACCGACGCTTTGGCGCACAGACTGATGCACTGACCAACGTATTGGCGCACAGACTGATGCACTGACCAACATATTGCCGCACAGAATGATGCACTGACCAACGCATTGGCACACAGACTGATGCACTGACCAACATATTGCTGCACAGACTGATGCACTGACCAACGCATTGGCACACAGACTGATGCACTGACCAACATATTGCCGCACAGACTGATGCACAGACCAACGCATTGGCACACAGACTGATGCACTGACCAACGCATTTGCACACAGACTGATGCACTGACCAACGCATTGGCACACAGACTGATGCACTGACCAACGCATTGGCACACTGACTGATACACTGACCAACGCATTGGCACACAGACTGGTGCACTGACCAACGCATTGGCACACTGACTGATGTACTGACCAACGTATTGGCGCACAGACTGATGCACTGACCAAAGTATTGGCTCACTGACTGATGCACTGACCAACATATTGGCGCACAGACTGATGCACTGGCCAACGCATTGGCGCACAGACTGATGCAGTGACCAAAGTATTGGCACACTGACTGATGCACTGACCAAAGTATTGGCGCACTGACTGATGCACTGACCAACGCATTGGCGCACTGACCGATGCACTGACCAATGCATTGGCGCACAGACTGATGCACTGACCAACGCATTGGCACACAGACTGATGCACTGACCAACATATTGCCGCACAGACTGATGCACAGACCAACGCATTGGCACACAGACTGATGCACTGACCAACGCATTTGCACACAGACTGATGCACTGACCAACGCATTGGCACACAGACTGATGCACTGACCAACGCATTGGCACACTGACTGATACACTGACCAACGCATTGGCACACAGACTGGTGCACTGACCAACGCATTGGCACACTGACTGATGTACTGACCAACGTATTGGCGCACAGACTGATGCACTGACCAAAGTATTGGCTCACTGACTGATGCACTGACCAACATATTGGCGCACAGACTGATGCACTGGCCAACGCATTGGCGCACAGACTGATGCAGTGACCAAAGTATTGGCACACTGACTGATGCACTGACCAAAGTATTGGCGCACTGACTGATGCACTGACCAACGCATTGGCGCACTGACCGATGCACTGACCAATGCATTGGCGCACAGACTGATGCACTGACCAACATATTGGCGCACAGACTGATGCACTGACCAACGCATTGGCGCACAGACTGATGCACTGACCAACACATTGGCACACTGACTGATGCACTGACCGACACTTTGGCTCACAGACTGATGCATTGACCAACGTATTGGCGCACAGACTGATGCACTGACCAACGCACTGGCACACAGACTGATGCACTGACCAACATATTGGCGCACAGACTGATGCACTGACCAACGCATTGGCACACAGACTGATGCACTGACCAACATATTGGCGCACAGACTGATGCACTGACCAACGCATTTGCACACTGACTGATGTACTGACCAACGTATTGGCACACAGACTGATGCACTGACCAATGTATTGGCGCACAGACTGATGCACTGACCAACGCATTGTCGCACTGACTGATGCACTGACCAACGTATTGGCACACTGACTGATGCACTGACCAACGTATTGGCACACAGACTGATGCACTGACCAAAGTATTGGCGCACTGACTGATGCACTGACCAACGTAATGGCACACTGACTGATGCACTGACCAAAGTATTGGCACACTGACTGATGCACTGACCAACGTATTGGCACACAGACTGATGCACTGACCAAAGTATTGGCGCACTGACTGATGCACTGACCAACGTATTGGCACACAGACTGATGCACTGACCAAAGTATTGGCGCACTGACTGATGCACTGACCAACGTATTGGCACACAGACTGATGCACTGGCCAACGCATTGGCGCACAGACTGATGCACTGACCAACGCATTGGCGCACTGACTGATGCACTGACCAACGTATTGGCACACTGACTGATGCACTGACCAAAGTATTGGCGCACTGACTGATGCACTGACCAACGTATTGGCACACTGACTGATGCACTGACCAAAGTATTGGCGCACTGACTGATGCACTGACAAACGCATTGGCGCACAGTCTGATGCACTGACCAACGTATTGGCACACTGACTGATGCACTGACCAACGCATTGGCGCACAGACTGATGCACTGACCAACGCATTTGCGCACTGACTGATGCACTGACCAACATATTGGCGCACAGACTGACGCACTGACCAACATATTGGCGCACAGACTGATGCACTGACCAATGCATTGGCGCACAGACTGATGCACTGACCAACTCATTGGTGCACAGACTGATGCACTGACCAATGCATTGACGCTCAGACTGATGCACTGACCAACATATTGGCGCACAGACTGATGTACTGACCAATGCATTGGCGCACAGACTGACGCACTTACCAACATATTGGCGCACAGACTGATGCACTGACCAATGCATTGGCGCACAGACTGATGCACTGACCAACGCATTGACACACAGACTGATGCACTGACCAAAGTATTGGCGCACTGACTGATGCACTGACCAACGTATTGGTGCACAGACTGATGCACTGACCAATGCATTGGCGCACAGACTGATGCACAGACCAACGCATTGGTGCACAGACTGATGCACTGACCAATGCATTGGTGCACAGACTGATGCACTGACCAAAGTATTGGCGCACTGACTGATGCACTGACCAACGTATTGGCGCACTGACTGATGCTCTGACCAATGCATTGGCGCACAGACTGATGCACTGACCAAAGTATTGGCGCACTGACTGATGCACTGACCAACGTATTGGTGCACAGACTGATGCACTGACCAACATATTGGTGCACAGACTGATGCACTGACCAAAGTATTGGCGCACTGACTGATGCACTGACCAACGCATTGGTGCACAGACTGATGCACTGACCAATGCATTGGCGCACAGACTGATGCACTGACCAAAGTATTGGCGCACTGACTGATGCACTGACCAACGCATTGGTGCACAGACTGATGCACTGACCAACATATTGGTGCACAGACTGATGCACTGACCAAAGTATTGGCGCACAGACTGATGCACTGACCAAAGTATTGGCGCACTGACTGATGCACTGAACAACGCATTTGTGCACAGGCTGATGCACTGACCAATGCATTGGCGCATAGACTGATGCACTGACCAATGCATTGGCGCACAGACTGATGCACTGACCAACATATTGGCGCACAGACTGATGCACTGACCAACGCATTGGCGCACAGACTGATGCACTGACCAACATATTGGCACACAGACTGATGCACTGACCAACGCATTGGCGCACAGACTGATGCACTGACCAACGCATTGGCGCACAGACTGATGCACTGACCAACGCATTGGCGCATAGACTGATGCACTGACCAACATATTGTCGCACAGACTGATGCACTGACCAACGCATTGGCGCACAGACTGATGCACTGACCAACAAATTGGCACACAGACTGATGCACTGACCAACATATTGGCGCACAGACTGATGCACTGACCAACATACTGGCGCACAGACTGATGCACTAACCAACGCATTGGCACACAGACTGATGCACTGACTGACACACTGGTATACTGACTGATGCACTGACCGACGCTTTGGCGCACAGACTGATGCACTGACCAACGTATTGGCGCACAGAATGATGCACTGACCGACGCTTTGGCGCACAGACTGATGCACTGACCAACGTATTGGCGCACAGAATGATGCACCGACCAACGCATTGGCACACAGACTGATGCACTGACCAACATATTGCCGCACAGACTGATGCACTGACCAACGCATTGGCACACACTGATGCACTGACCAACATATTGCCGCACAGACTGATGCACAGACCAACGCATTGGCACACAGACTGATGCACTGACCAACGCATTGGCACACAGACTGATGGACTGACCAACGCATTGGCACACAGACTGATGCACTGACCAACGCATTGGCGCTCAGACTGATGCGATGACCAACGCATTGGCGCACAGACTGATGCACTGACCAACGTATTGGCACACTGACTGATGCACTGACCAACGCATTGGCACACTGACTGATACACTGACCAACGCATTGGCACACAGACTGGTGCACTGACCAACGCATTGGCACACTGACTGATGTACTGACCAACCTATTGGCGCACAGACTGATGCACTGACCAAAGTATTGGCTCACTGACTGATGCACTGACCAACATATTGGCTCACAGACTGATGCACTGGCCAACGCATTGGCGCACAGACTGATGCAGTGACCAAAGTATTGGCACACTGACTGATGCACTGACCAAAGTATTGGCGCACTGACTGATGCACTGACCAACGCATTGGCGCACTGACTGATGCACTGACCAATGCATTGGCGCACAGACTGATGCACTGACCAACATATTGGCGCACAGACTGATGCACTGACCAACGCATTGGCGCACAGACTGATGCACTGACCAACACATTGGCACACTGACTGATGCACTGACCGACGCTTTGGCTCACAGACTGATGCACTGACCAACGTATTGGCGCACAGACTGATGCACTGACCAACGCACTGGCACACAGACTGATGCACTGACCAACATATTGGCGCACAGACTGATGCACTGACCAACGCATTGGCACACAGACTGATGCACTGACCAACATATTGGCGCACAGACTGATGCACTGACCAACGCATTGGCACACTGACTGATGTACTGACCAACGTATTGGCACACAGACTGATGCACTGACCAAAGTATTGGCTCACTGACTGATGCACTGACCAACATATTGGCGCACAGACTGATGCACTGGCCAACGCATTGGCGCACAGACTGATGCACTGACCAACGCATTGGCGCACTGACTGATGCACTGACCAACGTATTGGCACACTGACTGATGCACTGACCAAAGTATTGGCTCACTGACTGATGCACTGACCAACGTAATGGCACACTGACTGATGCACTGACCAAAGTATTGGCGCACTGACTGATGCACTGACCAACGCATTGGCGCACAGTCTGATGCACTGACCAACGTATTGGCACACTGACTGATGCACTGACCAACGCATTGGCGCACTGACTGATGCACTGACCAACGTATTGGCGCACTGACTGATGCACTGACCAACGCATTGGCGCACTGACTGATGCACTGACCAACATATTGGCGCACTGACTGATGCACTGACCAATGCATTGGCGCACAGACTGATACACTGACCAACATATTGGCGCACAGACTGATGCACTGACCAACGCATTGGCGCACAGACTGATGCACTGACCAACGCATTGGCACACTGACTGATGCACTGACCAACGCATTGGCGCACAGACTGATGCACTGACCAACGTATTGGCGCACAGACTGGTGCACTGACCAACGCATTGGCGGACAGACTGATGCACTGACCAACGCATTGGCGCACAGACTGAAGCACTGACCAACGCATTGGCGCACTGACTGATGCACTGACCAAAGTATTAGCACACTGACTGATGCACTGACCAACATATTGGCGCACTGACTGATGCACTGACCAATGCATTGGCACACAGACTGATGCACTGACCAACATATTGGCGCACTGACTGATGCACTGACCAACATATTCACGCACTGACTGATGCACTGACCAACGCATTGGCGCACAGACTGATGCACTGACCAACGCATTGGCGCACAGACTGATGCACTGACCAACGCATTGTCGCACTGACTGTTGCACTGACCAACATATTCACGCACTGACTGATGCACTGACCAACGCATTGGCGCACAGACTGATGCACTGACCAACGCATTGGCGCACAGACTGATGCACTGACCAACGCATTGGCGCACAGACTGATGCACTGACCAACGCATTGGCGCACAGATTGATGCACTGACCAAAGTATTGGCGCACTGACTGATGCACTGACCAACGCATTGGCGCACGGACTGATGCACTGACCAACATATTGGCGCACAGACTGATGCACTGACCAACGCATTGTCGCATAGACTGATGCACTGACCAACATATTGGCGCACAGACTGATGCACTGACCAACGTATTGGCGCACAGACTGATGCACTGACCAACATATTGGCGCACAGATTGATGCACTGACCAACATATTCGCGCAGAGACTGATGCACTGACCAACATATTGGCGCACTGACTGATGCACTGACCAACGCATTGGCGCACAGACTGATGCACTGACCAACGTATTGGCGCACAGACTGGTGCACTGACCAACGCATTGGCGGACAGACTGATGCACTGACCAACGCATTGGCGCACAGACTGAAGCACTGACCAACGCATTGGTGCACTGACTGATGCACTGACCAAAGTATTAGCACACTGACTGATGCACTGACCAACATATTGGCGCACTGACTGATGCACTGACCAACGCATTGGCACACAGACTGATGCACTGACCAACATATTGGCGCACTGACTGATGCACTGACCAACGAATTGGCGCACAGACTGATGCACTGACCAACGCATTGGCGCACAGACTGATGCACTGACCAACGCATTGGCGCACAGACTGATGCACTGACCAACGCATTGGCGCACAGACTGATGCACTGACCAAAGTATTGGCGCACTGACTGATGCACTGACCAACGCATTGGCGCACGGACTGATGCACTGACCAACATATTGGCGCACAGACTGATGCACTGACCAACGCATTGTCGCATAGACTGATGCACTGACCAACATATTGGCGCACAGACTGATGCACTGACCAACGTATTGGCGCACAGACTGATGCACTGACCAACATATTGGCGCACAGACTGATGCACTGACCAAAGTATTGGCTCACTGACTGATGCACTGACCAACATATTGGCGCACAGACTGATGCACTGGCCAACGCATTGGCGCACAGACTGATGCACTGACCAACGCATTGGCGCACTGACTGATGCACTGACCAACGTATTGGCACACTGACTGATGCACTGACCAAAGTATTGGCTCACTGACTGATGCACTGACCAACGTAATGGCACACTGACTGATGCACTGACCGACGCTTTGGCGCACAGACTGATGCACTGACCAACGTATTGGCGCACAGACTGATGCACTGACCAACATATTGGCGCACTGACTGATGCACTGACCAACATATTGGCGCACTGACTGATGCACTGACCAACGCATTGGCGCACAGACTGATGCACTGACCAACATATTGGCGCACTGACTGATGCACTGACCAACGCATTGGCACACTGACTGATGCACTGACCAACGCATTGGCGCACAGACTGATGCACTGAGCAACATATTGGCGCACTGACTGATGCACTGACCAACGCATTGGCGCACAGACTGATGCACTGAGCAACATATTGGCGCACAGACTGATGCACTGACCAACGCATTGGCGCACAGACTGATGCACTGACCAACATATTGGCGCACTGATTGATGCACTGACCAACGCATTGGCGCACAGACTGATGCACTGAGCAACATATTGGCGCACAGACTGATGCACTGACCAACGCATTGGCGCACAGACTGATGCACTGACCAACGCATTGGTGCACAGACTGATGCACTGACCAACGCATTGGCGCACAGACTGATGCACTGACCAACGCATTGGCACACTGACTGATGCACAGACCAAAGTATTGGCACACTGACTGATGCACTGACCAACATATTGGCGCACTAACTGATGCACTGACCAAAGTATTGGTGCACTGACTGATGCACTGACCATCGCATTGGCACACAGTCTGATGCACTGACCAACGTATTGGCGCACTGACTGATGCACTGACCAACGCATTGTCGCACTGACTGATGCACTGACCAACATATTGGCGCACTGACTGATGCACTGACCAACGCATTGGCGCACAGACTGACGCACTGACCAACATATTGGCGCACAGACTGATGCACTGACCAATGCATTGGCGCACAGACTGATGCACTGACCAACGCATTGGTGCACAGACTGATGCACTGACCAATGCATTGGCGCACAGACTGATGCACTGACCAAAGTATTGGCGCACTGACTGATGCACTGACCAACGCATTGGCGCACAGACTGATGCACTGACCAACATATTGGCGCACAGACTGATGCACTGACCAACGCATTGGCGCATAGACTGATGCACTGACCAACATATTGTCGCAACGACTGATGCACTGACCAACGCATTGGCGCACAGACTGATGCACTGACCAACATATTGGTACACAGACTGATGCACTGACCAACATATTGGCGCACTGACTGATGCACTGACGTACGCATTGGCACACAGACTGATGCACTGACCAACATACTGGCGCACAGACTGATGCACTAACCAACGCATTGGCACACAGACTGATGCACTGACTGACACACTGGTATACTGACTGATGCACTGACCGACGCTTTGGCGCACAGACTGATGCACTGACCAACGTATTGGCGCACAGAATGATGCACTGACCAACGCATTGGCACACAGACTGATGCACTGACCAACATATTGCCGCACAGACTGATGCACAGACCAACGCATTGGCACACAGACTGATGCACTGACCAACGCATTTGCACACAGACTGATGCACTGACCAACGCATTGGCACACAGACTGATGCACTGACCAACGCATTGGCACACTGACTGATACACTGACCAACGCATTGGCACACAGACTGGTGCACTGACCAACGCATTGGCACACTGACTGATGTACTGACCAACGTATTGGCGCACAGACTGATGCACTGACCAAAGTATTGGCTCACTGACTGATGCACTGACCAACATATTGGCGCACAGACTGATGCACTGGCCAACGCATTGGCGCACAGACTGATGCAGTGACCAAAGTATTGGCACACTGACTGATGCACTGACCAAAGTATTGGCGCACTGACTGATGCACTGACCAACGCATTGGCGCACTGACTGATGCACTGACCAATGCATTGGCGCACAGACTGATGCACTGACCAACATATTGGCGCACAGACTGATGCACTGACCAACGCATTGGCGCACAGACTGATGCACTGACCAACACATTGGCACACTGACTGATGCACTGACCGACACTTTGGCTCACAGACTGATGCACTGACCAACGTATTGGCGCACAGACTGATGCACTGACCAACGCACTGGCACACAGACTGATGCACTGACCAACATATTGGCACACAGACTGATGCACTGACCAACGCATTGGCACACAGACTGATGCACTGACCAACATATTGGCGCACAGACTGATGCACTGACCAACGCATTGGCACACAGACTGATGCACTGACCAAAGTATTGGCGCACAGACTGATGCACTGACCAACGTATTGGCACACTGACTGATGCACTGACCAATGCATTGGCACACTGACTGATGCACTGACCAACGCATTGGCATACTGACTGATACACTGACCAACGCATTGGCACACAGACTGGTGCACTGACCAACGCATTGGCACACTGTCTGATGCACTGACCAACGTATTGGCGCACAGACTGATGCACTGACCAAAGTATTGGCTCACTGACTGATGCACTGACCAACATATTGGCGCAGAGACTGATGCACTGGCCAACGCATTGGCGCACAGACTGATGCACTGACCAACATATTGGCGCACAGACTGATGCACTGACCAAAGTATTGGCTCACTAAATGATGCACTGACCAACATATTGGCGCAGAGACTGATGCACTGGCCAACGCATTGGCGCACTGACTGATGCACTGACCAACGTATTGGCACACTGACTGATGCACTGACCAAAGTATTGGCGCTCTGACTGATGCACTGACCAACGCATTGGCGCACAGACTGATGCACTGACCAACGTATTGGCACACTGACTGATGCACTGACCTACGCATTGGCGCACAGACTGATGCACTGACCAACGTATTGGCACACTGACTGATGCACTGACTAACGCATTGGCGCGCTGACTGATGCACTGACCAACGTATTGGCGCACTGACTGATGCACTGACCAACGCATTGGCGCACAGACTGATGCACTGACCAACATATTGGCGCAGAGACTGATGCACTGACCAACGCATTGGCGCACAGACTGATGCACTGACCAACGCATTGGCACACAGACTGATGCACTGACCAACATATTGCCGCACAGACTGATGCACAGACCAACGCATTGGCACACAGACTGATGCACTGACCAACGCATTGGCACACAGACTGATGCACTGACCAACGCATTGGCACACTGACTGATGTACTGACCAACGTATTGGCGCACAGACTGATGCAGTGACCAAAGTATTGGCACACTGACTGATGCACTGACCAAAGTATTGGCGCACTGACTGATGCACTGACCAACGCATTGGCGCACTGACTGATGCACTGACCAATGCATTGGCGCACAGACTGATGCACTGACCAACATATTGGCGCACAGACTGATGCACTGACCAACGCATTGGTGCACAGACTGATGCACTGACCAACACATTGGCACACTGACTGATGCACTGACCGACGCTTTGGCTCACAGACTGATGCACTGACCAACGCATTGGCACACAGACTGATGCACTGACCAATGCATTGGCGCACAGACTGATGCACTGACCAACGCATTGGCACACTGACTGATGCACTGACCAACGCATTGGCACACAGACTGATGCACTGACCAACATATTGGCGGACAGACTGATGCACTGACCAACGCATTGGCGCACAGACTGGTGCACTGACCAACGCATTGGCGCACAGACTGATGCACTGACCAACGTATTGGCACACAGACTGATGCACTGACCAACATATTGGCGCACTGACTGATGCACTGACCAACGCTTTGGCACACAGACTGATGCACTGACCAACATATTGGCGCACTGACTGATGCACTGACTAACGCATTGGCACACTGACTGATGCACTGACCAACGCATTGGCACACAGACTGATGCACTGACCAACATATTGGCGGACAGACTGATGCACTGACCAACGCATTGGCGCACAGACTGATGCACTGACCAACGTATTGGCGCACAGACTGATGCACTGACCAACGTCTTGGCGCACAGACTGGTGCACTGACCAACGCATTGGCGGACAGACTGATGCACTGACCAACGCATTGGCGCACTGACTGATGCACTGACCAACGCATTGGCACACAGACTGATGCACTGACCAACATATTGGCGCACTGACTGATGCACTGACCAACGCTTTGGCACACAGACTGATGCACTGACCAACATATTGGCGCACTGACTGATGCACTGACCAATGCATTGGCGCACAGACTGATGCACTGACCAACGCATTGGCGCACAGTCTGATGCACTGACCAACGTATTGGCACACTGACTGATGCACTGACCAACGCATTGGCGCACTGACTGATGCACTGACCAACGTATTGGCGCACTGACTGATGCACTGACCAACGCATTGGCGCACTGACTGATGCACTGACCAACATATTGGCGCACTGACTGATGCACTGACCAATGCATTGGCGCACAGACTGATACACTGACCAACATATTGGCGCACAGACTGATGCACTGACCAACGCATTGGCGCACAGACTGATGCACTGACCAACGCATTGGCACACTGACTGATGCACTGACCAACGCATTGGCGCACAGACTGATGCACTGACCAACGTATTGGCGCACAGACTGGTGCACTGACCAACGCATTGGCGGACAGACTGATGCACTGACCAACGCATTGGCGCACAGTCTGAAGCACTGACCAACGCATTGGCGCACTGACTGATGCACTGACCAAAGTATTAGCACACTGACTGATGCACTGACCAACATATTGGCACACTGACTGATGCACTGACCAATGCATTGGCACACAGACTGATGCACTGACCAACATATTCACGCACTGACTGATGCACTGACCAACGCATTGGCGCACAGACTGATGCACTGACCAACGCATTGGCGCACAGACTGATGCACTGACCAAAGTATTGGCGCACTGACTGATGCACTGACCAACGCATTGGCGCACGGACTGATGCACTGACCAACATATTGGCGCACAGACTGATGCACTGACCAACGCATTGTCGCATAGACTGATGCACTGACCAACATATTGGCGCACAGACTGATGCACGGACCAACGTATTGGCGCACAGACTGATGCACTGACCAACATATTGGCGCACAGATTGATGCACTGACCAACATATTCGCGCAGAGACTGATGCACTGACCAACATATTGGCGCACTGACTGATGCACTGACCAACGCATTGGCGCACAGACTGATGCACTGACCAACGTATTGGCGCACAGACTGGTGCACTGACCAACGCATTGGCGGACAGACTGATGCACTGACCAACGCATTGGCGCACAGACTGAAGCACTGACCAACGCATTGGTGCACTGACTGATGCACTGACCAAAGTATTAGCACACTGACTGATGCACTGACCAACATATTGGCGCACTGACTGATGCACTGACCAACGCATTGGCACACAGACTGATGCACTGACCAACATATTGGCGCACTGACTGATGCACTGACCAAAGTATTGGCGCACTGACTGATGCACTGACCAACGCATTGGCGCACGGACTGATGCACTGACCAACATATTGGCGCACAGACTGATGCACTGACCAACGCATTGTCGCATAGACTGATGCACTGACCAACATATTGGCGCACAGACTGATGCACTGACCAACGTATTGGCGCACAGACTGATGCACTGACCAACATATTGGCGCACAGATTGATGCACTGACCAACATATTCGCGCAGAGACTGATGCACTGACCAACATATTGGCGCACTGACTGATGCACTGACCAACATATTGGCGCACTGACTGATGCACTGACCAACGCATTGGCGCACAGACTGATGCACTGACCAACATATTGGCGCACAGACTGATGCACTGACCAACGTATTGGCGCACAGACTGATGCACTGACCAACGCATTGCCGCACAGACTGATGCACTGACCAACGTATTGGCACACAGACTGATGCACTGACCAACATATTGGCGCACTGACTGATGCACTGACCAACATATTGGCGCACTGACTGATGCACTGACCAACATATTGGCGCACTGACTGATGCACTGACCAACGCATTGGCGCACAGACTGATGCACTGACCAACATATTGGTGCACTGACTGATGCACTGACCAACGCATTGGCACACTGACTGATGCACTGACCAACGCATTGGCGCACAGACTGATGCACTGAGCAACATATTGGCGCACTGACTGATGCACTGACCAACGCATTGGCGCACAGACTGATGCACTGAGCAACATATTGGCGCACAGACTGATGCACTGACCAACGCATTGTCGCACTGACTGATGCACTGACCAACATATTGGCGCACTGATTGATGCACTGACCAACGCATTGGCGCACAGACTGATGCACTGAGCAACATATTGGCGCACAGACTGATGCACTGACCAACGCATTGGCGCACAGACTGATGCACTGACCAACGCATTGGTGCACAGACTGATGCACTGACCAACGCATTGGCGCACAGACTGATGCACTGACCAACGCATTGGCACACTGACTGATGCACAGACCAAAGTATTGGCACACTGACTGATGCACTGACCAACATATTGGCGCACTGACTGATGCACTGACCAAAGTATTGGTGCACTGACTGATGCACTGACCATCGCATTGGCACACAGTCTGATGCACTGACCAACGTATTGGCGCACTGACTGATGCACTGACCAACGCATTGTCGCACTGACTGATGCACTGACCAACATATTGGCGCACTGACTGATGCACTGACCAACGCATTGGCGCACAGACTGACGCACTGACCAACATATTGGCGCACAGACTGATGCACTGACCAATGCATTGGCGCACAGACTGATGCACTGACCAACGCATTGGTGCACAGACTGATGCACTGACCAATGCATTGGCGCACAGACTGATGCACTGACCAAAGTATTGGCGCACTGACTGATGCACTGACCAACGCATTGGCGCACAGACTGATGCACTGACCAACATATTGGCGCACAGACTGATGCACTGACCAACGCATTGGCGCATAGACTGATGCACTGACCAACATATTGTCGCAACGACTGATGCACTGACCAACGCATTGGCGCACAGACTGATGCACTGACCAACATATTGGTACACAGACTGATGCACTGACCAACATATTGGCGCACAGACTGATGCACTGACGTACGCATTGGCACACAGACTGATGCACTGACCAACATATTGGCGCACAGACTGATGCACTGACGTACGCATTGGCACACAGACTGATGCAATGACCAACATACTGGCGCACAGACTGATGCACTAACCAACGCATTGGCACACAGACTGATGCACTGACTGACACACTGGTATACTGACTGATGCACTGACCGACGCTTTGGCGCACAGACTGATGCACTGACCAACGTATTGGCGCACAGAATGATGCACTGACCAACGCATTGGCACACAGACTGATGCACTGACCAACATATTGCTGCACAGACTGATGCACTGACCAACGCATTGGCACACAGACTGATGCACTGACCAACATATTGCCGCACAGACTGATGCACAGACCAACGCATTGGCACACAGACTGATGCACTGACCAACGCATTTGCACACAGACTGATGCACTGACCAACGCATTGGCACACAGACTGATGCACTGACCAACGCATTGGCACACTGACTGATACACTGACCAACGCATTGGCACACAGACTGGTGCACTGACCAACGCATTGGCACACTGACTGATGTACTGACCAACGTATTGGCGCACAGACTGATGCACTGACCAAAGTATTGGCTCACTGACTGATGCACTGACCAACATATTGGCGCACAGACTGATGCACTGGCCAACGCATTGGCGCACAGACTGATGCAGTGACCAAAGTATTGGCACACTGACTGATGCACTGACCAAAGTATTGGCGCACTGACTGATGCACTGACCAACGCATTGGCGCACTGACTGATGCACTGACCAATGCATTGGCGCACAGACTGATGCACTGACCAACATATTGGCGCACAGACTGATGCACTGACCAACGCATTGGCGCACAGGCTGATGCACTGACCAACACATTGGCACACTGACTGATGCACTGACCGACACTTTGGCTCACAGACTGATGCATTGACCAACGTATTGGCGCACAGACTGATGCACTGACCAACGCACTGGCACACAGACTGATGCACTGACCAACATATTGGCGCACAGACTGATGCACTGACCAACGCATTGGCACACAGACTGATGCACTGACCAACATATTGGCGCACAGACTGATGCACTGACCAACGCATTTGCACACTGACTGATGTACTGACCAACGTATTGGCACACAGACTGATGCACTGACCAACGCATTGGCACACAGACTGATGCACTGACCAACGCATTGGCACACAGACTGATGCACTGACCAACGCATTGGCACACAGACTGATGCACTGACCAACGCATTGGCACACAGACTGATGCACTGACCAAAGTATTGGCGCACAGACTGATGCACTGACCAACGTATTGGCACACTGACTGATGCACTGACCAATGCATTGGCACACTGACTGATGCACTGACCAACGCATTGGCATACTGACTGATACACTGACCAACGCATTGGCACACAGACTGGTGCACTGACCAACGCATTGGCACACTGTCTGATGCACTGACCAACGTATTGGCGCACAGACTGATGCACTGACCAAAGTATTGGCTCACTGACTGATGCACTGACCAACATATTGGCGCAGAGACTGATGCACTGGCCAACGCATTGGCGCACAGACTGATGCACTGACCAACATATTGGCGCACAGACTGATGCACTGACCAAAGTATTGGCTCACTAAATGATGCACTGACCAACATATTGGCGCAGAGACTGATGCACTGGCCAACGCATTGGCGCACTGACTGATGCACTGACCAACGTATTGGCACACTGACTGATGCACTGACCAAAGTATTGGCGCTCTGACTGATGCACTGACCAACGCATTGGCGCACAGACTGATGCACTGACCAACGTATTGGCACACTGACTGATGCACTGACCTACGCATTGGCGCACAGACTGATGCACTGACCAACGTATTGGCACACTGACTGATGCACTGACTAACGCATTGGCGCGCTGACTGATGCACTGACCAACGTATTGGCGCACTGACTGATGCACTGACCAACGCATTGGCGCACAGACTGATGCACTGACCAACATATTGGCGCAGAGACTGATGCACTGACCAACGCATTGGCGCACAGACTGATGCACTGACCAACGCATTGGCACACAGACTGATGCACTGACCAACATACTGGCGCACAGACTGATGCACTAACCAACGCATTGGCACACAGACTGATGCACTGACTGACACACTGGTATACTGACTGATGCACTGACCGACGCTTTGGCGCACAGACTGATGCACTGACCAACGTATTGGCGCACAGAATGATGCACTGACCAACGCATTGGCACACAGACTGATGCACTGACCAACATATTGCTGCACAGACTGATGCACTGACCAACGCATTGGCACACAGACTGATGCACTGACCAACATATTGCCGCACAGACTGATGCACAGACCAACGCATTGGCACACAGACTGATGCACTGACCAACGCATTTGCACACAGACTGATGCACTGACCAACGCATTGGCACACAGACTGATGCACTGACCAACGCATTGGCACACTGACTGATACACTGACCAACGCATTGGCACACAGAGTGGTGCACTGACCAACGCATTGGCACACTGACTGATGTACTGACCAACGTATTGGCGCACAGACTGATGCACTGACCAAAGTATTGGCTCACTGACTGATGCACTGACCAACATATTGGCGCACAGACTGATGCACTGGCCAACGCATTGGCGCACAGACTGATGCAGTGACCAAAGTATTGGCACACTGACTGATGCACTGACCAAAGTATTGGCGCACTGACTGATGCACTGACCAACGCATTGGCGCACTGACTGATGCACTGACCAATGCATTGGCGCACAGACTGATGCACTGACCAACATATTGGCGCACAGACTGATGCACTGACCAACGCATTGGCGCACAGACTGATGCACTGACCAACACATTGGCACACTGACTGATGCACTGACCGACACTTTGGCTCACAGACTGATGCACTGACCAACGTATTGGCGCACAGACTGATGCACTGACCAACGCACTGGCACACAGACTGATGCACTGACCAACATATTGGCGCACAGACTGATGCACTGACCAACGCATTGGCACACAGACTGATGCACTGACCAACATATTGGCGCACAGACTGATGCACTGACCAACGCATTTGCACACTGACTGATGTACTGACCAACGTATTGGCACACAGACTGATGCACTGACCAACGCATTGGCACACAGACTGATGCACTGACCAACGCATTGGCACACAGACTGATGCACTGACCAATGCATTGGCACACAGACTGATGCACTGACCAACGCATTGGCACACAGACTGATGCACTGACCAAAGTATTGGCGCACAGACTGATGCACTGACCAACGTATTGGCACACTGACTGATGCACTGACCAATGCATTGGCACACTGACTGATGCACTGACCAACGCATTGGCATACTGACTGATACACTGACCAACGCATTGGCACACAGACTGGTGCACTGACCAACGCATTGGCACACTGTCTGATGCACTGACCAACGTATTGGCGCACAGACTGATGCACTGACCAAAGTATTGGCTCACTGACTGATGCACTGACCAACATATTGGCGCAGAGACTGATGCACTGGCCAACGCATTGGCGCACAGACTGATGCACTGACCAACATATTGGCGCACAGACTGATGCACTGACCAAAGTATTGGCTCACTAAATGATGCACTGACCAACATATTGGCGCAGAGACTGATGCACTGGCCAACGCATTGGCGCACAGACTGATGCACTGACCAACGCATTGGCACACAGACTGATGCACTGACCAACATATTGCCGCACAGACTGATGCACAGACCAACGCATTGGCACACAGACTGATGCACTGACCAACGCATTGGCACACAGACTGATGCACTGACCAACGCATTGGCACACTGACTGATGTACTGACCAACGTATTGGCGCACAGACTGATGCAGTGACCAAAGTATTGGCACACTGACTGATGCACTGACCAAAGTATTGGCGCACTGACTGATGCACTGACCAACGCATTGGCGCACTGACTGATGCACTGACCAATGCATTGGCGCACAGACTGATGCACTGACCAACATATTGGCGCACAGACTGATGCACTGACCAACGCATTGGTGCACAGACTGATGCACTGACCAACACATTGGCACACTGACTGATGCACTGACCGACGCTTTGGCTCACAGACTGATGCACTGACCAACGTATTGGCGCACAGACTGATGCACTGACCAACGCATTGGTGCACAGACTGATGCACTGACCAACACATTGGCACACTGACTGATGCACTGACCGACGCTTTGGCTCACAGACTGATGCACTGACCAACACATTGGCACACTGACTGATGCACTGACCGACGCTTTGGCTCACAGACTGATGCACTGACCAACATATTGGCGCACAGACTGATGCACTGACCAACGCATTGGCACACAGACTGATGCACTGACCAACGCATTGGCGCACAGACTGATGCACTGACCAACGCATTGGCACACTGACTGATGCACTGACCAACGCATTGGCACACAGACTGATGCACTGACCAACATATTGGCGGACAGACTGATGCACTGACCAACGCATTGGCGCACAGACTGGTGCACTGACCAACGCATTGGCGCACAGACTGATGCACTGACCAACGTATTGGCACACAGACTGATGCACTGACCAACATATTGGCGCACTGACTGATGCACTGACCAACGCTTTGGCACACAGACTGATGCACTGACCAACATATTGGCGCACTGACTGATGCACTGACTAACGCATTGGCACACTGACTGATGCACTGACCAACGCATTGGCACACAGACTGATGCACTGACCAACATATTGGCGGACAGACTGATGCACTGACCAACGCATTGGCGCACAGACTGATGCACTGACCAACGTATTGGCGCACAGACTGATGCACTGACCAACGTATTGGCGCACAGACTGGTGCACTGACCAACGCATTGGCGGACAGACTGATGCACTGACCAACGCATTGGCGCACTGACTGATGCACTGACCAACGCATTGGCACACAGACTGATGCACTGACCAACATATTGGCGCACTGACTGATGCACTGACCAACGCATTGGCACACAGACTGATGCACTGACCAACATATTGGCGGACAGACTGATGCACTGACCAACGCATTGGCGCACAGACTGGTGCACTGACCAACGCATTGGCGCACAGACTGATGCACTGACCAACGTATTGGCACACAGACTGATGCACTGACCAACATATTGGCGCACTGACTGATGCACTGACCAACGCTTTGGCACACAGACTGATGCACTGACCAACATATTGGCGCACTGACTGATGCACTGACTAACGCATTGGCACACTGACTGATGCACTGACCAACGCATTGGCACACAGACTGATGCACTGACCAACATATTGGCGGACAGACTGATGCACTGACCAACGCATTGGCGCACAGACTGATGCACTGACCAACGTATTGGCGCACAGACTGATGCACTGACCAACGTATTGGCGCACAGACTGGTGCACTGACCAACGCATTGGCGGACAGACTGATGCACTGACCAACGCATTGGCGCACTGACTGATGCACTGACCAACGCATTGGCACACAGACTGATGCACTGACCAACATATTGGCGCACTGACTGATGCACTGACCAACGCTTTGGCACACAGACTGATGCACTGACCAACATATTGGCGCACTGACTGATGCACTGACCAACGCATTGTCGCACTGACTGATGCACTGACCAACGCATTGTCGCACAGACTGATGCACTGACCAACATATTGGCGCACTGACTGATGCACTGACCAACGCTTTGGCACACAGACTGATGCACTGACCAACATATTGGCGCACTGACTGATGCACTGACCAACGCATTGTCGCACTGACTGTTGCACTGACCAACATATTCGCGCACAGACTGATGCACTGACCAACGCATTGGCGCACAGACTGATGCACTGACCAACGCATTGGCGCACAGACTGATGCACTGACCAACGCATTGGCGCACAGACTGATGCACTGACCAACGCTTTGGCACACAGACTGATGCACTGACCAACATATTGGCGCACTGACTGATGCACTGACCAACGCATTGTCGCACTGACTGTTGCACTGACCAACATATTCGCGCACAGACTGATGCACTGACCAACGCATTGGCGCACAGACTGATGCACTGACCAACGCATTGGCACACAGACTGATGCACTGACCAACGCATTGGCGCACAGCCTGATGCACTGACCAACGCATTGGCGCACAGACTGATGCACTGACCAAAGTATTGGCGCACTGACTGATGCACTGACCAACGCATTGGCGCACGGACTGATGCACTGACCAACATATTGGCGCACAGACTGATGCACTGACCAACGCATTGTCGCATAGACTGATGCACTGACCAACATATTGGCGCACAGACTGATGCACTGACCAACGTATTGGCGCACAGACTGATGCACTGACCAACATATTGGCGCACAGACTGATGCACTGACCAACATATTGGCGCACTGACTGATGCACTGACCAACATATTGGCGCACTGACTGATGCACTGACCAACGCATTGGCGCACAGACTGATGCACTGACCAACATGTTGGCGCACAGACTGATGCACTGACCAACATATTGGCGCACAGACTGATGCACTGACCAACGCATTGTCACACAGACTGATGCACTGACCAACATACTGGCGCACAGACTGATGCACTGACCAACGCATTGGCACACAGACTGATGCACTGACTGCCACACTGGTATACTGACTGATGCACTGACCGACGCTTTGGCGCACAGACTGATGCACTGACCAACGTATTGGCGCACAGACTGATGCACTGACCAACATATTGGTGCACTGACTGATGCACTGACCAACATATTGGCGCACTGACTGATGCACTGACCAACGCATTGGCGCACAGACTGATGCACTGACCAACATATTGGCGCACAGACTGATGCACTGACCAACGTATTGGCGCACAGACTGATGCACTGACAAACGCATTGGCGCACAGACTGATGCACTGACCAACGTATTGGCACACAGACTGATGCACTGACCAACATATTGGCGCACAGACTGATGCACTGACCAACATATTGGCGCACTGACTGAAGCACTGACCAACATATTGGCGCACAGACTGATGCACTGACCAACGCATTGGCACACAGACTGATGCACTGACCAACATACTGGCGCACAGACTGATGCACTGACCAACGCATTGGCACACAGACTGATGCACTGACTGACAGACTGGTATACTGACTGATGCACTGACCGACGCTTTGGCGCACAGACTGATGCACTGACCAACATATTGCCGCACAGACTAATGCACTGACCAACGCATTGGCACACAGACTGATGCACTGACCAACATATTGGCGCGCAGACTGATGCACTGACCAACGCATTGGCACACAGACTGATGCACTGACCAACGCATTGGCACACAGACTGATGCACTGACCAACGCATTGGCACACAGACTGATGCACTGACCAACGCATTGGCACACAGACTGATGCACTGACCAACGCATTGGCGCACAGACTGATGCACTGACCAACGTATTGGCACACTGACTGATGCACTGACCAATGCATTGGCACACTGACTGATGCACTGACCAACGCATTGGCATACTGACTGATACACTGACCAACGCATTGGCACACAGACTGGTGCACTGACCAACGCATTGGCACACTGTCTGATGCACTGACCAACGCATTGGCGCACAGACTGATGCACGGACCAACATATTGGCGCAGAGACTGATGCACTGACCAATGCATTGGCGCACAGACTGATGCACTGACCAACATATTGGCGCACTGACTGATGCACTGACCAACATATTGGCGCACTGACTGATGCACTGACCAATGCATTGGCGCACAGACTGATGCACTGACCAACATATTGGCGCACAGACTGATGCACTGACCAACGCATTGGCGCACAGACTGATGCACTGACCAACACATTGGCACACTGACTTATGCACTGACCGACGCTTTGGCGCACAGACTGATGCACTGACCAACGTATTGGCCCACAGGCTGATGCACTGACCAACGCATTGGCACACAGACTGATGCACTGACCAACATATTGGCGCACAGACTGATGCACTGACCAACGCATTGGCACACAGACTGATGCACTGACCAACGCATTGGCACACAGACTGATGCACTGACCAACGCATTGGCACACAGACTGATGCACTGACCAACGCATTGGCTCACAGACTGATGCACTGACCAACATATTAGCACACAGACTGATGCACTGACCAAAGTATTGGCGCACTGACTGATGCACTGACCAACGCATTGGCACACTGACTGATGCACTGACCAACATATTGGCACACAGACTGATGCACTGACCAATGTATTGGCGCACTGACTGATGCACTGACCAACGCATTGGCACACAGACTGGTGCACTGACCAACGCATTGGCACACTGACTGATGCACTGACCAATGTATTGGCGCACAGACTGATGCACTGACCAACGCATTGGCACACAGACTGATGCGCTGACCAACGCATTGGCACACAGACTGATGCACTGACCAACGCATTGGCGCTCAGACTGATGCACTGACCAACGCATTGGCGCACAGACTGATGCACTGACCAACGTATTGGCACACTGACTGATGCACTGACCAATGCATTGGCACACTGACTGATGCACTGACCAACGCATTGGCACACTGACTGATACACTGACCAACGCATTGGCACACAGACTGGTGCACTGACCAACGCATTGGCACACTGACTGATGTACTGACCAACGTATTGGCGCACAGACTGATGCACTGACCAAAGTATTGGCTCACTGACTGATGCACTGACCAACATATTGGCGCACAGACTGATGCACTGGCCAACGCATTGGCGCACAGACTGATGCAGTGACCAAAGTATTGGCACACTGACTGATGCACTGACCAAAGTATTGGCGCACTGACTGATGCACTGACCAACGCATTGACGCACTGACTGATGCACTGACCAATGCATTGGCGCACAGACTGATGCACTGACCAACATATTGGCGCACAGACTGATGCACTGACCAACGCATTGGCGCTCAGACTGATGCGATGACCAACGCATTGGCGCACAGACTGATGCACTGACCAACGTATTGGCACACTGACTGATGCACTGACCAATGCATTGGCACACTGACTGATGCACTGACCAACGCATTGGCTCACTGACTGAAACACTGACCAACATATTGGCGCACAGACTGATGCACTGGCCAACGCATTGGCGCACAGACTGATGCAGTGACCAAAGTATTGGCACACTGAATGATGCACTGACCAAAGTATTGGCGCACTGACTGATGCACTGACCAACGCATTGGCGCACTGACTGATGCACTGACCAATGCATTGGCGCACAGACTGATGCACTGACCAACATATTGGCGTACAGACTGATGCACTGACCAACGCATTGGCGCACAGACTGATGCACTGACCAACACATTGGCACTCTGACTGATGCACTGACTGACGCTTTGGCTCACAGACTGATGCACTGACCAACGTATTGGCGCACAGACTGATGCACTGACCAACGCACTGGCACACAGACTGATGCACTGACCAACATATTGGCGCACAGACTGATGCACTGACCAACGCATTGGCACACTGACTGATGCACTGACCAACATATTGGCGCACAGACTGATGCACTGACCAACGCATTGGCACACTGACTGATGTACTGACCAACGTATTGGCACACAGACTGATGCACTGACCAAAGTATTGGCTCACTGACTGATGCACTGACCAACATATTGGCGCACAGACTGATGCACTGACCAACGCATTGGCACACAGACTGATGCACTGACCAACGCATTTGCGCACAGACTGATGCACTGACCAACGTATTGGCACACTGACTGATGCACTGACCAATGCATTGGCACACTGACTGATGCACTGACCAACGCATTGGCATACTGACTGATACACTGACCAACGCATTGGCACACAGACTGGTGCACTGACCAACGCATTGGCACACTGTCTGATGCACTGACCAACGTATTGGCGCACAGACTGATGCACTGACCAAAGTATTGGCTCCCTGACTGATGCACTGACCAACATATTGGCGCAGAGACTGATGCACTGGCCAACGCATTGGCGCACAGACTGATGCACTGACCAACATATTGGCGCACAGACTGATGCACTGACCAAAGTATTGGCTCACTGACTGATGCACTGACCAACATATTGGCGCAGAGACTGATGCACTGGCCAACGCATTGGCGCACTGACTGATGCACTGACCAACGTATTGGCACACTGACTGATGCACTGACCAAAGTATTGGCGCTCTGACTGATGCACTGACCAACGCATTGGCGCACAGACTGATGCACTGACCAACGTATTGGCACACTGACTGATGCACTGACCTACGCATTGGCGCACAGACTGATGCACTGACCAACGTATTGGCACACTGACTGATGCACTGACCAACGCATTGGCGCGCTGACTGATGCACTGACCAACGTATTGGCGCACTGACTGATGCACTGACCAACGCATTGGCGCACAGACTGATGCACTGACCAACATATTGGCGCACAGACTGATGCACTGACCAACGCATTGGCGCACAGACTGATGCACTGACCAACATATTTGCGCACTGACTGATGCACTGACCAACATATTGGCGCACTGACTGATGCACTGACCAATGCATTGGCGCACAGACGGATGCACTGACCAACATATTGGCGCACAGACTGATGCACTGACCAACGCATTGGCGCACAGACTGATGCACTGACCAACACATTGGCACACTGACTGATGCACTGACCGACGCTTTGGCGCACAGACTGATGCACTGACCAACGTATTGGCCCACAGGCTGATGCACTGACCAACGCATTGGCACACAGACTGATGCACTGACCAACATATTGGCGCACAGACTGATGCACTGACCAACGCATTGGCACACAGACTGATGCACTGACCAACGCATTGGCACACAGACTGATGCACTGACCAACGCATTGGCACACAGACTGATGCACTGACCAACGCATTGGCACACAGACTGATGCACTGACCAACGCATTGGCACACTGACTGATGCACTGGCCAACGCATTGGCTCACAGACTGATGCACTGACCAACGTATTGGCCCACAGGCTGATGCACTGACCAACGCATTGGCACACAGACTGATGCACTGACCAACATATTGGCGCACAGACTGATGCACTGACCAACGCATTGGCACACAGACTGATGCACTGACCAACGCATTGGCACACAGACTGATGCACTGACCAACGCATTGGCACACAGACTGATGCACTGACCAACGCATTGGCACACAGACTGATGCACTGACCAACGCATTGGCTCACAGACTGATGCACTGACCAAAGTATTGGTGCACTGACTGATGCACTGACCAACGCATTGGCACACTGACTGATGCACTGACCAACATATTGGCACACAGACTGATGCACTGACCAATGTATTGGCGCACTTACTGATGCACTGACCAACGCATTGGCACACTGACTGATGCACTGACCAACATATTGGCACACAGACTGATGCACTGACCAATGTATTGGCACACAGACTGATGCACTGACCAATGTATTGGCGCACTGACTGATGCACTGACCAACGCATTGGCACACAGTCTGGTGCACTGACCAACGCATTGGCACACTGACTGATGCACTGACCAATGTATTGGCGCACAGACTGATGCACTGACCAACGCATTGGCACACAGACTGATGCGCTGACCAACGCATTGGCACACAGACTGATGCACTGACCAACGCATTGGCGCTCAGACTGATGCACTGACCAACGCATTGGCGCACAGACTGATGCACTGACCAACGTATTGGCACACTGACTGATGCACTGACCAATGCATTGGCACACTGACTGATGCACTGACCAACGCATTGGCACACTGACTGATACACTGACCAACGCATTGGCACACAGACTGGTGCACTGACCAACGCATTGGCACACTGACTGATGTACTGACCAACGTATTGGCGCACAGACTGATGCACTGACCAAAGTATTGGCTCACTGACTGATGCACTGACCAACATATTGGCGCACAGACTGATGCACTGGCCAACGCATTGGCGCACAGACTGATGCAGTGACCAAAGTATTGGCACACTGACTGATGCACTGACCAAAGTATAGGCGCACTGACTGATGCACTGACCAACGCATTGACGCACTGACTGATGCACTGACCAATGCATTGGCGCACAGACTGATGCACTGACCAACATATTGGCGCACAGACTGATGCACTGACCAACGCATTGGCGCTCAGACTGATGCGATGACCAACGCATTGGCGCACAGACTGATGCACTGACCAACGTATTGGCACACTGACTGATGCACTGACCAATGCATTGGCACACTGACTGATGCACTGACCAACGCATTGGCACACTGACTGATACACTGACCAACGCATTGGCACACAGACTGGTGCACTGACCAACGCATTGGCACACTGACTGATGTACTGACCAACGTATTGGCGCACAGACTGATGCACTGACCAAAGTATTGGCTCACTGACTGATGCACTGACCAACATATTGGCGCACAGACTGATGCACTGGCCAACGCATTGGCGCACAGACTGATGCAGTGACCAAAGTATTGGCACACTGACTGATGCACTGACCAAAGTATTGGCGCACTGACTGATGCACTGACCAACGCATTGGCGCGCAGACTGATGCACTGACCAACACATTGGCACTCTGACTGATGCACTGACCGACGCTTTGGCTCACAGACTGATGCACTGACCAACGTATTGGCGCACAGACTGATGCACTGACCAACGCACTGGCACACAGACTGATGCACTGACCAACATATTGGCGCACAGACTGATGCACTGACCAACGCATTGGCACACAGACTGATGCACTGACCAACATATTGGCGCACAGACTGATGCACTGACCAACGCATTGGCACACTGACTGATGTACTGACCAACGTATTGGCACACAGACTGATGCACTGACCAAAGTATTGGCTCACTGACTGATGCACTGACCAACATATTGGCGCACAGACTGATGCACTGGCCAACGCATTGGCGCACAGACTGATGCACTGACCAACGCATTGGCGCACTGACTGATGCACTGACCAACGTATTGGCGCACAGACTGATGCACTGACCAACGCATTGGTGCACTGACTGATGCACTGACCAACATATTGGCGCACTGACTGATGCACTGACCAATGCATTGGCGCACAGACTGATGCACTGACCAACATATTGGCGCACAGACTGATGCACTGACCAACGCATTGGCGCACAGACTGATGCACTGACCAACGCATTGGCACACTGACTGATGCACTGACCAACGCATTGGCGCACAGACTGATGCACTGACCAACGTATTGGCGCACAGACTGGTGCACTGACCAACGCATTGGCGCACAGACTGAAGCACTGACCAACGCATTGGCGCACTGACTGATGCACTGACGAACATATTGGCGCACTGACTGATGCACTGACCAAAGTATTGGGGCACTGACTGATGCACTGACCAACGCATTGGCACACAGACTGATGCACTGACCAACATATTGGCGCACTGACTGATGCACTGACCAACGCATTGTCGCACTGACTGATGCACTGACCAACATATTCGCGCACTGACTGATGCACTGACCAACGCATTGGCGCACAGACTGATGCACTGACCTAAGTATTGGCGCACTGACTGATTCACTGACCAAAGCATTGGCGCACAGACTGATGCACTGACCAACGCATTGGCGCACAGACTGATGCACTGACCAAAGTATTGGCGCACTGACTGATGCACTGACCAACGCATTGGCGCACGGACTGATGCACTGACCAACATATTGGCGCACAGACTGATGCACTGATCAACGCATTGGCGCACAGACTGATGCACTGACCAACGTATTGGCGCACAGACTGATGCACTGACCAACATATTGGCGCACAGACTGATGCACTGACCAACATATTGGCGCAGAGACTGATGCACTGACCAACATATTGGCGCACTGACTGATGCACTGACCAACATATTGGCGCACTGACTGATGCACTGACCAACGCATTGGCGCACAGACTGATGCACTGACCAACATATTGGCGCACAGACTGATGCACTGACCAACGCATTGGCGCACAGACTGATGCACTGACCAACGTATTGGCACACAGACTGATGCACTGACCAACATATTGGCGCACAGACCGATGCACTGACCAACATATTGGCCCAGTGACTGATGCACTGACCAACATATTGGCGCACAGACTGATGCACTGACCAACATATTGGCGCACAGACTGATGCACTGACCAACGCATTGGCACACAGACTGATGCACTGACTGACACACTGGTATACTGACTGATGCACTGACCGACGCTTTGGCGCACAGACTGATGCACTGACCAACGTATTGGCGCACAGACTGATGCACTGACCAACATATTGGCGCACTGACTGATGTACTGACCAACATATTGGCGCACTGACTGATGCACTGACCAACGCATTGGCGCACAGACTGATGCACTGACCAACGTATTGGCGCACAGACTGATGCACTGACAAACGCATTGGCGCACAGACTGATGCACTGACCAACGTATTGGCACACTGACTGATGCACTGACCAATGCATTGGCACACTGACTGATGCACTGACCAACGCATTGGCACACTGACTGATACACTGACCAACGCATTGGCACACAGACTGGTGCACTGACCAACGCATTGGCACACTGACTGATGTACTGACCAACGTATTGGCGCACAGACTGATGCACTGACCAAAGTATTGGCTCACTGACTGATGCACTGACCAACATATTGGCGCACAGACTGATGCACTGGCCAACGCATTGGCGCACAGACTGATGCAGTGACCAAAGTATTGGCACACTGACTGATGCACTGACCAAAGTATAGGCGCACTGACTGATGCACTGACCAACGCATTGACGCACTGACTGATGCACTGACCAATGCATTGGCGCACAGACTGATGCACTGACCAACATATTGGCGCACAGACTGATGCACTGACCAACGCATTGGCGCTCAGACTGATGCGATGACCAACGCATTGGCGCACAGATTGATGCACTGACCAACGTATTGGCACACTGACTGATGCACTGACCAATGCATTGGCACACTGACTGATGCACTGACCAACGCATTGGCACACTGACTGATACACTGACCAACGCATTGGCACACAGACTGGTGCACTGACCAACGCATTGGCACACTGACTGATGTACTGACCAACGTATTGGCGCACAGACTGATGCACTGACCAAAGTATTGGCTCACTGACTGATGCACTGACCAACATATTGGCGCACAGACTGATGCACTGGCCAACGCATTGGCGCACAGACTGATGCAGTGACCAAAGTATTGGCACACTGACTGATGCACTGACCAAAGTATTGGCGCACTGACTGATGCACTGACCAACGCATTGGCGCACTGACTGATGCACTGACCAATGCATTGGCGCACAGACTGATGCACTGACCAACATATTGGCGCACAGACTGATGCACTGACCAACGCATTGGCGCACAGACTGATGCACTGACCAACACATTGGCACTCTGACTGATGCACTGACCGACGCTTTGGCTCACAGACTGATGCACTGACCAACGTATTGGCGCACAGACTGATGCACTGACCAACGCACTGGCACACAGACTGATGCACTGACCAACATATTGGCGCACAGACTGATGCACTGACCAACGCATTGGCACACAGACTGATGCACTGACCAACATATTGGCGCACAGACTGATGCACTGACCAACGCATTGGCACACTGACTGATGTACTGACCAACGTATTGGCACACAGACTGATGCACTGACCAAAGTATTGGCTCACTGACTGATGCACTGACCAACATATTGGCGCACAGACTGATGCACTGGCCAACGCATTGGCGCACAGACTGATGCACTGACCAACGCATTGGCGCACTGACTGATGCACTGACCAACGTATTGGCGCACAGACTGATGCACTGACCAACGCATTGGTGCACTGACTGATGCACTGACCAACATATTGGCGCACTGACTGATGCACTGACCAATGCATTGGCGCACAGACTGATGCACTGACCAACATATTGGCGCACAGACTGATGCACTGACCAACGCATTGGCGCACAGACTGATGCACTGACCAACGCATTGGCACACAGACTGATGCACTGACCAACGCATTGGCGCACAGACTGATGCACTGACCAACGTATTGGCGCACAGACTGGTGCACTGACCAACGCATTGGCGCACAGACTGAAGCACTGACCAACGCATTGGCGCACTGACTGATGCACTGACCAACATATTGGCGCACTGACTGATGCACTGACCAAAGTATTGGGGCACTGACTGATGCACTGACCAACGCATTGGCACACAGACTGATGCACTGACCAACATATTGGCGCACTGACTGATGCACTGACCAACGCATTGTCGCACTGACTGATGCACTGACCAACATATTCGCGCACTGACTGATGCACTGACCAACGCATTGGCGCACAGACTGATGCACTGACCAAAGTATTGGCGCACTGACTGATGCACTGACCAAAGCATTGGCGCACAGACTGATGCACTGACCAACGCATTGGCGCACAGACTGATGCACTGACCAAAGTATTGGCGCACTGACTGATGCACTGACCAACGCATTGGCGCACGGACTGATGCACTGACCAACATATTGGCGCACAGACTGATGCACTGATCAACGCATTGGCGCACAGACTGATGCACTGACCAACGTATTGGCGCACAGACTGATGCACTGACCAACATATTGGCGCACAGACTGATGCACTGACCAACATATTGGCGCAGAGACTGATGCACTGACCAACATATTGGCGCACTGACTGATGCACTGACCAACATATTGGCGCACTGACTGATGCACTGACCAACGCATTGGCGCACAGACTGATGCACTGACCAACATATTGGCGCACAGACTGATGCACTGACCAACGCATTGGCGCACAGACTGATGCACTGACCAACGTATTGGCACACAGACTGATGCACTGACCAACATATTGGCGCACAGACTGATGCATTGACCAACATATTGGCCCAGTGACTGATGCACTGACCAACATATTGGCGCACAGACTGATGCACTGACCAACGCATTGGCACACAGACTGATGCACTGACCAACATACTGGCGCACAGACTGATGCACTGACCAACGCATTGGCACACAGACTGATGCACTGACTGACACACTGGTATACTGACTGATGCACTGACCGACGCTTTGGCGCACAGACTGATGCACTGACCAACGTATTGGCGCACAGACTGATGCACTGACCAACATATTGGCGCACTGACTGATGCACTGACCAACATATTGGCGCACTGACTGATGCACTGACCAACGCATTGGCGCACAGACTGATGCACTGACCAACGTATTGGCGCACAGACTGATGCACTGACAAATGCATTGGCGCACAGACTGATGCACTGACCAACGTATTGGCACACAGACTGATGCACTGACCAACATATTGGCGCACAGACTGATGCACTGACAAACGCATTGGCGGACAGACTGATGCACTGACCAACGTATTGGCACACAGACTGATGCACTGACCAACATATTGGCGCACAGACTGATGCACTGACCAACATATTGGCGCACTGACTGAAGCACTGACCAACATATTGGCGCACAGACTGATGCACTGACCAACGTATTGGCACAAAGACTGATGCACTGACCAACATATTGGCGCACAGACTGATGCACTGACCAACGCATTGGCACACAGACTGATGCACTGACTGATACACTGGTATACTGACTCATGCACTGACCGACGCTTTGGCGCACAGACTGATGCACTGACCAACATATTGCCGCACAGACTAATGCACTGACCAACGCATTGGCACACAGACTGATGCACTGACCAACATATTGGCGCGCAGACTGATGCACTGACCAACGCATTGGCACACAGACTGATGCACTGACCAACGCATTGGCACACAGACTGATGCACTGACCAACGCATTGGCACACAGACTGATGCACTGACCAACGCATTGGCGCACAGACTGATGCACTGACCAACGTATTGGCACACTGACTGATGCACTGACCAACGTATTGGCGCACAGACTGATGCACTGACCAAAGTATTGGCTCACTGACTGATGCACTGACCAACATATTGGCGCAGAGACTGATGCACTGGACAACGCATTGGCGCACAGACTGATGCACTGACCAACGTATTGGCACACTGACTGATGCACTGACCAAAGTATTGGCGCTCTGACTGATGCACTGACCAACGCATTGGCGCACTGACTGATGCACTGACCAAAGTATTGGCGCACTGACTGATGCACTGACCAATGTATTGGCACACTTACTGATGCACTGACCAACGCATTGGCGCGCTGACTGATGCACTGACCAACGTATTGGCGCACTGACTGATGCACTGACCAACGCATTGGCGCACAGACTGATGCACTGACCAACGCATTGGCGCGCTGTCTGATGCACTGACCAACGTATTGGCGCACTGACTGATGCACTGACCAACATATTGGCGCACAGGCTGATGCACTGACCAATGCATTGGCGCACAGACTGATGCACTGACCAACGCATTGGCGCACAGACTGATGCACTGACCAACACATTGGCACACTGACTGATGCACTGACCAACATATTGGCGCACAGACTGATGCACTGACCAACGCATTGGCGCACAGACTGATGCACTGACCAACACATTGGCACACTGACTGATGCACTGACCGATGCTTTGGCGCACAGACTGATGCACTGACCAACGTATTGGCGCACAGGCTGATGCACTGACCAACGCATTGGCACACAGACTGATGCACTGACCAACATATTGGCGCACAGACTGATGCACTGACCAACGCATTGGCACACAGACTGATGCACTGACCAACGCATTGGCACACAGACTGATGCCCTGACCAACGCATTGGCACACAGACTGATGCACTGACCAACGCATTGGCACACAGACTGATGCACTGACCAACGCATTGGCACACTGACTGATGCACTGGCCAACGCATTGGCTCACAGACTGATGCACTGACCAACATATTGGCGCACAGACTGATGCACTGACCAACGCATTGGCACACTGACTGATGCACTGACCAACACATTGGCACACTGACTGATGCACTGACCAACATATTGGCGCACAGACTGATGCACTGACCAACGCATTGGCGCACAGACTGATGCACTGACCAACACATTGGCACACTGACTGATGACTGACCAACATATTGGCGCACAGACTGATGCACTGACCAACGCATTGGCGCACAGACTGATGCACTGACCAACACATTGGCACACTGACTGATGCACTGACCGATGCTTTGGCGCACAGACTGATGCACTGACCAACGTATTGGCGCACAGGCTGATGCACTGACCAACGCATTGGCACACAGACTGATGCACTGACCAACATATTGGCGCACAGACTGATGCACTGACCAACGCATTGGCACACAGACTGATGCACTGACCAACGCATTGGCACACAGACTGATGCCCTGACCAACGCATTGGCACACAGACTGATGCACTGACCAACGCATTGGCACACAGACTGATGCACTGACCAACGCATTGGCACACTGACTGATGCACTGGCCAACGCATTGGCTCACAGACTGATGCACTGACCAAAGTATTGGCGCAATGACTGATGCACTGACCAACGCATTGGCACACTGACTGATGCACTGACCAACATATTGGCACACAGACTGATGCACTGACCAACGTATTGGCGCACTGACTGATGCACTGAACAACGCATTGGCACACAGACTGGTGCACTGACCACGCATTGGCACACTGACTGATGCACTGACCAATGTATTGGCGCACAGACTGATGCACTGACCAACGCATTGGCACACAGACTGATGCGCTGAACAACGCATTGGCACACAGACTGATGCACTGACCAACGCATTGGCGCTCAGACTGATGCACTGACCAACGCATTGGCGCACAGACTGATGCACTGATTAACGTATTGGCACACTGACCGATGCACTGACCAATGCATTGGCACACTGACTGATGCACTGACCAACGCATTGGCACACTGACTGATACACTGACCAACGCATTGGCACACAGACTGGTGCACTGACCAACGCATTGGCACACTGACTGATGTACTGACCAACGTATTGGCGCACAGACTGATGCACTGACCAAAGTATTGGCTCACTGACTGATGCACTGGCCAACATATTGGCACACAGACTGATGCACTGGCCAACGCATTGGCGCACAGACTGATGCAGTGACCAAAGTATTGGCACACTGACTGATGCACTGACCAAAGTATTGGCGCACTGACTGATGCACTGACCAACGCATTGGCGCACTGACTGATGCACTGACCAATGCATTGGCGCACAGACTGATGCACTGACCAACATATTGGCGCACAGACTGATGCACTGACCAACGCATTGGCACACTGACTGATGCACTGACTGACTCACTGACTGACGCATTGGCACACTGACTGACTCACTGACTGACTCACTGACTGACGCATCGGCACACTGACTGACTCACTGACTGACTCACTGACTGACGCATTGGCACGCTGACTGACTCACTGACTGACGCATTGGCACACTGACTGACTCATTGACTGACTCACTGACTGACGCATTGCCACACTGACTGATACACTGACCAACGCATTGGCACACAGACTGGTGCACTGACCAACGCATTGGCACACTGACTGATGTACTGACCAACGTATTGGCGCACAGACTGATGCACTGACCAAAGTATTGGCTCACAGACTGATGCACTGACCAACGTATTGGCCCACAGGCTGATGCACTGACCAACGCATTGGCACACAGACTGATGCACTGACCAACATATTGGCGCACAGACTGATGCACTGACCAACGCATTGGCACACAGACTGATGCACTGACCAACGCATTGGCACACAGACTGATGCACTGACCAACGCATTGGCACACAGACTGATGCACTGACCAGCGCATTGGCACACAGACTGATGCACTGACCAACGCATTGGCACACAGACTGATGCACTGACCAACGCATTGGCACACAGACTGATGCACTGACCAACGCATTGGCACACAGACTGATGCACTGACCAACGCATTGGCACACAGACTGATGCACTGACCAACGCATTGGCTCACAGACTGATGCACTGACCAAAGTATTGGCGCACTGACTGATGCACTGACCAACGCATTGGCACACTGACTGATGCACTGACCAACATATTGGCACACAGACTGATGCACTGACCAATGTATTGGCGCACTGACTGATGCACTGACCAACGCATTGGCACACTGACTGATGCACTGACCAACATATTGGCACACAGACTGATGCACTGACCAATGTATTGGCACACAGACTGATGCACTGACCAATGTATTGGCGCACTGACTGATGCACTGACCAACGCATTGGCACACAGTCTGGTGCACTGACCAACGCATTGGCACACTGACTGATGCACTGACCAATGTATTGGCGCACAGACTGATGCACTGACCAACGCATTGGCACACAGACTTATGCGCTGACCAACGCATTGGCACACAGACTGATGCACTGACCAACGCATTGGCGCTCAGACTGATGCACTGACCAACGCATTGGCGCACAGACTGATGCACTGACCAACGTATTGGCACACTGACTGATGCACTGACCAATGCATTGGCACACTGACTGATGCACTGACCAACGCATTGGCACACTGACTGATACACTGACCAACGCATTGGCACACAGACTGGTGCACTGACCAGCGCATTGGCACACTGACTGATGTACTGACCAACGTATTGGCACACTGACTGATGCACTGACCAAAGTATAGGCGCACTGACTGATGCACTGACCAACGCATTGACGCACTGACTGATGCGCTGACCAATGCATTGGCGCACAGACTGATGCACTGACCAACATATTAGCACACAGACTGATGCACTGACCAAAGTATTGGCGCACTGACTGATGCACTGACCAACGCATTGGCGCACAGACTGATGCACTGACCAACGTATTGGCACACTGACTGATGCACTGACCAATGCATTGGCACACTGACTGATGCACTGACCAACGCATTGGCACACTGACTGGTGCACTGACCAACGCATTGGCACACTGACTGATGCACTGACCAATGTATTGGCGCACAGACTGATGCACTGACCAACGCATTGGCACACAGACTGATGCGCTGACCAACGCATTGGCACACAGACTGATGCACTGACCAACGCATTGGCGCTCAGACTGATGCACTGACCAACGCATTGGCGCACAGACTGATGCACTGACCAACGTATTGGCACACTGACTGATGCACTGACCAATGCATTGGCACACTGACTGATGCACTGACCAACGCATTGGCACACTGACTGATACACTGACCAACGCATTGGCACACAGACTGGTGCACTGACCAACGCATTGGCACACTGACTGATGTACTGACCAACGTATTGGCGCACAGACTGATGCACTGACCAAAGTATTGGCTCACTGACTGATGCACTGACCAACATATTGGCGCACAGACTGATGCACTGGCCAACGCATTGGCGCACAGACTGATGCAGTGACCAAAGTATTGGCACACTGACTGATGCACTGACCAAAGTATTGGCGCACTGACTGATGCACTGACCAACGCATTGACGCACTGACTGATGCACTGACCAATGCATTGGCGCACAGACTGATGCACTGACCAACATATTGGCGCACAGACTGATGCACTGACCAACGCATTGGCGCTCAGACTGATGCGATGACCAACGCATTGGCGCACAGACTGATGCACTGACCAACGTATTGGCACACTGACTGATGCACTGACCAATGCATTGGCACACTGACTGATGCACTGACCAACGCATTGGCACACTGACTGATACACTGACCAACGCATTGGCACACAGACTGGTGCACTGACCAACGCATTGGCACACTGACTGATGTACTGACCAACGTATTGGCGCACAGACTGATGCACTGACCAAAGTATTGGCTCACTGACTGATGCACTGACCAACATATTGGCGCACAGACTGATGCACTGGCCAACGCATTGGCGCACAGACTGATGCAGTGACCAAAGTATTGGCACACTGAATGATGCACTGACCAAAGTATTGGCGCACTGACTGATGCACTGACCAACGCATTGGCGCACTGACTGATGCACTGACCAATGCATTGGCGCACAGACTGATGCACTGACCAACATATTGGCGTACAGACTGATGCACTGACCAACGCATTGGCGCACAGACTGATGCACTGACCAACACATTGGCACTCTGACTGATGCACTGACTGACGCTTTGGCTCACAGACTGATGCACTGACCAACGTATTGGCGCACAGACTGATGCACTGACCAACGCACTGGCACACAGACTGATGCACTGACCAACATATTGGCGCACAGACTGATGCACTGACCAACGCATTGGCACACTGACTGATGCACTGACCAACATATTGGCGCACAGACTGATGCACTGACCAACGCATTGGCACACTGACTGATGTACTGACCAACGTATTGGCACACAGACTGATGCACTGACCAAAGTATTGGCTCACTGACTGATGCACTGACCAACATATTGGCGCACAGACTGATGCACTGACCAACGCATTGGCACACAGACTGATGCACTGACCAACGCATTTGCGCACAGACTGATGCACTGACCAACGTATTGGCACACTGACTGATGCACTGACCAATGCATTGGCACACTGACTGATGCACTGACCAACGCATTGGCATACTGACTGATACACTGACCAACGCATTGGCACACAGACTGGTGCACTGACCAACGCATTGGCACACTGTCTGATGCACTGACCAACGTATTGGCGCACAGACTGATGCACTGACCAAAGTATTGGCTCCCTGACTGATGCACTGACCAACATATTGGCGCAGAGACTGATGCACTGGCCAACGCATTGGCGCACAGACTGATGCACTGACCAACATATTGGCGCACAGACTGATGCACTGACCAAAGTATTGGCTCACTGACTGATGCACTGACCAACATATTGGCGCAGAGACTGATGCACTGGCCAACGCATTGGCGCACTGACTGATGCACTGACCAACGTATTGGCACACTGACTGATGCACTGACCAAAGTATTGGCGCTCTGACTGATGCACTGACCAACGCATTGGCGCACAGACTGATGCACTGACCAACGTATTGGCACACTGACTGATGCACTGACCTACGCATTGGCGCACAGACTGATGCACTGACCAACGTATTGGCACACTGACTGATGCACTGACCAACGCATTGGCGCGCTGACTGATGCACTGACCAACGTATTGGCGCACTGACTGATGCACTGACCAACGCATTGGCGCACAGACTGATGCACTGACCAACATATTGGCGCACAGACTGATGCACTGACCAACGCATTGGCGCACAGACTGATGCACTGACCAACATATTTGCGCACTGACTGATGCACTGACCAACATATTGGCGCACTGACTGATGCACTGACCAATGCATTGGCGCACAGACGGATGCACTGACCAACATATTGGCGCACAGACTGATGCACTGACCAACGCATTGGCGCACAGACTGATGCACTGACCAACACATTGGCACACTGACTGATGCACTGACCGACGCTTTGGCGCACAGACTGATGCACTGACCAACGTATTGGCCCACAGGCTGATGCACTGACCAACGCATTGGCACACAGACTGATGCACTGACCAACATATTGGCGCACAGACTGATGCACTGACCAACGCATTGGCACACAGACTGATGCACTGACCAACGCATTGGCACACAGACTGATGCACTGACCAACGCATTGGCACACAGACTGATGCACTGACCAACGCATTGGCACACAGACTGATGCACTGACCAACGCATTGGCACACTGACTGATGCACTGGCCAACGCATTGGCTCACAGACTGATGCACTGACCAACGTATTGGCCCACAGGCTGATGCACTGACCAACGCATTGGCACACAGACTGATGCACTGACCAACATATTGGCGCACAGACTGATGCACTGACCAACGCATTGGCACACAGACTGATGCACTGACCAACGCATTGGCACACAGACTGATGCACTGACCAACATATTGGCACACAGACTGATGCACTGACCAATGTATTGGCGCACTTACTGATGCACTGACCAACGCATTGGCACACTGACTGATGCACTGACCAACATATTGGCACACAGACTGATGCACTGACCAATGTATTGGCACACAGACTGATGCACTGACCAATGTATTGGCGCACTGACTGATGCACTGACCAACGCATTGGCACACAGTCTGGTGCACTGACCAACGCATTGGCACACTGACTGATGCACTGACCAATGTATTGGCGCACAGACTGATGCACTGACCAACGCATTGGCACACAGACTGATGCGCTGACCAACGCATTGGCACACAGACTGATGCACTGACCAACGCATTGGCGCTCAGACTGATGCACTGACCAACGCATTGGCGCACAGACTGATGCACTGACCAACGTATTGGCACACTGACTGATGCACTGACCAATGCATTGGCACACTGACTGATGCACTGACCAACGCATTGGCACACTGACTGATACACTGACCAACGCATTGGCACACAGACTGGTGCACTGACCAACGCATTGGCACACTGACTGATGTACTGACCAACGTATTGGCGCACAGACTGATGCACTGACCAAAGTATTGGCTCACTGACTGATGCACTGACCAACATATTGGCGCACAGACTGATGCACTGGCCAACGCATTGGCGCACAGACTGATGCAGTGACCAAAGTATTGGCACACTGACTGATGCACTGACCAAAGTATAGGCGCACTGACTGATGCACTGACCAACGCATTGACGCACTGACTGATGCACTGACCAATGCATTGGCGCACAGACTGATGCACTGACCAACATATTGGCGCACAGACTGATGCACTGACCAACGCATTGGCGCTCAGACTGATGCGATGACCAACGCATTGGCGCACAGACTGATGCACTGACCAACGTATTGGCACACTGACTGATGCACTGACCAATGCATTGGCACACTGACTGATGCACTGACCAACGCATTGGCACACTGACTGATACACTGACCAACGCATTGGCACACAGACTGGTGCACTGACCAACGCATTGGCACACTGACTGATGTACTGACCAACGTATTGGCGCACAGACTGATGCACTGACCAAAGTATTGGCTCACTGACTGATGCACTGACCAACATATTGGCGCACAGACTGATGCACTGGCCAACGCATTGGCGCACAGACTGATGCAGTGACCAAAGTATTGGCACACTGACTGATGCACTGACCAAAGTATTGGCGCACTGACTGATGCACTGACCAACGCATTGGCGCGCAGACTGATGCACTGACCAACACATTGGCACTCTGACTGATGCACTGACCGACGCTTTGGCTCACAGACTGATGCACTGACCAACGTATTGGCGCACAGACTGATGCACTGACCAACGCACTGGCACACAGACTGATGCACTGACCAACATATTGGCGCACAGACTGATGCACTGACCAACGCATTGGCACACAGACTGATGCACTGACCAACATATTGGCGCACAGACTGATGCACTGACCAACGCATTGGCACACTGACTGATGTACTGACCAACGTATTGGCACACAGACTGATGCACTGACCAAAGTATTGGCTCACTGACTGATGCACTGACCAACATATTGGCGCACAGACTGATGCACTGGCCAACGCATTGGCGCACAGACTGATGCACTGACCAACGCATTGGCGCACTGACTGATGCACTGACCAACGTATTGGCGCACAGACTGATGCACTGACCAACGCATTGGTGCACTGACTGATGCACTGACCAACATATTGGCGCACTGACTGATGCACTGACCAATGCATTGGCGCACAGACTGATGCACTGACCAACATATTGGCGCACAGACTGATGCACTGACCAACGCATTGGCGCACAGACTGATGCACTGACCAACGCATTGGCACACTGACTGATGCACTGACCAACGCATTGGCGCACAGACTGATGCACTGACCAACGTATTGGCGCACAGACTGGTGCACTGACCAACGCATTGGCGCACAGACTGAAGCACTGACCAACGCATTGGCGCACTGACTGATGCACTGACGAACATATTGGCGCACTGACTGATGCACTGACCAAAGTATTGGGGCACTGACTGATGCACTGACCAACGCATTGGCACACAGACTGATGCACTGACCAACATATTGGCGCACTGACTGATGCACTGACCAACGCATTGTCGCACTGACTGATGCACTGACCAACATATTCGCGCACTGACTGATGCACTGACCAACGCATTGGCGCACAGACTGATGCACTGACCAAAGTATTGGCGCACTGACTGATTCACTGACCAAAGCATTGGCGCACAGACTGATGCACTGACCAACGCATTGGCGCACAGACTGATGCACTGACCAAAGTATTGGCGCACTGACTGATGCACTGACCAACGCATTGGCGCACGGACTGATGCACTGACCAACATATTGGCGCACAGACTGATGCACTGATCAACGCATTGGCGCACAGACTGATGCACTGACCAACGTATTGGCGCACAGACTGATGCACTGACCAACATATTGGCGCACAGACTGATGCACTGACCAACATATTGGCGCAGAGACTGATGCACTGACCAACATATTGGCGCACTGACTGATGCACTGACCAACATATTGGCGCACTGACTGATGCACTGACCAACGCATTGGCGCACAGACTGATGCACTGACCAACATATTGGCGCACAGACTGATGCACTGACCAACGCATTGGCGCACAGACTGATGCACTGACCAACGTATTGGCACACAGACTGATGCACTGACCAACATATTGGCGCACAGACCGATGCACTGACCAACATATTGGCCCAGTGACTGATGCACTGACCAACATATTGGCGCACAGACTGATGCACTGACCAACATATTGGCGCACAGACTGATGCACTGACCAACGCATTGGCACACAGACTGATGCACTGACTGACACACTGGTATACTGACTGATGCACTGACCGACGCTTTGGCGCACAGACTGATGCACTGACCAACGTATTGGCGCACAGACTGATGCACTGACCAACATATTGGCGCACTGACTGATGTACTGACCAACATATTGGCGCACTGACTGATGCACTGACCAACGCATTGGCGCACAGACTGATGCACTGACCAACGTATTGGCGCACAGACTGATGCACTGACAAACGCATTGGCGCACAGACTGATGCACTGACCAACGTATTGGCACACTGACTGATGCACTGACCAATGCATTGGCACACTGACTGATGCACTGACCAACGCATTGGCACACTGACTGATACACTGACCAACGCATTGGCACACAGACTGGTGCACTGACCAACGCATTGGCACACTGACTGATGTACTGACCAACGTATTGGCGCACAGACTGATGCACTGACCAAAGTATTGGCTCACTGACTGATGCACTGACCAACATATTGGCGCACAGACTGATGCACTGGCCAACGCATTGGCGCACAGACTGATGCAGTGACCAAAGTATTGGCACACTGACTGATGCACTGACCAAAGTATAGGCGCACTGACTGATGCACTGACCAACGCATTGACGCACTGACTGATGCACTGACCAATGCATTGGCGCACAGACTGATGCACTGACCAACATATTGGCGCACAGACTGATGCACTGACCAACGCATTGGCGCTCAGACTGATGCGATGACCAACGCATTGGCGCACAGATTGATGCACTGACCAACGTATTGGCACACTGACTGATGCACTGACCAATGCATTGGCACACTGACTGATGCACTGACCAACGCATTGGCACACTGACTGATACACTGACCAACGCATTGGCACACAGACTGGTGCACTGACCAACGCATTGGCACACTGACTGATGTACTGACCAACGTATTGGCGCACAGACTGATGCACTGACCAAAGTATTGGCTCACTGACTGATGCACTGACCAACATATTGGCGCACAGACTGATGCACTGGCCAACGCATTGGCGCACAGACTGATGCAGTGACCAAAGTATTGGCACACTGACTGATGCACTGACCAAAGTATTGGCGCACTGACTGATGCACTGACCAACGCATTGGCGCACTGACTGATGCACTGACCAATGCATTGGCGCACAGACTGATGCACTGACCAACATATTGGCGCACAGACTGATGCACTGACCAACGCATTGGCGCACAGACTGATGCACTGACCAACACATTGGCACTCTGACTGATGCACTGACCGACGCTTTGGCTCACAGACTGATGCACTGACCAACGTATTGGCGCACAGACTGATGCACTGACCAACGCACTGGCACACAGACTGATGCACTGACCAACATATTGGCGCACAGACTGATGCACTGACCAACGCATTGGCACACAGACTGATGCACTGACCAACATATTGGCGCACAGACTGATGCACTGACCAACGCATTGGCACACTGACTGATGTACTGACCAACGTATTGGCACACAGACTGATGCACTGACCAAAGTATTGGCTCACTGACTGATGCACTGACCAACATATTGGCGCACAGACTGATGCACTGGCCAACGCATTGGCGCACAGACTGATGCACTGACCAACGCATTGGCGCACTGACTGATGCACAGACCAACGTATTGGCGCACAGACTGATGCACTGACCAACGCATTGGTGCACTGACTGATGCACTGACCAACATATTGGCGCACTGACTGATGCACTGACCAATGCATTGGCGCACAGACTGATGCACTGACCAACATATTGGCGCACAGACTGATGCACTGACCAACGCATTGGCGCACAGACTGATGCACTGACCAACGCATTGGCACACAGACTGATGCACTGACCAACGCATTGGCGCACAGACTGATGCACTGACCAACGTATTGGCGCACAGACTGGTGCACTGACCAACGCATTGGCGCACAGACTGAAGCACTGACCAACGCATTGGCGCACTGACTGATGCACTGACCAACATATTGGCGCACTGACTGATGCACTGACCAAAGTATTGGGGCACTGACTGATGCACTGACCAACGCATTGGCACACAGACTGATGCACTGACCAACATATTGGCGCACTGACTGATGCACTGACCAACGCATTGTCGCACTGACTGATGCACTGACCAACATATTCGCGCACTGACTGATGCACTGACCAACGCATTGGCGCACAGACTGATGCACTGACCAAAGTATTGGCGCACTGACTGATGCACTGACCAAAGCATTGGCGCACAGACTGATGCACTGACCAACGCATTGGCGCACAGACTGATGCACTGACCAAAGTATTGGCGCACTGACTGATGCACTGACCAACGCATTGGCGCACGGACTGATGCACTGACCAACATATTGGCGCACAGACTGATGCACTGATCAACGCATTGGCGCACAGACTGATGCACTGACCAACGTATTGGCGCACAGACTGATGCACTGACCAACATATTGGCGCACAGACTGATGCACTGACCAACATATTGGCGCAGAGACTGATGCACTGACCAACATATTGGCGCACTGACTGATGCACTGACCAACATATTGGCGCACTGACTGATGCACTGACCAACGCATTGGCGCACAGACTGATGCACTGACCAACATATTGGCGCACAGACTGATGCACTGACCAACGCATTGGCGCACAGACTGATGCACTGACCAACGTATTGGCACACAGACTGATGCACTGACCAACATATTGGCGCACAGACTGATGCATTGACCAACATATTGGCCCAGTGACTGATGCACTGACCAACATATTGGCGCACAGACTGATGCACTGACCAACGCATTGGCACACAGACTGATGCACTGACCAACATACTGGCGCACAGACTGATGCACTGACCAACGCATTGGCACACAGACTGATGCACTGACTGACACACTGGTATACTGACTGATGCACTGACCGACGCTTTGGCGCACAGACTGATGCACTGACCAACGTATTGGCGCACAGACTGATGCACTGACCAACATATTGGCGCACTGACTGATGCACTGACCAACATATTGGCGCACTGACTGATGCACTGACCAACGCATTGGCGCACAGACTGATGCACTGACCAACGTATTGGCGCACAGACTGATGCACTGACAAATGCATTGGCGCACAGACTGATGCACTGACCAACGTATTGGCACACAGACTGATGCACTGACCAACATATTGGCGCACAGACTGATGCACTGACAAACGCATTGGCGGACAGACTGATGCACTGACCAACGTATTGGCACACAGACTGATGCACTGACCAACATATTGGCGCACAGACTGATGCACTGACCAACATATTGGCGCACTGACTGAAGCACTGACCAACATATTGGCGCACAGACTGATGCACTGACCAACGTATTGGCACAAAGACTGATGCACTGACCAACATATTGGCGCACAGACTGATGCACTGACCAACGCATTGGCACACAGACTGATGCACTGACTGATACACTGGTATACTGACTCATGCACTGACCGACGCTTTGGCGCACAGACTGATGCACTGACCAACATATTGCCGCACAGACTAATGCACTGACCAACGCATTGGCACACAGACTGATGCACTGACCAACATATTGGCGCGCAGACTGATGCACTGACCAACGCATTGGCACACAGACTGATGCACTGACCAACGCATTGGCACACAGACTGATGCACTGACCAACGCATTGGCACACAGACTGATGCACTGACCAACGCATTGGCGCACAGACTGATGCACTGACCAACGTATTGGCACACTGACTGATGCACTGACCAACGTATTGGCGCACAGACTGATGCACTGACCAAAGTATTGGCTCACTGACTGATGCACTGACCAACATATTGGCGCAGAGACTGATGCACTGGACAACGCATTGGCGCACAGACTGATGCACTGACCAACACATTGGCACACTGACTGATGCACTGACCAACATATTGGCGCACAGACTGATGCACTGACCAACGCATTGGCGCACAGACTGATGCACTGACCAACACATTGGCACACTGACTGATGCACTGACCGATGCTTTGGCGCACAGACTGATGCACTGACCAACGTATTGGCGCACAGGCTGATGCACTGACCAACGCATTGGCACACAGACTGATGCACTGACCAACATATTGGCGGACAGACTGATGCACTGACCAACGCATTGGCACACAGACTGATGCACTGACCAACGCATTGGCACACAGACTGATGCCCTGACCAACGCATTGCCACACAGACTGATGCACTGACCAACGCATTGGCACACAGACTGATGCACTGACCAACGCATTGGCACACTGACTGATGCACTGGCCAACGCATTGGCTCACAGACTGATGCACTGACCAAAGTATTGGCGCAATGACTGATGCACTGACCAACGCATTGGCACACTGACTGATGCACTGACCAACATATTGGCACACAGACTGATGCACTGACCAACGTATTGGCGCACTGACTGATGCACTGAACAACGCATTGGCACACAGACTGGTGCACTGACCACGCATTGGCACACTGACTGATGCACTGACCAATGTATTGGCGCACAGACTGATGCACTGACCAACGCATTGGCACACAGACTGATGCGCTGAACAACGCATTGGCACACAGACTGATGCACTGACCAACGCATTGGCGCTCAGACTGATGCACTGACCAACGCATTGGCGCACAGACTGATGCACTGATTAACGTATTGGCACACTGACCGATGCACTGACCAATGCATTGGCACACTGACTGATGCACTGACCAACGCATTGGCACACTGACTGATACACTGACCAACGCATTGGCACACAGACTGGTGCACTGACCAACGCATTGGCACACTGACTGATGTACTGACCAACGTATTGGCGCACAGACTGATGCACTGACCAAAGTATTGGCTCACTGACTGATGCACTGGCCAACATATTGGCACACAGACTGATGCACTGGCCAACGCATTGGCGCACAGACTGATGCAGTGACCAAAGTATTGGCACACTGACTGATGCACTGACCAAAGTATTGGCGCACTGACTGATGCACTGACCAACGCATTGGCGCACTGACTGATGCACTGACCAATGCATTGGCGCACAGACTGATGCACTGACCAACATATTGGCGCACAGACTGATGCACTGACCAACGCATTGGCACACTGACTGATGCACTGACTGACTCACTGACTGACGCATTGGCACACTGACTGACTCACTGACTGACTCACTGACTGACGCATCGGCACACTGACTGACTCACTGACTGACTCACTGACTGACGCATTGGCACGCTGACTGACTCACTGACTGACGCATTGGCACACTGACTGACTCATTGACTGACTCACTGACTGACGCATTGCCACACTGACTGATACACTGACCAACGCATTGGCACACAGACTGGTGCACTGACCAACGCATTGGCACACTGACTGATGTACTGACCAACGTATTGGCGCACAGACTGATGCACTGACCAAAGTATTGGCTCACAGACTGATGCACTGACCAACGTATTGGCCCACAGGCTGATGCACTGACCAACGCATTGGCACACAGACTGATGCACTGACCAACATATTGGCGCACAGACTGATGCACTGACCAACGCATTGGCACACAGACTGATGCACTGACCAACGCATTGGCACACAGACTGATGCACTGACCAACGCATTGGCACACAGACTGATGCACTGACCAGCGCATTGGCACACAGACTGATGCACTGACCAACGCATTGGCACACAGACTGATGCACTGACCAACGCATTGGCACACAGACTGATGCACTGACCAACGCATTGGCACACAGACTGATGCACTGACCAACGCATTGGCACACAGACTGATGCACTGACCAACGCATTGGCTCACAGACTGATGCACTGACCAAAGTATTGGCGCACTGACTGATGCACTGACCAACGCATTGGCACACTGACTGATGCACTGACCAACATATTGGCACACAGACTGATGCACTGACCAATGTATTGGCGCACTGACTGATGCACTGACCAACGCATTGGCACACTGACTGATGCACTGACCAACATATTGGCACACAGACTGATGCACTGACCAATGTATTGGCACACAGACTGATGCACTGACCAATGTATTGGCGCACTGACTGATGCACTGACCAACGCATTGGCACACAGTCTGGTGCACTGACCAACGCATTGGCACACTGACTGATGCACTGACCAATGTATTGGCGCACAGACTGATGCACTGACCAACGCATTGGCACACAGACTTATGCGCTGACCAACGCATTGGCACACAGACTGATGCACTGACCAACGCATTGGCGCTCAGACTGATGCACTGACCAACGCATTGGCGCACAGACTGATGCACTGACCAACGTATTGGCACACTGACTGATGCACTGACCAATGCATTGGCACACTGACTGATGCACTGACCAACGCATTGGCACACTGACTGATACACTGACCAACGCATTGGCACACAGACTGGTGCACTGACCAGCGCATTGGCACACTGACTGATGTACTGACCAACGTATTGGCGCACAGACTGATGCACTGACCAAAGTATTGGCTCACTGACTGATGCACTGACCAACATATTGGCGCACAGACTGATGCACTGGACAACGCATTGGCGCACAGACTGATGCAGTGACCAAAGTATTGGCACACTGACTGATGCACTGACCAAAGTATAGGCGCACTGACTGATGCACTGACCAACGCATTGACGCACTGACTGATGCGCTGACCAATGCATTGGCGCACAGACTGATGCACTGACCAACATATTGGCGCACAGACTGATGCACTGACCAACGCATTGGCGCTCAGACTGATGCGATGACCAACGCATTGGCGCACAGACTGATGCACTGACCAACGTATTGGCACACTGACTGATGCACTGACCAATGCATTGGCACACTGACTGATGCACTGACCAACACATTGGCACACTGACTGATACACTGACCAACGCATTGGCACACAGACTGGTGCACTGACCAACGCATTGGCACACTGACTGATGTACTGACCAACGTATTGGCGCACAGACTGATGCACTGACCAAAGTATTGGCTCACTGACTGATGCACTGACCAACATATTGGCGCACAGACTGATGCACTGGCCAACGCATTGGCGCACAGACTGATGCAGTGACCAAAGTATTGGCACACTGACTAATGCACTGACCAAAGTATTGGCGCACTGACTGATGCACTGACCAACGCATTGGCGCACTGACTGATGCACTGACCAATGCATTGGCGCACTGACTGATGCACTGACCAACATATTGGCGCACAGACTGATGCACTGACCAACGCATTGGCGCACAGACTGATGCACTGACCAACACATTGGCACTCTGACTGATGCACTGACCGACGCTTTGGCTCACAGACTGATGCACTGACCAACGTATTGGCGCACAGACTGATGCACTGACCAACGCACTGGCACACAGACTGATGCACTGACCAACATATTGGCGCACAGACTGATGCACTGACCAACGCATTGGCACACTGACTGATGTACTGACCAACGTATTGGCACACAGACTGATGCACTGACCAAAGTATTGGCTCACTGACTGATGCACTGACCAACATATTGGCGCACAGACTGATGCACTGGCCAACGCATTGGCGCACAGACTGATGCAGTGACCAAAGTATTGGCACACTGACTAATGCACTGACCAAAGTATTGGCGCACTGACTGATGCACTGACCAACGCATTGGCGCACTGACTGATGCACTGACCAATGCATTGGCGCACTGACTGATGCACTGACCAACATATTGGCGCACAGACTGATGCACTGACCAACGCATTGGCGCACAGACTGATGCACTGACCAACACATTGGCACTCTGACTGATGCACTGACCGACGCTTTGGCTCACAGACTGATGCACTGACCAACGTATTGGCGCACAGACTGATGCACTGACCAACGCACTGGCACACAGACTGATGCACTGACCAACATATTGGCGCACAGACTGATGCACTGACCAACGCATTGGCACACTGACTGATGTACTGACCAACGTATTGGCACACAGACTGATGCACTGACCAAAGTATTGGCTCACTGACTGATGCACTGACCAACATATTGGCGCACAGACTGATGCACTGGCCAACGCATTGGCGCACAGACTGATGCACTGACCAACGCATTGGCGCACTGACTGATGCACTGACCAACGTATTGGCGCACAGACTGATGCACTGACCAACGCATTGGTGCACTGACTGATGCACTGACCAACATATTGGCGCACTGACTGATGCACTGACCAATGCATTGGCGCACAGACTGATGCACTGACCAACATATTGGCGCACAGACTGATGCACTGACCAACGCATTGGCGCACAGACTGATGCACTGACCAACGCATTGGCACACTGACTGATGCACTGACCAACGCATTGGCGCACAGACTGATGCACTGACCAACGTATTGGCGCACAGACTGGTGCACTGACCAACGCATTGGCGCACAGACTGAAGCACTGACCAACGCATTGGCGCACTGACTGATGCACTGACCAACATATTGGCGCACTGACTGATGCACTGACCAAAGTATTGGGGCACTGACTGATGCACTGACCAACGCATTGGCACACAGACTGATGCACTGACCAACATATTGGCGCACTGACTGATGCACTGACCAACGCATTGTCGCACTGACTGATGCACTGACCAACATATTCGCGCACTGACTGATGCACTGACCAAAGCATTGGCGCACAGACTGATGCACTGACCAACGCATTGGCGCACAGACTGATGCACTGACCAAAGTATTGGCGCACTGACTGATGCACTGACCAACATATTGGCGCACAGACTGATGCACTGATCAACGCATTGGCGCACAGACTGATGCACTGACCAACGTATTGGCGCACAGACTGATGCACTGACCAACATATTGGCGCACAGACTGATGCACTGACCAACATATTGGCGCAGAGACTGATGCACTGACCAACATATTGGCGCACTGACTGATGCACTGACCAACATATTGGCGCACTGACTGATGCATTGACCAACGCATTGGCGCACAGACTGATGCACTGACCAACATATTGGCGCACAGACTGATGCACTGACCAACGCATTGGCGCACAGACTGATGCACTGACCAACGTATTGGCACACAGACTGATGCACTGACCAACATATTGGCGCACAGACTGATGCACTGACCAACATATTGGCCCAGTGACTGATGCACTGACCAACATATTGGCGCACAGACTGATGAACTGACCAACGCTTTGGCACACAGACTGATGCACTGACCAACATACTGGCGCACTGACTGATGCACTGACCAACGCATTGGCACACAGACTGATGCACTGACTGACACACTGGTATACTGACTGATGCACTGACCGACGCTTTGGCGCACAGACTGATGCACTGACCAACGTATTGGCGCACAGACTGATGCACTGACCAACATATTGGCGCACTGACTGATGCACTGACCAACATATTGGCGCACTGACTGATGCACTGACCAACGCATTGGCGCACAGACTGATGCACTGACCAACGTATTGGCGCACAGACTGATGCACTGACAAACGCATTGGCGCACAGACTGATGCACTGACCAACGTATTGGCACACAGACTGATGCACTGACCAACATATTGGCGCACAGACTGATGCACTGACCAACGTATTGGCACACAGACTGATGCACTGACCAACATATTGGCGCACAGACTGATGCACTGACCAATGTATTGGCGCACAGACTGATGCACTGACAAACGCATTGGCGCGCTGACTGATGCACTGACCAACGTATTGGCGCACTGAATGATGCACTGACCAACATATTGGCACACAGACTGATGCACTGACCAACATATTGGCGCACAGACTGATGCACTGACCAACATATTGGCGCACTGACTGAAGCACTGACCAACGTATTGGCGCACTGACTGATGCACTGACCAACGCATTGGCGCACAGACTGATGCACTGACCAACGCATTGGCGCGCTGACTGATGCACTGACCAACGTATTGGCGCACTGAATGATGCACTGACCAACGTATTGGCACACAGACTGATGCACTGACCATCATATTGGCGCACAGACTGATGCACTGACCAACATATTGGCGCACTGACTGAAGCACTGACCAACATATTGGCGCACAGACTGATGCACTGACCAACGTATTGGCACAAAGACTGATGCACTGACCAACATATTGGCGCACAGACTGATGCACTGACCAACGCATTGGCACACAGACTGATGCACTGACTGACACACTGGTATACTGACTCATGCACTGACCGACGCTTTGGCGCACAGACTGATGCACTGACCAACATATTGCCGCACAGACTAATGCACTGACCAACGCATTGGCACACAGACTGATGCACTGACCAACATATTGGCGCGCAGACTGATGCACTGACCAATGCATTGGCACACTGACTGATGCACTGACCAACGCATTGGCACACTGACTGATGCACTGACCAACGCATTGGCGCGCTGACTGATGCACTGACCAACGTATTGGCGCACTGACTGATGCACTGACCAACGCATTGGCGCACAGACTGATGCACTGACCAACGCATTGGCGCGCTGACTGATGCACTGACCAACGTATTGGCGCACTGAATGATGCACTGACCAACATATTGGCGCACAGGCTGATGCACTGACCAACGCATTGGCGCACAGACTGATGCACTGACCAACATATTGGCGCACTGACTGATGCACTGACCAACATATTGGCGCACTGACTGATGCACTGACCAATGCATTGGCGCTCAGACTGATGCACTGACCAACGCATTGGCGCACAGACTGATGCACTGACCAACACATTGGCACACTGACTGATGCACTGACCAACATATTGGCGCACAGACTGATGCACTGACCAACGCATTGGCGCACAGACTGATGCACTGACCAACACATTGGCACACTGACTGATGCACTGACCGATGCTTTGACGCACAGACTGATGCACTGACCAACGTATTGGCGCACAGGCTGATGCACTGACCAACGCATTGGCACACAGACTGATGCACTGACCAACATATTGGCGCACAGACTGATGCACTGACCAACGCATTGGCACACAGACTGATGCACTGACCAACGCATTGGCACACAGACTGATGCACTGACCAACGCATTGGCACACAGACTGATGCACTGACCAACGCATTGGCACACAGACTGATGCACTGACCAACGCATTGGCACACTGACTGATGCACTGGCCAACGCATTGGCTCACAGACTGATGCACTGACCAACATATTGGCACACAGACTGATGCACTGACCAAAGTATTGGCGCACTGACTGATGCACTGACCAACGCATTGGCACACTGACTGATGCACTAACCAACATATTGGCACACAGACTGATGCACTGACCAACGTATTGGCGCACTGACTGATGCACTGAACAACGCATTGGCACACAGACTGGTGCACTGACCAACGCATTGGCACACTGACTGATGCACTGACCAATGTATTGGCGCACAGACTGATGCACTGACCAACGCATTGGCACACAGACTGATGCGCTGAACAACGCATTGGCACACAGACTGATGCACTGACCAACGCATTGGCGCTCAGACTGATGCACTGACCAACGCATTGGCGCACAGACTGATGCACTGATTAACGTATTGGCACACTGACCGATGCACTGACCAATGCATTGGCACACTGACTGATGCACTGACCAACGCATTGGCACACTGACTGATACACTGACCAACGCATTGGCACACAGACTGGTGCACTGACCAACGCATTGGCACACTGACTGATGTACTGACCAACGTATTGGCGCACAGACTGATGCACTGACCAAAGTATTGGCTCACTGACTGATGCACTGGCCAACATATTGGCACACAGACTGATGCACTGACCAACGCATTGGCGCACAGACTGATGCACTGACCAACGCATTGGCGCGCTGACTGATGCACTGACCAACGTATTGGCGCACTGAATGATGCACTGACCAACATATTGGCGCACAGGCTGATGCACTGACCAACGCATTGGCGCACAGACTGATGCACTGACCAACATATTGGCGCACTGACTGATGCACTGACCAACATATTGGCGCACTGACTGATGCACTGACCAATGCATTGGCGCTCAGACTGATGCACTGACCAACGCATTGGCGCACAGACTGATGCACTGACCAACACATTGGCACACTGACTGATGCACTGACCAACATATTGGCGCACAGACTGATGCACTGACCAACGCATTGGCGCACAGACTGATGCACTGACCAACACATTGGCACACTGACTGATGCACTGACCGATGCTTTGACGCACAGACTGATGCACTGACCAACGTATTGGCGCACAGGCTGATGCACTGACCAACGCATTGGCACACAGACTGATGCACTGACCAACATATTGGCGCACAGACTGATGCACTGACCAACGCATTGGCACACAGACTGATGCACTGACCAACGCATTGGCACACAGACTGATGCACTGACCAACGCATTGGCACACAGACTGATGCACTGACCAACGCATTGGCACACAGACTGATGCACTGACCAACGCATTGGCACACTGACTGATGCACTGGCCAACGCATTGGCTCACAGACTGATGCACTGACCAACATATTGGCACACAGACTGATGCACTGACCAAAGTATTGGCGCACTGACTGATGCACTGACCAACGCATTGGCACACTGACTGATGCACTAACCAACATATTGGCACACAGACTGATGCACTGACCAACGTATTGGCGCACTGACTGATGCACTGAACAACGCATTGGCACACAGACTGGTGCACTGACCAACGCATTGGCACACTGACTGATGCACTGACCAATGTATTGGCGCACAGACTGATGCACTGACCAACGCATTGGCACACAGACTGATGCGCTGAACAACGCATTGGCACACAGACTGATGCACTGACCAACGCATTGGCGCTCAGACTGATGCACTGACCAACGCATTGGCGCACAGACTGATGCACTGATTAACGTATTGGCACACTGACCGATGCACTGACCAATGCATTGGCACACTGACTGATGCACTGACCAACGCATTGGCACACTGACTGATACACTGACCAACGCATTGGCACACAGACTGGTGCACTGACCAACGCATTGGCACACTGACTGATGTACTGACCAACGTATTGGCGCACAGACTGATGCACTGACCAAAGTATTGGCTCACTGACTGATGCACTGGCCAACATATTGGCACACAGACTGATGCACTGGCCAACGCATTGGCGCACAGACTGATGCAGTGACCAAAGTATTGGCACACTGACTGATGCACTGACCAAAGTATTGGCGCACTGACTGATGCACTGACCAACGCATTGGCGCACTGACTGATGCACTGACCAATGCATTGGCGCACAGACTGATGCACTGACCAACATATTGGCGCACAGACTGATGCACTGACCAACGCATTGGCACACTGACTGATGCACTGACTGACTCACTGACTGACGCATTGGCACACTGACTGACTCACTGACTGACTCACTGACTGACGCATCGGCACACTGACTGACTCACTGACTGACTCACTGACTGACGCATTGGCACGCTGACTGACTCACTGACTGACGCATTGGCACACTGACTGACTCACTGACTGACTCACTGACTGACGCATTGCCACACTGACTGATACACTGACCAACGCATTGGCACACAGACTGGTGCACTGACCAACGCATTGGCACACTGACTGATGTACTGACCAACGTATTGGCCCACAGGCTGATGCACTGACCAACGCATTGGCACACAGACTGATGCACTGACCAACATATTGGCGCACAGACTGATGCACTGACCAACGCATTGGCACACAGACTGATGCACTGACCAACGCATTGGCACACAGACTGATGCACTGACCAACGCATTGGCACACAGACTGATGCACTGACCAACGCATTGGCACACAGACTGATGCACTGACCAACGCATTGGCACACAGACTGATGCACTGACCAACGCATTGGCACACAGACTGATGCACTGACCAACGCATTGGCACACAGACTGATGCACTGACCAACGCATTGGCACACAGACTGATGCACTGACCAACGCATTGGCTCACAGACTGATGCACTGTCCAAAGTATTGGCGCACTGACTGATGCACTGACCAACGCATTGGCACACTGACTGATGCACTGACCAACATATTGGCACACAGACTGATGCACTGACCAATGTATTGGCGCACTGACTGATGCACTGACCAACGCATTGGCACACTGACTGATGCACTGACCAACGCATTGGCACACAGACTGATGCACTGACCAACATATTGGCGCACAGACTGATGCACTGACCAACGCATTGGCACACAGACTGATGCACTGACCAACGCATTGGCACACAGACTGATGCACTGACCAACGCATTGGCACACAGACTGATGCACTGACCAACGCATTGGCACACAGACTGATGCACTGACCAACGCATTGGCACACTGACTGATGCACTGGCCAACGCATTGGCTCACAGACTGATGCACTGACCAACATATTGGCACACAGACTGATGCACTGACCAAAGTATTGGCGCACTGACTGATGCACTGACCAACGCATTGGCACACTGACTGATGCACTAACCAACATATTGGCACACAGACTGATGCACTGACCAACGTATTGGCGCACTGACTGATGCACTGAACAACGCATTGGCACACAGACTGGTGCACTGACCAACGCATTGGCACACTGACTGATGCACTGACCAATGTATTGGCGCACAGACTGATGCACTGACCAACGCATTGGCACACAGACTGATGCGCTGAACAACGCATTGGCACACAGACTGATGCACTGACCAACGCATTGGCGCTCAGACTGATGCACTGACCAACGCATTGGCGCACAGACTGATGCACTGATTAACGTATTGGCACACTGACCGATGCACTGACCAATGCATTGGCACACTGACTGATGCACTGACCAACGCATTGGCACACTGACTGATACACTGACCAACGCATTGGCACACAGACTGGTGCACTGACCAACGCATTGGCACACTGACTGATGTACTGACCAACGTATTGGCGCACAGACTGATGCACTGACCAAAGTATTGGCTCACTGACTGATGCACTGGCCAACATATTGGCACACAGACTGATGCACTGACCAACGCATTGGCGCACAGACTGATGCACTGACCAACGCATTGGCGCGCTGACTGATGCACTGACCAACGTATTGGCGCACTGAATGATGCACTGACCAACATATTGGCGCACAGGCTGATGCACTGACCAACGCATTGGCGCACAGACTGATGCACTGACCAACATATTGGCGCACTGACTGATGCACTGACCAACATATTGGCGCACTGACTGATGCACTGACCAATGCATTGGCGCTCAGACTGATGCACTGACCAACGCATTGGCGCACAGACTGATGCACTGACCAACACATTGGCACACTGACTGATGCACTGACCAACATATTGGCGCACAGACTGATGCACTGACCAACGCATTGGCGCACAGACTGATGCACTGACCAACACATTGGCACACTGACTGATGCACTGACCGATGCTTTGACGCACAGACTGATGCACTGACCAACGTATTGGCGCACAGGCTGATGCACTGACCAACGCATTGGCACACAGACTGATGCACTGACCAACATATTGGCGCACAGACTGATGCACTGACCAACGCATTGGCACACAGACTGATGCACTGACCAACGCATTGGCACACAGACTGATGCACTGACCAACGCATTGGCACACAGACTGATGCACTGACCAACGCATTGGCACACAGACTGATGCACTGACCAACGCATTGGCACACTGACTGATGCACTGGCCAACGCATTGGCTCACAGACTGATGCACTGACCAACATATTGGCACACAGACTGATGCACTGACCAAAGTATTGGCGCACTGACTGATGCACTGACCAACGCATTGGCACACTGACTGATGCACTAACCAACATATTGGCACACAGACTGATGCACTGACCAACGTATTGGCGCACTGACTGATGCACTGAACAACGCATTGGCACACAGACTGGTGCACTGACCAACGCATTGGCACACTGACTGATGCACTGACCAATGTATTGGCGCACAGACTGATGCACTGACCAACGCATTGGCACACAGACTGATGCGCTGAACAACGCATTGGCACACAGACTGATGCACTGACCAACGCATTGGCGCTCAGACTGATGCACTGACCAACGCATTGGCGCACAGACTGATGCACTGATTAACGTATTGGCACACTGACCGATGCACTGACCAATGCATTGGCACACTGACTGATGCACTGACCAACGCATTGGCACACTGACTGATACACTGACCAACGCATTGGCACACAGACTGGTGCACTGACCAACGCATTGGCACACTGACTGATGTACTGACCAACGTATTGGCGCACAGACTGATGCACTGACCAAAGTATTGGCTCACTGACTGATGCACTGGCCAACATATTGGCACACAGACTGATGCACTGGCCAACGCATTGGCGCACAGACTGATGCAGTGACCAAAGTATTGGCACACTGACTGATGCACTGACCAAAGTATTGGCGCACTGACTGATGCACTGACCAACGCATTGGCGCACTGACTGATGCACTGACCAATGCATTGGCGCACAGACTGATGCACTGACCAACATATTGGCGCACAGACTGATGCACTGACCAACGCATTGGCACACTGACTGATGCACTGACTGACTCACTGACTGACGCATTGGCACACTGACTGACTCACTGACTGACTCACTGACTGACGCATCGGCACACTGACTGACTCACTGACTGACTCACTGACTGACGCATTGGCACGCTGACTGACTCACTGACTGACGCATTGGCACACTGACTGACTCACTGACTGACTCACTGACTGACGCATTGCCACACTGACTGATACACTGACCAACGCATTGGCACACAGACTGGTGCACTGACCAACGCATTGGCACACTGACTGATGTACTGACCAACGTATTGGCCCACAGGCTGATGCACTGACCAACGCATTGGCACACAGACTGATGCACTGACCAACATATTGGCGCACAGACTGATGCACTGACCAACGCATTGGCACACAGACTGATGCACTGACCAACGCATTGGCACACAGACTGATGCACTGACCAACGCATTGGCACACAGACTGATGCACTGACCAACGCATTGGCACACAGACTGATGCACTGACCAACGCATTGGCACACAGACTGATGCACTGACCAACGCATTGGCACACAGACTGATGCACTGACCAACGCATTGGCACACAGACTGATGCACTGACCAACGCATTGGCACACAGACTGATGCACTGACCAACGCATTGGCTCACAGACTGATGCACTGTCCAAAGTATTGGCGCACTGACTGATGCACTGACCAACGCATTGGCACACTGACTGATGCACTGACCAACATATTGGCACACAGACTGATGCACTGACCAATGTATTGGCGCACTGACTGATGCACTGACCAACGCATTGGCACACTGACTGATGCACTGACCAACATATTGGCACACAGACTGATGCACTGACCAATGTATTGGCACACAGACTGATGCACTGACCAATGTATTGGCGCACTGACTGATGCACTGACCAACGCATTGGCACACAGTCTGGTGCACTGACCAACGCATTGGCACACTGACTGATGCACTGACCAATGTATTGGCGCACAGACTGATGCACTGACCAACGCATTGGCACACAGACTGATGCGCTGACCAACGCATTGGCACACAGACTGATGCACTGACCAACGCATTGGCGCTCAGACTGATGCACTGACCAACGCATTGGCGCACAGACTGATGCACTGACCAACGTATTGGCACACTGACTGATGCACTGACCAATGCATTGGCACACTGACTGATGCACTGACCAACGCATTGGCACACTGACTGATACACTGACCAACGCATTGGCACACAGACTGGTGCACTGACCAACGCATTGGCACACTGACTGATGTACTGACCAACGTATTGGCGCACAGACTGATGCACTGACCAAAGTATTGGCTCACTGACTGATGCACTGACCAACATATTGGCGCACAGACTGATGCACTGGCCAACGCATTGCCGCACAGACTGATGCAGTGACCAAAGTATTGGCACACTGACTGATGCACTGACCAAAGTATAGGCGCACTGACTGATGCACTGACCAACGCATTGACGCACTGACTGATGCACTGACCAATGCATTGGCGCACAGACTGATGCACTGACCAACATATTGGCACACAGACTGATGCACTGACCAACGCATTGGCGCTCAGACTGATGCGATGACCAACGCATTGGCGCACAGACTGATGCACTGACCAACGTATTGGCACACTGACTGATGCAATGACCAATGCATTGGCACACTGACTGATGCACTGACCAATGCATTGGCACACTGACTGATACACTGACCAACGCATTGGCACACAGACTGGTGCACTGACCAACGCATTGGCACACTGACTGATGTACTGACCAACGTATTGGCGCACAGACTGATGCACTGACCAAAGTATTGGCTCACTGACTGATGCACTGACCAACATATTGGCGCACAGACTGATGCACTGGCCAACGCATTGGCGCACAGACTGATGCAGTGACCAAAGTATTGGCACACTGACTGATGCACTGACCAAAGTATTGGCGCACTGACTGATGCACTGACCAACGCATTGGCGCGCTGACTGATGCACTGACCAACGTATTGGCGCACTGAATGATGCACTGACCAACATATTGGCGCACAGACTGATGCACTGACCAACATATTGGCGCAGAGACTGATGCACTGACCAACATATTGGCGCACTGACTGATGCACTGACCAACATATTGGCGCACTGACTGATGCACTGACCAACGCATTGGCGCACAGACTGATGCACTGACCAACGCATTGGCACACAGACTGGTGCACTGACCAACGCATTGGCACACTGACTGATGTACTGACCAACGTATTGGCGCACAGACTGATGCACTGACCAAAGTATTGGCTCACTGACTGATGCACTGACCAACATATTGGCGCACAGACTGATGCACTGGCCAACGCATTGCCGCACAGACTGATGCAGTGACCAAAGTATTGGCACACTGACTGATGCACTGACCAAAGTATAGGCGCACTGACTGATGCACTGACCAACGCATTGACGCACTGACTGATGCACTGACCAATGCATTGGCGCACAGACTGATGCACTGACCAACATATTGGCACACAGACTGATGCACTGACCAACGCATTGGCGCTCAGACTGATGCGATGACCAACGCATTGGCGCACAGACTGATGCACTGACCAACGTATTGGCACACTGACTGATGCAATGACCAATGCATTGGCACACTGACTGATGCACTGACCAATGCATTGGCACACTGACTGATACACTGACCAACGCATTGGCACACAGACTGGTGCACTGACCAACGCATTGGCACACTGACTGATGTACTGACCAACGTATTGGCGCACAGACTGATGCACTGACCAAAGTATTGGCTCACTGACTGATGCACTGACCAACATATTGGCGCACAGACTGATGCACTGGCCAACGCATTGGCGCACAGACTGATGCAGTGACCAAAGTATTGGCACACTGACTGATGCACTGACCAAAGTATTGGCGCACTGACTGATGCACTGACCAACGCATTGGCGCGCTGACTGATGCACTGACCAACGTATTGGCGCACTGAATGATGCACTGACCAACATATTGGCGCACAGGCTGATGCACTGACCAACGCATTGGCGCACAGACTGATGCACTGACCAACATATTGGCGCACTGACTGATGCACTGACCAACATATTGGCGCACTGACTGATGCACTGACCAATGCATTGGCGCTCAGACTGATGCACTGACCAACGCATTGGCGCACAGACTGATGCACTGACCAACACATTGGCACACTGACTGATGCACTGACCAACATATTGGCGCACAGACTGATGCACTGACCAACGCATTGGCGCACAGACTGATGCACTGACCAACACATTGGCACACTGACTGATGCACTGACCGATGCTTTGGCGCACAGACTGATGCACTGACCAACGTATTGGCGCACAGGCTGATGCACTGACCAACGCATTGGCACACAGACTGATGCACTGACCAACATATTGGCGCACAGACTGATGCACTGACCAACGCATTGGCACACAGACTGATGCACTGACCAACGCATTGGCACACAGACTGATGCACTGACCAACGCATTGGCACACAGACTGATGCACTGACCAACGCATTGGCACACAGACTGATGCACTGACCAACGCATTGGCACACTGACTGATGCACTGGCCAACGCATTGGCTCACAGACTGATGCACTGACCAACATATTGGCACACAGACTGATGCACTGACCAAAGTATTGGCGCACTGACTGATGCACTGACCAACGCATTGGCACACTGACTGATGCACTGACCAACATATTGGCACACAGACTGATGCACTGACCAACGTATTGGCGCACTGACTGATGCACTGAACAACGCATTGGCACACAGACTGGTGCACTGACCAACGCATTGGCACACTGACTGATGCACTGACCAATGTATTGGCGCACAGACTGATGCACTGACCAACGCATTGGCACACAGACTGATGCGCTGAACAACGCATTGGCACACAGACTGATGCACTGACCAACGCATTGGCGCTCAGACTGATGCACTGACCAACGCATTGGCGCACAGACTGATGCACTGATTAACGTATTGGCACACTGACCGATGCACTGACCAATGCATTGGCACACTGACTGATGCACTGACCAACGCATTGGCACACTGACTGATACACTGACCAACGCATTGGCACACAGACTGGTGCACTGACCAACGCATTGGCACACTGACTGATGTACTGACCAACGTATTGGCGCACAGACTGATGCACTGACCAAAGTATTGGCTCACTGACTGATGCACTGGCCAACATATTGGCACACAGACTGATGCACTGGCCAACGCATTGGCGCACAGACTGATGCAGTGACCAAAGTATTGGCACACTGACTGATGCACTGACCAACGCATTGGCGCACTGACTGATGCACTGACCAATGCATTGGCGCACAGACTGATGCACTGACCAACATATTGGCGCACAGACTGATGCACGGACCAACGCATTGGCACACTGACTGATGCACTGACTGACTCACTGACTGACGCATTGGCACACTGACTGACTCACTGACTGACTCACTGACTGACGCATCGGCACACTGACTGACTCACTGACTGACTCACTGACTGACGCATTGGCACGCTGACTGACTCACTGACTGACCAAAGTATTGGCGCACTGACTGATGCACTGACCAACATATTGGCGCACAGACTGATGCACTGATCAACGCATTGGCGCACAGACTGATGCACTGACCAACGTATTGGCGCACAGACTGATGCACTGACCAACATATTGGCGCACAGACTGATGCACTGACCAACATATTGGCGCAGAGACTGATGCACTGACCAACATATTGGCGCACTGACTGATGCACTGACCAACATATTGGCGCACTGACTGATGCACTGACCAACGCATTGGCGCACAGACTGATGCACTGACCAACGTATTGGCACACAGACTGATGCACTGACCAACATATTGGCGCACAGACTGATGCACTGACCAACATATTGGCCCAGTGACTGATGCACTGACCAACATATTGGCGCACAGACTGATGAACTGACCAACGCTTTGGCACACAGACTGATGCACTGACCAACATACTGGCGCACTGACTGATGCACTGACCAACGCATTGGCACACAGACTGATGCACTGACTGACACACTGGTATACTGACTGATGCACTGACCGACGCTTTGGCGCACAGACTGATGCACTGACCAACGTATTGGCGCACAGACTGATGCACTGACCAACATATTGGCGCACTGACTGATGCACTGACCAACATATTGGCGCACTGACTGATGCACTGACCAACGCATTGGCGCACAGACTGATGCACTGACCAACGTATTGGCGCACAGACTGATGCACTGACAAACGCATTGGCGCACAGACTGATGCACTGACCAACGTATTGGCACACAGACTGATGCACTGACCAACATATTGGCGCACAGACTGATGCACTGACCAACGTATTGGCACACAGACTGATGCACTGACCAACATATTGGCGCACAGACTGATGCACTGACCAACGTATTGGCGCACAGACTGATGCACTGACAAACGCATTGGCGCACAGACTGATGCACTGACCAACGTATTGGCACACAGACTGATGCACTGACCAACATATTGGCGCACAGACTGATGCACTGACCAACATATTGGCGCACTGACTGAAGCACTGACCAACATATTGGCGCACAGACTGATGCACTGACCAACGTATTGGCACAAAGACTGATGCACTGACCAACATATTGGCGCACAGACTGATGCACTGACCAACGCATTGGCACACAGACTGATGCACTGACTGACACACTGGTATACTGACTCATGCACTGACCGACGCTTTGGCGCACAGACTGATGCACTGACCAACATATTGCCGCACAGACTAATGCACTGACCAACGCATTGGCACACAGACTGATGCACTGACCAACATATTGGCGCACAGACTGATGCACTGACCAATGCATTGGCACACTGACTGATGCACTGACCAACGCATTGGCACACTGACTGATGCACTGACCAACGCATTGGCGCGCTGACTGATGCACTGACCAACGTATTGGCGCACTGACTGATGCACTGACCAACGCATTGGCGCACAGACTGATGCACTGACCAACGCATTGGCGCGCTGACTGATGCACTGACCAACGTATTGGCGCACTGAATGATGCACTGACCAACATATTGGCGCACAGGCTGATGCACTGACCAACGCATTGGCGCACAGACTGATGCACTGACCAACATATTGGCGCACTGACTGATGCACTGACCAACATATTGGCGCACTGACTGATGCACTGACCAATGCATTGGCGCTCAGACTGATGCACTGACCAACGCATTGGCGCACAGACTGATGCACTGACCAACACATTGGCACACTGACTGATGCACTGACCAACATATTGGCGCACAGACTGATGCACTGACCAACGCATTGGCGCACAGACTGATGCACTGACCAACACATTGGCACACTGACTGATGCACTGACCGATGCTTTGACGCACAGACTGATGCACTGACCAACGTATTGGCGCACAGGCTGATGCACTGACCAACGCATTGGCACACAGACTGATGCACTGACCAACATATTGGCGCACAGACTGATGCACTGACCAACGCATTGGCACACAGACTGATGCACTGACCAACGCATTGGCACACAGACTGATGCACTGACCAACGCATTGGCACACAGACTGATGCACTGACCAACGCATTGGCACACAGACTGATGCACTGACCAACGCATTGGCACACTGACTGATGCACTGGCCAACGCATTGGCTCACAGACTGATGCACTGACCAACATATTGGCACACAGACTGATGCACTGACCAAAGTATTGGCGCACTGACTGATGCACTGACCAACGCATTGGCACACTGACTGATGCACTGACCAACATATTGGCACACAGACTGATGCACTGACCAACGTATTGGCGCACTGACTGATGCACTGAACAACGCATTGGCACACAGACTGGTGCACTGACCAACGCATTGGCACACTGACTGATGCACTGACCAATGTATTGGCGCACAGACTGATGCACTGACCAACGCATTGGCACACAGACTGATGCGCTGAACAACGCATTGGCACACAGACTGATGCACTGACCAACGCATTGGCGCTCAGACTGATGCACTGACCAACGCATTGGCGCACAGACTGATGCACTGATTAACGTATTGGCACACTGACCGATGCACTGACCAATGCATTGGCACACTGACTGATGCACTGACCAACGCATTGGCACACTGACTGATACACTGACCAACGCATTGGCACACAGACTGGTGCACTGACCAACGCATTGGCACACTGAATGATGTACTGACCAACGTATTGGCGCACAGACTGATGCACTGACCAAAGTATTGGCTCACTGACTGATGCACTGGCCAACATATTGGCACACAGACTGATGCACTGGCCAACGCATTGGCGCACAGACTGATGCAGTGACCAAAGTATTGGCACACTGACTGATGCACTGACCAAAGTATTGGCGCACTGACTGATGCACTGACCAACGCATTGGCGCACTGACTGATGCACTGACCAATGCATTGGCGCACAGACTGATGCACTGACCAACATATTGGCGCACAGACTGATGCACTGACCAACGCATTGGCACACTGACTGATGCACTGACTGACTCACTGACTGACGCATTGGCACACTGACTGACTCACTGACTGACTCACTGACTGACGCATCGGCACACTGACTGACTCACTGACTGACTCACTGACTGACGCATTGGCACGCTGACTGACTCACTGACTGACGCATTGGCACACTGACTGACTCACTGACTGACTCACTGACTGACGCATTGCCACACTAACTGATACACTGACCAACGCATTGGCACACAGACTGGTGCACTGACCAACGCATTGGCACACTGACTGATGTACTGACCAACGTATTGGCCCACAGGCTGATGCACTGACCAACGCATTGGCACACAGACTGATGCACTGACCAACATATTGGCGCACAGACTGATGCACTGACCAACGCATTGGCACACAGACTGATGCACTGACCAACGCATTGGCACACAGACTGATGCACTGACCAACGCATTGGCACACAGACTGATGCACTGACCAACGCATTGGCACACAGACTGATGCACTGACCAACGCATTGGCACACAGACTGATGCACTGACCAACGCATTGGCACACAGACTGATGCACTGACCAACGCATTGGCACACAGACTGATGCACTGACCAACGCATTGGCACACAGACTGATGCACTGACCAACGCATTGGCTCACAGACTGATGCACTGTCCAAAGTATTGGCGCACTGACTGATGCACTGACCAACGCATTGGCACACTGACTGATGCACTGACCAACATATTGGCACACAGACTGATGCACTGACCAATGTATTGGCGCACTGACTGATGCACTGACCAACGCATTGGCACACTGACTGATGCACTGACCAACATATTGGCACACAGACTGATGCACTGACCAATGTATTGGCACACAGACTGATGCACTGACCAATGTATTGGCGCACTGACTGATGCACTGACCAACGCATTGGCACACAGTCTGGTGCACTGACCAACGCATTGGCACACTGACTGATGCACTGACCAATGTATTGGCGCACAGACTGATGCACTGACCAACGCATTGGCACACAGACTGATGCGCTGACCAACGCATTGGCACACAGACTGATGCACTGACCAACGCATTGGCGCTCAGACTGATGCACTGACCAACGCATTGGCGCACAGACTGATGCACTGACCAACGTATTGGCACACTGACTGATGCACTGACCAATGCATTGGCACACTGACTGATGCACTGACCAACGCATTGGCACACTGACTGATACACTGACCAACGCATTGGCACACAGACTGGTGCACTGACCAACGCATTGGCACACTGACTGATGTACTGACCAACGTATTGGCGCACAGACTGATGCACTGACCAAAGTATTGGCTCACTGACTGATGCACTGACCAACGCATTGACGCACTGACTGATGCACTGACCAATGCATTGGCGCACAGACTGATGCACTGACCAACATATTGGCACACAGACTGATGCACTGACCAACGCATTGGCGCTCAGACTGATGCGATGACCAACGCATTGGCGCACAGACTGATGCACTGACCAACGTATTGGCACACTGACTGATGCAATGACCAATGCATTGGCACACTGACTGATGCACTGACCAATGCATTGGCACACTGACTGATACACTGACCAACGCATTGGCACACAGACTGGTGCACTGACCAACGCATTGGCACACTGACTGATGTACTGACCAACGTATTGGCGCACAGACTGATGCACTGACCAAAGTATTGGCTCACTGACTGATGCACTGACCAACATATTGGCGCACAGACTGATGCACTGGCCAACGCATTGGCGCACAGACTGATGCAGTGACCAAAGTATTGGCACACTGACTGATGCACTGACCAAAGTATTGGCGCACTGACTGATGCACTGACCAACGCATTGGCGCGCTGACTGATGCACTGACCAACGTATTGGCGCACTGAATGATGCACTGACCAACATATTGGCGCACAGGCTGATGCACTGACCAACGCATTGGCGCACAGACTGATGCACTGACCAACATATTGGCGCACTGACTGATGCACTGACCAACATATTGGCGCACTGACTGATGCACTGACCAATGCATTGGCGCTCAGACTGATGCACTGACCAACGCAGTGGCACACTGACTGATGCACTGACCGCCTCATTGATGCACTGACTGTCGCACTGGCCGTTGCATTGGCACACTGGCTGATGCACTGTCCAACACACTGGTATACTGACTGATGCACTGTCCAACACATTGGCGCACAGACTGATGCACTGACCAACGCATTGGCATACAGACTGGCGCATTGGCACACTGACTGATGCACTGACCAACATATTGCCGGACAGTCTGATGCACTGACCAACGCATTGGCAATCAGACTGATGCACTGACCAACGCATTGGCACACTGTCTGATGCACTGACCAACGCATTGGCACACTGACTGATGCACTGACCAAAGTATTGGCGCACTGACTGATGCACTGACCAACGCATTGGCGCACTGACTGATGCACTGACCAATGCATTGGCGCACAGACTGATGCACTGACCAACATATTGGCGCACAGACTGATGCACTGACCAACGCATTGGCACACTGACTGATGCACTGACTGACTCACTGACTGACGCATTGGCACACTGACTGACTCACTGACTGACTCACTGACTGACGCATCGGCACACTGACTGACTCACTGACTGACTCACTGACTGACGCATTGGCACGCTGACTGACTCACTGACTGACGCATTGGCACACTGACTGACTCACTGACTGACTCACTGACTGACGCATTGCCACACTGACTGATACACTGACCAACGCATTGGCACACAGACTGGTGCACTGACCAATGCATTGGCACACTGACTGATGTACTGACCAACGTATTGGCCCACAGGCTGATGCACTGACCAACGCATTGGCACACAGACTGATGCACTGACCAACATATTGGCGCACAGACTGATGCACTGACCAACGCATTGGCACACAGACTGATGCACTGACCAACGCATTGGCACACAGACTGATGCACTGACCAACGCATTGGCACACAGACTGATGCACTGACCAACGCATTGGCACACAGACTGATGCACTGACCAACGCATTGGCACACAGACTGATGCACTGACCAACGCATTGGCACACAGACTGATGCACTGACCAACGCATTGGCACACAGACTGATGCACTGACCAACGCATTGGCACACAGACTGATGCACTGACCAACGCATTGGCTCACAGACTGATGCACTGTCCAAAGTATTGGCGCACTGACTGATGCACTGACCAACGCATTGGCACACTGACTGATGCACTGACCAACATATTGGCACACAGACTGATGCACTGACCAATGTATTGGCGCACTGACTGATGCACTGACCAACGCATTGGCACACTGACTGATGCACTGACCAACATATTGGCACACAGACTGATGCACTGACCAATGTATTGGCACACAGACTGATGCACTGACCAATGTATTGGCGCACTGACTGATGCACTGACCAACGCATTGGCACACAGTCTGGTGCACTGACCAACGCATTGGCACACTGACTGATGCACTGACCAATGTATTGGCGCACAGACTGATGCACTGACCAACGCATTGGCACACAGACTGATGCGCTGACCAACGCATTGGCACACAGACTGATGCACTGACCAACGCATTGGCGCTCAGACTGATGCACTGACCAACGCATTGGCGCACAGACTGATGCACTGACCAACGTATTGGCACACTGACTGATGCACTGACCAATGCATTGGCACACTGACTGATGCACTGACCAACGCATTGGCACACTGACTGATACACTGACCAACGCATTGGCACACAGACTGGTGCACTGACCAACGCATTGGCACACTGACTGATGTACTGACCAACGTATTGGCGCACAGACTGATGCACTGACCAAAGTATTGGCTCACTGACTGATGCACTGACCAACGCATTGACGCACTGACTGATGCACTGACCAATGCATTGGCGCACAGACTGATGCACTGACCAACATATTGGCACACAGACTGATGCACTGACCAACGCATTGGCGCTCAGACTGATGCGATGACCAACGCATTGGCGCACAGACTGATGCACTGACCAACGTATTGGCACACTGACTGATGCAATGACCAATGCATTGGCACACTGACTGATGCACTGACCAATGCATTGGCACACTGACTGATACACTGACCAACGCATTGGCACACAGACTGGTGCACTGACCAACGCATTGGCACACTGACTGATGTACTGACCAACGTATTGGCGCACAGACTGATGCACTGACCAAAGTATTGGCTCACTGACTGATGCACTGACCAACATATTGGCGCACAGACTGATGCACTGGCCAACGCATTGGCGCACAGACTGATGCAGTGACCAAAGTATTGGCACACTGACTGATGCACTGACCAAAGTATTGGCGCACTGACTGATGCACTGACCAACGCATTGGCGCGCTGACTGATGCACTGACCAACGTATTGGCGCACTGAATGATGCACTGACCAACATATTGGCGCACAGGCTGATGCACTGACCAACGCATTGGCGCACAGACTGATGCACTGACCAACATATTGGCGCACTGACTGATGCACTGACCAACATATTGGCGCACTGACTGATGCACTGACCAATGCATTGGCGCTCAGACTGATGCACTGACCAACGCAGTGGCACACTGACTGATGCACTGACCGCCTCATTGATGCACTGACTGTCGCACTGGCCGTTGCATTGGCACACTGGCTGATGCACTGTCCAACACACTGGTATACTGACTGATGCACTGTCCAACACATTGGCGCACAGACTGATGCACTGACCAACGCATTGGCATACAGACTGGCGCATTGGCACACTGACTGATGCACTGACCAACATATTGCCGGACAGTCTGATGCACTGACCAACGCATTGGCAATCAGACTGATGCACTGACCAACGCATTGGCACACTGTCTGATGCACTGACCAACGCATTGGCGCACTGACTGATGCACTGACTGACTCATTGGCACACTGACTGATGCACTGACTGGCTCATTGGCACACTGACTGATGCACTGACTGACACACTGGTATACTTACTGATGCACTGACCAACATATTGGCGCACTGACTGATGCACTGACCAACATATTGGCGCACTGACTGATGCACTGACCAATGCATTGGCGCTCAGACTGATGCACTGACCGATGCTTTGGCGCACAGACTGATGCACTGACCAACGTATTGGCGCACAGGCTGATGCACTGACCAACGCATTGGCACACAGACTGATGCACTGACCAACATATTGGCGCACAGACTGATGCACTGACCAACGCATTGGCACACAGACTGATGCACTGACCAACGCATTGGCACACAGACTGATGCACTGACCAACGCATTGGCACACAGACTGATGCACTGACCAACGCATTGGCACACAGACTGATGCACTGACCAACGCATCGGCACACTGACTGATGCACTGGCCAACGCATTGGCTCACAGACTGATGCACTGACCAACATATTGGCACACAGACTGATGCACTGACCAAAGTATTGGCGCACTGACTGATGCACTGACCAACGCATTGGCACACTGACTGATGCACTGACCAACATATTGGCACACAGACTGATGCACTGACCAACGTATTGGCGCACTGACTGATGCACTGAACAACGCATTGGCACACAGACTGGTGCACTGACCAACGCATTGGCACACTGACTGATGCACTGACCAATGTATTGGCGCACAGACTGATGCACTGACCAACGCATTGGCACACAGACTGATGCGCTGAACAACGCATTGGCACACAGACTGATGCACTGACCAACGCATTGGCGCTCAGACTGATGCACTGACCAACGCATTGGCGCACAGACTGATGCACTGATTAACGTATTGGCACACTGACCGATGCACTGACCAATGCATTGGCACACTGACTGATGCACTGACCAACGCATTGGCACACTGACTGATACACTGACCAACGCATTGGCACACAGACTGGTGCACTGACCAACGCATTGGCACACTGACTGATGTACTGACCAACGTATTGGCGCACAGACTGATGCACTGACCAAAGTATTGGCTCACTGACTGATGCACTGGCCAACATATTGGCACACAGACTGATGCACTGGCCAACGCATTGGCGCACAGACTGATGCAGTGACCAAAGTATTGGCACACTGACTGATGCACTGACCAACGCATTGGCGCACTGACTGATGCACTGACCAATGCATTGGCGCACAGACTGATGCACTGACCAACATATTGGCGCACAGACTGATGCACGGACCAACGCATTGGCACACTGACTGATGCACTGACTGACTCACTGACTGACGCATTGGCACACTGACTGACTCACTGACTGACTCACTGACTGACGCATCGGCACACTGACTGACTCACTGACTGACTCACTGACTGACGCATTGGCACGCTGACTGACTCACTGACTGACGCATTGGCACACTGACTGACTCACTGACTGACTCACTGACTGACGCATTGCCACACTGACTGATACACTGACCAACGCATTGGCACACAGACTGGTGCACTGACCAACGCATTGGCACACTGACTGATGTACTGACCAACGTATATGCGCACAGACTGATGCACTGACCAAAGTATTGGCTCACAGACTGATGCACTGACCAACGTATTGGCCCACAGGCTGATGCACTGACCAACGCATTGGCACACAGACTGATGCACTGACCAACATATTGGCGCACAGACTGATGCACTGACCAACGCATTGGCACACAGACTGATGCACTGACCAACGCATTGGCACACAGACTGATGCACTGACCAACGCATTGGCACACAGACTGATGCACTGACCAACGCATTGGCACACAGACTGATGCACTGACCAACGCATTGGCACACAGACTGATGCACTGACCAATGCATTGGCACACAGACTGATGCACTGACCAACGCATTGGCACACAGACTGATGCACTGACCAACGCATTGGCTCACAGACTGATGCACTGACCAAAGTATTGGCGCACTGACTGATGCACTGACCAACGCATTGGCACACTGACTGATGCACTGACCAACATATTGGCACACAGACTGATGCACTGACCAATGTATTGGCGCACTGACTGATGCACTGACCAACGCATTGGCACACTGACTGATGCACTGACCAACATATTGGCACACAGACTGATGCACTGACCAATGTATTGGCACACAGACTGATGCACTGACCAATGTATTGGCGCACTGACTGATGCACTGACCAACGCATTGGCACACAGTCTGGTGCACTGACCAACGCATTGGCACACTGACTGATGCACTGACCAATGTATTGGCGCACAGACTGATGCACTGACCAACGCATTGGCACACAGGCTGATGCGCTGACTAACGCATTGGCACACAGACTGATGCACTGACCAACGCATTGGCGCTCAGACTGATGCACTGACCAACGCATTGGCGCACAGACTGATGCACTGACCAACGTATTGGCACACTGACTGATGCACTGACCAATGCATTGGCACACTGACTGATGCACTGACCAACGCATTGGCACACTGACTGATACACTGACCAACGCATTGGCACACAGACTGGTGCACTGACCAACGCATTGGCACACTGACTGATGTACTGACCAACGTATTGGCGCACAGACTGATGCACTGACCAAAGTATTGGCTCACTGACTGATGCACTGACCAACATATTGGCGCACAGACTGATGCACTGGCCAACGCATTGGCGCACAGACTGATGCAGTGACCAAAGTATTGGCACACTGACTGATGCACTGACCAAAGTATAGGCGCACTGACTGATGCACTGACCAACGCATTGACGCACTGACTGATGCACTGACCAATGCATTGGCGCACAGACTGATGCACTGACCAACATATTGGCACACAGACTGATGCACTGACCAACGCATTGGCGCTCAGACTGATGCGATGACCAACGCATTGGCGCACAGACTGATGCACTGACCAACGTATTGGCACACTGACTGATGCACTGACCAATGCATTGGCACACTGACTGATGCACTGACCAACGCATTGGCACACTGACTGATACACTGACCAACGCATTGGCACACAGACTGGTGCACTGACCAACGCATTGGCACACTGACTGATGTACTGACCAACGTATTGGCGCACAGACTGATGCACTGACCAAAGTATTGGCTCACTGACTGATGCACTGACCAACATATTGGCGCACAGACTGATGCACTGGCCAACGCATTGGCGCACAGACTGATGCAGTGACCAAAGTATTGGCACACTGACTGATGCACTGACCAAAGTATTGGCGCACTGACTGATGCACTGACCAACGCATTGGCGCACTGACTGATGCACTGACCAATGCATTGGCGCACAGACTGATGCACTGACCAACATATTGGCGCACAGACTGATGCACTGACCAACGCATTGGCGCACAGACTGATGCACTGACCAACACATTGGCACTCTGACTGATGCACTGACCGACGCTTTGGCTCACAGACTGATGCACTGACCAACGTATTGGCGCACAGACTGATGCACTGACCAACGCACTGGCACACAGACTGATGCACTGACCAACATATTGGCGCACAGACTGATGCACTGACCAACGCATTGGCACACAGACTGATGCACTGACCAACATATTGGCGCACAGACTGATGCACTGACCAACGCATTGGCACACTGACTGATGTACTGACCAACGTATTGGCACACAGACTGATGCACTGACCAAAGTATTGGCTCACTGACTGATGCACTGACCAACATATTGGCGCACAGACTGATGCACTGGCCAACGCATTGGCGCACAGACTGATGCACTGACCAACGTATTGGCGCACAGACTGATGCACTGACCAACGCATTGGCACACAGACTGATGCACTGACCAACGTATTGGCGCACAGACTGATGCACTGACCAACGCATTGGTGCACTGACTGATGCACTGACCAACATATTGGCGCACTGACTGATGCACTGACCAATGCATTGGCGCACAGACTGATGCACTGACCAACATATTGGCGCACAGACTGATGCACTGACCAACGCATTGGCGCACAGACTGATGCACTGACCAACGCATTGGCACACTGACTGATGCACTGACCAACGCATTGGCGCACAGACTGATGCACTGACCAACGTATTGGCGCACAGACTGGTGCACTGACCAACGCATTGGCGCACAGACTGAAGCACTGACCAACGCATTGGCGCACTGACTGATGCACTGACCAACATATTGGCGCACTGACTGATGCACTGACCAAAGTATTGGGGCACTGACTGATGCACTGACCAACGCATTGGCACACAGCCTGATGCACTGACCAACATATTGGCGCACTGACTGATGCACTGACCAACGCATTGGCGCACTGACTGATGCACTGACCAAAGTATTGGGGCACTGACTGATGCACTGACCAACGCATTGGCACACAGACTGATGCACTGACCAACATATTCGCGCACTGACTGATGCACTGACCAACGCATTGGCGCACTGACTGATGCACTGGGCAACGCATTGGCGCACAGACTGATGCACTGACCAAAGTATTGGCGCACTGACTGATGCACTGACCAAAGCATTGGCGCACAGACTGATGCACTGACCAACGCATTGGCGCACAGACTGATGCACTGACCAAAGTATTGGCGCACTGACTGATGCACTGACCAACATATTGGCGCACAGACTGATGCACTGATCAACGCATTGGCGCACAGACTGATGCACTGACCAACGTATTGGCGCACAGACTGATGCACTGACCAACATATTGGCGCACAGACTGATGCACTGACCAACATATTGGCGCAGAGACTGATGCACTGACCAACATATTGGCGCACTGACTGATGCACTGACCAACATATTGGCGCACAGACTGATGCACTGACCAACGCATTGGCGCACAGACTGATGCACTGACCAACGCATTGGCGCACAGACTGATGCACTGACCAACGTATTGGCACACAGACTGATGCACTGACCAACATATTGGCGCACAGACTGATGCACTGACCAACATATTGGCCCAGTGACTGATGCACTGACCAACATATTGGCGCACAGACTGATGCACTGACCAACGCATTGGCACACAGACTGATGCACTGACCAACATACTGGCGCACAGACTGATGCACTGACCAACGCATTGGCACACAGACTGATGCACTGACTGACACACTGGTATACTGACTGATGCACTGACCGACGCTTTGGCGCACAGACTGATGCACTGACCAACGTATTGGCGCACAGACTGATGCACTGACCAACATATTGGCGCACTGACTGATGCACTGACCAACATATTGGCGCACTGACTGATGCACTGACCAACGCATTGGCGCACAGACTGATGCACTGACCAACGTATTGGCGCACAGACTGATGCACTGACAAACGCATTGGCGCACAGACTGATGCACTGACCAACGTATTGGCACACAGACTGATGCACTGACCAACATATTGGCGCACAGACTGATGCACTGACCAACGTATTGGCGCACAGACTGATGCACTGACCAACGTATTGGCGCACAGACTGATGCACTGACAAACGCATTGGCGCACAGACTGATGCACTGACCAACGTATTGGCGCACAGACTGATGCACTGACCAACGTATTGGCGCACAGACTGATGCACTGACAAACGCATTGGCGCACAGACTGATGCACTGACCAACGTATTGGCACACAGACTGATGCACTGACCAACATATTGGCGCACAGACTGATGCACTGACCAACATATTGGCGCACTGACTGAAGCACTGACCAACGCATTGGCACACAGACTGATGCACTGACCAACATATTGGCGCACAGACTGATGCACTGACCAACGCATTGGCACACAGACTGATGCACTGACTGACACACTGGTATACTGACTCATGCACTGACCGACGCTTTGGCGCACAGACTGATGCACTGACCAACATATTGCCGCACAGACTAATGCACTGACCAACGCATTGGCACACAGACTGATGCACTGACCAACATATTGGCGCGCAGACTGATGCACTGACCAACGCATTGGCACACAGACTGATGCACTGACCAACGCATTGGCACACAGACTGATGCACTGACCAACGCATTGGCACACAGACTGATGCACTGACCAACGCATTGGCACACAGACTGATGCACTGACCAACGCATTGGCGCACAGACTGATGCACTGACCAACGTATTGGCACACTGACTGATGCACTGACCAATGCATTGGCACACTGACTGATGCACTGACCAACGCATTGGCATACTGACTGATACACTGACCAACGCATTGGCACACAGACTGGTGCACTGACCAACGCATTGGCACACTGACTGATGCACTGACCAACGTATTGGCGCACAGACTGATGCACTGACCAAAGTATTGGCTCACTGACTGATGCACTGACCAACATATTGGCGCAGAGACTGATGCACTGGACAACGCATTGGCGCACAGACTGATGCACTGACCAACGTATTGGCACACTGACTGATGCACTGACCAAAGTATTGGCGCTCTGACTGATGCACTGACCAACGCATTGGCGCACTGACTGATGCACTGACCAAAGTATTGGCGCACTGACTGATGCACTGACCAATGTATTGGCACACTGACTGATGCACTGACCAACGCATTGGCGCGCTGACTGATGCACTGACCAACGTATTGGCGCACTGACTGATGCACTGACCAACGCATTGGCGCACAGACTGATGCACTGACCAACGCATTGGCGCGCTGACTGATGCACTGACCAACGTATTGGCGCACTGAATGATGCACTGACCAACATATTGGCGCACAGGCTGATGCACTGACCAACGCATTGGCGCACAGACTGATGCACTGACCAACATATTGGCGCACTGACTGATGCACTGACCAACATATTGGCGCACTGACTGATGCACTGACCAATGCATTGGCGCACAGACTGATGCACTGACCATCGCATTGGCACACAGACTGATGCACTGACCAACACATTGGCACACTGACTGATGCACTGACCAACATATTGGCGCACAGACTGATGCACTGACCAACGCATTGGCGCACAGACTGATGCACTGACCAACACATTGGCACACTGACTGATGCACTGACCGACGCTTTGGCGCACAGACTGATGCACTGACCAACGTATTGGCGCACAGGCTGATGCACTGACCAACGCATTGGCACACAGACTGATGCACTGACCAACATATTGGCGCACAGACTGATGCACTGACCAACGCATTGGCACACAGACTGATGCACTGACCAACGCATTGGCACACAGACTGATGCACTGACCAACGCATTGGCACACAGACTGATGCACTGACCAACGCATTGGCACACAGACTGATGCACTGACCAACGCATTGGCACACTGACTGATGCACTGGCCAACGCATTGGCTCACAGACTGATGCACTGACCAACATATTGGCACACAGACTGATGCACTGACTGACTCACTGACTGACGCACTGACTGACTCACTGACTGACTCACTGACTGACGCATTGGCACACTGACTGACTCACTGACTGACTCACTGACTGATGCATTGGCACACTGACTGACTCACTGACTGACTCACTGACTGACGCATTGGCACACTGACTGAATCACTAACTGACTCACTGACAGACGCACTGACTGACGCATTGAAAAACTGACTGACTCTCTGACTGACTCACTGACTGACTCACTGACTGACTCACTGACTGACTCACTGACTGACTCACTGACTGACGCATTGGCACACTGACTGACTAACTGACTGACGCATTGGCACACTGACTGACTCATTGACTGACTCACTGACTGACGCATTGGCAAACTGACTGACTCACTGACTGACTCACTGACTGACGCATTGGCACACTGACTGACTCACTGACTGACTCACTGACTGACTCACTGACTGACTCACTGACTGACGCATTGGCACACTGACTGACTCACTGACTGACTGACGCATTGGCACACTGACTGACTCACTGACTGACTCACTGACTGACTCACTGACTGACACATTGGCACACTGACTGACTCACTGACTGACTCACTGACTGACTCACTGACTGACGCATTGGCACACTGACTGACTCACTGACTGACTCACTGACTGACGCACTGACTGACTCACTGACTGACTCACTGACTGACGCATTGGCACACTGACTGACTCACTGACTGACTCACTGACTGATGCATTGGCACACTGACTGACTCACTGACTGACTCACTGACTGACGAATTGGCACACTGACTGACTCACTGACTGATGCATTGGCACACTGACTGACTCACTGACTGACTCACTGACAGATGCACTGACTGACGCATTGACAAACTGACTGACTCACTGACTGACTCACTGACTGACTCACTGACTGACGCATTGGCACACTGACTGACGCACTGACTGACTCACTGACTGACGCATTGGCACACTGACTGACTCACTGACTGACTGACGCATTGGCGCACTGACTGACTCACTGACTGACTCACTGACTGACGCATTGGCACACTGACTGACTCACTGACTGACGCACTGACTGACGCATTGACTGACTCACTGACTGATGCATTGGCACACTGACTGACTCACTGACTGACGCATTGGCACACTGACTGACTCACTGACTGACTCACTGACTGACGCATTGGCACACTGACTGACTCACTGACTGACGCACTGACTGACGCATTGACTGACTCACTGACTGACACATTGCACACTGACTGACTCACTGACTGACTCACTGACTGACTCACTGACTGACGCATTGGCACACTGACTGACTCACTGACTGACGCTTTAGCACATGACTGACGCACTGACTGACTCACTGACTGACGCTTTGGCACACTGACTGACTCACTGACTGACTCACTGACTGACGCATTGGCACACTGACTGACTCACTGACTGACGCACTGACTGACGCATTGACAAACTGACTAACTCACTGACTGACTAACTGACTGACTCACTGACTGACTCACTGACTGACTCACTGACTGACGCATTGGCACACTGACTGACTCGCTGACTGACTCACTGACTGATGCATTGGCACACGGACTGACTCACTGACTGACGCATTGGCACACTGAGTGACTCACTGACTGACGCATTGGCATACTGACTGACTCACTGACTGACTCACTGACTGACGCATTGACACACTGACTGACTCATTGACTGACGCATTGGCACACTGACTGACTCACTGACTGACGCATTAGCACACTGACTGACTCACTGGCTGACTCACTGACTGACTCACTGACTGACTCACTGACTGACGCATTGGCACACTGACTGACTCACTGACTGACTCACCGACTGACTCACTGACTGACGCATTGGCACACTGACTGACTCACTGACTGACTCACTGACTGACTCACTTACTGACTCACTGACTGACTCACTGACTGATGCATTGGCACACTGACTGACTCACTGACTGACGCATTGGCACACTGACTGACTCACTGACTGACTCACTGACTGACTCACTGACTGACGCATTGGCACACTGACTGACTCACTGACTGATGCATTGGCGCACTGACTGACTCACTGACTGATGCATTGGCATACTGGCTGACTCACTGACTGACTCACTGACTGACGCATTGGCGCACTGACTGACTCACTGACTGATGCATTGGCATACTGACTGACTCACTGACTGACTCACTGACTGACGCATTGGCGCACTGACTGACTCACTGACTGACGCATTGGCACACTGACTGACTCACGGACTGACTCACTGACTGACGCATTGGCACACTGACTGACTCACTGTCTGACGCATTGGCACGCTGACTGACTCACTGACTGACGCATTGGCACACTGACTGACTCACTGACTGACTCACTGACTGACGCATTGGCACACTGACTGACTCACTGACTGACTCGCTGACTGACTCACTGACTGACTCACTGACTGACGCATTGGCACACTGACTGACTCACTGATTGACTCACTGACTGACGCATTGGCACACTGACTGACTCGCTGTCTGACGCATTGGCACACTGACTGACTCACTGATTGACTCACTGACTGACTCACTGACTGACGCATTGGCACACTGACTGACTCACTGACTGACTCACTGACTGACTCACTGACTGACTCACTGACTGTCGCACTGACTGACTCACTGACTGACTCACTGAGTGACTCACTGACTGACTCACTGACTGACGCATTGGCACACTGACTGACTCACTGACTGACTCACTGACTGACGCATTGGCACACTGACTGACTCACTGACTGACGCATTGGCACACTGACTGACTCACTGGCTGACTCACTGACTGACTCACTGACTGACTCACTGACTGACTCACAGACTGACTCACTGACTGACGCATTGGCACACTGACTGACTCACTGACTGACTCACTGACTGACTCACTGACTGACACATTTGCACACTGACTGACTCACTGACTGACTCACTGACTGACTCACTGACTGGCGCATTGGCACACTGACTGACTCACTGACTGACTCACTGACTGACGCATTGGCACACTGACTGACTCACTGAATGACTCACTGACTGACGCATTGGCACACTGACTGACTCACTGACTGACGCATTGGCACACTGACTGACTCATTGACTGACTCACTGACTGACGCATTGGCACACTGACTGACTCACTGACTGATTCACTGACTGACGCATTGGCACACTGACAGACTCAATGACTGACTCACTGACTGACTCACTGACTGACTCACTGACTGACGCATTGGCACACTGACTGACTCACTGACTGACTGACACATTGGCACACTGACTGACTCACTGACTGACTCACTGACTGACTCACTGACTGACGCATTGGCACACTGAGTGACTCACTGACTGACTCACTGACTGACTCACTGACTGACGCATTGGCACACTGACTGACTCACTGACTGACTCACTGACTGACGCACTGACTGACTCACTGACTGACGCATTGGCGCACTGACTGACTCACTGACTGACGCATTGGCACACTGACTGACTCACTGACTGACTCACTGACTGACGCATTGGCACACTGACTGACTCACTGACTGACGCATTGGCACGCTGACTGACTCACTGACTGACGCATTTGCACACTGACTGACTCACTGACTGACGCATTGGCACACTGACTGACTCACTGACTGACTCACTGACTGACGCATTGGCACACTGACTGACTCACTGACTGACTCGCTGACTGACGCATTGGCACACTGACTGACTCACTGATTGACTCACTGACTGACTCACTGACTGACTCACTGACTGACGCATTGGCACACTGACTGACTCACTGACTGACTCACTGACTGACTCACTGACTGACTCACTGACTGACGCACTGACTGACTCACTGACTGACTCACTGAGTGACTCACTGACTGACTCACTGACTGACGCATTGGCACACTGACTGACTCACTGACTGACGCATTGGCACACTGACTGACTCACTGACTGACGCATTGGCACACTGACTGACTCACTGGCTGACTCACTGACTGACTCACTGACTGACTCACTGACTGACTCACAGACTGACTCACTGACTGACGCATTGGCACACTGACTGACTCATTGACTGACTCACTGACTGACTCACTGACTGACACATTTGCACACTCACTGACTCACTGACTGACTCACTGACTGACTCACTGACTGACGCATTGGCACACTGACTGACTCACTGACTGACTCACTGACTGACACATTTGCACACTGACTGACTCACTGACTGACTCACTGACTGACTCACTGACTGACGCACTGACTGACTCATTGGCTGACTCACTGAGTGACTCACTGACTGACTCACTGACTGACGCATTGGCACACTGACTGACTCACTGACTGACTCACTGACTGACGCATTGGCACACTGACTGACTCACTGACTGACGCATTGGCACACTGACTGACTCACTGGCTGACTCACTGACTGACTCACTGACTGACTCACTGACTGACTCACAGACTGACTCACTGACTGACGCATTGGCACACTGACTGACTCATTGACTGACTCACTGACTGACTCACTGACTGACACATTTGCACACTGACTGACTCACTGACTGACTCACTGACTGACTCACTGACTGACGCATTGGCACACTGACTGACTCACTGACTGACTCACTGACTGACGCATTGGCACACTGACTGACTCACTGAATGACTCACTGACTGACGCATTGGCACACTGACTGACTCACTGACTGACGCATTGGCACACTGACTGACTCATTGACTGACTCACTGACTGACGCATTGGCACACTGACTGACTCACTGACTGATTCACTGACTGACGCATTGGCACACTGACTGACTCACTGACTGACTGACACATTGGCACACTGACTGACTCACTGACTGACTGACACATTGGCACACTGACTGACTCACTGACTGACTCACTGACTGACTCACTGACTGACGCATTGGCACACTGAGTGACTCACTGACTGACTCACTGACTGACTCACTGACTGACGCATTGGCACACTGACTGACTCACTGACTGACTCACTGACTGACTCACTGACTGACGCATTGGCACACTGAGTGACTCACTGACTGACTCACTGACTGACTCACTGACTGACGCATTGGCACACTGACTGACTCACTGACTGACTCACTGACTGACGCACTGACTGACTCACTGACTGACTCACTGACTGACGCATTGGCACACTGACTGACTCACTGACTGATGCATTGGCACACTGACTGACTCACTGACTGACGCATTGACACACTGACTGACTCACTGACTGACGCATTGGCACACTGACTGACTCACTGACTGACGCATTGGCACACTGACTGACTCACTGGCTGACTCACTGACTGACTCACTGACTGACTCACTGACTGACTCACTGACTGACGCATTGGCACACTGACTGACTCACTGACTGACTCACTGACTGACTCACTGACTGACGCATTGGCACACTGACTGACTCACTGACTGACTCACTGACTGACTCACTTACTGACTCACTGACTGACTCACTGACTGATGCATTGGCACACTGACTGACTCACTGACTGACGCATTGGCACACTGACTGACTCACTGACAGACTCACTGACTGACTCACTGACTGACGCATTGGCATACTGGCTGACTCACTGACTGACTCACTGACTGACGCATTGGCGCACTGACTGACTCACTGACTGATGCATTGGCATACTGACTGACTCACTGACTGACTCACTGACTGACGCATTGGCGCACTGACTGACTCACTGACTGACGCATTGGCACACTGACTGACTCACTGGCTGACTCACTGACTGACGCATTGGCACACTGACTGACTCACTGACTGACGCATTGGCACGCTGACTGATTCACTGACTGACGCATTGGCACACTGACTGACTCACTGACTGACGCATTGGCACACTGACTGACTCACTGACTGACTCACTGACTGACGCATTGGCACACTGACTGACTCACTGACTGACTCGCTGACTGACGCATTGGCACACTGACTGACTCACTGACTGACTCACTGACTGACTCACTGACTGACTCACTGACTGACGCACTGACTGACTCACTGACTGACTCACTGAGTGACTCACTGACTGACTCACTGACTGACGCATTGGCACACTGACTGACTCACTGACTGATTCACTGACTGACGCATTGGCACACTGACTGACTCACTGACTGACTCACTGACTGACTCACTGACTGACACATTTGCACACTGACTGACTCACTGACTGACGCATTGGCACACTGACTGACTCACTGACTGACGCATTGGCACACTGACTGACTCACTGGCTGACTCACTGACTGACTCACTGACTGACTCACTGACTGACTCACAGACTGACTCACTGACTGACGCATTGGCACACTGACTGACTCATTGACTGACTCACTGACTGACTCACTGACTGACACATTTGCACACTGACTGACTCACTGACTGACTCACTGACTGACTCACTGACTGACGCATTGGCACACTGACTGACTCACTGACTGACTCACTGACTGACGCATTGGCACACTGACTGACTCACTGAATGACTCACTGACTGACGCATTGGCACACTGACTGACTCACTGACTGACGCATTGGCACACTGACTGACTCATTGACTGACTCACTGACTGACGCATTGGCACACTGACTGACTCACTGACTGATTCACTGACTGACGCATTGGCACACTGACTGACTCACTGACTGACTGACACATTGGCACACTGACTGACTCACTGACTGACTGACACATTGGCACACTGACTGACTCACTGACTGACTCACTGACTGACTCACTGACTGACGCATTGGCACACTGAGTGACTCACTGACTGACTCACTGACTGACTCACTGACTGACGCATTGGCACACTGACTGACTCACTGACTGACTCACTGACTGACTCACTGACTGACGCATTGGCACACTGAGTGACTCACTGACTGACTCACTGACTGACTCACTGACTGACGCATTGGCACACTGACTGACTCACTGACTGACTCACTGACTGACGCACTGACTGACTCACTGACTGACTCACTGACTGACGCATTGGCACACTGACTGACTCACTGACTGACTCACTGACTGATGCATTGGCACACTGACTGACTCACTGACTGACGCATTGACACACTGACTGACTCACTGACTGACGCATTGGCACACTGACTGACTCACTGACTGACGCATTGGCACACTGACTGACTCACTGGCTGACTCACTGACTGACTCACTGACTGACTCACTGACTGACTCACTGACTGACGCATTGGCACACAGACTGACTCACTGACTGACTCACTGACTGACTCACTGACTGACGCATTGGCACACTGACTGACTCACTGACTGACTCACTGACTGACTCACTTACTGACTCACTGACTGACTCACTGACTGATGCATTGGCGCACTGACTGACTCACTGACTGACGCATTGGCACACTGACTGACTCACTGACAGACTCACTGACTGACTCACTGACTGACGCATTGGCATACTGGCTGACTCACTGACTGACTCACTGACTGACGCATTGGCGCACTGACTGACTCACTGACTGATGCATTGGCATACTGACTGACTCACTGACTGACTCACTGACTGACGCATTGGCGCACTGACTGACTCACTGACTGACGCATTGGCACACTGACTGACTCACTGGCTGACTCACTGACTGACGCATTGGCACACTGACTGACTCACTGACTGACGCATTGGCACGCTGACTGACTCACTGACTGACGCATTGGCACACTGACTGACTCACTGACTGACGCATTGGCACACTGACTGACTCACTGACTGACTCACTGACTGACGCATTGGCACACTGACTGACTCACTGACTGACTCGCTGACTGACGCATTGGCACACTGACTGACTCACTGATTGACTCACTGACTGACTCACTGACTGACGCATTGGCACACTGACTGACTCACTGACTGACTCACTGACTGACTCACTGACTGACTCACTGACTGACGCACTGACTGACTCACTGACTGACTCACTGAGTGACTCACTGACTGACTCACTGACTGACGCATTGGCACACTGACTGACTCACTGACTGATTCACTGACTGACTCACTGACTGACTCACTGACTGACTCACAGACTGACTCACTGACTGACGCATTGGCACACTGACTGACTCACTGACTGACTCACTGACTGACACATTTGCACACAGACTGACTCACTGACTGACTCACTGACTGACTCACTGACTGACGCATTGGCACACTGACTGACTCACTGACTGACTCACTGACTGACACATTGGCACACTGACTGACTCACTGAATGACTCACTGACTGACGCATTGGCACACTGACTGACTCACTGACTGACGCATTGGCACACTGACTGACTCATTGACTGACTCACTGACTGACGCATTGGCACACTGACTGACTCACTGACTGATTCACTGACTGACGCATTGGCACACTGACTGACTCAATGACTGACTCACTGACTGACTCACTGACTGACTCACTGACTGACGCATTGGCACACTGACTGACTCACTGACTGACTGACACATTGGCACACTGACTGACTCACTGACTGACTCACTGACTGACTCACTGACTGACGCATTGGCACACTGAGTGACTCACTGACTGACTCACTGACTGACTCACTGACTGACGCATTGGCACACTGACTGACTCACTGACTGACTCACTGACTGACGCACTGACTGACTCACTGACTGACTCACTGACTGACGCATTGGCACACTGACTGACTCACTGACTGACGCATTGGCACACTGACTGACTCACTGACTGACTCACTGACAGACGCACTGACTGACGCATTGACAAACTGACTGACTCACTGACTGACTCACTGACTGACTCACTCACTGACTGACTGACTGACGCACTGACTTACGCATTGGCTCACTGACTGACTCACTGACTGACTCACTGACTGACGCATTGGCACACTGACTGACGCACTGACTGACTCACTGACTGACGCATTGGCACACTGACTGACTCACTGACTGACTCACTGACAAACGCATTGGCGCACTGACTGACTCACTGACTGACTCACTGACTGACGCATTGGCACACTGACTGACTCACTGACTAACGCACTGACTGACGCATTGACTGACTCACTGACTGACGCATTGGCACACTGACTGACTCACTGACTGACGCATTGGCACACTGACTGACTCACTGACTGACTCACTGACTGACGCATTGGCACACTGACTGACTCACTGACTGACTCACTGACTGACTCACTGACTGACGCATTGGCACACTGACTGACTCACTGACTGACTCACTGACTGACGCTTTAGCACATGACTGACGCACTGACTGACTCACTGACTGACGCTTTGGCACACTGACTGACTCACTGACTGACTCACTGACTGACGCATTGGCACACTGACTGACTCACTGACTGACGCACTGATTGACGCATTGACAAACTGACTAACTCACTGACTGACTAACTGACTGACTCACTGACTGACTCACTGACTGACTGACTCACTGACTGACGCATTGGCACACTGACTGACTCGCTGACTGACTCACTGACTGACGCATTGGCACACGGACTGACTCACTGACTGACGCATTGGCACACTGAGTGACTCACTGACTGACGCATTGGCATACTGACTGACTCACTGACTGACTCACTGACTGACGCATTGACACACTGACTGACTCACTGACTGACGCATTGGCACACTGACTGACTCACTGACTGATGCATTGGCACACTGACTGACTCACTGGCTGACTCACTGACTGACTCACTGACTGACGCATTGGCACACTGACTGACTCACTGACTGACTCACTGACTAACTCACTGACTGACTCACTGACTGATGCATTGGTACACTGACTGACTCACTGACTGATGCATTGGCACACTGACTGACTCACTGACTGACTCACTGACTGACTCACTGACTGACGCATTGGCATACTGGCTGACTCACTGACTGACTCACTGACTGACGCATTGGCGCACTGACTGACTCACAGACTGACGCATTGGCATACTGACTGACTCACTGACTGACTCACTGACTGACGCATTGGCGCACTGACTGACTCACTGACTGACGCATTGGCACACTGACTGACTCACTGACTGACTCACTGACTGACGCATTGGCACGCTGACTGACTCACTGACTGACGCATTGGCACACTGACTGACTCACTGACTGACGCATTGGCACACTGACTGACTCACTGACTGACTCACTGACTGACGCATTGGCACACTGACTGACTCACTGACTGACTCGCTGACTGACGCATTGGCACACTGACTGACTCACTGATTGACTCACTGACTGACTCACTGACTGACGCATTGGCACACTGACTGACTCACTGACTGACTCACTGACTGACTCACTGACTGACTCACTGACTGACGCACTGACTGACTCACTGACTGACTCACTGAGTGACTCACTGACTGACTCACTGACTGACGCATTGGCACACTGACTGACTCACTGACTGATTCACTGACTGACTCACTGACTGACTCACTGACTGACTCACAGACTGACTCACTGACTGACGCATTGGCACACTGACTGACTCACTGACTGACTCACTGACTGACACATTTGCACACAGACTGACTCACTGACTGACTCACTGACTGACTCACTGACTGACGCATTGGCACACTGACTGACTCACTGACTGACTCACTGACTGACACATTGGCACACTGACTGACTCACTGAATGACTCACTGACTGACGCATTGGCACACTGACTGACTCACTGACTGACGCATTGGCACACTGACTGACTCATTGACTGACTCACTGACTGACGCATTGGCACACTGACTGACTCACTGACTGATTCACTGACTGACGCATTGGCACACTGACTGACTCAATGACTGACTCACTGACTGACTCACTGACTGACTCACTGACTGACGCATTGGCACACTGACTGACTCACTGACTGACTGACACATTGGCACACTGACTGACTCACTGACTGACTCACTGACTGACTCACTGACTGACGCATTGGCACACTGAGTGACTCACTGACTGACTCACTGACTGACTCACTGACTGACGCATTGGCACACTGACTGACTCACTGACTGACTCACTGACTGACGCACTGACTGACTCACTGACTGACTCACTGACTGACGCATTGGCACACTGACTGACTCACTGACTGACGCATTGGCACACTGACTGACTCACTGACTGACTCACTGACAGACGCACTGACTGACGCATTGACAAACTGACTGACTCACTGACTGACTCACTGACTGACTCACTCACTGACTGACTGACTGACGCACTGACTTACGCATTGGCTCACTGACTGACTCACTGACTGACTCACTGACTGACGCATTGGCACACTGACTGACGCACTGACTGACTCACTGACTGACGCATTGGCACACTGACTGACTCACTGACTGACTCACTGACAAACGCATTGGCGCACTGACTGACTCACTGACTGACTCACTGACTGACGCATTGGCACACTGACTGACTCACTGACTAACGCACTGACTGACGCATTGACTGACTCACTGACTGACGCATTGGCACACTGACTGACTCACTGACTGACGCATTGGCACACTGACTGACTCACTGACTGACTCACTGACTGACGCATTGGCACACTGACTGACTCACTGACTGACTCACTGACTGACTCACTGACTGACGCATTGGCACACTGACTGACTCACTGACTGACTCACTGACTGACGCTTTAGCACATGACTGACGCACTGACTGACTCACTGACTGACGCTTTGGCACACTGACTGACTCACTGACTGACTCACTGACTGACGCATTGGCACACTGACTGACTCACTGACTGACGCACTGATTGACGCATTGACAAACTGACTAACTCACTGACTGACTAACTGACTGACTCACTGACTGACTCACTGACTGACTGACTCACTGACTGACGCATTGGCACACTGACTGACTCGCTGACTGACTCACTGACTGACGCATTGGCACACGGACTGACTCACTGACTGACGCATTGGCACACTGAGTGACTCACTGACTGACGCATTGGCATACTGACTGACTCACTGACTGACTCACTGACTGACGCATTGACACACTGACTGACTCACTGACTGACGCATTGGCACACTGACTGACTCACTGACTGATGCATTGGCACACTGACTGACTCACTGGCTGACTCACTGACTGACTCACTGACTGACGCATTGGCACACTGACTGACTCACTGACTGACTCACTGACTAACTCACTGACTGACTCACTGACTGATGCATTGGTACACTGACTGACTCACTGACTGATGCATTGGCACACTGACTGACTCACTGACTGACTCACTGACTGACTCACTGACTGACGCATTGGCATACTGGCTGACTCACTGACTGACTCACTGACTGATGCATTGGCGCACTGACTGACTCACAGACTGACGCATTGGCATACTGACTGACTCACTGACTGACTCACTGACTGACGCATTGGCGCACTGACTGACTCACTGACTGACGCATTGGCACACTGACTGACTCACTGACTGACTCACTGACTGACGCATTGGCACGCTGACTGACTCACTGACTGATGCATTGGCACACTGACTGACTCACTGACTGACTCACTGACTGACGCATTGGCACACTGACTGACTCACTGACTGACTCACTGACTGACTCACTGACTGACGCATTGGCGCACTGACTGACTCACTGACTGACGCATTGGCACACTGACTGACTCACTGACTGACTCACTGACTGACGCATTGGCACACTGACTGACTCACTGACTGACGCATTGGCACGCTGACTGACTCACTGACTGACGCATTGGCACACTGACTGACTCACTGACTGACGCATTGGCACACTGACTTACTCACTGACTGACTCACTGACTGACGCATTGGCACACTGACTGACTCACTGACTGACTCACTGACTGACGCATTGGCACACTGACTGACTCACTGACTGACGCACTGATTGACGCATTGACAAACTGACTAACTCACTGACTGACTAACTGACTGACTCACTGACTGACTCACTGACTGACTGACTCACTGACTGACGCATTGGCACACTGACTGACTCGCTGACTGACTCACTGACTGACGCATTGGCACACGGACTGACTCACTGACTGACGCATTGGCACACTGAGTGACTCACTGACTGACGCATTGGCATACTGACTGACTCACTGACTGACTCACTGACTGACGCATTGGCACACTGACTGACTCACTGACTGATGCATTGGCACACTGACTGACTCACTGGCTGACTCACTGACTGACTCACTGACTGACTCACTGACTGACGCATTGGCACACTGACTGACTCACTGACTGACTCACTGACTGACTCACTGACTGACGCATTGGCACACTGACTGACTCACTGACTGACTCACTGACTAACTCACTGACTGACTCACTGACTGATGCATTGGCACACTGACTGACTCACTGACTGATGCATTGGCACACTGACTGACTCACTGACTGACTCACTGACTGACTCACTGACTGACGCATTGGCATACTGGCTGACTCACTGAATGACTCACTGACTGACGCATTGGCGCACTGACTGACTCACAGACTGACGCATTGGCATACTGACTGACTCACTGACTGACTCACTGACTGACGCATTGGCGCACTGACTGACTCACTGACTGACGCATTGGCACACTGACTGACTCACTGACTGACTCACTGACTGACGCATTGGCACGCTGACTGACTCACTGACTGATGCATTGGCACACTGACTGACTCACTGACTGACGCATTCGCACACTGACTGACTCACTGACTGACTCACTGACTGACGCATTGGCACACTGACTGACTCACTGACTGACGCATTGGCACACTGACTGACTCACTGACTGACTCACTGACTGACGCATTGGCACACTGACTGACTCACTGACTGACGCATTGGCACGCTGACTGACTCACTGACTGACGCATTGGCACACTGACTGACTCACTGACTGACGCATTGGCACACTGACTTACTCACTGACTGACTCACTGACTGACGCATTGGCACACTGACTGACTCACTGACTGACTCACTGACTGACGCATTGGCACACTGACTGACTCACTGACTGACGCACTGATTGACGCATTGACAAACTGACTAACTCACTGACTGACTAACTGACTGACTCACTGACTGACTCACTGACTGACTGACTCACTGACTGACGCATTGGCACACTGACTGACTCACTGACTGACTCACTGACTGACGCATTGGCACACGGACTGACTCACTGACTGACGCATTGGCACACTGAGTGACTCACTGACTGACGCATTGGCATACTGACTGACTCACTGACTGACTCACTGACTGACGCATTGACACACTGACTGACTCACTGACTGACGCATTGGCACACTGACTGACTCACTGACTGATGCATTGGCACACTGACTGACTCACTGGCTGACTCACTGACTGACTCACTGACTGACTCACTGACTGACGCATTGGCACACTGACTGACTCACTGACTGACTCACTGACTGACTCACTGACTGACGCATTGGCACACTGACTGACTCACTGACTGACTCACTGACTAACTCACTGACTGACTCACTGACTGATGCATTGGCACACTGACTGACTCACTGACTGATGCATTGGCACACTGACTGACTCACTGACTGACTCACTGACTGACTCACTGACTGACGCATTGGCATACTGGCTGACTCGCTGACTGACTCACTGACTGACGCATTGGCGCACTGACTGACTCACAGACTGACGCATTGGCATACTGACTGACTCACTGACTGACTCACTGACTGACGCATTGGCGCACTGACTGACTCACTGACTGACGCATTGGCACACTGACTGACTCACTGACTGACTCACTGACTGACGCATTGGCACGCTGACTGACTCAATGACTGATGCATTGGCACACTGACTGACTCACTGACTGACGCATTGGCACACTGACTGACTCACTGACTGACTCACTGACTGACGCATTGGCACACTGACTGACTCACTGACTGACTCACTGACTGACTCACTGACTGACGCATTGGCGCACTGACTGACTCACTGACTGACGCATTGGCACACTGACTGACTCACTGACTGACTCACTGACTGACGCATTAGCACACTGACTGACTCACTGACTGACGCATTGGCACGCTGACTGACTCACTGACTGACGCATTGGCACACTGACTGACTCACTGACTGACGCATTGGCACACTGACTTACTCACTGACTGACTCACTGACTGACGCATTGGCACACTGACTGACTCACTGACTGACTCGCTGACTGACGCATTGGCACACTGACTGACTCACTGATTGAATCACTGACTGACTCACTGACTGACGCATTGGCACACTGACTGACTCACTGACTGACGCATTGGCACACTGACTGACTCACTGACTGACTGACGCATTGGCACACTGACTGACTCACTGACTGACTCACTGACTGACTCACTGACTGACGCATTGGCACACTGTCTGACTCACTGACTGACTCACTGACTGACACATTGACTGACTCACAGACTGACTCACTGACTGACGCATTGGCACACTGACTGACTCACTGACTGACTCACTGACTGACACATTGGCACACTGACTGACGCACTGACTGACTCACTGATTGACTCACTGACTGACGCATTGGCACACTGACTGACTCACTGACTGACTCACTGACTGATGCATTGGCACACTGACTGACTCACTGACTGACGCATTGGCACACTGACTGACTCACTGACTGACTCACTGACTGACTCACTGACTTACGCATTGGCACACTGGCTGACTCACTGACTGACTCACTGACTGACGCATTGGCACACGGACTGACTCACTGACTGACGCATTGGCACACTGAGTGACTCACTGACTGACGCATTGGCATACTGACTGACTCACTGACTGACTCACTGACTGACGCATTGACACACAGACTGACTCACTGACTGACGCATTGGCACACTGACTGACTCACTGACTGATGCATTGGCACACTGACTGACTCACTGGCTGACTCACTGACTGACTCACTGACTGACTCACTGACTGACTCACTGACTGACTCACTGACTGACGCATTGGCACACTGACTGACTCACTGACTGACTCACTGACTGACTCACTGACTGACTCACTGACTGATGCATTGGCACACTGACTGACTCACTGACTGACTCACTGACTGACTCACTGACTGACGCATTGGCATACTGGGTGACTCACTGACTGACTCACTGACTGACGCATTGGCGCACTGACTGACTCACAGACTGACGCATTGGCATACTGACTGACTCACTGACTGACGCATTGGCGCACTGACTGACTCACTGACTGACGCATTGGCACACTGACTGACTCACTGACTGACTCACTGACTGACGCATTGGCACGCTGACTGACTCACTGACTGGCGCATTGGCACACTGACTGACTCACTGACTGACGCATTGGCACACTGACTGACTCACTGACTGACTCACTGACTGACGCATTGGCACACTGACTGACTCACTGACTGACTCACTGACTGACTCACTGACTGACGCATTGGCGCACTGACTGACTCACTGACTGACGCATTGGCACACTGACTGACTCACTGACTGACTCACTGACTGACTCACTGACTGACGCATTGGCATACTGGGTGACTCACTGACTGACTCACTGACTGACGCATTGGCGCACTGACTGACTCACAGACTGACGCATTGGCATACTGACTGACTCACTGACTGACGCATTGGCGCACTGACTGACTCACTGACTGACGCATTGGCACACTGACTGACTCACTGACTGACTCACTGACTGACGCATTGGCACGCTGACTGACTCACTGACTGGCGCATTGGCACACTGACTGACTCACTGACTGACGCATTGGCACACTGACTGACTCACTGACTGACTCACTGACTGACGCATTGGCACACTGACTGACTCACTGACTGACTCACTGACTGACTCACTGACTGACGCATTGGCGCACTGACTGACTCACTGACTGACGCATTGGCACACTGACTGACTCACTGACTGACTCACTGACTGACGCATTGGCACACTGACTGACTCACTGACTGACGCATTGGCACGCTGACTGACTCACTGACTGACGCATTGGCACACTGACTGACTCACTGACTGACGCATTGGCACACTGACTGACTCACTGACTGACTCACTGACTGACGCATTGGCACACTGACTGACTCACTGACTGACTCGCTGACTGACGCATTGGCACACTGACTGACTCACTGATTGACTCACTGACTGACTCACTGACTGACGCATTGGCACACTGACTGACTCACTGACTGACTCACTGACTGACGCATTGGCACACTGACTGACTCACTGACTGACTGACGCATTGGCACACTGACTGACTCACTGACTGACTCACTGACTGACTCACTGACTGACGCATTGGCACACTGTCTGACTCACTGACTGACTCACTGACTGACTCACTGACTGACACATTGACTGACTCACAGACTGACTCACTGACTGACGCATTGGCACACTGACTGACTCACTGACTGACTCACTGACTGACACATTGGCACACTGACTGACGCACTGACTGACTCACTGATTGACTCACTGACTGACGCATTGGCACACTGACTGACTCACTGACTGACTCACTGACTGATGCATTGGCACACTGACTGACTCACTGACTGACGCATTGGCACACTGACTGACTCACTGACTGACTCACTGACTGACTCACTGACTGACGCATTGGCATACTGGCTGACTCACTGACTGACTCACTGACTGACGCATTGGCGCACTGACTGACTCACTGACTGATGCATTGGCATACTGACTGACTCACTGACTGACTCACTGACTGACGCATTGGCGCACTGACTGACTCACTGACTGACGCATTGGCACACTGACTGACTCACTGACTGACTCACTGACTGACGCATTGGCACAGTGACTGACTCACTGACTGACGCATTGGCACACTGACTGACTCACTGACTGACGCATTGGCACACTGACTGACTCACTGACTGACGCATTGGCACACTGACTGACTCACTGACTGACTCACTGACTGACGCATTGGCACACTGACTGACTCACTGACTGACTCGCTGCCTGACGCATTGGCACATTGACTGACTCACTGATTGACTCACTGACTGACTCACTGACTGACGCATTGGCACACTGACTGACTCACTGACTGACTCACTGACTGACTCACTGACTGACTCACTGACTGACTCACTGACTGACGCACTGACTGACTCACTGACTGACTCACTGAGTGACTCACTGACTGACTCACTGACTGACGCATTGGCACACTGACTGACTCACTGACTGACGCATTGGCACACTGACTGACTCACTGACTGACGCATTGGCACACTGACTGACTCACTGGCTGACTCACTGACTGACTCACTGACTGACTCACTGACTGACGCATTGGCACACTGACTGACTCACTGACTGACTCACTGACAGACGCACTGACTGACGCATTGACGAACTGACTGACTCACTGACTGACTCACTGACTGACTCACTCACTGACTGACTGACTGACGCACTGACTTACGCATTGGCACACTGACTGACTCAGTGACTGACTCACAGACTGACGCATTGGCACACTGACTGACGCACTGACTGACTCACTGACTGACGCATTGGCACACTGACTGACTCACTGACTGACTCTCTGACAAACGCATTGGCGCACTGACTGACTCACTGACTGACTCACTGACTGACGCATTGGCACACTGACTGACTCACTGACTGACGCACTGACTGACGCATTGACTGACTCACTGACTGACACATTGCACACTGACTGACTCACTGACTGACTCACTGACTGACTCACTGACTGCCGCATTGGCACACTGACTGACTAACTGACTGACTCACTGACTGACGCTTTAGCACATGACTGACGCACTGACTGACTCACTGACTGACGCTTTGGCACACTGACTGACTCACTGACTGACGCACTGATTGACGCATTGACAAACTGACTAACTCACTGACTGACTAACTGACTGACTCACTGACTGACTCACTGACTGACTGACTCACTGACTGACGCATTGGCACACTGACTGACTCGCTGACTGACTCACTGACTGACGTATTGGCACACGGACTGACTCACTGAGTGACGCATTGGCACACTGAGTGACTCACTGACTGACGCATTGGCATACTGACTGACTCACTGACTGACTCACTGACTGACGCATTGGCACACTGACTGACTCACTGACTGATGCATTGGCACACTGACTGACTCACTGACTGACTCACTGAATGACTCACTGACTTACGCATTGGCACACTGACTGACTCACTGACTGACTCACTGACTGACGCATTGGCACACTGACTGACTCACTGACAGACTCACTGACTGACTCACTGACTGATGCATTGGCACACTGACTGACTCACTGACTGATGCATTGGCACACTGACTGACTCACTGACTGACTCACTGACTGACTCACTGACTGACGCATTGGCACACTGACTGACTCACTGATTGACTCACTGACTGACTCACTGACTGACGCATTGGCACACTGACTGACTCACTGACTGACTCACTGACTGACGCATTGGCACACTGACTGACTCACTGACTGACTGACGCATTGGCACATTGACTGACTCACTGACTGACTCACTGACTGACTCACTGACTGACGCATTGGCACACTGTCTGACTCACTGACTGACTCACTGACTGACTCACTGACTGACACATTGGCACACTGACTGACTCATTGACTGACTCACTGATTGACTCCCTGACTGACGCATTGGCACACTGACTGACTCACTGACTGACTCACTGACTGATGCATTGGCACACTGACTGACTCACTGACTGACGCATTGGCACACTGACTGACTCACTGACTGACTCACTGACTGACTCACTGACTGACGCATTGGCATACTGGCTGACTCACTGACTGACTCACTGACTGACGCATTGGCGCACTGACTGACTCACTGACTGATGCATTGGCATACTGACTGACTCACTGACTGACTCACTGACTGACGCATTGGCGCACTGACTGACTCACTGACTGACGCATTGGCACACTGACTGACTCACTGACTGACTCACTGACTGACGCATTGGCACACTGACTGACTCACTGACTGACGCATTGGCACGCTGACTGACTCACTGACTGACGCATTGGCACACTGACTGACTCACTGACTGACGCATTGGCACACTGACTGACTCACTGACTGACTCGCTGACTGACGCATTGGCACACTGACTGACTCACTGATTGACTCACTGACTGACTCACTGACTGACGCAATGGCACACTGACTGACTCACTGACTGACTCACTGACTGACTCACTGACTGACTCACTGACTGACGCACTGACTGACTCACTGACTGACTCACTGAGTGACTCACTGACTGACTCACTGACTGACGCATTGGCACACTGACTGACTCACTGACTGACTCACTGACTGACGCATTGGCACACTGACTGACTCACTGACTGACTGACGCATTGGCACATTGACTGACTCACTGACTGACTCACTGACTGACTCACTGACTGACGCATTGGCACACTGTCTGACTCACTGACTGACTCACTGACTGACTCACTGACTGACACATTGGCACACTGACTGACTCATTGACTGACTCACTGATTGACTCCCTGACTGACGCATTGGCACACTGACTGACTCACTGACTGACTCACTGACTGATGCATTGGCACACTGACTGACTCACTGACTGACGCATTGGCACACTGACTGACTCACTGACTGACTCACTGACTGACTCACTGACTGACGCATTGGCATACTGGCTGACTCACTGACTGACTCACTGACTGACGCATTGGCGCACTGACTGACTCACTGACTGATGCATTGGCATACTGACTGACTCACTGACTGACTCACTGACTGACGCATTGGCGCACTGACTGACTCACTGACTGACGCATTGGCACACTGACTGACTCACTGACTGACTCACTGACTGACGCATTGGCACACTGACTGACTCACTGACTGACGCATTGGCACGCTGACTGACTCACTGACTGACGCATTGGCACACTGACTGACTCACTGACTGACGCATTGGCACACTGACTGACTCACTGACTGACTCACTGACTGACGCACTGACTGACTCACTGATTGACTCACTGACTGACGCATTGGCACACTGACTGACTCACTGACTGACTCACTGACTGATGCATTGGCACACTGACTGACTCACTGACTGACGCATTGGCACACTGACTGACTCACTGACTGACTCACTGACTGACTCACTGACTGACGCATTGGCATACTGGCTGACTCACTGACTGACTCACTGACTGACGCATTGGCGCACTGACTGACTCACTGACTGATGCATTGGCATACTGACTGACTCACTGACTGACTCACTGACTGACGCATTGGCGCACTGACTGACTCACTGACTGACGCATTGGCACACTGACTGACTCACTGACTGACTCACTGACTGACGCATTGGCACAGTGACTGACTCACTGACTGACGCATTGGCACACTGACTGACTCACTGACTGACGCATTGGCACACTGACTGACTCACTGACTGACGCATTGGCACACTGACTGACTCACTGACTGACTCACTGACTGACGCATTGGCACACTGACTGACTCACTGACTGACTCGCTGCCTGACGCATTGGCACATTGACTGACTCACTGATTGACTCACTGACTGACTCACTGACTGACGCATTGGCACACTGACTGACTCACTGACTGACTCACTGACTGACTCACTGACTGACTCACTGACTGACTCACTGACTGACGCACTGACTGACTCACTGACTGACTCACTGAGTGACTCACTGACTGACTCACTGACTGACGCATTGGCACACTGACTGACTCACTGACTGACGCATTGGCACACTGACTGACTCACTGACTGACGCATTGGCACACTGACTGACTCACTGGCTGACTCACTGACTGACTCACTGACTGACTCACTGACTGACGCATTGGCACACTGACTGACTCACTGACTGACTCACTGACAGACGCACTGACTGACGCATTGACGAACTGACTGACTCACTGACTGACTCACTGACTGACTCACTCACTGACTGACTGACTGACGCACTGACTTACGCATTGGCACACTGACTGACTCAGTGACTGACTCACAGACTGACGCATTGGCACACTGACTGACGCACTGACTGACTCACTGACTGACGCATTGGCACACTGACTGACTCACTGACTGACTCTCTGACAAACGCATTGGCGCACTGACTGACTCACTGACTGACTCACTGACTGACGCATTGGCACACTGACTGACTCACTGACTGACGCACTGACTGACGCATTGACTGACTCACTGACTGACACATTGCACACTGACTGACTCACTGACTGACTCACTGACTGACTCACTGACTGCCGCATTGGCACACTGACTGACTAACTGACTGACTCACTGACTGACGCTTTAGCACATGACTGACGCACTGACTGACTCACTGACTGACGCTTTGGCACACTGACTGACTCACTGACTGACGCACTGATTGACGCATTGACAAACTGACTAACTCACTGACTGACTAACTGACTGACTCACTGACTGACTCACTGACTGACTGACTCACTGACTGACGCATTGGCACACTGACTGACTCGCTGACTGACTCACTGACTGACGTATTGGCACACGGACTGACTCACTGAGTGACGCATTGGCACACTGAGTGACTCACTGACTGACGCATTGGCATACTGACTGACTCACTGACTGACTCACTGACTGACGCATTGGCACACTGACTGACTCACTGACTGATGCATTGGCACACTGACTGACTCACTGACTGACTCACTGAATGACTCACTGACTTACGCATTGGCACACTGACTGACTCACTGACTGACTCACTGACTGACGCATTGGCACACTGACTGACTCACTGACAGACTCACTGACTGACTCACTGACTGATGCATTGGCACACTGACTGACTCACTGACTGATGCATTGGCACACTGACTGACTCACTGACTGACTCACTGACTGACTCACTGACTGACGCATTGGCACACTGACTGACTCACTGATTGACTCACTGACTGACTCACTGACTGACGCATTGGCACACTGACTGACTCACTGACTGACTCACTGACTGACGCATTGGCACACTGACTGACTCACTGACTGACTGACGCATTGGCACATTGACTGACTCACTGACTGACTCACTGACTGACTCACTGACTGACGCATTGGCACACTGTCTGACTCACTGACTGACTCACTGACTGACTCACTGACTGACACATTGGCACACTGACTGATTCATTGACTGACTCACTGATTGACTCCCTGACTGACGCATTGGCACACTGACTGACTCACTGACTGACTCACTGACTGATGCATTGGCACACTGACTGACTCACTGACTGACGCATTGGCACACTGACTGACTCACTGACTGACTCACTGACTGACTCACTGACTGACGCATTGGCATACTGGCTGACTCACTGACTGACTCACTGACTGACGCATTGGCGCACTGACTGACTCACTGACTGATGCATTGGCATACTGACTGACTCACTGACTGACTCACTGACTGACGCATTGGCGCACTGACTGACTCACTGACTGACGCATTGGCACACTGACTGACTCACTGACTGACTCACTGACTGACGCATTGGCACACTGACTGACTCACTGACTGACGCATTGGCACGCTGACTGACTCACTGACTGACGCATTGGCACACTGACTGACTCACTGACTGACGCATTGGCACACTGACTGACTCACTGACTGACTCGCTGACTGACGCATTGGCACACTGACTGACTCACTGATTGACTCACTGACTGACTCACTGACTGACGCAATGGCACACTGACTGACTCACTGACTGACTCACTGACTGACTCACTGACTGACTCACTGACTGACGCACTGACTGACTCACTGACTGACTCACTGAGTGACTCACTGACTGACTCACTGACTGACGCATTGGCACACTGACTGACTCACTGACTGACTCACTGACTGACGCATTGGCACACTGACTGACTCACTGACTGACTGACGCATTGGCACATTGACTGACTCACTGACTGACTCACTGACTGACTCACTGACTGACGCATTGGCACACTGTCTGACTCACTGACTGACTCACTGACTGACTCACTGACTGACACATTGGCACACTGACTGACTCATTGACTGACTCACTGATTGACTCCCTGACTGACGCATTGGCACACTGACTGACTCACTGACTGACTCACTGACTGATGCATTGGCACACTGACTGACTCACTGACTGACGCATTGGCACACTGACTGACTCACTGACTGACTCACTGACTGACTCACTGACTGACGCATTGGCATACTGGCTGACTCACTGACTGACTCACTGACTGACGCATTGGCGCACTGACTGACTCACTGACTGATGCATTGGCATACTGACTGACTCACTGACTGACTCACTGACTGACGCATTGGCGCACTGACTGACTCACTGACTGACGCATTGGCACACTGACTGACTCACTGACTGACTCACTGACTGACGCATTGGCACACTGACTGACTCACTGACTGACGCATTGGCACGCTGACTGACTCACTGACTGACGCATTGGCACACTGACTGACTCACTGACTGACGCATTGGCACACTGACTGACTCACTGACTGACTCACTGACTGACGCATTGGCACACTGACTGACTCACTGACTGACTCGCTGACTGACGCATTGGCACACTGACTGACTCACTGATTGACTCACTGACTGACTCACTGACTGACGCATTGGCACACTGACTGACTCACTGACTGACTCACTGACTGACTCACTGACTGACTCACTGACTGACGCACTGACTGACTCACTGACTGACTCACTGAGTGACTCACTGACTGACTCACTGACTGACGCATTGGCACACTGACTGACTCACTGACTGACGCATTGGCACACTGACTGACTCACTGGCTGACTCACTGACTGACTCACTGACTGTCTCACTGACTGACTCACAGACTGACTCACTGACTGACACATTTGCACACTGACTGACACACTGACTGACTCACTGACTGACTCACTGACTGACGCATTGGCACACTGACTGACTCACTGACTGACTCACTGACAGACGCACTGACTAACGCATTGACAAACTGACTGACTCACTGACTGACTCACTGACTGACTCACTCACTGACTGACTGACTGACGCACTGACTTACGCATTGGCACACTGACTGACTCACTGACTGACTCACTGACTGACGCATTGGCACACTGACTGACGCACTGACTGACTCACTGACTGACGCATTGGCACACTGACTGACTCACTGACTGACTCTCTGACAAACGCATTGGCGCACTGACTGACTCACTGACTGACTCACTGACTGACGCATTGGCACACTGACTGACTCACTGACTGACGCACTGACTGACGCATTGACTGACTCACTGACTGATGCATTGGCACACTGACTGACACACTGACTGACTCACTGACTGACTCACTGACTGATGCATTGGCACACTGACTGACTCACTGACTGACTCACTGACAGACGCACTGACTAACGCATTGACAAACTGACTGACTCACTGACTGACTCACTGACTGACTCACTCACTGACTGACTGACTGACGCACTGACTTACGCATTGGCACACTGACTGACTCACTGACTGACTCACTGACTGACGCATTGGCACACTGACTGACGCACTGACTGACTCACTGACTGACGCATTGGCACACTGACTGACTCACTGACTGACTCTCTGACAAACGCATTTATCGCACTGACTGACTCACTGACTGACTCACTGACTGTCGCATTGGCACACTGACTGACTCACTGACTGACGCACTGACTGACGCATTGACTGACTCACTGACTGATGCATTGGCACACTGACTGACTCACTGACTGACGCATTGGCACACTGACTGACTCACTGACTGACTCACTGACTGACGCATTGGCAAACTGACTGACTCACTGACTGACGCACTGACTGACGCATTGACTGACTCACTGACTGACACATTGCACACTGACTGACTCACTGACTGACTCACTGACTGACTCACTGACTGACGCTTTAGCACATGACTGACGCACTGACTGACTCACTGACTGACGCTTTGGAACACTGACTGACTCACTGACTGACGCACTGATTGACGCATTGACAAACTGACTAACTCACTGACTGACTAACTGACTGACTCACTGTCTGACTCACTGACTGACTCACTGACTGACTCACTGACTGACTGACTCACTGACTGACGCATTGGCACACTGACTGACTCGCTGACTGACTCACTGACTGACGCATTGGCACACGGACTGACTCACTGACTGACGCATTGGCACACTGAGTGACTCACTGACTGACGCATTGGCATACTAACTGACTCACTGACTGACTCACTGACTGACGCATTGACACACTGACTGACTCACTGACTGACGCATTGGCACACTGACTGACTCACTGACTGATGCATTGGCACACTGACTGACTCACTGGCTGACTCACTGACTGACTCACTGACTGACTCACTGACTGACGCATTGGCACACTGACTGACTCACTGACTGACTCACTGACTGACTCACTGACTGACTCACTGACTGACTCACTGACTGACTCACTGACTGATGCATTGGCACACTGACTGACTCACTGACTGACTCACTGACTGACTCACTGACTGACGCATTGGCATACTGGCTGACTCACTGACTGACTCACTGACTGACGCATTGGCGCACTGACTGACTCACTGACTGACGCATTGGCATACTGACTGACTCACTGACTGACTCACTGACTGACGCATTGGCGCACTGACTGACTCACTGACTGACGCATTGGCACACTGACTGACTCACTGACTGACTCACTGACTGACGCATTGGCACGCTGACTGACTCACTGACTGATGCATTGGCACACTGACTGACTCACTGACTGACGCATTGGCACACTGACTGACTCACTGACTGACTCACTGACTGACGCATTGGCACACTGACTGACTCACTGACTGACTCGCTGACTGACGCATTGGCACACTGACTGACTCACTGATTGACTCACTGACTGACTCACTGACTGACGCATTGGCACACTGACTGACTCACTGACTGACTCACTGACTGACTCACTGACTGACTCACTGACTGACGCATTGGCACACTGACTGACTCACTGACTGACTGACGCATTGGGACACTGACTGACTCACTGACTGACTCACTGACTGACACATTGACTGACTCACAGACTGACTCACTGACTGACGCATTGGCACACTGAGGACTCACTGACTGACTCACTGACTGACACATTGGCACACTGACTGACTCACTGACTGACTCACTGATTGACTCACTGACTGACGCATTGGCACACTGACTGACTCACTGACTGACTCACTGACTGATGCATTGGCACACTGACTGACTCACTGACTGACGCATTGGCACACTGACTGACTCACTGACTGACTCACTGACTGACTCACTGACTGACGCATTGGCATACTGGCTGACTCACTGACTGACACACTGACTGACGCATTGGCGCACTGACTGACTCACTGACTGATGCATTGGCATACTGACTGACTCACTGACTGACTCACTGACTGACGCATTGGTGCACTGACTGACTCACTGACTGACGCATTGGCACACTGACTGACTCACTGACTGACTCACTGACTGACGCATTGGCACACTGACTGACTCACTGACTGACTCACTGACTGATGCACTGACCAACGTATTGGCGCACAGACTGATGCACTGACCAATGCATTGGCACACAGACTGATGCACTGACCAAAGTATTGGCGCACAGACTGTTGCACTGACCAATGTATTGGCGCACAGACTGATCCACTGACCAACGTATTGGCACACTGACTGATGCACTGACCAACGTATTGGCACACTGACTGATGCACTGACCAATGTATTGGCGCACTGACTGATGCACTGACCAAAGTATTGGCGCAAAGACTGATGCACTGACCAACGTATTGGGACACTGACTGATGCACTGACCAACGTATTGGCGCACTGACTGATGCACTGACCAACGTATTGGCGCACTGACTGATGCACTGACCAATGCATTGGCACACTGACTGATGCACTGACCAATGCATTGGCACACTGACTGATGCACTGACCAACATATCGGCGCACAGACTGATGCACTGACCAACGTATTGGCGCACAGACTGATGCACTGACCAACGTATTGGCGCACAGACTGATGCACTGACCAAAGTATTGGCGCACTGACTGATGCACTGACCAACGTATTGGCTCACAGACTGATGCACTGACCAAAGTATTGGCACACAGACTGATGCACTGACCAATATATTGGCGCACAGACTGATGCACTGACCAACGTATTGGCACAGTGACTGATGCACTGACCAACGTATTGGCGCACTGACTGATGCACTGACCAACGTATTGGCGCACAGACTGATGCACTGACCAACGTATTGGGACACTGACTGATGCACTGACCAACGTATTGGCGCACAGGCTGATGCACTGACCAAAGTATTGGTGCACAGACTGATGCACTGACCAATGTATTGGTGCACAGACTGATGCACTGACCAACGTATATGGACACTGACTGATGCACTGACCAACGTATTGGCGCACAGACTGATGCACTGACCAAAGTATTGGCGCACAGACTGATGCACTGACCAATGTATTGGCGCACAGACTGATGCACTGACCAACGTATTGGCACACTGACTGATGCACTGACCAATGTATTGGCGCACAGTTTGATGCACTGACCAATGTATTGGCGCACAGACTGATGCACTGACCAAAGTATTGGCGCACTGACTGATGCACTGACCAATGTATTGGCGCACAGACTGATGCACTGACCAAAGTATTGGTGCACTGACTGATGCACTGACCAATGTATTGGCGCACAGACTGATGCACTGACCAAAGTATTGGCGCACTGACTGATGCACTGACCAACGTATTGGCGCACTGACTGATGCACTGACCAACGTATTGGCGCACAGACTGATGCACTGACCAATGCATTGGCACACAGACTGATGCACTGACCAAAGTATTGGCGCACAGACTGATGCAGTGACCAATGTATTGGCGCACAGACTTATGCACTGACCAACGTATTGGCACACTGACTGATGCACTGACCAACGTATTGGCGCAGAGACTGATGCACTGACCAACGTATTGGCACACTGACTGATGCACAGACCAAAGTATTGGCTCACTGACTGACACACGGGTATACTGACTGATGCACTGGCCAACGCATTGGCACACTGACTGATGCACTGGCCAACGCATTTGCACACTGACTGATGCACTGACCAACGTATTGGCACACTGACTGATGCACTGACTGACTCATTGGCACACTGACTGACACACTGATTGACACACTGGTATACTGACTGACGCACTCGCCAACGCACTGGCACACTGACTGATGCACTGACCAACGCATTGGCGCACTGACTGATGCATTGACCAATGCATTGGCACACTGACTGATGCACTGACCAACGCATTGGCGCACTGACTGATGCACTGACCAACGCATTGGCACACTGTCTGATGCACTGAACAAAGTATTGGCGCACAGACTGATGCACTGACCAACGTATTGGCGCACTGACTGATGCACTGACCAACGCATTGGCGCACTGACTGATGCACTGACCAATGTATTGGCGCACTGACTGATGCACTGACCAAAGTATTGGCGCAAAGACTGATGCACTGACCAACGTATTGGGACACTGACTGATGCACTGACCAACGTATTGGCACACTGACTGATGCACTGACCAATGCATTGGCACACTGACTGATGCACTGACCAATGCATTGGCACACTGACTGATGCACTGACCAACATATCGTCGCACAGACTGATGCACTGACCAACGTATTGGCGCACAGACTGATGCACTGACCAACGTATTGGCGCACAGACTGATGCACTGACCAAAGTATTGGCGCACAGACTGATGCACTGACCAACGTATTGGCTCACAGACTGATGCAATGACCAAAGTATTGGCACACAGACTGATGCACTGACCAATGTATTGGCGGACAGACTGATGCACTGACCAACGTATTGGCACAGTGACTGATGCACTGACCAACGTATTGGCGCACTGACTGATGCACTGACCAACGTATTGGCTCACAGACTGATGCACTGACCAACGTATTGGGACACTGACTGATGCACTGACCAACGTATTGGCGCACAGACTGATGCACTGACCAAAGTATTGGCGCACAGACTGATGCACTGACCAATGTATTGGCCCACAGACTGATGCACTGACCAACGTATTGGCACACTGACTGATGCACTGACCAATGTATTGGCGCACAGTTTGATGCACTGACCAATGTATTGGCGCACAGACTGATGCACTGACCAAAGTATTGGCGCACTGACTGATGCACTGACCAATGTATTGGCGCACAGACTGATGCACTGACAAAAGTATTGGTGCACTGACTGATGCACTGACCAATGTATTGGCGCACAGACTGATGCACTGACCAAAGTATTGGCGCACTGACTGATGCACTGACCAACGTATTGGCGCACTGACTGATGCACTGACCAACGTATTGGCGCACAGACTGATGCACTGACCAATGCATTGGCACACAGACTGATGCACTGACCAAAGTATTGGCGCACAGACTGATGCACTGACCAATGTATTGGCGCACAGACTGATGCACTGACCAACGTTTTGGCACACTGACTGATGCACTGAACAACGTATTGGCGCACAGACTGATGCACTGACCCAAGTATTGGCGCAGAGACTGAGGCACTGACCAATGTATTGGCGCACAGACTGATGCACTGACCAACGTATTGGCGCACTGACTGATGCACTGACCAACGTATTGGCACACTGACTGATTCACTGACCAAAGTATTGGTGCACAGACTGATGCACTGACCAAAGTACTGGCGCACAGACTGATGCACTGACCAACGTATTGGCGCACAGACTGATGCACTGACCAACGTATTGGCGCACTGACTGATGCACTGACCAAAGTATTGGCGCACAGACTGATGCACTGACCAACCCATTGGCCCACTGACTGATGCACTGGCCAACGCATTGGCACACTGACTGATGCACTGGCCAACGCATTGGCACACTGTCTGATGCACTGACCAAAGTATTGGCACACTGTCTGATGCACTGACCAAAGTATTGGCGCACAGACTGATGCACTGACCAACGCATTGGCACACTGACTGATGCACTGACCAACGTATTGGCGCACTGACTGATGCACTGACCAACATATTGACACACTGTCTGATGCACTGTGACACTGGTATACTAACTGATGCACTGGCCAACGCATTGGCTCACTGACTGATGCACTGGCCAACGCATTGGCACACTGTCTGATGCACTGACACACTGGTATACTAACTGATGCACTGGCCAACGCATTGGCTCACTGACTGATGCACTGACCAATGTATTGGCGCACTGTCTGATGCACTGACCAAAGTATTGGCGCACTGACTGATGAACTGACCAACGCATTGCCACACTGACTGATGCACTGGCCAACGCATTGGCACACAGACTGATGCACTGACCAAAGTATTGGCGCACTGACTGATGAACTGACCAACGCATTGCCACACTGACTGATGCACTGGCCAACGCATTGGCACACTGACTGATGCACTGACCAACGTATTGGCACACTGACTGATGCACAGACCAAAGTATGGCTCACTGACTGACACACGGGTATACTGACTGATGCACTGGCCAACGCATTGGCACACTGACTGATGCACTGACCAAAGTTTTGGCTCACTGACTGACACACTGACTGACACACTGGTATACTGACTGATGCACTGACCAACATATTGGCGCGCTGACTGATGCACTGACCAAAGTATTGGCACACTGACTGACACACTGATTGACACACTGGTATACTGACTGACGCACTGGCCAACGCACTGGCACACTGACTGATGCACTGACCAACGCATTGGCGCACTGACTGATGCATTGACCAATGCATTGGCACACTGACTGATGCACTGACCAACGCATTGGCGCACTGACTGATGCACTGACCAACGCATTGGCACACTGTCTGATGCACTGAACAAAGTATTGGCGCACAGACTGATGCACTGGCCAACGCATTGGCACACTGACTGATGCACTGACCAACGCATTGGCACACTGACTGATGCACTGACTGATGCACTGACCAATGCATTGGCACACTGACTGATGCACTGACCAACGCATTGGCTCACTGACTGATGCACTGTCCAACTCATTGTCACACTGTCTGATGCACTGACCAAAGTATTGGCGCACAGACTGATGCACTGACCAACGTATTGGCGCACTTACTGATGCACTGACCAACGTATTGGCGCACTGACTGACGCACTGACCAACGTATTGGCGCACTGACTGATGCACTGACCAAAGTATTGGCGCACTGACTGATGCACTGGCCAACGCATTGGCACACTGTCTGATGCACTGACCAACGTATTGGCGCACTGACTGATGCACTGACCAACGTATTGGCGCACTGACTGATGCACTGACCAGCGTATTGGCACACTGACTGATGCACTGACCAACGTATTGGCGCATTGACTGATGCACTGACCAAAGTATTGGTGCACTGACTGATGCACTGGCCAACGCATTGGCACACTGTCTGATTCACTGACCAACGTATTGGCACACAGACTGATGCACTGACCAACATATCGGCGCACTGACTGATGCACTGACCAACGTATTGGCACACAGACTGATGCACTGACCAAAGTATTGGCGCACAGACTGATGCACTGACCAACGTATTGGCGCACAGACTGATGCACTGACCAACGTATTGGCGCACAGACTGATGCACTGGCCAACGCATTGGCACACTGACTGATGCACTGACCAATGTATTGGCGCACTGACTGATGCACTGACCAATGTATTGGCGCACTGACTGATGCACTGACCAACGCATTGGCACACTGTCTGATGCACTGACCAACGCATTGGCGCACTGTCTGATGCACTGACCAACGCAGTGGCACACTGACTGATGCACTGACCGCCGCATTGATGCACTGACTGTCGCACTGGCCGTTGCATTGGCACACTGGCTGATGCACTGACCAACACACTGGCATACTGACTGATGCACTGTCCAACACATTGGCGCACAGTCTGATGCACTGACCAACGCATTGGCATACAGACTTGGGCATTGGCACACTGACTGATCCACTGACCGACGCATTGGCGCACTGACTGATGCACTGACTGACTCATTGGCACACTGACTGATGCACTGACTGACACACTGGTATACTTACGGATGCACTGACCAACGCATTGGCGCTCTGACTGATGCACTGACCAACGTATTGGCGCACTGACTGATGCACTGGCCAACGCATTGGCACACTGACTGATGCACTGACCAAAGTATTGGCGCACTGACTGATGCACTGACCAAAGTATTGGCGCACTGACTGATGCACTGACCGCCGCATTGGCATACAGACTGGCGCACTGGCACACTGACTGATGCACTGACCAACATATTGGCGCACAGTCTGATGCACTGACCAACGCATTGGGAAACAGACTGATGCACTGACCAACGCATTGGCACACTGTCTGATGCACTGACCAACGCATTGGCGCACTGACTGATGCACTGACTGACTCATTGGCGCACTGACTGATGCACTGACTGACTCATTGGCGCACTGACTGATGCACTGACTGACTCATTGGCACACTGACTGATGCACTGGCCAACGCATTGGCACACTGTCTGATGCACTGGCCAACGCATTGGCGCACAGACTGATGCACTGACCAACGCATTGGCTCACTGACTGATGCACTGACCAACGCATTGGCACACTGTCTGATGCACTGACCAAAGTATTGGCGCACAGACTGATGCACTGACCAACGCATTGGCACACTGACTGATGCACTGACCAACATACTGATGCACTGACCAACGTATTGGCGCACAGACTGATGCACTGACCAAAGTATTGGCGCACAGACTGATGCACTGACCAATGTATTGGCCCACAGACTGATGCACTGACCAACGTATTGGCACACTGACTGATGCACTGACCAATGTATTGGCGCACAGTTTGATGCACTGCCCAATGTATTGGCGCACAGACTGATGCACTGACCAAAGTATTGGCCCACTGACTGATGCACTGACCAATGTATTGGCGCACAGACTGATGCACTGACAAAAGTATTGGTGCACTGACTGATGCACTGACCAATGTATTGGCGCACAGACTGATGCACTGACCAAAGTATTGGCGCACTGACTGATGCACTGACCAACGTATTGGCGCACTGCCTGATGCACTGACCAACGTATTGGCGCACAGACTGATGCACTGACCAATGCATTGGCACACAGACTGATGCACTGACCAAAGTATTGGCGCACAGACTGATGCACTGACCAATGTATTGGCGCACAGACTGATGCACTGACCAACGTATTGGCACACTGACTGATGCACTGAACAACGTATTGGCGCACAGACTGATGCACTGACCCAAGTATTGGCGCAGAGACTGAGGCACTGACCAATGTATTGGCGCACAGACTGATGCACTGACCAACGTATTGGCGCACTGACTGATGCACTGACCAACGTATTGGCACACTGACTGATTCACTGACCAAAGTATTGGTGCACAGACTGATGCACTGACCAAAGTACTGGCGCACAGACTGATGCACTGACCAACGTATTGGCGCACAGACTGATGCACTGACCAACGTATTGGCGCACTGACTGATGCACTGACCAAAGTATTGGCGCACAGACTGATGCACTGACCAACCCATTGGCCCACTGACTGATGCACTGGCCAACGCATTGGCACACTGACTGATGCACTGGCCAACGCATTGGCACACTGTCTGATGCGCTGACCAAAGTATTGGCACACTGTCTGATGCACTGACCAAAGTATTGGCGCACAGACTGATGCACTGACCAACGCATTGGCACACTGACTGATGCACTGACCAACGTATTGGCGCACTGACTGATGCACTGACCAACATATTGGCACACTGTCTGATGCACTGACACACTGGTATACTAACTGATGCACTGGCCAACGCATTGGCTCACTGACTGATGCACTGGCCAACGCATTGGCACACTGTCTGATGCACTGACCAATGTATTGGCGCACTGTCTGATGCACTGACCAAAGTATTGGCGCACTGACTGATGAACTGACCAACGCATTGCCACACTGACTGATGCACTGGCCAACGCATTGGCACACAGACTGATGCACTGACCAAAGTATTGGCGCACTGACTGATGAACTGACCAACGCATTGCCACACTGACTGATGCACTGGCCAACGCATTGGCACACTGACTGATGCACTGACCAACGTATTGGCACACTGACTGATGCACAGACGAAAGTATGGCTCACTGACTGACACACGGGTATACTGACTCATGCACTGGCCAACGCATTGGCACACTGACTGATGCACTGACCAAAGTTTTGGCTCACTGACTGACACACTGACTGACACACTGGTATACTGACTGATGCACTGACAAACATATTGGCGCGCTGACTGATGCACTGACCAAAGTATTGGCACACTGACTGACACACTGATTGACACACTGGTATACTGACTGACGCACTGGCCAACGCACTGGCACACTGACTGATGCACTGACCAACGCATTGGCGCACTGACTGATGCATTGACCAATGCATTGGCACACTGACTGATGCACTGACCAACGCATTGGCGCACTGACTGATGCACTGACCAACGCATTGGCACACTGTCTGATGCACTGAACAAAGTATTGGCGCAGAGACTGATGCACTGGCCAACGCATTGGCACACTGACTGATGCACTGACCAACGCATTGGCACACTGACTGATGCACTGACCAATGCATTGGCACACTGACTGATGCACTGACCAACGCATTGGCTCACTGACTGATGCACTGTCCAACGCATTGTCACACTGTCTGATGCACTGACCAAAGTATTGGCGCACAGACTGATGCACTGACCAACGTATTGGCGCACTTACTGATGCACTGACCAACGTATTGGCGCACTGACTGACGCACTGACCAACGTATTGGCGCACTGACTGATGCACTGACCAAAGTATTGGCGCACTGACTGATGCACTGGCCAACGCATTGGCACACTGTCTGATGCACTGACCAACGTATTGGCGCACTGACTGATGCACTGACCAACGTATTGGCGCACTGACTGATGCACTGACCAGCGTATTGGCACACTGACTGATGCACTGACCAACGTATTGGCGCATTGACTGATGCACTGACCAAAGTATTGGTGCACTGACTGATGCACTGACCAACATATCGGCGCACTGACTGATGCACTGACCAACGTATTGGCACACAGACTGATGCACTGACCAAAGTATTGGGGCACAGACTGATGCACTGACCAACGTATTGGCGCACAGACTGATGCACTGACCAACGTATTGGCGCACAGACTGATGCACTGGCCAACGCATTGGCACACTAACTGATGCACTGACCAATGTATTGGCGCACTGACTGATGCACTGACCAATGTATTGGCGCACTGACTGATGCACTGACCAACGCATTGGCACACTGTCTGATGCACTGACCAACGCATTGGCGCACTGTCTGATGCACTGACCAACGCAGTGGCACACTGACTGATGCACTGACCGCCGCATTGATGCACTGACTGTCGCACTGGCCGTTGCATTGGCACACTGGCTGATGCACTGACCAACACACTGGCATACTGACTGATGCACTGTCCAACACATTGGCGCACAGTCTGATGCACTGACCAACGCATTGGCATACAGACTTGGGCATTGGCACACTGACTGATCCACTGACCAACATATTGCCGCACAGTCTGATGCACTGACGAATGCATTGGCAATCAGACTGATGCACTGACCAACGCATTGGCACACTGTCTGATGCACTGACCGACGCATTGGCGCACTGACTGATGCACTGACTGACTCATTGGCACACTGACTGATGCACTGACTGACACACTGGTATACTTACGGATGCACTGACCAACGCATTGGCGCTCTGACTGATGCACTGACCAACGTATTGGCGCACTGACTGATGCACTGGCCAACGCATTGGCACACTGACTGATGCACTGACCAAAGTATTGGCGCACTGACTGATGCACTGACCAAAGTATTGGCGCACTGACTGATGCACTGACCGCCGCATTGGCATACAGACTGGCGCACTGGCACACTGACTGATGCACTGACCAACATATTGGCGCACAGTCTGATGCACTGACCAACGCATTGGGAAACAGACTGATGCACTGACCAACGCATTGGCACACTGTCTGATGCACTGACCAACGCATTGGCGCACTGACTGATGCACTGACTGACTCATTGGCGCACTGACTGATGCACTGACTGACTCATTGGCGCACTGACTGATGCACTGATTGGCACATTAGGACACTGAGGGTTGCACTGACTGAAGCATTGGTGCACTAACTGTTGCACTGACCAACGCATTGGCACACAGTCTGGCGCATTGGCACACTGGCTGATGCACTGACCAACATATTGGCGCACAGTCTGATGCACTGACCAACGCATTGGCACACAGACTGATGCACTGACCAACGCATTGGCACACTGTCTGATGCACTGACCAACGCATTGGCGCACTGACTGATGCACTGACTGACTCATTGGCGCACAGACTGATGCACTGACTGACTCATTGGCGCACTGACTGATGCACTGACTGACTCATTGGCACACTGACTGATGCACTGGCCAACGCATTGGCACACTGTCTGATGCACTGGCCAACGCATTGGCGCACAGACTGATGCACTGACCAACGCATTGGCTCACTGACTGATGCACTGACCAACGCATTGGCACACTGTCTGATGCACTGACCAAAGTATTGGCGCACAGACTGATGCACTGACCAACGCATTGGCACACTGACTGATGCACTGACCAACATACTGATGCACTGACCAACGTATTGGCGCAAAGACTGATGCACTGACCAACGTATTGGGACACTGACTGATGCACTGACCAACGTATTGGCGCACAGACTGATGCACTGACCAACGTATTGGCGCACAGACTGATGCACTGACCAACGTATTGGCGCACAGACTGATGCACTGACTAATGTATTGGCGCACAGACTGATGCACTGACCAAAGTATTGGCGCACTGACTGATGCACTGACCAATGTATTGGCGCACAGACTGATGCACTTACCAACGTATTGGCACACAGACTGATGCACTGACCAAAGTATTGGTGCACTGACTGATGCACTGACCAATGTATTGGCGCACAGACTGATGCACTGACCAAAGTATTGGCGCACTGACTGATGCACTGACCAACGTATTGGCGCACAGACTGATGCACTGACCAAAGTATTGGCGCACAGACTGATGTACTGACCAATGTATTGGCGCACAGACTGATGCACTGACCAACGTATTGGCACACTGACTGATGCACTGACCAACGTATTGGCGCACTGACTGATGCACTGACCAACGTATTGGCGCACAGACTGATGCACTGACCAATGCATTGGCACACAGACTGATGCACTGACCAACGTATTGGCACACAGACTGATGCACTGACCAAAGTATTGGCACACTGTCTGATGCACTGAACAAAGTATTGGCGCACAGACTGATGCACTGACCAACGTATTGGCACACTGACTGATGCACTGACCAACGTGTTGGCGCACTGACTGATGCACTGACCAACGTATTGGCGCACAGACTGATGCACTGTCCAACGTATTGGGACACTGACTGATGCACTGACCAACGTATTGGCGCACAGACTGATGCACTGACCAAAGTATTGGCGCACAGACTGATGCACTGACCTATGTTTTGGCGCACAGACTGATGCACTGACCAACGTATTGGGACACTGACTGATGCACTGACCAACGTATTGGCGCACAGACTGATGCACTGACCAAAGTATTGGCGCACAGACTGATGCACTGACCAATGTATTGGCGCACAGACTGATGCACTGACCAACGTATTGGCACACAGACTGATGCACTGACCAATGTATTGGCGCACAAACTGATGCACTGACCAATGTATTGGCGCACAGACTGATGCACTGACCAAAGTATTGGCGCACTGACTGATGCACTGACCAATGTATTGGCGCACAGACTGATGCACTGACCAAAGTATTGGCGCACTGACTGATGCACTGACCAATGTATTGGCGCACAGACTGATGCACTGACCAATGTATTGGCGCACAGACTGATGCACTGACCAATGTATTGGCGCACAGACTGATGCACTGACCAATGTATTGGCGCACAGACTGATGCACTGACCAAAGTATTGGCGCACTGACTGATGCACTGACCAATGTATTGGCGCACAGACTGATGCACTGACCAAAGTATTGGCGCTCAGACTGATGCACTGACCAAAGTATTGGCGCACTGACTGATGCACTGACCAACGTATTGGCGCACTGACTGATGCACTGACCAACGTATTGGCGCACAGACTGATGCACTGACCAATGCATTGGCACACAGACGGATGCACTGACCAAAGTATTGGCGCACAGACTGATGCACTGACCAATGTATTGGCGCACAGACTGATGCACTGACCAACGTATTGGCACACTGACTGATGCACTGACCAATGTATTGGCGCACTGACTGATGCACTGAACAACGTATTGGCGCACAGACTGAATACTGACCCAAGTATTGGCGCACAGACTGAGGCACTGACCAATGTATTGGCGCACAGGCTGATGCACTGACCAACGTATTGGCGCACTGACTGATGCACTGACCAACCCATTGGCCCACTGACTGATGCACTGGCCAACGCATTGGCACACTGTCTGATGCACTGACACACTGGTATACTAACTGATGCACTGGCCAACGCATTGGCTCACTGACTGATGCACTGGCCAACGCATTGGCATACTGCCTGATGCACTGACCAAAGTATTGGCGCACTGACTGATGCACTGACCAACGCATTGGCACACTGACTGATGCACTGGCCAACGCATTGGCACACAGACTGATACACTGACCAACGTATTGGCACACTGACTGATGCACTGACCAACGTATTGGCACACTGACTGATGCACAGACCAAAGTCTCGGCGCACTGACTGATCCACTGGCCAACGCATTGGCACACTGACTGATGCACTGACCAACGTATTGGCACACTGACTGATGCACAGACCAAAGTATTGGCTCACTGATTGACACACTGACTGACACACGGGTATACTGACTGATGCACTGGCCAACGCATTGGCACACTGACTAATGCACTGACCAGCGTATTGGCACACTGACTGATGCACTGACCAACGTATTGGCGCATTGACTGATGCACTGACCAAAGAATTGGTGCACATACTGATGCACTGGCCAACGCATTGGCTCACTGACTGATGCACTGACCAAAGTATTGGCACACTGACTGACACACTGATTGACACACTGGTATACTGACTGACGCACTGGCCAACGCACTGGCACACTGACTGATGCACTGACCAACGCATTGGCGCACTGACTGATGCACTGACCAATGCATTGGCACACTGACTGATGCACTGACCAACGCATTGGCTCACTGACTGATGCACTGACCAACGCATTGGCTCACTGACTGATGCACTGACCAACGCATTGGCGCACTGACTGATGCACTGACCAATGCATTGGCACACTGACTGATGCACTGACCAACGCATTGGCTCACTGACTGATGCACTGACCAATGCATTGGCACACTGTCTGATGCACTGAACAAAGTATTGGCGCACAGACTGATGCACTTGCCAATGCATTGGCACACTGACTGATGCACTGACCAACGCATTGGCACACTGACTGATGCACTGACCAATGCATTGGCACACTGACTGATGCACTGACGAACGCATTAGCTCACTGACTGATGCACTGACCAACGCATTGGCACACTGACTGATGCACTGACCAACGTATTGGCGCACTGACTGATGCACTGACCAACGTATTGGCGCACTGACTGACGCACTGACCAACGTATTGGCGCACTGACTGATGCACTGACCAAAGTATTGGCGCACTGACTGATGCACTGGCCAACGCATTGGCACACTGTCTGATGCACTGACCAACGTATTGGCGCACTGACTGATGCACTGACCAACGTATTGGCGCACTGACTGATGCACTGACCAGCGTATTGGCACACTGACTGATGCACTGACCAACGTATTGGCGCATTGACTGATGCACTGACCAAATTATTGGTGCACATACTGATGCACTGGCCAACGCATTGGCACACTGTCTGATGCACTGACCAACGTATTGGCACACAGACTGATGCACTGACCAACATATCGGCGCACTGACTGATGCACTGACCAACGTATTGGCACACAGACTGATGCACTGACCAAAGTATTGGCGCACAGACTGATGCACTGACCGACGTATTGGCGCACAGACTGATGCACTGACCAACGTATTGGCGCACAGACTGATGCACTGGCCAACGCATTGGCACACTGACTGATGCACTGACCAATGTATTGGCGCACTGACTGATGCACTGACCAAAGTATTGGCGCACTGACTGATGCACTGACCAACGCATTGGCACACTGTCTGATGCACTGACCAACGCATTGGCGCACTGTCTGATGCACTCACCAACGCAGTGGCACAGTGACTGATGCACTGACCGCCGCATTGATGCACTGACTGTCGCACTGGCCGTTGCATTGGCACACTGGCTGATGCACTGACCAACACACTGGCGTACTGACTGATGCACTGCCCAACACATTGGCGCACAGTCTGATGCACTGACCAACGCATTGGCATACAGACTGGCGCATTGGCACACTGACTGATCCACTGACCAACATATTGCCGCACAGTCTGATGCACTGACCAACGCATTGGCAATCAGACTGATGCACTGACCAACGCATTGGCGCACTGACTGATGCACTGACTGACTCATTGGCACACTGACTGATGCACTGACTGTCGCACTGTCCGTTGCATTGGCACACTGGCTGATGCACTGACCAACACACTGGCATACTGACTGATGCACTGTCCAACACATTGGCGCACAGACTGATACACTGACCAACGCATTGGCATACAGACTGGCGCATTGGCACACTGACTGATGCACTGACCAACATATTGCCGCACAGTCTGATGCACTGACCAACGCATTGGCACACTGACTGATGCACTGACCAACGTATTGGCGCACTGACTGATGCACTGGCCAACGCATTGGCACACTGACTGATGCACTGACCAAAGTATTGGCGCACTGACTGATGCACTGACCAAAGTATTGGCGCACTGACTGATGCACTGACCGTCGCATTGGCATACAGACTGGCGCATTGGCACACTGACTGATGCACTGACCAACATATTGGCGCACAGTCTGATGCACTGACCAACGCATTGGCAAACAGACTGATGCACTGACCAACGCATTGGCACACTGTCTGATGCACTGGCCAACGCATTGGCGCACTGACTGATGCACTGACCAACGCATTGGCGCACTGACTGATGCACTGACTGACTCATTGGCGCACAGACTGATGCACTGACCAACGCATTGGCGCACTGACTGATGCACTGACTGACTCATTGGCGCACTGACTGATGCACTGACTGACTCATTGGCGCACTGACTGATGCACTGTTCGGCACATTAGAACACTGAGGGTTGCACTGACCTAAGCATTGGTGCACTAACTGTTGCACTGACCAACGCATTGGCACACAGACTGGCGCATTGGCACACAGACTGATGCACTGACCAACGCATTGGCACACTGTCTGATGCACTGACCAACGCATTGGCACACTGACTGATGCACTGACTGACTCATTGGCGCACAGACTGATGCACTGACTGACTCATTGGCGCACTGACTGATGCACTGACTGACTCATTGGCGCACAGACTGATGCACTGACTGACTCATTGGCGCACTGACTGATGCACTGACTGACTCATTGGTGCACTAACTGTTGCACTGACCAACGCATTGGCACACAGACTGGCGCATTGGCGCACAGACTGATGCACTGACCAACGCATTGACACTCTGACTGATGCCTGACTGACTCATAGGCGCACTGACTGACGCATTGACGCCGTGACTGACGCACTGACCGACAAAATGACCAACGCATTGGGCAACGCATTGGCGCACTGACTAACGAATTGACCAATGATGCACAGACTGTTGCACTGACCAACGCATTGGCACAATGACTGATGCACTGACCAACGCATTGGCGCACTGACTGATGCACTGACTAACGCATTGGCACACTGACTGATGCACTGACCAACGTATTGGCGCACTGACTGATGCACTGACCAACGTATTGGCGCACAGACTGATGCACTGACCAACGTATTGGGACACAGACTGATGCACTGACCAACGTATTGGCGCACAGACTGATGCACTGACCAATGTATTGGCGCACAGACTGATGCACTGACCAACGTATTGGCACACTGATTGATGCACTGACCAATGTATTGGCGCACAGACTGATGCACTGACCAATGTATTGGCGTACAGACTGATGCACTGACCAAAGTATTGGCGCACTGACTGATGCACTGACCAATGTATTGGCGCACAGACTGATGCACTGACCAAAGTATTGGTGCACTGACTGATGCACTGACCAATGTATTGGCGCACAGACTGATGCACTGACCAAAGTATTGGCGCACTGACTGATGCACTGACCAACGTATTGGCGCACAGACTGATGCACTGACCAAAGTATTGGCGCACTGACTGATGCACTGACCAATATATTGGCGCACAGACTGATGCACTGACCAAAGTATTGGCGCACAGACTGATGCACTGACCAACGTATTGGCGAACTGACTGATGTACTGACCAACGTATTGGCGCACTGACTGACGCACTGACCAATGTATTGGCGCACAGACTGATGCACTGACCAAAGTATTGGCGCACTGACTGATGCACTGACCAACGTATTGGCGCACAGACTGGTGCACTGACCAAAGTATTGGCGCACTGACTGATGCCCTGACCAATATATTGGCGCACAGACTGATGCACTGACCAACGTATTGACGCACTGACTGATGCACTGACCAACGTATTGGCGCACTGACTGATGCACTGACCAACGTATTGGCGCACTGACTGATGCACTGACCAACATATTGGCGCACAGACTGATGCACTGACCAATGTATTGGCGCACAGACTGATGCACTGACCAACGTATTGGCACACTGACTGATGCACTGACCAACGTATTGGCGCACTGACTGATGCACTGACCAACGTATTGGCGCACAGACTGATGCACTGACCAAAGTATTGGCGCACAGACTGAGGCACTGACCAATGTATTGGCGCACAGACTGATGCACTGACCAACGTATTGGCAAACTGACTGATGCACTGACCAACGTATTGGCGCACTGACTGATGCACTGACCAACGTATTGGCGCACTGACTGATGCACTGACCAACGTATTGGCGCACAGACTGATGCACTGACCCAAGTATTGGCGCACAGACTGATGCACTGACCCAAGTATTGGCGCACAGACTGAGGCACTGACCAATGTATTGGCGCACAGACTGATGCACTGACCAACGTATTGGCGCACTGACTGATGCACTGACCAACGTGTTGGCACACTGACTGATTCACTGACCAACGTATTGGCGCACTGACTGATGCACTGACCAAAGTATTGGCGCACAGACTGATGCACTGACCAACCCATTGGCCCACTGACTGATGCACTGGCCAACGCATTGGCACACTGACTGATGCACTGGCCAACGCATTGGCACACTGTCTGATGTACTGACCAAAGTATTGGCACACTGTCTGATACACTGACCAAAGTATTGGCGCACAGACTGATGCACTGACCAACGCATTGGCACACTGACTGATGCACTGACCAACGCATTGGCGCACTGACTGATGCACTGACCAACATATTGGCACACTGTCTGATGCACTGACACACTGGTATACTAACTGATGCACTGGCCAACGCATTGGCGCACAGACTGATGCACTGACCAACCCATTGGCCCACTGACTGATGCACTGGCCAACGCATTGGCACACTGACTGATGTTCTGGCCTACGCATTGGCACACTGACTGATGCACAGACCAAAGTATTGGCTCACTGACTGACACACTGGTATACTGACTGATGCACTGGCCAACGCATTGGCACACTGACTGATGCACTGACCAAAGTTTTGGCTCACTGACTGACACACTGACTGACACACTGGTATACTGACTGATGCACTGGCCAACGTATTGGCGCACTGAGTGATGCACTGACCAACGTATTGGCGCACTGACTGATGCACTGATTGACACACTGGTATACTGACTGACGCACTGGCCAACGCACTGGCACACTGACTGATGCACTGACCAACGCATTGGCGCACTGACTGATGCACTGACCAACATATTGGCGCACTGAGTGATGCACTGACCAACGTATTGGCGCACTGACTGATGCACTGATTGACACACTGGTATACTGACTGACGCACTGGCCAACGCACTGGCACACTGACTGATGCACTGACCAACGCATTGGCGCACTGACTGATGCACTGACCAATGCATTGGCACACTGACTGATGCACTGACCAATGCATTGGCTCACTGACTGATGCACTGACCAACGCATTGGCACACTGTCTGATGCACTGACCAAAGTATTGGCGCACAGACTGATGCACTGACCAACGTATTGGCGCACTGACTGATGCACTGACCAACGTATTGGCGCACTGACTGATGCACTGACCAACGCATTGGCGCACTGACTGATGCACTGACCAACGCATTGGCACACTGTCTGATGCACTGACCAACGCATTGGCGCACTGACTGATGCACTGACTGACTCATTGGCGTACAGACTGATGCACTGAGTTACTCATTGGCACACTGACTGATGCACTGACTGACTCATTGGCGCACTGACTGATGCACTGACTGACTCACTGGCGCACTGACTGATGCACTGACTGACTCATTGGCGCACAGACTGATGCACTGACCAACGCATTGGCACACTGACTGATGCACTGACCAACGTATTGGCGCACTGACTGATGCACTGACCCAAGTATTGGCACACAGACTGATGCACTGACCCAAGTATTGGCGCACAGACTGATGCACTGACCAACGTATTGGCGCACTGACTGATGCACTGACCAACGTGCTGGCACACTGACTGATTCACTGACCAACGTATTGGCGCACTGACTGATGCACTGACCAACCCATTGGCCCACTGACTGATGCACTGGCCAACGCATTGGCACACTGAATGATGCACTGGCCAACGCATTGGCACACTGACTGATACACTGACCAAAGTATTGGCGCACAGATTGATGCACTGACCAACGCATTGGCACACTGACTGATGCACTGACCAACGCATTGGCGCACTGACTGATGCACTGACCAACATATTGGCACACTGTCTGATGCACTGACACACTGGTATACTAACTGATGCACTGGCCAACGCATTGGCTCCCTGACTGATGTTCTGGCCTACGCATTGGCACACTCTCTGATGCACTGACCAAAGTATTGGCGCACTGACTGATGCACTGACCAACGCATTGGCACACTGTCTGATGCACTGACACACTGGTATACTAACTGATGCACTGGCCAACGCATTGGCTCCCTGACTGATGTTCTGGCCTACGCATTGGCACACTCTCTGATGCACTGACCAAAGTATTGGCACACTGACTGATGAACTGGCCAACGCATTGGCACACTGACTGATGCACTGACCAACGTATTGGCACACTGACTGATGCACAGACCAAAGTATTGGCTCACTGACTGACACACTGGTATACTGACTGATGCACTGGCCAACGCATTGGCACACTGACTGATGCACTGACCAACGCATTGGCGCACTGACTGATGCACTGACCAACATATTGGCGCACTGAGTGATGCACTTACCAACGTATTGGCGCACTGACTGATGCACTGATTGACACACTGGTATACTGACTGACGCACTGGCCAACGCACTGGCACACTGACTGATGCACTGACCAACGCATTGGCGCACTGACTGATGCACTGACCAATGCATTGGCACACTGACTGATGCACTGACCAACGCATTGGCTCCCTGACTGATGCACTGACCAACGCATTGGCACACTGAGTGATGCACTGACCAACGTATTGGCGCACTGACTGATGCACTGATTGACACACTGGTATACTGACTGACGCACTGGCCAACGCACTGGCACACTGACTGATGCACTGACCAACGCATTGGCGCACTGACTGATGCACTGACCAACGCATTGGCGCACTGACTGATGCACTGACCAACGCATTGGCACACTGTCTGATGCACTGACCAACGCATTGGCGCACTGACTGATGCACTGACTGACTCATTGGCGTACAGACTGATGCACTGAGTTACTCATTGGCACACTGACTGATGCACTGACTGACTCATTGGCGCACTGACTGATGCACTGACTGACTCATTGGCGCACTGACTGATGCACTGTTCGGCACATTAGGACACTGACGGTTGCACTGACCTAAGCATTGGTGCACTAACTGTTGCACTGACCAACGCATTGGCACACAGACTGGCGCATTGGCACACTGACTGATGCACTGACCAACATATTGGCGCACAGTCTGATGCACTGACCAATGCATTGGCACACAGACTGATGCACTGACCAACGCATTGGCACACTGTCTGATGCACTGACCAACGCATTGGCACACTGACTGATGCACTGACTGACTCATTGGCGCACAGACTGATGCACTGACTGACTCATTGGCGCACTGACTGATGCACTGACTGACTCATTGGCGCACAGACTGATGCACTGACTGACTCATTGGCGCACTGACTGATGCACTGACTGACTCATTGGCGCACTGACTGATGCACTGATCGGCACATTAGGACACTGAGGGTTGCACTGACCGAAGCATTGGTGCACTAACTGTTGCACTGACCAACGCATTGGCACACAGACAGGCGCATTGGCGCACAGACTGATGCACTGACCAACGCATTGACACTCTGACTGATGCCTGACTGACTCATAGGCGCACTGACTGACGCATTGACGTCGTGACTGACGCACTGACCGACAAAATGACCAACGCATTGGGCAACGCATTGGCGCACTGACTAACGAATAGACCAATGATGCACAGACTGTTGCACTGACCAACGCATTGGCACACTGACTGATGCACTGACCAAAGTATTGCCGCACAGACTGATGCACTGACCAATGTATTGGCGCACAGACTGATGCAATGACCAACATATTGGCACACTGACTGATGCACTGACCAACGTATTGGCGCACTGACTGATGCACTGACCAACGTATTGGCGCACAGACTGATGCACTGACCAACGTATTGGGACACTGACTGATGCACTGACCAACGTATTGGCGCACAGACTGATGCACTGACCAAAGTATTGGCGCTCAGACTGATGCAATGACCAATGTATTGGCGCACAGACTGATGCACTGACCAATGTATTGGCGTACAGACTGATGCACTGACCAAAGTATTGGCGCACTGACTGATGCACTGACCAATGTATTGGCGCACAGACTGATGCACTGACCAAAGTATTGGTGCACTGACTGATGCACTGACCAATGTATTGGCGCACAGACTGATGCACTGACCAAAGTATTGGCGCACAGACTGATGCACTGACCAATGTATTGGCGCACAGACTGATGCACTGACCAATGTATTGGCACACTGACTGATGCACTGACCAACGTATTGGCGCACTGACTGATGCACTGACCAACGTATTGGCGCACAGACTGATGCACTGACCAAAGTATTGGCGCACAGACTGAGGCACTGACCAATGTATTGGCGCACAGACTGATGCACTGACCAACGTATTGGCAAACTGACTGATGCACTGACCAACGTATTGGCGCACTGACTGATGCACTGACCAATGTATTGGCGCACAGACTGATGCACTGACCAACGTATTGGCACACTGACTGATGCACTGACCAACGTATTGGGGCACTGACTGATGCACTGACCAACGTATTGGCGCACAGACTGATGCACTGACCCAAGTATTGGCGCACAGACTGAGGCTCTGACCAATGTATTGGCGCACAGACTGATGCACTGACCAACGTATTGGCAAACTGACTGATGCACTGACCAACGTATTGGCGCACAGACTGATGCACTGACCAATGTATTGGCGCACAGACTGATGCACTGACCAACGTATTGGCACACTGACTGATGCACTGACCAACGTATTGGGGCACTGACTGATGCACTGACCAACGTATTGGCGCACAGACTGATGCACTGACCCAAGTATTGGCGCACAGACTGAGGCACTGACCAATGTATTGGCGCACAGACTGATGCACTGACCAACGTATTGGCGCACTGACTGATGCACTGACCAACGTGTTGGCACACTGACTGATTCACTGACCAAAGTATTGGTGCACAGACTGATGCACTGACCAAAGTATTGGCGCAGAGACTGATGCACTGACCAACGTATTGGCGCACAGACTGATGCACTGACCAACGTATTGGCGCACTGACTGATGCACTGACCAAAGTATTGGCGCACAGACTGATGCACTGACCAACCCATTGGCCCACTGACTGATGCACTGGCCAACGCATTGACACACTGACTGATGCACTGACCAACATATTGGCACACTGTCTGATGCACTGACACACTGGTATACTAACTGATGCACTGGCCAACGCATTGGCTCACTGACTGATGCACTGGCCAATGCATTGGCACACTGTCTGATGCACTGACCAAAGTATTGGCGCACTGACTGATGCACTGACCAACGCATTGGCACACTGACTGATGCACTGGCCAACGCATTGGCACACAGACTGATGCACTGACCAACGTATTGGCACACTGACTGATGCACTGGCCAACGCATTGGCACACTGACTGATGCACTGACCAACGTATTGGCACACTGACTGATGCACAGACCAAAGTATTGGCTCACTGACTGACACACGGGTATACTGACTGATGCACTGACCAAAGTATTGGCGCACTGACTGATGCACTGACCAACATATTGGCGCACTGAGTGATGCACTGACCAAAGTATTGGCGCACTGACTGAAACACTGATTGACACACTGGTATACTGACTGACGCACTGGCCAACGCACTGGCACACTGACTGATGCACTGACCAACGCATTGGCGCACTGACTGATGCACTGACCAATGCATTGGCACACTGACTGATGCACTGACCAACGCATTGGCTCACTGACTGATGCACTGACCAACGCATTGGCACACTGTCTGATGCACTGAACAAAGTATTGGCGCACAGACTGATGCACTGGCCAACGCATTGGCACACTGACTGATGCACTGACCAACGCATTGGCTCACTGACTGATGCACTGACCAACGCATTGGCACACTGTCTGATGCACTGACCAAAGTATTGGCGCACAGACTGATGCACTGACCAACGTATTGGCGAACTGACTGATGTACTGACCAACGTATTGGCGCACTGACTGACGCACTGACCAATGTATTGGCGCACTGACTGATGCACTGACCAAAGTATTGGCGCACTGACTGATGCACTGGCCAATGCATTGACACACTGTCTGATGCACTGACCAACGTATTGGCGCACTGACTGATGCACTGACCAACGTATTGGCACACAGACTGATGCACTGACCAAAGTATTGGCGCACAGACTGATGCACTGACCAACCCATTGGCCCACTGACTGATGCACTGGCCAACGCATTGACACACTGACTGATGCACTGACCAACATATTGGCACACTGTCTGATGCACTGACACACTGGTATACTAACTGATGCACTGGCCAACGCATTGGCTCACTGACTGATGCACTGGCCAATGCATTGGCACACTGTCTGATGCACTGACCAAAGTATTGGCGCACTGACTGATGCACTGACCAACGCATTGGCACACTGACTGATGCACTGGCCAACGCATTGGCACACAGACTGATGCACTGACCAACGTATTGGCACACTGACTGATGCACTGGCCAACGCATTGGCACACTGACTGATGCACTGACCAACGTATTGGCACACTGACTGATGCACAGACCAAAGTATTGGCTCACTGACTGACACACGGGTATACTGACTGATGCACTGACCAAAGTATTGGCGCACTGACTGATGCACTGACCAACATATTGGCGCACTGAGTGATGCACTGACCAAAGTATTGGCGCACTGACTGAAACACTGATTGACACACTGGTATACTGACTGACGCACTGGCCAACGCACTGGCACACTGACTGATGCACTGACCAACGCATTGGCGCACTGACTGATGCACTGACCAATGCATTGGCACACTGACTGATGCACTGACCAACGCATTGGCTCACTAACTGATGCACTGACCAACGCATTGGCACACTGTCTGATGCACTGAACAAAGTATTGGCGCACAGACTGATGCACTGGCCAACGCATTGGCACACTGACTGATGCACTGACCAACGCATTGGCTCACTGACTGATGCACTGACCAACGCATTGGCACACTGTCTGATGCACTGACCAAAGTATTGGCGCACAGACTGATGCACTGACCAACGTATTGGCGAACTGACTGATGTACTGACCAACGTATTGGCGCACTGACTGACGCACTGACCAATGTATTGGCGCACTGACCAAAGTATTGGCGCACTGACTGATGCACTGGCCAATGCATTGACACACTGTCTGATGCACTGACCAACGTATTGGCGCACTGACTGATGCACTGACCAACGTATTGGCACACAGACTGATGCACTGACCAAAGTATTGGAGCACAGACTGATGCACTGACCGACGTATTGGCGCACAGACTGATGCACTGACCAACATATCGGTGCACATACTGATGCACTGACCAATGTATTGGCGCACTGACTGATGCACTGGCCAATGCATTGGCACACTGTCTGATGCACTGACCAACGTATTGGCGCACTGACTGATGCACTGACCAACGTATTGGCGCACAGACTGATGCACTGACCGACGTATTGGCGCACAGACTGATGCACTGACCAACGTATTGGCGCACAGACTGATGCACTGGCCAACGCATTGGCACACTGACTGATGCACTGACCAATGTATTGGCGCACTGACTGATGCACTGATCAAAGTATTGGCGCATTGACTGATGCACTGACCAACGCATTGGCACACTGTCTGATGCACTGACCAATGCATTGGCGCACTGTCTGATGCACTGACCAACGCAGTGGCACACTGACTGATGCACTGACCGCCGCATTGATGCACTGACTGTCGCACTGGCCGTTGCATTGGCACACTGGCTGATGCACTGACCAACACACTGGCATACTGACTGATGCACTGTCCAACACATTGGCGCACAGTCTGATGCACTGACCAACGCATTGGCATACAGACTGGCGCATTGGCACACTGACTGATGCACTGACCAACATATTGCCGCACAGTCTGATGCACTGACCAACGCATTGGCAATCAAACTGATGCACTGACCAACGCATTGGCGCACAGACTGATGCACTGACTGACACACTGGTATACTTACTGATGCACTGACCAACGCATTGGCGCTCTGACTGATGCACTGACCAACGTATTGGCGCACTGACTGATGCACTGACCAAAGTATTGCCGCACTGACTGATGCACTGACCAAAGTATTGGCGCACAGACTGATGCACTGACCAACGTATTGGCGCTCTGACTGATGCACTGACCAACGCATTGGCACACTGACAGATGCACTGACCAAAGTATTGCCGCACTGACTGACACACGGGTATACTGACTGATGCACTGGCCAACGCATTGGCACACTGACTGATGCACTGACCAAAGTTTTGGCTCACTGACTGACACACTGACTGACACACTGGTATACTGAGTGATGCACTGACCAAAGTATTGGCGCACTGACTGAAACACTGATTGACACACTGGTATACTGACTGACGCACTGGCCAACGCACTGGCACACTGACTGATGCACTGACCAACGCATTGGCGCACTGACTGATGCACTGACCAATGCATTGGCACACTGACTGATGCACTGACCAACGCATTGGCTCACTGACTGATGCACTGACCAACGCATTGGCACACTGTCTGATGCACTGAACAAAGTATTGGCGCACAGACTGATGCACTGGCCAACGCATTGGCACACTGACTGATGCACTGACCAACGCATTGGCTCACTGACTGATGCACTGACCAACGCATTGGCACACTGTCTGATGCACTGACCAAAGTATTGGCGCACAGACTGATGCACTGACCAACGTATTGGCGAACTGACTGATGTACTGACCAACGTATTGGCGCACTGACTGACGCACTGACCAATGTATTGGCGCACTGACTGATGCACTGACCAAAGTATTGGCGCACTGACTGATGCACTGGCCAATGCATTGACACACTGTCAGATGCACTGACCAACGTATTGGCGCACTGACTGATGCACTGACCAACGTATTGGCACACAGACTGATGCACTGACCAAAGTATTGGAGCACAGACTGATGCACTGACCGACGTATTGGCGCACAGACTGATGCACTGACCAACATATCGGCGCACATACTGATGCACTGACCAATGTATTGGCGCACTGACTGATGCACTGGCCAATGCATTGGCACACTGTCTGATGCACTGACCAACGTATTGGCGCACTGACTGATGCACTGACCAACGTATTGGCGCACAGACTGATGCACTGACCGACGTATTGGCGCACAGACTGATGCACTGACCAACGTATTGGCGCACAGACTGATGCACTGGCCAACGCATTGGCACACTGACTGATGCACTGACCAATGTATTGGCGCACTGACTGATGCACTGATCAAAGTATTGGCGCACTGACTGATGCACTGACCAACGCATTGGCACACTGTCTGATGCACTGACCAATGCATTGGCGAACTGTCTGATGCACTGACCAACGCAGTGGCACACTGACTGATGCACTGACCGCCGCATTGATGCACTGACTGTCGCACTGGCCGTTGCATTGGCACACTGGCTGATGCACTGACCAACACACTGGCATACTGACTGATGCACTGTCCAACACATTGGCGCACAGTCTGATGCACTGACCAACGCATTGGCATACAGACTGGCGCATTGGCACACTGACTGATGCACTGACCAACATATTGCCGCACAGTCTGATGCACTGACCAACGCATTGGCAATCAGACTGATGCACTGACCAACGCATTGGCAATCAGACTGATGCACTGACCAACGCATTGGCGCACAGACTGATGCACTGACTGACTCACTGGCACACTGACTGATGCACTGACTGACACACTGGTATACTTACTGATGCACTGACCAACGCATTGGCGCTCTGACTGATGCACTGACCAACGTATTGGCGCACTGACTGATGCACTGGCCAACGCATTGGCACACTGACAGATGCACTGACCAAAGTATTGCCGCACTGACTGATGCACTGACCAAAGTATTGGCGCACAGACTGATGCACTGACCGCCGCATTGGCACACTGTCTGATGCACTGACCAACGCATTGGCGCACTGACTGATGCACTGACTGACTCATTGTCGCACTGACTGATGCCCTGACTGACTCATTGGCGCACTGACTGATGCACTGATCGGCACATTAGGACACTGAGGGTTGCACTGACTGAATCATTGGTGCACTAACTGTTGCACTGACCAACGCATTGGCACACAGTCTGGCGCATTGGCACACTGTCTGATGCACTGGCCAACATATTGGCGCACAGTCTGATGCACTGACCAACGCATTGGCACACAGACTGATGCACTGACCAACGCATTGGCACACAGACTGATGCACTGACCAACGTATTGGCACACTGACTGATGCACAGACCAAAGTATTGGCTCACTGACTGACACACGGGTATACTGACTGATGCACTGACCAAAGTATTGGCGCACTGACTGATGCACTGACCAACATATTGGCGCACTGAGTGATGCACTGACCAAAGTATTGGCGCACTGACTGAAACACTGATTGACACACTGGTATACTGACTGACGCACTGGCCAACGCACTGGCACACTGACTGATGCACTGACCAACGCATTGGCGCACTGACTGATGCACTGACCAATGCATTGGCACACTGACTGATGCACTGACCAACGCATTGGCTCACTGACTGATGCACTGACCAACGCATTGGCACACTGTCTGATGCACTGAACAAAGTATTGGCGCACAGACTGATGCACTGGCCAACGCATTGGCACACTGACTGATGCACTGACCAACGCATTGGCTCACTGACTGATGCACTGACCAACGCATTGGCACACTGTCTGATGCACTGACCAAAGTATTGGCGCACAGACTGATGCACTGACCAACGTATTGGCGAACTGACTGATGTACTGACCAACGTATTGGCGCACTGACTGACGCACTGACCAATGTATTGGCGCACTGACTGATGCACTGACCAAAGTATTGGCGCACTGACTGATGCACTGGCCAATGCATTGACACACTGTCTGATGCACTGACCAACGTATTGGCGCACTGACTGATGCACTGACCAACGTATTGGCACACAGACTGATGCACTGACCAAAGTATTGGCGCACAGACTGATGCACTGACCAACCCATTGGCCCACTGACTGATGCACTGGCCAACGCATTGACACACTGACTGATGCACTGACCAACATATTGGCACACTGTCTGATGCACTGACACACTGGTATACTAACTGATGCACTGGCCAACGCATTGGCTCACTGACTGATGCACTGGCCAATGCATTGGCACACTGTCTGATGCACTGACCAAAGTATTGGCGCACTGACTGATGCACTGACCAACGCATTGGCACACTGACTGATGCACTGGCCAACGCATTGGCACACAGACTGATGCACTGACCAACGTATTGGCACACTGACTGATGCACTGGCCAACGCATTGGCACACTGACTGATGCACTGACCAACGTATTGGCACACTGACTGATGCACAGACCAAAGTATTGGCTCACTGACTGACACACGGGTATACTGACTGATGCACTGACCAAAGTATTGGCGCACTGACTGATGCACTGACCAACATATTGGCGCACTGAGTGATGCACTGACCAAAGTATTGGCGCACTGACTGAAACACTGATTGACACACTGGTATACTGACTGACGCACTGGCCAACGCACTGGCACACTGACTGATGCACTGACCAACGCATTGGCGCACTGACTGATGCACTGACCAATGCATTGGCACACTGACTGATGCACTGACCAACGCATTGGCTCACTGACTGATGCACTGACCAACGCATTGGCACACTGTCTGATGCACTGAACAAAGTATTGGCGCACAGACTGATGCACTGGCCAACGCATTGGCACACTGACTGATGCACTGACCAACGCATTGGCTCACTGACTGATGCACTGACCAACGCATTGGCACACTGTCTGATGCACTGACCAAAGTATTGGCGCACAGACTGATGCACTGACCAACGTATTGGCGAACTGACTGATGTACTGACCAACGTATTGGCGCACTGACTGACGCACTGACCAATGTATTGGCGCACTGACCAAAGTATTGGCGCACTGACTGATGCACTGGCCAATGCATTGACACACTGTCTGATGCACTGACCAACGTATTGGCGCACTGACTGATGCACTGACCAACGTATTGGCACACAGACTGATGCACTGACCAAAGTATTGGAGCACAGACTGATGCACTGACCGACGTATTGGCGCACAGACTGATGCACTGACCAACATATCGGTGCACATACTGATGCACTGACCAATGTATTGGCGCACTGACTGATGCACTGGCCAATGCATTGGCACACTGTCTGATGCACTGACCAACGTATTGGCGCACTGACTGATGCACTGACCAACGTATTGGCGCACAGACTGATGCACTGACCGACGTATTGGCGCACAGACTGATGCACTGACCAACGTATTGGCGCACAGACTGATGCACTGGCCAACGCATTGGCACACTGACTGATGCACTGACCAATGTATTGGCGCACTGACTGATGCACTGATCAAAGTATTGGCGCATTGACTGATGCACTGACCAACGCATTGGCACACTGTCTGATGCACTGACCAATGCATTGGCGCACTGTCTGATGCACTGACCAACGCAGTGGCACACTGACTGATGCACTGACCGCCGCATTGATGCACTGACTGTCGCACTGGCCGTTGCATTGGCACACTGGCTGATGCACTGACCAACACACTGGCATACTGACTGATGCACTGTCCAACACATTGGCGCACAGTCTGATGCACTGACCAACGCATTGGCATACAGACTGGCGCATTGGCACACTGACTGATGCACTGACCAACATATTGCCGCACAGTCTGATGCACTGACCAACGCATTGGCAATCAGACTGATGCACTGACCAACGCATTGGCGCACAGACTGATGCACTGACTGACTCATTGGCACACTGACTGATGCACTGACTGACACACTGGTATACTTACTGATGCACTGACCAACGCATTGGCGCTCTGACTGATGCACTGACCAACGTATTGGCGCACTGACTGATGCACTGGCCAACGCATTGGCACACTGACAGATGCACTGACCAAAGTATTGCCGCACTGACTGATGCACTGACCAAAGTATTGGCGCACAGACTGATGCACTGACCAACGTATTGGCGCAGAGACTGATGCACAGACCAAAGTATTGGCTCACTGACTGACACACGGGTATACTGACTGATGCACTGGCCAACGCATTGGCACACTGACTGATGCACTGACCAAAGTTTTGGCTCACTGACTGACACACTGACTGACACACTGGTATACTGAGTGATGCACTGACCAAAGTATTGGCGCACTGACTGAAACACTGATTGACACACTGGTATACTGACTGACGCACTGGCCAACGCACTGGCACACTGACTGATGCACTGACCAACGCATTGGCGCACTGACTGATGCACTGACCAATGCATTGGCACACTGACTGATGCACTGACCAACGCATTGGCTCACTGACTGATGCACTGACCAACGCATTGGCACACTGTCTGATGCACTGAACAAAGTATTGGCGCACAGACTGATGCACTGGCCAACGCATTGGCACACTGACTGATGCACTGACCAACGCATTGGCTCACTGACTGATGCACTGACCAACGCATTGGCACACTGTCTGATGCACTGACCAAAGTATTGGCGCACAGACTGATGCACTGACCAACGTATTGGCGAACTGACTGATGTACTGACCAACGTATTGGCGCACTGACTGACGCACTGACCAATGTATTGGCGCACTGACTGATGCACTGACCAAAGTATTGGCGCACTGACTGATGCACTGGCCAATGCATTGACACACTGTCTGATGCACTGACCAACGTATTGGCGCACTGACTGATGCACTGACCAACGTATTGGCACACAGCCTGATGCACTGACCAAAGTATTGGAGCACAGACTGATGCACTGACCGACGTATTGGCGCACAGACTGATGCACTGACCAACATATCGGCGCACATACTGATGCACTGACCAATGTATTGGCGCACTGACTGATGCACTGGCCAATGCATTGGCACACTGTCTGATGCACTGACCAACGTATTGGCGCACTGACTGATGCACTGACCAACGTATTGGCGCACAGACTGATGCACTGACCGACGTATTGGCGCACAGACTGATGCACTGACCAACGTATTGGCGCACAGACTGATGCACTGGCCAACGCATTGGCACACTGACTGATGCACTGACCAATGTATTGGCGCACTGACTGATGCACTGATCAAAGTATTGGCGCACTGACTGATGCACTGACCAACGCATTGGCACACTGTCTGATGCACTGACCAATGCATTGGCGAACTGTCTGATGCACTGACCAACGCAGTGGCACACTGACTGATGCACTGACCGCCGCATTGATGCACTGACTGTCGCACTGGCCGTTGCATTGGCACACTGGCTGATGCACTGACCAACACACTGGCATACTGACTGATGCACTGTCCAACACATTGGCGCACAGTCTGATGCACTGACCAACGCATTGGCATACAGACTGGCGCATTGGCACACTGACTGATGCACTGACCAACATATTGCCGCACAGTCTGATGCACTGACCAACGCATTGGCAATCAGACTGATGCACTGACCAACGCATTGGCAATCAGACTGATGCACTGACCAACGCATTGGCGCACAGACTGATGCACTGACTGACTCACTGGCACACTGACTGATGCACTGACTGACACACTGGTATACTTACTGATGCACTGACCAACGCATTGGCGCTCTGACTGATGCACTGACCAACGTATTGGCGCACTGACTGATGCACTGGCCAACGCATTGGCACACTGACAGATGCACTGACCAAAGTATTGCCGCACTGACTGATGCACTGACCAAAGTATTGGCGCACAGACTGATGCACTGACCGCCGCATTGGCACACTGTCTGATGCACTGACCAACGCATTGGCGCACTGACTGATGCACTGACTGACTCATTGTCGCACTGACTGATGCCCTGACTGACTCATTGGCGCACTGACTGATGCACTGATCGGCACATTAGGACACTGAGGGTTGCACTGACTGAATCATTGGTGCACTAACTGTTGCACTGACCAACGCATTGGCACACAGTCTGGCGCATTGGCACACTGTCTGATGCACTGGCCAACATATTGGCGCACAGTCTGATGCACTGACCAACGCATTGGCACACAGACTGATGCACTGACCAACGCATTGGCACACTGTCTGATGCACTGACCAACGCATTGGCGCACTGACTGACGCACTGACTGACTCATTGGCGCACTGACTGATGCACTGACTGACTCATTGGCGCACTGACTGATGCACTGACTGACTCATTGGCGCACTGACTGATGCACTGACTGACTCATTGGCACACTGACTGATGCACTGGCCAACGCATTGGCACACTGTCTGATGCACTGGCCAACGCATTGGCGCACAGACTGATGCACTGACCAACGCATTGGCACACTGTCTGATGCACTGACCAAAGTATTGGCACACTGACTGATGCACTGGCCAACGCATTGGCACACTGTCTGATGCACTGACCAAAGTATTGGCGCACAGACTGATGCACTGACCAATGCATTGGCACACTGACTGATGCACTGACCAACGTATTGACGCACAGACTGATGCACTGAACAACGTATTGGCGCACAGACTGATGCACTGACCAACGCATTGGCACACTGACTGATGCACTGACCAACGTATTGGCGCACAGACTGATGCACTGAACAACGTATTGGCGCACAGACTGATGCACTGACCAACGCATTGGCGCTCAGACTGATGCACTGAACAACGTATTGGTGCACTGACTGATGCACTGACCAACGCATTGGCGCTCAGACTGATGCACTGACCAAAGTATTGGCGCACTGACTGATGCACTGACCAACGTATTGGCGCACAGACTGATGCACTGACCAACGTATTGGCGCACTGACTGATGCACTGACCAACGCATTGGCGCACAGTCTGATGCACTGACCAACGCATTGGCACACAGTCTGATGCACTGACCAACGCATTGGCACACTGACTGATGCACTGACCAACGTATTGGCGCACAGACTGATGCACTGACCAACGCATTGGCACACTGACTGATGCACTGACCAACGTATTGGCGCACAGACTGATGCACTGACCAACGCATTGGCACACTGACTGATGCACTGACCAACGTATTGGCGCACAGACTGATGCACTGACCAACGCATTGGCACACTGACTGATGCACTGACCAACGTATTGGCGCACAGACTGATGCACTGACCAATGCATTGGCGCACTGACTGATGCACTGACCAACATATTGGCGCACAGACTGATGCACTGACCAAAGTATTGGCGCACAGACTGATGCACTGAACTACGTATTGGCGCACAGACTGATGCACTGACCAACGTATTGGCGCACAGACTGATGCACTGAACTACGTATTGGCGCACAGACTGATGCACTGACCAACGTATTGGCACACTGACTGATGCACTGACCAACGCATTGGCGCACAGACTGATGCACTGACCAACGCATTGGCACACTGACTGATGCACTGACCAACGTATTGGCGCACAGACTGATGCACTGACCAACGCATTGGCACACTGAATGATGCACTGACCAACGTATTGGCGCACAGACTGATGCACTGACCAACGCATTGGCACACTGACTGATGCACTGACCAACGTATTGGCGCACTGACTGATGCACTGACCAACGCATTGGCGCACTGACTGATGCACTGACCAACGCATTGGCGCACAGTCTGATGCACTGACCAACGCATTGGCACACTGACTGATGCACTGACCAACGTATTGGCGCACAGACTGATGCACTGACCAACGTATTGGCGCACTGACTGATGCACTGACCAACGTATTGGCGCACAGTCTGATGCACTGACCAACGCATTGGCACACTGACTGATGCACTGACCAACGTATTGGCGCACAGACTGATGCACTGACCAACGCATTGGCACACTGACTGATGCACTGACCAACGTATTGGCGCACAGACTGATGCACTGACCAACGCATTGGCACACTGACTGATGCACTGACCAACGTATTGGCGCACAGACTGATGCACTGACCAACGCATTGGCACACTGACTGATGCACTGACCAAAGTATTGGCGCACAGACTGATGCACTGACCAAAGTATTGGCACACTGACTGATGCACTGTCCAACGCATTGGCACACTGACTGATGCACTGACCAACGTATTGGCGCACTGACTGATGCACTGACCAACGTATTGGCGCACTGACTGATGCACTGACCAACGTATTGGCGCACAGACTGATGCACTGACCAACGTATTGGCGCACAGACTGATGCACTGACCAACGTATTGGCGCACTGACTGATGCACTCACCAACGTATTGGCGCACTGACTGATGCACTGACCAACGTATTGCAGCACTGACTGATGCACTGACCAAAGTATTGGCGCACAGACTGATGCACTGACCAACGCATTGGCACACTGACTGATGCACTGACCAACGTATTGGCGCACTGACTGATGCACTGACCAACGTATTGGCGCACTGACTGATGCACTGACCAACGTATTGGCGCACAGACTGATGCACTGACCAACATATTGGCGCACTGACTGATGCACTGACCAAAGTATTGGCGCACAGACTGATGCACTGACCAACGTATTGGCACACTGATTGATGCACTGACCAACGTATTGGCGCACTGACTGATGCACTGACCAACATATTGGCGCACAGACTGATGCACTGACCAACGTATTGGCGCACTGATTGATGCACTGACCAACGTATTGGCACACTGACTAATGCACTGACCAACGTATTGGCGCACAGACTGATGCACTGACCAACGTATTGGCGCACAGACTGATGCACTGACCAACGTATTGGCGCACAGACTGATGCACTGACCAACGTATTGGCGCACTGACTGATGCACTGACCAACGTATTGGCGCAAAGACTGATGCACTGACCAACGTATTGGGACACTGACTGATGCACTGACCAAAGTATTGGCGCACAGACTGATGCACTGACCAACGTATTGGCGCACAGACTGATGCACTGACCAACGTATTGGCGCACAGACTGATGCACTGACCAATGTATTGGCGCACAGACTGATGCACTGACCAAAGTATTGGCGCACTGACTGATGCACTGACCAACGTCTTGGCTCACAGACTGATGCACTGACCAAAGTATTGGCACACAGACTGATGCACTGACCAATGTATTGGCGCACAGACGGATGCACTGACCAACGTATTGGCACACTGACTGATGCACTGACCAACGTATTGGCGCACTGACTGATGCACTGACCAACGTATTGGGACACTGACTGATGCACTGACCAACGTATTGGCGCACAGACTGATGCACTGACCAAAGTATTGGCGCACAGACTGATGTACTGACCAATGTACTGGCGCACAGACTGATGCACTGACCAACGTATTGGCACACTGACTGATGCACTGACCAATGTATTGGCGCACAGACTGATGCACTGACCAATGTATTGGCGCACAGACTGATGCACTGACCAAAGTATTGGCGCACTGACTGATGCACTGACCAATGTATTGGCACACAGACTGATGCACTGACCAACGTATTGCGACACTGACTGATGCACTGACCAACGTATTGGCGCACAGACTGATGCACTGACCAATGTATTGGCGCACAGACTGATGCACTGACCAAAGTATTGGCGCACAGACTGATGTACTGACCAATGTATTGGCGCACAGTCTGATGCACTGACCAAGGTATTGGCTCACTGTCTGATGCACTGACCAATGTATTGGCGCACAGACTGATGCACTGACCAATGTATTGGCGCACAGACTGATGCACTGACCAACGTATTGGCGCACTGACTGATGCACTGACCAATGTATTGGCGCACAGACTGATACACTGACCAATGTATTGGCGCACAGACTGATGCACTGCCCAAAGTATTGGCGCACTGACTGATGCACTGACCAAAGTATTGGCGCACTGACTGATGCACTGACCAAAGTATTGGCGCACTGACTGATGCACTGACCAAAGCATTGGCACACAGTCTGATGCACTGACCAAAGTATTGGCGCACTGACTGATGCACTGACCAATGTATTGGCGCACAGACTGATGCACTGACCAAAGTATTGGCGCACTGACTGATGCACTGACCAAAGTATTGGCGCACTGACTGATGCACTGACCAATGTATTGGCGCACAGACTGATGCACTGACCAAAGTATTGGCGCACTGACTGATGCACTGACCAAAGTATTGGCACACAGACTGATGCACTGACCAACGCATTGGCACACTGAATGATGCACTGACCAACGTATTGGCGCACAGACTGATGCACTGACCAACGCATTGGCACACTGACTGATGCACTGACCAACGTATTGGCGCACTGACTGATGCACTGACCAACGCATTGGCGCACTGACTGATGCACTGACCAACGCATTGGCGCACAGTCTGATGCACTGACCAACGCATTGGCACACTGACTGATGCACTGACCAACGTATTGGCGCACAGACTGATGCACTGACCAACGTATTGGCGCACTGACTGATGCACTGACCAACGTATTGGCGCACAGTCTGATGCACTGACCAACGCATTGGCACACTGACTGATGCACTGACCAACGTATTGGCGCACAGACTGATGCACTGACCAACGCATTGGCACACTGACTGATGCACTGACCAACGTATTGGCGCACAGACTGATGCACTGACCAACGCATTGGCACACTGACTGATGCACTGACCAACGTATTGGCGCACAGACTGATGCACTGACCAACGCATTGGCACACTGACTGATGCACTGACCAAAGTATTGGCGCACAGACTGATGCACTGACCAAAGTATTGGCACACTGACTGATGCACTGTCCAACGCATTGGCACACTGACTGATGCACTGACCAACGTATTGGCGCACTGACTGATGCACTGACCAACGTATTGGCGCACTGACTGATGCACTGACCAACGTATTGGCGCACAGACTGATGCACTGACCAACGTATTGGCGCACAGACTGATGCACTGACCAACGTATTGGCGCACTGACTGATGCACTCACCAACGTATTGGCGCACTGACTGATGCACTGACCAACGTATTGCAGCACTGACTGATGCACTGACCAAAGTATTGGCGCACAGACTGATGCACTGACCAACGCATTGGCACACTGACTGATGCACTGACCAACGTATTGGCGCACTGACTGATGCACTGACCAACGTATTGGCGCACTGACTGATGCACTGACCAACGTATTGGCGCACAGACTGATGCACTGACCAACATATTGGCGCACTGACTGATGCACTGACCAAAGTATTGGCGCACAGACTGATGCACTGACCAACGTATTGGCACACTGATTGATGCACTGACCAACGTATTGGCGCACTGACTGATGCACTGACCAACATATTGGCGCACAGACTGATGCACTGACCAACGTATTGGCGCACTGATTGATGCACTGACCAACGTATTGGCACACTGACTAATGCACTGACCAACGTATTGGCGCACAGACTGATGCACTGACCAACGTATTGGCGCACAGACTGATGCACTGACCAACGTATTGGCGCACAGACTGATGCACTGACCAACGTATTGGCGCACTGACTGATGCACTGACCAACGTATTGGCGCAAAGACTGATGCACTGACCAACGTATTGGGACACTGACTGATGCACTGACCAAAGTATTGGCGCACAGACTGATGCACTGACCAACGTATTGGCGCACAGACTGATGCACTGACCAACGTATTGGCGCACAGACTGATGCACTGACCAATGTATTGGCGCACAGACTGATGCACTGACCAAAGTATTGGCGCACTGACTGATGCACTGACCAACGTCTTGGCTCACAGACTGATGCACTGACCAAAGTATTGGCACACAGACTGATGCACTGACCAATGTATTGGCGCACAGACGGATGCACTGACCAACGTATTGGCACACTGACTGATGCACTGACCAACGTATTGGCGCACTGACTGATGCACTGACCAACGTATTGGGACACTGACTGATGCACTGACCAACGTATTGGCGCACAGACTGATGCACTGACCAAAGTATTGGCGCACAGACTGATGTACTGACCAATGTACTGGCGCACAGACTGATGCACTGACCAACGTATTGGCACACTGACTGATGCACTGACCAATGTATTGGCGCACAGACTGATGCACTGACCAATGTATTGGCGCACAGACTGATGCACTGACCAAAGTATTGGCGCACTGACTGATGCACTGACCAATGTATTGGCACACAGACTGATGCACTGACCAACGTATTGCGACACTGACTGATGCACTGACCAACGTATTGGCGCACAGACTGATGCACTGACCAATGTATTGGCGCACAGACTGATGCACTGACCAAAGTATTGGCGCACAGACTGATGTACTGACCAATGTATTGGCGCACAGTCTGATGCACTGACCAAGGTATTGGCTCACTGTCTGATGCACTGACCAATGTATTGGCGCACAGACTGATGCACTGACCAATGTATTGGCGCACAGACTGATGCACTGACCAACGTATTGGCGCACTGACTGATGCACTGACCAATGTATTGGCGCACAGACTGATACACTGACCAATGTATTGGCGCACAGACTGATGCACTGCCCAAAGTATTGGCGCACTGACTGATGCACTGACCAAAGTATTGGCGCACTGACTGATGCACTGACCAAAGTATTGGCGCACTGACTGATGCACTGACCAAAGCATTGGCACACAGTCTGATGCACTGACCAAAGTATTGGCGCACTGACTGATGCACTGACCAATGTATTGGCGCACAGACTGATGCACTGACCAAAGTATTGGCGCACTGACTGATGCACTGACCAAAGTATTGGCGCACTGACTGATGCACTGACCAATGTATTGGCGCACAGACTGATGCACTGACCAAAGTATTGGCGCACTGACTGATGCACTGACCAAAGTATTGGCACACAGACTGATGCACTGACCAAAGTATTGGAGCACTGACTGATGCACTGACCAATGTATTGGCGCACAGACTGATGCACTGACCAAAGTATTGGCGCACTGACTGATGCACTGACCAACGTATTGGCGCACAGACTGATGCACTGACCAAAGTATTGGCGCACTGACTGATGTACTGACCAATGTATTGGCGCACAGACTGATGCACTGACCAACGTATTGGCACACTGACTGATGCACTGACCAACGTATTGGCGCACTGACTGATGCACTGACCAACGTATTGGCGCACAGACTGATGCACTGACCAATGTATTGGCGCACAGACTGATGCACTGACCAACGTATTGGCACACTGACTGATGCACTGACCAACGTATTGGCGCACTGACTGATGCACTGACCAACGTATTGGCGCACAGACTGATGCACTGACCAACGTATTGGCACACTGACTGATTCACTGACCAAAGTATTGGTGCACAGACTGATGCACTGACCAAAGTATTGGCACACTGTCTGATGCACTGACCAAAGTATTGGCGCACAGACTGATGCACTGACCAACGCATTGGCACATTGACTGATGCACTGATCAATGTATTGGCGCACAGACTGATGCACTGACCAAAGTATTGGCACACTGTCTGATGCACTGACCAAAGTATTGGCGCACAGACTGATGCACTGACCAACGCATTGGCACATTGACTGATGCACTGACCAATGTATTGGCGCACAGACTGATGCACTGACCAATGTATTGGCGCACAGACTGATGCACTGACCAAAGTATTGGCGCACTGACTGATGCACTGACCAATGTATTGGCACACAGACTGATGAACTGACCAACGTATTGGGACACTGACTGATGCACTGACCAACGTATTGGCGCACAGACTGATGCACTGACCAATGTATTGGCGCACAGACTGATGCACTGACCAAAGTATTGGCGCACAGACTGATGTACTGACCAATGTATTGGCGCACAGACTGATGCACTGACCAACGTATTGGCTCACTGTCTGATGCACTGACCAATGTATTGGCGCACAGACTGATGCACTGACCAATGTATTGGCGCACAGACTGATGCACTGACCAACGTATTGGCGCACTGACTGATGCACTGACCAATGTATTGGCGCACAGACTGATGCACTGACCAATGTATTGGCGCACAGACTGATGCACTGCCCAAAGTATTGGCGCACTGACTGATGCACTGACCAAAGTATTGGCGCACTGACTGATGCACTGACCAAAGTATTGGCACACATACTGATGCACTGACCAAAGTATTGGCGCACTGACTGATGCACTGACCAATGTATTGGCGCACAGACTGATGCACTGACCAAAGTATTGGCGCACAGACTGATGCACTGACCAAAGTATTGGCGCACTGACTGATGCACTGACCAAAGTATTGGCACACAGACTGATGCACTGACCAATGTATTGGCGCACAGACTGATGCACTGACCAATGTATTGGCGCACTGACTGATGCACTGACCAATGTATTGGCGCACTGACTGATGCACTGACCAAAGTATTGGCGCACTGACTGATGCACTGACCAATGTATTGGCGCACAGACTGATGCACTGACCAAAGTATTGGCGCACTGACTGATGCACTGACCAATGTATTGGCGCACAGACTGATGCACTGACCAAAGTATTGGCGCACTGACTGATGCACTGACCAACGTATTGGCGCACAGACTGATGCACTGACCAAAGTATTGGCGCACTGACTGATGTACTGACCAATGTATTGGCGCACAGACTGATGCACTGACCAACGTATTGGCACACTGACTGATGCACTGACCAACGTATTGGCGCACTGACTGATGCACTGACCAAAGTATTGGCGCACAGACTGATGCACTGACCAATGTATTGGCGCACAGACGGATGCACTGACCAACGTATTGGCACACTGACTGATGCACTGACCAACGTATTGGCGCACTGACTGATGCACTGACCAACGTATTGGCGCACAGACTGATGCACTGACCAACGTATTGGCACACTGACTGATTCACTGACCAAAGTATTGGTGCACAGACTGATGCACTGACCAAAGTATTGGCACACTGTCTGATGCACTGACCAAAGTATTGGCGCACAGACTGATGCACTGACCAACGCATTGGCACATTGACTGATGCACTGACCAACGTATTGGCGCACAGACTGATGCACTGACCAACGTATTGGCGCACAGACTGATGCAGTGGCCAACGCATTGGCACACTGACTGATGCACTGACCATCATATTGGCGCACAGACTGATGCACTGACCAACGCATTGGCACACTGACTGATGCACTGACCATCATATTGGCGCACTGTCTGATGCACTGACCAACGTATTGGCACACAGACTGATGCACTGACCAACGCATTGGCACACTGACTGATGCACTGACCAACGTATTGGCACACTGACTGATGCACAGAGCAAAGTATTGGCTCACTGACTGACACACGGCTATACTGACTGATGCACTCGCCAACGCATTGGCACACAGACTGATGCACTGACCAAAGTTTTGGCTCACTGACTGACACACTGACTGACACACTGGTATACTGACTGATGCACTGGCCAACGCATTGGCGCACTGACTGATGCACTGACCAATGCATTGGCACACTGACTGATGCACTGACCAACGCATTGGCACACTGTCTGATGCACTGAACAAATTATTGGCGCACAGACTGATGCACTGGCCAACGCATTGGCACACTGACTGATGCACTGACCAACGCATTGGCGCACTGACTGATGCACTGACCAATGTATTGGCGCACTGACTGATGCACTGACCAACGCATTGGCTCATTGACTGATGCACTGACCAACGCATTGGCACACTGACTGATGCACTCAACAAAGTATTGGCGCACTGACTGATGCACTGGCCAACGCATTGGCACACTGTCTGATGCACTGACCAAAGTATTGGCGCACAGACTGATGCACTGACCAACGCATTGGCACACTGACTGATGCACTGACCAACGTATTGGCGCACTGACTGATGCACTGACCAACGTATTGGCGCACTGACTGACGCACTGACCAACGTATTGGCGCACTGACTGATGCACTGACCAAAGTATTGGCGCACTGACTGATGCACTGGCCAACGCATTGGCACACTGTATGATGCACTGACCAACGTATTGGCGCACTGACTGATGCACTGACCAACGTATTGGCACACTGACTGATGCACTGACCAACGTATTGGCGCATTGACTGATGCACTGACCAAAGTATTGGCGCACTGACTGATGCACTGGCCAACGCATTGGCACACTGTCTGATGCACTGACCAACGTATTGGCACACAGACTGATGCACTGACCAACATATCGGCGCACAGACTGATGCACTGACCAATGTATTGGCGCACTGACTGATGCACTGGCCAACGCATTGGCACACTGTCTGATGCACTGACCAACGTATTGGCGCACTGACTGATGCACTGACCAAAGTATTGGCACACAGACTGATGCACTGACCAAAGTATTGGCGCACAGACTGATGCACTGACCGACGTATTGGTGCACAGACTGATGCACTGACCAACGTATTGGCGCACAGACTGATGCACTGGCCAACGGATTGGCACACTGACTGATGCACTGACCAATGTATTGGCGCACTGACTGATGCACTGACCAATGTATTGGCGCACTGACTGATGCACTGACCAACGCATTGGCGCACTGACTGATGCATTGACCAACGCATTGGCGCACTGTCTGATGCACTGACCAATGCAGTGGCACACTGACTGATGCACTGACCAACGTATTGGCGCACTGACTGATGCACTGACCAAAGGATTGGCGCACTGACTGATGCACTGACAAACGTATTGGCGCACTGACTGATGCACTGACCAAAGTATTGGCGCACAACCTGATGCACTGACCGACGTATTGGCGCACAGACTGATGCACTGACCAACACATTGGCATACAGACTGGCGCATTGGCACACTGACTGATGCACTGACCAACATATTGCCGCACAGTCTGATGCACTGACCAACGCATTGGCAATCAGACTGATGCACTGACCAACGCATTGGCAATCAGACTGATGCACTGACCATCGCATTGGCACACTGTCTGATGCACTGACCGACGCATTGGCGCACTGACTGATGCACTGACTGACTCATTGGCACACTGACTGATGCACTGACTGACACACTGGTATACTTACTGATGCACTGACCAACGCATTGGCGCTCTGACTGATGCACTGACCAACGTATTGGCGCACTGACTGATGCACTGGCCAATGCATTGGCACACAGACTGATGCACTGACCAAAGTATTGGCGCACTGACTGATGCACTGACCGCCGCATTGGCATACAGACTGGCGCATTGGCACACTGACTGATGCACTGACCAACATATTGGCGCACAGTCTGATGCACTGACCAACGCATTGGCAAACAGACTGATGCACTGACCAACGAATTGGCACACTGTCTGATGCACTGACCAACGCATTGGCGCACTGACTGATGCACTGACCAACGCATTGGCACACTGTCTGATGCACTGACCAACGCATTGGCGCACTGACTGATGCACTGACTGACTCATTGGCGCACAGACTGATGCACTGACCAACGCATCGGCACACTGTCTGATGCACTGACCAACGCATTGGCGCACTGACTGATGCACTGGCTGACTCATTGGCGCACAGACTGATGCACTGACTGACTCATTGGCGCACTGACTGATGCACTGACTGACTCATTGGCACACTGACTGATGCACTGTTCGGCACATTAGGACACTGAGGGTTGCACTGACCGAAGCATTGGTGCACTAACTGTTGCACTGACCAACGCATTGGCACACAGACTGGCGCATTGGCACACTGACTGATGCACTGACCAACATATTGGCGCACAGTCTGATGCACTGACCAATGCATTGGCACACAGACTGATGCACTGACCAACGCATTGGCACACTGTCTGATGCACTGACCAACGCATTGGCACACTGACTGATGCACTGACTGACTCATTGGCGCACAGACTGATGCACTGACTGACTCATTGGCGCACTGACTGATGCACTGACTGACTCATTGGCGCACAGACTGATGCACTGACTGACTCATTGGCGCACTGACTGATGCACTGATCGGCACATTGGCGCACTGACTGATGCACTGACTGACTCATTGGCACACTGACTGATGCACTGATCGGCACATTAGGACACTGAGGGTTGCACTGACCGAAGCATTGGTGCACTAACTGTTGCACTGACCAACGCATTGGCACACAGACTGGCGCATTGGCGCACAGACTGATGCACTGACCAACGCATTGACACTCTGACTGATGCCTGACTGACTCATAGGCGCACTGACTGACGCATTGACGCCGTGACTGACGCACTGACCGACAAAATGACCGACGCATTGGGCAACGCATTGGCGCACTGACTAACGAATTGACCAATGATGCACAGACTGTTGCACTGACCAACGCATTGGCGCACTGACTGATGCACTGACCAACGTATTGGCGCACAGACTGATGCACTGACCAATGTATTGGCGCACAGGCTGATGCAATGACCAACGTATTGGCACACTGACTGATGCACTGACCAACGTATTGGCGCACTGACTGATGCACTGACCAACGTATTGGCGCACAGACTGATGCACTGACCAACGTATTGGGACACTGACTGATGCACTGACCAACTTATTGGCGCACAGACTGATGCACTGACCAACGTATTGGCACACTGATTGATGCACTGACCAATGTATTGGCGCACAGACTGATGCACTGACCAACGTATTGGCACACTGATTGATGCACTGACCAATGTATTGGCGCACAGACTGATGCACTGACCAATGTATTGGCGCACAGACTGATGCACTGACCAAAGTATTGGCGCACTGACTGATGCACTGACCAATGTATTGGCGCACAGACTGATGCACTGACCAAAGTATTGGCGCACAGACTGATGCACTGACCAACGTATTGGCGCACAGACTGATGTACTGACAAAGTATTGGCGCACTGACTGATGCACTGACCAATGTATTGGCGCACAGACTGATGCACTGACCAACGTATTGGCACACTGACTGATGCACTGACCAACGTATTGGCGCACTGACTGATGCACTGACCGACGTATTGGCGCACAGACTGATGCACTGACCAATGCATTGGCACACAGACTGATGCACTGACCAAAGTATTGGCGCACAGACTGATGCACTGACCAATGTATTGGCGCACTGACTGATGCACTGGCCAACGCATTGGCACACTGTCTGTTGCACTGACCAACGTATTGGCGCACTGACTGATGCACTGACCAACGTATTGGCACACAGACTGATGCACTGACCAAAGTATTGGCGCACAGACTGATGCACTGACCAATGTATTGGCTCACTGACTGATGCACTGACCAATGTATTGGCGCACAGACTGATGCACTGACTAAAGTATTGGCGCACTGACTGATGCACTGACCAATGTATTGGCGCACAGACTGATGCACTGACCAACGTATTGGCACACTGACTGATGCACTGACCAACGTATTGGCGCACTGACTGATGCACTGACCAACGTATTGGCGCACAGACTGATGCACTGACCAATGCATTGGCACACAGACTGATGCACTGACCAAAGTATTGGCGCACAGACTGATGCATTGACCAATGTATTGGTGCACTGACTGATGCACTGGCCAACGCATTGGCACACAGTCTGATGCACTGACCAACGTATTGGCGCACTGACTGATGCACTGACCAACGTATTGGCACACAGACTGATGAACTGACCAAAGTATTGGCGCACAGACTGATGCACTGACCGACGTATTGGCGCACAGACTGATGCACTGACCAACGTATTGGCGCACAGACTGATGCACTGGCCAACGGATTGGCACACTGACTGATGCACTGACCAATGTATTGGCGCACTGACTGATGCACTGACCAAAGTATTGGCGCACTGACTGATGCACTGACCAACGCATTGGCACACTGTCTGATGCACTGACCAACGCATTGGCGCACTGTCTGATGCACTGACCAATGCAGTGGCACACTGACTAATGCACTGACCGCCGCATTGATGCACTGACTGTCGCACTGGCCGTTGCATTGGCACACTGGCTGATGCACTGACCAACACACTGGCATACTGACTGATGCACTGTCCAACACATTGGCGCACAGACTGATGCACTGACCAACGCATTGGCAGACAGACTGGCGCATTGGCACACTGACTGATGCACTGACCAACATATTGCCGCACAGTCTGATGCACTGACCAACGCATTGGCAATCAGACTGATGCACTGACCAACGCATTGGCAATCAGACTGATGCACTGACCAACGCATTGGCACACTGTCTGATGCACTGACCGACTCATTGGCGCACTGACTGATGCACTGACTGACTCATTGGCACACTGACTGATGCACTGACTGACACACTGGTATACTTACTGATGCACTGACCAACGCATTGGCGCTCTGACTGATGCACTGACCAACGTATTGGCGCACTGACTGATGCACTGGCCAACGCATTGGCACACAGACTGATGCACTGACCAAAGTATTGGCGCACTGACTGATGCACTGACCAAAGTATTGGCGCACTGACTGATGCACTGACCGCCGCATTGGCATACAGACTGGCGCATTGGCACACTGACTGATGCACTGACCAACATATTGGCGCACAGTCTGATGCACTGACCAACGCATTGGCAAACAGACTGATGCACTGACCAACGCATTGGCAGACTGTCTGATGCACTGACCAACGCATTCGCGCACTGACTGATGCACTGACCAACGCATTGGCGCACTGACTGATGCACTGACTGACTCATTGGCGCACTGACTGATGCACTGACCAACGTATTGGCGCACAGACTGATGCACTGACCAACGTATTGGCGCACAGACTGATGCACTGACCAAAGTATTGGCGCACTGACTGATGCACTGACCAATGTATTGGCGCACAGACTGATGCACTGACCAACGTATTGGCACACTGACTGATGCACTGACCAACGTATTGGCGCACAGACTGATGCACTGACCAATGCATTGGCACACAGACTGATGCACTGACCAAAGTATTGGCGCACAGACTGATGCACTGACCAATGTATTGGCGCACAGACTGATGCACTGACCAAAGTATTGGCGCACAGACTGAGGCACTGACCAATGTATTGGCGCACAGACTGATGCACTCACCAACGTATTGGCGCACTGACTGATGCACTGACCAACGTATTGGCGCACTGACTGATGCACTGACCAACGTATTGGCGCACAGACTGATGCACTGACCAATGCATTGGCACACAGACTGATGCACTGACCAAAGTATTGGCGCACAGACTGATGCACTGACCAATGTATTGGCGCACAGACTGATGCACTGACCAAAGTATTGGCGCACAGACTGAGGCACTGACCAATGTATTGGCGCACAGACTGATGCACTGACCAACGTATTGGCGCACTGACTGATGCACTGACCAACGTATTGGCACACAGACTGATTCACTGACCAAAGTATTGGTGCACAGACTGATGCACTGACCAAAGTATTGGCACACAGACTGATGCACTCACCAAAGTATTGGCGCACAGACTGATGCACTGACCGACGTATTGGCGCACAGACTGATGCACTGACCAACGTATTGGCGCACAGACTGATGCACTAGCCAACGCATTGGCACACTGACTGGTGCACTGGCCAACGCATTGGCACACTGTCTGATGCACTGACCAAAGTATTGGCACACTGTCTGATGCACTGACCAAAGTATTGGCGCACAGACTGATGCACTGACCAACGCATTGGCACACTGACTGATGCACTGGCCAATGCATTGGCACACTGACTGATGCACTGGCCAATGCATTGGCACACTGTCTGATGCACTGACCAAAGTATTGGCGCACTGACTGATGCACTGACCAACGCATTGGCACACTGACTGATGCACTGGCCAACGCATTGGCACACAGACTGAAGCACTGACCAACGTATTGGCTCACTGACTGACACACTGACTGACGCACTGGCCAACGCACTGGCACACTGACTGATGCACTGACCAACGCATTGGCGCACAGACTGATGCACTGACCAACGCATTGGCACACTGTCTGACGCACTGACCAACGCATTGGCACACTGTCTGATGCACTGAACAAAGTATTGGCGCACAGATTGATGCACTGGCCAACGCATTGGCACACTGACTGATGCACTGACCAACGCATTGGCACACTGTCTGACGCACTGACCAACGCATTGGCACACTGTCTGATGCACTGAACAAAGTATTGGCGCACAGACTGATGCACTGGCCAACGCATTGGCACACTGACTGATGCACTGACCAACGCATTGGCGCACTGACTGATGCACTGACCAATGCATTGGCACACTGACTGATGCACTGACCAACGCATTGGCTCACTTACTGATGCACTGACCAACGCATTGGCACACTGTCTGATGCACTGAACAAAGTATTGGCGCACAGACTGATGCACTGGCCAACGCATTGGCACACTGACTGATGCACTGACCAACGCATTGGCGCACTGACTGATGCACTGACCAATGCATTGGCACACTGACTGATGCACTGACCAACGCATTGGCTCACTGACTGACACACTGACTGACACACTGGTATACTGACTGATGCACTGGCCAACGCATTGGCACACTGACTGATGCACTGACCAACGCATTGGCTCACTGACTGATGCACTGACCAACGCATTGGCACACTGTCTGATGCACTGAACAACGTATTGGCGCACTGACAGATGCACTGACCAACGTATTGGCGCACTGACTGATGCATTGACCAGCGTATTGGCACACTGACTGATGCACTGACCAAAGTGTTGGCGCACAGACTGATGCACTGACCAACGTATTGGGACACTGACTGATGCACTGACCAACGTATTGGCGCACAGACTGATGCACTGAACAAAGTATTGGCGCACAGACTGATGCACTGACCAATGTATTGGCGCACAGACTGATGCACTGACCAACGTATTGGCGCACTGACTGATGCACTGACCAACGTATTGGCGCCTTGACTGATGCACTGACCAAAGTATTGGCGCACTAACTGATGCACTGGCCAACGAATTGGCACACTGACTGATGCACTGACCAACGCATTGGCACACTGTCTGATGCACTGAACAAACTATTGGCGCACTGACTGATGCATTGACCAGCGTATTGGCACACTGACTGATGCACTGACCAAAGTATTGGCGCACTGACTGATGCACTGACCAACGCATTGGCACACTGACTGATGCACTGACCAACGCATTGGCGCACTGTCTGATGCACTGACCAACGCAGTGGCACACTGACTGATGCACTGACCGCCTCATTGATGCACTGACTGTCGCACTGGCCGTTGCATTGGCACACTGGCTGATGCACTGTCCAACACACTGGTATACTGACTGATGCACTGTCCAACACATTGGCGCACAGACTGATGCACTGACCAACGCATTGGCATACAGACTGGCGCATTGGCACACTGACTGATGCACTGACCAACATATTGCCGCACAGTCTGATGCACTGACCAACGCATTGGCAATCAGACTGATGCACTGACCAACGCATTGGCACACTGTCTGATGCACTGACCAACGCATTGGCGCACTGACTGATGCACTGACTGACTCATTGGCGCATTGACTGATGCACTGACTGACACACTGGTATACTTACTGATGCACTGACCAACGCATTGGCGCTCTGACTGATGCACTGACCAACGTATTGGCGCACTGACTGATGCACTGGGCAACGCATTGGCACACTGACTGATGCACTGACCTAAGTATTGGCGCACTGACTGATGCACTGACCAAAGTATTGGCGCACTGACTGATGCACTGACTGACACACTGGTATACTTACTGATGCACTGACCAAAGCATTGGCGCACTGACTGATGCACTGACCAACGCATTGGCGCTCTGACTGATGCACTGACCAACGTATTGGCGCACTGACTGATGCACTGGGCAATGCATTGGCACACTGACTGATGCACTGACCTAAGTATTGGCGCACTGACTGATGCACTGACCAAAGTATTGGCGCACTGACTGATGCACTGACTGACACACTGGTATACTTACTGATGCACTGACCAACGCATTGGGGCACTGACTGATGAACTGACCAACGCATTGGCACACAGACTGATGCACTGACCTAAGTATTGGCGCACTGACTGATGCACTGACTGACACACTGGTATACTTACTGATGCACTGACCAACGCATTGGCGCACTGACTGATGCACTGACCAATGCATTGGCGCACAGACTGATGCACTGACCGCCGCATTGGCATACAGACTGGCGCATTGGCACATGACTGATGCACTGACCAACATATTGGCGCACAGTCTGATGCACTGACCAACGCATTGGCGCTCTGACTGATGCACTGACCAACGTATTGGCGCACTGACTGATGCACTGACAAACGTATTGGCACACTGACTGATGCACTGACCTAAGTATTGGCGCACTGACTGATGCACTGACCAATGCATTGGCGCACAGACTGATGCACTGACCGCCGCATTGGCATACAGACTGGCGCATTGGCACATGACTGATGCACTGACCAACATATTGGCGCACAGTCTGATGCACTGACCAACGCATTGGCGCTCTGACTGATGCACTGGCCAACGTATTGGCGCACTGACTGATGCACTGGGCAACGTATTGGCACACTGACTGATGCACTGACCAAGGTTTTGGCTCACTGACTGACACACTGACTGACACACTGGTATACTGACTGATGCACTGGCCAACGCATTGGCACACTGACTGATGCACTGACCAACGCATCGGCACACTGACTGATGCACTGACCAATGCATTGGCACACTGACTGATGCACTGACCAACGCATTGGCTCACTGACTGATGCACTGACCAACGCATCGGCACATGACTGATGCACTGAACAAACTATTGGCGCACTGACTGATGCACTGGCCAACGTATGGGCGCACTGACTGATGCACTGACCAAAGTATTGGCGCACAGACTGATGCACTGACCAACGCATTGGCACCTGTCTGATGCACTGACCAACGTATTGGCGCACTGACAGATGCACTGACCAACGTATTGGCGCACTGACTGATGCATTGACCAGCGTATTGGCACACTGACTGATGCACTGACCAAAGTGTTGGCGCACAGACTGATGCACTGACCAACGTATTGGGACACTGACTGATGCACTTACCAACGTTATGGCGCACAGACTGATGCACTGACCAAAGTATTGGCGCACAGACTGATGCACTGACCAATGTATTGGCGCACAGACTGATGCACTGACCAACGTATTGGCGCACTGACTGATGCACTGACCAACGTATTGGCGCATTGACTGATGCACTGACCAAAGTATTGGCGCACTAACTGATGCACTGGCCAACGCATTGGCACACTGATTGATGCACTGACCAATGCATTGGCACACTGTCTGATGCACTGAACAAACTATTGGCGCACTGACTGATGCATTGACCAGCGTATTGGCACACTGACTGATGCAATGACCAAAGTATTGGCGCACAGACTGATGCATTGACCGACGTATTAGCGCACAGACTGATGCACTGACCAACGTATTGGCACACAGACTGATGCACTGGCCAACGCATTGGCACACTGACTGATGCACTGACCAAAGTATTGGCACACTGACTGATGCACTGACCAAAGTATTGGCGCACTGACTGATGCACTGACCAACGCATTGGCACACTGACTGATGCACTGACTGACTCATTGGCGCACTGACTGATGCACTGATCGGCACATTAGGACACTGAGGGTTGCACTGACTGAAGCAATGGTGCACTAACTGTTGCACTGACCAACGCATTGGCACACAGACTGGCGCATTGGCACACTGACTGATGCACTGACCATCATATTGGCGCACAGTCTGATGCACTGACCAACGCATTGGCACACAGACTGATGCACTGACCAACGCATTGGCGCACTGACTGATGCACTGACCAACACATTGGCGCACTGACTGATGCACTGACTGACTCATTGGCACACTGACTGATGCACTGTTCGGCACATTAGGACACTGAGGGTTGCACTGACCGAAGCATTGGTGCACTAACTGTTGCACTGCCCAACGCATTGGCACACAGACTGGCGCATTGGCACACTGACTGATGCACTGACCAACATATTGGCGCACAGTCTGATGCACTGACCAATGCATTGGCACACAGACTGATGCTCTGACCAACGCATTGGCACACTGTCTGATGCACTGACCAACGCATTGGCGCACTGACTGATGCACTGACTGACTCATTGGCGCACAGACTGATGCACTGACTGACTCATTGGCGCACCGCCTGATGCACTGACTGACTCATTGGCACACTGACTGATGCACTGATCGGCACATTAGGACACTGAGGGTTGCACTGACCGAAGCATTGGTGCACTAACTGTTGCACTGACCAACGCATTGGCACACAGACTGTCGCATTGGCGCACAGACTGATGCACTGACCAACGCATTGACACTCTGACTGATGCCTGACTCATAGGCACACTGACTGACGCATTGCGCAGTGACTGACGCACTGACCGACAAAATGACCGACGCATTGGGCAACGCATTGACGCACTGACTAACGAATTGACCAATGATGCACAGACTGATGCACTGACCAACGCATTGGCGCACTGACTGATGCACTGACTAACGCATTGGCACACTGTCTGATGCACTGACCAAAGTATTGGCGCACAGACTGATGCACTGACCAACGTATTGGCACACTGACTGATGCACTGACCAACGTATTGGCGCACAGACTGATGCACTGACCAACATATTGGCGCACAGACTGATGCACTGACCAACGTATTGGCGCACAGACTGATGCACTGACCAACGCATTAGCGAACAGACTGATGCACTGACCAACGTATTGGCGCACAGACTGATGCACTGACCAACATATTGGCGCACAGACTGATGCACTGACCAATGCATTGGCTCACTCTCTGATGCACTGACCGACGTATTGGCGCACAGACTGATGCACTGACCAACGCATTGGCGCACAGACTGATGCACTGACCAACGCATTGGCGCACAGACTGATGCAATGACCAACGTATTGGCGCACAGACTGATGCACTGACCAACGGATTGGCGCACAGACTGATGCACTGACCAACATATTCGCGCAGAGACTGATGCACTGACCAACGTATTGGCGCACAGACTGATGCACTGACCAACGTATTGGCGCACAGACTGATGCACTGACCAACATATTGGCGCACAGACTGATGCACTGACCAACGTATTGGCGCACAGACTGATGCACTGACCAACGTATTGGGGCACAGACTGATGCACTGACCAACGTATTGGCGCACAGACTGATGCACTGACCAACGTATTGGCGCACAGACTGATGCACTGACCAACGCATCGGCACATGACTGATGCACTGAACAAACTATTGGCGCACTGACTGATGCACTGGCCAACGTATGGGCGCACTGACTGATGCACTGACCAAAGTATTGGCGCACAGACTGATGCACTGACCAACGCATTGGCACCTGTCTGATGCACTGACCAACGTATTGGCGCACTGACAGATGCACTGACCAACGTATTGGCGCACTGACTGATGCATTGCCCAGCGTATTGGCACACTGACTGATGCACTGACCAAAGTGTTGGCGCACAGACTGATGCACTGACCAACGTATTGGGACACTGACTGATGCACTTACCAACGTTATGGCGCACAGACTGATGCACTGACCAAAGTATTGGCGCACAGACTGATGCACTGACCAATGTATTGGCGCACAGACTGATGCACTGACCAACGTATTGGCGCACTGACTGATGCACTGACCAACGTATTGGCGCATTGACTGATGCACTGACCAAAGTATTGGCGCACTAACTGATGCACTGGCCAACGCATTGGCACACTGATTGATGCACTGACCAACGCATTGGCACACTGTCTGATGCACTGAACAAACTATTGGCGCACTGACTGATGCATTGACCAGCGTATTGGCACACTGACTGATGCAATGACCAAAGTATTGGCGCACAGACTGATGCATTGACCGACGTATTAGCGCACAGACTGATGCACTGACCAACGTATTGGCACACAGACTGATGCACTGGCCAACGCATTGGCACACTGACTGATGCACTGACCAAAGTATTGGCACACTGACTGATGCACTGACCAAAGTATTGGCGCACTGACTGATGCACTGACCAACGCATTGGCACACTGACTGATGCACTGACTGACTCATTGGCGCACTGACTGATGCACTGATCGGCACATTAGGACACTGAGGGTTGCACTGACTGAAGCAATGGTGCACTAACTGTTGCACTGACCAACGCATTGGCACACAGACTGGCGCATTGGCACACTGACTGATGCACTGACCATCATATTGGCGCACAGTCTGATGCACTGACCAACGCATTGGCACACAGACTGATGCACTGACCAACGCATTGGCGCACTGACTGATGCACTGACCAACACATTGGCGCACTGACTGATGCACTGACTGACTCATTGGCACACTGACTGATGCACTGTTCGGCACATTAGGACACTGAGGGTTGCACTGACCGAAGCATTGGTGCACTAACTGTTGCACTGCCCAACGCATTGGCACACAGACTGGCGCATTGGCACACTGACTGATGCACTGACCAACATATTGGCGCACAGTCTGATGCACTGACCAATGCATTGGCACACAGACTGATGCTCTGACCAACGCATTGGCACACTGTCTGATGCACTGACCAACGCATTGGCGCACTGACTGATGCACTGACTGACTCATTGGCGCACAGACTGATGCACTGACTGACTCATTGGCGCACCGCCTGATGCACTGACTGACTCATTGGCACACTGACTGATGCACTGATCGGCACATTAGGACACTGAGGGTTGCACTGACCGAAGCATTGGTGCACTAACTGTTGCACTGACCAACGCATTGGCACACAGACTGTCGCATTGGCGCACAGACTGATGCACTGACCAACGCATTGACACTCTGACTGATGCCTGACTCATAGGCACACTGACTGACGCATTGCGCAGTGACTGACGCACTGACCGACAAAATGACCGACGCATTGGGCAACGCATTGACGCACTGACTAACGAATTGACCAATGATGCACAGACTGATGCACTGACCAACGCATTGGCGCACTGACTGATGCACTGACTAACGCATTGGCACACTGTCTGATGCACTGACCAAAGTATTGGCGCACAGACTGATGCACTGACCAACGTATTGGCACACTGACTGATGCACTGACCAACGTATTGGCGCACAGACTGATGCACTGACCAACATATTGGCGCACAGACTGATGCACTGACCAACGTATTGGCGCACAGACTGATGCACTGACCAACGCATTAGCGAACAGACTGATGCACTGACCAACGTATTGGCGCACAGACTGATGCACTGACCAACATATTGGCGCACAGACTGATGCACTGACCAATGCATTGGCTCACTCTCTGATGCACTGACCGACGTATTGGCGCACAGACTGATGCACTGACCAACGCATTGGCGCACAGACTGATGCACTGACCAACGCATTGGCGCACAGCCTGATGCACTGACCAACGTATTGGCGCACAGACTGATGCACTGACCAACGGATTGGCGCACAGACTGATGCACTGACCAACATATTCGCGCACAGACTGATGCACTGACCAACGTATTGGCGCACAGACTGATGCACTGACCAACGTATTGGCGCACAGACTGATGCACTGACCAACATATTGGCGCACAGACTGATGCACTGACCAACGTATTGGCGCACAGACTGATGCACTGACCAACGTATTGGGGCACAGACTGATGCACTGACCAACGTATTGGCGCACAGACTGATGCACTGACCAACGTATTGGCGCACAGACTGATGCACTGACCAACGTATTGGCGCACAGACTGATGCACTGACCATCATATTGGCGCACTGTCTGATGCACTGACCGACGTATTGGCTCACTGACTGATACACTGACTGACACACTGGTATACTGACTGAGGCACTGGCCAACGCATTGGCACACTGACTGATGCACTGACCAACATATTGGCGCACAGACTGATGCACTGACCAACGTATTGGCGGACTGACTGATGCACTGACCAACGCATTGGCACACTGACTGATGCACTGACCGCTGCATTGATGCACTGACTGTAGCACTGGCCGTCGCATTGGCGCACTGACTGATGCACTGAGCAACACATTGGCGCACTGACTGATGCACTGACTGACACATTGGCGCACTGACTGATGCACTGATCGGCACATTAGGACACTGAGGGTTGCACTGACCGAAGCATTGGTGCGCTAACTGTTGCACTGACCAACGCATTGGCACACAGACTGGCGCATTGGAACACTGACTGATGCACTGACCAACATATTGGCACACTGACTGATGCACTGGCCAATGCATTGGCACACTGTCTGATGCACTGACCAAAGTATTGGCGCACTGACTGATGCACTGACCAACGCATTGGCACACTGACTGATGCACTGGCCAACGCATTGGCACACAGACTGATGCACTGACCAACGCATTGGCTCACTGACTGACACACTGACTGACACACTGGTATACTGACTGATGCACTGGCCAACGCATTGGCACACTGACTGATGCACTGACCAACGTATTGGCACACTGACTGATGCACTGACCAAAGTATTGGCTCACTGACTGACACACTGGTATACTGACTGATGCACTGACCAACGCATTGGCACACTGACTGATGCTCTGACCAACGTATTGGCGCACTGACTGATGCACTGACCAACATATTGGAACACTGTCTGATGCACTGACACACTGGTATACTAACTGATGCACTGGCCAACGCATTGGCTCACTGACTGATGCACTGGCCAATGCATTGGCACACTGTCTGATGCACTGACCAAAGTATTGGCGCACAGACTGATGCACTGACCAACGCATTGGCACACTGACTGATGCACTGGCCAACGCATTGGCACACAGACTGATGCACTGACCAACGTATTGGCTCACTGACTGACACACTGACTGACACACTGGTATACTGACTGATGCACTGGCCAACGCATTGGCACACTGACTGATGCACTGACCAACGTATTGGCACACTGACTGATGCACTGACCAAAGTTTTGGCTCACTGACTGACACACTGACTGACACACTGGTATACTGACTGATGCACTGGCCAACGTATTGGCACACTGACTGATGCACTGACCAAAGTTTTGGCTCACTGACTGACACACTGACTGACACACTGGTATACTGACTGATGCACTGGCCAACGCATTGGCACACTGACTGATGCACTGACCAACGCAATGGCACACTGACTGATGCACTGACCAATGCATTGGCACACTGACTGATGCACTGACCAACGCATTGGCTCACTGACTGATGCACTGACCAACGCATTGGCACACTGTCTGATGCACTGAACAAACTATTGGCGCACTGACTGATGCACTGGCCAACGTATGGGCGCACTGACTGATGCACTGACCAAAGTATTGGCGCACAGACTGATGCACTGACCAACGCATTGGCACACTGTCTGATGCACTGACCAACGTATTGGCGCACTGACAGATGCACTGACCAATGTATTGGCGCACTGACTGATGCATTGACCAGCGTATTGGCACACTGACTGATGCACTGACCAAAGTGTTGGCGCACAGACTGATGCACTGACCAACGTATTGGGACACTGACTGATGCACTGACCAACGTATTGGCGCACAGACTGATATACTGACCAAAGTATTGACGCACAGACTGATGCACTGACCAATGTATTGGCGCACAGACTGGTGCACTGACCAACGTATTGGCGCACTGACTGATGCACTGACCAACGTATTGGCGCATTGACTGATGCACTGACCAAAGTATTGGCGCACTAACTGATGCACTGGCCAACGCATTGGCACACTGATTGATGCACTGACCAACGCATTGGCACACTGTCTAATGCACTGAACAAACTATTGGCGCACTGACTGATGCATTGACCAGCGTATTGGCACACTGACTGATGCACTGACCAAAGTATTGGCGCACAGACTGATGCACTGACCGACGTATTAGTGCACAGACTGATGCACTGACCAACGTATTGGCACACAGACTGATGCACTGGCCAACGCATTGGCACACTGACGGATGCACTGACCAAAGTATTGGCACACTGACTGATGCACTGACCAAAGTATTGGCGCACTGACTGATGCACTGACCAACGCATTGGCACACTGACTGATGCACTGACCAACGCATTGGCGCACTGTCTGATGCACTGGCCAACGCAGTGGCACACTGACTGATGCACTGACCGCCTCATTGATGCACTGACTGTCGCACTGGCCGTTGCATTGGCACACTGGCTGATGCACTGTCCAACACACTGGTATACTGACTGATGCACTGTCCAACACATTGGCGCACAGACTGATGCACTGACCAACGCATTGGCATACAGACTGGCGCATTGGCACACTGACTGATGCACTGACCAACATATTGCCGGACAGTCTGATGCACTGACCAACGCATTGGCAATCAGACTGATGCACTGACCAACGCATTGGCACACTGTCTGATGCACTGACCAACGCATTGGCGCACTGACTGATGCACTGACTGACTCATTGGCACACTGACTGATGCACTGACTGGCTCATTGGCACACTGACTGATGCACTGACTGACACACTGGTATACTTACTGATGCACTGACCAACGCATTGGCGCTCTGACTGATGCACTGACCAACGTATTGGCGCACTGACTGATGCACTGGGCAACGCATTGGCACACTGACTGATGCACTGACCTAAGTATTGGCGCACTGACTGATGCACTGACCAAAGTATTGGCGCACTGACTGATGCACTGACTGACACACTGGTATACTTACTGATGCACTGACCAACGCATTGGCGCACTGACTGATGCACTGACCTAAGTATTGGCGCACTGACTGATGCACTGACCAAAGTATTGGCGCACTGACTGATGCACTGACTGACACACTGGTATACTTACTGATGCACTGACCAACGCATTGGCGCACAGACTGATGCACTGACCAACGCATTGGCGCTCTGACTGATGCACTGACCAATGTATTGGCGCACTGACTGATGCACTGGGCAACGCATTGGCACACTGACTGATGCACTGACCTAAGTATTGGCGCACTGACTGATGCACTGACCGCCGCATTGGCATACAGACTGGCGCATTGGCACATGACTGATGCACTGACCAACATATTGGCGCACAGTCTGATGCACTGACCAACGCATTGGCGCTCTGACTGATGCACTGACCAACGTATTGGCTCACTGACTGTTGCACTGGGCAACGTATTGGCACACTGACTGATGCACTGACCAAAGTTTTGGCTCACTGACTGACACACTGACTGACACACTGGTATACTGACTGATGCACTGGCCAACGCATTGGCACACTGACTGATGCACTGACCAACGCATCGGCACACTGACTGATGCACTGACCAATGCATTGGCACACTGACTGATGCACTGACCAACGCATTGGCTCACTGACTGATGCACTGACCAACGCATTGGCACACTGTCTGATGCACTGAACAAACTATTGGCGCACTGACTGATGCACTGACCAACGTATGGGCGCACTAACTGATGCACTGACCAAAGTATTGGCGCACAGACTGATGCACTGACCAACGCATTGGCACCTGTCTGATGCACTGACCAACGTATTGGCGCACTGACAGATGCACTGACCAACGTATTGGCGCACTGACTGATGCATTGACCAGCGTATTGGCACACTGACTGATGCACTGACCAAAGTGTTGGCGCACAGACTGATGCCCTGACCAACGTATTGGGACACTGACTGATGCACTGACCAACGTATTGGCGCACAGACTGATGCACTGACCAAAGTATTGGCGCACAGACTGATGCACTGACCAATGTATTGGCGCACAGACTGATGCACTGACCTACGTATTGGCGCACTGACTGATGCACTGACCAACGTATTGGCGCATTGACTGATGCACTGACCAAAGTATTGGCGCACTAACTGATGCACTGGCCAACGCATTGGCACACTGATTGATGCACTGACCAACGCATTGGCACACTGTCTGATGCACTGAACAAACTATTGGCGCACTGACTGATGCACTGACCAAAGTATTGGCGCACAGACTGATGCACTGACCGACGTATTAGCGCACAGACTGATGCACTGACCAACGTATTGGCACACAGACTGATGCACTGACCAACACATTGGCGCACTGACTGATGCACTGTTCGGCACATTAGGACACTGAGGGTTGCACTGACCGAAGCATTGGTGCACTAACTGTCGCACTGCCCAACGCATTGGCACACAGACTGGCGCATTGGCACACTGACTGATGCACTGACCAACATATTGGCGCACAGTCTGATGCACTGACCAATGCATTGGCACACAGACTGATGCACTGACCAACGCATTGGCACACTGTCTGATGCACTGACCAACGCATTGGCGCACTGACTGATGCACTGACTGACTCATTGGCGCACAGACTGATGCACTGACTGACTCATTGGCACACTGACTGATGCACTGATCGGCACATTAGGACACTGAGGGTTGCACTGACCGAAGCATTGGTGCACTAACTGTTGCACTGACCAACGCATTGGCACACAGACTGGCGCATTGGCGCACAGACTGATGCACTGACCAACGCATTGACACTCTGACTGATGCCTGACTGACTCATAGGCGCACTGACTGACGCATTGACGCAGTGACTGACGCACTGACCGACAAAATGACCGACGCATTGGGCAACGCATTGACGCACTGACTAACGAATTGACCAATGATGCACAGACTGATGCACTGACCAACGCATTGGCGCACTGACTGATGCACTGACTAACGCATTGGCACACTGTCTGATGCACTGACCAAAGTATTGGCGCACAGACTGATGCACTGACCAACGTATTGGCACACTGACTGATGCACTGACCAACGTATTGGCGCACAGACTGATGCACTGACCAACGCATTTGCGAACTGACTGATGCACTGACCGACGTATTGGCGCACAGACTGATGCACTGACCAACGCATTGGCGCACAGACTGATGCACTGACCAACGCATTGGCGCACAGACTGATGCACTGACCAACGTATTGGCGCACAGACTGATGCACTGACCAACGTATTGGCGCACAGACTGATGCACTGACCAACATATTCGCGCACAGACTGATGCACTGACCAACGTATTGGCGCACAGACTGATGCACTGACCAACGTATTGGTGCATAGACTGATGCACTGACCAACATATTGGCGCACAGACTGATGCACTGACCAATGCATTGGCACACTGACTGATGCACTGACCAACATATTGGCGCACAGACTGATGCACTGACCAACGTATTGGCGCACAGACTGATGCACTGACCAACGTATTGGGGCACAGACTGATGCACTGACCAACGTATTGGCGCACAGACTGATGCACTGACCAACGTATTGGCGCACAGACTGATGCACTGACCAACGTATTGGCGCACAGACTGATGCACTGACCATCATATTGGCTCACTGACTGATACACTGACTGACACACTGGTATACTGACTGAGGCACTGGCCAACGCATTGGCACACTGACTGATGCACTGACCAACATATTGGCGCACAGACTGATGCACTGACCAACGTATTGGCGGACTGACTGATGCACTGACCAACGTATTGGCGCACAGACTGATGCACTGACCAACGTATTGGCGCACAGACTGATGCCCTGACCATCATATTGGCGCACTGTCTGATGCACTGACCGACGTATTGGCTCACTGACTGATACACTGACTGACACACTGGTATACTGACTGAGGCACTGGCCAACGCATTGGCACACTGACTGATGCACTGACCAACATATTGGCGCACAGACTGATGCACTGACCAACGTATTGGCGGACTGACTGATGCACTGACCAACGCATTGGCACACTGACTGATGCACTGACCGCTGCATTGATGCACTGACTGTAGCACTGGCCGTCGCATTGGCGCACTGACTGATGCACTGAGCAACACATTGGCGCACTGACTGATGCACTGACTGACACATTGGCGCACTGACTGATGCACTGATCGGCACATTAGGACACTGAGGGTTGCACTAACCGAAGCATTGGTGCGCTAACTGTTGCACTGACCAACGCATTGGCACACAGACTGGCGCATTGGAACACTGACTGATGCACTGACCAACATATTGGCACACTGACTGATGCACTGACCAACATATTGGCACACTGACTGATGCACTGACCAACATATTGGCGCACTGACTGATGCATTGACCGACGCATTGGCGCACTGACTGATGCACTGACCGACACATTGGCGCACTGACTGATGCACTGACTGACTCATTGGCACACTGACTGATGCACTGTTCGGCACATTAGGACACTGAGGGTTGCACTGACCGAAGCATTGGTGCACTAACTGTTGCACTGCCCAACGCATTGGCACACAGACTGGCGCATTGGCACACTGACTGATGCACTGACCAACATATTGGCGCACAGTCTGATGCACTGACCAATGCATTGGCACACAGACTGATGCACTGACCAACGCACTGGCACACTGTCTGATGCACTGACCAACGCATTGGCGCACTGACTGATGCACTGACTGACTCATTGGCGCACAGACTGATGCACTGACTGACTCATTGGCACACTGACTGATGCACTGATCGGCACATTAGGACACTGAGGGTTGCACTGACCGAAGCATTGGTGCACTAACTGTTGCACTGACCAACGCATTGGCACACAGACTGGCGCATTGGCGCACAGACTGATGCACTGACCAACGCATTGACACTCTGACTGATGCCTGACTGACTCATAGGCGCACTGACTGACGCATTGACGCAGTGACTGACGCACTGACCGACAAAATGACCGACGCATTGGGCAACGCATTGACGCACTGACTAACGAATTGACCAATGATGCACAGACTGATGCACTGACCAACGCATTGGCGCACTGACTGATGCACTGACTAACGCATTGGCACACTGTCTGATGCACTGACCAAAGTATTGGCGCACAGACTGATGCACTGACCAACGTATTGGCACACTGACTGATGCACTGACCAACGTATTGGCGCACAGACTGATGCACTGACCAACATATTGGCGCACAGACTGATGCACTGACCAACGTATTGGCGCACAGACTGATGCACTGACCAACGCATTAGCGAACAGACTGATGCACTGACCAACGTATTGGCGCACAGACTGATGCACTGACCAACATATTGGCGCACAGACTGATGCACTGACCAATGCATTGGCTCACTCTCTGATGCACTGACCGACGTATTGGCGCACAGACTGATGCACTGACCAACGCATTGGCGCACAGACTGATGCACTGACCAACGCATTGGCGCACAGACTGATGCACTGACCAACGTATTGGCGCACAGACTGATGCACTGACCAACGTATTGGCGCACAGACTGATGCACTGACCAACATATTCGCGCACAGACTGATGCACTGACCAACGTATTGGCGCACAGACTGATGCACTGACCAACGTATTGGCGCATAGACTGATGCACTGACCAACATATTGGCGCACAGACTGATGCACTGACCAATGCATTGGCACACTGACTGATGCACTGACCAACATATTGGCGCACAGACTGATGCACTGACCAACGTATTGGCGCACAGACTGATGCACTGACCAACGTATTGGGGCACAGACTGATGCACTGACCAACGTATTGGCGCACAGACTGATGCACTGACCAACGTATTGGCGCACAGACTGATGCACTGACCAACGTATTGGCGCACAGACTGATGCACTGACCATCATATTGGCTCACTGACTGATACACTGACTGACACACTGGTATACTGACTGAGGCACTGGCCAACGCATTGGCACACTGACTGATGCACTGACCAACATATTGGCGCACAGACTGATGCACTGACCAACGTATTGGCGGACTGACTGATGCACTGACCAACGTATTGGCGCACAGACTGATGCACTGACCAACGTATTGGCGCACAGACTGATGCACTGACCATCATATTGGCGCACTGTCTGATGCACTGACCGACGTATTGGCTCACTGACTGATACACTGACTGACACACTGGTATACTGACTGAGGCACTGGCCAACGCATTGGCACACTGACTGATGCACTGACCAACATATTGGCGCACAGACTGATGCACTGCCCAACGTATTGGCGGACTGACTGATGCACTGACCAACGCATTGGCACAATGACTGATGCACTGACCGCTGCATTGATGCACTGACTGTAGCACTGGCCGTCGCATTGGCGCACTGACTGATGCACTGAGCAACACATTGGCGCACTGACTGATGCACTGACTGACACATTGGCGCACTGACTGATGCACAGATCGGCACATTAGGACACTGAGGGTTGCACTAACCGAAGCATTGGTGCGCTAACTGTTGCACTGACCAACGCATTGGCACACAGACTGGCGCATTGGAACACTGACTGATGGACTGACCAACATATTGGCACACTGACTGATGCACTGACCAACATATTGGCACACTGACTGATGCACTGACCAACATATTGGCGCACTGACTGATGCATTGACCGACGCATTGGCGCACTGACTGATGCACTGACCGACACATTGGCGCACTGACTGGTGCACTGACTGACTCATTGGCACACTGACTGATGCACTGATCGGCACATTAGGACACTGAGGGTTGCACTGACCGAAGCATTGGTGCACTAACTGTTGCACTGACCAACGCATTGGCACACAGACTGGCGCATTGGCACACTGACTGATGCACTGACCAACGCATTGACACTCTGACTGATGCATGACTGACTCATAGGTGCACTGACTGACGCATTGACGCAGTGACTGACGCACTGACCGACAAAATGACCGACGCATTGGGCAACGCATTGGCGCACTGACTGATGCACTGACCAACGTATTGGCGCACAGACTGATGCACTGACCAACGTATTGGCGCACAGTCTGATGCACTGAGCAACGCATTGGCAATCAGACTGATGCACTGACCAACGCATTGGCAATCAGACTGATGCACTGACCAACGCATTGGCGCACTGACTGATGCACTGACCAACGCATTGGCGCACTGACTGAAGCACTGACTAAAGTATTGGCGCACAGACTGATGAACTGACCAACGCATTGGCGCACTGACTGATGCACTGACCAACGTATTGGCGCACAGACTGATGCACTGACCAACGTATTGGCGCACAGTCTGATGCACTGACCAACGCATTGGCACACTGTCTGATGCACTGACCAACGCATTGGCGCACTGACGGATGCACTGACCAACGTATTGGCGCACAGACTGATGCACTGACCAACGTATTGGCGCACTGTCTGATGCACTGACCTACGCATTGGCACACTTTCTGATGCACTGACCAACGCATTGGCGCACAGACTGATGCACTGACCAACGCATTGGCACACTGACTGATGCACTGACCAACGTCTTGGCGCACAGACTGATGCACTGACCAACGTATTGGCGCACAGACTGATGCACTGACCGACGTATTGGCGCACAGACTGATGCACTGACCAACATATTCGCGCACAGACTGATGCACTGACCAACGTATTGGCGCACAGACTGATGCACTGACCAACGTATTGGCGCACAGACTGATGCACTGACCTACATATTGGCGCACAGACTGATGCACTGACCAATGCATTGGCACACTGACTGATGCACTGACCAACATATTGGCGCACAGACTGATGCACTGACCAACGTATTGGCGCACAGACTGATGCACTGACCAACGTATTGGGGCACAGACTGATGCACTGACCAACGTATTGGTGCACAGACTGATGCACTGACCAACGTATTGGCGCACAGACTGATGCACTGACCAACGTATTGGCGCACAGACTGATGCACTGACCATCATATTGGCTCACTGACTGATACACTGACTGACACACTGGTATACTGACTGAGGCACTGGCCAACGCATTGGCACACTGACTGATGCACTGACCAACATATTGGCGCACAGACTGATGCACTGACCAACGTATTGGCGGACTGACTGATGCACTGACCAACGTATTGGCGCACAGACTGATGCACTGACCAACGTATTGGCGCACAGACTGATGCCCTGACCATCATATTGGCGCACTGTCTGATGCACTGACCGACGTATTGGCTCACTGACTGATACACTGACTGACACACTGGTATACTGACTGAGGCACTGGCCAACGCATTGGCACACTGACTGATGCACTGACCAACATATTGGCGCACAGACTGATGCACTGACCAACGTATTGGCGGACTGACTGATGCACTGACCAACGCATTGGCACACTGACTGATGCACTGACCGCTGCATTGATGCACTGACTGTAGCACTGGCCGTCGCATTGGCGCACTGACTGATGCACTGAGCAACACATTGGCGCACTGACTGATGCACTGACTGACACATTGGCGCACTGACTGATGCACTGATCGGCACATTAGGACACTGAGGGTTGCACTGACCGAAGCATTGGTGCGCTAACTGTTGCACTGACCAACGCATTGGCACACAGACTGGCGCATTGGAACACTGACTGATGCACTGACCAACATATTGGCACACTGACTGATGCACTGACCAACATATTGGCACACTGACTGATGCACTGACCAACATATTGGCGCACTGACTGATGCATTGACCGACGCATTGGCGCACTGACTGATGCACTGACCGACACATTGGCGCACTGACTGGTGCACTGACTGACTCATTGGCACACTGACTGATGCACTGATCGGCACATTAGGACACTGAGGGTTGCACTGACCGAAGCATTGGTGCACTAACTGTTGCACTGACCAACGCATTGGCACACAGACTGGCGCATTGGCACACTGACTGATGCACTGACCAACGCATTGACACTCTGACTGATGCCTGACTGACTCATAGGTGCACTGACTGACGCATTGACGCAGTGACTGACGCACTGACCGACAAAATGACCGACGCATTGGGCAACGCATTGGCGCACTGACTGATGCACTGACCAACGTATTGGCGCACAGACTGATGCACTGACAAACGTATTGGCGCACAGACTGATGCACTGACCAACGTATTGGCGCACAGACTGATGCCCTGACCATCATATTGGCGCACTGTCTGATGCACTGACCGACGTATTGGCTCACTGACTGATACACTGACTGACACACTGGTATACTGACTGAGGCACTGGCCAACGCATTGGCACACTGACTGATGCACTGACCAACATATTGGCGCACAGACTGATGCACTGACCAACGTATTGGCGGACTGACTGATGCACTGACCAACGCATTGGCACACTGACTGATGCACTGACTGCTGCATTGATGCACTGACTGTAGCACTGGCCGTCGCATTGGCGCACTGACTGATGCACTGAGCAACACATTGGCGCACTGACTGATGCACTGACTGACACATTGGCGCACTGACTGATGCACTGATCGGCACATTAGGACACTGAGGGTTGCACTGACCGAAGCATTGGTGCGCTAACTGTTGCACTGACCAACGCATTGGCACACAGACTGGCGCATTGGAACACTGACTGATGCACTGACCAACATATTGGCACACTGACTGATGCACTGACCAACATATTGGCACACTGACTGATGCACTGACCAACATATTGGCGCACTGACTGATGCATTGACCGACGCATTGGCGCACTGACTGATGCACTGACCGACACATTGGCGCACTGACTGGTGCACTGACTGACTCATTGGCACACTGACTGATGCACTGATCGGCACATTAGGACACTGAGGGTTGCACTGACCGAAGCATTGGTGCACTAACTGTTGCACTGACCAACGCATTGGCACACAGACTGGCGCATTGGCACACTGACTGATGCACTGACCAACGCATTGACACTCTGACTGATGCCTGACTGACTCATAGGTGCACTGACTGACGCATTAACGCAGTGACTGACGCACTGACCGACAAAATGACCGACGCATTGGGCAACGCATTGGCGCACTGACTGATGCACTGACCAACGTATTGGCGCACAGACTGATGCACTGACAAACGTATTGGCGCACAGTCTGATGCACTGAGCAACGCATTGGCAATCAGACTGATGCACTGACCAACGCATTGGCAATCAGACTGATGCACTGACCAACGCATTGGCGCACTGTCTGATGCACTGACCAACGCATTGGCGCACTGACTGAAGCACTGACTAAAGTATTGGCGCACAGACTGATGCACTGACCAACGCATTGGCGCACTGACTGATGCACTGACCAACGTATTGGCGCACAGACTGATGCACTGACCAACGTATTGGCGCACAGTCTGATGCACTGACCAACGCATTGGCACACTGTCTGATGCACTGACCAACGCATTGGCGCACAGACTGATGCACTGACCAACGCATTGGCACACTGACTGATGCACTGACCAACGTATTGGCGCACAGACTGATGCACTGACCAACGTATTGGCGCACAGACTGATGCACTGACCGACGTATTGGCGCACTGACTGATGCACTGACCAACGTATTGGCGTACAGACTGATGCTCTGACCAACGCATTGGCACACTGTCTGATGCACTGACCAACGCATTGGCACACTGTCTGATGCACTGACCAACGCATTGGCGCACTGACGGATGCACTGACTGACTCATTGGCACACTGACTGATGCACTGACTGACACACTGGTATACTTATTGATGCACTGACCACGCATTGGCGCACTGACTGACATACTGGCGCACTGACCAAAGTATTGGCGCACAGACTGATGCACTGACCAAAGTATTGGCGCACTGACTGATGCACTGACCAACGCATTGGCACACTGACTGATGCACTGACCAAAGTATTGGCACACTGACTGATGCACTGACCAACGTATTGGCGCACAGACTGATGCACTGACCAACGTATTGGCGCACAGACTGATGCAATGACCAACGCATTGGCACACTGACTGATGCACTGACCAAAGTATTGGCGCACAGACTGATGCAATGACCAACAGACTGATGCACTGACCAACGTATTGGCGCACAGTCTGATGCACTGACCAACGTATTGGCGCACAGACTGATGCACTGACCAAAGCATTGGCGCACTGACTGACATACTGGCGCACTGACCAAAGTATTGGCGCACAGACTGATGCACTGACCAAAGTATTGGCGCACTGACTGATGCACTGACCAACGCATTGGCACACTGACTGATGCACTGACCAAAGTATTGGCACAATGACTGATGCACTGACCAACGTATTGGCGCACAGACTGATGCACTGACCAACGTATTGGCGCACAGACTGATGCAATGACCAACGCATTGGCACACTGACTGATGCACTGACCAAAGTATTGGCGCACAGACTGATGCAATGACCAACAGACTGATGCACTGACCAACGTATTGGCGCACAGTCTGATGCACTGACCAACGTATTGGCGCACAGACTGATGCACTGACCAACATATTCGCGCACAGACTGATGCACTGACCAACGTATTGGCGCACAGACTGATGCAATGACCAGCAGACTGATGCGCTGACCAACGTATTGGCGCACAGACTGATGCACTGACTGACACACTGGTATACTTATTGATGCACTGACCACGCATTGGCGCACTGACTGATGCACTGACCAAAGTATTGGCGCACAGACTGATGCACTGACCAACGTATTGGCGCACAGTCTGATGCACTGAGCAACGCATTGGCAATCAGACTGATGCACTGACCAACGCATTGGCACACTGTCTGATGCACTGACCAACACATTGGCGCACTGACTGATGCACTGACTGACTCATTGGCACACTGACTGATGCACTGACTGACACACTGGTATACTTACTGATGCACTGACAACGCATTGGCACACTGACTGATGCACTGACCAAAGTATTGGCGCACAGACTGATGCACTGACCAAAGCATTGGCGCACTGACTGACATACTGGCGCACTGACCAAAGTATTGGCACACTGACTGATGCACTGGCCAACGCATTGGCACACTGCCTGATGCACTGACCAAAGTATCGGCGCACTGACTGATGCACTGACCAACGCATTGACACACTGACTGATGCACTGACCAAAGTATTGGCACACTTACTGATGCACTGACCAACGTATTGGCGCACTGACTGATGCACTGACCAACGTATTGGCACACTGACTGATGCACTTACCAATGCATTGGCACACTGACTGATGCACTGACCAACGTATTGGCGCACTGACTGATGCACTGACTGACACACTGGTATACTGACTGATGCACTGACCAAAGTATTGGCACACTGACTGATGCACTGACCAACGCATTGGCACACTGACTGAAGCACTTGCCAACGCATTGGCACACTGTCTGATGCACTGACCAAAGTACTGGCGCACTGACTGATGCACTGACCAACGCATTGGCTCACTGATTGATGCACTGACCAACGAATTGGCACACTGTCTGATGCACTGACCCAAGTATTGGCGCACTGACTGATACACTGGCCAACGCATTGGCACACTGTCTGATGCACTGACCAAAGTATTGGCGCACAGACTGATGCACTGACAAAGCATTGGCACACTGACTGATGCACTCACCAACATATTGGCGCACTGACTGATGCACTGACCAACGTATTGGCACACTGACTGATGCACTGACCAACGTATTGGCGCACTGACTGATGCACTGACCAAAGTATTTGCGCACTGACTGATGCACTGGCCAACGCATTGGCACACTGTCTGATGCACTGAACAACGTATTGGCGCACTGACTGATGCACTGACCAACGTATTGGCACACTGACTGATGCACTGACCAACGTATTGGTGCACTGACTGATGCACTGGCCAACGCATTGGCACACTGACTGATGCACTGACCAACATATTGGGGCACAGACTGATGCACTGACCAACGTATTGGTGCACTGACTGATGCACTGGCCAACGCATTGGCACACTGACTGATGCACTGACCAACATATTGGGGCACAGACTGATGCACTGACCAACGTATTGGCGCACTGACTGATGCACTGACCAACGCATTGGCACACTGACTGATGCACTGACCGTTGCATTGATGCACTGACTGTCGCACTGGCCGTCGCATTGGCGCACTGACCAACGTATTGGCGCACTGACTGATGCACTGACTGACATATTGGCGCACTGACTGATGCACTGATCGGCACATTAGGACACTGAGGGTTGCACTGACCGAAGCATTGGTGCGCTAACTGTTGCACTGACCAACGCATTGGCACACAGACTGGCGCATTGGCACACTGACTGATGCACTGACCAACATATTGGAACACTGACTGATGCACTGACCAACATATTGGCACACTGACTGATGCACTGACCAACATATTGGCGCACTGACTGATGCACTGACCGACGCATTGGCGCACAGACCTATGCACTGACTGACTCATTGGCGCACTGACTGATGCACTGACTGACTCATTGGCGCACTGACTGATGCACTGACTGACTCATTGACGCAGTGACTGATGCACTGACTGACGCATTGACGCAGTGACTGACGCACTGACCGACAAAATGACCGACGCATTGGGCGACGCATTGGGCGACGCATTGGCGCACTGACTAACGCATTGACCAATGATGCACAGATTGATGCACTGACCAACGCATTGGCACACTGACTGATGCACTGACCAACGTATTGGCGCACTGACTGATGCACTGACCAACGTATTGGCGCACAGACTGATGCACTGACCAACATATCGGCGCACAGACTGATGCACTGACCAACGTATTGGTGCACAGACTGATGCACTGACCAACATATTGGCGCACTGACTGATGCACTGACCAACATATCGGCGCACAGACCGATGCACTGACCAATGCATTGGCACACTGACTGATGCACTGACCAACGTATTGGCGCACAGTCTGATGCACTGACCAACGCATTGGCACACTGACTGATGCACTGACCAACACATTGGCGCACAGACTGATGCACTGACCAACATATCGGCGCACAGACTGATGCAATGACCAATGCATTGGCACACTGACTGATGCACTGACCAACGTATTGGCGCACAGTCTGATGCACTGACCAACGCATTGGCGCACTGACTGATGCACTGACTGACTCATTGGCACACTGTCTGATGCGCTGACAAACGCATTGGCGCACTGACTGATGCACTGACTGACTCATTGGCACACTGACTGATGCATTGACTGACACACTGGTATACTTACTGATGCACTGACCACGCATTGGCACACTGACTGATGCACTGACCAAAGTATTGGCGCACAGACTGATGCACTGGCCAACGCATTGGCACACTGACTGATGCACTGACCAACATATCGGCGCACAGACTGATGCAATGACCAATGCATTGGCACACTGACTGATGCACTGACCAACGTATTGGCGCACAGACTGATGCACTGAGCAACGCATTGGCAATCAGACAGATGCACTGACCAACGCATTGGCGCACTGACTGATGCACTGACCACGCATTGGCACACTGACTGATGCACTGACCAACGCATTGGCGTACTGACTGATGCACTGACCAAAGTATTGGCGGACTGACTGATGCACTGACTGACACATTGGTATACTGACTGATGCACTGACCAAAGTATTGGCACACTGACTGATGCACTGACCAACGCATTGGCACACTGACTGAAGCACTGGCCAACGCATTGGCACACTGTCTGATGCACTGACCAAAGTATTGGCGCACTGGCCAACGCATTGGCACACTGTCTGAAGCACTGACCAACGCATTGGCGCACAGACTGATGCACTGACCAATGCATTGGCTCACTGACTGATGCACTGACCAACGCATTGGCACACTGTCTGATGCACTGACCAAAGTATTGGCGCACTGACTGATGCACTGGCCAACGCATTGGCACACTGTCTGATGCACTGACCAAAGTATTGGCACACAGACTGATGCACTGACCAACGCATTGGCACACTGACTGATGCACTGACCAACATATTGGCGCACTGACTGATGCACTGACCAAAGTATTGGCGCACTGACTGATGCACTGACCAAAGTATTTGCGCACTGACTGATGCACTGGCCAACGCATTGGCACACTGTCTGATGCACTGAACAACGTATTGGCGCACTGACTGATGCACTGACCAATGTATTGGCGCACTGACTGATGCACTGACCAACGTATTGGCGCACTGACTGATGCACTGGCCAACGCATTGGCGCACTGACTGATGCACTGACCAACGTATTGGCACACTGACTGATGCACTGACCAACGTATTGGCGCACTGACTGATGCACTGACCAAAGTATTTGCGCACTGACTGATGCACTGGCCAACGCATTGGCACACTGTCTGATGCACTGAACAACGTATTGGCGCACTGACTGATGCACTGACCAATGTATTGGCGCACTGACTGATGCACTGACCAACGTATTGGCGCACTGACTGATGCACTGGCCAACGCATTGGCACACTGACTGATGCACTGACCAACATATTGGCGCACTGACTGATGCACTGACCAACATATTGGCGCACTGACTGATGCACTGACCGACGCATTGGCGCACTGACTGATGCACTAACCGACACATTGGCGCACTGACTGATGCACTGGCCAACGCATTGGCGCACTGACTGATGCACTGACCAACGTATTGGCACACTGACTGATGCACTGACCAACATATTGGCGCACTGACTGATGCACTGACCAAAGTATTTGCGCACTGACTGATGCACTGGCCAACGCATTGGCACACTGTCTGATGCACTGAACAACGTATTGGCGCACTGACTGATGCACTGACCAATGTATTGGCGCACTGACTGATGCACTGACCAACGTATTGGCGCACTGACTGATGCACTGGCCAATGCATTGGCACACTGACTGATGCACTGACCAACATATTGGCGCACTGACTGATGCACTGACCAACATATTGGCGCACTGACTGATGCACTGACCGAAGCATTGGCACACAGACTGGCGCATTGGCACACTGACTGATGCACTGACCAACATATTGGCACACTGACTGATGCACTGACCAACATATTGGCACACTGACTGATGCACTGACCAACATATTGGCGCACTGACTGATGCACTGACCGACGCATTGGCACACTGACTGATGCACTAACCGACACATTGGCGCACTGACTGATGCACTGACCGACACATTGGCGCACTGACTGATGCACTGACTGACTCATTGGCGCACAGACTTATGCACTGACTGACTCATTGGCGCACTGACTGATGCACTGAATGACTCATTGGCGCACTGACTGATGCACTGACTGACGCATTGACGCAGTGACTGACGCACTGACCGACAAAATGACCGACGCATTGGGCGACGCATTGGGCGACGCATTGGCGCACTGACTAACGCATTGACCAATGATGCACAGACTGATGCACTGACCAACGCATTGACATTCTGACTGATGCCTGACTGACTCATAGGCGCACTGACTGAAGCATTGACGCAGTGACTGACGCACTGACCGACAAAATGACCGACGCATTGGGCGACGCATTGGGCGACGCATTGGCACACTGACTAACGCATTGACCAACGTATTGACGCACTGACTGATGCACTGACCAACGTATTGGCGCACAGACTGATGCACTGACCAACATATCGGCGCACAGACTGATGCACTGACCAACGCATTGGCGCACAGACTGATGCACTGACCAACATATTGGCGCACTGACTGATGCACTGACCAACGTATTGGCGCACAGTCTGATGCACTGACCAACATATCGGAGCACAGACTGATGCACTGACCAACGTATTGGTGCACAGACTGATGCACTGACCAACATATTGGCGCACTGACTGATGCACTGACCAACGTATTGGCGCACAGACTGATGCACTGACCAACATATCGGCGCACAGACTAATGCACTGACCAACGCATTGGCACACTGACTGATGCACTGACCAACGTATTGTCGCACAGTCTGATGCACTGACCAACGCATTGGCACACTGACTGATGCACTGACCAACACATTGGCGCACAGACTGACGCACCGACCAACATATCGGCGCACAGACTAATGCAATGACCAATGCATTGGCACACTGACTGATGCACTGACCAACGTATTGGCGCACAGTCTGATGCACTGAGCAACGCATTGGCAATCAGACAGATGCACTGACCAACGCATTGGCACACTGTCTGATGCACTGACCAACGCATTGGCGCACTGACTGATGCACTGACTGACTCATTGGCACACTGACTGATGCACTGACTGACACACTGGTATACTTACTGATGCACTGACCACGCATTGGCACACTGACTGATGCACTGACCAACGCATTGGCGTACTGACTGATGCACTGACCAAAGTATTGGCGCACAGACTGATGCACTGGCCAACGCATTGGCACACTGACTGATGCACTGACCAAAGTTTTGGCTCACTGACTGACACACTGACTGACACACTGGTATACTGACTGATGCACTGACCAAAGTATTGGCTCACTGACTGACACACTGGTATACTGACTGATGCACTGGCCAACGCATTGGCACACTGACTGATGCACTGACCAAAGTTTTGGCTCACTGACTGACACACTGACTGACACACTGGTATACTGACTGATGCACTGGCCAACGCATTGGCACACTGACCAACGCATTGGCACACTGACTGATGCACTGACCAATGCATTGGCACACTGACTGATGCACTGACCAACACATTGGCTCACTGACTGATGCACTGACCAAAGCATTGGCACACTGTCTGATGCAATGAACAAACTATTGGCGCACTGACTGATGCACTGGCCAACGTATGGGCGCACTGACTGATGCACTGACCAAAGTATTGGCGCACAGACTGATGCCCTGACCAACGCATTGGCACACTGTCTGATGCACTGACCAACGTATTGGCGCACTGACAGATGCACTGACCAACGTATTGGCGCACTGACTGATGCATTGACCAGCGTATTGGCACACTGACTGATGCACTGACCAAAGTGTTGGCGCGCTGACTGATGCACTGACCAACGTATTGGGACACTGACTGATGCACTGACCAACGTATTGGCGCACAGACTGATGCACTGACCAAAGCATTGGCGCACAGACTGATGCACTGGCCAATGTATTGGCGCACAGACTGATGCACTGACCAACGTATTGGCGCACTGACTGATGCACTGACCAACGTATTGGCGCACAGACTGATGCACTGACCAAAGTATTGGCGCACCGACTGATGCACTGACCAATGTATTGGCGTACAGACTGATGCACTGACCAACGTATTGGGACACTGACTGATGCTCTGACCAACGTATTGGCGCACAGACTGATGCACTGACCAAAGTATTGGCGCACAGACTGATGCACTGACCAATGTATTGGCGCACAGACTGATGCACTGACCAACATATTGGCGCACTGACTGATGCACTGACCAACGTATTGGCGCATTGACTGATGCACTGACCAAAGTATTGGCGCACTAACTGATGCACTGGCCAACGCATTGGCACACTGATTGATGCACTGACCAACGCATTGGCACACTGTCTGATGCACTGAACAAACTATTGGCGCACTGACTGATGCATTGACCAGCGTATTGGCACACTGACTGATGCACTGACCAATGTATTGGCGCACTGACTGATGCACTGACCAACGTATTGGCGCACTGACTGATGCACTGGCCAACGCATTGGCGCACTGACTGATGCACTGACCAACGTATTGGCACACTGACTGATGCACTGACCAACGTATTGGCGCACTGACTGATGCACTGACCAAAGTATTTGCGCACTGACTGATGCACTGGCCAACGCATTGGCACACTGTCTGATGCACTGAACAATGTATTGGCGCACTGACTGATGCACTGACCAATGTATTGGCGCACTGACTGATGCACTGACCAACGTATTGGCGCACTGACTGATGCACTGGCCAACGCATTGGCACACTGACTGATGCACTGACCAACATATTGGCGCACTGACTGATGCACTGACCAACGTATTGGCGCACTGACTGATGCACTGACCAACGCATTGGCACACTGACAGATACACTGACTGTCGCACTGGCCGTCGCATTGGCGCACTGACTGATTCACTGACCAACACATTGGCGCACTGACTGATGCACTGACTGACATATTGGCGCACTGACTGATGCACTGATCGGCACATTAGGACACTGAGGGTTGCACTGACCGAAGCATTGGCACACAGACTGGCGCATTGGCACACTGACTGATGCACTGACCAACATATTGGCACACTGACTGATGCACTGACCAACATATTGGCACACTGACTGATGCACTGACCAACATATTGGCGCACTGACTGATGCACTGACCGACGCATTGGCGCACTGACTGATGCACTAACCGACACATTGGCGCACTGACTGATGCACTGACCGACACATTGGCGCACTGACTGATGCACTGACTGACTCATTGGCGCACAGACTTATGCACTGACTGACTCATTGGCGCACTGACTGATGCACTGACTGACTCATTGGCGCACTGACTGATGCACTGACTGACGCATTGACGCAGTGACTGACGCACTGACCGACAAAATGACCGACGCATTGGGCGACGCATTGGGCGACGCATTGGCGCACTGACTAACGCATTGACCAATGATGCACAGACTGATGCACTGACCAACGCATTGACATTCTGACTGATGCCTGACTGACTCATAGGCGCACTGACTGAAGCATTGACGCAGTGACTGACGCACTGACCGACAAAATGACCGACGCATTGGGCGACGCATTGGGCGACGCATTGGCACACTGACTAACGCATTGACCAACGTATTGACGCACTGAATGATGCACTGACCAACGTATTGGCGCACAGACTGATGAAATGACCAACATATCGGCGCACAGACTGATGCACTGACCAACGCATTGGCGCACAGACTGATGCACTGACCAACATATTGGCGCACTGACTGATGCACTGACCAACGTATTGGCGCACAGACTGATGCACTGACCAACATATCGGAGCACAGACTGATGCACTGACCAACGTATTGGTGCACAGACTGATGCACTGACCAACATATTGGCGCACTGACTGATGCACTGACCAACGTATTGGCGCACAGACTGATGCACTGACCAACATATCGGCGCACAGACTAATGCACTGACCAACGCATTGGCACACTGACTGATGCACTGACCAACGTATTGGCGCACAGTCTGATGCACTGACCAACGCATTGGCACACTGACTGATGCACTGACCAACACATTGGCGCACAGACTGATGCACTGACCAACATATCGGCGCACAGACTAATGCAATGACCAATGCATTGGCACACTGACTGATGCACTGACCAACGTATTGGCGCACAGTCTGATGCACTGAGCAACGCATTGGCAATCAGACAGATGCACTGACCAACGCATTGGCACACTGTCTGATGCACTGACCAACGCATTGGCGCACTGACTGATGCACTGACTGACTCATTGGCACACTGACTGATGCACTGACTGACACACTGGTATACTTACTGATGCACTGACCACGCATTGGCACACTGACTGATGCACTGACCAACGCATTGGCGTACTGACTGATGCACTGACCAAAGTATTGGCGCACAGACTGATGCACTGGCCAACGCATTGGCACACTGCCTGATGCACTGACCAAAGTATTGGCTCACTGACTGACACACTGGTATACTGACTGATGCACTGGCCAACGCATTGGCACACTGACTGATGCACTGACCAAAGTTTTGGCTCACTGACTGACACACTGACTGACACACTGGTATACTGACTGATGCACTGGCCAACGCATTGGCACACTGACCAACGCATTGGCACACTGACTGATGCACTGACCAATGCATTGGCACACTGACTGATGCACTGACCAACGCATTGGCTCACTGACTGATGCACTGACCAAAGCATTGGCACACTGTCTGATGCACTGAACAAACTATTGGCGCACTGACTGATGCACTGGCCAACGTATGGGCGCACTGACTGATGCACTGACCAAAGTATTGGCGCACAGACTGATGCCCTGACCAACGCATTGGCACACTGTCTGATGCACTGACCAACGTATTGGCGCACTGACAGATGCACTGACCAACGTATTGGCGCACTGACTGATGCACTGACCAACGTATTGGGACACTGACTGATGCACTGACCAACGTATTGGCGCACAGACTGATGCACTGACCAAAGCATTGGCGCACAGACTGATGCACTGGCCAATGTATTGGCGCACAGACTGATGCACTGACCAACGTATTGGCGCACTGACTGATGCACTGACCAACGTATTGGCGCACAGACTGATGCACTGACCAAAGTATTGGCGCACAGACTGATGCACTGACCAATGTATTGGCGTACAGACTGATGCACTGACCAACGTATTGGGACACTGACTGATGCTCTGACCAATGTATTGGCGCACAGACTGATGCACTGACCAAAGTATTGGCGCACAGACTGATGCACTGACCAATGTATTGGCGCACAAACTGATGCACTGACCAACATATTGGCGCACTGACTGATGCACTGACCAACGTATTGGCGCATTGACTGATGCACTGACCAAAGTATTGGCGCACTAACTGATGCACTGGCCAACGCATTGGCACACTGATTGATGCACTGACCAACGCATTGGCACACTGTCTGATGCACTGAACAAACTATTGGCGCACTGACTGATGCATTGACCAGCGTATTGGCACACTGACTGATGCACTGACCAAAGTATTGGCGCACAGACTGATGCACTGACCGACGTATTAGCACACAGACTGATGCACTGGCCAACGCATTGGCACACTGACTGATGCACTGACCAAAGTATTGGCACACAGACTGATGCACTGACCAACGCATTGGCGCACAGACTGATGCACTGACCAACGTATTGGCACACAGACTGATGCACTGGCCAACGCATTGGCACACTGACTGATGCACTGACCAAAGTATTGGCGCACTGACTGATGCACTGACCAAAGTATTGGCGCACTGACTGATGCACTGACCAACGCATTGGCACACTGACTGATGCACTGACCAACGCATTGGCGCACTGTCTGATGCACTGACCAACGCATTGGCGCACTGACTGATGCACTGACCGCCTCATTGATGCACTGACTGTCGCACTGGCCGTTGCATTGGCACACTGGCTGATGCACTGACCAACACACTGGTATACTGACTGATGCACTGTCCAACACATTGGCGCACAGGCTGATGCACTGACTAACGCATTGGCATACAGACTGGCGCATTGGCACACTGACTGATGCACTGACCAACATATTGCCGCACAGTCTGATGCACTGACCAACGCATTGGCAATCAGACTGATGCACTGACCAACGCATTGGCACACTGTCTGATGCACTGACCAACGCATTGGCGCACTGACTGATGCACTGACTGACTCATTGGCACACTGACTGATGCACTGACTGACACACTGGTATACTTACTGATGCACTGACCAACGCATTGGCACTCTGACTGATGCACTGACCAACGTATTGGCGCACTGACTGATGCACTGGGCAACGCATTGGCACACTGACTGATGCACTGACCTAAGTATTGGCGCACTGACTGATGCACTGACCAAAGTATTGGCGCACTGACTGATGCACTGACCGCCGCATTGGCATACAGACTGGCGCATTGGCACACTGACTGATGCACTGACCAACATATTGGCGCACAGTCTGATGCACTGACCAACGCATTGGCAAACAGACTGATGCACTGACCAACGCATTGGCACACTGTCTGATGCACTGTCCAACGCATTGGCGCACTGACTGATGCACTGACTGACTCACTGGCGCACTGACTGATGCACTGACTGACTCATTGGCGCACTGACTGATGCACTGATCGGCACATTAGGACACTGAGGGTTGCACTGACTGAAGCATTGGTGCACTAACTGTTGCACTGACCAACGCATTGGCACACAGACTGATGCACTGACCAACGCATTGGCGCACTGACTGATGCACTGACTGACTCATTGGCGCACAGACTGATGCACTGACCAACGCATTGACACTCTGACTGATGCCTGACTGACTCATAGGCGCACTGACTGACGCATTGACGCAGTGACTGACGCACTGACCGACAAAATGACCGACGCATTGGGCGACGCATTGGGCGACGCATTGACGCACTGACTAACGAATTGACCAATGATGCACAGACTGATGCACTGACCAACGCATTGGCGCACAGACTGATGCACTGACTAACGCATTGGCACACTGTCTGATGCACTGACCAAAGTATTGGCGCACAGACTGATGCACTGACCAACGTATTGGCACACTGACTGATGCACTGACCAACGTATTGGCGCACAGACTGATGCACTGACCAACATATTGGCGCACAGACTGATGCACTGACCAACATATTGGCGCACAGACTGATGCACTGACCAACGCATTAGCGAACAGACTGATGCACTGGCCAACGCATTGGCGCACAGACTGATGCACTGACCAACGCATTAGCGAACAGACTGATGCACTGACCAACGTATTGGCACACAGACTGATGCACTGACCAACGTATTGGCGCACAGACTGATGCACTGACCAACGCATTAGCGAACAGACTGATGCACTGACCAACGTATTGGCACACAGACTGATGCACTGACCAACGTATTGGCGCACTGACTGATGCACTGACCAACGTATTGGCGCACAGACTGATGCACTGACCAACATATTGGCGCACAGACTGATGCACTGACCAACGCATTGGCGCACAGACTGATGCACTGACCTACTTATTGGCGCACAGACTGATGCACTGACCAACGTATTGGCGCACAGACTGATGCACTGACCAACATATTCGCGCACAGACTGATGCACTGACCAACGTATTGGCGCACAGACTGATGCACTGACCAACGTATTGGCGCACAGACTGATGCACTGACCAACATATTGGCGCACAGACTGATGCACTGACCAATGCATTGGCACACTGACTGATGCACTGACCAACATATTGGCGCACAGACTGATGCACTGACCAACGTATTGGCGCACAGACTGATGCACTGACCAACGTATTGGGGCACAGGCTGATGCACTGACCAACGTATTGGCGCACAGACTGATGCACTGACCAACGTATTGGCGCACAGACTGATGCACAGACCATCATATTGGCGCACTGTCTGATGCACTGACCGACGTATTGGCTCACTGACTGACACACTGACTGATGCACTGACCGCTGCATTGATGCACTGACTGTAGCACTGGCCGTCGCATTGGCGCACTGACTGATGCACTGAGCAACACATTGGCGCATTGACTGATGCACTGACTGACACATTGGCGCACTGACTGATGCACTGATCGGCACATTAGGACACTGAGGGTTGCACTGACCGAAGCATTGGTGCGCTAACTGTTGCACTGACCAACGCATTGGCACACAGACTGGCGCATTGGCACACTGACTGATGCACTGACCAACATATTGGCACACTGACTGATGCACTGACCAACATATTGGCGCACTGACTGATGCATTGACCGACGCATTGGCGCACTGACTGATGCACTGACCGACACATTGGCGCACTGACTGGTGCACTGACTGACTCATTGGCACACTGACTGATGCACTGATCGGCACATTAGGACACTGAGGGTTGCACTGACCGAAGCATTGGTGCACTAACTGTTGCACTGACCAACGCATTGGCACACAGACTGGCGCATTGGCACACTGACTGATGCACTGACCAACGCATTGACACTCTGACTGATGCCTGACTGACTCATAGGTGCACTGACTGACGCATTGACGCAGTGACTGACGCACTGACCGACAAAATGACCGACGCATTGTGCAACGCATTGGCGCACTGACTGACGCATTGACCAATGATGCACAGACTGATGCACTGACCAACGCATTGGCGCACTGACTGATGCACTGACCAACGTATTGGCGGACAGACTGATGCACTGACCAACATATTGGCGCACAGTCTGATGCACTGACCAATGCATTGGCGCACTGACTGATGCACTGACCAACGTATTGGCGCACAGACTGATGCACTGAGCAACGCATTGGCGCACTGACTGATGCACTGACCAACGCATTGGCGCACTGACTGATACACTGACCAACGTATTGGCGCACTGACTGATGCACTGACCAACGCATTGGCGCACTGACTGAAGCACTGACTAAAGTATTGGCGCACAGACTGATGCACTGACCAACGCATTGGCGCACTGACTGATGCACTGACCAACGTATTGGCGCACAGACTGATGCACTGACCAACGTATTGGCGCACTGACGGATGCACTGACTGACTCATTGGCACACTGACTGATGCACTGACTGACACACTGGTATACTTATTGATGCACTGACCAAAGTATTGGCGCACTGACTGATGCACTGACCAAAGTATTGGCGCACAGACTGATGCACTGACCAAAGCATTGGCGCACTGACTGACATACTGGCGCACTGACCAAAGTATTGGCACACTGACTGATGCACTGGCCAACGCATTGGCACACTGCCTGATGCACTGACCAAAGTATTGGCACACTGACTGATGCACTGACTAAAGTATTGGCACACAGACTGATGCACTGACCAACGTATTGGCGCACAGATTGATGCACTGACCAACATATTCGCGCACAGACTGATGCACAGACCAACGTATTGGCACACAGACTGATGCACTGACTGACACACTGGTATACTTATTGATGCACTGACCACGCATTGGCGCACTGACTGATGCACTGACCAAAGAATTGGCGCACAGACTGATGCACTGACCAACGTATTGGCGCACAGACTGATGCACTGACTGACACACTGGTATACTTATTGATGCACTGACCACGCATTGGCGCACTGACTGATGCACTGACCAAAGAATTGGCGCACAGACTGATGCACTGACCAACGTATTGGCGCACAGTCTGATGCACTGAGCAACGCATTGGCACACTGTCTGATGCACTGACCAACGCATTGGCGCACTGACTGATGCACTGACTGACTCATTGGCACACTGACTGATGCACTGACTGACACACTGGTATACTTACTGATGCACTGACCACGCATTGGCACACTGACTGATGCACTGACCAACGCATTGGCACACTGACTGATGCACTGACCAAAGTATTGGTGCACAGACTGATGCACTGACCAAAGCATTGGCGCATTGACTGACATACTGGCGCACTGACCAAAGTATTGGCACACTGACTGATGCACTGGCCAACGCATTGGCACACTGCCTGATGCACTGACCAAAGTATCGGCGCACTGACTGACGCACTGACCAACGCATTGACACACTGACTGATGCACTGACCAATGCATTGGCACACTGACTGATGCACTGACCAACGTATTGGCGCACTGACTGATGCACTGACTGACACACTGGTATACTGACTGATGCACTGACCAAAGTATTGGCACACTGACTGATGCACTGACCAACGCATTGGCACACTGACTGAAGCACTGGCCAACGCATTGGCACACTGTCTGATGCACTGACCAAAGTATTGGCGCACTGGCCAACGCATTGGCACACTGTCTGAAGCACTGACCAACGCATTGGAGCACAGACTGATGCACTGACCAACGCATTGGCTCACTGACTGATGCACTGACCAACGCATTGGCACACTGTCTGATACACTGACCAAAGTATTGGCGCACTGACTGATGCACTGGCCAACGCATTGGCACACTGTCTGATGCACTGACCAAAGTATTGGCGCACAGACTGATGCACTGACCAACGCATTGGCACACTGACTGATGCACTGACCAACATATTGGCGCACTGACTGATGCACTGACCAACGTATTGACACACTGGCTGATGCACTGACCAACGTATTGGCGCACTGACTGATGCACTGACCAAAGTATTTGCGCACTGACTGATGCACTGGCCAACGCATTGGCACACTGTCTGATGCACTGAACAACGTATTGGCGCACTGACTGATGCACGGACCAACGTATTGGCACACTGACTGATGCACTGACCAACGTATTGGCGCACTGACTGATGCACTGGCCAACGCATTGGCACACTGACTGATGCACTGACCAACATATTGGCGCACTGACTGATGCACTGACCAACGCATTGGCACACTGACTGATGCACTGACCGCTGCATTGATGCACTGACTGTAGCACTGGCCGTCGCATTGGCGCACTGACTGATGCACTGAGCAACACATTGGCGCACTGACTGATGCACTGACCAACGTATTGGCGCACTGACTGATGCACTGACCAACGTATTGACACTCTTACTGATGCCTGACTGACTCATAGGTGCACTGACTGATGCACTGACCAACGCATTGGCACACTGACTGATGCACTGACCGCTGCATTGATGCACTGACTGTAGCACTGGCCGTCGCATTGGCGCACTGACTGATGCACTGACCAACGTATTGGCGCACTGACTGATGCACTGACCAACGCATTGGCACACTGACTGATGCACTGACCAACATATTGGCGCACTGACTGATGCGCTGACCAACGCATTGGCACACTGACTGATGCACTGACCGCTGCATTGATGCACTGACTGTAGCACTGGCCGTCGCATTGGCGCACTGACTGATGCACTGAGCAACACATTGGCGCACTGACTGATGCACTGACCAACGTATTGGCGCACTGACTGATGCACTGACCAACGTATTGGCGCACAGACTGATGCACTGACCAACATATTGGCGCACTGACTGATGCACTGACCAACGCATTGGCACACTGACTGATGCACTGACCGCTGCATTGATGCACTGACTGTAGCACTGGCCGTCGCATTGGCGCACTGACTGATGCACTGAGCAACACATTGGCGCACTGACTGATGCACTGACCAACGTATTGGCGCACTGACTGATGCACTGACCAACGTATTGACACTCTTACTGATGCCTGACTGACTCATAGGTGCACTGACTGACACATTGGCGCACTGACTGATGCACTGATCGGCACATTAGGACACTGAGGGTTGCACTGACCGAAGCATTGGTGCGCTAACTGTTGCACTGACCAACGCATTGGCACAAAGACTGGCGCATTGGCGCACTGACTGATGCACTGACCAACATATTGGCACACTGACTGATGCACTGACCAACATATTGGCACACTGACTGATGCACTGACCAACATATTGGCGCACTGACTGATGCATTGACCGACGCATTGGCGCACTGACTGATGCACTGACCGACACATTGGCGCACTGACTGGTGCACTGACTGACTCATTGGCACACTGACTGATGCACTGATCGGCACATTAGGACACTGAGGGTTGCACTGACCGAAGCATTGGTGCACTAACTGTTGCACTGACCAACGCATTGGCACACAGACTGGCGCTTTGGCACACTGACTGATGCACTGACCAACGCATTGACACTCTGACTGATGCCTGACTGACTCATAGGTGCACTGACTGACGCATTGACGCAGTGACTGACGCACTGACCGACAAAATGACCGACGCATTGGGCAACGCATTGGCGCACTGACTAACGCATTGACCAATGATGCACAGACTGATGCACTGACCAACGCATTGGCGCACTGACTGATGCACTGACCAACGTATTGGCGGACAGACTGATGCACTGACCAACATATTGGCGCACAGTCTGATGCACTGACCAATGCATTGGCGCACTGACTGATGCACTGACCAACGTATTGGCGCACAGACTGATGCACTGACCAACGCATTGGCGCACTGACTGAAGCACTGACTAAAGTATTGGCGCACAGACTGATGCACTGACCAACGCATTGGCGCACTGACTGATGCACTGACCAACGTATTGGCGCACTGACGGATGCACTGACTGACTCATTGACACACTGACTGATGCACTGACTGACACAGTGGTATACTTATTGATGCACTGACCACGCATTGGCACACTGACTGATGCACTGACCAAAGTATTGGCGCACAGACTGATGCAAGACCAAAGCATTGGCGCACTGACTGACATACTGGCGCACTGACCAAAGTATTGGCACACTGACTGATGCACTGGCCAACGCATTGGCACACTGCCTGATGCACTGACCAAAGTATTGGCACACTGACTGATGCACTGACTAAAGTATTGGCACACAGACTGATGCACTGACCAATGTATTGGCGCACAGATTGATGCACTGACCAACATATTCGCGCACAGACTGATGCACTGACCAACGTATTGGCGCACAGACTGATGCAATGACCAACAGACTGATGCACTGACCACGCATTGGCGCACTGACTGATGCACTGACCAAAGAATTGGCGCACAGACTGATGCACTGACCAACGTATTGGCGCACAGTCTGATGCACTGAGCAACGCACTGGCACACTGTCTGATGCACTGACCAACGCATTGGCGCACTGACTGATGCACTGACTGACTCATTGGCACACTGACTGATGCACTGACTGACACACTGGTATACTTACTGATGCACTGACCACGCATTGGCACACTGACTGATGCACTGACCAACATATTGGCGCACTGACTGATGCACTGACCAACGTATTGGCACACTGACTGATGCACTGACCAACGTATTGGCGCACTGACTGATGCACTGACCAAAGTATTTGCGCACTGACTGATGCACTGGCCAACGCATTGGCACACTGTCTGATGCACTGAACAACGTATTGGCGCACTGACTGATGCACGGACCAACGTATTGGCACACTGACTGATGCACTGACCAACGTATTGGCGCACTGACTGATGCACTGGCCAACGCATTGGCACACTGACTGATGCACTGACTGACACACTAGTATACTTAATGATGCACTGACCACGCATTGGCACACTGACTGATGCACTGACCAACGCATTGGCGTACTGACTGATGCACTGACCAACGTATTGGCGCACAGACTGATGCACTGGCCAACGCATTGGCACACTGCCTGATACACTGACCAAAGTATTGGCGCACTGACTGATGCACTGACCAACGCATTGGCACACTGACTGATGCACTGACCAAAGTATTGGCACACTGACTGATGCACTGACCAACGTATTGGCGCACTGACTGATGCACTGACCAACGTATTGGCACACTGACTGATGCACTGATCGCTGCATTGATGCACTGACTGTCGCACTGGCCGCCGCATTGGCGCACTGACTGATGCACTGACCAACACATTGGCGCACTGACTGATGCACTGACTGACATATTGGCACACTGACTGATGCACTGACTGACATATTGGCACACTGACTGATGCACTGACCAACGTATTGGCGCACTGACTGATGCACTGACCAACGCATTGGCACACTGACTGATGCACTGATCGCTGCATTGATGCACTGACTGTCGCACTGGCCGCCGCATTGGCGCACTGACTGATGCACTGATCGGCACATTAGGACACTGAGGGTTGCACTGACCGAAGCATTGGTGCGCTAACTGTTGCACTGACCGACACATTGGCGCACTGACTGATGCACTGACCGACACAATGGCGCACTGACTGATGCACTGACTGACTCATTGGCGCACAGACTTATGCACTGACTGACTCATTGGCGCACTGACTGATGCACTGACTGACTCATTGGCGCACTGACTGATGCACTGACTGACTCATTGATGCAGTGACTGATGCACTGACTGACGCACTGACCGACAAAATGACCGACGCATTGGGCGACGCATTTGGCGACGCATTGGCGCACTGACTAACGCGTTGACCAATGATGCACAGACTGATGCACTGACCAACGCATTGACACTCTGACTGATGCCTGACTGACTCATAGGCGCAGTGACTGAAGCATTGACGCAGTGACTGACGCACTGACCGACAAAATGACCGACGCATTGGGCGACGCATTGGGCGACGCATTGGCGCACTGACTAACGCATTGACCAATGATGCACAGACTGATGCACTGACCAACGCATTGGCGCACAGACTGATGCACTGACCAACGTATTGGCGCACTGACTGATGCACTGACCAACGTATTGACACTCTTACTGATGCCTGACTGACTCATAGGTGCACTGACTGACGCATTGACGCAGTGACTGATGCACTGACCAACGTATTGGCGCACAGACTGATGCACTGACCAACATATTCGCGCACAGACTGATGCACTGACCAACGTATTGGCGCACAGACTGATGCAATGACCAACAGACTGATGCACTGACCAACGTATTGGCGCACAGACTGATGCACTGACTGACACACTGGTATACTTATTGATGCACTGACCACGCATTGGCGCACTGACTGATGCACTGACCAAAGAATTGGCGCACAGACTGATGCACTGACCAACGTATTGGCGCACAGTCTGATGCACTGAGCAACGCATTGGCACACTGTCTGATGCACTGACCAACGCATTGGCGCACTGACTGATGCACTGACTGACTCATTGGCGCACTGACTGATGCACTGACCAAAGTATTTGCGCACTGACTGATGCACTGGCCAACGCATTGGCACACTGTCTGATGCACTGAACAACGTATTGGCGCACTGACTGATGCACTGACCAACATATTGGCGCACAGACTGATGCACTGACCAACGTATTGGCGCACTGACTGATGCACTGACCAACGCATTGGCACACTGACTGATGCACTGACCGCTGCATTGATGCACTGACTGTCGCACTGGCCGTCGCATTGGCGCACTGACTGATGCACTGACCAACACATTGGCGCACTGACTGATGCACTGACTGACATATTGGCGCACTGACTGATGCACTGATCGGCACATTAGGACACTGAGGGTTGCACTGACCGAAGCATTGGTGCGCTAACTGTTGCACTGACCAACGCATTGGCACACAGACTGGCGCATTGGCACACTGACTGATGCACTGACCAACATATTGGCACACTGACTGATGCACTGGCCAACATATTGGCACACTGACTGATGCACTGACCAACATATTGGCGCACTGACTGATGCACTGACCGACGCATTGGCGCACTGACTGATGCACTAACCGACACATTGGCGCACTGACTGATGCACTGACCGACACATTGGCGCACTGACTGATGCACTGACTGACTCATTGGCGCACAGACTTATGCACTGACTGACTCATTGGCGCACTGACTGATGCACTGACTGACTCATTGGCGCACTGAATGATGCACTGACTGACTCATTGACGCAGTGACTGATGCACTGACTGACGCATTGACGCAGTGACTGAAGCATTGACGCAGTGACTGACGCACTGACCGACAAAATGACCGACGCATTGGGCGACGCATTGGGCGACGCATTGGCGCACTGACTAACGCATTGACCAATGATGCACAGACTGATGCACTGACCAACGCATTGGCACACTGACTGATGCACTGACCCACGTATTGGCGCACTGACTGATGCACTGACCAACTATTGGCGCACAGACTGATGCACTGACCAACATATCGGCGCACAGACTGATGCACTGACCAACGCATTGGCGCACAGACTGATGCACTGACCAACATATTGGCGCACTGACTGATGCACTGACCAACGTATTGGCGCACAGACTGATGCACTGACCAACATATCGGCGCACAGACTGATGCACTGACCAACGTATTGGTGCACAGACTGATGCACTGACCAACATATTGGCGCACTGACTGATGCACTGACCAACGTATTGGCGCACAGACTGATGCACTGACCAACATATCGGCGCACAGACTGATGCACTGACCAACGCATTGGCACACTGACTGATGCACTGACCAACGTATTGGCGCACAGTCTGATGCACTGACCAACGCATTGGCACACTGACTGATGCACTGACCAACACATTGGCGCACAGACTGATGCACTGACCAACATATCGGCGCACAGACTGATGCAATGACCAATGCATTGGCACACTGAATGATGCACTGACCAACGTATTGGCGCACAGTCTGATGCACTGAGCAACGCATTGGCAATCAGACAGATGCATTGACCAACATATCGGCGCACTGACTGATGCACTGACTGACTCATTGGCACACTGACTGATGCACTGACTGACACACTAGTATACTTACTGATGCACTGACCACGCATTGGCACACTGACTGATGCACTGACCAACGCATTGGCGTACTGACTGATGCACTGACCAAAGTATTGGCGCACAGACTGATGCACTGGCCAACGCATTGGCACACTGCCTGATACACTGGCCAACGCATTGGCACACTGACTGATGCACTGACCAAAGTATTGGCGCACTGACTGATGCACTGACCAACGCATTGGCACACTGACTGATGCACTGACCAAAGTATTGGCACACTGACTGATGCACTGACCAACGTATTGGCGCACTGACTGATGCACTGACCAACGTATTGGCACACTGACTGATGCACTGATCGCTGCATTGATGCACTGACTGTCGCACTGGCCGCCGCATTGGCGCACTGACTGATGCACTGACCAACACATTGGCGCACTGACTGATGCACTGACTGACATATTGGCGCACTGACTGATGCACTGACCGACGCATTGGCGCACTGACTGATGCACTAACCGACACATTGGCACACTGACTGATGCACTGACCGACACATTGGCGCACTGACTGATGCACTGACTGACTCATTGGCGCACAGACTTATGCACTGACTGACTCATTGGCGCACTGACTGATGCACTGACTGACTCATTGGCGCACTGACTGATGCACTGACTGACTCATTGACGCAGTGACTGATGCACTGACTGACGCATTGACGCAGTGACTGAAGCATTGACGCAGTGACTGACGCACTGACCGACAAAATGACCGACGCATTGGGCGACGCATTGGGCGACGCATTGGCGCACTGACTAACGCATTGACCAATGATGCACAGACTGATGCACTGACCAACGCATTGGCACACTGACTGATGCACTGACCCACGTATTGGCGCACTGACTGATGCACTGACCAACGTATTGGCGCACAGACTGATGCACTGACCAACATATCGGCGCACAGACTGATGCACTGACCAACGCATTGGCGCACAGACTGATGCACTGACCAACATATTGGCGCACTGACTGATGCACTGACCAACGTATTGGCGCACAGACTGATGCACTGACCAACATATCGGCGCACAGACTGATGCACTGACCAACGTATTGGTGCACAGACTGATGCACTGACCAACATATTGGCGCACTGACTGATGCACTGACCAACGTATTGGCGCACAGACTGATGCACTGACCAACATATCGGCGCACAGACTGATGCACTGACCAACGCATTGGCACACTGACTGATGCACTGACCAACGTATTGGCGCACAGTCTGATGCACTGACCAACGCATTGGCACACTGACTGATGCACTGACCAACACATTGGCGCACAGACTGATGCACTGACCAACATATCGGCGCACAGACTGATGCAATGACCAATGCATTGGCACACTGAATGATGCACTGACCAACGTATTGGCGCACAGTCTGATGCACTGAGCAACGCATTGGCAATCAGACAGATGCACTGACCAATGCATTGGCACACTGTCTGATGCACTGACCAACATATCGGCGCACTGACTGATGCACTGACTGACTCATTGGCACACTGACTGATGCACTGACTGACACACTAGTATACTTACTGATGCACTGACCACGCATTGGCACACTGACTGATGCACTGACCAACGCATTGGCGTACTGACTGATGCACTGACCAAAGTATTGGCGCACAGACTGATGCACTGGCCAACGCATTGGCACACTGCCTGATACACTGACCAAAGTATTGGCGCACTGACTGATGCACTGACCAACGCATTGGCACACTGACTGATGCACTGACCAAAGTATTGGCACACTGACTGATGCACTGACCAACGTATTGGCGCACTGACTGATGCACTGACCAACGTGTTGGCACACTGACTGATGCACTGATCGCTGCATTGATGCACTGACTGTCGCACTGGCCGCCGCATTGGCACACTGACTGATGCACTGACCAACACATTGGCGCATTGACTGATGCACTGACTGACATATTGGCGCACTGACTGATGCACTGATCGGCACATTAGGACACTGAGGGTTGCACTGACCGAAGCATTGGTGCGCTAACTGTTGCACTGACCGACACATTGGCGCACTGACTGATGCACTGACCGACACAATGGCGCACTGACTGATGCACTGACTGACTCATTGGCGCACAGACTTATGCACTGACTGACTCATTGGCGCACTGACTGATGCACTGACTGACTCATTGGCGCACTGACTGATGCACTGACTGACTCATTGGCGCACTGACTGATGCACTGACTGACTCATTGATGCAGTGACTGATGCACTGACTGACGCACTGACCGACAAAATGACCGACGCATTGGGCGACGCATTTGGTGACGCATTGGCGCACTGACTAACGCGTTGACCAATGATGCACAGACTGATGCACTGACCAACGCATTGACACTCTGACTGATGCCTGACTGACTCATAGGCGCAGTGATTGAAGCAGTGACGCAGTGACTGACGCACTGACCGACAAAATGACCGACGCATTGGGCGACGCATTGGGCGACGCATTGGCGCACTGACTAACGCATTGACCAATGATGCACAGACTGATGCACTGACCAACGCATTGGCGCACTGACGGATGCACTGACTGACTCATTGGCACACTGACTGATGCACTGACTGACACACTGGTATACTTATTGATGCACTGACCACGCATTGGCACACAGACTGATGCACTGACCAAAGCATTGGCGCACTGACTGACATACTGGCGCACTGACCAAAGTATTGGCACACTGACTGATGCACTGGCCAACGCATTGGCACACTGCCTGATGCACTGACCAAAGTATTGGCACACTGACTGATGCACTGACTAAAGTATTGGCACACTGACTGATGCACTGACCAACGTATTGGCGCACAGACTGATGCACTGACCAACGTATTGGCGCACAGACTGATGCACTGACCAACATATTCGCGCACAGACTGATGCACTAACCAACGTATTGGCGCACAGACTGATGCAATGACCAACAGACTGATGCACTGACCACGCATTGGCGCACTGACTGATGCACTGACCAAAGTATTGGCACACTGTCTGATGCACTGACCAAAGTATTGGCGCACTGACTGATGCACTGACCAACGTATTGGCGCACAGTCTGATGCACTGAGCAACGCATTGGCAATCAGACTGATGCACTGACCAACGCATTGGCACACTGTCTGATGCACTGACCAAAGTATTGGCGCACTGACTGATGCACTGACCAACGTATTGGCTAACAGTCTGATGCACTCAGCAACGCATTGGCACACTGTCTGATGCACTGACCAAAGTATTGGCGCACTGACTGATGCACTGACCAACGCATTGGCGCACTGACTAATGCACTGACTGACTCATTGGCACACTGACTGATGCACTGACTGACACACTGGTATACTTACTGATGCACTGACCACGCATTGGCACACTGACTGATGCACTGACCAAAGTATTGGTGCACAGACTGATGCACTGACCAAAGTATTGGTACACTGACTGATGCACTGGCCAACGCATTGGCACACTGCCTGATGCACTGACCAAAGTATCGGCGCACTGACTGACGCACTGACCAACGCATTGACACACTGACTGATGCACTGACCAAAGTATTGGCACACTGACTGATGCACTGACCAACGTATTGGCGCACTGACTGATGCACTGACCAACGTATTGGCACACTGACTGATGCACTGACCAATGCATTGGCACACTGACTGATGCACTGACCAACGTATTGGCGCACTGACTGATGCACTGACTGACACACTGGTATACTGACTGATGCACTGACCAAAGTATTGGCACACTGACTGATGCACTGACCAACGCATTGGCACACTGACTGAAGCACTGGCCAATGCATTGGCACACTGTCTGATGCACTGACCAAAGTATTGGCGCACTGGCCAACGCATTGGCACACTGTCTTAAGCACTGACCAACGCATTGGCGCACAGACTGATGCACTGACCAACGCATTGGCTCACTGACTGATGCACTGACCAACGCATTGGCACACTGTCTGATGCACTGACCAAAGTATTGGCGCACTGACTGATGCACTGGCCAACGCATTGGCACACTGTCTGATGCACTGACCAAAGTATTGGCGCACAGACTGATGCACTGACCAACGCATTGGCACACTGACTGATGCACTGACCAACATATTGGCGCACTGACTGATGCACTGACCAACGTATTGGCACACTGATTGATGCACTGACCAACGTATTGGCACACTGACTGATGCACTGACCAACATATTGGCGCACTGACTGATGCACTGACCGACGCATTGGCGCACTGACTGATGCACTAACCGACACATTGGCGCACTGACTGATGCACTGACCGACACATTGGCGCACTGACTGATGCACTGACTGACTCATTGGCGCACAGACTTATGCACTGACTGACTCATTGGCGCACAGACTTATGCACTGACTGACTCATTGGCGCACTGACTGATGCACTGACTGACTCATTGACGCAGTGACTGATGCACTGACTGACGCATTGACGCAGTGACTGACGCACTGACCGTCAAAATGACCGACGCATTGGGCGACGCATTGGGCGACGCATTGGCGCACTGACTAACGCATTGACCAATGATGCACAGACTGATGCACTGACCAACGCATTGACACTCTGACTGATGCCTGACTGACTCATAGGCGCACTGACTGAAGCATTGACGCAGTGACTGACGCACTGACCGACAAAATGACCGACGCATTGGGCGACGCATTGGCGCACTGACTAACGCATTGAACAATGATGCACAGACTGATGCACTGACCAACGCATTGGCACACTGACTGATGCACTGACCAACGTATTGGCGCACTGACTGATGCACTGACCAACGTATTGGCGCACAGACTGATGCACTGACCAACATATCGGCGCACAGACTGATGCACTGACCAACGCATTGGCGCACAGACTGATGCACTGACCAACATATTGGCGCACTGACTGATGCACTGACCAACGTATTGGCGCACAGACTGATGCACTGACCAACATATCGGCGCACAGACTGATGCACTGACCAACGTATTGGTGCACAGACTGATGCACTGACCAACATATTGGCACACTGACTGATGCACTGACCAACATATTGGCACACTGACTGATGCACTGACCAACATATTGGCGCACTGACTGATGCACTGACCGACGCATTGGCGCACAGACTGATGCACTGACCAACATATCGGCGCACAGACTGATGCACTGACCAACGCATTGGCACACTGACTGATGCACTGACCAACGTATTGGCGCACAGTCTGATGCACTGACCAACGCATTGGCACACTGACTGATGCACTGACCAACACATTGGCGCACAGACTGATGCACTGACCAACATATCGGCGCACAGACTGATGCAATGACCAATGCATTGGCACACTGAATGATGCACTGACCAACGTATTGGCGCACAGTCTGATGCACTGAGCAACGCATTGGCAATCAGACAGATGCACTGACCAACGCATTGGCACACTGTCTGATGCACTGACCAACGCATTGGCGCACTGACTGATGCACTGACTGACTCATTGGCACACTGACTGATGCACTGACTGACACACTAGTATACTTACTGATGCACTGACCACGCATTGGCACACTGACTGATGCACTGACCAACGCATTGGCGTACTGACTGATGCACTGACCAACGCATTGGCACACTGACTGATGCACTGACCAAAGTATTGGCACACTGACTGATGCACTGACCAACGTATTGGCGCACTGACTGATGCACTGACCAACGTATTGGCACACTGACTGATGCACTGACCAAAGTATTGGCGCACTGACTGATGCACTGACCAACGCATTGGCACACTGACTGATGCACTGACCAAAGTATTGGCACACTGACTGATGCACTGACCAACGTATTGGCGCACTGACTGATGCACTGACCAACGTATTGGCACACTGACTGATGCACTGACCGCTGCATTGATGCACTGACTGTCGCACTGGCCGTCGCATTGGCGCACTGACTGATGCACTGACCAACACATTGGCGCACTGACTGATGCACTGACTGACATATTGGCGCACTGACTGATGCACTGATCGGCACATTAGGACACTGAGGGTTGCACTGACCGAAGCATTGGTGCGCTAACTGTTGCACTGACCAACGCATTGGCACACAGACTGGCGCATTGGCACACTGACTGATGCACTGACCAACATATTGGCACACTGACTGATGCACTGACCAACATATTGGCACACTGACTGATGCACTGACCAACAAATTGGCGCACTGACTGATGCACTGACCGACGCATTGGCGCACTGACTGATGCACTAACCGACACATTGGCGCACTGACTGATGCACTGACCGACACATTGGCGCACTGACTGATGCACTGACTGACTCATTGGCGCACAGACTTATGCACTGACTGACTCATTGGCGCACTGACTGATGCACTGACTGACTCATTGGCGCACTGACTGATGCACTGACTGACTCATTGATGCAGTAACTGATGCACTGACTGACGCATTGACGCAGTGACTGACGCACTGACCGACAAAATGACCGACGCATTGGGCGACGCATTTGGCGACGCATTGGCGCACTGACTAACGCATTGACCAATGATGCACAGACTGATGCACTGACCAACGCATTGACACTCTGACTGATGCCTGACTGACTCATAGGCGCACTGACTGAAGCATTGACGTAGTGACTGACGCACTGACCGACAAAATGACCGACGCATTGGGCGACGCATTGGGCGAAGCATTGGCGCACTGACTAACGCATTGACCAATGATGCACAGACTGATGCACTGACCAACGCATTGGCACACTGACTGATGCACTGACCAACGTATTGGCGCACTGACTGATGCACTGACCAACGTATTGACACTCTTACTGATGCCTGACTGACTCATAGGTGCACTGACTGATGCATTGACGCAGTGACTGACGCACTGACCGACAAAATGACCGATGCACTGACCAACGCATTGGCGCACAGACTGATACACTGACCAACGCATTGGCGCACAGACTGATGAACTGACCAATGTACTGGCGCACAGACTGATGCACTGACCAATGTATTGGCGCACAGACTGATGCACTGACCAACATATCGGCGCACTGACTGATGCACTGACCAACGCATTGGCGCACTGACTGATGCACTGACCAACGTATTGGTGCACAGACTGATGCACTGACCAACGTATTGGCGCACAGTCTGATGCACTGAGCAACGCATTGGCAATCAGACTGATGCACTGACCACGCATTGGCACACTGACGGATGCACTGACCACGCATTGGCACACTGACTGATGCACTGACCAAAGTATTGGCGCACAGACTGATGCAATGACCAACGTATTGGCACACTGACTGATGCACTGACCAACGTATTGGCGCACTGACTGATGCACTGACCAAAGCATTGGCGCACTGACTGACATACTGGCGCACTGACCAAAGTATTGGCACACTGACTGATGCACTGGCCAACGCATTGGCACACTGCCTGATGCACTGACCAAAGTATCGGCGCACTGACTGATGCACTGACCAACGCATCGGCACACTGACTGATGCACTGACAAAAAGGATTGGCACACTGACTGATGCACTGACCAACGTATTGGCGCACTGACTGATGCACTGACCAACGTATTGGCACACTGACTGATGCACTGACCAATGCATTGGCACACTGACTGATGCACTGACTGACACACTGGTATACTGACTGATGCACTGACCAAAGTATTGGCACACTGACTGATGCACTGACCAACGCATTGGCACACTGACTGAAGCACTGGCCAACGCATTGGCACACTGTCTGATGCACTGACCAAAGTATTGGCGCACTGGCCAATGCATTGGCACACTGTCTGATGCACTGACCAAAGTATTGGCGCACTGACTGATGCACTGGCCAACGCATTGGCACACTGTCTGATGCACTGACCAAAGTATTGGCGCACAGACTGATGCACTGACCAACGTATTGGCGCACAGACTGATGCACTGACCAACATATCGGCGCACAGACTGATGCACTGACCAACGTATTGGCGCACAGACTGATGCACTGACCAACATATCGGCGCACAGACTGATGCACTGACCAACGCATTGGCACACAGACTGATGCACTGACCAACGCATTGGCACACTGACTGATGCACTGACCAACGTATTGGCGCACAGTCTGATGCACTGACCAACGCATTGGCACACTGACTGATGCACTGACCAACACATTGGCGCACAGACTGATGCACTGACCAACATATTGGCGCACTGACTGATGCACTGACCAATGCATTGGCGCACAGACTGATGCACTGACCAACATATCGGCGCACAGACTGATGCACTGACCAACGTATTGGTGCACAGACTGATGCACTGACCAACATATTGGCACACTGACTGATGCACTGACCAACATATTGGCACACTGACTGATGCACTGACCAACATATTGGCACACTGACTGATGCACTGACCAACATATTGGCACACTGACTGATGCACTGACCAACATATTGGCGCACTGACTGATGCACTGACCGACGCATTGGCGCACAGACTGATGCACTGACCAACATATCGGCGCACAGACTGATGCACTGACCAACGTATTGGCGCACAGACTGATGCACTGACCAACATATCGGCGCACAGACTGATGCACTGACCAACGCATTGGCACACAGACTGATGCACTGACCAACGCATTGGCACACTGACTGATGCACTGACCAACGTATTGGCGCACAGTCTGATGCACTGACCAACGCATTGGCACACTGACTGATGCACTGACCAACACATTGGCGCACAGACTGATGCACTGACCAACATATTGGCGCACTGACTGATGCACTGACCAATGCATTGGCGCACAGACTGATGCACTGACCAACATATCGGCGCACAGACTGATGCACTGACCAACGTATTGGTGCACAGACTGATGCACTGACCAACATATTGGCACACTGACTGATGCACTGACCAACATATTGGCACACTGACTGATGCACTGACCAACATATTGGCGCACTGACTGATGCACTGACCGACGCATTGGCGCACAGACTGATGCACTGACCAACATATCGGCGCACAGACTGATGCACTGACCAACGCATTGGCACACTGACTGATGCACTGACCAACGTATTGGCGCACAGTCTGATGCACTGACCAACGCATTGGCACACTGACTGATGCACTGACCAACACATTGGCACACTGTCTGATGCACTGACCAAAGTATTGGCGCACTGGCCAATGCATTGGCACACTGTCTGATGCTCTGACCAACGCATTGGCGCACAGACTGATGCACTGACCAACGCATTGGCTCACTGACTGATGCACTGACCAACGCATTGGCACACTGTCTGATGCACTGACCAAAGTATTGGCGCACTGACTGATGCACTGGCCAACGCATTGGCACACTGTCTGATGCACTGACCAAAGTATTGGCGCACAGACTGATGCACTGACCAACGCATTGGCACACTGACTGATGCACTGACCAACATATTAGCGCACTGACTGATGCACTGACCAACGTATTGGCGCACTGACTGATGCACTGACCAAAGTATTTGCGCACTGACTGATGCACTGGCCAACGCATTGGCACACTGTCCGATGCACTGACCAACGTATTGGCGAACTGTCTGATGCACTGACCAACGTATTGGCACACTGACTGATGCACTGACCAACGTATTGGCGCACTGACTGATGCACTGGCCAACGCATTGGCACACTGACTGATGCACTGACCAACATATTGGCGCACAGACTGATGCACTGACCAACGTATTGGCGCACTGACTGATGCACTGACCAACGCATTGGCACACTGACTGATGCACTGACCGCTGCATTGATGCACTGACTGTCGCACTGGCCGTCGCATTGGCGCACTGACTGATGCACTGACCAACACATTGGCGCACTGACTGATGCACTGACTGACATATTGGCGCACTGACTGATGCACTGATCGGCACATTAGGACACTGAGGGTTGCACTGACCGAAGCATTGGTGCGCTAACTGTTGCACTGACCAATGCATTGGCACACAGACTGGCGCATTGGCACACTGACTGATGCACTGACCAACATATTGGCACACTGACTGATGCACTGACCAACATATTGGCGCACTGACTGATGCACTGACCGACGCATTGGCACACTGACTGATGCACTGACCGACACAATGGCGCACTGACTGATGCACTGACCGACACATTGGCGCACTGACTGATGCACTGACTGACTGATTGGCGCATAGCCTTATGCACTGACTGACTCATTGGCGCACTGACTAATGCACTGACTGACTCATTGACGCAGTGACTGATGCACTGACTGACGCATTGACGCAGTGACTGACGCACTGACCGACAAAATGACCGACGCATTGGGCGACGCATTGGGCGACGCATTGGGGCACTGATTAACGCATTGACCAATGATGCACAGACTGATGCACTGACCAACGCATTGACACTCTGACTGATGCCTGACTGACTCATAGGCGCACTGACTGAAGCATTGACGCAGTGACTGACGCACTGACCGACAAAATGACCGACGCATTGGGCGACGCATTGGGCGACGCATTGGCGCACTGACTAACGCATTGACCAATGATGCACAGACTGATGCACTGACCAACGCATTGGCACACTGACTGATGCACTGTTCAACGTATTGGCGCACTGACTGATGCACTGACCAACGTATTGGCGCACAGACTGATGCACTGACCAACATATCGGCGCACAGACTGATGCACTGACCAACGCATTGGCGCACAGACTGATGCACTGACCAACATATTGGCGCACTGACTGATGCACTGACCAACGTATTGGCGCACAGACTGATGCACTGACCAACATATCGGCGCACAGACTGATGCACTGACCAACGTATTGGTGCACAGACTGATGCACTGACCAACATATTGGCGCACTGACTGATGCACTGACCAACGTATTGGCGCACAGACTGATGCACTGACCAACATATCGGCGCACAGACTGATGCACTGACCAACGCATTGGCACACTGACTGATGCACTGACCAACGTATTGGCGCACAGTCTGATGTACTGACCAACGCATTGGCACACTGACTGATGCACTGACCAACACATTGGCGCACAGACTGATGCACTGACCAACATATCGGCGCACAGACTGATGCAATGACCAATGCATTGGCACACTGACTGATGCACTGACCAACGTATTGGCGCACAGTCTGATGCACTGAGCAACGCATTGGCAATCAGCCAGATGCACTGACCAACGCATTGGCACACTGTCTGATGCACTGACCAACGCATTGGCGCACTGACTGATGCACTGACTGACTCATTGGCACACTGACTGATGCACTGACCAACATATTGGCACACTGACTGATGCACTGACCAACGCATTGGCGTACTGACTGATGCACTGACCAAAGTATTGGCGCACAGACTGATGCACTGACCAACGCATTGGCGCACTGACTGATGCACTGACCAACATATTGGCACACTGACTGATGCACTGACCAACATATTGGCACACTGACTGATGCACTGACCAACATATTGGCACACTGACTGATGCACTGACCAACATATTGGCGCACTGACTGATGCACTGACCGACGCATTGGCGCACTGACTGATGCACTGACCGACGCATTGGCGCACTGACTGATGCACTGACCGACGCATTGGCGCACTGACTGATGCACTGACCGACGCATTGGCACACTGACTGATGCACTGACCGACTCATTGGCACACAGACTGATGCACTGACTGACTCATTGGCGCACAGACTTATGCACTGACTGACTCATTGGCGCACTGACTGATGCACTGACTGACTCATTGGCGCACTGACTGATGCACTGACTGACTCATTGACGCAGTGACTGATGCACTGACTGACGCATTGACGCAGTGACTGACGCACTGACCGACAAAATGACCGACGCATTGGGCGACGCATTGGGCGAAGCATTGGCGCACTGACTAACGCATTGACCAATGATGCACAGACTGATGCACTGACCAACGCATTGGCACTCTGACTGATGCCTGACTGACTCATGGGCGCACTGACTGAAGCATTGACGCAGTGACTGACGCACTGACCGACAAAATGACCGAAGCATTGGGCGACGCATTGGGCGACGCATTGGCGCACTGACTAACGCATTGACCAATGATGCACAGACTGATGCACTGACCAACGCATTGGCACAATGACTGATGCACTGACCAACGTATTGGCGCACAGACTGATGCACTGACCAACATATTGGCGCACAGACTGATGCACTGACCAACGCATTGGCGCACAGACTGATGCACTGACCAACATATTGGCGCACTGACTGATGCACTGACCAACGTATTGGCGCACAGACTGATGCACTGACCAACATATCGGCGCACAGACTGATGCACTGACCAACGTATTGGTGCACAGACTGATGCACTGACCAACATATTGGGGCACTGACTGATGCACTGACCAACGTATGGGCGCACAGACTGATGCACTGACCAAAATATCGGCGCACAGACTGATGCACTGACCAACGCATTGGCACACTGACTGATGCACTGACCAACGTATTGGCACACTGACTGATGCACTGACCAACGTATTGGCGCACAGTCTGATGCACTGACAAACGCATTGGCACACTGACTGATGCACTGACCAACACATTGGCGCACAGACTGATGCACTGACCAACGCAGTGGCACACTGACTGATGCACTGACCAACGTATTGGCGCACAGTCTGATGCACTGAGCAACGCATTGGCAATCAGACAGATGCACTGACCAACGCATTGGCGCACTGACTGATGCACTGACCAACGCATTGGCGCACTGACTGATGCACTGACCGACGCATTGGCGCACTGACTGATGCACTGACCGACGCATTGGCACACTGACTGATGCACTGACTGACTCATTGGCACACTGACTGATGCACTGACTGACACACTGGTATACTTACTGATGCACTGACCACGCATTGGCACACTGACTGATGCACTGACCAACGCATTGGCGTACTGACTGATGCACTGACCAAAGTATTGGCGCACAGACTGATGCACTGACCAACGCATTGGCGCACTGACTGACATACTGGCGCATTGACTGATGCACTGACCAAAGTATTGGCACACTGACTGATGCACTGGCCAACGCATTGGCACACTGCCTGATGCACTGACCAAAGTATTGGCGCACTGACTGATGCACTGACCAACGCATTGGCACACTGACTGATGCACTGACCAAAGTATTGGCACACTGACTGATGCACTGACCAACGTATTGGCGCACTGACTGATGCACTGACCAACGTATTGGCACACTGACTGATGCACTGACCAATGCATTGGCACACTGACTGATGCACTGACCAACGTATTGGCGCACAGAATGATGCACTGACCAATGTATTGGCGCACAGACTGATGCACTGACTGACATACTGGTATACTGACTGATGCACTGACCAACGCATTGGCACACTGACTGATGCACTGACCAACGCATTGGCACACTGACTGATGCACTGACCAAAGTATTGGCACACTGACTGATGCACTGACCAACGCATTGGCACACTGACTGATGCACTGGCCAACGCATTGGCACACTGTCTGATGCACTGACCAAAGTATTGGCACACTGACTGATGCACTGGCCAACGCATTGGCACACTGCCTGATGCACTGACCAAAGTATTGGCGCACTGACTGATGCACTGACCAACGCATTGGCACACTGACTGATGCACTGACCAAAGTATTGGCACACTGAAGGATGCACTGACCAACGTGTTGGCGCACAGACTGATGCACTGACCAACGTATTGGCACACTGACTGATGCACTGACCAATGCATTGGCACACTGACTGATGCCCTGACCAACGTATTGGCGCACTGACTGATGCACTGACTGACACACTGGTATACTGACTGATGCACTGACCAACGCATTGGCACACTGACTGATGAACTGACCAACGCATTGGCACACTGTCTGATGCACTGACCAAAGTATTGGCACACTGACTGATGCACTGTCCAACGCATTGGCACACTGACTGATGCACTGACCAACGCATTGGCACACTGACAGATGCACTGGCCAACGCTTTGGCACACTGTCTGATGCACTGACCAAAGTATTGGCGCACTGACTGATGCACTGACCAATGCATTGGCACACTGGTCAGTGCATCAGACAGTGTGCCAATGCATTGGTCAGTGCATCAGTCAGTGCGCCAATACTTTGGTCAGTGCATCAGACAAAGTATTGGCGCAATGACTGATGCACTGACCAAAGTATTGGCGCACTGACTGATGCACTGACCAACGTATTGGCGCACTGACTGATGCACTGACCAACGCATTGGCACACTGACTGATGCACTGACCAAAAGCATTGGCACCCTGACTGATGCACTGGCCAATGCATTGGCACACTGTCTGATGCACTGACCAAAGTATTGGCGCACAGACTGATGCACTGACCAACGCATTGGCACACTGACTGATGCACTGACCAACATATTGGTGCACTGACTGATGCATTGACCAACGTATTGGCGCACTGACTGATGCACTGACCAACGTATTGGCGCACTGACTGATGCACTGACCAACGTATTGGCGCACTGACTGATGCACTGACCAACGCATTGGCACACTGTCTGATGCACTGACCAACGTATTGGCGCACAGACTGATGCAATGACCAACGTATTGGCACACTGACTGATGCACTGACCAACGTATTGGCGCACTGACTGATGCACTGACCAAAGTATTGGCGCACAGACTGATGCACTGACCAAAGTATTGGCGCACAGACTGATGCACTGACCAATGTATTGGCGTACAGACTGATGCACTGACCAACATATTGGCACACTGACTGATGCACTGACCAACATATTGGCGCACTGACTGATGCACTGACCGATGCATTGGCGCACTGACTGATGCTCTGACCGACACATTGGCGCACTGACTGATGCACTGACTGACTCATTGGCGCACAGACTTATGCACTGACTGACTCATTGGCGCACTGACTGATGCACTGACTGACTCATTGGCGCACTGACTGATGCACTGACTGACTCATTGACGCAGTGACTGATGCACTGACTGACGCATTGACGCAGTGACTGACGCACTGACCGACAAAATGACCGACGCATTGGGCGACGCATTGGCGCACTGACTAACGCATTGACCAATGATGCACAGACTGATGCACTGACCAACGCATTGGCACTCTGACTGATGCCTGACTGACTCATAGGCGCACTGACTGAAGCATTGACGCAGTGACTGACGCACTGACCGACAAAATGACCGACGCATTGGGCGACGCATTGGGCGACGCATTGGCGCACTGACTAACGCATTGACCAATGATGCACAGACTGATGCACTGACCAACGCATTGGCACACTGACTGATGCACTGACCAACGTATTGGCGCACAGACTGATGCACTGACCAACATATCGGCGCACAGACTGATGCACTGACCAACGCATTGGCGCACAGACTGATGCACTGACCAACATATTGGCGCACTGACTGATGCACTGACCAACGTATTGGCGCACAGACTGATGCACTGACCAACATATCGGCGCACAGACTGATGCACTGACCAACGTATTGGTGCACAGACTGATGCACTGACCAACATATTGGCGCACTGACTGATGCACTGACCAACGTATTGGCGCACAGTCTGATGCACTGACCAACATATCGGCGCACAGACTGATGCACTGACCAACGCATTGGCACACTGACTGATGCACTGACCAACGTATTGGCGCACAGTCTGATGCACTGACCAACGCATTGGCACACTGACTGATGCACTGACCAACACATTGGCGCACAGACTGATGCACTGACCAACATATCGGCGCACAGGCTGATGCAATGACCAATGCATTGGCACACTGACTGATGCACTGACCAACGTATTGGCGAAAAGTCTGATGCACTGAGCAACGCATTGGCAATCAGACAGATGCACTGACCAACGCATTGGCACACTGTCTGATGCACTGACCAACGCATTGGCGCACTGACTGATGCACTGACTGACTCATTGGCACACTGACTGATGCACTGACTGACACACTGGTATACTTACTGATGCACTGACCACGCATTGGCACACTGACTGATGCACTGACCAACGCATTGGCGTACTGACTGATGCACTGACCAAAGTATTGGCGCACACACTGATGCACTGACCAACGCATTGGCGCACTGACTGACATACTGGCGCACTGACTGATGCACTGACCAAAGTATTGGCACACTGACTGATGCACTGGCCAACGCATTGGCACACTGCCTGATGCACTGACCAAAGTATTGGCGCACTGACTGATGCACTGACCAACGCATTGGCACACTGACTGATGCACTGACCAACGTATTGGCGCACTGACTGATGCACTGACCAACGTATTGGCACACTGACTGATGCACTGACCAATGCATTGGCACACTGACTGATGCACTGACCAACGTATTGGCGCACAGAATGATGCACTGACCAATGTATTGGCGCACAGACTGATGCACTGACTGACATACTGGTATACTGACTGATGCACTGACCAACGCATTGGCACACTGACTGATGCACTGACCAACGCATTGGCGCACTGACTGATGCACTGACTGACTCATTGGCACACTGACTGATGCACTGACTGACACACTGGTATACTTACTGATGCACTGACCACGCATTGGCACACTGACTGATGCACTGACCAACGCATTGGCGTACTGACTGATGCACTGACCAAAGTATTGGCGCACACACTGATGCACTGACCAACGCATTGGCGCACTGACTGACATACTGGCGCACTGACTGATGCACTGACCAAAGTATTGGCACACTGACTGATGCACTGGCCAACGCATTGGCACACTGCCTGATGCACTGACCAAAGTATTGGCGCACACACTGATGCACTGACCAACGCATTGGCGCACTGACTGACATACTGGCGCACTGACTGATGCACTGACCAAAGTATTGGCACACTGACTGATGCACTGGCCAACGCATTGGCACACTGCCTGATGCACTGACCAAAGTATTGGCGCACTGACTGATGCACTGACCAACGCATTGGCACACTGACTGATGCACTGACCAACGTATTGGCGCACTGACTGATGCACTGACCAACGTATTGGCACACTGACTGATGCACTGACCAATGCATTGGCACACTGACTGATGCACTGACCAACGTATTGGCGCACAGAATGATGCACTGACCAATGTATTGGCGCACAGACTGATGCACTGACTGACATACTGGTATACTGACTGATGCACTGACCAACGCATTGGCACACTGACTGATGCACTGACCAAAGTATTGGCACACTGACTGATGCACTGGCCAACGTATTGGCACGCTGACTGATGCACTGACCAAAGTATTGGCACACTGAATGATGCACTGACCAACGTATTGGCGCACTGACAGATGCACTGACCAACGTATTGGCACACTGACTGATGCACTGACCATTGCATTGGCACACTGACTGATGCACTGACCAACGTATTGGCGCACTGACTGATGCACTGACTGACACACTGGTATACTGACTGATGCACTGACCAACGCATTGGCACACTGACTGATGAACTGGCCAACGCATTGGCACACTGTCTGATGCACTGACCAAAGTATTGGCACACTGACTGATGCACTGTCCAACGCATTGGCACACTGACTGATGCACTGACCAACGCATTGGCACACTGACTGATGCACTGGCCAACGCATTGGCACACTGTCTGATGCACTGACCAAAGTATTGGCGCACTGACTGATGCACTGACCAATGCATTGGCACACTGTCTGATGCACTGACCAAAGTATTGGCGCACTGACTGATGCACTGACCAACGTATTGGCGCACTGACTGATGCACTGACCAACGCATTGGCACACTGACTGATGCACTGACCAACGCATTGGCACACTGACTGATGCACTGGCCAATGCATTGGCACACTGTCTGATGCACTGACCAAAGTATTGGCGCACAGACTGATGCACTGACCAACGCATTGGCACACTGACTGATGCACTGACCAACATATTGGTGCACTGACTGATGCACTGACCAACGTATTGGCGCACTGACTGATGCACTGACCAACGTATTGGCGCACTGACTGATGCACTGGCCAACGTATTGGCGCACTGACTGATGCACTGACCAACGCATTGGCACACTGTCTGATGCACTGACCAACGTATTGGCGCACAGACTGATGCAATGACCAACGTATTGGCACACTGACTGATGCACTGACCAACGTATTGGCGCACTGACTGATGCACTGACCAAAGTATTGGCGCACAGACTGATGCACTGACCAATGTATTGGCGCACAGACTGATGCACTGACCAAAGTATTGGCGCCAGACTGATGCACTGACCAATGTATTGGCGTACAGACTGATGCACTGACCAACGTATTGGCGCACTGACTGATGCACTGACCAATGTATTGGCGCACTGACTGATGCACTGACCAATGTATTGGTGCAGTGACTGATGCATTGACCAACGTATTGGCACACTGACTGATGCAATGACCAACGTATTGGCACACTGACTGATGCACTGACCAACGTATTGGCGCACTGACTGATGCACTGACCAAAGTATTGGCGCACAGACTGATGCACTGACCAATGTATTGGCGCACAGACTGATGCACTGACCAAAGTATTGGCGCCAGACTGATGCACTGACCAATGTATTGGCGTACAGACTGATGCACTGACCAACGTATTGGCGCACTGACTGATGCACTGACCAATGTATTGGCGCACTGACTGATGCACTGACCAATGTATTGGTGCAGTGACTGATGCATTGACCAACGTATTGGCACACTGACTGATGCACTGACCAAAGTATTGGCGCACTGACTGATGCACTGACCAACGTATTGGCGCACAGACTGATGCACTGACCAACGTATTGGCGCACAGACTGATGCACTGACTAACGCATTGGCACACAGACTGATGCACTGACCAAAGTATTGGTGGACAGACTGATGCACTGACCAATGTATTGGCGCACTGACTGATGCACTGACCAAAGTATTGGCACACAGACTGATGCACTGACCAACGCATTGGCACACTGACTGATGCACTGGCCAACGCATTGGCACACTGACTGATGCACTGACCAACGCATTGGCACACAGACTGATGCACTGACCAAAGTATTGGTGCACAGACTGATGCACTGACCAATGTATTGGCGCACTGACTGATGCACTGACCAAAGTATTGGCGCACAGACTGATGCACTGACCAACGCATTGGCACACTGACTGATGCACTGGCCAACGCATTGGCACACTGACTGATGCACTGACCAACGCATTGGCACACTGTCTGATGCACTGAACAAAGTATTGGCACACTGACTGATGCACTGACCAACGTATTGGCCCACTGACTGATGCACTGACCAAAGTATTGGTGCACAGACTGATGCACTGACCAATGTATTGGCGCACTGACTGATGCACTGACCAAAGTATTGGCGCACAGACTGATGCACTGACCAACGCATTGGCACACTGACTGATGCACTGGCCAACGCATTGGCACACTGACTGATGCACTGACCAACGCATTGGCACACTGTCTGATGCACTGAACAAAGTATTGGCACACTGACTGATGCACTGACCAACGTATTGGCCCACTGACTGATTCACTGACCAACATATTGGCACACTGTGTGATGCACTGACACACTGGTATACTAACTGATGCACTGGCCAATGCATTGGCTCACTGACTGATGCACTGACCAATGTATTGGCACACTGTCTGATGCACTGACACACTGGCATACTAACTGATGCACTGGCCAACGCATTGTCTCACTGACTGATGCACTGGCCAATGCATTGGCACACTGTCTGATGCACTGACCAAAGTATTGGCGCACAGACTGATGCACTGACCAACGCATTGTCTCACTGACTGATGCACTGGCCAATGCATTGGCACACTGTCTGATGCACTGACCAACGCATTGGCACACTGACTGATGCACTGACCAACATATTGGTGCACTGACTGATGCACTGACCAACGTATTGGCGCACTGACTGATGCACTGACCAACGTATTGGCGCACTGACTGATGCACTGGCCAACGTATTGGCGCACTGACTGATGCACTGACCAACGCATTGGCACACTGTCTGATGCACTGACCAACGTATTGGCGCACAGACTGATGCAATGACCAACGTATTGGCACACTGACTGATGCACTGACCAACGTATTGGCGCACTGACTGATCCACTGACCAAAGTATTGGCGCACAGACTGATGCACTGACCAATGTATTGGCGCACAGACTGATGCACTGACCAAAGTATTGGCGCCAGACTGATGCACTGACCAATATATTGGCGTACAGACTGATGCACTGACCAACGTATTGGCGCACTGACTGATGCACTGACCAATGTATTGGCGCACTGACTGATGCACTGACCAATGTATTGGTGCAGTGACTGATGCATTGACCAACGTATTGGCACACTGACTGATGCACTGACCAAAGTATTGGCGCACTGACTGATGCACTGACCAACGTATTGGCGCACAGACTGATGCACTGCCAACGCATTGGCACACAGACTGATGCACTGACCAAAGTATTGGTGCACAGACTGATGCACCGACCAATGTATTGGCGCACTGACTGATGCACTGACCAAAGTGTTGGCGCACAGACTGATGCACTGACCAACGCATTGGCACACTGACTGATGCACTGGCCAACACATTGGCACACTGACTGATGCACTGACCAAAGTATTGGCACACTGACTGATGCACTGGCCAACGTATTGGCACGCTGACTGATGCACTGACCAAAGTATTGGCACACTGAATGATGAACTGACCAACGTATTGGCGCACTGACAGATGCACTGACCAACGTATTGGCACACTGACTGATGCACTGACCATTGCATTGGCACACTGACTGATGCACTGACCAACGTATTGGCGCACTGACTGATGCACTGACTGACACACTGGTATACTGACTGATGCACTGACCAACGCATTGGCACACTGACTGATGAACTGGCCAACGCATTGGCACACTGTCTGATGCACTGACCAAAGTATTGGCACACTGACTGATGCACTGTCCAACGCATTGGCACACTGACTGATGCACTGACCAACGCATTGGCACACTGACTGATGCACTGGCCAACGCATTGGCACACTGTCTGATGCACTGACCAAAGTATTGGCGCACTGACTGATGCACTGACCAATGCATTGGCACACTGTCTGATGCACTGACCAAAGTATTGGCGCACTGACTGATGCACTGACCAACGTATTGGCGCACTGACTGATGCACTGACCAACGCATTGGCACACTGACTGATGCACTGACCAACGCATTGGCACACTGACTGATGCACTGGCCAATGCATTGGCACACTGTCTGATGCACTGACCAAAGTATTGGCGCACAGACTGATGCACTGACCAACGCATTGGCACACTGACTGATGCACTGACCAACATATTGGTGCACTGACTGATGCACTGACCAACGTATTGGCGCACTGACTGATGCACTGACCAACGTATTGGCGCACTGACTGATGCACTGGCCAACGTATTGGCGCACTGACTGATGCACTGACCAACGCATTGGCACACTGTCTGATGCACTGACCAACGTATTGGCGCACAGACTGATGCAATGACCAACGTATTGGCACACTGACTGATGCACTGACCAACGTATTGGCGCACTGACTGATGCACTGACCAAAGTATTGGCGCACAGACTGATGCACTGACCAATGTATTGGCGCACAGACTGATGCACTGACCAAAGTATTGGCGCCAGACTGATGCACTGACCAATGTATTGGCGTACAGACTGATGCACTGACCAACGTATTGGCGCACTGACTGATGCACTGACCAATGTATTGGCGCACTGACTGATGCACTGACCAATGTATTGGTGCAGTGACTGATGCATTGACCAACGTATTGGCACACTGACTGATGCACTGACCAAAGTATTGGCGCACTGACTGATGCACTGACCAACGTATTGGCGCACAGACTGATGCACTGACCAACGTATTGGCGCACAGACTGATGCACTGACTAACGCATTGGCACACAGACTGATGCACTGACCAAAGTATTGGTGCACAGACTGATGCACTGACCAATGTATTGGCGCACTGACTGATGCACTGACCAAAGTATTGGCGCACAGACTGATGCACTGACCAACGCATTGGCACACTGACTGATGCACTGGCCAACGCATTGGCACACTGACTGATGCACTGACCAACGCATTGGCACACTGTCTGATGCACTGAACAAAGTATTGGCACACTGACTGATGCACTGACCAACGTATTGGCCCACTGACTGATTCACTGACCAACATATTGGCACACTGTGTGATGCACTGACACACTGGTATACTAACTGATGCACTGGCCAATGCATTGGCTCACTGACTGATGCACTGACCAATGTATTGGCACACTGTCTGATGCACTGACACACTGGCATACTAACTGATGCACTGGCCAACGCATTGTCTCACTGACTGATGCACTGGCCAATGCATTGGCACACTGTCTGATGCACTGACCAAAGTATTGGCGCACAGACTGATGCACTGACCAACGCATTGTCTCACTGACTGATGCACTGGCCAATGCATTGGCACACTGTCTGATGCACTGACCAACGCATTGGCACACTGACTGATGCACTGACCAACATATTGGTGCACTGACTGATGCACTGACCAACGTATTGGCGCACTGACTGATGCACTGACCAACGTATTGGCGCACTGACTGATGCACTGGCCAACGTATTGGCGCACTGACTGATGCACTGACCAACGCATTGGCACACTGTCTGATGCACTGACCAACGTATTGGCGCACAGACTGATGCAATGACCAACGTATTGGCACACTGACTGATGCACTGACCAACGTATTGGCGCACTGACTGATCCACTGACCAAAGTATTGGCGCACAGACTGATGCACTGACCAATGTATTGGCGCACAGACTGATGCACTGACCAAAGTATTGGCGCCAGACTGATGCACTGACCAATGTATTGGCGTACAGACTGATGCACTGACCAACGTATTGGCGCACTGACTGATGCACTGACCAATGTATTGGCGCACTGACTGATGCACTGACCAATGTATTGGTGCAGTGACTGATGCATTGACCAACGTATTGGCACACTGACTGATGCACTGACCAAAGTATTGGCGCACTGACTGATGCACTGACCAACGTATTGGCGCACAGACTGATGCACTGCCAACGCATTGGCACACAGACTGATGCACTGACCAAAGTATTGGTGCACAGACTGATGCGCTGACCAATGTATTGGCGCACTGACTGATGCACTGACCAAAGTATTGGCGCACAGACTGATGCACTGACCAACGCATTGGCACACTGACTGATGCACTGGCCAACGCATTGGCACACTGACTGATGCACTGACCAACGCATTGGCACACTGTCTGATGCACTGAACAAAGTATTGGCACACTGACTGATGCACTGACCAACGTATTGGCCCACTGACTGATTCACTGACCAACATATTGGCACACTGTGTGATGCACTGACACACTGGTATACGAACTGATGCACTGGCCAATGCATTGGCTCACTGACTGATGCACTGACCAATGTATTGGCACACTGTCTGATGCACTGACACACTGGCATACTAACTGATGCACTGGCCAACGCATTGTCTCACTGACTGATGCACTGGCCAATGCATTGGCACACTGTCTGATGCACTGACCAAAGTACTGGCGCACTGACTGATGCACTGACCAACGCATTGGCGCACAGACTGATGCACTGACCAACGCAGTGGCACACTGACTGATGCACTGACCAACGTATTGGCGCACAGTCTGATGCACTGAGCAACGCATTGGCAATCAGACAGATGCACTGACCAACGCATTGGCGCACTGACTGATGCACTGACCAACGCATTGGCGCACTGACTGATGCACTGACCGACGCATTGGCGCACTGACTGATGCACTGACCGACGCATTGGCACACTGACTGATGCACTGACTGACTCATTGGCACACTGACTGATGCACTGTCCAAAGTATTGGCGCACAGACTGATGCACTGACCAACGCATTGGCGCACTGACTGACATACTGGCGCACTGACTGATGCACTGACCAAAGTATTGGCACACTGCCTGATGCACTGACCAACGCATTGGCACACTGACTGATGCACTGACCAAAGTATTGGCGCACTGACTGATGCACTGACCAACGCATTGGCACACTGACTGATGCACTGACCAAAGTATTGGCACACTGACTGATGCACTGACCAACGTATTGGCGCACTGACTGATGCACTGACCAACGTATTGGCACACTGACTGATGCACTGACCAATGCATTGGCACACTGACTGATGCACTGACCAACGTATTGGCGCACAGAATGATGCACTGACCAATGTATTGGCGCACAGACTGATGCACTGACTGACATACTGGGATACTGACTGATGCACTGACCAACGTATTGGCGCACAGAATGATGCACTGACCAATGTATTGGCGCACAGACTGATGCACTGACTGACATACTGGGATACTGACTGATGCACTGACCAACGCATTGGCACACTGACTGATGCACTGACCAACGCATTGGCACACTGACTGATGCACTGACCAAAGTATTGGCACACTGACTGCTGCACTGACCAACGCATTGGCACACTGACTGATGCACTGGCCAACGCATTGGCACACTGTCTGATGCACTGACCAAAGTATTGGCACACTGACTGATGCACTGGCCAACGCATTGGCACACTGCCTGATGCACTGACCAAAGTATTGGCGCACTGACTGATGCACTGACCAACGCATTGGCACACTGACTGATGCACTGACCAAAGTATTGGCACACTGAAGGATGCACTGACCAACGTATTGGCGCACAGACTGATGCACTGACCAACGTATTGGCACACTGACTGATGCACTGACCAATGCATTGGCACACTGACTGATGCCCTGACCAACGTATTGGCGCACTGACTGATGCACTGACTGACACACTGGTATACTGACTGATGCACTGACCAACGCATTGGCACACTGACTGATGAACTGACCAACGCATTGGCACACTGTCTGATGCACTGACCAAAGTATTGGCACACTGACTGATGCACTGTCCAACGCATTGGCACACTGACTGATGCACTGACCAACGCATTGGCACACTGACAGATGCACTGGCCAACGCTTTGGCACACTGTCTGATGCACTGACCAAAGTATTGGCGCACTGACTGATGCACTGACCAATGCATTGGCACACTGGTCAGTGCATCAGACAGTGTGCCAATGCATTGGTCAGTGCATCAGTCAGTGCGCCAATACTTTGGTCAGTGCATCAGACAAAGTATTGGCGCAATGACTGATGCACTGACCAAAGTATTGGCGCACTGACTGATGCACTGACCAACGTATTGGCGCACTGACTGATGCACTGACCAACGCATTGGCACACTGACTGATGCACTGACCAAAAGCATTGGCACCCTGACTGATGCACTGGCCAATGCATTGGCACACTGTCTGATGCACTGACCAAAGTATTGGCGCACAGACTGATGCACTGACCAACGCATTGGCACACTGACTGATGCACTGACCAACATATCGGTGCACTGACTGATGCATTGACCAACGTATTGGCGCACTGACTGATGCACTGACCAACGTATTGGCGCACTGACTGATGCACTGACCAACGTATTGGCGCACTGACTGATGCACTGACCAACGCATTGGCACACTGTCTGATGCACTGACCAACGTATTGGCGCACAGACTGATGCAATGACCAACGTATTGGCACACTGACTGATGCACTGACCAACGTATTGCCGCACTGACTGATGCACTGACCAAAGTATTGGCGCACAGACTGATGCACTGACCAAAGTATTGGCGCACAGACTGATGCACTGACCAATGTATTGGCGTACAGACTGATGCACTGACCAACATATTGGCACACTGACTGATGCACTGACCAACATATTGGCGCACTGACTGATGCACTGACCGACGCATTGGCGCACTGACTGATGCACTGACCGACACATTGGCGCACTGACTGATGCACTGACTGACTCATTGGCGCACAGACTTATGCACTGACTGACTCATTGGCGCACTGACTGATGCACTGACTGACTCATTGGCGCACTGACTGATGCACTGACTGACTCATTGACGCAGTGACTGATGCACTGACTGACGCATTGACGCAGTGACTGACGCACTGACCGACAAAATGACCGACGCATTGGGCGACGCATTGGCGCACTGACTAACGCATTGACCAATGATGCACAGACTGATGCACTGACCAACGCATTGGCACTCTGACTGATGCCTGACTGACTCATAGGCGCACTGACTGAAGCATTGACGCAGTGACTGACGCACTGACCGGCAAAATGACCGACGCATTGGGCGACGCATTGGGCGACACATTGGCGCACTGACTAACGCATTGACCAATGATGCACAGACTGATGCACTGACCAACGCATTGGCACACTGACTGATGCACTGACCAACGTATTGGCGCACAGACTGATGCACTGACCGACGCATTGGCGCACAGACTGATGCACTGACCGACGCATTGGCGCACTGACTGATGCACTGACCGACGCATTGGCAATCAGACAGATGCACTGACCAACGCATTGGCGCACTGACTGATGCACTGACCAACGCATTGGCGCACTGACTGATGCACTGACCGACGCATTGGCGCACTGACTGATGCACTGACCGACGCATTGGCACACTGACTGATGCACTGACTGACTCATTGGCACACTGACTGATGCACTGACCAACGCATTGGCGTACTGACTGATGCACTGTCCAAAGTATTGGCGCACAGACTGATGCACTGACCAACGCATTGGCGCACTGACTGACATACTGGCGCACTGACTGATGCACTGACCAAAGTATTGGCACACTGCCTGATGCACTGACCAACGCATTGGCACACTGACTGATGCACTGACCAAAGTATTGGCGCACTGACTGATGCACTGACCAACGCATTGGCACACTGACTGATGCACTGACCAAAGTATTGGCACACTGACTGATGCACTGACCAACGTATTGGCGCACTGACTGATGCACTGACCAACGTATTGGCACACTGACTGATGCACTGACCAATGCATTGGCACACTGACTGATGCACTGACCAACGTATTGGCGCACAGAATGATGCACTGACCAATGTATTGGCGCACAGACTGATGCACTGACTGACATACTGGGATACTGACTGATGCACTGACCAACGCATTGGCACACTGACTGATGCACTGACCAACGCATTGGCACACTGACTGATGCACTGACCAAAGTATTGGCACACTGACTGCTGCACTGACCAACGCATTGGCACACTGACTGATGCACTGGCCAACGCATTGGCACACTGTCTGATGCACTGACCAAAGTATTGGCACACTGACTGATGCACTGGCCAACGCATTGGCACACTGCCTGATGCACTGACCAAAGTATTGGCGCACTGACTGATGCACTGACCAACGCATTGGCACACTGACTGATGCACTGACCAAAGTATTGGCACACTGAAGGATGCACTGACCAACGTATTGGCGCACAGACTGATGCACTGACCAACGTATTGGCACACTGACTGATGCACTGACCAATGCATTGGCACACTGACTGATGCCCTGACCAACGTATTGGCGCACTGACTGATGCACTGACTGACACACTGGTATACTGACTGATGCACTGACCAACGCATTGGCACACTGACTGATGAACTGACCAACGCATTGGCACACTGTCTGTTGCACTGACCAAAGTATTGGCACACTGACTGATGCACTGTCCAACGCATTGGCGCACTGACTGATGCACTGACCGACACATTGGCGCACTGACAGATGCACTGGCCAACGCTTTGGCACACTGTCTGATGCACTGACCAAAGTATTGGCGCACTGACTGATGCACTGACCAATGCATTGGCACACTGGTCAGTGCATCAGACAGTGTGCCAATGCATTGGTCAGTGCATCAGTCAGTGCGCCAATACTTTGGTCAGTGCATCAGACAAAGTATTGGCGCAATGACTGATGCACTGACCAAAGTATTGGCGCACTGACTGATGCACTGACCAACGTATTGGCGCACTGACTGATGCACTGACCAACGCATTGGCACACTGACTGATGCACTGACCAAAAGCATTGGCACCCTGACTGATGCACTGGCCAATGCATTGGCACACTGTCTGATGCACTGACCAAAGTATTGGCGCACAGACTGATGCACTGACCAACGCATTGGCACACTGACTGATGCACTGACCAACATATCGGTGCACTGACTGATGCATTGACCAACGTATTGGCGCACTGACTGATGCACTGACCAACGTATTGGCGCACTGACTGATGCACTGACCAACGTATTGGCGCACTGACTGATGCACTGACCAACGCATTGGCACACTGTCTGATGCACTGACCAACGTATTGGCGCACAGACTGATGCAATGACCAACGTATTGGCACACTGACTGATGCACTGACCAACGTATTGCCGCACTGACTGATGCACTGACCAAAGTATTGGCGCACAGACTGATGCACTGACCAATGTATTGGCGTACAGACTGATGCACTGACCAACATATTGGCACACTGACTGATGCACTGACCAACATATTGGCGCACTGACTGATGCACTGACCGACGCATTGGCGCACTGACTGATGCACTGACCGACACATTGGCGCACTGACTGATGCACTGACTGACTCATTGGCGCACAGACTTATGCACTGACTGACTCATTGGCGCACTGACTGATGCACTGACTGACTCATTGGCGCACTGACTGATGCACTGACTGACTCATTGACGCAGTGACTGATGCACTGACTGACGCATTGACGCAGTGACTGACGCACTGACCGACAAAATGACCGACGCATTGGGCGACGCATTGGGCGACGCATTGGCGCACTGACTAACGCATTGACCAATGATGCACAGACTGATGCACTGACCAACGCATTGGCACACTGACTGATGCACTGACCAACGTATTGGCGCACAGACTGATGCACTGACCAACATATCGGCGCACAGACTGATGCACTGACCAACGCATTGGCGCACAGACTGATGCACTGACCAACATATTGGCGCACTGACTGATGCACTGACCAACGTATTGGCGCACAGACTGATGCACTGACCAACATATCGGCACACAGACTGATGCACTGACCAACGTATTGGTGCACAGACTGATGCACTGACCAACATATTGGCGCACTGACTGATGCACTGACCAACGTATTGGCGCACAGTCTGATGCACTGACCAACATATCGGCGCACAGACTGATGCACTGACCAACGCATTGGCACACTGACTGATGCACTGACCAACGTATTGGTGCACAGTCTGATGCACTGACCAACGCATTGGCACACTGACTGATGCACTGACCAACACATTGGCGCACAGACTGATGCACTGACCAACATATCGGCGCACAGGCTGATGCAATGACCAATGCATTGGCACACTGACTGATGCACTGACCAACGTATTGGCGAAAAGTCTGATGCACTGAGCAACGCATTGGCAATCAGACAGATGCACTGACCAACGCATTGGCACACTGTCTGATGCACTGACCAACGCATTGGCGCACTGACTGATGCACTGACTGATTCATTGGCACACTGACTGATGCACTGACTGACACACTGGTATACTTACTGATGCACTGACCACGCATTGGCACACTGACTGATGCACTGACCAACGCATTGGCGTACTGACTGATGCACTGACCAAAGTATTGGCGCACAGACTGATGCACTGACCAACGCATTGGCGCACTGACTGACATACTGGCGCACTGACTGATGCACTGACCAAAGTATTGGCACACTGACTGATGCACTGGCCAACGCATTGGCACACTGCCTGATGCACTGACCAAAGTATTGGCGCACTGACTGATGCACTGACCAACGCATTGGCACACTGACTGATGCACTGACCAAAGTATTGGCACACTGACTGATGCACTGACCAACGTATTGGCGCACTGACTGATGCACTGACCAACGTATTGGCACACTGACTGATGCACTGACCAATGCATTGGCACACTGACTGATGCACTGACCAACGTATTGGCGCACAGAATGATGCACTGACCAATGTATTGGCGCACAGACTGATGCACTGACTGACATACTGGTATACTGACTGATGCACTGACCAACGCATTGGCACACTGACTGATGCACTGACCAAAGTATTGGCACACTGACTGATGCACTGGCCAACGTATTGGCACACTGACTGATGCACTGACCAAAGTATTGGCACACTGAATGATGCACTGACCAACGTATTGGCGCACTGACAGATGCACTGACCAACGTATTGGCACACTGACTGATGCACTGACCAATGCATTGGCACACTGACTGATGCACTGACCAACGTATTGGCGCACTGACTGATGAACTGGCCAACGCATTGGCACACTGTCTGATGCACTGACCAAAGTATTGGCACACTGACTGATGCACTGTCCAACGCATTGGCACACTGACTGATGCACTGACCAACGCATTGGCACACTGACTGATGCACTGGCCAACGCATTGGCACACTGTCTGATGCACTGACCAAAGTATTGGCGCACTGACTGATGCACTGACCAATGCATTGGCACACTGTCTGATGTACTGACCAAAGTATTGGCGCACTGACTGATGCACTGACCAACGTATTGGCGCACTGACTGATGCACTGACCAACGCATTGGCACACTGACTGATGCACTGACCAACGCATTGGCACACTGACTGATGCACTGGCCAATGCATTGGCACACTGTCTGATGCACTGACCAAAGTATTGGCGCACAGACTGATGCACTGACCAACGCATTGGCACACTGACTGATGCACTGACCAACATATTGGTGCACTGACTGATGCACTGACCAACGTATTGGCGCACTGACTGATGCACTGGCCAACGTATTGGCGCACTGACTGATGCACTGACCAACGCATTGGCACACTGTCTGATGCACTGACCAACGTATTGGCGCACAGACTGATGCAATGACCAACGTATTGGCACACTGACTGATGCACTGACCAACGTATTGGCGCACTGACTGATGCACTGACCAAAGTATTGGCGCACAGACTGATGCACTGACCAATGTATTGGCGCACAGACTGATGCACTGACCAAAGTATTGGCGCCAGACTGATGCACTGACCAATGTATTGGCGTACAGACTGATGCACTGACCAACGTATTGGCGCACTGACTGATGCACTGACCAATGTATTGGCGCACTGACTGATGCACTGACCAATGTATTGGTGCAGTGACTGATGCATTGACCAACGTATTGGCACACTGACTGATGCACTGACCAAAGTATTGGCGCACTGACTGATGCACTGACCAACGTATTGGCGCACAGACTGATGCACTGACCAAAGTATTGGTGCACAGACTGATGCACTGACCAATGTATTGGCGCACTGACTGATGCACTGACCAAAGTATTGGCGCACAGACTGATGCACTGACCAACGTATTGGCCCACTGACTGATTCACTGACCAACATATTGGCACACTGTGTGATGCACTGACACACTGGTATACTAACTGATGCACTGGCCAATGCATTGGCTCACTGACTGATGCACTGACCAATGTATTGGCACACTGTCTGATGCACTGACACACTGGCATACTAACTGATGCACTGACCAAAGTACTGGCGCACTGACTGATGCACTGACCAACGCATTGGCACACTGACTGATGCACTGGCCAACGCATTGGCACACAGACTGATGCACTGACCAACGTATTGGCTCACTGACTGACACACTGGTATACTGACTGATGCACTGGCCAACGCATTGGCACACTGATTGATGCACTGACCAACGTATTGGCTCACTGACTGATGCACTGACCAACGTATTGGCACTCTGTCTGATGCACTGACACACTGGTGTACTAACTGATGCACTGGCCAATGCATTGGCTCACTGACTGATGCACTGGCCAACGCATTGGCACACTGACTGATGCACTGACCAACATATTGGCGCACAGACTGATGCACTGACCAACGTATTGGTGCACTGTCTGATGCACTGACCAACGCATTGGCACACTGACTGATGCACTGACCGCTGCATTGATGCACTGACTGTCGCACTGGCCGTCGCATTGGCGCACTGACTGATGCACTGACCAACACATTGGCGCACTGACTGATGCACTGACTGACATATTGGCGCACTGACTGATGCACTGATCGGCACATTAGGACACTGAGGGTTGCACTGACCGAAGCATTGGTGCGCTAACTGTTGCACTGACCAACGCATTGGCACACAGACTGGCGCATTGGCACACTGACTGATGCACTGACCAACATATTGGCACACTGACTGATGCACTGACCAACATATTGGCACACTGACTGATGCACTGACCAACATATTGGCGCACTGACTGATGCACTGACTGACGCATTGGCGCACTGACTGATGCACTGACCGACACATTGGCGCACTGACTGATGCACTGACTGACTCATTGGCACACTGACTGAAGCACTGACCGACACATTGGCGCACTGACTGATGCACTGACTGACTCATTGGCGCACAGACTTATGCACTGACTGACTCATTGGCGCACTGACTGATGCACTGACTGACTCATTGGCGCACTGACTGATGCACTGACTGACTCATTGACGCAGTGACTGATGCACTGACTGACGCATTGACGCAGTGACTGACGCACTGACCGACAAAATGACCGATGCATTGGGCGACGCATTGGGCGACGCATTGGCGCACTGAAAAATGCATTGACCAATGATGCACAGACTGATGCACTGACCAACGCATCGACACTCTGACTGATGCCTGACTGACTCATAGGCGCACTGACTGAAGCATTGACACAGTGACTGACGCACTGACCGACAAAATGACCGACGCATTGGGCGACGCATTGGGCGACGCATTGGCGCACTGACTAACGCATTGACCAATGATGCACAGACTGATGCACTGACCAACGCATTGGGACACTGACTGATGCACTGACCAACGTATTGGCGCACTGACTGATGCACTGACCAACGTATTGGCGCACAGACTGATGCACTGACCAACATATCGGCGCATAGACTGATGCACTGACCAACGCATTGGCGCACAGACTGATGCACTGACCAACGCATTGGCGCACAGACTGATGCACTGACCAACGCATTGGCGCACAGACTGATGCACTGACCAACGCATTGGCGCACTGACTGATGCACTGACCAACGTATTGGCGCACAGACTGATGCACTGACCAACATATCGGCGCACAGACTGATGCACTGACCAACGTATTGGTGCACAGACTGATGCACTGACCAACATATTGGCGCACTGACTGATGCACTGACCAACGTATTGGCGCACAGACTGATGCACTGACCAACATATCGGCGCACAGACTGATGCACTGACCAACGCATTGGCACACTGACTGATGCACTGACCAACGTATTGGCGCACAGTCTGATGCACTGACCAACGCATTGGCACACTGACTGATGCACTGACCAACACATTGGCGCACAGACTGATGCACTGACCAACATATCGGCGCACAGACTGATGCAATGACCAATGCATTGGCACACTGACTGATGCACTGACCAACGTATTGGCGCACATGCTGATGCACTGAGCAACGCATTGGCAATCAGACAGATGCACTGACCAACGCATTGGCACACTGTCTGATGCACTGACCAACGTATTGGCGCACAGACTGATGCACTGACTGACTCATTGGCACACTGACTGATGCACTGACTGACACACTGGTATACTTACTGATGCACTGACCAGCGTATTGGCGCACTGACTGATGCACTGACCAACGTATTGGCACACTGACTGATGCACTGACCAATGTATTGGCGCACAGACTGATGCACTGACTGACATACTGGTATACTGACTGATGCACTGACCAACGCATTGGCACACTGACTGATGCACTGACCAACGCATTGGCACACTGACTGATGCACTGACCAAAGTATTGGCACACTGACTGATGCACTGACCAACGCATTGGCACACTGACTGATGCACTGGCCAACGCATTGGCACACTGTCTGATGCACTGACCAAAGTATTGGCACACTGACTGATGCACTGGCCAACGCATTGGCACACTGCCTGATGCACTGACCAAAGTATTGGCGCACTGACTGATGCACTGACCAACGCATTGGCACACTGACTGATGCACTGACCAAAGCATTGGCACACTGAATGATGCACTGACCAACGTATTGGCGCACTGACTGATGCACTGACCAACGTATTGGCACACTGACTGATGCACTGACCAATGCATTGGCACACTGACTGATGCACTGACCAACGTATTGGCGCACTGACTGATGCACTGACTGACACACTGGTATACTGACTGATGCACTGACCAACGCATTGGCACACTGACTGATGCACTGACCAACGGATTGGCACACTGACTGATGCACTGGCCAACGCATTGGCACACTGCCTGATGCACTGACCGACACATTGGCGCACTGACTGATGCACTGACCAAAGTATTGGCACACTGACTGATGCACTGTCCAACGCATTGGCACACTGACTGATGCACTGACCAACGGATTGGCAAACTGACTGATGCACTGGCCAACGCATTGGCACACTGTCTGATGCACTGACCAAAGTATTGGCGCACTGACTGATGCACTGACCAATGCATTGGCACACTGTCTGATGCACTGACCAAAGTATTGGCGCACAGACTGATGCACTGACCAAAGTATTGGCGCACTGATTGATGCACTGACCAACGTATTGGCGCACTGACTGATGCACTGACCAACGCATTGGCACACTGACTGATGCACTGACCAACATATTGGTGCACTGACTTATGCACTGACCAACGCATTGGCACACTGTCTGATGCACTGACCAACGTATTGGCGCACAGACTGATGCAATGACCAACGTATTGGCACACTGACTGATGCACTGACCAACGTATTGGCGCACTGACTGATGCACTGACCAAAGTATTGGCGCACAGACTGATGCACTGACCAACGTATTGGCGCACAGACTGATGCACTGACCAAAGTATTGGCGCACAGACTGATGCACTGACCAACGTATTTGCGCACTGACTGATGCACTGACCAATGTATTGGCGCACTGACTGATGCACTGACCAATGTATTGGCGCACTGACTGATGCACTGGCCAACGCATTGGCACACTGTCTGATGCACTGACCAAAGTATTGGCGCACTGACTGATGCACTGACCAATGCATTGGCACACTGTCTGATGCACTGACCAAAGTATTGGCGCACAGACTGATGCACTGACCAAAGTATTGGCGCACTGACTGATGCACTGACCAACGTATTGGCGCACTGACTGATGCACTGACCAACGCATTGGCACACTGACTGATGCACTGACCAACATATTGGTGCACTGACTGATGCACTGACCAACGCATTGGCACACTGTCTGATGCACTGACCAACGTATTGGCGCACAGACTGATGCAATGATCAACGTATTGGCACACTGACTGATGCACTGACCAACGTATTGGCGCACTGACTGATGCACTGACCAAAGTATTGGCGCACAGACTGATGCACTGACCAACGTATTGGCGCACAGACTGATGCACTGACCAAAGTATTGGCGCACAGACTGATGCACTGACCAACGTATTGGCGCACTGACTGATGCACTGACCAATGTATTGGCGCACTGACTGATGCACTGACCAATGTATTGGCTCAGTGACTGATGCACTGACCAACGTATTGGCACACTGACTGATGCACTGACCAAAGTATTGGCGCACTGACTGATGCACTGACCAACGTATTGGCGCACTGACTGATGCACTGACCAACGTATTGGCACACTGACTGATGCACTGACCAATGCATTGGCACACTGACTGATGCACTGACCAACGTATTGGCGCACAGAATGATGCACTGACCAATGTATTGGCGCACAGACTCATGCACTGACTGACATACTGGTATACTGACTGATGCACTGACCAACGCATTGGCACACTGACTGATGCACTGACCAACGCATTGGCACACTGACTGATGCACTGACCAAAGTATTGGCACACTGACTGATGCACTGACCAACGCATTGGCACACTGACTGATGCACTGGCCAACGCATTGGCACACTGCCTGATGCACTGACCAAAGTATTGGCGCACTGACTGATGCACTGACCAACGCATTGGCTCACTGACTGATGCACTGACCAAAGAATTGGCGCACTGACAGATGCACTGACCAAAGTATTGGCACACTGAATGATGCACTGACCAACGTATTGGCGCACTGACAGATGCACTGACCAACGTATTGGCACACTGACTGATGCACTGACCAATGCATTGGCACACTGACTGATGCACTGACCAACGTATTGGCGCACTGACTGATGCACTGACTGACACACTGGTATACTGACTGATGCACTGACCAACGCATTGGCACACTGACTGATGAACTGGCCAACGCATTGGCACACTGTCTGATGCACTGACCAAAGTATTGGCACGCTGTCTGATGCACTGACCAAAGTATTGGCGCACTGACTGATGCACTGACCAATGCATTGGCACACTGTCTGATGCACTGACCAAAGTATTGGCGCACTGACTGATGCACTGACCAACGTATTGGCGCACTGACTGATGCACTGACCAACGCATTGGCACACTGACTGATGCACTGACTAACGCATTGGCACACTGACTGATGCACTGGCCAATGCATTGGCACACTGTCTGATGCACTGACCAAAGTATTGGCGCACAGACTGATGCACTGACCAACGCATTGGCACACTGACTGATGCACTGACCAACATATTGGTGCACTGACTGATGCACTGACCAACGTATTGGCGCACTGACTGATGCACTGACCAACGTATTGGCGCACTGACTGATGCACTGGCCAACGTATTGGCGCACTGACTGATGCACTGACCAACGCATTGGCACACTGTCTGATGCACTGACCAACGTATTGGCGCACAGACTAATGCAATGACCAACGTATTGGCACACTGACTGATGCACTGACCAACGTATTGGCGCACTGACTGATGCACTGACCAAAGTATTGGCGCACAGACTGATGCACTGACCAATGTATTGGCGCACAGACTGATGCACTGACCAAAGTATTGGCGCCAGACTGATGCACTGACCAATGTATTGGCGTACAGACTGATGCACTGACCAACGTATTGGCGCACTGACTGATGCACTGACCAATGTATTGGCGCACTGACTGATGCACTGACCAATGTATTGGTGCAGTGACTGATGCATTGACCAACGTATTGGCACACTGACTGATGCACTGACCAAAGTATTGGCGCACTGACTGATGCACTGACCAACGTATTGGCGCACAGACTGATGCACTGACTAACGCATTGGCACACAGACTGATGCACTGACCAAAGTATTGGTGCACAGACTGATGCACTGACCAATGTATTGGCGCACTGACTGATGCACTGACCAAAGTATTGGCGCACAGACTGATGCACTGACCAACGCATTGGCACACTGACTGATGCACTGGCCAACGCATTGGCACACTGACTGATGCACTGACCAACGCATTGGCACACTGTCTCATGCACTGACCAAAGTATTGGCAAACTGTCTGATGCACTGAACAAAGTATTGGCGCACTGACTGATGCACTGACCAACGTATTGGCCCACTGACTGATTCACTGACCAACATATTGGCACACTGTGTGATGCACTGACACACTGGTATACTAACTGATGCACTGGCCAATGCATTGGCTCACTGACTGATGCACTGACCAATGTATTGGCACACTGTCTGATGCACTGACACACTGGCATACTAACTGATGCACTGGCCAACGCATTGTCTCACTGACTGATGCACTGGCCAATGCATTGGCACACTGTCTGATGCACTGACCAAAGTACTGGCGCACTGACTGATGCACTGACCAACGCATTGGCACACTGACTGATGCACTGGCCAACGCATTGGCACACAGACTGATGCACTGACCAACGTATTGGCTCACTGACTGACACACTGGTATACTGACTGATGCACTGGCCAACGCATTGGCACACTGATTGATGCACTGACCAACGTATTGGCTCACTGACTGATGCACTGACCAACGTATTGGCACTCTGTCTGATGCACTGACACACTGGTGTACTAACTGATGCACTGGCCAATGCATTGGCTCACTGACTGATGCACTGGCCAACGCATTGGCACACTGACTGATGCACTGACCAACATATTGGCGCACAGACTGATGCACTGACCAACGTATTGGCGCACTGACTGATGCACTGACCAACGCATTGGCACACTGACTGATGCACTGACCGCTGCATTGATGCACTGACTGTCGCACTGGCCGTCGCATTGGCGCACTGACTGATGCACTGACCAACACATTGGCGCACTGACTGATGCACTGACTGACATATTGGCGCACTGACTGATGCACTGATCGGCACATTAGGACACTGAGGGTTGCACTGACCGAAGCATTGGTGCGCTAACTGTTGCACTGACCAACGCATTGGCACACAGACTGGCGCATTGGCACACTGACTGATTCACTGACCAACATATTGGCACACTGACTGATGCACTGACCAACATATTGGCACACTGACTGATGCACTGACCAACATATTGGCGCACTGACTGATGCACTGACCGACGCATTGGCGCACTGACTGATGCACTGACCGACACATTGGCGCACTGACTGATGCACTGACTGACTCATTGGCACACTGACTGAAGCACTGACCGACACATTGGCGCACTGACTGATGCACTGACTGACTCATTGGCGCACAGACTGATGCACTGACCAACGCATCGACACTCTGACTGATGCCTGACTGATTCATAGGCGCACTGACTGAAGCATTGACACAGTGACTGACGCACTGACCGACAAAATGACCGACGCATTGGGCGACGCATTGGGCGACGCATTGGCGCACTGACTAACGCATTGACCAATGATGCACAGACTGATGCACTGACCAACGCATTGGGACACTGACTGATGCACTGACCAACGTATTGGCGCACTGACTGATGCACTGACCAACGTATTGGCGCACAGACTGATGCACTGACCAACATATCGGCGCATAGACTGATGCACTGACCAACGCATTGGCGCACAGACTGATGCGCTGACCAACATACTGGCGCACTGACTGATGCACTGACCAACGTATTGGCGCACAGACTGATGCACTGACCAACATATCGGCGCACAGACTGATGCACTGACCAACGTATTGGTGCACAGACTGATGCACTGTCCAACATATTGGCGCACTGACTGATGCACTGACCAACGTATTGGCGCACAGACTGATGCACTGACCAACATATCGGCGCACAGACTGATGCACTGACCAACGCATTGGCACACTGACTGATGCACTGACCAACGTATTGGCGCACAGTCTGATGCACTGACCAACGCATTGGCACACTGACTGATGCACTGACCAACACATTGGCGCACAGACTGATGCACTGACCAACATATCGGCGCACAGACTGATGCACTGACCAACGCATTGGCACACTGACTGATGCACTGACCAACGTATTGGCGCACAGTCTGATGCACTGACCAAAGTATTGGCGCACAGACTGATGCACTGACCAACGTATTGGCGCACTGACTGATGCACTGACCAATGTATTGGCGCACTGACTGATGCACTGACCAATGTATTGGCGCACTGACTGATGCACTGGCCAACGCATTGGCACACTGTCTGATGCACTGACCAAAGTATTGGCGCACTGACTGATGCACTGACCAATGCATTGGCGCACTGACTGATGCGCTGACCAAAGTATTGGCGCACAGACTGATGCACTGACCAAAGTATTGGCGCACTGACTGATGCACTGACCAACGTATTGGCGCACTGACTGATGCACTGACCAACGCATTGGCACACTGACTGATGCACTGACCAACATATTGGTGCACTGACTGATGCACTGACCAACGCATTGGCACACTGTCTGATGCACTGACCAACGCATTGGCACCCTGACTGATGCACTGACCAACATATTGGTGCACTGACTGATGCACTGACCAACGCATTGGCACACTGTCTGATGCACTGACCAACGTATTGGCGCACAGACTGATGCAATGATCAACGTATTGGCACACTGACTGATGCACTGACCAACGTATTGGCGCACTGACTGATGCACTGACCAAAGTATTGGCGCACAGACTGATGCACTGACCAACGTATTGGCGCACAGACTGATGCACTGACCAAAGTATTGGCGCACAGACTGATGCACTGACCAACGTATTGGCGCACTGACTGATGCACTGACCAATGTATTGGCGCACTGACTGATGCACTGACCAATGTATTGGCTCAGTGACTGATGCACTGACCAACGTATTGGCACACTGACTGATGCACTGACCAAAGTATTGGCGCACTGACTGATGCACTGACCAACGTATTGGCGCACAGACTGATGCACTGACTAACGCATTGGCACACAGACTGATGCACTGACCAAAGTATTGGCGCACAGACTGATGCACTGGCCAACGCATTGGCACACTGCCTGATGCACTGACCAAAGTATTGGCGCACTGACTGATGCACTGACCAACGCATTGGCACACTGACTGATGCACTGACCAAAGTATTGGCACACTGAATGATGCACTGACCAACGTATTGGCGCACTGACTGATGCACTGACCAACGTATTGGCACACTGACTGATGCACTGACCAATGCATTGGCACACTGACTGATGCACTGACCAACGTATTGGCGCACTGACTGATTCACTGACCAACATATTGGCACACTGTCTGATGCACTGACACACTGGTATACTAACTGATGCACTGGCCAATGCATTGGCTCACTGACTGATGCACTGACCAACGTATTGGCACACTGTCTGATGCACTGACACACTGGCATACTAACTGATGCACTGGCCAACGCATTGGCTCACTGACTGATGCACTGGCCAATGCATTGGCACACTGTCTGATGCACTGACCAAAGTATTGGCGCACTGACTGATGCACTCACCAACGCATTGGCACAGTGACTGATGCACTGGCCACCGCATTGGCACACAGACTGATGCACTGACCAACGTATTGGCTCACTGACTGACACACTGGTATACTGACTGATGCACTGGCCAACGCATTGGCACACTGATTGATGCACTGACCAACGTATTGGCTCACTGACTGATGCACTGACCAACGTATTGGCACTCTGTCTGATGCACTGACACACTGGTGTACTAACTGATGCACTGGCCAATGCATTGGCTCACTGACTGATGCACTGGCCAACGCATTGGCACACTGACTGATGCACTGACCAACATATTGGTGCACAGACTGATGCACTGACCAACATATTGGCGCACTGACTGATGCACTGACCAATGCATTGGCACACTGACGGATGCACTGACCAACGTATTGGCGCACTGACTGATGCAATGACTGACACACTGGTATACTGACTGATGCACTGACCAACGCATTGGCACACTGACTGATGAACTGACCAACGCATTGGCACACTGTCTGATGCACTGACCAAAGTATTGGCACACTGACTGATGCACTGACCAACGCATTGGCGCACTGACTGATGCACTGACCAAAGTATTGGCGCACTGACTGATGCACTGACCAATGCATTGGCACACTGTCTAATGCACTGACCAAAGTATTGGCGCACAGACTGATGCACTGACCAAAGTATTGGCGCACTGACTGATGCACTGACCAACGTATTGGCGCACTGACTGATGCACTGACCAACGCATTGGCACACTGACTGATGCACTGACCAACGCATTGGCACACTGACTGATGCACTGGCCAATGCATTGGCACACTGTCTGATGCACTGACCAAAGTATTGGCGCACAGACTGATGCACTGACCAACGCATTGGCGCACTGACTGATGCACTGACCAACGTATTGGCGCACTGACTGATGCACTGACCAAAGTATTGGCGCACAGACTGATGCACTGACCAATGTATTGGCGCGCAGACTGATGCACTGACCAAAGTATTGGCGCACAGACTGATGCACTGACCAACGTATTGGCGCACTGAGTGATGCACTGACCAATGTATTGGCGCACTGACTGATGCACTGACCAATGTATTGGCTCAGTGACTGATGCACTGACCAACGTATTGGCACACTGACTGATGCACTGACCAAAGTATTGGCGCACTGACTGATGCACTGACCAACGTATTGGCGCACAGACTGATGCACTGACTAACGCGTTGGCACACAGACTGATGCACTGACCAAAGTATTGGCGCACAGACTGATGCACTGGCCAACGCATTGGCACACTGCCTGATGCACTGACCAAAGTATTGGCGCACTGACTGATGCACTGACCAACGCATTGGCACACTGACTGATGCACTGACCAAAGTATTGGCACACTGAATGATGCACTGACCAACGTATTGGCGCACTGACTGATGCACTGACCAACGTATTGGCACACTGACTGATGCACTGACCAATGCATTGGCACACTGACTGATGCACTGACCAACGTATTGGCGCACTGACTGATTCACTGACCAACATATTGGCACACTGTCTGATGCACTGACACACTGGTATACTAACTGATGCACTGGCCAATGCATTGGCTCACTGACTGATGCACTGGCCAATGCATTGGCACACTGTCTGATGCACTGACAAAAGTATTGGCGCACTGACTGATGCACTCACCAACGCATTGGCACAGTGACTGATGCACTGGCCACCGCATTGGCACACAGACTGATGCACTGACCAACGTATTGGCTCACTGACTGACACACTGGTATACTGACTGATGCACTGGCCAACGCATTGGCACACTGACTGATGCACTGACCAACGCATTGGCACACTGACTGATGCACTGACCAAAGTATTGGCACACTGACTGATGCACTGTCCAACGCATTGGCACAGTGACTGATGCACTGGCCACCGCATTGGCACACAGACTGATGCACTGACCAACGTATTGGCTCACTGACTGACACACTGGTATACTGACTGATGCACTGGCCAACGCATTGGCACACTGATTGATGCACTGACCAACGTATTGGCTCACTGACTGATGCACTGACCAACGTATTGGCACTCTGTCTGATGCACTGACACACTGGTGTACTAACTGATGCACTGGCCAATGCATTGGCTCACTGACTGATGCACTGGCCAACGCATTGGCACACTGACTGATGCACTGACCAACATATTGGCGCACAGACTGATGCACTGACCAACATATTGGCGCACTGACTGATGCACTGACCAATGCATTGGCACACTGACGGATGCACTGACCAACGTATTGGCGCACTGACTGATGCAATGACTGACACACTGGTATACTGACTGATGCACTGACCAACGCATTGGCACACTGACTGATGAACTGACCAACGCATTGGCACACTGTCTGATGCACTGACCAAAGTATTGGCACACTGACTGATGCACTGTCCAACGCATTGGCACACTGACTGATGCACTGACCAACGCATTGGCACACTGACTGATGCACTGGCCAACGCATTGGCACACTGTCTGATGCACTGACCAAAGTATTGGCGCACTGACTGATGCACTGACCAATGCATTGGCACACTGTCTAATGCACTGACCAAAGTATTGGCGCACAGACTGATGCACTGACCAAAGTATTGGCGCACTGACTGATGCACTGACCAACGTATTGGCGCACTGACTGATGCACTGACCAACGCATTGGCACACTGACTGATGCACTGGCCAATGCATTGGCACACTGTCTGATGCACTGACCAAAGTATTGGCGCACAGACTGATGCACTGACCAACGCATTGGCGCACTGACTGATGCACTGACCAACGTATTGGCGCACTGACTGATGCACTGACCAAAGTATTGGCGCACAGACTGATGCACTGACCAACGTATTGGCGCACAGACTGATGCACTGACCAAAGTATTGGCGCACAGACTGATGCACTGACCAACGTATTGGCGCACTGAGTGATGCACTGACCAATGTATTGGCGCACTGACTGATGCACTGACCAATGTATTGGCTCAGTGACTGATGCACTGACCAACGTATTGGCACACTGACTGATGCACTGACCAAAGTATTGGCGCACTGACTGATGCACTGACCAACGTATTGGCGCACAGACTGATGCACTGACTAACGCATTGGCACACAGACTGATGCACTGACCAAAGTATTGGCGCACTGACTGATGCACTGACCAACGTATTGGCGCACTGACTGATGCACTGACCAAAGTATTGGCACACTGAATGATGCACTGACCAACGTATTGGCGCACTGACTGATGCACTGACCAAAGTATTGGCACACTGAATGATGCACTGACCAACGTATTGGCGCACTGACTGATGCACTGACCAAAGTATTGGCACACTGAATGATGCACTGACCAACGTATTGGCACACTGACTGATGCACTGACCAATGCATTGGCACACTGACTGATGCACTGACCAACGTATTGGCGCACTGACTGATTCACTGACCAACATATTGGCACACTGTCTGATGCACTGACACACTGGTATACTAACTGATGCACTGGCCAATGCATTGGCTCACTGACTGATGCACTGACCAACGTATTGGCACACTGTCTGATGCACTGACACACTGGCATACTAACTGATGCACTGGCCAACGCATTGGCTCACTGACTGATGCACTGGCCAATGCATTGGCACACTGTCTGATGCACTGACCAAAGTATTGGCGCACTGACTGATGCACTCACCAACGCATTGGCACAGTGACTGATGCACTGGCCACCGCATTGGCACACAGACTGATGCACTGACCAACGTATTGGCTCACTGACTGACACACTGGTATACTGACTGATGCACTAGCCAACGCATTGGCACACTGATTGATGCACTGACCAACGTATTGGCTCACTGACTGATGCACTGACCAACGTATTGGCACTCTGTCTGATGCACTGACACACTGGTGTACTAACTGATGCACTGGCCAATGCATTGGCTCACTGACTGATGCACTGGCCAACGCATTGGCACACTGACTGATGCACTGACCAACATATTGGCGCACAGACTGATGCACTGACCAACATATTGGCGCACTGACTGATGCACTGACCAATGCATTGGCACACTGACGGATGCACTGACCAACGTATTGGCGCACTGACTGATGCAATGACTGACACACTGGTATACTGACTGATGCACTGACCAACGCATTGGCACACTGACTGATGAACTGACCAACGCATTGGCACACTGTCTGATGCACTGACCAAAGTATTGGCACACTGACTGATGCACTGTCCAACGCATTGGCACACTGACTGATGCACTGACCAACGCATTGGCACACTGACTGATGCACTGGCCAACGCATTGGCACACTGTCTGATGCACTGACCAAAGTATTGGCGCACTGACTGATGCACTGACCAATGCATTGGCACACTGTCTAATGCACTGACCAAAGTATTGGCGCACAGACTGATGCACTGACCAAAGTATTGGCGCACTGACTGATGCACTGACCAACGTATTGGCGCACTGACTGATGCACTGACCAACGCATTGGCACACTGACTGATGCACTGACCAACGCATTGGCACACTGACTGATGCACTGGCCAATGCATTGGCACACTGTCTGATGCACTGACCAAAGTATTGGCGCACAGACTGATGCACTGACCAACGCATTGGCACACTGACTGATGCACTGACCAACATATTGGTGCACTGACTGATGCACTGACCAACGTATTGGCGCACTGACTGATGCACTGACCAACGTATTGGCGCACTGACTGATGCACTGACCAACGTATTGGCGCACTGACTGATGCACTGACCAACGTATTGGCGCACTGACTGATGCACTGACCAACGCATTGGCACACTGTCTGATGCACTGACCAACGTATTGGCGCACAGACTGATGCAATGACCAACGTATTGGCACACTGACTGATGCACTGACCAACGCATTGGCACACTGTCTGATGCACTGACCAAAGTATTGGCGCACTGACTGATGCACTGACCAATGCATTGGCACACTGTCTAATGCACTGACCAAAGTATTGGCGCACAGACTGATGCACCGACCAAAGTATTGGCGCACTGACTGATGCACTGACCAACGTATTGGCGCACTGACTGATGCACTGACCAACGCATTGGCACACTGACTGATGCACTGACCAATGCATTGGCACACTGACTGATGCACTGGCCAATGCATTGGCACACTGTCTGACGCACTGACCAAAGTATTGGCGCACAGACTGATGCACTGACCAACGCATTGGCACACTGACTGATGCACTGACCAACATATTGGTGCACTGACTGATGCACTGACCAACGTATTGGCGCACAGACTGATGCACTGACCAACGCATTGGCACACTGACTGATGCACTGACCAACGTATTGGCGCACTGACTGATGCACTGACCAACGTATTGGCGCACTGACTGATGCACTGACCAACGTATTGGCGCACTGACTGATGCACTGACCAACGTATTGGCGCACTGACTGATGCACTGACCAACGCATTGGCACACTGTCTGATGCACTGACCAACGTATTGGCGCACAGACTGATGCAATGACCAACGTATTGGCACACTGACTGATGCACTGACCAACGTATTGGCGCACTGACTGATGCACTGACCAAAGTATTGGCGCACAGACTGATGCACTGACCAACGTATTGGCGCACATACTGATGCACTGAACAAAGTATTGGCGCACAGACTGATGCACTGACCAATGTATTGGCGTACAGACTGATGCACTGACCAACGTATTGGCGCACTGACTGATGCACTGACCAATGTATTGGCGCACTGACTGATGCACTGACCAATGTATTGGCGCAGTGACTGATGCACTGACCAACGTATTGGCACACTGACTGATGCACTGACCAAAGTATTGGCGCACTGACTGATGCACTGACCAACGTATTGGCGCACAGACTGATGCACTGACTAACGCATTGGCACACTAACTGATGCACTGTCCAACGTATTGGCGCACTGACTGATGCACTGACCAACGCATTGGCACACTGTCTGATGCACTGACCAACGTATTGGCGCACAGACTGATGCAATGACCAACGTATTGGCACACTGACTGATGCACTGACCAACGTATTGGCGCACTGACTGATGCACTGACCATAGTATTGGCGCACAGACTGATGCACTGACCAACGTATTGGCGCACAGACTGATGGACTGACAAAATGTATGGGCGCACAGACTGATGCACTGACCAATGTATTGGCGTACAGACTGATGCACTGACCAACGTATTGGCGCACTGACTGATGCACTGACCAATGTATTGGCGCACTGACTGATGCACTGACCAATGTATTGGCGCAGTGACTGATGCACTGACCAACGTATTGGCACACTGACTGATGCACTGACCAAAGTATTGGCGCACTGACTGATGCACTGACCAACGTATTGGCGCACAGACTGATGCACTGACTAACGCATTGGCACACAGACTGATGCACTGACCAAAGTATTGGTGCACAGACTGATGCACTGACCAACGTATTGGCGCACAGACTGATGCACTGACTAACGCATTGGCACACTAACTGATGCACTGTCCAACGCATTGGCACACTGACTGATGCACTGACCAACGCATTGGCACACTGACTGATGCACTGGCCAACGCATTGGCACACTGTCTGATGCACTGACCAAAGTATTGGCGCACTGACTGATGCACTGACCAATGCATTGGCACACTGTCTGATGCACTGACCAAAGTATTGGCGCACAGACTGATGCACTGACCAAAGTATTGGCGCACTGACTGATGCACTGACCAACGTATTAGCGCACTGACTGATGCACTGACCAACGCATTGGCACACTGACTGATGCACTGACCAACGCATTGGCACACTGACTGATGCACTGACCAATGCATTGGCACACTGTCTGATGCACTGACCAAAGTATTGGCGCACAGACTGATGCACTGACCAACGCATTGGCACACTGACTGATGCACTGACCAACATATTGGTGCACTGACTGATGCACTGACCAACGTATTGGCGCACTGACTGTTGCACTGACCAACGTTTTGGCGCACTGACTGATGCACTGACCAACGTATTGGCGCACTGACTGATGCACTGACCAACGTATTGGCGCACTGACTGATGCACTGACCAACGCATTGGCACACTGTCTGATGCACTGACCAACGTATTGGCGCACAGACTGATGCAATGACCAACGTATTGGCACACTGACTGATGCACTGACCAACGTATTGGCGCACTGACTGATGCACTGACCAAAGTATTGGCGCACAGACTGATGCACTGACCAACGTATTGGCGCACAGACTGATGCACTGACCAAAGTATTGGCGCACAGACTGATGCACTGACCAATGTATTGGCGTACAGACTGATGCACTGACCAACGTATTGGCGCACTGACTGATGCACTGACCAATGTATTGGCGCACTGACTGATGCACTGACCAATGTATTGGCGCAGTGACTGATGCACTGACCAACGTATTGGCACACTGACTGATGCACTGACCAAAGTATTGGCGCACAGACTGATGCACTGACCAACGCATTGGCACACTGACTGATGCACTGGCCAACGCATTGGCACACTGACTGATGCACTGACCAACGCATTGGCACACTGTCTGATGCACTGACCAAAGTATTGGCAAACTGTCTGATGCACTGAACAAAGTATTGGCGCACAGACTGTTGCACAGACGAACGCATTGGCACACTGTCTGATGCACTGACACACTGGTATACTAACTGATGCACTGGCCAATGCATTGGCTCACTGACTGATGCACTGACCAACGTATTGGCACACTGTCTGATGCACTGACACACTGGTATACTAACTGATGCACTGGCCAATGCATTGGCTCACTGACTGATGCACTGACCAACGTATTGGCACACTGTCTGATGCACTGACCAAAGTATTGGCGCACTGACTGATGCACTGACCAACGCATTGGCACACTGACTGATGCACTGGCCAACGCATTGGCACACAGACTGATGCACTGACCAACGTATTGGCTCACTGACTGACACACTGGTATACTGACTGATGCACTGGCCAACGCATTGGCACACTGATTGATGCACTGACCAACGTATTGGCTCACTGACTGATGCACTGACCAACGTATTGGCACTCTGTCTGATGCACTGACACACTGGTGTACTAACTGATGCACTGGCCAATGCATTGGCTCACTGACTGATGCACTGGCCAACGCATTGGCACACTGACTGATGCACTGACCAACATATTGGCGCACAGACTGATGCACTGACCAACGTATTGGCGCACTGACTGATGCACTGACCAACGTCTTGGCACTCTGTCTGATGCACTGACACACTGGTGTACTAACTGATGCACTGGCCAATGCATTGGCTCACTGACTGATGCACTGGCCAACGCATTGGCACACTGACTGATGCACTGACCAACATATTGGCGCACAGACTGATGCACTTACCAACGTATTGGCGCACTGACTGATGCACTGACCAACGCATTGGCACACTGACTGATGCACTGACCGCTGCATTGATGCACTGACTGTCGCACTGGCCGTCGCATTGGCGCACTGACTGATGCACTGACCAACACATTGGCGCACTGACTGATGCACTGACTGACATATTGGCGCACTGACTGATGCACTGATCGGCACATTAGGACACTGAGGGTCGCACTGACCGAAGCATTGGTGCGCTAACTGTTGCACTGACCAACGCATTGGCACACAGACTGGCGCATTGGCACACTGACTGATGCACTGACCAACATATTGGCACACTGACTGATGCACTGACCAACATATTGGCACACTGACTGATGCACTGACCAACATATTGGCGCACTGACTGATGCACTGACCAACGCATTGGCGCACTGACTGATGCACTGACCGACACATTGGCGCACTGCCTGATGCACTGACCGACACATTGGCGCACTGACTGATGCACTGACTGACTCATTGGCGCACTGACTGATGCACTGACTGACTCATTGGCGCACTGACTGATGCACTGACTGACTCATTGACGCAGTGACTGATGCACTGACTGACGCATTGACGCAGTGACTGACGCACTGACCGACAAAATGAACGATGCATTGGGCGATGCATTGGGCGACGCATTGGCGCACTGACTAACGCATTGACCAATGATGCACAGACTGATGCACTGACCAACGCATTGACACTCTGACTGATGCCTGACTGACTCATAGGCGCACTGACTGAAGCATTGACGCAGTAACTGACGCACTGACCGACAAAATGACCAACGCATTGGGCGACGCATTGGGCGACGCATTGGCGCACTGACTAACGCATTGACCAATGATGCAGAGACTGATGCACTGACCAACGCATTGGCACACTGACTGATGCACTGACCAACGTATTGGCGCACTGACTGATGCACTGACCAACGTATTGGCGCACAGACTGATGCACTGACCAACATATCGGCGCACAGACTGATGCACTGACCAACGCATTGGCGCACAGACTGATGCACTGACCAACATATTGGCACACCGACTGATGCACTGGCCAACGCATTGGCACACTGCCTGATGCACTGACCAAAGTATTGGCGCACTGACTGATGCACTGACCAATGCATTGGCACACTGTCTGATGCACTGACCAAAGTATTGGCGCACAGACTGATGCACTGACCAAAGTATTGGCGCACTGACTGATGCACTGACCAACGTATTGGCGCACTGACTGATGCACTGACCAACGCATTGGCACACTGACTGATGCACTGACCAACGTATTGGCACACTGTCTGATGCACTGACACACTGGTATACTAACTGATGCACTGGCCAATGCATTGGCTCACTGACTGATGCACTGACCAACGTATTGGCACACTGTCTGATGCACTGACACACTGGCATACTAACTGATGCACTGGCCAACGCATTGGCTCACTGACTGATGCACTGGCCAATGCATTGGCACACTGTCTGATGCACTGACCAAAGTATTGGCGCACTGACTGATGCACTGACCAACGCATTGGCACACTGACTGATGCACTGGCCAACGCATTGGCACACAGACTGATGCACTGACCAACGTATTGGCTCACTGACTGACACACTGGTATACTGACTGATGCACTGGCCAACGCATTGGCACACTGATTGATGCACTGACCAACGTATTGGCTCACTGACTGATGCACTGACCAACGTATTGGCACTCTGTCTGATGCACTGACACACTGGTGTACTAACTGATGCACTGGCCAATGCATTGGCTCACTGACTGATGCACTGGCCAACGCATTGGCACACTGACTGATGCACTGACCAACATATTGGCGCACAGTCTGATGCACTGACTGACATATTGGCGCACTGACTGATGCACTGATCGGCACATTAGGACACTGAGGGTTGCACTGACCGAAGCATTGGTGCGCTAACTGTTGCACTGACCAACGCATTGGCACACAGACTGGCGCATTGGCACACTGACTGATGCACTGACCAACATATTGGCACACTGACTGATGCACTGACCAACATATTGGCGCACTGACTGATGCACTGACCGACGCATTGGCGCACTGACTGATGCATTGACCGACACATTGGCGCACTGCCTGATGCACTGACCGACACATTGGCGCACTGACTGATGCACTGACTGACTCATTGGCGCACTGACTGATGCACTGACTGACTCATTGGCGCACTGACTGATGCACTGACTGACTCATTGACGCAGTGACTGATGCACTGACTGACGCATTGACGCAGTGACTGACGCACTGACCGACAAAATGACCGATGCATTGGGCGACGCATTGGGCGACGCTTTGGCGCACTGACTAACGCATTGACCAATGATGCACAGACTGATGCACTGACCAACGCATTGGCACACTGACTGATGCACTGACCAACGTATTGGCGCACTGACTGATGCACTGACCAACATATTGGCGCACAGACTGATGCACTGACCAACATATCGGCGCACAGACTGATGCACTGACCAACGTATTGGTGCACAGACTGATGCACTGACCAACATATTGGCGCACTGACTGATGCACTGACCAATGTATTGGCGCACAGACTGATGCACTGACCAATGCATTGGCACACTGACTGATGCACTGGCCACCGTATTGGCACACTGACTGATGCACTGACCAACGTATTGGCGCACAGTCTGATGCACTGAGCAACGCATTGGCAATCAGACAGATGCACTGACCAACGCATTGGCACACTGTCTGATGCACTGACCAACGCATTGGCGCAGTGACTGATGCACTGACTGACTCATTGGCACACTGACTGATGCACTGACTGACACACTGGTATACTTACTGATGCACTGACCACGCATTGGCACACTGACTGATGCACTGACCAAAGTATTGGCACACTGACTGATGCACTGGCCAACGCATTGGCACACTGCCTGATGCACTGACCAAAGTATTGGCACACTGACTGTTGCACTGACCAACGCATTGGCACACTGACTGATGCACTGACCAAAGTATTGGCACACTGACTGATGCACTGACCAACGTATTGGCGCACTGACTGATGCACTGACCAACGTATTGGCACACTGACTGATGCACTGACCAATGCATTGGCACACTGACTGATGCACTGACCAACGTATTGGCGCACAGAATGATGCACTGACCAATGTATTGGCGCACAGACTGATGCACTGACTGACATACTGGTATACTGACTGATGCACTGACCAACGCATTGGCACACTGACTGATGCACTGACCAACGCATTGGCACACTGACTGATGCACTGACCAAAGTATTGGCACACTGACTGATGCACTGACCAACGCATTGGCACACTGACTGATGCACTGGCCAACGCATTGGCACACTGTCTGATGCACTGACCAAAGTATTGGCACACCGACTGATGCACTGGCCAACGCATTGGCACACTGCCTGATGCACTGACCAACGTATTGGCGCACTGACTGATACACTGACCAATGCATTGGCACACTGTCTGATGCACTGACCTAAGTATTGGCGCACAGACTGATGCACTGACCAAAGTATTGGCGCACTGACTGATGCACTGACCAACGTATTGGCGCACTGACTGATGCACTGACCAACGCATTGGCACACTGACTGATGCACTGACCAATGCATTGGCACACTGACTGATGCACTGGCCAATGCATTGGCACACTGTCTGATGCACTGACCAAAGTATTGGCGCACAGACTGATGCACTGACCAACGCATTGGCACACTGACTGATGCACTGACCAACATATTGGTGCACTGACAGATGCACTGACCAACGTATTGGCGCACTGACTGATGCACTGACCAACGTATTGGCGCACTGACTGATGCACTGACCAACGTATTGGCGCACTGACTGATGCACTGACCAACGTATTGGCGCACTGACTGATGCACTGACCAACGCATTGGCACACTGTCTGATGCACTGACCAACGTATTGGCGCACAGACTGATGCAATGACCAACGTATTGGCACACTGACTGATGCACTGACCAACGTATTGGCGCACTGACTGATGCTCTGACCAAAGTATTGGCGCACAGACTGATGCACTGACCAACGTATTGGCGCACAGACTGATGCACTGACCAAAGTATTGGCGCACAGACTGATGCACTGACCAATGTATTGGCGTACAGACTGATGCACTGACCAACGTATTGGCGCACTGACTGATGCACTGACCAATGTATTGGCGCACTGACTGATGCACTGACCAATGTATTGGCGCACAGACTGATGCACTGACCAACGCATTGGCACACTGACTGATGCACTGGCCAACGCATTGGCACACTGACTGATGCACTGACCAACGCATTGGCACACTGTCTCATGCACTGACCAAAGTATTGGCAAACTGTCTGATGCACTGAACAAAGTATTGGCGCACAGACTGTTGCACAGACGAACGCATTGGCACACTGACTGATGCACTGACCAACGTATTGGCGCACTGACTGATTCACTGACCAACATATTGGCACACTGTCTGATGCACTGACACACTGGTATACTAACTGATGCACTGGCCAATGCATTGGCTCACTGACTGATGCACTGACCAACGTATTGGCACACTGTCTGATGCACTGACACACTGGCATACTAACTGATGCACTGGCCAACGCATTGGCTCACTGACTGATGCACTGGCCAATGCATTGGCACACTGTCTGATGCACTGACCAAAGTATTGGCGCACTGACTGATGCACTGACCAACGCATTGGCATACTGACTGATGCACTGGCCAACGCATTGGCACACAGACTGATGCACTGACCAACGTATTGGCTCACTGACTGACACACTGGTATACTGACTGATGCACTGGCCAACGCATTGGCACACTGATTGATGCACTGACCAAAGTATTGGCTCACTGACTGATGCACTGACCAACGTATTGGCACTCTGTCTGATGCACTGACCCACTGGTGTACTAACTGATGCACTGGCCAATGCATTGGCTCACTGACTGATGCACTGGCCAACGCATTGGCACACTGACTGATGCACTGACCAACATATTGGCGCACAGACTGATGCACTGACCAACGTATTGGCGCACTGACTGATGCACTGACCAACGCATTGGCACACTGACTGATGCACTGACCGCTGCATTGATGCACTGACTGTCGCACTGGCCGTCGCATTGGCGCACTGACTGATGCACTGACCAACACATTGGCGCACTGACTGATGCACTGACTGACATATTGGCGCACTGACTGATGCACTGATCGGCACATTAGGACACTGAGGGTCGCACTGACCGAAGCATGTGGTGCGCTAACTGTTGCACTGACCAACGCATTGGCACACAGACTGGCGCATTGGCACACTGACTGATGCACTGACCAACATATTGGCACACTGACTGATGCACTGACCAACATATTGGCACACTGACTGATGCACTGACCAACATATTGGCGCACTGACTGATGCACTGACCGACGCATTGGCGCACTGACTGATGCACTGACCGACACATTGGCGCACTGCCTGATGCACTGACCGACACATTGGCGCACTGACTGATGCACTGACTGACTCATTGGCGCACTGACTGATGCACTGACTGACTCATTGGCGCACTGACTGATGCACTGACTGACTCATTGACGCAGTGACTGATGCACTGACTGACGCATTAACGCAGTGACTGACGCACTGACCGACAAAATGACCGATGCATTGGGCGACGCATTGGGCGACGCATTGGCGCACTGACTAACGCATTGACCAATGATGCACAGACTGATGCACTGACCAACGCATGGACACTCTGACTGATGCCTGACTGACTCATAGGCGCACTGACTGAAGCATTGACGCAGTAACTGACGCACTGACCGACAAAATGAGCAACGCATTGGGCGACGCATTGGGCGACGCATTGGCGCACTGACTAACGCATTGACCAATGATGCACAGACTGATGCACTGACCAACGCATTGGCACACTGACTGATGCACTGACCAACGTATTGGCGCACTGACTGATGCACTGACCAACGCATTGGCGCACTGACTGATGCACTGACCAACGCATTGGCACACTGACTGATGCACTGACCAATGAATTGGCACACTGACTGATGCACTGGCCAATGCATTGGCACACTGTCTGATGCACTGACCAAAGTATTGGCGCACAGACTGATGCACTGACCAACGCATTGGCACACTGACTGATGCACTGACCAATGTATTGGCGCACAGACTGATGCACTGACCAACGTATTAGCGCACAGACTGATGCACTGACCAAAGTATTGGCGCACAGACTGATGCACTGACCAATGTATTGGCGTACAGACTGATGCACTGACCAACGTATTGGCGCACTGACTGATGCACTGACCAATGTATTGGCGCACTGACTGATGCACTGACCAATGTATTGGCGCAGTGACTGATGCACTGACCAACGTATTGGCACACTGACTGATGCACTGACCAAAGTATTGGCGCACAGACTGATGCACTGACCAACGCATTGGCACACTGACTGATGCACTGGCCAACGCATTGGCACACTGACTGATGCACTGACCAACGCATTGGCACACTGACTGATGCACTGACCAATGATGCACAGACTGATGCACTGACCAACGTATTGGCGCACTGACTGATGCACTGACCAACGTATTGGCGCACTGACTGATGCACTGACCAACGCATTGGCACACTGACTGATGCACTGACCAATGAATTGGCACACTGACTGATGCACTGGCCAATGCATTGGCACACTGTCTGATGCACTGACCAAAGTATTGGCGCACAGACTGATGCACTGACCAACGCATTGGCACACTGACTGATGCACTGACCAATGTATTGGCGCACAGACTGATGCACTGACCAACGTATTAGCGCACAGACTGATGCACTGACCAAAGTATTGGCGCACAGACTGATGCACTGACCAATGTATTGGCGTACAGACTGATGCACTGACCAACGTATTGGCGCACTGACTGATGCACTGACCAATGTATTGGCGCACTGACTGATGCACTGACCAATGTATTGGCGCAGTGACTGATGCACTGACCAACGTATTGGCACACTGACTGATGCACTGACCAAAGTATTGGCGCACAGACTGATGCACTGACCAACGCATTGGCACACTGACTGATGCACTGGCCAACGCATTGGCACACTGACTGATGCACTGACCAACGCATTGGCACACTGTCTCATGCACTGACCAAAGTATTGGCGCACAGACTGTTGCACAGACGAACGCATTGGCACACTGACTGATGCACTGACCAACGTATTGGCGCACTGACTGATTCACTGACCAACATATTGGCACACTGTCTGATGCACTGACACACTGGTATACTAACTGATGCACTGGCCAATGCATTGGCTCACTGACTGATGCACTGACCAACGTATTGGCACACTGTCTGATGCACTGACACACTGGCATACTAACTGATGCACTGGCCAACGCATTGGCTCACTGACTGATGCACTGGCCAATGCATTGGCACACTGTCTGATGCACTGACCAAAGTATTGGCTCACTGACTGACACACTGGTATACTGACTGATGCACTGGCCAACGCATTGGCACACTGATTGATGCACTGACCAACGTATTGGCTCACTGACTGATGCACTGACCAACGTATTGGCACTCTGTCTGATGCACTGACACACTGGTGTACTAACTGATGCACTGGCCAATGCATTGGCTCACTGACTGATGCACTGGCCAACGTATTGGCGCACTGACTGATGCACTGACCAACGCATTGGCACACTGACTGATGCACTGACCGCTGCATTGATGCACTGACTGTCGCACTGGCCGTCGCATTGGCGCACTGACTGATGCACTGACCAACACATTGGCGCACTGACTGATGCACTGACTGACATATTGGCGCACTGACTGATGCACTGATCGGCACATTAGGACACTGAGGGTCGCACTGACCGAAGCATTGGTGCGCTAACTGTTGCACTGACCAACGCATTGGCACACAGACTGGCGCATTGGCACACTGACTGATGCACTGACCAACATATTGGCACACTGACTGATGCACTGACCAACATATTGGCACACTGACTGATGCACTGACCAACATATTGGCGCACTGACTGATGCACTGACCGACGCATTGGCGCACTGACTGATGCACTGACCGACACATTGGCGCACTGCCTGATGCACTGACCGACACATTGGCGCACTGACTGATGCACTGACTGACTCATTGGCGCACTGACTGATGCACTGACTGACGCATTGGCGCACTGACTGATGCACTGACTGACTCATTGACGCAGTGACTGATGCACTGACTGACGCATTGACGCAGTGACTGACGCACTGACCGACAAAATGACCGATGCATTGGGCGACGCATTGGGCGACGCATTGGCGCACTGACTAACGCATTGACCAATGATGCACAGACTGATGCACTGACCAACGCATTGACACTCTGACTGATGCCTGACTGACTCATAGGCGCACTGACTGAAGCATTGACGCAGTAACTGACGCACTGACCGACAAAATGACCAACGCATTGGGCGACGCATTGGGCGACGCATTGGCGCACTGACTAACGCATTGACCAATGATGCACAGACTGATGCACTGACCAACGCATTGGCACACTGACTGATGCACTGACCAACGTATTGGCGCACTGACTGATGCACTGACCAACGTATTGGCGCACAGACTGATGCACTGACCAACATATCGGCGCACAGACTGATGCACTGACCAACGCATTGGCGCACAGACTGATGCACTGACCAACGTATTGGCGCACAGACTGATGCACTGACCAACATATCGGCGCACAGACTGATGCACTGACCAACGCATTGGCACACTGACTGATGCACTGACCAACGTATTGGCGCACAGACTGATGCACTGACCAACATATCGGCGCACAGACTGATGCACTGACCAACGCATTGGCGCACAGACTGATGCACTGACCATCATATTGGCACACCGACTGATGCACTGGCCAACGCATTGGCGCACAGACTGATGCACTGACCAAAGTATTGGCACACTGCCTGATGCACTGACCAACGCATTGGCGCACAGACTGATGCACTGGCCAACGCATTGGCACACTGCCTGATGCACTGACCAAAGTATTGGCTCACTGACTGATGCACTGATCAATGCATTGGCACACTGTCTGATGCACTGACCAACGAATTGGCGCACAGATTGATGCACTGACCATCATATTGGCACACCGACTGATGCACTGGCCAACGCATTGGCACACTGCCTGATGCACTGACCAAAGTATTGGCGCACAGACTGATGCACTGACCAATGTATTGGCGCACTGACTGATGCACTGACCAATGTATTGGCGCAGTGACTGATGCACTGACCAACGTATTGGCACACTGACTGATGCACTGACCAAAGTATTGGCGCACAGACTGATGCACTGACCAACGCATTGGCACACTGACTGATGCACTGGCCAACGCATTGGCACACTGACTGATGCACTGACCAACGCATTGGCACACTGTCTCATGCACTGACCAAAGTATTGGCAAACTGTCTGATGCACTGAACAAAGTATTGGCGCACAGACTGTTGCACAGACGAACGCATTGGCACACTGACTGATGCACTGACCAACGTATTGGCGCACTGACTGATTCACTGACCAACATATTGGCACACTGTCTGATGCACTGACACACTGGTATACTAACTGATGCACTGGCCAACGCATTGGCTCACTGACTGATGCACTGGCCAATGCATTGGCACACTGTCTGATGCACTGACCAAAGTATTGGCTCACTGACTGACACACTGGTATACTGACTGATGCACTGGCCAACGCATTGGCACACTGATTGATGCACTGACCAACGTATTGGCTCACTGACTGATGCACTGACCAACGTATTGGCACTCTGTCTGATGCACTGACACACTGGTGTACTAACTGATGCACTGGCCAATGCATTGGCTCACTGACTGATGCACTGACCAACGTATTGGCGCACAGACTGATGCAATGACCAACGTATTGGCACACTGACTGATGCACTGACCAACATATTGGCGCACAGACTGATGCACTTACCAACGTATTGGCGCACTGACTGATGCACTGACCAACGCATTGGCACACTGACTGATGCACTGACCGCTGCATTGATGCACTGACTGTCGCACTGGCCGTCGCATTGGCGCACTGACTGATGCACTGACCAACACATTGGCGCACTGACTGATGCACTGACTGACATATTGGCGCACTGACTGATGCACTGATCGGCACATTAGGACACTGAGGGTCGCACTGACCGAAGCATTGGTGCGCTAACTGTTGCACTGACCAACGCATTGGCACACAGACTGGCGCATTGGCACACTGACTGATGCACTGACCAACATATTGGCACACTGACTGATGCACTGACCAACATATTGGCACACTGACTGATGCACTGACCAACATATTGGCGCACTGACTGATGCACTGACCGACGCATTGGCGCACTGACTGATGCACTGACCGACACATTGGCGCACTGCCTGATGCACTGACCGACACATTGGCGCACTGACTGATGCACTGACTGACTCATTGGCGCACTGACTGGTGCACTGACTGACGCATTGACGCAGTGACTGACGCACTGACCGACAAAATGACCGATGCATTGGGCGACGCATTGGGCGACGCATTGGCGCACTGACTAACGCATTGACCAATGATGCACAGACTGATGCACTGACCAACGCATGGACACTCTGACTGATGCCTGACTGACTCATAGGCGCACTGACTGAAGCATTGACGCAGTAACTGACGCACTGACCGACAAAATGACCAACGCATTGGGCGACGCATTGGGCGACGCATTGGCGCACTGACTAACGCATTGACCAATGATGCACAGACTGATGCACTGACCAACGCATTGGCACACTGACTGATGCACTGACCAACGTATTGGCGCACTGACTGATGCACTGACCAACGTATTGGCGCACAGACTGATGCACTGACCAACATATCGGCGCACAGACTGATGCACTGACCAACGCATTGGCGCACAGACTGATGCACTGACCAACATATTGGCACACCGACTGATGCACTGGCCAACGCATTGGCACACTGCCTGATGCACTGACCAAAGTATTGGCGCACTGACTGATGCACTGACCAATGCATTGGCACACTGTCTGATGCACTGACCAAAGTATTGGCGCACAGACTGATGCACTGACCAAAGTATTGGCGCACTGACTGATGCACTGACCAACGTATTGGCGCACTGACTGATGCACTGACCAACGCATTGGCACACTGACTGATGCACTGACCAATGCATTGGCACACTGACTGATGCACTGGCCAATGCATTGGCACACTGTCTGATGCACTGACCAAAGTATTGGCGCACAGACTGATGCACTGACCAACGCATTGGCACACTGACTGATGCACTGACCAACATATTGGTGCACTGACTGATGCACTGACCAACGTATTGGCGCACTGACTGATGCACTGACCAACGTATTGGCGCACTGACTGATGCACTGACCAACGTATTGGCGCACTGACTGATGCACTGACCAACGTATTGGCGCACTGACTGATGCACTGACCAACGCATTGGCACACTGTCTGATGCACTGACCAACGTATTGGCGCACAGACTGATGCAATGACCAACGTATTGGCACACTGACTGATGCACTGACCAACGTATTGGCGCACTGACTGATGCACTGACCAAAGTATTGGCGCACAGACTGATGCACTGACCAACGTATTGGCGCACAGACTGATGCACTGACCAAAGTATTGGCGCACAGACTGATGCACTGACCAATGTATTGGCGTACAGACTGATGCACTGACCAACGTATTGGCGCACTGACTGATGCATTGACCAATGTATTGGCGCACTGACTGATGCACTGACCAATGTATTGGCGCAGTGACTGATGCACTGACCAACGTATTGGCACACTGACTGATGCACTGACCAAAGTATTGGCGCACAGACTGATGCACTGACCAACGCATTGGCACACTGACTGATGCACTGGCCAACGCATTGGCACACTGACTGATGCACTGACCAACGCATTGGCACACTGTCTGATGCACTGACCAAAGTATTGGCAAACTGTCTGATGCACTGAACAAAGTATTGGCGCACAGACTGTTGCACAGACGAACGCATTGGCACACTGACTGATGCACTGACCAACGTATTGGCGGACTGACTGATTCACTGACCAACATATTGGCACACTGTCTGATGCACTGACACACTGGTATACTAACTGATGCACTGGCCAATGCATTGGCTCACTGACTGATGCACTGACCAACGTATTGGCACACTGTCTGATGCACTGACACACTGGCATACTAACTGATGCACTGGCCAACGCATTGGCTCACTGACTGATGCACTGGCCAATGCATTGGCACACTGTCTGATGCACTGACCAAAGTATTGGCGCACTGACTGATGCACTGACCAACGCATTGGCACACTGACTGATGCACTGGCCAACGCATTGGCACACAGACTGATGCACTGACCAACGTATTGGCTCACTGACTGACACACTGGTATACTGACTGATGCACTGGCCAACGCATTGGCACACTGATTGATGCACTGACCAACGTATTGGCTCACTGACTGATGCACTGACCAACGTATTGGCACTCTGTCTGATGCACTGACACACTGGTGTACTAACTGATGCACTGGCCAATGCATTGGCTCACTGACTGATGCACTGGCCAACGCATTGGCACACTGACTGATGCACTGACCAACATATTGGCGCACAGACTGATGCACTGACCAACGTATTGGCGCACTGACTGATGCACTGACCAACGCATTGGCACACTGACTGATGCACTGACCGCTGCATTGATGCACTGACTGTCGCACTGGCCGTCGCATTGGCGCACTGACTGATGCACTGACCAACACATTGGCGCACTGACTGATGCACTGACTGACATATTGGCGCACTGACTGATGCACTGATCGGCACATTAGGACACTGAGGGCCGCACTGACCGAAGCATTGGTGCGCTAACTGTTGCACTGACCAACGCATTGGCACACAGACTGGCGCATTGGCACACTGACTGATGCACTGACCAACATATTGGCGCACAGACTGTTGCACAGACGAACGCATTGGCACACTGACTGATGCACTGACCAACGTATTGGCGCACTGACTGATTCACTGACCAACATATTGGCACACTGTCTGATGCACTGACACACTGGTATACTAACTGATGCACTGGCCAATGCATTGGCTCACTGACTGATGCACTGACCAACGTATTGGCACACTGTCTGATGCACTGACACACTGGCATACTAACTGATGCACTGGCCAATGCATTGGCTCACTGACTGATGCACTGGCCAATGCATTGGCACACTGTCTGATGCACTGACCAAAGTATTGGCGCACTGACTGATGCACTGACCAACGCATTGGCACACTGACTGATGCACTGGCCAACGCATTGGCACACAGACTGATGCACTGACCAACGTATTGGCTCACTGACTGACACACTGGTATACTGACTGATGCACTGGCCAACGCATTGGCACACTGATTGATGCACTGACCAACGTATTGGCTCACTGACTGATGCACTGACCAACGTATTGGCACTCTGTCTGATGCACTGACACACTGGTGTACTAACTGATGCACTGGCCAATGCATTGGCTCACTGACTGATGCACTGGCCAACGCATTGGCACACTGACTGATGCACTGACCAACATATTGGCGCACAGACTGATGCACTGACCAACGTATTGGCGCACTGACTGATGCACTGACCAACGCATTGGCACACTGACTGATGCACTGACCGCTGCATTGATGCACTGACTGTCGCACTGGCCGTCGCATTGGCGCACTGACTGATGCACTGACCAACACATTGGCGCACTGACTGATGCACTGACTGACATATTGGCGCACTGACTGATGCACTGATCGGCACATTAGGACACTGAGGGCCGCACTGACCGAAGCATTGGTGCGCTAACTGTTGCACTGACCAACGCATTGGCACACAGACTGGCGCATTGGCACACTGACTGATGCACTGACCAACATATTGGCACACTGACTGATGCACTGACCAACATATTGGCACACTGACTGATGCACTGACCAACATATTGGCACACTGACTGATGCACTGACCAACATATTGGCGCACTGACTGATGCACTGACCGACGCATTGGCGCACTGACTGATGCACTGACCGACACATTGGCGCACTGCCTGATGCACTGACCGACACATTGGCGCACTGACTGATGCACTGACTGACTCATTGGCGCACTGACTGATGCACTGACTGACTCATTGGTGCACTGACTGATGCACTGACTGACTCATTGACGCAGTGACTGATGCACTGACTGACGCATTGACGCAGTGACTGACGCACTGACCGACAAAATGACCGATGCATTGGGCGACGCATTGGGCGACGCATTGGCGCACTGACTAACGCATTGACCAATGATGCACAGACTGATGCACTGACCAACGCATGGACACTCTGACTGATGCCTGACTGACTCAAAGGCGCACTGCCTGAAGCATTGACGCAGTAACTGACGCACTGACCGACAAAATGACCAACGCATTGGGCGACGCATTGGGCGACGCATTGGCGCACTGACTAACGCATTGACCAATGATGCACAGACTGATGCACTGACCAACGCATTGGCACACTGACTGATGCACTGACCAACGTATTGGCGCACTGACTGATGCACTGACCAACGTATTGGCGCACAGACTGATGCACTGACCAACATATCGGCGCACAGACTGATGCACTGACCAACGCATTGGCGCACAGACTGATGCACTGACCAACATATTGGCGCACTGACTGATGCACTGACCAACGTATTGGCGCACAGACTGATGCACTGACCAACATATCGGCGCACAGACTGATGCACTGACCAACGTATTGGCGCACAGTCTGATGCACTGACCAACGCATTGGCACACTGACTGATGCACTGACCAACACATTGGCGCACAGACTGATGCACTGACCAACATATCGGCGCACAGAATGATGCAATGACCAATGCATTGGCACACTGACTGATGCACTGGCCAACGTATTGGCACACTGACTGATGCACTGACCAACGTATTGGCGCACAGTCTGATGCACTGAGCAACGCATTGGCAATCAGACAGATGCACTGACCAACGCATTGGCACACTGTCTGATGCACTGACCAACGCATTGGCGCAGTGACTGATGCACTGACTGACTCATTGGCACACTGACTGATGCACTGACTGACACACTGGTATACTTACTGATGCACTGACCACGCATTGGCCCACTGACTGATGCACTGACCAAAGTATTGGCACACTGAATGATGCACTGGCCAACGCATTGGCACACTGACTGATGCACTGACCAAAGTATTGGCACACTGACTGATGCACTGACCAAAGTATTGGCGCACTGACTGATGCACTGACCAACGTATTGGCACACTGACTGATGCACTGACCAACGTATTGGCGCACTGACTGATGCACTGACCAACGTATTGGCGCACAGACTGATGCACTGACCAACATATCGGCGCACAGACTGATGCACTGACCAACGCATTGGCGCACAGACTGATGCACTGACCAACGTATTGGCGCACAGAATGATGCACTGACCAATGTATTGGCGCACTGACTGATGCACTGACTGACATACTGGTATACTGACTGATGAACTGACCAACGCATTGGCACACTGACTGATGCACTGACCAACGCATTGGCACACTGACTGATGCACTGACCAAAGTATTGGCACACTGACTGATGCACTGACCAACGCATTGGCACACTGACTGATGCACTGGCCAACGCATTGGCACACTGCCTGATGCACTGACCAAAGTATTGGCGCACTGACTGATGCACTGACGAACGCATTGGCACACTGACTGATGCACTGACCAACGTATTGGCACACTGTCTGATGCACTGACCAATGCATTGGCACACTGACTGATGCACTGACCAACGTATTGGCGCACTGACTGATGCACTGACCAACGTATTGGCACACTGACTGATGCACTGACCAATGCATTGGCACACTGACTGATGCACTGACCAACGTATTGGCGCACTGACTGATGCACTGACCAACGTATTGGCACACTGACTGATGCACTGACCAATGCATTGGCACACTGACTGATGCACTGACCAACGTATTGGCGCACTGACTGATGCACTGACTGACACACTGATATACTGACTGATGCACTGACCAACGCATTGGCACACTGACTGATGCACTGACCAACGGATTGGCACACTGACTGATGCACTGGCCAACGCATTGGCACACTGTCTGATGCACTGACCGACACATTGGCGCACTGACTGATGCACTGACCAAAGTATTGGCACACTGACTGATGCACTGTCCAACGCATTGGCACACTGACTGATGCACTGACCAACGGATTGGCACACTGACTGATGCACTGGCCAACGCATTGGCACACTGTCTGATGCACTGACCAAAGTATTGGCGCACTGACTGATGCACTGACCAATGCATTGGCACACTGTCTGATGCACTGACCAAAGTATTGGCGCACAGACTGATGCACTGACCAAAGTATTGGCGCACTGACTGATGCACTGACCAACGTATTGGCGCACTGACTGATGCACTGACCAACGCATTGGCACACTGACTGATGCACTGACCAACGCATTGGCACACTGACTGATGCACTGGCCAATGCATTGGCACACTGGCTGATGCACTGACCAAAGTATTGGCGCACAGACTGATGCACTGACCAACGCATTGGCACACTGACTGATGCACTGACCAACATATTGGTGCACTGACTGATGCACTGACCAACGTACTGGCGCACTGACTGATGCACTGACCAACGTATTGGCGCACTGACTGATGCACTGACCAACGTATTGGCGCACTGACTGATGCACTGACCAACGCATTGGCACACTGTCTGATGCACTGACCAACGTATTGGCGCACAGACTGATGCAATGACCAACGTATTGGCACACTGACTGATGCACTGACCAACGTATTGGCGCACTGACTGATGCACTGACCAAAGTATTGGCGCACAGACTGATGCACTGACCAACGTATTGGCGCACAGACTGATGCACTGACCAAAGTATTGGCGCACAGACTGATGCACTGACCAATGTATTGGCGTACAGACTGATGCACTGACCAATGTATTGGCGCACTGACTGATGCACTGACCAATGTATTGGCGCAGTGACTGATGCACTGACCAACGTATTGGCACACTGACTGATGCACTGACCAAAGTATTGGCGCACTGACTGATGCACTGACCAACGTATTGGCGCACAGACTGATGCACTGACTAACGCATTGGCACACAGACTGATGCACTGACCAAAGTATTGGCGCACAGACTGATGCACTGACCAACGTATTGGCGCACTGACTGATGCACTGACCAAAGTATTGGCGCACAGACTGATGCACTGACCAATGCATTGGCACACTGACTGATGCACTGGCCAACGCATTGGCACACTGACTGATGCACTGACCAAAGTATTGGCAAATTGTCTGATGCACTGAACAAAGTATTGGCGCACAGACTGATGCACTGACCAACGCATTGGCACACTGACTGATGCACTGACCAACGTATTGGCGCACTGACTGATTCACTGACCAACATATTGGCACACTGTCTGATGCACTGACACACTGGCATACTAACTGATGCACTGGCCAACGCATTGGCTCACTGACTGATGCACTGACCAAAGTATTGGCGCACTGACTGATGCACTGACCAACGCATTGGCACACTGACTGAAGCACTGGCCAACGCATTGGCACACAGACTGATGCACTGACCAACGTATTGGCTCACTGACTGACACACTGGTATACTGACTGATGCACTGGCCAACGCATTGGCACACTGATTGATGCACTGACCAATGTATTGGCACTCTGTCTGATGCACTGACACACTGGTGTACTAACTGATGCACTGGCCAATGCATTGGCGCACTGACTGATGCACTGACCAACACATTGGCGCACTGACTGATGCACTGACTGACATATTGGTGCACTGACTGATGCACTGATCGGCACATTAGGACACTGAGGGTTGCACTGACCGAAGCATTGGTGCGCTAACTGTTGCACTGACCAACGCATTGGCACACAGACTGGCGCAATGGCACACTGACTGATGCACTGACCAACATTTTGGCACACTGACTGATGCACTGACCAACATATTGGCACACTGACTGATGCACTGACCAACATATTGGCGCACTGACTGATGCACTGACCGATGCATTGGCGCACTGACTGATGCACTGACCGACACATTGGCGCACTGACTGATGCACTGACTGACTCATTGGCGCACAGACTTATGCACTGACTGACTCATTGGCGCACTGACTGATGCACTGACTGACTCATTGGCGCACTGACTGATGCACTGACTGACTCATTGACGCAGTGACTGATGCACTGACTGACGCATTGACGCAGTGACTGACGCACTGACCGACAAAATGACCGACGCATTGGGCGACGCATTGGGCGACGCATTGGCGCACTGACTAACGCATTGACCAATGATGCAGAGACTGATGCACTGACCAACGCATTGTCACTCTGACTGATGCCTGACTGACTCATAGGCGCACTGACTGAAGCATTGACGCAGTGACTGACGCACTGACCGACAAAATGACCGACGCATTGGGCGACACATTGGGCGACGCATTGGCGCACTGACTAACGCATTGACCAATGATGCACAGACTGATGCACTGACCAACGCATTGGCACACTGACTGATGCACTGACCAACGTATTGGCGCACTGACTGATGCACTGACCAACGTATTGGCGCACAGACTGATGCACTGACCAACATATCGGCGCACAGACTGATGCACTGACCAAAGCATTGGCGCACAGACTGATGCACTGACCAACGTATTGGCGCACAGACTGATGCACTGACCAACGTATTGGCGCACAGTCTGATGCACTGACCAACGCATTGGCACACTGACTGATGCACTGACCAACATATCGGCGCACAGACTGATGCACTGACCAACACATTGGCACACTGACTGATGCACTGACCAACGTATTGGCTCACAGACTGATGCACTGACCAACGTATTGGCGCACAGACTGATGCACTGACCAACGTATTGGCACACTGACTGATGCACTGACCAACGCATTGGCACACTGACTGATGCACTGACCAACGTATTGGCGCACAGACTGATGCACTGAGCAACGCATTGGCACACTGACTGATGCACTGACCAACGCATTGGCGCACTGACTGATGCACTGACTGACTCATTGGCACACTGACTGATGCACTGACTGACACACTGGTATATTTACTGATGCACTGACCACGCATTGGCACACTGACTGATGCACTGACTGACTCATTGGCGCACTGACTGATGCACTGACCAACATATCGGCGCACAGACTGATGCAATGACCAATGCATTGGCACACTGTCTGATGCACTGACCAACGCATTGGCGCACTGACTGATGCACTGACTGACTCATTGGCACACTGACTGATGCACTGACTGACACACTGGTATACTTACTGATGCACTGACCACGCATTGGCACACTGACTGATGCACTGACCAACGCATTGGCGTACTGACTGATGCACTGACCAAAGTATTGGCGCACAGACTGATGCACTGACCAACGCATTGGCGCACTGACTGACATACTGGCGCACTGACTGATGCACTGACCAAAGTATTGGCGCACTGACTGATGCACTGACCAACGCATTGGCACACACACTGATGCACTGACCAAAGTATTGGCACACTGACTGATGCACTGACCAACGTACTGGCGCACTGACTGATGCACTGACCAACGTATTGGCACACTGACTGATGCACTGACCAATGCATTGGCACACTGACTGATGCACTGACCAACGTATTGGCGCACAGAATGATGCACTGACCAATGTATTGGCGCACAGACTGATGCACTGACCAATGTATTGGCACACTGACTGATGCACTGACCAACGCATTGGCACACTGCCTGATGGACTGACCGAAGTATTGGCGCACTGACTGATGCACTGACCAACGCATTGGCACACTGACTGATGCACTGACCAAAGTATTGGCACACTGACTGATGCACTGACCAACGTATTGGCGCACTGACTGATGCACTGACCAACGTATTGGCACACTGACTGATGCACTGACCAATGCATTGGCACACTGACTGATGCACTGACCAACGTATTGGCGCACAGAATGATGCACTGACCAATGTATTGGCGCACAGACTGATGCACTGACTGACATACCGGTATACTGACTGATGCACTGACCAACGCATTGGCACACTGACTGATGCACTGACCAACGCATTGGCACACTGACTGATGCACTGACCAAAGTATTGGCACACTGACTGATGCACTGACCAACGCATTGGCACACTGACTGATGCACTGGCCAACGCATTGGCACACTGCCTGATGCACTGACCAAAGTATTGGCGCACTGACTGATGCACTGACCAACGCATTGGCACACTGACTGATGCACTGACCAAAGTATTGGCACACTGAATGATGCACTGACCAACGTATTGGCGCACTGACTGATGCACTGACCAATGCATTGGCACACTGACTGATGCACTGACCAACGTATTGGCGCACTGACTGATGCACTGACTGACACACTGGTATACTGACTGATGCACTGACCAACGCATTGGCACACTGACTGATGAACTGACCAACGCATTGGCACACTGTCTGATGCACTGACCAAAGTATTGGCACACTGACTGATGCACTGTCCAACGCATTGGCACACTGACTGATGCACTGACCAACGTATTGGCACACTGACTGATGCACTGACCAATGCATTGGCACACTGACTGATGCACTGACCAACGTATTGGCGCACTGACTGATGCACTGACTGACACACTGGTATACTGACTGATGCACTGACCAACGCATTGGCACACTGTCTGATGCACTGACCAAAGTATTGGCACACTGACTGATGCACTGTCCAACGCATTGGCACACTGACTGATGCACTGACCAACGCATTGGCTCACTGACTGATGCACTGGCCAACGCATTGGCACACTGTCTGATGCAATGACCAAAGTATTGGCGCACTGACTGATGCACTGACCAACGCATTGGCACACTGTCTGATGCACTGACCAAAGTATAGGCGCACAGACTGATGCACTGACCAAAGTATTGGCGCACTGACTGATGCACTGACCAACGTATTGGCGCACTGACTGATGCACTGACCAACGCATAGGCACACTGACTGTTGCACTGACCAACGCATTGGCACACTGACTGATGCACTGGCCAATGCATTGGCACACTGTCTGATGCACTGACCAAAGTATTGGCGCACAGACTGATGCACTGACCAACGCATTGGCACACTGACTGATGCACTGACCAACATATTGGTGCACTGACTGATGCACTGACCAACGTATTGGCGTACTGACTGATGCACTGACCAACGTATTGGCGCACTGACTGATGCACTGACCAACGTATTGGCGCACTGACTGATGCACTGACCAACGCATTGGCACACTGTCTGATGCACTGACCAACGTATTGGCGCACAGACCGATGCAATGACCAACGTATTGGCACACTGACTGATGCACTGACCAACGTATTGGCGCACTGACTGATGCACTGACCAAAGTATTGGCGCACAGACTGATGCACTGACCAACGTACTGGCGCACAGACTGATGCACTGACCAAAGTATTGGCGCACAGACTGATACACTGACCAATGTATTGGCGTACAGACTGATGCACTGACCAACGTATTGGCGCACTGACTGATGCACTGACCAATGTATTGGCGCACTGACTGATGCACTGACCAACGTATTGGCGCAGTGACTGATGCACTGACCAACGTATTGGCACACTGACTGATGCACTGACCAAAGTATTGGCGCACTGACTGATGCACTGACCAACGTATTGGCGCACAGACTGATGCACTGACTAACGCATTGGCACACAGACTGATGCACTGACCAAAGTATTGGCGCACAGACTGATGCACTGACCAACGTATTGGTACACAGACTGATGCACTGACCAACGTATTGGCGCACTGACTGATGCAATGACCAAAGTATTGGCGCACAGACTGATGCACTGACCAACGCATTGGCACACTGACTGATGCACTTGCCAACGCATTGGCGCACTGACTGATTCACTGACCAACATATTGGCACACTGTCTGATGCACTGACACACTGGTATACTAACTGATGCACTGGCCAACGCATTGGCTCACTGACTGATGCACTGACCAACGTATTGGCACACTGTCTGATGCACTGACACACTGGCATACTAACTGATGCACTGGCCAACGCATTGGCTCACTGACTGATGCACTGGCCAATGCATTGGCACACTGTCTGATGCACTGACCAAAGTATTGGCGCTCTGACTGATGCACTGACCAACGCATTGGCACACTGACTGATGCACTGGCCAACGCATTGGCACACAGACTGATGCACTGACCAACATATTGGCTCACTGACTGACACACTGACTGACACAGTGGTATACTGACTGATGCACTGGCCAACGCATTGGCACACTGATTGATGCACTGACCAACGTATTGGCACACAGACTGATGCACTGACCAACGCATTGGCTCACTGACTGATGCACTGACCAACGTATTGGCACACTGTCTGATGCACTGACACACTGCTGTACTAACTGATGCACTGGCCAATGCATTGGCTCACTGACTGTTGCACTGGCCAACACATTGGCACACTGTCTGATGCACTGACCAAAGTATTGGCGCACTGACTGATGCACTGACCAATGCATTGGCACACTGACTGATGCACTGACCAACGTATTGGCACACAGACTGATGCACTGACCAAAGTATTGGCACACTGTCTGATGCACTGACCAAAGTATTGGCGCACTGACTGATGCACTGACCTACGCATTGGCGCACTGACTGATGCACTGACCAATGCATTGGCACACCGACTGATGCACTGACCAACATATTGGCACACTGACTGATGCACTGACCAACGCATTGGCGCACTGACTGATGCACTGACCAATGCATTGGCACACTGACTGATGCACTGACCAACATATTGGCACACTGACTGATGCACTGACCAAAGTATTGGCGCACTGACTGATGCACTGACCAACGCATTGGCACACTGACTGATGCACTGACCAAAGTATTGGCACACTGACTGATGCACTGACCAACGTATTGGCGCACCGACTGATGCACTGACCAACGTATTGGCACACTGACTGATGCACTGACCAATGCATTGGCACACTGACTGATGCACTGACCAACGTATTGGCGCACAGAATGATGCACTGACCAATGTATTGGCGCACAGACTGATGCACTGACTGACATACTGGTATGCTGACTGATGCACTGACCAACGCATTGGCACACTGACTGATGCACTGACCAACGCATTGGCACACTGACTGATGCACTGACCAATGTATTGGCACACTGACTGATGCACTGACCAATGCATTGGCACACTGACTGATGCACTGGCCAACGCATTGGCACACTGTCTGATGCACTGACCAAAGTATTGGCACACTGACTGATGCACTGGCCAACGCATTGGCACACTGCCTGATGCACTGACCAAAGTATTGGCGCACTGACTGATGCACTGACCAACGCATTGGCACACTGACTGATGCACTGACCAAAGTATTGGCACACTGAATGATGCACTGACCAACGTATTGGCGCACTGACTGATGCACTGACCAATGCATTGGCACACTGACTGATGCACTGACCAACGTATTGGCGCACTGACTGATGCACTGACTGACACACTGGTAAACTGACTGATGCACTGACCAACGCATTGGCACACTGACTGATGAACTGACCAACGCATTGGCACACTGTCTGATGCACTGGCCAAAGTATTGGCACACTGACTGATGCACTGTCCAACGCATTGGCACACTGACTGATGCACTGACCAACGTATTGGCACACTGACTGATGCACTGACCAATGCATTGGCACACTGACTGATGCACTGACCAACGTATTGGCGCACTGACTGATGCACTGACCAACGCATTGGCACACTGACTGATGCACTGAACAACGCATTGGCACACTGACTGATGAACTGACCAACGCATTGGCACACTGTCTGATGCACTGACCAAAGTATTGGCACACTGACTGATGCACTGTCCAACGCATTGGCACACTGACTGATGCACTGACCAACGCATTGGCACACTGACTGATGCACTGACCAAAGTATTGGCGCACTGACTGATGCACTGACCAATGCATTGGCACACTGTCTGATGCACTGACCAAAGTATAGGCGCACAGACTGATGCACTGACCAAAGTATTGGCGCACTGACTGATGCACTGACCAACATATTGGCGCACTGACTGATGCACTGACCAACGCATTGGCACACTGACTGTTGCACTGACCAACGCATTGGCACACTGACTGATGCACTGGCCAATGCATTGGCACACTGTCTGATGCACTGACCAAAGTATTGGCGCACAGACTGATGCACTGACCAACGCATTGGCACACTGACTGATGCACTGACCAACATATTGGTGCACTGACTGATGCACTGACCAACGTATTGGCGCACTGACTGATGCACTGACCAACGTATTGGCGCACTGACTGATGCACTGACCAACGTATTGGCGCACTGACTGATGCACTGACCAACGCATTGGCACACTGTCTGATGCACTGACCAAAGTATTGGCGCTCTGACTGATGCACTGACCAACGCATTGGCACACTGACTGATGCACTGGCCAACGCATTGGCACACAGACTGATGCACTGACCAACATATTGGCTCACTGACTGACACACTGACTGACACAGTGGTATACTGACTGATGCACTGGCCAACGCATTGGCACACTGATTGATGCACTGACCACCGTATTGGCACACAGACTGATGCACTGACCAACGCATTGGCTCACTGACTGATGCACTGACCAACGTATTGGCACACTGTCTGATGCACTGACACACTGGTGTACTAACTGATGCACTGGCCAATGCATTGGCACACTGACTGTTGCACTGGCCAACACATTGGCACACTGTCTGATGCACTGACCAAAGTATTGGCGCACTGACTGTGCACTGACCAATGCATTGGCACACTGACTGATGCACTGACCAACGTATTGGCACACAGACTGATGCACTGACCAAAGTATTGGCACACTGTCTGATGCACTGACCAAAGTATTGGCGCACTGACTGATGCACTGACCAACGCATTGGCGCACTGACTGATGCACTGACCAATGCATTGGCACACTGACTGATGCACTGACCAACATATTGGCACACTGACTGATGCACTGACCAACGCATTGGCGCACTGACTGATGCACTGACCAATGCATTGGCACACTGACTGATGCACTGACCAACATATTGGCACACTGACTGATGCACCGACCAAAGTATTGGCGCACTGACTGATGCACTGACCAACGCATTGGCACACTGACTGATGCACTGACCAAAGTATTGGCACACTGACTGATGCACTGACCAACGTATTGGCGCACTGACTGATGCACTGACCAACGTATTGGCACACTGACTGATGCACTGACCAATGCATTGGCACACTGACTGATGCACTGACCAACGCATTGGCGCACAGAATGATGCACTGACCAATGTATTGGCGCACAGACTGATGCACTGACTGACATACTGGTATACTGACTGATGCACTGACCAACGCATTGGCACACTGACTGATGCACTGACCAACGCATTGGCACACTGACTGATGCACTGACCAACGCATTGGCACACTGACTGATGCACTGGCCAACGCATTGGCACACTGTCTGATGCACTGACCAAAGTATTGGCACACTGACTGATGCACTGGCCAACGCATTGGCACACTGCCTGATGCACTGACCAAAGTATTGGCGCACTGACTGATGCACTGACCAACGCATTGGCACACTGACTGATGCACTGACCAAAGTATTGGCACACTGAATGATGCACTGACCAACGTATTGGCGCACTGACTGATGCACTGACCAATGCATTGGCAAACTGACTGATGCACTGACCAACGTATTGGCGCACTGACTGATGCACTGACTGACACACTGGTATACTGACTGATGCACTGACCAACGCATTGGCACACTGACTGATGAACTGACCAACGCATTGGCACACTGACTGATGCACTGACCAAAGTATTGGCTCACTGACTGATGCACTGACCAACGTATTGGCGCACTGACTGATGCACTGACCAACGTATTGGCACACTGACTGATGCACTGACCAATGCATTGGCACACTGACTGATGCACTGACCAACGCATTGGCGCACAGAATGATGCACTGACCAATGTATTGGCGCACAGACTGATGCACTGACTGACATACTGGTATACTGACTGATGCACTGACCAACGCATTGGCACACTGACTGATGCACTGACCAACGCATTGGCACACTGACTGATGCACTGACCAACGCATTGGCACACTGACTGATGCACTGGCCAACGCATTGGCACACTGTCTGATGCACTGACCAAAGTATTGGCACACTGACTGATGCACTGGCCAACGCATTGGCACACTGCCTGATGCACTGACCAAAGTATTGGCGCACTGACTGATGCACTGACCAACGCATTGGCACACTGACTGATGCACTGACCAAAGTATTGGCACACTGAATGATGCACTGACCAACGTATTGGCGCACTGACTGATGCACTGACCAATGCATTGGCAAACTGACTGATGCACTGACCAACGTATTGGCGCACTGACTGATGCACTGACTGACACACTGGTATACTGACTGATGCACTGACCAACGCATTGGCACACTGACTGATGAACTGACCAACGCATTGGCACACTGTCTGATGCACTGGCCAAAGTATTGGCACACTGAGTGATGCACTGTCCAACGCATTGGCACACTGACTGATGCACTGACCAACGTATTGGCACACTGACTGATGCACTGACCAATGCATTGGCACACTGACTGATGCACTGACCAATGTATTGGCGCACTGACTGATGCACTGACCAACGCATTGGCACACTGACTGTTGCACTGACCAACGCATTGGCACACTGACTGATGCACTGGCCAATGCATTGGCACACTGTCTGATGCACTGACCAATGTATTGGCGCACAGACTGATGCACTGACCAACGCATTGGCACACTGACTTATGCACTGAACAACGCATTGGCACACTGACTGATGAACTGACCAACGCATTGGCACACTGTCTGATGCACTGACCAAAGTATTGGCACACTGACTGATGCACTGTCCAACGCATTGGCACACTGACTGATGCACTGACCAACGCATTGGCACACTGACTGATGCACTGGCCAACGCATTGGCACACTGTCTGATGCACTGACCAAAGTATTGGCGCACTGACTGATGCACTGACCAATGCATTGGCACACTGTCTGATGCACTGACCAAAGTATAGGCGCACAGACTGATGCACTGACCAAAGTATTGGCGCACTGACTGATGCACTGACCAACGTATTGGCGCACTGACTGATGCACTGACCAACGCATTGGCACACTGACTGTTGCACTGACCAACGCATTGGCACACTGACTGATGCACTGACCAAAGTATTGGCGCACAGACTGATGCACTGACCAACGCATTGGCACACTGACTGATGCACTGACCAACATATTGGTGCACTGACTGATGCACTGACCAACGTATTGGCGCACTGACTGATGCACTGACCAACGTATTGGCGCACTGACTGATGCACTGTCCAACGTATTGGCGCACTGACTGATGCACTGACCAACGCATTGGCACACTGTCTGATGCACTGACCAACGTATTGGCGCACAGACTGATGCAATGACCAACGTATTGGCACACTGACTGATGCACTGACCAACGTATTGGCGCACTGACTGATGCACTGACCAAAGTATTGGCTCACAGACTGATGCACTGACCAACGTATTGGCGCACAGACTGATGCACTGACCAAAGTATTGGCGCACAGACTGATGCACTGACCAATGTATTGGCGTACAGACTGATGCACTGACCAACGTATTGGCGCACTGACTGATGCACTGACCAATGTATTGGCGCACTGACTGATGCACTGACCAACGTATTGGCGCAGTGACTGATGCACTGACCAACGTATTGGCACACTGACTGATGCACTGACCAAAGTATTGGCGCACTGACTGATGCACTGACCAACGTATTGGCGCACAGACTGATGCACTGACTAACGCATTGGCACACAGACTGATGCACTGACCAAAGTATTGGCGCACAGACTGATGCACTGACCAACGTATTGGTGCACAGACTGATGCACTGACCAACGTATTGGCGCACTGACTGATGCACTGACCAAAGTATTGGCGCACAGACTGATTCACTGACCAACGCATTGGCACACTGACTGATGCACTTGCCAACGCATTGGCACACTGACTGATGCACTGACCAACGCATTGGCACACTGTCTGATGCACTGACCAACGTATTGTCACACTGACTGATGCACTGACCAACGTATTGGCGCACTGACTGATTCACTGACCAACATATTGGCACACTGTCTGATGCACTGACACACTGGTATACTAACTGATGCACTGGCCAACGCATTGGCTCACTGACTGATGCACTGACCAACGTATTGGCACACTGTCTGATGCACTGACACACTGGCATACTAACTGATGCACTGGCCAACGCATTGGCTCACTGACTGATGCACTGGCCAATGCATTGGCACACTGTCTGATGCACTGACCAAAGTATTGGCGCTCTGACTGATGCACTGACCAACGCATTGGCACACTGACTGATGCACTGGCCAACGCATTGGCACACAGACTGATGCACTGACCAACATATTGGCTCACTGACTGACACACTGACTGACACAGTGGTATACTGACTGATGCACTGGCCAACTCATTGGCACACTGATTGATGCACTGACCAACGTATTGGCACACAGACTGATGCACTAACCAACGCATTGGCTCACTGACTGATGCACTGACCAACGTATTGGCACACTGTCTGATGCACTGACACACTGGTGTACTAACTGATGCACTGGCCAATGCATTGGCTTACTGACTGTTGCACTGGCCAACACATTGGCACACTGTCTGATGCACTGACCAAAGTATTGGCGCACTGACTTATGCACTGACCAACGCATTGGCGCACTGACTGATGCACTGACCAATGCATTGGCACACTGACTGATGCACTGACCAACGTATTGGCACACAGACTGATGCACTGACCAAAGTATTGGCACACTGTCTGATGCACTGACCAAAGTATTGGCGCACTGACTGATGCACTGACCAACGCATTGGCGCACTGACTGATGCACTGACGAATGCATTGGCACACTGACTGATGCACTGACCAACATATTGGCACACTGACTGATGCACTGACCAATGCATTGGCGCACTGACTGATGCACTGACCAATGCATTGGCACACTGACTGATGCACTGACCAACATATTGGCACACTGACTGATGCACTGACCAAAGTAATGGCGCACAGACTGTTGCACTGACCAACGTATTGGCACACAGACTCATGAACTGACCAACGTATTGGCACACAGACTGATGCACTGACCAAAGTATTGGCACACAGACTGATGCACTTACCAACGTATTGGCACACAGACTGATGCACTGACCAAAGTATTGGCACACAGACTGATGCACTGACCAAAGTATTGGCACACTGACTGATGCCCTGACCGAAGTATTTGCTCACTGACTGACACACTGAGTGACACACTGGTATACTGACTGATGCACTGACCAACGTATTGGCTCACTGACTGCTGCACTGGCCAACGTATTGGCACACAGACTGATGCTCTGACCAAAAATATTGGCACACTGACTGATGCACTGAGCAATGCATTGTCACACAGACTGATGCACTGACCAACGTATTGGCACACTGACTGATGCACTGGCCAACGCATTGGTACACTGACTGATGCACTGACCAATGCATTGGCACACTGACTGATGCACTGACTGACGTATTGGCTCACTGACTGACACACTGACTGACACACTGGTATACTGACTGATGCACTGACCAACGTATTGGCACACTGACTGATGCACTGACCAAAGTATTGGCGCACTGACTGATGCACTGACCAACGCATTGGCACACTGTCTGATGCACTGACCAGCGCATTGGCACACAGACTGATGCACTGACCAAAGTATTGGCGCACTGACTGATGCACTGACCAACGCATTGGCGCACTGTCTGATGCACTGACCACCGCAGTGGCGCACTGTCTGATGCACTGACCACCGCATTGATGCACTGAATGTCGCACTGGCCGTCGCATTGGCACACTGGCTGATGCACTGACCAACACACTGGCATACTGACTGATGCACTGACCAACACATTGGCGCACAGACTGATGCATTGACCACCGCAGTGGCGCACTGTCTGATGCACTGACCACCGCATTGATGCACTGAATGTCGCACTGGCCGTCGCATTGGCACACTGGCTGATGCACTGACCAACACACTGGCATACTGACTGATGCACTGACCAACACATTGGCGCACAGACTGATGCACTGGCCAATGCATTGGCACACTGACTGTTGCACTGGCCAACACATTGGCACACTGACTAATGCACTGACCAAAGTATTGGCACACTGACTGATGCACTGACCTACGCATTGGCACACTGACTGATGCACTGGCCAACGCATTGGCACACTGTCTGATGCACTGACCAAAGTATTGGCGCACTGACTGATGCACTGGCCAACGCATTGGCACACTGTCTGATGCACTGACCAAAGTATTGGCACACTGACTGATGCACTGGCCAACGCATTGGCACACTGCCTGATGCACTGACCAAAGTGTTGGCACACTGACTGATGCACTGACCAACGTATTGGCGCCCTGACTGATGCACTGACCAATGCATTGGCACACTGACTGATGCACTGACCAACGTATTGGCGCACTGACTGATGCACTGACTGACACACTGGTATACTGACTGATGCACTGACCAACGCATTGGCACACTGACTGATGCACTGACCAACGCATTGGCACACTGACTGATGCACTGACCAAAGTATTGGCACACTGACTGATGCACTGTCCAACGCATTGGCACACTGACTGATGCACTGGCCAACGCATTGGCACACTGTCTGATGCACTGACCAAAGTATTGGCGCACTGACTGATGCACTGACCAACGCATTGGCACACTGTCTGATGCACTGACCAAAGTATTGGCGCACAGACTGATGCACTGACCAACGTATTGGCGCACTGACTGATGCACTGACCAACGTATTGGCGCACTGACTGATGCACTGACCAACGCATTGGCACACTGACTGATGCACTGACCAATGCATTGGCACACTGACTGATGCACTGGCCAACGCATTGGCACACTGTCTGATGCACTGACCAAAGTATTGGCACACTGACTGATGCACTGTCCAACGCATTGGCACACTGACTGATGCACTGACCAACGCATTGGCACACTGACTGATGCACTGGCCAACGCATTGGCACACTGTCTGATGCACTGACCAAAGTATTGGCGCACTGACTGATGCACTGACCAACGCATTGGCACACTGTCTGATGCACTGACCAAAGTATTGGCGCACAGATTGATGCACTGACCAACGTATTGGCACAATGACTGATGCACTTGCCAATGCATTGGCACACTGACTGATGCACTGACCAACGCATTGGCACACTGTCTGATGCACTGACTGACGCATTGACGCAGTGACTGACGCACTGACCGACAAAATGACCGACGCATTGGGCGACGCATTGGGCGACGCATTGGCGCACTGACTAACGCATTGACCAATGATGCACAGACTGATGCACTGACCAACATATTGGCGCACTGACTGATGCACTGACCAACATATTGGCGCACAGACTGATGCACTGACCAACATATCGGCGCACAGACTGATGCACTGACCAACGTATTGGTGCACAGACTGATGCACTGACCAACATATTGGCGCACTGACTGATGCACTGACCAACGTATTGGCGCACAGACTGATGCACTGACCAACATATCGGCGCACAGACTGATGCACTGACCAACACATTGGCACACTGACTGATGCACTGACCAACGTATTGGCGCACAGTCTGATGCACTGACCAACGCATTGGCACACTGACTGATGCACTGACCAACATATCGGCGCACAGACTGATGCAATGACCAACGCATTGGCACACTGACTGATGCACTGACCAACGTATTGGCTCACAGTCTGATGCACTGACCAACGCATTGGCACACTGTCTGATGCACTGACCAACGCATTGGCGCACTGACTGATGCACTGACTGACTCATTGGCACACTGACTGATGCACTGACTGACACACTGGTATACTTACTGATGCACTGACCACGCATTGGCACACTGACTGATGCACTGACCAACGCATTGGCGTACTGACTGATGCATTGACCAAAGTATTGGCGCACAGACTGATGCACTGACCAACGCATTGGCGCACTGACTGACATACTGGCGCACTGACTGATGCACTGACCAAAGTATTGGCACACTGACTGATGCACTGACCAAAGTATTGGCGCACTGACTGATGCACTGACCAACGCATTGGCACACTGACTGATGCACTGACCAAAGTATTGGCACACTGACTGATGCACTGACCAACGTATTGGCGCACTGACTGATGCACTGGCCAACGTATTGGCACACTGACTGATGCACTGACCAATGCATTGGTACACTGACTGATGCACTCACCAACGTATTGGCGCACAGAATGATGCACTGACCAATGTATTGGCGCACAGACTGATGCACTGACCAATGTATTGGCACACTGACTGATGCACTGACCAATGCATTGGCACACTGCCTGATGCACTGACCAAAGTATTGGCGCACTGACTGATGCACTGACCAACGCATTGGCACACTGACTGATGCACTGACCAACGCATTGGCACACTGACTGATGCACTGACCAAAGTATTGGCACACTGACTGATGCACTGACCAACGCATTGGCACACTGACTGATGCACTGGCCAACGCATTGGCACACTGTCTGATGCACTGACCAAAGTATTGGCACACTGACTGATGCACTGGCCAACGCATTGGCACACTGCCTGATGCACTGACCAAAGTATTGGCGCACTGACTGATGCACTGACCAACGCATTGGCACACTGACTGATGCACTGACCAAAGTATTGGCACACTGAATGATGCACTGACCAACGTATTGGCGCACTGACTGATGCACTGACCAATGCATTGGCACACTGACTGATGCACTGACCAACGTATTGGCGCACTGACTGATGCACTGACTGACACACTGGTATACTGACTGATGCACTGACCAACGCATTGGCACACTGACTGATGAACTGACCAACGCATTGGCACACTGTCTGATGCACTGACCAAAGTATTGGCACACTGACTGATGCACTGTCCAACGCATTGGCACACTGACTGATGCACTGACCAACGTATTGGCACACTGACTGATGCACTGACCAATGCATTGGCACACTGACTGATGCACTGACCAACGTTTTGGCGCACTGACTGATGCACTGACTGACACACTGGTATACTGACTGATGCACTGAACAACGCATTGGCACACTGACTGATGCACTGACCAACGCATTGGCACACTGACTGAAGCACTGACCAACGCATTGGCACACTGACTGATGCACTGACCAACGTATTGGCGCACAGACTGATGCACTGACCAACATATTGGCGCACTGACTGATGCACTGACCAACGTATTGGCGCACTGACTGATGCACTGACCAAAGTATTGGCGCAGAGACTGATGCACTTACCAACGCATTGGTGCACAGACTGATGCACTGACCAACGCATTGGCACACTGACTGATGAACTGACCAACGCATTGGCACACTGACTGATGCACTGACCAACGTATTGGCACACTGACTGATGCACTGACCAAAGTATTGGCACACTGACTGATGCACTGTCCAACGCATTGGCACACTGACTGATGCACTGACCAACGCATTGGCACACTGACTGATGCACTGGCCAACGCATTGGCACACTGTCTGATGCACTGACCAAAGTATTGGCGCACTGACTGATGCACTGACCAATGCATTGGCACACTGTCTGATGCACTGACCAACGTATTGGCACACTGACTGATGCACTGGCCAACGCATTGGCACACTGTCTGATGCACTGACCAAAGTATTGGCGCACTGACTGATGCACTGACCAATGCATTGGCACACTGTCTGATGCACTGACCAACGCATTGTCTCACTGACTGATGCACTGACCAACGCATTGGCACACTGTCTGATGCACTGACCAAAGTATAGGCGCACAGACTGATGCACTGACCAAAGTATTGGCGCACTGACTGATGCACTGACCAACGTATTGGCGCACTGACTGATGCACTGACCAACGCATTGGCACACTGACTGTTGCACTGACCAACGCATTGGCACACTGACTGATGCACTGGCCAATGCATTGGCACACTGTCTGATGCACTGACCAAAGTATTGGCGCACAGACTGATGCACTGACCAACGCATTGGCACACTGACTGATGCACTGACCAACATATTGGTGCACTGACTGATGCACTGACCAACGTATTGGCGCACTGACTGATGCACTGACCAACGTATTGGCGCACTGACTGATGCACTGACCAACGTATTGGCGCACTGACTGATGCACTGACCAACGCATTGGCACACTGTCTGATGCACTGACCAACGTATTGGCGCACAGACTGATGCAATGACCAACGTATTGGCACACTGACTGATGCACTGACCAACGTATTGGCGCACTGACTGATGCACTGACCAAAGTATTGGCGCACAGACTGATGCACTGACCAACGTATTGGCGCACAGACTGATGCACTGACCAAAGTATTGGCGCACAGACTGATGCACTGACCAATGTATTGGCGTACAGACTGATGCACTGACCAACGTATTGGCGCACTGACTGATGCACTGACCAATGTATTGGCGCACTTACTGATGCACTGACCAACGTATTGTCGCAGTGACTGATGCACTGACCAACGTATTGGCACACTGACTGATGCACTGACCAAAGTATTGGCGCACTGACTGATGCACTGACCAACGTATTGGCGCACAGACTGATGCACTGACTAACGCATTGGCACACAGACTGATGCACTGACCAAAGTATTGGCGCACAGACTGATGCACTGACCAACGTATTGGTGCACAGACTGATGCACTGACCAACGTATTGGCGCACTGACTGATGCACTGACCAACGCATTGGCGCACTGACTGACATACTGGCGCACTGACTGATGCACTGACCAAAGTATTGGCACACTGACTGATGCACTGACCAAAGTATTGGCGCACTGACTGATGCACTGACCAACGTATTGGCGCACTGACTGATGCACTGACCAACGCATTGGCACACTGACTGTTGCACTGACCAACGCATTGGCACACTGACTGATGCACTGGCCAATGCATTGGCACACTGTCTGATGCACTGACCAAAGTAATGGCGAACAGACTGTTGCACTGACCAACGTATTGGCACACAGACTCATGAACTGACCAACGTATTGGCACACAGACTGATGCACTGACCAAAGTATTGGCACACAGACTGATGCACTTACCAACGTATTGGCACACAGACTGATGCACTGACCAAAGTATTGGCACACAGACTGATGCACTGACCAAAGTATTGGCACACTGTCTGATGCACTGACCAAAGTATTGGCGCACTGACTGATGCACTGGCCAACGCATTGGCACACTGTCTGATGCACTGACCAAAGTATTGGCACACTGACTGATGCACTGGCCAACGCATTGGCACACTGCCTGATGCACTGACCAATGTATTGGCGCACTGACTTATGCACTGACCCACGCATTGGCACACTGACTGATGCACTGACCAACGTATTGGCTCACTGACTGCTGCACTGGCCAACGTATTGGCACACAGACTGATGCTCTGACCAAAAATATTGGCACACTGACTGATGCACTGAGCAATGCATTGGCACACAGACTGATGCACTGACCAACGTATTGGCACACTGACTGATGCACTGGCCAACGCATTGGTACACTGACTGATGCACTGACCAATGCATTGGCACACTGACTGATGCACTGACTGACGTATTGGCTCACTGACTGACACACTGACTGACACACTGGTATACTGACTGATGCACTGACCAACGTATTGGCACACTGACTGATGCACTGACCAAAGTATTGGCGCACTGACTGATGCACTGACCAACGCATTGGCACACTGTCTGATGCACTGACCAGCGCATTGGCACACAGACTGATGCACTGACCAAAGTATTGGCGCACTGACTGATGCACTGACCAACGCATTGGCGCACTGTCTGATGCACTGACCACCGCAGTGGCGCACTGTCTGATGCACTGACCACCGCATTGATGCACTGAATGTCGCACTGGCCGTCGCATTGGCACACTGGCTGATGCACTGACCAACACACTGGCATACTGACTGATGCACTGACCAACACATTGGCGCACAGACTGATGCACTGACCAACGCATTGGCGCACTGACTGACATACTGGCGCTCTGACTAATGCACTGACCAAAGTATTGGCACACTGACTGATGCACTGACCTACGCATTGGCACACTGACTGATGCACTGGCCAACGCATTGGCACACTGTCTGATGCACTGACCAAAGTATTGGCGCACTGACTGATGCACTGGCCAACGCATTGGCACACTGTCTGATGCACTGACCAAAGTATTGGCACACTGACTGATGCACTGGCCAACGCATTGGCACACTGCCTGATGCACTGACCAATGTATTGGAGCACTGACTTATGCACTGACCCACGCATTGGCACACTGACTGATGCACTGACCAACGTATTGGCGCCCTGACTGATGCACTGACCAATGCATTGGCACACTGACTGATGCACTGACCAACGTATTGGCGCACTGACTGATGCACTGACTGACACACTGGTATACTGACTGATGCACTGACCAACGCATTGGCACACTGACTGATGCACTGACCAACGCATTGGCACACTGACTGATGCACTGACCAAAGTATTGGCACACTGACTGATGCACTGTCCAACGCATTGGCACACTGACTGATGCACTGGCCAACGCATTGGCACACTGTCTGATGCACTGACCAAAGTATTGGCGCACTGACTGATGCACTGACCAACGCATTGGCACACTGTCTGATGCACTGACCAAAGTATTGGCGCACAGACTGATGCACTGACCAACGTATTGGCGCACTGACTGATGCACTGACCAACGTATTGGCGCACTGACTGATGCACTGACCAACGCATTGGCACACTGACTGATGCACTGACCAATGCATTGGCACACTGACTGATGCACTGGCCAACGCATTGGCACACTGTCTGATGCACTGACCAAAGTATTGGCACACTGACTGATGCACTGTCCAACGCATTGGCACACTGACTGATGCACTGACCAACGCATTGGCACACTGACTGATGCACTGGCCAACGCATTGGCACACTGTCTGATGCACTGACCAAAGTATTGGCGCACTGACTGATGCACTGACCAACGCATTGGCACACTGTCTGATGCACTGACCAAAGTATTGGCGCACAGATTGATGCACTGACCAACGTATTGGCGCACTGACTGATGCACTGACTGACTCATTGGCGCACTGACTGATGCACTGACTGACTCATTGACGCAGTGACTGATGCACTGACTGACGCATTGACGCAGTGACTGACGCACTGACCGACAAAATGACCGACGCATTGGGCGACGCATTGGGCGACGCATTGGCGCACTGACTAACGCATTGACCAATGATGCACAGACTGATGCACTGACCAACGCATTGACATTCTGACTGATGCCTGACTGACTCATAGGCGCACTGACTGAAGCATTGACGCAGTGACTGACGCACTGACATACAAAATGACCGACGCATTGGGCGACACATTGGGCGACACATTGGCGCACTGACTAACGCATTGACCAATGATGCACAGACTGATGCACTGACCAACGCATTGGCACACTGACTGATGCACTGACCAACGTATTGGCGCACTGACTGATGCACTGACCAACGTATTGGCGCACAGACTGATGCACTGACCAACATATCGGCGCACAGACTGATGCACTGACCAACGCATTGGCGCACAGACTGATGCACTGACGAACATATTGGCGCACTGACTGATGCACTGACCAACATATTGGCGCACAGACTGATGCACTGACCAACATATCGGCGCACAGACTGATGCACTGACCAACGTATTGGTGCACAGACTGATGCACTGACCAACAAATTGGCGCACTGACTGATGCACTGACCAACGTATTGGCGCACAGACTGATGCACTGACCAACATATCGGCGCACAGACTGATGCACTGACCAACGCATTGGCACACTGACTGATGCACTGACCAACGTATTGGCGCACAGTCTGATGCACTGACCAACGCATTGGCACACTGACTGATGCACTGACCAACATATCGGCGCACAGACTGATGCAATGACCAACGCATTGGCACACTGACTGATGCACTGACCAACGTATTGGCTCACAGTCTGATGCACTGACCAACGCATTGGCACACTGTCTGATGCACTGACCAACGCATTGGCGCACTGACTGATGCACTGACTGACTCATTGGCACACTGACTGATGCACTGACTGACACACTGGTATACTTACTGATGCACTGACCACGCATTGGCACACTGACTGATGCACTGACCAACGCATTGGCGTACTGACTGATGCACTGACCAAAGTATTGGCGCACAGACTGATGCACTGACCAACGCATTGGCGCACTGACTGACATACTGGCGCACTGACTGATGCACTGACCAAAGTATTGGCACACTGACTGATGCACTGACCAAAGTATTGGCGCACTGACTGATGCACTGACCAACGCATTGGCACACTGACTGATGCACTGACCAAAGTATTGGCACACTGACTGATGCACTGACCAACGTATTGGCGCACTGACTGATGCACTGACCAACGTATTGGCACACTGACTGATGCACTGACCAATGCATTGGTACACTGACTGATGCACTCACCAACGTATTGGCGCACAGAATGATGCACTGACCAATGTATTGGCGCACAGACTGATGCACTGACCAATGTATTGGCACACTGACTGATGCACTGACCAACGCATTGGCACACTGCCTGATGCACTGACCAAAGTATTGGCGCACTGACTGATGCACTGACCAACGCATTGGCACACTGACTGATGCACTGACCAACGTATTGGCACACTGACTGATGCACTGACCAAAGTATTGGCACACTGACTGATGCACTGACCAACGCATTGGCACACTGACTGATGCACTGGCCAACGCATTGGCACACTGTCTGATGCACTGACCAAAGTATTGGCACACTGACTGATGCACTGGCCAACGCATTGGCACACTGCCTGATGCACTGACCAAAGTATTGGCGCACTGACTGATGCACTGACCAACGCATTGGCACACTGACTGATGCACTGACCAAAGTATTGGCACACTGAATGATGCACTGACCAACGTATTGGCGCACTGACTGATGCACTGACCAATGCATTGGCACACTGACTGATGCACTGACCAACGTATTGGCGCACTGACTGATGCACTGACTGACACACTGGTATACTGACTGATGCACTGACCAACGCATTGGCACACTGACTGATGAACTGACCAACGCATTGGCACACTGTCTGATGCACTGACCAAAGTATTGGCACACTGACTGATGCACTGTCCAACGCATTGGCACACTGACTGATGCACTGACCAACGTATTGGCACACTGACTGATGCACTGACCAATGCATTGGCACACTGACTGATGCACAGACCAACGTATTGGCGCACTGACTGATGCACTGACTGACACACTGGTATACTGACTGATGCACTGAACAACGCATTGGCACACTGACTGATGCACTGACCAACGCATTGGCACACTGACTGATGCACTGACCAACGCATTGGCACACTGACTGATGCACTGACCAAAGTATTGGCACACTGACTGATGCACTGTCCAACGCATTGGCACACTGACTGATGCACTGACCAACGCATTGGCACACTGACTGATGCACTGGCCAACGCATTGGCACACTGTCTGATGCACTGACCAAAGTATTGGCGCACTGACTGATGCATTGGCACACTGTCTGATGCACTGACCAAAGTATAGGCGCACAGACTGATGCACTGACCAAAGTATTGGCGCACTGACTGATGCACTGACCAACGTATTGGCGCACTGACTGATGCACTGACCAACGCATTGGCACAATGACTGATGCACTTGCCAATGCATTGGCACACTGACTGATGCACTGACCAACGCATTGGCACACTGTCTGATGCACTGACCAACGTATTGGCACACTGACTGATGCACTGACCAACGCATTGGCGTACTGACTGATGCACTGACCAAAGTATTGGCGCACAGACTGATGCACTGACCAACGCATTGGCGCACTGACTGACATACTGGCGCACTGACTGATGCACTGACCAAAGTATTGGCACACTGACTGATGCACTGACCAAAGTATTGGCGCACTGACTGATGCACTGACCAATGCATTGGCACACTGTCTGATGCACTGACCAAAGTATAGGCGCACAGACTGATGCACTGACCAAAGTATTGGCGCACTGACTGGTGCACTGACCAACGTATTGGCGCACTGAATGATGCACTGACCAACGCATTGGCACACTGACTGTTGCACTGACCAACGCATTGGCACACTGACTGATGCACTGGCCAATGCATTGGCACACTGTCTGATGCACTGACCAAAGTAATGGCGCACAGACTGTTGCACTGACCAACGTATTGGCGCACAGACTCATGAACTGACCAACGTATTGGCACACAGACTGATACACTGACCAAAGTATTGGCACACAGACTGATGCACTTACCAACGTATTGGCACACAGACTGATGCACTGACCAAAGTATTGGCACACAGACTGATGCACTGACCAAAGTATTGGCACACTGACTGATGCCCTGACCGAAGTATTTGCTCACTGACTGACACACTGAGTGACACACTGGTATACTGACTGATGCACTGACCAACGTATTGGCTCACTGACTGCTGCACTGGCCAACGTATTGGCACACAGACTGATGCTCTGACCAAAAATATTGGCACACTGACTGATGCACTGAGCAATGCATTGGCACACAGACTGATGCACTGACCAACGTATTGGCACACTGACTGATGCACTGGCCAACGCATTGGTACACTGACTGATGCACTGACCAATGCATTGGCACACTGACTGATGCACTGACTGACGTATTGGCTCACTGACTGACACACTGACTGACACACTGGTATACTGACTGATGCACTGACCAACGTATTGGCACACTGACTGATGCACTGACCAAAGTATTGGCGCACTGACTGATGCACTGACCAACGCATTGGCACACTGTCTGATGCACTGACCAGCGCATTGGCACACAGACTGATGCACTGACCAAAGTATTGGCGCACTGACTGATGCACTGACCAACGCATTGGCGCACTGTCTGATGCACTGACCACCGCAGTGGCGCACTGTCTGATGCACTGACCACCGCATTGATGCACTGAATGTCGCACTGGCCGTCGCATTGGCACACTGGCTGATGCACTGACCAACACACTGGCATACTGACTGATGCACTGACCAACACATTGGCGCACAGACTGATGCACTGACCAACGCATTGGCGCACTGACTGATATACTGGCGCTCTGACTAATGCACTGACCAAAGTATTGGCACACTGACTGATGCACTGACCTACGCATTGGCACACTGACTGATGCACTGGCCAACGCATTGGCACACTGTCTGATGCACTGACCAAAGTATTGGCGCACTGACTGATGCACTGGCCAACGCATTGGCACACTGTCTGATGCACTGACCAAAGTATTGGCACACTGACTGATGCACTGGCCAACGCATTGGCACACTGCCTGATGCACTGACCAATGTATTGGCGCACTGACTTATGCACTGACCCACGCATTGGCACACTGACTGATGCACTGACCAAAGTATTGGCACACTGACTGATGCACAGACCAACGTATTGGCGCCCTGACTGATGCACTGACCAATGCATTGGCACACTGACTGATGCACTGACCAACGTATTGGCGCACTGACTGATGCACTGACTGACACACTGGTATACTGACTAATGCACTGACCAACGCATTGGCACACTGACTGATGCACTGACCAACGCATTGGCACACTGACTGATGCACTGACCAAAGTATTGGCACACTGACTGATGCACTGTCCAACGCATTGGCACACTGACTGATGCACTGGCCAACGCATTGGCACACTGTCTGATGCTCTGACCAAAGTATTGGCGCACTGACTGATGCACTGACCAACGCATTGGCACACTGTCTGATGCACTGACCAAAGTATTGGCGCACAGACTGATGCACTGACCAACGTATTGGCGCACTGACTGATGCACTGACCAATGTATTGGCGCACTGACTGATGCACTGACCAACGCATTGGCACACTGACTGATGCACTGACCAATGCATTGGCACACTGACTGATGCACTGGCCAACGCATTGGCACACTGTCTGATGCACTGACCAAAGTATTGGCACACTGACTGATGCACTGTCCAACGCATTGGCACACTGACTGATGCACTGACCAAAGTATTGGCGCACTGACTGATGCACTGACCAACGCATTGGCACACTGTCTGATGCACTGACCAAAGTATTGGCGCACAGATTGATGCACTGACCAACGTATTGGCGCACTGACTGATGCACTGACTGACTCATTGGCGCACTGACTGATGCACTGACTGACTCATTGACGCAGTGACTGATGCACTGACTGACGCATTGACGCAGTGACTGACGCACTGACCGAAAAAATGACCGACGCATTGGGCGACGCATTGGGCGACGCATTGGCGCACTGACTAACGCATTGACCAATGATGCACTGACTGATGCACTGACCAACGCATTGTCACTCTGACTGATGCCTGACTGACTCATAGGTGCACTGACTGAAGCATTGACGCAGTGACTGACGCACTGACCGACAAAATGACCGACGCATTGGGCGACACATTGGGCGACGCATTGGCGCACTGACTAACGCATTGACCAATGATGCACAGACTGATGCACTGACCAACGCATTGGCACACTGACTGATGCACTGACCAACGTATTGGCGCACTGACTGATGCACTGACCAACGTATTGGCGCACAGACTGATGCACTGACCAACATATCGGCGCACAGACTGATGCACTGACCAACGCATTGGCGCACAGACTGATGCACTGACCAACATATTGGCGCACTGACTGATGCACTGACCAACATATTGGCGCACAGACTGATGCACTGACCAACATATCGGCGCACAGACTGATGCACTGACCAACGTATTGGTGCACAGACTGATGCACTGACCAACATATTGGCGCACTGACTGATGCACTGACCAACGCATTGGCACACTGACTGATGCACTGACCAACGTATTGGCGCACAGTCTGATGCACTGACCAACGCATTGGCACACTGACTGATGCACTGACCAACATATCGGCGCACAGACTGATGCAATGACCAACGCATTGGCACACTGACTGATGCACTGACCAACGTATTGGCTCACAGTCTGATGCACTGACCAACGCATTGGCACACTGTCTGATGCACTGACCAACGCATTGGCGCACTGACTGATGCACTGACTGACTCATTGGCACACTGACTGATGCACTGACTGACACACTGGTATACTTACTGATGCACTGACCACGCATTGGCACACTGACTGATGCACTGACCAACGCATTGGCGTACTGACTGATGCACTGACCAAAGTATTGGCGCGCAGACTGATGCACTGACCAACGCATTGGCGCACTGACTGACATACTGGCGCACTGACTGATGCACTGACCAAAGTATTGGCACACTGACTGATGCACTGACCAAAGTATTGGCGCACTGACTGATGCACTGACCAACGCATTGGCACACTGACTGATGCACTGACCAATGCATTGGTACACTGACTGATGCACTCACCAACGTATTGGCGCACAGAATGATGCACTGACCAATGTATTGGCGCACAGACTGATGCACTGACCAATGTATTGGCACACTGACTGATGCACTGACCAACGCATTGGCACACTGCCTGATGCACTGACCAAAGTATTGGCGCACTGACTGATGCACTGACCAACGCATTGGCACACTGACTGATGCACTGACCAATGCATTGGCACACTGACTGATGCACTGACCAACGTATTGGCGCACTGACTGATGCACTGACTGACACACTGGTATACTGACTGATGCACTGAACAACGCATTGGCACACTGACTGATGAACTGACCAACGCATTGGCACACTGACTGATGCACTGACCAAAGTATTGGCACACTGACTGATGCACTGTCCAACGCATTGGCACACTGACTGATGCACTGACCAACGCATTGGCACACTGACTGATGCACTGGCCAACGCATTGGCACACTGTCTGACGCACTGACCAAAGTATTGGCGCACTGACTGATGCACTGACCAATGCATTGGCACACTGTCTGATGCACTGACCAAAGTATAGGCGCACAGACTGATGCACTGACCAAAGTATTGGCGCACTGACTGATGCACTGACCAACGTATTGGCGCACTGACTGATGCACTGACCAACGCATTGGCACAATGACTGATGCACTTGCCAATGCATTGGCACACTGACTGATGCACTGACCAACGCATTGGCACACTGTCTGATGCACTGACCAACGTATTGGCACACTGACTGATGCACTGACCAACGCATTGGCGTACTGACTGATGCACTGACCAAAGTATTGGCGCACAGACTGATGCACTGACCAACGCATTGGCGCACTGACTGACATACTGGCGCACTGACTGATGCACTGACCAAAGTATTGGCACACTGACTGATGCACTGACCAAAGTATTGGCGCACTGACTGATGCACTGACCAATGCATTGGCACACTGTCTGATGCACTGACCAAAGTATAGGCGCACAGACTGATGCACTGACCAAAGTATTGGCGCACTGACTGGTGCACTGACCAACGTATTGGCGCACTGAATGATGCACTGACCAACGCATTGGCACACTGACTGTTGCACTGACCAACGCATTGGCACACTGACTGATGCACTGGCCAATGCATTGGCACACTGTCTGATGCACTGACCAAAGTAATGGCGCACAGACTGTTGCACTGACCAACGTATTGGCGCACAGACTCATGAACTGACCAACGTATTGGCACACAGACTGATGCACTGACCAAAGTATTGGCACACAGACTGATGCACTTACCAACGTATTGGCACACAGACTGATGCACTGACCAAAGTATTGGCACACAGACTGATGCACTGACCAAAGTATTGGCACACTGACTGATGCCCTGACCGAAGTATTTGCTCACTGACTGACACACTGAGTGACACACTGGTATACTGACTGATGCACTGACCAACGTATTGGCTCACTGACTGCTGCATTGGCCAACGTATTGGCACACAGACTGATGCTCTGACCAAAAATATTGGCACACTGACTGATGCACTGAGCAATGCATTGGCACACAGACTGATGCACTGACCAACGTATTGGCACACTGACTGATGCACTGGCCAACGCATTGGTACACTGACTGATGCACTGACCAATGCATTGGCACACTGACTGATGCACTGACTGACGTATTGGCTCACTGACTGACACACTGGTATACTGACTGATGCACTGACCAACGTATTGGCACACTGACTGACACACTGGTATACTGACTGATGCACTGACCAACGTATTGGCACACTGACTGATGCACTGACCAAAGTATTGGCGCACTGACTGATGCACTGACCAACGCATTGGCACACTGTCTGATGCACTGACCAGCGCATTGGCACACAGACTGATGCACTGACCAAAGTATTGGCGCACTGACTGATGCACTGACCAACGCATTGGCGCACTGTCTGATGCACTGACCACCGCAGTGGCGCACTGTCTGATGCACTGACCACCGCATTGATGCACTGAATGTCGCACTGGCCGTCGCATTGGCACACTGGCTGATGCACTGACCAACACACTGGCATACTGACTGATGCACTGACCAACACATTGGCGCACAGACTGATGCACTGACCAACGCATTGGCGCACTGACTGACATACTGGCGCTCTGACTAATGCACTGACCAAAGTATTGGCACACTGACTGATGCACTGACCTACGCATTGGCACACTGACTGATGCACTGGCCAACGCATTGGCACACTGTCTGATGCACTGACCAAAGTATTGGCGCACTGACTGATGCACTGGCCAACGCATTGGCACACTGTCTGATGCACTGACCAAAGTATTGGCACACTGACTGATGCACTGGCCAACGCATTGGCACACTGCCTGATGCACTGACCAATGTATTGGCGCACTGACTTATGCACTGACCCACGCATTGGCACACTGACTGATGCACTGACCAAAGTATTGGCACACTGACTGATGCACTGACCAACGTATTGGCGCCCTGACTGATGCACTGACCAATGCATTGGCACACTGACTGATGCACTGACCAACGTATTGGCGCACTGACTGATGCACTGACTGACACACTGGTATACTGACTAATGCACTGACCAACGCATTGGCACACTGACTGATGCACTGACCAACGCATTGGCACACTGACTGATGCACTGACCAAAGTATTGGCACACTGACTGATGCACTGTCCAACGCATTGGCACACTGACTGATGCACTGGCCAACGCATTGGCACACAGTCTGATGCTCTGACCAAAGTATTGGCGCACTGACTGATGCACTGACCAACGCATTGGCACACTGTCTGATGCACTGACCAAAGTATTGGCGCACAGACTGATGCACTGACCAACGTATTGGCGCACTGACTGATGCACTGACCAACGTATTGGCGCACTGACTGATGCACTGACCAATGCATTGGCACACTGACTGATGCACTGACCAATGCATTGGCACACTGACTGATGCACTGGCCAACGCATTGGCACACTGTCTGATGCACTGACCAAAGTATTGGCACACTGACTGATGCACTGTCCAACGCATTGGCACACTGACTGATGCACTGACCAAAGTATTGGCGCACTGACTGATGCACTGACCAACGCATTGGCACACTGTCTGATGCACTGACCAAAGTATTGGCGCACAGATTGATGCACTGACCAACGTATTGGCGCACTGACTGATGCACTGACTGACTCATTGGCGCACTGACTGATGCACTGACTGACTCATTGACGCAGTGACTGATGCACTGACTGACGCATTGACGCAGTGACTGACGCACTGACCGACAAAATGACCGACGCATTGGGCGACGCATTGGGCGACGCATTGGCGCACTGACTAACGCATTGACCAATGATGCACAGACTGATGCACTTACCAACGCATTGGCACACTGACTGATGCACTGACCAACGTATTGGCGCACTGACTGATGCACTGACCAACGTATTGGCGCACAGACTGATGCACTGACCAACATATCGGCGCACAGACTGATGCACTGACCAACGCATTGGCGCACAGACTGATGCACTGACCAACATATTGGCGCACTGACTGATGCACTGACCAACATATTGGCGCACAGACTGATGCACTGACCAACATATCGGCGCACAGACTGATGCACTGACCAACGTATTGGTGCACAGACTGATGCACTGACCAACATATTGGCGCACTGACTGATGCACTGACCAACGTATTGGCGCACAGACTGATGCACTGACCAACATATCGGCGCACAGACTGATGCACTGACCAACGCATTGGCACACTGACTGATGCACTGACCAACGTATTGGCGCACAGTCTGATGCACTGACCAACGCATTGGCACACTGACTGATGCACTGACCAACATATCGGCGCACAGACTGATGCAATGACCAACGCATTGGCACACTGACTGATGCACTGACCAACGTATTGGCTCACAGTCTGATGCACTGACCAACGCATTGGCACACTGTCTGATGCACTGACCAACGCATTGGCGCACTGACTGATGCACTGACTGACTCATTGGCACACTGACTGATGCACTGACTGACACACTGGTATACTTACTGATGCACTGACCACGCATTGGCACACTGACTGATGCACTGACCAACGCATTGGCGTACTGACTGATGCACTGACCAAAGTATTGGCGCGCAGACTGATGCACTGACCAACGCATTGGCGCACTGACTGACATACTGGCGCACTGACTGATGCACTGACCAAAGTATTGGCACACTGACTGATGCACTGACCAAAGTATTGGCGCACTGACTGATGCACTGACCAACGCATTGGCACACTGACTGATGCACTGACCAATGCATTGGTACACTGACTGATGCACTCACCAACGTATTGGCGCACAGAATGATGCACTGACCAATGTATTGGCGCACAGACTGATGCACTGACCAATGTATTGGCACACTGACTGATGCACTGACCAACGCATTGGCACACTGCCTGATGCACTGACCAAAGTATTGGCGCACTGACTGATGCACTGACCAACGCATTGGCACACTGACTGATGCACTGACCAACGCATTGGCACACTGACTGATGCACTGACCAAAGTATTGGCACACTGACTGATGCACTGACCAACGCATTGGCACACTGACTGATGCACTGGCCAACGCATTGGCACACTGTCTGATGCACTGACCAAAGTATTGGCACACTGACTGATGCACTGGCCAACGCATTGGCACACTGCCTGATGCACTGACCAAAGTATTGGCGCACTGACTGATGCACTGACCAACGCATTGGCACACTGACTGATGCACTGACCAAAGTATTGGCACACTGAATAATGCACTGACCAACATATTGGCGCACTGACTGATGCACTGACCAATGCATTGGCACACTGACTGATGCACTGACCAACGTATTGGCGCACTGACTGATGCACTGACTGACACACTGGTATACTGACTGATGCACTGACCAACGCATTGGCACACTGACTGATGAACTGACCAACGCATTGGCACACTGTCTGATGCACTGACCAAAGTATTGGCACACTGACTGATGCACTGTCCAACGCATTGGCACACTGACTGATGCACTGACCAACGTATTGGCACACTGACTGATGCACTGACCAATGCATTGGCACACTGACTGATGCACTGACCAACGTATTGGCGCACTGACTGATGCACTGACTGACACACTGGTATACTGACTGATGCACTGAACAACGCATTGGCACACTGACTGATGCACTGACCAAAGTATTGGCACACTGACTGATGCACTGTCCAACGCATTGGCACACTGACTGATGCACTGACCAACGCATTGGCACACTGACTGATGCACTGGCCAACGCATTGGCACACTGTCTGATGCACTGACCAAAGTATTGGCGCACTGACTGATGCACTGACCAATGCATTGGCACACTGTCTGATGCACTGACCAAAGTATAGGCGCACAGACTGATGCACTGACCAAAGTATTGGCGCACTGACTGATGCACTGACCAACGTATTGGCGCACTGACTGATGCACTGACCAACGCATTGGCACACTGACTGTTGCACTGACCAACGCATTGGCACACTGACTGATGCACTGGCCAATGCATTGGCACACTGTCTGATGCACTGACCAAAGTATTGGCGCACAGACTGATGCACTGACCAACGCATTGGCACACTGACTGATGCACTGACCAACATATTGGTGCACTGACTGATGCACTGACCAACGTATTGGCGCACTGACTGATGCACTGACCAACGTATTGGCGCACTGACTGATGCACTGACCAACGTATTGGCGCACTGACTGATGCACTGACCAACGCATTGGCACACTGTCTGATGCACTGACCAACGTATTGGCGCACAGACTGATGCAATGACCAACGTATTGGCACACTGACTGATGCACTGACCAACGTATTGGCGCACTGACTGATGCACTGACCAAAGTATTGGCGCACAGACTGATGCACTGACCAACGTATTGGCGCACAGACTGATGCACTGACCAAAGTATTGGCGCACAGACTGATGCACTGACCAATGTATTGGCGTACAGACTGATGCACTGACCAACGTATTGGCGCACTGACTGATGCACTGACCAATGTATTGGCGCACTGACTGATGCACTGACCAACGTATTGGCGCAGTGACTGATGCACTGACCAACGTATTGGCACACTGACTGATGCACTGACCAAAGTATTGGCGCACTGACTGATGCACTGACCAACGTATTGGCGCACAGACTGATGCACTGACTAACGCATTGGCACACAGACTGATGCACTGACCAAAGTATTGGCGCACAGACTGATGCACTGACCAACGTATTGGTGCACAGACTGATGCACTGACCAACGTATTGGCGCACTGACTGATGCACTGACCAAAGTATTGGCGCACAGACTGATGCACTGACCAACGCATTGGCACACTGACTGATGCACTTGCCAATGCATTGGCACACTGACTGATGCACTGACCAACGCATTGGCACACTGTCTGATGCACTGACCAACGTATTGGCACACTGACTGATGCACTGACCAACGCATTGGCGTACTGACTGATGCACTGACCAAAGTATTGGCGCACAGACTGATGCACTGACCAACGCATTGGCGCACTGACTGACATACTGGCGCACTGACTGATGCACTGACCAAAGTATTGGCACACTGACTGATGCACTGACCAAAGTATTGGCGCACTGACTGATGCACTGACCAATGCATTGGCACACTGTCTGATGCACTGACCAAAGTATAGGCGCACAGACTGATGCACTGACCAAAGTATTGGCGCACTGACTGATGCACTGACCAACGTATTGGCGCACTGACTGATGCACTGACCAACGCATTGGCACACTGACTGTTGCACTGACCAACGCATTGGCACACTGACTGATGCACTGGCCAATGCATTGGCACACTGTCTGATGCACTGACCAAAGTATTGGCGCACAGACTGATGCACTGACCAACGCATTGGCACACTGACTGATGCACTGACCAACATATTGGTGCACTGACTGATGCACTGACCAACGTATTGGCGCACTGACTGATGCACTGACCAACGTATTGGCGCACTGACTGATGCACTGACCAACGTATTGGCGCACAGACTGATGCACTGACCAACATATCGGCGCACAGACTGATGCACTGACCAACGCATTGGCGCACAGACTGATGCACTGACCAACATATTGGCGCACTGACTGATGCACTGACCAACATATTGGCGCACAGACTGATGCACTGACCAACATATCGGCGCACAGACTGATGCACTGACCAACGTATTGGTGCACAGACTGATGCACTGACCAACATATTGGCGCACTGACTGATGCACTGACCAACGTATTGGCGCACAGACTGATGCACTGACCAACATATCGGCGCACAGACTGATGCACTGACCAACGCATTGGCACACTGACTGATGCACTGACCAACGTATTGGCGCACAGTCTGATGCACTGACCAACGCATTGGCACACTGACTGATGCACTGACCAACATATCGGCGCACAGACTGATGCAATGACCAACGCATTGGCACACTGACTGATGCACTGACCAACGTATTGGCTCACAGTCTGATGCACTGACCAACGCATTGGCACACTGTCTGATGCACTGACCAACGCATTGGCGCACTGACTGATGCACTGACTGACTCATTGGCACACTGACTGATGCACTGACTGACACACTGGTATACTTACTGATGCACTGACCACGCATTGGCACACTGACTGATGCACTGACCAACGCATTGGCGTACTGACTGATGCACTGACCAAAGTATTGGCGCACAGACTGATGCACTGACCAACGCATTGGCGCACTGACTGACATACTGGCGCACTGACTGATGCACTGACCAAAGTATTGGCACACTGACTGATGCACTGACCAAAGTATTGGCGCACTGACTGATGCACTGACCAACGCATTGGCACACTGACTGATGCACTGACCAAAGTATTGGCACACTGACTGATGCACTGACCAACGTATTGGCGCACTGACTGATGCACTGACCAACGTATTGGCACACTGACTGATGCACTGACCAATGCATTGGTACACTGACTGATGCACTCACCAACGTATTGGCGCACAGAATGATGCACTGACCAATGTATTGGCGCACAGACTGATGCACTGACCAATGTATTGGCACACTGACTGATGCACTGACCAACGCATTGGCACACTGCCTGATGCACTGACCAAAGTATTGGCGCACTGACTGATGCACTGACCAACGCATTGGCACACTGACTGATGCACTGACCAACGCCTTGGCACACTGACTGATGCACTGACCAAAGTATTGGCACACTGACTGATGCACTGACCAACGCATTGGCACACTGACTGATGCACTGGCCAACGCATTGGCACACTGTCTGATGCACTGACCAAAGTATTGGCACACTGACTGATGCACTGGCCAACGCATTGGCACACTGCCTGATGCACTGACCAAAGTATTGGCGCACTGACTGATGCACTGACCAACGCATTGGCACACTGACTGATGCACTGACCAAAGTATTGGCACACTGAATGATGCACTGACCAACGTATTGGCGCACTGACTGATGCACTGACCAATGCATTGGCACACTGACTGATGCACTGACCAACGTATTGGCGCACTGACTGATGCACTGACTGACACACTGGTATACTGACTGATGCACTGACCAACGCATTGGCACACTGACTGATGAACTGACCAACGCATTGGCACACTGTCTGATGCACTGACCAAAGTATTGGCACACTGACTGATGCACTGTCCAACGCATTGGCACACTGACTGATGCACTGACCAACGTATTGGCACACTGACTGATGCACTGACCAATGCATTGGCACACTGACTGATGCACTGACCAACGTATTGGCGCACTGACTGACACACTGGTATACTGACTGATGCACTGAACAACGCATTGGCACACTGTCTGATGCACTGACCAAAGTATTGGCGCACTGACTGATGAACTGACCAACGCATTGGCACACTGACTGATGCACTGACCAAAGTATTGGCACACTGACTGATGCACTGTCCAACGCATTGGCACACTGACTGATGCACTGACCAACGCATTGGCACACTGACTGATGCACTGGCCAACGCATTGGCACACTGTCTGATGCACTGACCAAAGTATTGGCGCACTGACTGATGCACTGACCAATGCATTGGCACACTGTCTGATGCACTGACCAAAGTATAGGCGCACAGACTGATGCACTGACCAAAGTATTGGCGCACTGACTGATGCACTGACCAACGTATTGGCGCACTGACTGATGCACTGACCAACGCATTGGCACACTGACTGTTGCACTGACCAACGCATTGGCACACTGACTGATGCACTGGCCAATGCATTGGCACACTGTCTGATGCACTGACCAAAGTATTGGCGCACAGACTGATGCACTGACCAACGCATTGGCACACTGACTGATGCACTGACCAACATATTGGTGCACTGACTGATGCACTGACCAACGTATTGACGCACTGACTGATGCACTGACCAAAGTATTGGCGCACAGACTGATGCACTGACCAACGTATTGGCGCACAGACTGATGCACTGACCAAAGTATTGGCGCACAGACTGATGCACTGACCAATGTATTGGCGTACAGACTGATGCACTGACCAACGTATTGGCGCACTGACTGATGCACTGACCAATGTATTGGCGCACTGACTGATGCACTGACCAACGTATTGGCGCAGTGACTGATGCACTGACCAACGTATTGGCACACTGACTGATGCACTGACCAAAGTATTGGCGCACTGACTGATGCACTGACCAACGTATTGGCGCACAGACTGATGCACTGACTAACGCATTGGCACACAGACTGATGCACTGACCAAAGTATTGGCGCACAGACTGATGTACTGACCAACGTATTGGTGCACAGACTGATGCACTGACCAACGTATTGGCGCACTGACTGATGCACTGACCAAAGTATTGGCGCACAGACTGATGCACTGACCAACGCATTGGCACACTGACTGATGCACTTGCCAATGCATTGGCACACTGACTGATGCACTGACCAACGCATTGGCACACTGTCTGATGCACTGACCAACGTATTGGCACACTGACTGATGCACTGACCAACGCATTGGCGTACTGACTGATGCACTGACCAAAGTATTGGCGCACAGACTGATGCACTGACCAACGCATTGGCGCACTGACTGACATACTGGCGCACTGACTGATGCACTGACCAAAGTATTGGCACACTGACTGATGCACTGACCAAAGTATTGGCGCACTGACTGATGCACTGACCAACGCATTGGCACACTGACTGATGCACTGACCAAAGTATTGGCACACTGACTGATGCACTGACCAACGTATTGGCGCACTGACTGATGCACTGACCAACGTATTGGCACACTGACTGATGCACTGACCAATGCATTGGCACACTGACTGATGCACTCACCAACGTATTGGCGCACAGAATGATGCACTGACCAATGTATTGGCGCACAGACTGATGCACTGACCAATGTATTGGCACACTGACTGATGCACTGACCAACGCATTGGCACACTGCCTGATGCACTGACCAAAGTATTGGCGCACTGACTGATGCACTGACCAACGCATTGGCACACTGACTGATGCACTGACCAAAGTATTGGCACACTGACTGATGCACTGACCAACGTATTGGCGCACTGACTGATGCACTGACCAACGTATTGGCACACTGACTGATGCACTGACCAATGCATTGGCACACTGACTGATGCACTGACCAACGTATTGGCGCACAGAATGATGCACTGACCAATGTATTGGCGCACAGACTGATGCACTGACTGACATACTGGTATACTGACTGATGCACTGACCAACGCATTGGCACACTGACTGATGCACTGACCAACGCATTGGCACACTGACTGATGCACTGACCAAAGTATTGGCACACTGACTGATGCACTGACCAACGCATTGGCACACTGACTGATGCACTGGCCAACGCATTGGCACACTGTCTGATGCACTGACCAAAGTATTGGCACACTGATTGATGCACTGGCCAACGCATTGGCACACTGCCTGATGCACTGACCAAAGTATTGGCGCACTGACTGATGCACTGACCAACGCATTGGCACACTGACTGATGCACTGACCAAAGTATTGGCACACTGAATGATGCACTGACCAACGTATTGGCGCACTGACTGATGCACTGACCAATGCATTGGCACACTGACTGATGCACTGACCAACGTATTGGCGCACTGACTGATGCACTGACTGACACACTGGTATACTGACTGATGCACTGACCAACGCATTGGCACACTGACTGATGAACTGACCAACGCATTGGCACACTGTCTGATGCACTGACCAAAGAATTTGGCACACTGACTGATGCACTGTCCAACGCATTGGCACACTGACTGATGCACTGACCAACGTATTGGCACACTGACTGATGCACTGACCAATGCATTGGCACACTGACTGATGCACTGACCAACGTATTGGCGCACTGACTGATGCACTGACCAACGTAATGGCACACTGACTGATGCACTGACCACGCATTGGCACACTGACTGATGCACTGAACAACGCATTGGCACACTGACTGATGCACTGACCAAAGTATTGGCACACTGACTGATGCACTGTCCAACGCATTGGCACACTGACTGATGAACTGACCAACGCATTGGCACACTGACTGATGCACTGACCAAAGTATTGGCACACTGACTGATGCACTGTCCAACGCATTGGCACACTGACTGATGCACTGACCAACGCATTGGCACACTGACTGATGCACTGGCCAACGCATTGGCACACTGTCTGATGCACTGACGAAAGTATTGGCGCACTGACTGATGCACTGACCAATGCATTGGCACACTGTCTGATGCACTGACCAAAGTATAGGCGCACAGACTGATGCACTGACCAAAGTATTGGCGCACTGACTGATGCACTGACCAACGTATTGGCGCACTGACTGATGCACTGACCAACGCATTGGCACACTGACTGTTGCACTGACCAACGCATTGGCACACTGACTGATGCACTGGCCAATGCATTGGCACACTGTCTGATGCACTGACCAAAGTATTGGCGCACAGACTGATGCACTGACCAACGCATTGGCACACTGACTGATGCACTGACCAACATATTGGTGCACTGACTGATGCACTGACCAACGTATTGGCGCACTGACTGATGCACTGACCAACGTATTGGCGCACTGACTGATGCACTGACCAACGTATTGGCGCACTGACTGATGCACTGACCAACGCATTGGCACACTGTCTGATGCACTGACCAACGTATTGGCGCACAGACTGATGCAATGACCAACGTATTGGCACACTGACTGATCCACTGACCAACGTATTGGCGCACTGACTGATGCACTGACCAAAGTATTGGCGCACAGACTGATGCACTGACCAATGTATTGGCGCACAGACTGATGCACTGACCAAAGTATTGGCGCACAGAGTGATGCACTGACCAATGTATTGGCGTACAGACTGATGCACTGACCAACGTATTGGCGCACTGACTGATGCACTGACCAATGTATTGGCGCACTGACTGATGCACTGACCAACGTATTGGCGCAGTGACTGATGCACTGACCAACGTATTGGCACACTGACTGATGCACTGACCAAAGTATTGGCGCACTGACTGATGCACTGACCAACGTATTGGCGCACAGACTGATGCACTGACCAAAGTATTGGCGCACAGACTGATGCACTGACCAACGCATTGGCTCACTGACTGATGCATTGACCAACGTATTGGCACACTGACTGACACACTGACTGACACACTGGTATACTGACTGATGCACTGGCCAACGCATTGGCACACTGATTGATGCACTGACCAAAGTAATGGCGCACAGACTGTTGCACTGACCAACGTATTGGCACACAGACTCATGCACTGACCAACGTATTGGTACACAGACTGATGCACTGACCAACGCATTGGCTCACTGACTGATGCACTGACCAACGTATTGGCACACTGTCTGATGCACTGACACACTGGTGTACTAACTGATGCACTGGCCAATGCATTGGCTCACTGACTGATGCACTGGCCAACACATTGGCACACTGTCTGATGCACTGACCAAAGTATTGGCGCATTGACTGATGCACTGACCAACGCATTGGCGCACTGACTGATGCACTGACCAATGCATTGGCGCACTGACTGAAGCACTGACCAATGCATTGGCACACTGACTGATGCACTGACCAACGTATTGGCACACAGACTGATGCACTGACCAAAGTATTAGCACACTGACTGATGCACTGACCAAAGTATTGGCGCACAGGCTGATGCACTGACCAATGCATTGGCGCACAGACTTATGCACTGACCAAAGTAATGGCGCACAGACTGATGCACTGACCAACGTATTGGCTCACAGACTGATGCACTGACCAACGTATTGGCACACAGACTGATGCACTGACCAAAGTATTGGCACACAGACTGATGCACTTACCAACGTATTGGCACACAGACTGATGCACTGACCAATGCATTGGCACACTGACTGATGCACTGACTGACGTATTGGCTCACTGACTGACACACTGATTGACACACTGATATACTGACTGATGCACTGACCAACGTATTGGCACACTGACTGATGCACTTACCAAAGTATTGGCACACTGTCTGATGCACTGACCAGCGCATTGACACACAGACTGATGCACTGACCAAAGTATTGGCGCACTGACTGATGCACTGACCAACGCATTGGCGCACTGACTGATGCACTGACCAACGCAGTGGCACACTGACTGATGCACTGACCACCGCATTGATGCACTGAATGTCGCACTGGCCGTCGCATTGGCACACTGGCTGATGCACTGACCAACACACTGGCATACTGACTGATGCACTGACCAACACATTGGCGCACAGACTGATGCACTGACCAACGCATTGGCATACAGACTGGCGCATTGGCACACTGACTGATGCACTGACCAACATATTTGCGCACAGTCTGATGCACTGACCAACGCATTGGCGCACTGACTGATGCACTGACTGACTCATTGGCGCACTGACTGATGCACTGACTGACTCATTGGCGCACTGACTGATGCACTGATCGGCACATTAGGACACTGAGGGTTGCACTGACTGAAGCATTGGTGCACTAACTGTTGCACTGACCAACGCATTGGCACACAGACTGGCGCATTGGCACACTGACTGATGCACTGACCAAAGTATTGGCACACTGACTGATGCACTGACCAATGCATTGGCACACTGACTGATTCACTGACCAACGCATTGGCACACTGACTGATGCACTGACCAAAGTATTGGCACACTGACTGATGCACTGTCCAACGCATTGGCACACTGACTGATGCACTGGCCAACGCATTGGCACACTGTCTGATGCACTGACCAAAGTATTGGCGCACTGACTGATGCACTGACCAACGCATTGGCACACTGTCTGATGCACTGACCAAAGTATTGGCGCACAGACTGATGCAATGACCAACGTATTGGCGCACTGACTGATGCACTGACCAACGTATTGGCGCACTGACTGATGCACTGACCAACGCATTGGCACACTGACTGATGCACTGACCAACGCATTGGCACACTGACTGATGCACTGGCCAACGCATTGGCACACTGTCTGATGCACTGACCAAAGTATTGGCACACTGACTGATGCACTGTCCAACGCATTGGCACACTGACTGATGCACTGACCAACGCATTGGCACACTGACTGATGCACTGGCCAACGCATTGGCACACTGTCTGATGCACTGACCAAAGTATTGGCGCACTGACTGATGCACTGACCAACGCATTGGCACACTGTCTGATGCACTGACCAAAGTATTGGCGCACAGATTGATGCACTGACCAACGTATTGGCGCACTGACTGATGCACTGACCAACGTATTGGCGCACTGACTGATGCACTGACCAACGCATTGGCACACTGAATGATGCACTGACCAACGCATTGGCACACTGACTGATGCACTGGCCAGCGCATTGGCACACTGTCTGATGCACTGACCAAAGTATTGGCGCACAGACTGATGCACTGACCAACGCATTGGCACACTGACAGATGCACTGACCAACGTATTGGTGCACTGACTGATGCACTGACCAACGTATTGGCGCACTGACTGATGCACTGACCAACGTATTGGCGCACTGACTGATGCACTGACCAACATATTGGTGCACTGACTGATGCACTGACCAACGTATTGGCGCACTGACTGATGCACTGACCAACGTATTGGCGCACTGACTGATGCACTGACCAACGTATTGGCGCACTGACTGATGCACTGACCAACGCATTGGCACACTGTCTGATGCACTGACCAACGTATTGGCGCACTGACTGATGCACTGAGCAACGTATTGGCGTACAGACTGATGCACTGACCAACGTATTGGCGCACAGACTGATGCACTGACCAACGTATTGGCACACTGACTGATGCACTGACCAAAGTATTGGCGCACAGGCTGATGCACTGACCAATGCATTGGCGCACAGACTTATGCACTGACCAAAGTAATGGCGCACAGACTGATGCACTGACCAACGTATTGGCTCACAGACTGATGCACTGACCAACGTATTGGCACACAGACTGATGCACTGACCAAAGTATTGGCACACAGACTGATGCACTTACCAACGTATTGGCACACAGACTGATGCACTGACCAATGCATTGGCACACTGACTGATGCACTGACTGACGTATTGGCTCACTGACTGACACACTGATTGACACACTGATATACTGACTGATGCACTGACCAACGTATTGGCACACTGACTGATGCACTTACCAAAGTATTGGCACACTGTCTGATGCACTGACCAGCGCATTGACACACAGACTGATGCACTGACCAAAGTATTGGCGCACTGACTGATGCACTGACCAACGCATTGGCGCACTGACTGATGCACTGACCAACGCAGTGGCACACTGACTGATGCACTGACCACCGCATTGATGCACTGAATGTCGCACTGGCCGTCGCATTGGCACACTGGCTGATGCACTGACCAACACACTGGCATACTGACTGATGCACTGACCAACACATTGGCGCACAGACTGATGCACTGACCAACGCATTGGCATACAGACTGGCGCATTGGCACACTGACTGATGCACTGACCAACATATTTGCGCACAGTCTGATGCACTGACCAACGCATTGGCGCACTGACTGATGCACTGACTGACTCATTGGCGCACTGACTGATGCACTGACTGACTCATTGGCGCACTGACTGATGCACTGATCGGCACATTAGGACACTGAGGGTTGCACTGACTGAAGCATTGGTGCACTAACTGTTGCACTGACCAACGCATTGGCACACAGACTGGCGCATTGGCACACTGACTGATGCACTGACCAAAGTATTGGCACACTGACTGATGCACTGACCAATGCATTGGCACACTGACTGATTCACTGACCAACGCATTGGCACACTGACTGATGCACTGACCAAAGTATTGGCACACTGACTGATGCACTGTCCAACGCATTGGCACACTGACTGATGCACTGGCCAACGCATTGGCACACTGTCTGATGCACTGACCAAAGTATTGGCGCACTGACTGATGCACTGACCAACGCATTGGCACACTGTCTGATGCACTGACCAAAGTATTGGCGCACAGACTGATGCAATGACCAACGTATTGGCGCACTGACTGATGCACTGACCAACGTATTGGCGCACTGACTGATGCACTGACCAACGCATTGGCACACTGACTGATGCACTGACCAACGCATTGGCACACTGACTGATGCACTGGCCAACGCATTGGCACACTGTCTGATGCACTGACCAAAGTATTGGCACACTGACTGATGCACTGTCCAACGCATTGGCACACTGACTGATGCACTGACCAACGCATTGGCACACTGACTGATGCACTGGCCAACGCATTGGCACACTGTCTGATGCACTGACCAAAGTATTGGCGCACTGACTGATGCACTGACCAACGCATTGGCACACTGTCTGATGCACTGACCAAAGTATTGGCGCACAGATTGATGCACTGACCAACGTATTGGCGCACTGACTGATGCACTGACCAACGTATTGGCGCACTGACTGATGCACTGACCAACGCATTGGCACACTGAATGATGCACTGACCAACGCATTGGCACACTGACTGATGCACTGGCCAGCGCATTGGCACACTGTCTGATGCACTGACCAAAGTATTGGCGCACAGACTGATGCACTGACCAACGCATTGGCACACTGACAGATGCACTGACCAACGTATTGGTGCACTGACTGATGCACTGACCAACGTATTGGCGCACTGACTGATGCACTGACCAACGTATTGGCGCACTGACTGATGCACTGACCAACATATTGGTGCACTGACTGATGCACTGACCAACGTATTGGCGCACTGACTGATGCACTGACCAACGTATTGGCGCACTGACTGATGCACTGACCAACGTATTGGCGCACTGACTGATGCACTGACCAACGCATTGGCACACTGTCTGATGCACTGACCAACGTATTGGCGCACTGACTGATGCACTGAGCAACGTATTGGCGTACAGACTGATGCACTGACCAACGTATTGGCGCACAGACTGATGCACTGACCAACGTATTGGCACACTGACTGATGCACTGACCAACGTATTGGCGCACTGACTGATGCACTGACCAACGTATTGGCGCACAGACTGATGCACTGACCAACGTATTGGCACACTGACTGGTGCACTGACCAAAGTATTGGCGCACAGACTGATGCACTGACCAATGTATTGGCGTACAGACTGATGCACTGACCATCGTATTGGCACACTGACTGATGCACTGACCTACATTTTGGCGCACTGACTGATGCACTGACCAACGTATTGGCGCAGTGACTGATGCACTGACCAACGTATTGGCACACTGACTGATGCACTGACCAAAGTATTGGCGCACTGACTGATGCACTGACCAACGTATTGGCGCACAGACTGATGCACTGACTAACGCATTGGCACACAGACTGATGCACTGACCAAAGTATTGGCGCACAGACTGATGCACTGACCAACGTATTGGCGCACTGACTGATTCACTGACCAACATATTGGCACACTGTCTGATGCACTGACACACTGGTATACTAACTGATGCACTGGCCAACGCATTGGCTCACTGACTGATGCACTGACCAACGTATTGGCACACTGTGTGATGCACTGACACACTGGCATACTAACTGATGCACTGGCCAACGCATTGGCTCACTGACTGATGCACTGGCCAATGCATTGGCACACTGTCTGATGCACTGACCAAAGTATTGGCGCTCTGACTGATGCACTGACCAACGCATTGGCACACTGACTGATGCACTGGCCAACGCATTGGCACACAGACTGATGCACTGACCAACATATTGGCTCACTGACTGACACACTGACTGACACAGTGGTATACTGACTGATGCACTGGCCAACGCATTGGCACACTGATTGATGCACTGACCAACGTATTGGCACACAGACTGATGCACTGACCAACGCATTGGCTCACTGACTGATGCACTGACCAACGTATTGGCACACTGTCTGATGCACTGACACACTGGTGTACTAACTGATGCACTGGCCAATGCATTGGCTCACTGACTGTTGCACTGGCCAACACATTGGCACACTGTCTGATGCACTGACCAAAGTATTGGCGCACTGACTGATGCACTGACCAACGCATTGGCGCACTGACTGATGCACTGACCAATGCATTGGCACACTGACTGATGCACTGACCAACGTATTGGCACACAGACTGATGCACTGACCAAAGTATTGGCACACTGTCTGATGCACTGACCAAAGTATTGGCGCACTGACTGATGCACTGACCAACGCATTGGCGCACTGACTGATGCACTGACCAATGCATTGGCACACTGACTGATGCACTGACCAACATATTGGCACACTGACTGATGCACTGACCAACGCATTGGCGCACTGACTGATGCACTGACCAATGCATTGGCACACTGACTGATGCACTGACCAACATATTGGCACACTGACTGATGCACTGACCAAAGTAATGGCGCACAGACTTTTGCACTGACCAACGTATTGGCACACAGACTCATGAACAGACCAACGTATTGGCACACAGACTGATGCACTGACCAAAGTATTGGCACACAGACTGATGCACTTACCAACGTATTGGCACACAGACTGATGCACTGACCAAAGTATTGGCACACAGACTGATGCACTGACCAACGTATTGGCACACTGACTGATGCCCTGACCGACGTATTTGCTCACTGACTGACACACTGAGTGACACACTGGTATACTGACTGATGCACTGACCAACGTATTGGCTCACTGACTGCTGCACTGGCCAACGTATTGGCACACAGACTGATGCTCTGACCAAAAATATTGGCACACTGACTGATACACTGAACAAAGTATTGGCGCACTGACTGATGCACTGACCAATGCATTGGCGCACTGACTGATGCACTGACCAACGTATTGGTGCACTGACTGATGCACTGACCAACGTATTGGCGCACTGACTGATGCACTGACCAATGCATTGGCACACTGACTGATGCACTGACCAACATATTGGTGCACTGACTGATGCACTGACCAACGTATTGGCGCACTGACTGATGCACTGACCAACGTATTGGCGCACTGACTGATGCACTGACCAACGTATTGGCGCACTGACTGATGCACTGACCAACGTATTGGCGCACTGAATGATGCACTGAGCAACGTATTGGCACACTGACTGATGCACTGACCAACGTATTGGCACACTGACTGGTGCACTGACCAAAGTATTGGCGCACAGACTGATGCACTGACCAACGTATTGGCGCACAGACTGATGCACTGACCAAAGTATTGGTGCACAGACTGATGCACTGACCAATGTATTGGCGTACAGACTGATGCACTGACCATCGTATTGGCGCACTGACTGATGCACTGACCAATGTATTAGCGCACTGACTGATGCACTGACCAACATTTTGGCACACTGACTGATGCACTGACCAAAGTATTGGCGCACTGACTGATGCACTGACCAACGTATTGGCGCACAGACTGATGCACTGACTAATGCATTGGCACACAGACTGATGCACTGACCAAAGTATTGGCGCACAGACTGATGCACTGACCAACGTATTGGCGCACTGACTGATGCACTGACCAAAGTATTGGCGCACAGAATGATGCACTGACCAACGCATTGGCACACTGACTGATGCACTGGCCAACGCATTGGCACACTGACTGATGCACTGGCCAACGCATTGGCACACTGTCTGATGCACTGACCAAAGTATTGGCAAACTGCCTGATGCACTGAGCAAAGTACTGGCGCACAGACTGATGCACTGACCAACGCATTGGCACACTGACTGATGCACTGACCAACGTATTGGCGCACTGACTGATGCACTGACCAACATATTGGCACACTGTCTGATGCACTGACACACTGGTATACTAACTGATGCACTGGCGAACGTATTGGCTCACTGACTGATGCACTGACCAACGTATTGGCACACTGTCTGATGCACTGACCAACGTATTAGCACACAGACTGATGCACTGACCAAAGTATTGGCACACAGACTGATGCACTTACCAACGTATTGGCACACTGACTGATGCACTGACTGACGTATTGGCTCACTGACTGACACACTGATTGACACACTGATATACTGACTGATGCACTGACCAACGTATTGGCACACTGACTGATGCACTTACCAAAGTATTGGCACACTGTCTGATGCACTGACCAGCGCATTGACACACAGACTGATGCACTGACCAAAGTATTGGCGCACTGACTGATGCACTGACCAACGCATTGGCGCACTGTCTGATGCACTGACCAACGCAGTGGCACACTGACTGATGCACTGACCACCGCATTGATGCACTGAATGTCGCACTGGCCGTCGCATTGGCACACTGGCTGATGCACTGACCAACACACTGGCATACTGACTGATGCACTGACCAACACATTGGCGCACAGACTGATGCACTGACCAACGCATTGGCATACAGACTGGCACATTGGCACACTGACTGATGCACTGACCAACATATTTGCGCACAGTCTGATGCACTGACCAACGCATTGGCACACAGACTGATGCACTGACAAACGCATTGGCACACTGTCTGATGCACTGACCAACGCATTGGCGCACTGACTGATGCACTGACTGACTCATTGGCGCACTGACTGATGCACTGACTGACTCATAGGCGCACTGACTGATGCACTGATCGGCACATTAGGACACTGAGGGTTGCACTGACTGAAGCATTGGTGCACGAACTGCTGCACTGACCAACGCATTGGCACACAGACTGGCGCATTGGCACACTGACTGATGCACTGAACAACATATTGGCGCACAGTCTGATGCACTGACCAACGCATTGGCACACAGACTGATGCACTGACCAACGCATTGGCACACAGTCTGATGCACTGACCAACGCATTGGCGCACAGACTGATGCACTGACTGACTCATTGGCGCACAGACTGATGCACTGACTGACTCATTGGCGCACTGACTGATGCACTGACTGACTCATCGGCACACTGACTGATGCACTGATCGGCACATTAGGACACTGAGGGTTGCACTGACCGAAACATTGGTGCACTAACTGTTGCACTGACCAACGCATTGGCACACAGACTGGCGCATTGGCGCACAGTCTGATGCACTGACCAACGCATTGACACTCTGACTGATGCCTGACTGACTCATAGGCGCACTGACTGACGCATTGACGCAGTGACTGACGCACTGACCGACAAACTTACCGACGCATTGGGCGACGCATTGGCGCACTGACTAACGCATTGACCAATGATGCACAGACTGATGCACTGACCAAAGTATTGGCGCACAGACTGATGCACTGACCAACGCATTGGCACTCTGACTGATGCACTGACCAACATATTGGCGCACAGACTGATGCACTGAACAACATATTGGCGCACAGACTGATGCACTGACCAACGCATTGGCACACTGACTGAAACACTGACCAACGTATTGGCGCACAGACTGATGCACTGACCAACGTATTGGCGCACAGACTGATGCACTGACCAACGTATTGGCGCACAGACTGATGCACTGACCAACATATTGGCGCACAGACTGATGCACTGAACAATGCATTGGCTCACTGTCTGATGCACTGACCGACGTATTGGCGCACAGACTGATGCACTGACCAACATATTCGCGCACAGACTGGTGCACTGACCAACGTATTGGCGCACAGACTGATGCACTGACCAACGTATTGCTGCACAGACTGATGCACTGACCAACGTATTGGTGCACTGACTGATGCACTGACCAACGTATTGGCGCACTGACTGATGCACTGACCAACGTATTGGCGCACTGACTGATGCACTGACCAACATATTGGTGCACTGACTGATGCACTGACCAACGTATTGGCGCACTGACTGATGCACTGACCAACGTATTGGCGCACTGACTGATGCACTGACCAACGTATTGGCGCACTGACTGATGCACTGACCAACGCATTGGCACACTGTCTGATGCACTGACCAACGTATTGGCGCACTGACTGATGCACTGAGCAACGTATTGGCACACTGACTGATGCACTGACCAACGTATTGGCGCACTGACTGATGCACTGACCAACGTATTGGCACACTGACTGGTGCACTGACCAAAGTATTGGCGCACAGACTGATGCACTGACCAATGTATTGGCGTACAGACTGATGCACTGACCATCGTATTGGCGCACTGACTGATGCACTGACCAATGTATTAGCGCACTGACTGATGCACTGACCAACATTTTGGCGCACTGACTGATGCACTGACCAACGTATTGGCACACTGACTGATGCACTGACCAAAGTATTGGCGCACTGACTGATGCACTGACCAACGTATTGGCGCACCGACTGATGCACTGACTAATGCATTGGCACACAGACTGATGCACTGACCAACATATTGGCACACTGTCTGATGCACTCACACACTGGTATACGAACTGATGCACTGGCGAACGTATTGGCTCACTGACTGATGCACTGACCAACGTATTGGCACACTGTCTGATGCACTGACACACTGGTATACGAACTGATGCACTGGCCAACGCATTGGCTCACTGACTGATGCACTGGCCAATGCATTGGCACACTGTCTGATGCACTGACCAAAGTATTGGCGCACTGACTGATGCACTGACCAACGCATTTGCACACTGACTGATGCACTGACCAACGCATTGGCACACAGACTGATGCACTGACCAACGTATTGGCACACTGACTGACACACTGACTGACACACTGGTATACTGACTGATGCACTGGCCAACGCATTGGCACACTGATTGATGCACTGACCAACGTATTGGCACACAGACTGATGCACTGACCAACGCATTGGCTCACTGACTGATGCATTGACCAACGTATTGGCACACTGACTGACACACTGGTATACTGACTGATGCACTGGCCAACGCATTGGCACACTGATTGATGCACTGACCAAAGTAATGGCGCACAGACTGTTGCACTGACCAACGTATTGGCACACTGACTGGTGCACTGACCAAAGTATTGGCGCACAGACTGATGCACTGACCAACGTATTGGCGCACAGACTGATGCACTGACCAAAGTATTGGTGCACAGACTGATGCACTGACCAATGTATTGGCGTACAGACTGATGCACTGACCATCATATTGGCGCACTGACTGATGCACTGACCAATGTATTAGCGCACTGACTGATGCACTGACCAACATTTTGGCACACTGACTGATGCACTGACCAAAGTATTGGCGCACTGACTGATGCACTGACCAACGTATTGGCGCACAGACTGATGCACTGACTAATGCATTGGCACACAGACTGATGCACTGACCAAAGTATTGGCGCACAGACTGATGCACTGACCAACGTGTTGGCGCACTGACTGATGCACTGACCAAAGTATTGGCGCACAGAATGATGCACCGACCAACGCATTGGCACACTGACTGATGCACTGGCCAACGCATTGGCACACTGACTGATGCACTGGCCAACGCATTGGCACACTGTCTGATGCACTGACCAAAGTATTGGCAAACTGCCTGATGCACTGACCAAAGTACTGGCGCACAGACTGATGCACTGACCAACGCATTGGCACACTGACTGATGCACTGACCAACGTATTGGCGCACTGACTGATGCACTGACCAACATATTGGCACACTGTCTGATGCACTGACACACTGGTATACTAACTGATGCACTGGCGAACGTATTGGCTCACTGACTGATGCACTGACCAACGTATTGGCACACTGTCTGATGCACTGACCAACGTATTAGCACACAGACTGATGCACTGACCAAAGTATTGGCACACAGACTGATGCACTCACCAACGTATTGGCACACTGACTGATGCACTGACTGACGTATTGGCTCACTGACTGACACACTGATTGACACACTGATATACTGACTGATGCACTGACCAACGTATTGGCACACTGACTGATGCACTTACCAAAGTATTGGCACACTGTCTGATGCACTGACCAGCGCATTGACACACAGACTGATGCACTGACCAAAGTATTGGCGCACTGACTGATGCACTGACCAACGCATTGGCGCACTGTCTGCTGCACTGACCAACGCAGTGGCACACTGACTGATGCACTGACCATTGCATTGATGCACTGAATGTCGCACTGGCCGTCGCATTGGCACACTGGCTGATGCACTGACCAACACACTGGCATACTGACTGATGCACTGACCAACACATTGGCGCACAGACTGATGCACTGACCAACGCATTGGCATACAGACTGGCACATTGGCACACTGACTGATGCACTGACCAACATATTTGCGCACAGTCTGATGCACTGACCAACGCATTGGCACACAGACTGATGCACTGACAAACGCATTGGCACACTGTCTGATGCACTGACCAACGCATTGGCGCACTGACTGATGCACTGACTGACTCATTGGCGCACTGACTGATGCACTGACTGACTCATAGGCGCACTGACTGATGCACTGATCGGCACATTAGGACACTGAGGGTTGCACTGACTGAAGCATTGGTGCACGAACTGTTGCACTGACCAACGCATTGGCACACAGACTGGCGCATTGGCACACTGACTGATGCACTGAACAACATATTGGCGCACAGTCTGATGCACTGACCAACGCATTGGCACACAGACTGATGCACTGACCAACGCATTGGCACACAGTCTGATGCACTGACCAACGCATTGGCGCACAGACTGATGCACTGACTGACTCATTGGCGCACAGACTGATGCACTGACTGACTCATTGGCGCACTGACTGATGCACTGACTGACACACTGGTATACTGACTGATGCACTGGCCAACACATTGGCACACTGATTGATGCACTGACCAACGTATTGGCACACAGACTGATGCACTGACCAACGCATTGGCTCACTGACTGATGCATTGACCAACGTATTGGCACACTGACTGACACACTGACTGACACACTGGTATACTGACTGATGCACTGGCCAACGCATTGGCACACTGATTGATGCACTGACCAAAGTAATGGCGCACAGACTGTTGCACTGACCAACGTATTGGCACACAGACTCATGCACTGACCAACGTATTGGTACACAGACTGATGCACTGACCAACGCATTGGCTCACTGACTGATGCACTGACCAACGTATTGGCACACTGTCTGATGCACTGACACACTGGTGTACTAACTGATGCACTGGCCAATGCATTGGCTCACTGACTGATGCACTGGCCAACACATTGGCACACTGTCTGATGCACTGACCAAAGTATTGGCGCATTGACTGATGCACTGACCAACGCATTGGCGCACTGACTGATGCACTGACCAATTCATTGGCGCACTGACTGATGCACTGACCAATGCATTGGCACACTGACTGATGCACTGACCAACGTATTGGCACACAGACTGATGCACTGACCAAAGTATTAGCACACTGACTGATGCACTGACCAAAGTATTGGCGCACAGGCTGATGCACTGACCAATGCATTGGCGCACAGACTTATGCACTGACCAAAGTAATGGCGCACAGACTGATGCCCTGACCAACGTATTGGCTCACAGACTGATGCACTGACCAACGTATTGGCACACAGACTGATGCACTGACCAAAGTATTGGCACACAGACTGATGCACTTACCAACGTATTGGCACACAGACTGATGCACTGACCAATGCATTGGCACACTGACTGATGCACTGACTGACGTATTGGCTCACTGACTGACACACTGATTGACACACTGATATACTGACTGATGCACTGACCAACGTATTGGCACACTGACTGATGCACTTACCAAAGTATTGGCACACTGTCTGATGCACTGACCAGCGCATTGACACACAGACTGATGCACTGACCAAAGTATTGGCGCACTGACTGATGCACTGACCAACGCATTGGCGCACTGACTGATGCACTGACCAACGCAGTGGCACACTGACTGATGCACTGACCACCGCATTGATGCACTGAATGTCGCACTGGCCGTCGCATTGGCACACTGGCTGATGCACTGACCAACACACTGGCATACTGACTGATGCACTGACCAACACATTGGCGCACAGACTGATGCACTGACCAACGCATTGGCATACAGACTGGCGCATTGGCACACTGACTGATGCACTGACCAACATATTTGCGCACAGTCTGATGCACTGACCAACGCATTGGCGCACTGACTGATGCACTGACTGACTCATTGGCGCACTGACTGATGCACTGACTGACTCATTGGCGCACTGACTGATGCACTGATCGGCACATTAGGACACTGAGGGTTGCACTGACTGAAGCATTGGTGCACTAACTGTTGCACTGACCAACGCATTGGCACACAGACTGGCGCATTGGCACACTGACTGATGCACTGACCAAAGTATTGGCACACTGACTGATGCACTGACCAACGTATTGGCGCCCTGACTGATGCACTGACCAATGCATTGGCACACTGACTGATGCACTGACCAACGTATTGGCGCACTGACTGATGCACTGACTGACACACTGGTATACTGACTGATGCACTGACCAACGCATTGGCACACTGACTGATTCACTGACCAACGCATTGGCACACTGACTGATGCACTGACCAAAGTATTGGCACACTGACTGATGCACTGTCCAACGCATTGGCACACTGACTGATGCACTGGCCAACGCATTGGCACACTGTCTGATGCACTGACCAAAGTATTGGCGCACTGACTGATGCACTGACCAACGCATTGGCACACTGTCTGATGCACTGACCAAAGTATTGGCGCACAGACTGATGCAATGACCAACGTATTGGCGCACTGACTGATGCACTGACCAACGTATTGGCGCACTGACTGATGCACTGACCAACGCATTGGCACACTGACTGATGCACTGACCAACGCATTGGCACACTGACTGATGCACTGGCCAACGCATTGGCACACTGTCTGATGCACTGACCAAAGTATTGGCACACTGACTGATGCACTGTCCAACGCATTGGCACACTGACTGATGCACTGACCAACGCATTGGCACACTGACTGATGCACTGGCCAACGCATTGGCACACTGTCTGATGCACTGACCAAAGTATTGGCGCACTGACTGATGCACTGACCAACGCATTGGCACACTGTCTGATGCACTGACCAAAGTATTGGCGCACAGATTGATGCACTGACCAACGTATTGGCACACTGACTGATGCACTGACCACTGCATTGATGCACTGAATGTCGCACTGGCCGTCGCATTGGCACACTGGCTGATGCACTGACCAACACACTGGCATACTGACTGATGCACTGACCAACACATTGGCGCACAGACTGATGCACTGACCAACGCATTGGCATACAGACTGGCACATTGGCACACTGACTGATGCACTGACGAACATATTTGCGCACAGTCTGATGCACTGACCAACGCATTGGCACACAGACTGATGCACTGACAAACGCATTGGCACACTGTCTGATGCACTGACCAACGCATTGGCGCACTGACTGATGCACTGACTGACTCATTGGCGCACTGACTGATGCACTGACTGACTCATAGGCGCACTGACTGATGCACTGATCGGCACATTAGGACACTGAGGGTTGCACTGACTGAAGCATTGGTGCACGAACTGTTGCACTGACCAACGCATTGGCACACAGACTGGCGCATTGGCACACTGACTGATGCACTGAACAACATATTGGCGCACAGTCTGATGCACTGACCAACGCATTGGCACACAGACTGATGCACTGACCAACGCATTGGCACACAGTCTGATGCACTGACCAACGCATTGGCGCACAGACTGATGCACTGACTGACTCATTGGCGCACAGACTGATGCACTGACTGACTCATTGGCGCACTGACTGATGCACTGACTGACACACTGGTATACTGACTGATGCACTGGCCAACGCATTGGCACACTGATTGATGCACTGACCAACGTATTGGCACACAGACTGATGCACTGACCAACGCATTGGCTCACTGACTGATGCATTGACCAACGTATTGGCACACTGACTGACACACTGACTGACACACTGGTATACTGACTGATGCACTGGCCAACGCATTGGCACACTGATTGATGCACTGACCAAAGTAATGGCGCACAGACTGTTACACTGACCAACGTATTGGCACACAGACTCATGCACTGACCAACGTATTGGTACACAGACTGATGCACTGACCAACGCATTGGCTCACTGACTGATGCACTGACCAACGTATTGGCACACTGTCTGATGCACTGACACACTGGTGTACTAACTGATGCACTGGCCAATGCATTGGCTCACTGACTGATGCACTGGCCAACACATTGGCACACTGTCTGATGCACTGACCAAAGTATTGGCGCATTGACTGATGCACTGACCAACGCATTGGCGCACTGACTGATGCACTGACCAATGCATTGGCGCACTGACTGATGCACTGACCAATGCATTGGCACACTGACTGATGCACTGACCAACGTATTGGCACACAGACTGATGCACTGACCAAAGTATTAGCACACTGACTGATGCACTGACCAAAGTATTGGCGCACAGGCTGATGCACTGACCAATGCATTGGCGCACAGACTTATGCACTGACCAAAGTAATGGCGCACAGACTGATGCACTGACCAACGTATTGGCTCACAGACTGATGCACTGACCAACGTATTGGCACACAGACTGATGCACTGACCAAAGTATTGGCACACAGACTGATGCACTTACCAACGTATTGGCACACAGACTGATGCACTGACCAATGCATTGGCACACTGACTGATGCACTGACTGACGTATTGGCTCACTGACTGACACACTGATTGACACACTGATATACTGACTGATGCACTGACCAACGTATTGGCACACTGACTGATGCACTTACCAAAGTATTGGCACACTGTCTGATGCACTGACCAGCGCATTGACACACAGACTGATGCACTGACCAAAGTATTGGCGCACTGACTGATGCACTGACCAACGCATTGGCGCACTGACTGATGCACTGACCAACGCAGTGGCACACTGACTGATGCACTGACCACCGCATTGATGCACTGAATGTCGCACTGGCCGTCGCATTGGCACACTGGCTGATGCACTGACCAACACACTGGCATACTGACTGATGCACTGACCAACACATTGGCGCACAGACTGATGCACTGACCAACGCATTGGCATACAGACTGGCGCATTGGCACACTGACTGATGCACTGACCAACATATTTGCGCACAGTCTGATGCACTGACCAACGCATTGGCGCACTGACTGATGCACTGACTGACTCATTGGCGCACTGACTGATGCACTGACTGACTCATTGGCGCACTGACTGATGCACTGATCGGCACATTAGGACACTGAGGGTTGCACTGACTGAAGCATTGGTGCACTAACTGTTGCACTGACCAACGCATTGGCACACAGACTGGCGCATTGGCACACTGACTGATGCACTGACCAAAGTATTGGCACACTGACTGATGCACTGACCAACGTATTGGCGCCCTGACTGATGCACTGACCAATGCATTGGCACACTGACTGATGCACTGACCAACGTATTGGCGCACTGACTGATGCACTGACTGACACACTGGTATACTGACTGATGCAATGACCAACGTATTGGCGCACTGACTGATGCACTGACCAACGTATTGGCGCACTGACTGATGCACTGACCAACGCATTGGCACACTGACTGATGCACTGACCAACGCATTGGCACACTGACTGATGCACTGTCCAACGCATTGGCACACTGACTGATGCACTGACCAACGCATTGGCACACTGACTGATGCACTGGCCAACGCATTGGCACACTGTCTGATGCACTGACCAAAGTATTGGCGCACTGACTGATGCACTGACCAACGCATTGGCACACTGTCTGATGCACTGACCAAAGTATTGGCGCACAGATTGATGCACTGACCAACGTATTGGCGCACTGACTGATGCACTGACCAACGTATTGGCGCACTGACTGATGCACTGACCAACGCATTGGCACACTGAATGATGCACTGACCAACGCATTGGCACACTGACTGATGCACTGGCCAGCGCATTGGCACACTGTCTAATGCACTGACCAAAGTATTGCCGCACAGACTGATGCACTGACCAACGCATTGGCACACTGACTGATGCACTGACCAAAGTATTGGTGCACTGACTGATGCACTGACCAACGTATTGGCGCACTGACTGATGCACTGACCAACGTATTGGCGCACAGACTGATGCACTGACCAACGTATTGGCACACTGACTGATGCACTGACCAACGTATTGGTGCACTGACTGATGCACTGACCAACGTATTGGCGCACTGACTGATGCACTGACCAACGTATTGGCGCACTGACTGATGCACTGACCAACATATTGGTGCACTGACTGATGCACTGACCAACGTATTGGCGCACTGACTGATGCACTGACCAACGTATTGGCGCACTGACTGATGCACTGACCAACGTATTGGCGCACTGACTGATGCACTGACCAACGCATTGGCACACTGTCTGATGCACTGACCAACGTATTGGCGCACTGACTGATGCACTGAGCAACGTATTGGCACACTGACTGATGCACTGACCAACGTATTGGCACACTGACTGGTGCACTGACCAAAGTATTGGCGCACAGACTGATGCACTGACCAACGTATTGGCGCACAGACTGATGCACTGACCAAAGTATTGGCGCACAGACTGATGCACTGACCAATGTATTGGCGTACAGACTGATGCACTGACCATCGTATTGGCGCACTGACTGATGCACTGACCAATGTATTAGCGCACTGACTGATGCACTGACCAACATTTTGGCGCACTGACTGATGCACTGACCAACGTATTGGCGCACTGACTGATGCACTGACCAAAGTATTGGCGCACTGACTGATGCACTGACCAAAGTATTGGCGCACTGACTGATGCACTGACCAAAGTATTGGCGCACTGACTGATGCACTGACCAACGTATTGGCGCACAGACTGATGCACTGACTAATGCATTGGCACACAGACTGATGCACTGACCAAAGTATTGGCGCACAGACTGATGCACTGACCAACGTATTGGCGCACTGACTGATGCACTGACCAAAGTATTGGCGCACAGACTGATGCACTGACCAACGCATTGGCACACTGACTGATGCACTGGCCAACGCATTGGCACACTGACTGATGCACTGGCCAACGCATTGGCACACTGTCTGATGCACTGACCAAAGTATTGGCAAACTGCCTGATGCACTGACCAAAGTACTGGCGCACAGACTGATGCACTGACCAACGCATTGGCACACTGACTGATGCACTGACCAACGTATTGGCGCACTGCCTGATGCACTGACCAACATATTGGCACACTGTCTGATGCACTGACACACTGGTATACTAACTGATGCACTGGCGAACGTATTGGCTCACTGACTGATGCACTGACCAACGTATTGGCACACTGTCTGATGCACTGACACACTGGTATACGAACTGATGCACTGGCCAACGCATTGGCTCACTGACTGATGCACTGACCAACGTATTGGCACACTGACTGATGCACTGACCAAAGTATTGGCGCACTGACTGATGCACTGACCAACGTATTGGCGCACAGACTGATGCACTGACTAATGCATTGGCACACAGACTGATGCACTGACCAAAGTATTGGCGCACAGACTGATGCACTGACCAACGTATTGGCGCACTGACTGATGCACTGACCAAAGTATTGGCGCACAGACTGATGCACTGACCAACGCATTGGCACACTGACTGATGCACTGGCCAACGCATTGGCACACTGACTGATGCACTGGCCAACGCATTGGCACACTGTCTGATGCACTGACCAAAGTATTGGCAAACTGCCTGATGCACTGACCAAAGTACTGGCGCACAGACTGATGCACTGACCAACGCATTGGCACACTGACTGATGCACTGACCAACGTATTGGCGCACTGACTGATGCACTGACCAACATATTGGCACACTGTCTGATGCACTCACACACTGGTATACTAACTGATGCACTGGCGAACGTATTGGCTCACTGACTGATGCACTGACCAACGTATTGGCACACTGTCTGATGCACTGACACACTGGTATACGAACTGATGCACTGGCCAACGCATTGGCTCACTGACTGATGCACTGGCCAATGCATTGGCACACTGTCTGATGCACTGACCAAAGTATTGGCGCACTGACTGATGCACTGACCAACGCATTTGCACACTGACTGATGCACTGGCCAACGCATTGGCACACAGACTGATGCACTGACCAACGTATTGGCACACTGACTGACACACTGACTGACACACTGGTATACTGACTGATGCACTGGCCAACGCATTGGCACACTGATTGATGCACTGACCAACGTATTGGCACACAGACTGATGCACTGACCAACGCATTGGCTCACTGACTGATGCACTGACCAACGTATTGGCACACTGACTGACACACTGACTGACACACTGGTATACTGACTGATGCACTGGCCAACGCATTGGCACACTGACTGATGCACTGGCCAACACATTGGCTCACTGACTGATGCACTGACCAACGTATTGGCACACAGACTCATGCACTGACCAACGTATTGGTACACAGACTGATGCACTGACCAACGCATTGGCTCACTGACTGATGCACTGACCAACGTATTGGCACACTGTCTGATGCACTGACACACTGGTGTACTAACTGATGCACTGGCCAATGCATTGGCTCACTGACTGATGCACTGGCCAACACATTGGCACACTGTCTGATGCACTGACCAAAGTATTGGCGCATTGACTGATGCACTGACCAACGCATTGGCGCACTGACTGATGCACTGACCAATGCATTGGCGCACTGACTGATGCACTGACCAATGCATTGGCACACTGACTGATGCACTGACCAACGTATTGGCACACAGACTGATGCACTGACCAAAGTATTGGCACACTGACTGATGCACTGACCAAAGTATTGGCGCACAGGCTGATGCACTGACCAATGCATTGGCGCACAGACTGATGCACTGACCAAAGTAATGGCGCACAGACTGATGCACTGACCAACGTATTGGCACACAGACTGATGCACTGACCAAAGTATTGGCACACAGACTGATGCACTTACCAACGTATTGGCACACAGACTGATGCACTGACCAATGCATTGGCACACTGACTGATGCACTGACTGACGTATTGGCTCACTGACTGACACACTGATTGACACACTGATATACTGACTGATGCACTGACCAACGTATTGGAACACTGACTGATGCACTTACCAAAGTATTGGCACACTGTCTGATGCACTGACCAGCGCATTGACACACAGACTGATGCACTGACCAAAGTATTGGCGCACTGACTGATGCACTGACCAACGCATTGGCACACTGACTGATGCACTGACCACCGCATTGATGCACTGAATGTCGCACTGGCCGTCGCATTGGCACACTGGCTGATGCACTGACCAACACACTGGCATACTGACTGATGCACTGACCAACACATTGGCGCACAGACTGATGCACTGACCAATGCATTGGCATACAGACTGGCGCATTGGCACACTGACTGATGCACTGACCAACATATTTGCGCACAGTCTGATGCACTGACCAATGCATTGGCACACAGACTGATGCACTGACCAACGCACTGGCACACTGTCTGATGCACTGACCAACGCATTGGCGCACTGACTGATGCACTGACCAAAGTATTGGCGCACAGACTGATGCACTGGCCAACGCATTGGCACACTGACTGATGCACTGGCCAACGCATTGGCACACTGTCTGATGCACTGACCAAAGTATTGGCAAACTGCCTGATGCACTGACCAAAGTACTGGCGCACAGACTGATGCACTGACCAACGCATTGGCACACTGACTGATGCACTGACCAACGTATTGGCGCACTGACTGATGCACTGACCAACATATTGGCACACTGTCTGATGCACTGACACACTGGTATACTAACTGATGCACTGGCGAACGTATTGGCTCACTGACTGATGCACTGACCAACGTATTGGCACACTGTCTGATGCACTGACACACTGGTATACGAACTGATGCACTGGCCAACGCATTGGCTCACTGACTGATGCACTGACCAACGTATTGGCACACTGACTGATGCACTGACCAAAGTATTGGCGCACTGACTGATGCACTGACCAACGTATTGGCGCACAGACTGATGCACTGACTAATGCATTGGCACACAGACTGATGCACTGACCAAAGTATTGGCGCACAGACTGATGCACTGACCAACGTATTGGCGCACTGACTGATGCACTGGCCAACGCATTGGCACACTGTCTGATGCACTGACCAAAGTATTGGCAAACTGCCTGATGCACTGACCAAAGTACTGGCGCACAGACTGATGCACTGACCAACGCATTGGCACACTGACTGATGCACTGACCAACGTATTGGCGCACTGACTGATGCACTGACACACTGGTATACGAACTGATGCACTGGCCAACGCATTGGCTCACTGACTGATGCACTGGCCAATGCATTGGCACACTGTCTGATGCACTGACCAAAGTATTGGCGCACTGACTGATGCACTGACCAACGCATTTGCACACTGACTGATGCACTGGCCAACGCATTGGCACACAGACTGATGCACTGACCAACGTATTGGCACACTGACTGACACACTGACTGACACACTGGTATACTGACTGATGCACTGGCCAACGCATTGGCACACTGATTGATGCACTGACCAACGTATTGGCACACAGACTGATGCACTGACCAACGCATTGGCTCACTGACTGATGCACTGACCAACGTATTGGCACACTGACTGACACACTGACTGACACACTGGTATACTGACTGATGCACTGGCCAACGCATTGGCACACTGACTGATGCACTGGCCAACACATTGGCTCACTGACTGATGCACTGACCAACGTATTGGCACACAGACTCATGCACTGACCAACGTATTGGTACACAGACTGATGCACTGACCAACGCATTGGCTCACTGACTGATGCACTGACCAACGTATTGGCACACTGTCTGATGCACTGACACACTGGTGTACTAACTGATGCACTGGCCAATGCATTGGCTCACTGACTGATGCACTGGCCAACACATTGGCACACTGTCTGATGCACTGACCAAAGTATTGGCGCATTGACTGATGCACTGACCAACGCATTGGCGCACTGACTGATGCACTGACCAATGCATTGGCGCACTGACTGATGCACTGACCAATGCATTGGCACACTGACTGATGCACTGACCAACGTATTGGCACACAGACTGATGCACTGACCAAAGTATTGGCACACTGACTGATGCACTGACCAAAGTATTGGCGCACAGGCTGATGCACTGACCAATGCATTGGCGCACAGACTGATGCACTGACCAAAGTAATGGCGCACAGACTGATGCACTGACCAACGTATTGGCACACAGACTGATGCACTGACCAAAGTATTGGCACACAGACTGATGCACTTACCAACGTATTGGCACACAGACTGATGCACTGACCAATGCATTGGCACACTGACTGATGCACTGACTGACGTATTGGCTCACTGACTGACACACTGATTGACACACTGATATACTGACTGATGCACTGACCAACGTATTGGAACACTGACTGATGCACTTACCAAAGTATTGGCACACTGTCTGATGCACTGACCAGCGCATTGACACACAGACTGATGCACTGACCAAAGTATTGGCGCACTGACTGATGCACTGACCAACGCATTGGCACACTGACTGATGCACTGACCACCGCATTGATGCACTGAATGTCGCACTGGCCGTCGCATTGGCACACTGGCTGATGCACTGACCAATGCATTGGCATACAGACTGGCGCATTGGCACACTGACTGATGCACTGACCAACATATTTGCGCACAGTCTGATGCACTGACCAATGCATTGGCACACAGACTGATGCACTGACCAACGCACTGGCACACTGTCTGATGCACTGACCAACGCATTGGCGCACTGACTGATGCACTGACTGACTCATTGGCGCACTGACTGATGCACTGACTGACTCATTGGCGCACTGACTGATGCACTGATCGGCACATTAGGACACTGAGGGTTGCACTGACTGAAGCATTGGTGCACTAACTGTTGCACTGACCAACGCATTGGCACACAGACTGGCGCATTGGCACACTGACTGATGCACTGACCAAAGTATTGGCACACTGACTGATGCACTGACCAACGTATTGGCGCCCTGACTGATGCACTGACCAATGCATTGGCACACTGACTGATGCACTGACCAACGTATTGGCGCACTGACTGATGCACTGACTGACACACTGGTATACTGACTGATGCACTGACCAACGCATTGGCACACTGACTGATGCACTGACCAACGCATTGGCACACTGACTGATGCACTGACCAAAGTATTGGCACGCTGACTGATGCACTGACCAACGCATTGGCACACTGACTGATGCACTGACCAAAGTATTGGCACACTGACTGATGCAATGGCCAACGCATTGGCACACTGTCTGATGCACTGACCAAAGTATTGGCGCACTGACTGATGCACTGACCAACGCATTGGCACACTGTCTGATGCACTGACCAAAGTATTGGCGCACAGACTGATGCACTGACCAACGTATTGGCGCACTGACTGATGCACTGACCAACGTATTGGCGCACTGACTGATGCACTGACCAACGCATTGGCACACTGACTGATGCACTGACCAACGCATTGGCACACTGACTGATACACTGGCCAACGCATTGGCACACTGTCTGATGCACTGACCAAAGTATTGGCACACTGACTGATGCACTGTCCAACGCATTGGCACACTGACTGATGCACTGACCAACGCATTGGCACACTGACTGATGCACTGGCCAACGCATTGGCACACTGTCTGATGCACTGACCAAAGTATTGGCGCACTGACTGATGCACTGACCAACGCATTGGCACACTGTCTGATGCACTGACCAACGTATTGGCGCACTGACTGATGCACTGACCAACGCATTGGCACACTGAATGATTCACTGACCAACGCATTGGCACACTGACTGATGCACTGGCCAGCGCATTGGCACACTGTCTGATGCACTGACCAAAGTATTGGCGCACAGACCGATGCACTGACCAACGCATTGGCACACTGACTGATGCACTGACCAACGTATTGGTGCACTGACTGATGCACTGACCAACATATTGGTGCACTGACTGATGCACTGACCAACGTATTGGCGCACTGACTGATGCACTGACCAACGTATTGGCGCACTGACTGATGCACTGACCAACGTATTGGCGCACTGACTGATGCACTGACCAACGCATTGGCACACTGTCTGATGCACTGACCAACGTATTGGCGCACTGACTGATGCACTGAGCAACGTATTGGCGTACAGACTGATGCACTGACCAACGTATTGGCACACTGACTGATGCACTGACCAACGTATTGGCGCACTGACTGATGCACTGACCAACGTATTGGCGCACTGACTGATGCACTGACCAACGTATTGGCGCACTGACTGATGCACTGACCAACGTATTGGCGCACTGACTGATGCACTGACCAACGCATTGGCACACTGTCTGATGCACTGACCAACGTATTGGCGCACTGACTGATGCACTGAGCAACGTATTGGCGTACAGACTGATGCACTGACCAACGTATTGGCACACTGACTGATGCACTGACCAACGTATTGGCGCACTGACTGATGCACTGACCAACGTATTGGCGCACAGACTGATGCACTGACCAACGTATTGGCACACTGACTGGTGCACTGACCAAAGTATTGGCGCACAGACTGATGCACTGACCAACGTATTGGCGCACAGACTGATGCACTGACCAAAGTATTGGCGCACAGACTGATGCACTGACCAATGTATTGGCGTACAGACTGATGCACTGACCATCGTATTGGCACACTGACTGATGCACTGACCAACATTTTGGCGCACTGACTGATGCACTGACCAACGTATTGGCACACTGACTGATGCACTGACCAAAGTATTGGCGCACTGACTGATGCACTGACCAACATATTGGCGCACAGACTGATGCACTGACTAATGCATTGGCACACAGACTGATGCACTGACCAAAGTATTGGCGCACAGACTGATGCACTGACCAACGTATTGGCGCACTGACTGATGCACTGACCAAAGTATTGGCGCACAGACTGATGCACTGACCAACGCATTGGCATACAGACTGGCGCATTGGCACACTGACTGATGCACTGACCAACATATTTGCGCACAGTCTGATGCACTGACCAACGCATTGGCACACAGACTGATGCACTGACCAACGCATTGGCACACTGTCTGATGCACTGACCAACGCATTGGCGCACTGACTGATGCACTGACTGACTCATTGGCGCACTGTCTGATGCACTGACTGACTCATTGGCGCACTGACTGATGCACTGATCGGCACATTAGGACACTGAGGGTTGCACTGACTGAAGCATTGGTGCACTAACTGTTGCACTGACCAACGCATTGGCACACAGACTGGCGCATTGGCACACTGACTGATGCACTGACCAAAGTATTGGCACACTGACTGATGCACTGACCAACGTATTGGCGCCCTGACTGATGCACTGACCAATGCATTGGCACACTGACTGATGCACTGACCAACGTATTGGCGCACTGACTGATGCACTGACTGACACACTGGTATACTGACTGATGCACTGACCAACGCATTGGCACACTGACTGATGCACTGACCAACGCATTGGCACACTGACTGATGCACTGACCAAAGTATTGGCGCACAGGCTGATGCACTGACCAATGCATTGGCGCACAGACTGATGCACTGACCAAAGTAATGGCGCACAGACTGATGCACTGACCAACGTATTGGCACACAGACTGATGCACTGACCAACGTATTGGCACACAGACTGATGCACTGACTGACGTATTGGCTCACTGACTGACACACTGATTGACACACTGATATACTGACTGATGCACTGACCAACGTATTGGCACACTGACTGATGCACTTACCAATGTATTGGCACACTGTCTGATGCACTGACCAGCGCATTGACACACAGACTGATGCACTTACCAAAGTATTGGCGCACTGACTGATGCACTGACCAACGCATTGGCACACTGTCTGATGCACTGACCAACGCAGTGGCGCACTGTCTGATGCACTGACCACCGCATTGATGCACTGAATGTCGCACTGGCCGTCGCATTGGCACACTGGATGATGCACTGACCAACACACTGGCATACTGACTGATGCACTGACCAACACATTGGCGCACAGACTGATGCACTGACCAATGCATTGGCATACAGACTGGCGCATTGGCACACTGACTGATGCACTGACCAACATATTTGCGCACAGTCTGATGCACTGACCAACGCATTGGCACACAGGCTGATGCACTGACCAACGCATTGGCACACTGTCTGATGCACTGACCAACGCATTGGCGCACTGACTGATGCACTGACTGACTCATTGGCGCACTGACTGATGCACTGACTGACTCATTGGCGCACTGACTAATGCACTGATCGGCACATTAGGACACTGAGGGTTGCACTGACTGAAGCATTGGTGCACTAACTGTTGCACTGACCAACGCATTGGCACACAGACTGGCGCATTGGCACACTGACTGATGCACTGACCAAAGTATTGGCACACTGACTGATGCACTGACCAACGTATTGGCGCCCTGACTGATGCACTGACCAATGCATTGGCACACTGACTGATGCACTGACCAACGTATTGGCGCACTGACTGATGCACTGACTGACACACTGGTATACTGACTGATGCACTGACCAACGCATTGGCACACTGACTGATGCACTGACCAACGCATTGGCACACTGACTGATGCACTGACCAAAGTATTGGCACACTGACTGATGCACTGTCCAACGCATTGGCACACTGACTGATGCACTGGCCAACGCATTGGCACACTGTCTGATGCACTGACCAAAGTATTGGCGCACTGACTGATGCACTGACCAACGCATTGGCACACTGTCTGATGCACTGACCAAAGTATTGGGGCACAGACTGATGCACTGACCAACGTATTGGCGCACTGACTGATGCACTGACCAACGCATTGGCACACTGACTGATGCACTGACCAACGCATTGGCACACTGACTGATGCACTGGCCAACGCATTGGCACACTGTCTGATGCACTGACCAAAGTATTGGCGCACTGACTGATGCACTGACCAACGCATTGGCACACTGACTGATGCACTGACCAACGCATTGGCACACTGACTGATGCACTGGCCAACGCATTGGCACACTGCCTGATGCACTGACCAAAGTATTGGCGCACTGACTGATGCACTGACCAAAGCATTGGCACACTGTCTGATGCACTGACCAAAGTATTGGCGCACAGATTGATGCACTGACCAACGTATTGGCGCACTGACTGATGCACTGACCAACGTATTGGCGCACTGACTGATGCACTGACCAACGCATTGGCACACTGAATGATGCACTGACCAACGCATTGGCACACTGACTGATGCACTGGCCAGCGCATTGGCACACTGTCTGATGCACTGACCAAAGTATTGGCGCACAGACCGATGCACTGACAAACGCATTGGCACACTGACTGATGCACTGACCAACGTATTGGTGCACTGACTGATGCACTGACCAACGTATTGGCGCACTGACTGATGCACTGACCGACGTATTGGCGCACTGACTGATGCACTGACCAACATATTGGTGCACTGACTGATGCACTGACCAACGTATTGGCGCACTGACTGATGCACTGACCAACGCATTGGCACACTGTCTGATGCACTGACCAACGTATTGGCGCACTGACTGATGCACTGACCAACGCATTGGCACACTGAATGATGCACTGACCAACGCATTGGCACACTGACTGATGCACTGGCCAGCGCATTGGCACACTGTCTGATGCACTGACCAAAGTATTGGCGCACAGACCGATGCACTGACAAACGCATTGGCACACTGACTGATGCACTGACCAAAGTATTGGCGCACTGACTGATGCACTGACCAACGTATTGGCGCACTGACTGATGCACTGACCAACGTATTGGCGCACTGACTGATGCACTGACCAACATATTGGTGCACTGACTGATGCACTGACCAACGTATTGGCGCACTGACTGATGCACTGACCAACGTATTGGCTCACTGACTGATGCACTGACCAACGTATTGGCGCACTGACTGATGCACTGACCAACGCATTGGCACACTGTCTGATGCACTGACCAACGTATTGGCACACTGACTGATGCACTGACCAACGTATTGGCGCACTGACTGATGCACTGACCAACGCATTGGCACACTGTCTGATGCACTGACCAACGTATTGGCACACTGTCTGATGCACTGACCAACGTATTGGCGCACTGACTGATGCACTGACCAACGCATTGGCACACTGTCTGATGCACTGACCAACGTATTGGCGCACAGACTGATGCACTGACCAACGTATTGGTGCACTGACTGATGCACTGACCAACGTATTGGCGCACTGACTGATGCACTGACCAACGTATTGGCGCACTGACTGATGCACTGACCAACATATTGGTGCACTGACTGATGCACTGACCAATGTATTGGCGCACTGACTGATGCACTGACCAACGTATTGGCACACTGACTGATGCACTGACCAACGTATTGGCGCACTGACTGATGCACTGACCAACGCATTGGCACACTGTCTGATGCACTGACCAACGTATTGGCTCACTGACTGATGCACTGAGCAACGTATTGGCACACTGACTGATGCACTGACCAACGTATTGGCACACTGACTGGTGCACTGACCAACGTATTGGCGCACTGACTGATGCACTGACCAAAGTATTGGCGCACTGACTGATGCACTGACCAAAGTATTGGCGCACTGACTGATGCACTGACCAAAGTATTGGCGCACTGACTGATGCACTGACCAACGTATTGGCGCACAGACTGATGCACTGACTAATGCATTGGCACACAGACTGATGCACTGACCAAAGTATTGGCGCACAGACTGATGCACTGACCAACGTATTGGCGCACTGACTGATGCACTGACCAAAGTATTGGCGCACAGACTGATGCACTGACCAACGCTTTGGCACACTGACTGATGCACTGGCCAACGCATTGGCACACTGACTGATGCACTGGCCAACGCATTGGCACACTGTCTGATGCACTGACCAAAGTATTGGCAAACTGCCTGATGCACTGACCAAAGTACTGGCGCACAGACTGATGCACTGACCAACGCATTGGCACACTGACTGATGCACTGACCAACGTATTGGCGCACTGACTGATGCACTGACCAACATATTGGCACACTGTCTGATGCACTGACACACTGGTATACTAACTGATGCACTGGCGAACGTATTGGCTCACTGACTGATGCACTGACCAACGTATTGGCACACTGTCTGATGCACTGACACACTGGTATACGAACTGATGCACTGGCCAACGCATTGGCTCACTGACTGATGCACTGGCCAATGCATTGGCACACTGTCTGATGCACTGACCAAAGTATTGGCGCACTGACTGATGCACTGACCAACGCATTTGCACACTGACTGATGCACTGGCCAACGCATTGGCACACAGACTGATGCACTGACCAACGTATTGGCACACTGACTGACACACTGACTGACACACTGGTATACTGACTGATGCACTGGCCAACGCATTGGCACACTGATTGATGCACTGACCAACGTATTGGCACACAGACTGATGCACTGACCAACGCATTGGCTCACTGACTGATGCACTGACCAACGTATTGGCACACTGACTGACACACTGACTGACACACTGGTATACTGACTGATGCACTGGCCAACGCATTGGCACACTGATTGATGCACTGACCAAAGTAATGGCGCACAGACTGTTGCACTGACCAACGTATTGGCACACAGACTCATGCACTGACCAACGTATTGGCACACAGACTGATGCACTGACCAACGCATTGGCTCACTGACTGATGCACTGACCAACGTATTGGCACACTGTCTGATGCACTGACACACTGGTATACTAACTGATGCACTGGCCAATGCATTGGCTCACTGACTGATGCACTGGCCAACACATTGGCACACTGTCTGATGCACTGACCAAAGTATTGGCGCATTGACTGATGCACTGACCAACGCATTGGCGCACTGACTGATGCACTGACCAATGCATTGGGGCACTGACTGATGCACTGACCAACGTATTGGCACACAGACTGATGCATTGACCAAAGTATTGGCAAACTGCCTGATGCACTGACCAAAGTACTGGCGCACAGACTGATGCACTGACCAACGCATTGGCACACTGACTGATGCACTGACCAACGTATTGGCGCACTGACTGATGCACTGACCAACATATTGGCACACTGTCTGATGCACTGACACACTGGTATACTAACTGATGCACTGGCGAACGTATTGGCACACTGACTGATGCACTGGCCAACGCATTGGCACACAGACTGATGCACTGACCAACGTATTGGCACACTGACTGACACACTGACTGACACACTTGTATACTGACTGATGCACTGGCCAACGCATTGGCACACTGATTGATGCACTGACCAACGTATTGGCACACAGACTGATGCACTGACCAACGCATTGGCTCACTGACTGATGCACTGACCAACGTATTGGCACACTGACTGACACACTGACTGACACACTGGTATACTGACTGATGCACTGGCCAACGCATTGGCACACTGATTGATGCACTGACCAAAGTAATGGCGCACAGACTGTTGCACTGACCAACGTATTGGCACACAGACTCATGCACTGACCAACGTATTGGCACACAGACTGGTGCACTGACCAACGCATTGGCTCACTGACTGATGCACTGACCAACGTATTGGCACACTGTCTGATGCACTGACACACTGGTGTACTAACTGATGCACTGGCCAATGCATTGGCTCACTGACTGATGCACTGGCCAACACATTGGCACACTGTCTGATGCACTGACCAAAGTATTGGCGCATTGACTGATGCACTGACCAACGCATTGGCGCACTGACTGATGCACTGACCAATGCATTGGCGCACTGACTGATGCATTGACCAACGTATTGGCACACAGACTGATGCACTGACCAAAGTATTGGTGTACTGACTGATGCACTGACCAACGTATTGGCGCACTGACTGATGCACTGACCAACGTATTGGCACACTGACTGATGCACTGACCAACGTATTGGCGCACTGACTGATGCACTGACCAACGCATTGGCACACTGTCTGATGCACTGATCAACGTATTGGCGCACTGACTGATGCACTGAGCAACGTATTGGCACACTGATTGATGCACTGACCAACGTATTGGCACACTGACTGGTGCACTGACCAAAGTATTGGCGCACAGACTGATGCACTGACCAACGTATTGGCGCACAGACTGATGCACTGACCAAAGTATTGGCGCACAGACTGATGCACTGACCAATGTATTGGCGTACAGACTGATGCACTGACCATCGTATTGGCGCACTGACTGATGCACTGACCAATGTATTAGCGCACTGACTGATGCACTGACCAACATTTTGGCGCATTGACTGATGCACTGACCAACGTATTGGCGCACTGACTGATGCACTGACCAAAGTATTGGCGCACTGACTGATGCACTGACCAAAGTATTGGCGCACTGACTGATGCACTGACCAAAGTATTGGCGCACTGACTGATGCACTGACCAACGTATTGGCGCACAGACTGATGCACTGACTAATGCATTGGCACACAGACTGATGCACTGACCAAAGTATTGGCGCACAGACTGATGCACTGACCAACGTATTGGCGCACTGACTGATGCACTGACCAAAGTATTGGCGCACAGACTGATGCACTGACCAACGCTTTGGCACACTGACTGATGCACTGGACAACGCATTGGCACACTGACTGATGCACTGGCCAACGCATTGGCACACTGTCTGATGCACTGACCAAAGTATTGGCAAACTGCATGATGCACTGACCAAAGTACTGGCGCACAGACTGATGCACTGACCAACGCATTGGCACACTGACTGATGCACTGACCAACGTATTGGCGCACTGACTGATGCACTGACCAACATATTGGCACACTGTCTGATGCACTGACACACTGGTATACTAACTGATGCACTGGCGAACGTATTGGCTCACTGACTGATGCACTGACCAATGTATTGGCACACTGTCTGATGCACTGACACACTGGTATACGAACTGATGCACTGGCCAACGCATTGGCACACTGTCTGATGCACTGACCAAAGTATTGGCGCACTGACTGATGCACTGACCAACGCATTTGCACACTGACTGATGCACTGGCCAACGCATTGGCACACAGACTGATGCACTGACCAACGTATTGGCACACTGACTGACACACTGACTGACACACTGGTATACTGACTGATGCACTGGCCAACGCATTGGCACACTGATTGATGCACTGACCAACGTATTGGCACACAGACTGATGCACTGACCAACGCATTGGCTCACTGACTGATGCACTGACCAACGTATTGGCACACTGACTGACACACTGACTGACACACTGGTATACTGACTGATGCACTGGCCAACGCATTGGCACACTGATTGATGCACTGACCAAAGTAATGGCGCACAGACTGTTGCACTGACCAACGTATTGGCACACAGACACATGCACTGACCAACGTATTGGCACACAGACTGATGCACTGACCAACGCATTGGCTCACTGACTGATGCACTGACCAACGTATTGGCACACTGTCTGATGCACTGACACACTGGTGTACTAACTGATGCACTGACCAACGTATTGGCACACAGACTGATGCACTGACCAACGCATTGGCGCACTGACTGATGCAGTGGCCAATGCATTGGCGCACTGACTGATGCACTGACCAATGCATTGGCACACTGACTGATGCACTGACCAACGTATTGGCACACAGACTGATGCACTGACCAAAGTATTGGCACACTGACTGATGCACTGACCAAAGTATTGGCGCACAGGCTGATGCACTGACCAATGCATTGGCGCACAGACTGATGCACTGACCAACGTATTGGCGCACAGACTGATGCACTGACCAACGTATTGGCGCACAGACTGATGCACTGACCAACGTATTGGCACACTGACTGATGCACTGATCAACGTATTGGCGCACAGACTGATGCACTGACTGACACACTGGTATACTGACTGATGCACTGACCAACGCATTGGCACACTGACTGATGCACTGACCAACGTATTGGCGCACTGACTGATGCACTGACTGACACACTGGTATACTGACTGATGCACTGACCAACGCATTGGCACACTGACTGATGCACTGACCAACGCATTGGCACACTGACTGATGCACTGAACAAAGTATTGGCACACTGACTGATGCACTGTCCAACGCATTGGCACACTGACTGATGCACTGGCCAACGCATTGGCACACTGTCTGATGCACTGACCAAAGTATTGGCGCACTGACTGATGCACTGACCAACGCATTGGCACACTGTCTGATGCACTGACCAAAGTATTGGCGCACAGACTGATGCACTGACCAACGTATTGGCGCACTGACTGATGCACTGACCAACGTATTGGCGCACTGACTGATGCACTGACCAACGCATTGGCACACTGACTGATGCACTGACCAACGCATTGGCACACTGACTGATGCACTGGCCAACGCATTGGCACAGTGTCTGATGCACTGACCAAAGTATTGGCACACTGACTGATGCACTGTCCAACGCATTGGCACACTGACTGATGCACTGACCAACGCATTGGCACACTGACTGATGCACTGGCCAACGCACTGGCACACTGTCTGATGCACTGACCAAAGTATTGGCGCACAGATTGATGCACTGACCAACGTATTGGCGCACTGACTGATGCACTGACCAACGTATTGGCGCACTGACTGATGCACTGACCAACGCATTGGCACACTGAATGATGCACTGACCAACGCATTGGCACACTGACTGATGCACTGGCCAGCGCATTGGCACACTGTCTGATGCACTGACCAAAGTATTGGCGCACCGACTGATGCACTGACCAACGCATTGGCACACTGACTGATGCACTGACCAACATATTGGCGCACAGACTGATGCACTGACCAAAGTATTGGTGCACTGACTGATGCACTGACCAACGTATTGGCGCACTGACTGATGCACTGACCAACGTATTGGTGCACTGACTGATGCACTGACCAACGTATTGGCGCACTGACTGATGCACTGACCAACGTATTGGCGCACTGACTGATGCACTGACCAACATATTGGTGCACTGACTGATGCACTGACCAACGTATTGGCGCACTGACTGATGCACTGACCAACGTATTGGCGCACTGACTGATGCACTGACCAACGTATTGGCGCACTGACTGATGCACTGACCAACGCATTGGCACACTGTCTGATGCACTGACCAACGTATTGGCGCACAGACTGATGCACTGAGCAATGTATTGGCGCACAGACTGATGCACTGACCAATGTATTGGCGTACAGACTGATGCACTGACCATCGTATTGGCGCACTGACTGATGCACTGACCAATGTATTAGCGCACAGACTGATGCACTGACCAATGTATTGGCGCACAGACTGATGCACTGACCAATGTATTGGCGTACAGACTGATGCACTGACCAACGCATTGGCGCACAGACTGATGCACTGACCAATGTATTGGCGTACAGACTGATGCACTGACCAACGCATTGGCGCACAGACTGATGCACTGACCAACATTTTGGCGCACTGACTGATGCACTGACCAACGTATTGGCACACTGACTGATGCACTGACCAAAGTATTGGCGCACAGACTGATGCACTGACCAACGTATTGGCGCACTGACTGATGCACTGACCAAAGTATTGGCGCACAGACTGATGCACTGACCAACGCTTTGGCACACTGACTGATGCACTGGACAACGCATTGGCACACTGACTGATGCACTGGCCAACGCATTGGCACACTGTCTGATGCACTGACCAAAGTATTGGCAAACTGCATGATGCACTGACCAAAGTACTGGCGCACAGACTGATGCACTGACCAACGCATTGGCACACTGACTGATGCACTGACCAACGTATTGGCGCACTGACTGATGCACTGACCAACATATTGGCACACTGTCTGATGCACTGACACACTGGTATACTAACTGATGCACTGGCGAACGTATTGGCTCACTGACTGATGCACTGACCAATGTATTGGCACACTGTCTGATGCACTGACACACTGGTATACGAACTGATGCACTGGCCAACGCATTGGCACACTGTCTGATGCACTGACCAAAGTATTGGCGCACTGACTGATGCACTGACCAACGCATTTGCACACTGACTGATGCACTGGCCAACGCATTGGCACACAGACTGATGCACTGACCAACGTATTGGCACACTGACTGACACACTGACTGACACACTGGTATACTGACTGATGCACTGGCCAACGCATTGGCACACTGATTGATGCACTGACCAACGTATTGGCACACAGACTGATGCACTGACCAACGCATTGGCTCACTGACTGATGCACTGACCAACGTATTGGCACACTGACTGACACACTGACTGACACACTGGTATACTGACTGATGCACTGGCCAACGCATTGGCACACTGATTGATGCACTGACCAAAGTAATGGCGCACAGACTGTTGCACTGACCAACGTATTGGCACACAGACACATGCACTGACCAACGTATTGGCACACAGACTGATGCACTGACCAACGCATTGGCTCACTGACTGATGCACTGACCAACGTATTGGCACACTGTCTGATGCACTGACACACTGGTGTACTAACTGATGCACTGACCAACGTATTGGCACACAGACTGATGCACTGACCAACGCATTGGCGCACTGACTGATGCAGTGGCCAATGCATTGGCGCACTGACTGATGCACTGACCAATGCATTGGCACACTGACTGATGCACTGACCAACGTATTGGCACACAGACTGATGCACTGACCAAAGTATTGGCACACTGACTGATGCACTGACCAAAGTATTGGCGCACAGGCTGATGCACTGACCAATGCATTGGCGCACAGACTGATGCACTGACCAACGTATTGGCGCACAGACTGATGCACTGACCAACGTATTGGCGCACAGACTGATGCACTGACCAACGTATTGGCACACTGACTGATGCACTGATCAACGTATTGGCGCCCTGACTGATGCACTGACCAATGCATTGGCACACTGACTGATGCACTGACCAACGTATTGGCGCACTGACTGATGCACTGACTGACACACTGGTATACTGACTGATGCACTGACCAACGCATTGGCACACTGACTGATGCACTGACCAACGCATTGGCACACTGACTGATGCACTGAACAAAGTATTGGCACACTGACTGATGCACTGTCCAACGCATTGGCACACTGACTGATGCACTGGCCAACGCATTGGCACACTGTCTGATGCACTGACCAAAGTATTGGCGCACTGACTGATGCACTGACCAACGCATTGGCACACTGTCTGATGCACTGACCAAAGTATTGGCGCACAGACTGATGCACTGACCAACGTATTGGCGCACTGACTGATGCACTGACCAACGTATTGGCGCACTGACTGATGCACTGACCAACGCATTGGCACACTGACTGATGCACTGACCAACGCATTGGCACACTGACTGATGCACTGGCCAACGCATTGGCACAGTGTCTGATGCACTGACCAAAGTATTGGCACACTGACTGATGCACTGTCCAACGCATTGGCACACTGACTGATGCACTGACCAACGCATTGGCACACTGACTGATGCACTGGCCAACGCATTGGCACACTGTCTGATGCACTGACCAAAGTATTGGCGCACAGATTGATGCACTGACCAACGTATTGGCGCACTGACTGATGCACTGACCAACGTATTGGCGCACTGACTGATGCACTGACCAACGCATTGGCACACTGAATGATGCACTGACCAACGCATTGGCACACTGACTGATGCACTGGCCAGCGCATTGGCACACTGTCTGATGCACTGACCAAAGTATTGGCGCACCGACTGATGCACTGACCAACGCATTGGCACACTGACTGATGCACTGACCAACATATTGGCGCACAGACTGATGCACTGACCAAAGTATTGGTGCACTGACTGATGCACTGACCAACGTATTGGCGCACTGACTGATGCACTGACCAACGTATTGGTGCACTGACTGATGCACTGACCAACGTATTGGCGCACTGACTGATGCACTGACCAACGTATTGGCGCACTGACTGATGCACTGACCAACATATTGGTGCACTGACTGATGCACTGACCAACGTATTGGCGCACTGACTGATGCACTGACCAACGTATTGGCGCACTGACTGATGCACTGACCAACGTATTGGCGCACTGACTGATGCACTGACCAACGCATTGGCACACTGTCTGATGCACTGACCAACGTATTGGCGCACAGACTGATGCACTGAGCAATGTATTGGCGCACAGACTGATGCACTGACCAATGTATTGGCGTACAGACTGATGCACTGACCATCGTATTGGCGCACTGACTGATGCACTGACCAATGTATTAGCGCACAGACTGATGCACTGACCAATGTATTGGCGCACAGACTGATGCACTGACCAATGTATTGGCGTACAGACTGATGCACTGACCAACGCATTGGCGCACAGACTGATGCACTGACCAATGTATTGGCGTACAGACTGATGCACTGACCAACGCATTGGCGCACAGACTGATGCACTGACCAACATTTTGGCGCACTGACTGATGCACTGACCAACGTATTGGCACACTGACTGATGCACTGACCAAAGTATTGGCGCACTGACTGATGCACTGACCAACGTATTGGCGCACAGACTGATGCACTGACTAATGCATTGGCACACAGACTGATGCACTGACCAAAGTATTGGCGCACAGACTGATGCACTGACCAACGTATTGGCGCACTGACTGATGCACTGACCAAAGTATTGGCGCACAGACTGATGCACTGACCAACGCATTGGCACACTGACTGATGCACTGGCCAACGCATTGGCACACTGACTGATGCACTGGCCAACGCATTGGCACACTGTCTGACGCACTGACCAAAGTATTGGCAAACTGCCTGATGCACTGACCAAAGTACTGGCGCACAGACTGATGCACTGACCAACGCATTGGCACACTGACTGATGCACTGACCAACGTATTGGCGCACTGACTGATGCACTGACCAACATATTGGCACACTGTCTGATGCACTGACACACTGGTATACTAACTGATGCACTGGCGAACGTATTGGCTCACTGACTGATGCACTGACCAACGTATTGGCACACTGTCTGATGCACTGACACACTGGTATACGAACTGATGCACTGGCCAACGCATTGGCTCACTGACTGATGCACTGGCCAACGCATTGGCACACAGACTGATGCACTGACCAACGTATTGGCACACTGACTGACACACTGACTGACACACTGGTATACTGACTGATGCACTGGCCAACGCATTGGCACACTGATTGATGCACTGACCAACGTATTGGCACACAGACTGATGCACTGACCAACGCATTGGCTCACTGACTGATGCACTGACCAACGTATTGGCACACTGACTGACACACTGACTGACACACTGGTATACTGACTGATGCACTGGCCAACGCATTGGCACACTGATTGATGCACTGACCAAAGTAATGGCGCACAGACTGTTGCACTGACCAACGTATTGGCACACAGACTGATGCACTGACCAACGTATTGGCACACAGACTGATGCACTGACCAACGCATTGGCTCACTGACTGATGCACTGACCAACGTATTGGCACACTGTCTGATGCACTGACACACTGGTGTACTAACTGATGCACTGGCCAATGCATTGGCTCACTGACTGATGCACTGGCCAACACATTGGCACACTGTCTGATGCACTGACCAAAGTATTGGCGCATTGACTGATGCACTGACCAACGCATTGGCGCACTGACTGATGCACTGACCAATGCATTGGCGCACTGACTGATGCAATGACCAATGCATTGGCGCACAGACTGATGCACTGACCAAAGTAATGGCGCACAGACTGATGCACTGAACAACGTATTGGCACACAGACTGATGCACTGACCAACGTATTGGCACACAGACTGATGCACTGACCAAAGTATTGGCACACAGACTGATGCACTTACCAACGTATTGGCACACAGACTGAAGCACTGACCAATGCATTGGCACACTGACTGATGCACTGACTGACGTATTGGCTCACTGACTGACACACTGATTGACACACTGATATACTGACTGATGCACTGACCAACGTATTGGCACACTGACTGATGCACTTACCAAAGTATTGGCACACTGTCTGATGCACTGACCAGCGCATTGACACACAGACTGATGCACTGACCAAAGTATTGGCGCACTGACTGATGCACTGACCAACGCATTGGCGCACTGTCTGATGCACTGACAACCGCATTGATGCACTGAATGTCGCACTGGCCATCGCATTGGCACACTGGCTGATGCACTGACCAACACACTGGCATACTTACTGATGCACTGACCAACACATTGGCGCACAGACTGATGCACTGACCAACGCATTGGCATACAGACTGGCGCATTGGCACACTGACTGATGCACTGACCAACATATTTGCGCACAGTCTGATGCACTGACCAACGCATTGGCACACAGACAGATGCACTGATCGGCACATTAGGACATTAGGACTGATGCACTGACTGAAGCATTGGTGCACTAACTGTTGCACTGACCAACACATTGGCACACAGACTGGCGCATTGGCACACTGACTGATGCACTGAACAACATATTGGCGCACAGTCTGATGCACTGAACAATGCATTGGCACACAGACTGATGCACTGACCAACGCATTGGCACACAGTCTGATGCACTGACCAACGCATTGGCGCACTGACTGATGCACTGACTGACTCATTGGCGCACAGACTGATGCACTGACTGACTCATTGGCACACTGACTGATGCACTGATCGGCACATAAGGACACTGAGGGTTGCACTGACCGAAACATTGGTGCACTAACTGTTGCACTGACCAACGCATTGGCACACAGACTGGCGCATTGGCGCACAGTCTGATGCACTGACCAACGCATTGACACTCTGACTGATGCCTGACTGACTCATAGGCGCACTGACTGACGCATTGACGCAGTGACTGACGCACTGACCGACAAAATTACCGACGCATTGGGCGACGCATTGGCGCACTGACTAACGCATTGACCAATGATGCACAGACTGATGCACTGACCAAAGTATTGGCGCACAGACTGATGCACTGACCAACGCATTGGCACTCTGACTGATGCACTGACCAACATATTGGCGCACAGACTGATGCACTGAACAACATATTGGCGCACAGACTGATGCACTGACCAACGCATTGGCACACTGACTGAAACACTGACCAACGTATTGGCGCACAGACTGATGCACTGACCAACGTATTGGCGCACAGACTGATGCACTGACCGACATATTGGCGCACTGACTGATGCACTGACCAACGTATTGGCGCACAGACTGATGCACTGACTAATGCATTGGCACACAGACTGATGCACTGACCAAAGTATTGGCGCACAGACTGATGCACTGACCAACGTATTGGCGCACTGACTGATGCACTGACCAAAGTATTGGCGCACAGACTGATGCACTGACCAACGCATTGGCACACTGACTGATGCACTGGCCAACGCATTGGCACACTGACTGATGCACTGGCCAACGCATTGGCACACTGTCTGACGCACTGACCAAAGTATTGGCAAACTGCCTGATGCACTGACCAAAGTACTGGCGCACAGACTGATGCACTGACCAACGCATTGGCACACTGACTGATGCACTGACCAACGTATTGGCGCACTGACTGATGCACTGACCAACATATTGGCACACTGTCTGATGCACTGACACACTGGTATACTAACTGATGCACTGGCGAACGTATTGGCTCACTGACTGATGCACTGACCAACGTATTGGCACACTGTCTGATGCACTGACACACTGGTATACGAACTGATGCACTGGCCAACGCATTGGCTCACTGACTGATGCACTGGCCAACGCATTGGCACACAGACTGATGCACTGACCAACGTATTGGCACACTGACTGACACACTGACTGACACACTGGTATACTGACTGATGCACTGGCCAACGCATTGGCACACTGATTGATGCACTGACCAACGTATTGGCACACAGACTGATGCACTGACCAACGCATTGGCTCACTGACTGATGCACTGACCAACGTATTGGCACACTGACTGACACACTGACTGACACACTGGTATACTGACTGATGCACTGGCCAACGCATTGGCACACTGATTGATGCACTGACCAAAGTAATGGCGCACAGACTGTTGCACTGACCAACGTATTGGCACACAGACTGATGCACTGACCAACGTATTGGCACACAGACTGATGCACTGACCAACGCATTGGCTCACTGACTGATGCACTGACCAACGTATTGGCACACTGTCTGATGCACTGACACACTGGTGTACTAACTGATGCACTGGCCAATGCATTGGCTCACTGACTGATGCACTGGCCAACACATTGGCACACTGTCTGATGCACTGACCAAAGTATTGGCGCATTGACTGATGCACTGACCAACGCATTGGCGCACTGACTGATGCACTGACCAATGCATTGGCGCACTGACTGATGCAATGACCAATGCATTGGCGCACAGACTGATGCACTGACCAAAGTAATGGCGCACAGACTGATGCACTGAACAACGTATTGGCACACAGACTGATGCACTGACCAACGTATTGGCACACAGACTGATGCACTGACCAAAGTATTGGCACACAGACTGATGCACTTACCAACGTATTGGCACACAGACTGAAGCACTGACCAATGCATTGGCACACTGACTGATGCACTGACTGACGTATTGGCTCACTGACTGACACACTGATTGACACACTGATATACTGACTGATGCACTGACCAACGTATTGGCACACTGACTGATGCACTTACCAAAGTATTGGCACACTGTCTGATGCACTGACCAGCGCATTGACACACAGACTGATGCACTGACCAAAGTATTGGCGCACTGACTGATGCACTGACCAACGCATTGGCGCACTGTCTGATGCACTGACAACCGCATTGATGCACTGAATGTCGCACTGGCCATCGCATTGGCACACTGGCTGATGCACTGACCAACACACTGGCATACTTACTGATGCACTGACCAACACATTGGCGCACAGACTGATGCACTGACCAACGCATTGGCATACAGACTGGCGCATTGGCACACTGACTGATGCACTGACCAACATATTTGCGCACAGTCTGATGCACTGACCAACGCATTGGCACACAGACAGATGCACTGATCGGCACATTAGGACATTAGGACTGATGCACTGACTGAAGCATTGGTGCACTAACTGTTGCACTGACCAACACATTGGCACACAGACTGGCGCATTGGCACACTGACTGATGCACTGAACAACATATTGGCGCACAGTCTGATGCACTGAACAATGCATTGGCACACAGACTGATGCACTGACCAACGCATTGGCACACAGTCTGATGCACTGACCAACGCATTGGCGCACTGACTGATGCACTGACTGACTCATTGGCGCACAGACTGATGCACTGACTGACTCATTGGCACACTGACTGATGCACTGATCGGCACATAAGGACACTGAGGGTTGCACTGACCGAAACATTGGTGCACTAACTGTTGCACTGACCAACGCATTGGCACACAGACTGGCGCATTGGCGCACAGTCTGATGCACTGACCAACGCATTGACACTCTGACTGATGCCTGACTGACTCATAGGCGCACTGACTGACGCATTGACGCAGTGACTGACGCACTGACCGACAAAATTACCGACGCATTGGGCGACGCATTGGCGCACTGACTAACGCATTGACCAATGATGCACAGACTGATGCACTGACCAAAGTATTGGCGCACAGACTGATGCACTGACCAAAGTATTGGCGCACAGACTGATGCACTGACCAACGCATTGGCACTCTGACTGATGCACTGACCAACATATTGGCGCACAGACTGATGCACTGAACAACATATTGGCGCACAGACTGATGCACTGACCAACGCATTGGCACACTGACTGAAACACTGACCAACGTATTGGCGCACAGACTGATGCACTGACCAACGTATTGGCGCACAGACTGATGCACTGACCGACATATTGGCGCACAGACTGATGCACTGACCAACATATTCGCGCACAGACTGGTGCACTGACCAACGTATTGGCGCACAGACTGATGCACTGACCAACGTATTGCCGCACAGACTGATGCACTGACCAACATATTGGCGCACAGACTGATGCACTGACCAACGCATTGGCACACTGACTGATGCACTGACCAACATATTGGCGCACAGACTGATGCACTGACCAACGCATTGGCACACTGTCTGATCCACTGACCAACACATTGGCGCACTGACTGATAGGCTGACTGACTCATTGGCGCACAGACTGATGAACTGACTGACTCATTGGCGCACTGACTGATGCACTGACCGACACATTGGCGCACTGACTGATGCCTGACTGACTCATAGGCGCACTGACTGACGCATTGATGCAGTGACTGACGCACTGACCGACAAAATGACCGACGCATTGGGCAACGCATTGGCGCACTGACTGATGCACTGACCAACGTATTGGCGCACAGACTGATGCACTGACCAATGTATTGGCGCACAGACTGATGCACTGACCAACATATCGGCGCACAGACTGATGCACTGACCAATGCATTGGCACACTGACTGATGCACTGACCAATGTATTGGCGCACAGACTGATGCACTGACCAACGTATTGGCGCACAGACTGATGCACTGACCAACGTATTGGCGCACAGACTGATGCACTGACCAACGCATTGGCACACTGACTGATGCACTGACCAACATATTGGCGCACAGACTGATGCACTGACCAACATAGTGGCGCACAGACTGATGCACTGACCAACGCATTGGCACACTGACTGATGCACTGACCAACGTATTGGCGCACTGACTGATGCACTGACCGACGTATTGGCGCACAGACTGATGCACTGACCAACATATTCGCGCACAGACTGGTGCACTGACCAACGTATTGGCGCACAGACTGATGCACTGACCAACGTATTGCCGCACAGACTGATGCACTGACCAACGTATTGGCACACTGTCTAATGCACTGACCAATGCATTGGCACACTGAATGATGCACTGACCAACATATTGGCGCACAGACTGATGCACTGACCAACGCATTGGCACACTGTCTGATGCACTGACCAACACATTGGCGCACTGACTGATAGGCTGACTGACTCATTGGCGCACAGACTGATGCACTGACTGACTCATTGGCGCACTGACTGATGCACTGACCGACACATTGGCGCACTGACTGATGCCTGACTGACTCATAGGCGCACTGACTGACGCATTGATGCAGTGACTGACGCACTGACCGACAAAATGACCGACGCATTGGGCAACGCATTGGCGCACTGACTGATGCACTGACCAACGCATTGGCACACTGACTGATGCACTGACCAACGTATTGGCGCACAGACTGATGCACTGACCAACGTATTGGCGCACAGACTGATGCACTGACCAACGTATTGGCGCACAGACTGATGCACTGACCAACATATTGGCGCACAGACTGATGCACTGACCATCATATTGGCGCACAGACTGATGCACTGACCAACGCATTGGCACACAGACTGATGCACTGACCAACGCATTGGCACACAGTCTGATGCACTGACCAACGCATTGGCGCACTGACTGATGCACTGACTGACTCATTGGCACACAGACTGATGCACTGACTGACTCATTGGCGCACTGACTGATGCACTGACTGACTCATTGGCACACTGACTGATGCACTGATCGGCACATTAGGACACTGAGGGTTGCACTGACCAAAACATTGGTGCACTAACTGTTGCACTGACCAACGCATTGGCACGCAGACTGGCGCATTGGCGCACAGTCTGATGCACTGACCAACGCATTGACACTCTGACTGATGCCTGACTGACTCATAGGCGCACTGACTGACGCATTGACGCAGTGACTGACGCACTGACCGACAAAATTACCGACGCATTGGGCGACGCATTGGCGCACTGACTAACGCATTGCCCAATGATGCACAGACTGATGCACTGACCAAAGTATTGGCGCACAGACTGATGCACTGACCAACGCATTGGCACTCTGACTGATGCACTGACCAACATATTGGCGCACAGACTGATGCACTGACCAACGCATTGGCACACTGACTGAAACACTGACCAACGTATTGGCGCACAGACTGATGCACTGACCAACGTATTGGCGCACAGACTGATGCACTGACCAACGTATTGGCGCACAGACTGATGCACTGACCAGCATATTGGCGCACAGACTGATGCACTGAACAATGCATTGGCTCACTGTCTGATGCACTGACCGACGTATTGGCGCGTAGACTGATGCACTGACCAACATATTCGCGCACAGACTGGTGCACTGACCAACGTATTGGCGCACAGACTGATGCACTGACCAACGTATTGCCGCACAGACTGATGCACTGACCAACATATTGGCGCACAGACTGATGCACTGACCAACGCATTGGCACACTGACTGATGCACTGACCAACATATTGGCGCACAGACTGATGCACTGACCAACGCATTGGCACACTGTCTGATGCACTGACCAACACATTGGCGCACTGACTGATAGGCTGACTGACTCATTGGCGCACAGACTGATGAACTGACTGACTCATTTGCGCACTGACTGATGCACTGACCGACACATTGGCGCACTGACTGATGCCTGACTGACTCATAGGCGCACTGACTGACGCATTGATGCAGTGACTGACGCACTGACCGACAAAATGACCGACGCATTGGGCAACGCATTGGCGCACTGACTGATGCACTGACCAACGTATTGGCGCACAGACTGATGCACTGACCAATGTATTGGCGCACAGACTGATGCACTGACCAACATATCGGCGCACAGACTGATGCACTGACCAACGCATTGGCACACTGACTGATGCACTGACCAACGTATTGGCGCACAGACTGATGCACTGACCAACGTATTGGCGCACAGACTGATGCACTGACCAATGTATTGGCACACAGACTGATGCACTGACCAACGCATTGGCACACTGACTGATGCACTGACCAACATATTGGCGTACAGACTGGTGCACTGACCAACATATTGGCGCACAGACTGATGCACTGACCAACGCATTGGCACACTGACTGATGCACTGACCAACGTATTGGCGCACTGACTGATGCACTGACCAACGTATTGACGCACAGACTGATGCACTGACCAACGTATTGGCGCACAGACTGATGCACTGACCAACGTATTGGCGCACAGACTGATGCACTGACCAACGTATTGGCACACTGACTGATGCACTGACCAACGTATTGGCGCCCTGACTGATGCACTGACCAATGCATTGGCACACTGACTGATGCACTGACCAACGTATGGGCGCACTGACTGATGCACAGACTGACACACTGGTATACTGACTGATGCACTGACCAAAGTATTGGCACACTGACTGATGCACTGTCCAACGCATTGGCGCACTGACTGATGCACTGACCAACGCATTGGCACACTGTCTGATGCACTGACCAAAGTATTGGCGCACAGATTGATGCACTGACCAACGTATTGGCGCACTGACTGATGCACTGACCAACGTATTGGCGCACTGACTGATGCACTGACCAACGCATTGGCACACTGAATGATGCACTGACCAACGCATTGGCACACTGACTGATGCACTGGCCAGCGCATTGGCACACTGTCTGATGCACTGACCAAAGTATTGGCGCACAGACTGATGCACTGACCAACGCATTGGCACACTGACTGATGCACTGAACAACGTATTGGCGCACTGACTGATGCACTGACCAACGTATTGGCGCACTGACTGATGCACTGACCAACGTATTGGCGCACTGACTGATGCACTGACCAACGTATTGGCGCACTGACTGATGCACTGACCAACATATTGGTGCACTGACTGATGCACTGACCAAAGTATTGGCGCACTGACTGATGCACTGACCAACGTATTGGCGCACTGACTGATGCACTGACCAACGTATTGGCGCACTGACTGATGCACTGACCAACGCATTGGCACACTGTCTGATGCACTGACCAACGTATTGGCGCACTGACTGATGCACTGAGCAACGTATTGGCACACTGACTGATGCACTGACCAACGTATTGGCGCACTGACTGATGCACTGACCAACGTATTGGCACACTGACCGGTGCACTGACCAAAGTATTGGCGCACAGACTGATGCACTGACCAACGTATTGGCGCACAGACTGATGCACTGACCAAAGTATTGGCGCACAGACTGATGCACTGACCAATGTATTGGCGTACAGACTGATGCACTGACCATCGTATTGGCGCACTGACTGATGCACTGACCAATGTATTAGCGCACTGACTGATGCACTGACCAACATTTTGGCGCACTGACTGATGCACTGACCAACGTATTGGCACACTGACTGATGCACTGACCAACGTATTGGCACACAGACTCATGCACTGACCAACATATTGGCGCACAGACTGATGCACTGACTAATGCATTGGCACACAGACTGATGCACTGACCAAAGTATTGGCGCACAGACTGATGCACTGACCAACGTATTGGCGCACTGACTGATGCACTGACCAAAGTATTGGCGCACAGACTGATGCACTGACCAACGCATTGGCACACTGACTGATGCACTGGCCAACGCATTGGCACACTGACTGATGCACTGGCCAACGCATTGGCACACTGTCTGATGCACTGACCAAAGTATTGGCAAACTGCCTGATGCACTGACCAAAGTACTGGCGCACAGACTGATGCACTGACCAACGCATTGGCACACTGACTGATGCACTGACCAACGTATTGGCGCACTGACTGATGCACTGACCAACATATTGGCACACTGTCTGATGCACTGACACACTGGTATACTAACTGATGCACTGGCGAACGTATTGGCTCACTGACTGATGCACTGACCAACATATTGGCACACTGTCTGATGCACTGACACACTGGTATACGAACTGATGCACTGGCCAACGCATTGGCTCACTGACTGATGCACTGACCAAAGTATTGGCGCACTGACTGATGCACTGACCAACGCATCTGCACACTGACTGATGCACTGACCAACGCATTGGCACACTGACTGATGCACTGGCCAACGCATTGGCACACTGTCTGATGCACTGACCAAAGTATTGGCGCACAGACTGATGCACTGACCAACGTATTGGCGCACTGACTGATGCACTGACCAACGTATTGGCGCACTGACTGATGCACTGACCAACGCATTGGCACACTGCCTGATGCACTGACCAACGCATTGGCACACTGACTGATGCACTGGCCAACGCATTGGCACACTGTCTGATGCACTGACCAAAGTATTGGCACACTGACTGATGCACTGTCCAACGCATTGGCACACTGACTGATGCACTGAGCAACGCATTGGCACACTGACTGATGCACTGGCCAACGCATTGGCACACTGTCTGATGCACTGACCAAAGTATTGGCGCATTGACTGATGCACTGACCAACGCATTGGCACACTGTCTGATGCACTGACCAAAGTATTGGCGCACAGATTGATGCACTGACCAACGTATTGGCGCACTGACTGATGCACTGACCAACGTATTGGCGCACTGACTGATGCACTGACCAACGCATTGGCACACTGAATGATGCACTGACCAACGCATTGGCACACTGACTGATGCACTGGCCAGCGCATTGGCACACTGTCTGATGCACTGACCAAAGTATTGGCGCACAGACTGATGCACTGACCAACGCATTGGCACACTGACTGATGCACTGACCAACATATTGGTGCACTGACTGATGCACTGACCAACGTATTGGCGCACAGACTGATGCACTGACCAACGTATTGGCGCACTGACTGATGCACTGACCAACATATTGGTGCACTGACTGATGCACTGACCAACGTATTGGCGCACTGACTGATGCACTGACCAACGTATTGGCGCACTGACTGATGCACTGACCAACGTATTGGCGCACAGACTGATGCACTGACCAACGTATTGGCGCACTGACTGATGCACTGACCAACATATTGGTGCACTGACTGATGCACTGACCAACGTATTGGCGCACTGACTGATGCACTGACCAACGTATTGGCGCACTGACTGATGCACTGACCAACGTATTGGCGCACTGACTGATGCACTGACCAACGCATTGGCACACTGTCTGATGCACTGACCAACGTATTGGCGCACTGACTGATGCACTGAGCAACGTATTGGCACACTGACTGATGCACTGACCAACGTATTGGCGCACTGACTGATGCACTGACCAACGTATTGGCACACTGACTGGTGCACTGACCAAAGTATTGGCGCACAGACTGATGCACTGACCAACTTATTGCTGCACAGACTGATGCACTGACCAAAGTATTGGCGCACAGACTGATGCACTGACCAATGTATTGGCGTACAGACTGATGCACTGACCATCGTATTGGCGCACTGACTGATGCACTGACCAATGTATTGGCACACTGACTGATGCACTGACCAAAGTATTGGCGCACTGACTGATGCACTGACCAACGTATTGGCGCACAGACTGATGCACTGACTAATGCATTGGCACACAGACTGATGCACTGACCAAAGTATTGGCGCACAGACTGATGCACTGACCAACGTATTGGCGCACTGACTGATGCACTGACCAAAGTATTGGCGCACAGACTGATGCACTGACCAACGCATTGGCACACTGACTGATGCACTGACCAACGTATTGGCACACTGACTGATGCACTGACCAACATATTGGCACACTGCCTGATGCACTGACACACTGGTATACTAACTGATGCACTGGCGAACGTATTGGCTCACTGACTGATGCACTGACCAACGTATTGGCACACTGTCTGATGCACTGACACACTGGTATACGAACTGATGCACTGGCCAACGCATTGGCTCACTGACTGATGCACTGGCCAATGCATTGGCACACTGTCTGATGCACTGACCAAAGTATTGGCGCACTGACTGATGCACTGACCAACGTATTGGCACACAGACTCATGCACTGACCAACGTATTGGCACACAGACTGATGCACTGACCAACGCATTGGCTCACTGACTGATGCACTGGCCAACGCATTGGCACACAGACTGATGCACTGACCAACGTATTGGCACACTGACTGACACACTGACTGACACACTGGTATACTGACTGATGCACTGGCCAACGCATTGGCACACTGATTGATGCACTGACCAACGCATTGGCACACTGATTGATGCACTGACCAACGTATTGGCACACAGACTGATGCACTGACCAACGCATTGGCTCACTGACTGATGCACTGACCAACGTATTGGCACACTGACTGACACACTGACTGACACACTGGTATACTGACTGATGCACTGGCCAACGCATTGGCACACTGATTGATGCACTGACCAAAGTAATGGCGCACAGACTGTTGCACTGACCAACGTATTGGCACACAGACTCATGCACTGACCAACGTATTGGCACACAGACTGATGCACTGACCAACGCATTGGCTCACTGACTGATGCACTGACCAACGTATTGGCACACTGTCTGATGCACTGACACACTGGTGTACTAACTGATGCACTGGCCAATGCATTGGCTCACTGACTGATGCACTGGCCAACACATTGGCACACTGTCTGATGCACTGACCAAAGTATTGGCGCATTGACTGATGCACTGACCAACGCATTGGCGCACTGACTGATGCACTGACCAATGCATTGGCGCACTGACTGATGCACTGACCAATGCATTGGCACACTGACTGATGCACTGACCAACGTATTGGCACACAGACTGATGCACTGACCAAAGTATTGGCACACTGACTGATGCACTGACCAAAGTAATGGCGCATAGACTGATGCACTGACCAACGTATTGGCACACAGACTGATGCACTGACCAACGTATTGGCACACAGACTGATGCACTGACCAAAGTATTGGCACACAGACTGATGCACTGACCAACGTATTGGCACACTGACTGATGCACTGACTGACGTATTGGCTCACTGACTGACACACTGATTGACACACTGATATACTGACTGATGCACTGACCAACGTATTGGCACACTGACTGATGCACTTACCAAAGTATTGGCACACTGTCTGATGCACTGACCAGCGCATTGACACACAGACTGATGCACTGACCAAAGTATTGGCGCACTGACTGATGCACTGACCAACGCATTGGCGCACTGTCTGATGCACTGACCAACGCAGTGGCACACTGACTGATGCACTGACCACCGCATTGATGCACTGAATGTCGCACTGGCCGTCGCATTGGCACACTGGCTGATGCACTGACCAACACACTGGCATACTGACTGATGCACTGACCAACACATTGGCGCACAGACTGATGCACTGACCAACGCATTGGCATACAGACTGGCGCATTGGCACACTGACTGATGCACTGACCAACATATTTGCGCACAGTCTGATGCACTGACCAATGCATTGGCACACAGACTGATGCACTGACCAACGCATTGGCACACTGTCTGATGCACTGACCAACGCATTGGCGCACTGACTGATGCACTGACTGACTCATTGGCGCACTGACTGATGCACTGACTGACTCATTGGCGCACTGACTGATGCACTGATCGGCACATTAGGACACTGAGGGTTGCACTGACTGAAGCATTGGTGCACTAACTGTTGCACTGACCAACGCATTGGCACACAGACTGGCGCATTGGCACACTGACTGATGCACTGAACAACATATTGGCGCACAGTCTGATGCACTGACCAACGCATTGGCACACAGACTGATGCACTGACCAACGCATTGGCACACAGTCTGATGCACTGACCAACGCATTGGCGCACTGACTGATGCACTGACTGACTCATTGGCGCACAGACTGATGCACTGACTGACTCATTGGCGCAGTGACTGATGCACTGACTGACTCATTGGCACACTGACTGATGCACTGATCGGCACATTAGGACACTGAGGGTTGCACTGACCGAAACATTGGTGCACTAACTGTTGCACTGACCAACGCATTGGCACACAGACTGGCGCATTGGCGCACAGTCTGATGCACTGACCAACGCATTGACACTCTGACTGATGCCTGACTGACTCATAGGCACACTGACTGACGCATTGACGCAGTGACTGACGCACTGACCGACAAAATTACCGACGCATTGGGCGACGCATTGGCGCACTGACTAACGCATTGGCCAATGATGCACAGACTGATGCACTGACCAAAGTATTGGCGCACAGACTGATGCACTGACCAAAGTATTGGCGCACAGACTGATGCACTTACCAACGTATTGGCACACTGACTGATGCACTGACCAACGTATTGGCACACAGACTGATGCACTTACCAACGTATTGGCGCACAGACTGATGCACTGACCAATGTATTGGCACACTGACTGCTGCACTGGCCAACGTATTGGCACACAGACTGATGCTCTGACCAAAAATATTGGCACACTGACTGATGCACTGAACAATGCATTGGCGCACTGACTGATGCACTGACCAACGCATTGGCGCACTGACTGATGCACTGACTGACTCATTGGCGCACTGACTAATGCACTGATCGGCACATTAGGACACTGAGGGTTGCACTGACTGAAGCATTGGTGCTCTAACTGTTGCACTGACCAACGCATTGGCACACAGACTGGCGCATTGGCACACTGACTGATGCACTGAACAACATATTGGCGCACAGTCTGATGCACTGACCAACGCATTGGCACACAGACTGATGCACTGACCAACGCATTGGCACACAGTCTGATGCACTGACCAACGCATTGGCGCACTGACTGATGCACTGACTGACTCATCGGCGCACAGACTGATGCACTGACTGACTCATTGGCGCACTGACTGATGCACTGACTGACTCATTGGCACACTGAGTGATGCACTGATCGGCACATTAGGACACTGAGGGTTGCACTGACCGAAACATTGGTGCACTAACTGTTGCACTGACCAACGCATTGGCACACAGACTGGCGCATTGGCGCACAGTCTGATGCACTGACCAACGCATTGACACTCTGGCTGATGCCTGACTGACTCATAGGCGCACTGACTGACGCATTGACGCAGTGACTGACGCACTGACCGACAAAATTACCGACGCATTGGGCGACGCATTGGCGCACTGACTAACGCATTGACCAATGATGCACAGACTGATGCACTGACCAAAGTATTGGCGCACAGACTGATGCACTGACCAACGCATTGGCACTCTGACTGATGCACTGACCAACATATTGGCGCACAGACTGATGCACTGAACAACATATTGGCGCACAGACTGATGCACTGACCAACGCATTGGCACACTGACTGAAACACTGACCAACGTATTGGCGCACAGACTGATGCACTGACCAACGTATTGGCGCACAGACTGATGCACTGACCAACGTATTGGCGCACAGACTGATGCACTGACCAACATATTGGCGCACAGACTGATGCACTGAACAATGCATTGGCTCACTGTCTGATGCACTGACCGACGTATTGGCGCACAGACTGATGCACTGACCAACATATTCGCGCACAGACTGGTGCACTGACCAACGTATTGGCGCACAGACTGATGCACTGACCAACGTATTGCCGCACAGACTGATGCACTGACCAACATATTGGCGCACAGACTGATGCACTGACCAACGCATTGGCACACTGACTGATGCACTGACCAACATATTGGCGCACAGACTGATGCACTGACCAACGCATTGGCACACTGTCTGATGCACTGACCAACACATTGGCGCACTGACTGATAGGCTGACTGACTCATTGGCGCACTGACTGATGCACTGACCGACACATTGACACTCTGACTGATGCCTGACTGACTCATAGGCGCACTGACTGACGCATTGATGCAGTGACTGACGCACTGACCGACAAAATGACCAACGCATTGGGCAACGCATTGGCGCACTGACTGATGCACTGACCAACGTATTGGCGCACAGACTGATGCACTGACCAATGTATTGGCGCACAGACTGATGCACTGACCAACATATCGGCGCACAGACTGATGCACTGACCAACGCATTGGCACACTGACTGATGCACTGACCAACGTATTGGCGCACAGACTGATGCACTGACCAACGTATTGGCGCACAGACTGATGCACTGACCAACGCATTGGCACACTGACTGATGCACTGACCAAAGTATTGGCGCACAGACTGATGCACTGACCAACGCATTGGCACACTGACTGATGCACTGGCCAACGCATTGGCACACTGACTGATGCACTGGCCAACGCATTGGCACACTGTCTGATGCACTGACCAAAGTATTGGCAAACTGCCTGATGCACTGACCAAAGTACTGGCGCACAGACTGATGCACTGACCAACGCATTGGCACACTGACTGATGCACTGACCAACGTATTGGCGCACTGACTGATGCACTGACCAACATATTGGCACACTGTCTGATGCACTGACACACTGGTATACTAACTGATGCACTGGCGAACGTATTGGCTCACTGACTGATGCACTGACCAACGTATTGGCACACTGTCTGATGCACTGACACACTGGTATACGAACTGATGCACTGGCCAACGCATTGGCTCACTGACTGATGCACTGGCCAATGCATTGGCACACTGTCTGATGCACTGACCAAAGTATTGGCGCACTGACTGATGCACTGACCAACGTATTGGCACACAGACTCATGCACTGACCAACGTATTGGCACACAGACTGATGCACTGACCAACGCATTGGCTCACTGACTGATGCACTGGCCAACGCATTGGCACACAGACTGATGCACTGACCAACGTATTGGCACACTGACTGACACACTGACTGACACACTGGTATACTGACTGATGCACTGGCCAACGCATTGGCACACTGATTGATGCACTGACCAACGCATTGGCACACTGATTGATGCACTCACCAACGTATTGGCACACAGACTGATGCACTGACCAACGCATTGGCTCACTGACTGATGCACTGACCAACGTATTGGCACACTGACTGACACACTGACTGACACACTGGTATACTGACTGATGCACTGGCCAACGCATTGGCACACTGATTGATGCACTGACCAAAGTAATGGCGCACAGACTGTTGCACTGACCAACGTATTGGCACACAGACTCATGCACTGACCAACGTATTGGCACACAGACTGATGCACTGACCAACGCATTGGCTCACTGACTGATGCACTGACCAACGTATTGGCACACTGTCTGATGCACTGACACACTGGTGTACTAACTGATGCACTGGCCAATGCATTGGCTCACTGACTGATGCACTGGCCAACACATTGGCACACTGTCTGATGCACTGACCAAAGTATTGGCGCATTGACTGATGCACTGACCAACGCATTGGCGCACTGACTGATGCACTGACCAATGCATTGGCGCACTGACTGATGCACTGACCAATGCATTGGCACACTGACTGATGCACTGACCAACGTATTGGCACACAGACTGATGCACTGACCAAAGTATTGGCACACTGACTGATGCACTGACCAAAGTAATGGCGCATAGACTGATGCACTGACCAACGTATTGGCACACAGACTGATGCACTGACCAACGTATTGGCACACAGACTGATGCACTGACCAAAGTATTGGCACACAGACTGATGCACTGACCAACGTATTGGCACACTGACTGATGCACTGACTGACGTATTGGCTCACTGACTGACACACTGATTGACACACTGATATACTGACTGATGCACTGACCAACGTATTGGCACACTGTCTGATGCACTGACCAGCGCATTGACACACAGACTGATGCACTGACCAAAGTATTGGCGCACTGACTGATGCACTGACCAACGCATTGGCGCACTGTCTGATGCACTGACCAACGCAGTGGCACACTGACTGATGCACTGACCACCGCATTGATGCACTGAATGTCGCACTGGCCGTCGCATTGGCACACTGGCTGATGCACTGACCAACACACTGGCATACTGACTGATGCACTGACCAACACATTGGCGCACAGACTGATGCACTGACCAACGCATTGGCATACAGACTGGCGCATTGGCACACTGACTGATGCACTGACCAACATATTTGCGCACAGTCTGATGCACTGACCAATGCATTGGCACACAGACTGATGCACTGACCAACGCATTGGCACACTGTCTGATGCACTGACCAACGCATTGGCGCACTGACTGATGCACTGACTGACTCATTGGCGCACTGACTGATGCACTGACTGACTCATTGGCGCACTGACTGATGCACTGATCGGCACATTAGGACACTGAGGGTTGCACTGACTGAAGCATTGGTGCACTAACTGTTGCACTGACCAACGCATTGGCACACAGACTGGCGCATTGGCACACTGACTGATGCACTGAACAACATATTGGCGCACAGTCTGATGCACTGACCAACGCATTGGCACACAGACTGATGCACTGACCAACGCATTGGCACACAGTCTGATGCACTGACCAACGCATTGGCGCACTGACTGATGCACTGACTGACTCATTGGCGCACAGACTGATGCACTGACTGACTCATTGGCGCAGTGACTGATGCACTGACTGACTCATTGGCACACTGACTGATGCACTGATCGGCACATTAGGACACTGAGGGTTGCACTGACCGAAACATTGGTGCACTAACTGTTGCACTGACCAACGCATTGGCACACAGACTGGCGCATTGGCGCACAGTCTGATGCACTGACCAACGCATTGACACTCTGACTGATGCCTGACTGACTCATAGGCACACTGACTGACGCATTGACGCAGTGACTGACGCACTGACCGACAAAATTACCGACGCATTGGGCGACGCATTGGCGCACTGACTAACGCATTGGCCAATGATGCACAGACTGATGCACTGACCAAAGTATTGGCGCACAGACTGATGCACTGACCAAAGTATTGGCGCACAGACTGATGCACTTACCAACGTATTGGCACACTGACTGATGCACTGACCAACGTATTGGCGCACAGACTGATGCACTTACCAACGTATTGGCACACTGACTGATGCACTGACCAACGTATTGGCACACAGACTGATGCACTTACCAACGTATTGGCGCACAGACTGATGCACTGACCAATGTATTGGCACACTGACTGCTGCACTGGCCAACGTATTGGCACACAGACTGATGCTCTGACCAAAAATATTGGCACACTGACTGATGCACTGAACAATGCATTGGCGCACTGACTGATGCACTGACCAACGCATTGGCGCACTGACTGATGCACTGACTGACTCATTGGCGCACTGACTAATGCACTGATCGGCACATTAGGACACTGAGGTTTGCACTGACTGAAGCATTGGTGTACTAACTGTTGCACTGACCAACGCATTGGCACACAGACTGGCGCATTGGCACACTGACTGATGCACTGAACAACATATTGGCGCACAGTCTGATGCACTGACCAACGCATTGGCACACAGACTGATGCACTGACCAACGCATTGGCACACAGTCTGATGCACTGACCAACGCATTGGCGCACTGACTGATGCACTGACTGACTCATCGGCGCACAGACTGATGCACTGACTGACTCATTGGCGCACTGACTGATGCACTGACTGACTCATTGGCACACTGAGTGATGCACTGATCGGCACATTAGGACACTGAGGGTTGCACTGACCGAAACATTGGTGCACTAACTGTTGCACTGACCAACGCATTGGCACACAGACTGGCGCATTGGCGCACAGTCTGATGCACTGACCAACGCATTGACACTCTGGCTGATGCCTGACTGACTCATAGGCGCACTGACTGACACATTGACGCAGTGACTGACGCACTGACCGACAAAATTACCGACGCATTGGGCGACGCATTGGCGCACTGACTAACGCATTGACCAATGATGCACAGACTGATGCACTGACCAAAGTATTGGCGCACAGACTGATGCACTGACCAACGCATTGGCACTCTGACTGATGCACTGACCAACATATTGGCGCACAGACTGATGCACTGAACAACATATTGGCGCACAGACTGATGCACTGACCAACGCATTGGCACACTGACTGAAACACTGACCAACGTATTGGCGCACAGACTGATGCACTGACCAACGTATTGGCGCACAGACTGATGCACTGACCAACGTATTGGCGCACAGACTGATGCACTGACCAACATATTGGCGCACAGACTGATGCACTGAACAATGCATTGGCTCACTGTCTGATGCACTGACCGACGTATTGGCGCACAGACTGATGCACTGACCAACATATTCGCGCACAGACTGGTGCACTGACCAACGTATTGGCGCACAGACTGATGCACTGACCAACGTATTGCCGCACAGACTGATGCACTGACCAACATATTGGCGCACAGACTGATGCACTGACCAACGCATTGGCACACTGACTGATGCACTGACCAACATATTGGCGCACAGACTGATGCACTGACCAACGCATTGGCACACTGTCTGATGCACTGACCAACACATTGGCGCACTGACTGATAGGCTGACTGACTCATTGGCGCACTGACTGATGCACTGACCGACACATTGACACTCTGACTGATGCCTGACTGACTCATAGGCGCACTGACTGACGCATTGATGCAGTGACTGACGCACTGACCGACAAAATGACCGACGCATTGGGCAGCGCATTGGCGCACTGACTGATGCACTGACCAACGTATTGGCACACAGACTGATGCACTGACCAATGTATTGGCGCACAGACTGATGCACTGACCAACATATCGGCGCACAGACTGATGCACTGACCAACGCATTGGCACACTGACTGATGCACTGACCAACGTATTGGCGCACAGACTGATGCACTGACCAACGTATTGGCGCACAGACTGATGCACTGACCAACGCATTGGCACACTGACTGATGCACTGACCAACATATTGGCGCACAGACTGATGCACTGACCAACATATTGGCGCACAGACTGATGCACTGACCAACGCATTGGCACACTGACTGATGCACTGACCAACGTATTGGCGCACTGACTGATGCACTGACCAACGTATTGACGCACAGACTGATGCACTGACCAACGTATTGGCGCACAGACTGATGCACTGACCAACGTATTGGCGCACAGACTGATGCACTGACCGACGTATTGGCGCACAGACTGATGCACTGTCCAACATATTGGCTCACTGTCCGATGCACTAACCAATGCATTGGCACACTGACTGGTGCACTGACCAATGCATTGGCGCACTGTCTGATGCACTGACCAATGCATTGGCACACTGACTGATGCACTGACCAACGTATTGGCACACAGACTGATGCACTGACCAAAGTATTGGCACACTGACTGATGCACTGACCAAAGTATTGGCGCACAGGCTGATGCACTGACCAATGCATTGGCGCACAGACTGATGCACTGACCAAAGTAATGGCGCACAGACTGATGCACTGACCAACGTATTGGCACACAGACTGATGCACTGACCAACGTATTGGCACACAGACTGATGCACCGACCAAAGTATTGGCACACAGACTGATGCACTTACCAACGTATTGGCACACAGACTGATGCACTGACCAAAGTATTGGCACACAAACTGATGCACTGACCGACGTATTGGCTCACTGACTGACACACTGAGTGACACACTGGTATACTGACTGATGCACTGACCAACGTATTGGCACACAGACTGATGCTCTGACCAAAAATATTGGCACACTGACTGATGCACTGACCAATGCATTGGCGCACAGACTGATGCACTGACCAACGCATTGGTACACTGACTGATGCACTGACCAATGCATTGGCACACTGACTGATGCACTGACTGACGTATTGGCTCACTGACTGACACACTGATTGACACACTGATATACAGACTGATGCACTGACCAATGTATTGGCGCACAGACTGATGCACTGCCCAACGTATTGGCGCACAGACTCATGCACTGACCAACATATTGGCGCACAGACTGATGCACTGACCAATGCATTGGCACACTGACTGATGCACTGACCAACATATTGGCGCACAGACTGGTGCACTGACCAATGTATTGGCGCACAGACTGATGCACTGACCAACGTATTGGCGCACAGACTGATGCACTGACCAACGTATTGGCGCACAGACTGATGCACTGACCAACGGATTGGCGCACAGACTGATGCACTGACCAACGTATTGGCGCACAGACTGATGCACTGACCAATGCATTGGCTCACTGTCTGATGCACTGACCGACGTATTGGCGCACAGACTGATGCACTGACCAACATATTGGCTCACTGTCTGATGCACTGACCAATGCATTGGCACACTGACTGGTGCACTGACCAATGCATTGGCGCACTGTCTGATGCACTGACCAATGCATTGGCACACTGACTGATGCACTGACCAACGTATTGGCACACAGACTGATGCACTGACCAAAGTATTGGCACACTGACTGATGCACTGACCAAAGTATTGGCGCACAGGCTGATGCACTGACCAATGCATTGGCGCACAGACTGATGCACTGACCAAAGTAATGGCGCACAGACTGATGCACTGACCAACGCATTGGCACACAGACTGATGCACTGACCAACGCATTGGCACACAGTCTGATGCACTGACCAACGCATTGGCGCACTGACTGATGCACTGACTGACTCATCGGCGCACAGACTGATGCACTGACTGACTCATTGGCGCACTGACTGATGCACTGACTGACTCATTGGCACACTGAGTGATGCACTGATCGGCACATTAGGACACTGAGGGTTGCACTGACCGAAACATTGGTGCACTAACTGTTGCACTGACCAACGCATTGGCAGACAGACTGGCGCATTGGCGCACAGTCTGATGCACTGACCAACGCATTGACACTCTGGCTGATGCCTGACTGACTCATAGGCGCACTGACTGACGCATTGACGCAGTGACTGACGCACTGACGGACAAAATTACCGACGCATTGGGCGACGCATTGGCGCACTGACTAACGCATTGACCAATGATGCACAGACTGATGCACTGACCAAAGTATTGGCGCACAGACTGATGCACTGACCAACGCATTGGCACTCTGACTGATGCACTGACCAACATATTGGCGCACAGACTGATGCACTGAACAACATATTGGCGCACAGACTGATGCACTGACCAACGCATTGGCACACTGACTGAAACACTGACCAACGTATTGGCGCACAGACTGATGCACTGACCAACGTATTGGCGCACAGACTGATGCACTGACCAACGTATTGGCGCACAGACTGATGCACTGACCAACATATTGCCGCACAGACTGATGCACTGAACAATGCAATGGCTCACTGTCTGATGCACTGACCGACGTATTGGCGCACAGACTGATGCACTGACCAACATATTCGCGCACAGACTGGTGCACTGACCAACGTATTGGCGCACAGACTGATGCACTGACCAACGTATTGCCGCACAGACTGATGCACTGACCAACATATTGGCGCACAGACTGATGCACTGACCAACGCATTGGCACACTGACTGATGCACTGACCAACATATTGGCGCACAGACTGATGCACTGACCAACGCATTGGCACACTGTCTGATGCACTGACCAACACATTGGCGCACTGACTGATAGGCTGACTGACTCATTGGCGCACTGACTGATGCACTGACCGACACATTGACACTCTGACTGATGCCTGACTGACTCATAGGCGCACTGACTGACGCATTGATGCAGTGACTGACGCACTGACCGACAAAATGACCGACGCATTGGGCAACGCATTGGCGCACTGACTGATGCACTGACCAACGTATTGGCGCACAGACTGATGCACTGACCAATGTATTGGCGCACAGACTGATGCACTGACCAACATATCGGCGCACAGACTGATGCACTGACCAACGCATTGGCACACTGACTGATGCACTGACCAACGTATTGGCGCACAGACTGATGCACTGACCAACGTATTGGCGCACAGACTGATGCACTGACCAACGCATTGGCACACTGACTGATGCACTGACCAACATATTGGCGCACAGACTGATGCACTGACCAACATATTGGCGCACAGACTGATGCACTGACCAACGCATTGGCACACTGACTGATGCACTGACCAACGTATTGGCGCACTGACTGATGCACTGACCAACGTATTGACGCACAGACTGATGCACTGACCAACGTATTGGCGCACAGACTGATGCACTGACCAACGTATTGGCGCACAGACTGAAGCACTGACCAACGTATTGGCGCACAGACTGATGCACTGACCAATGTATTGGCGCACAGACTGATGCACTGCCCAACGTATTAGCGCACAGACTCATGCACTGACCAACATATTGGCGCACAGACTGATGCACTGACCAATGCATTGGCACACTGACTGATGCACTGACCAACATATTGGCGCACAGACTGGTGCACTGACCAATGTATTGGCGCACAGACTGATCCACTGACCAACGTATTGGCGCACAGACTGATGCACTGACCAACGTATTGGCGCACAGACTGATGCACTGACCAACGTATTGGCGCACAGACTGATGCACTGGCCAAAGTATTGGCGCACAGACTGATGCACTGACCAATGCATTGGCTCACTGTCTGATGCACTGACCGACGTATTGGCGCACAGACTGATGCACTGTCCAACATATTGGCTCACTGTCCGATGCACTAACCAATGCATTGGCACACTGACTGGTGCACTGACCAATGCATTGGCGCACTGTCTGATGCACTGACCAATGCATTGGCACACTGACTGATGCACTGACCAACGTATTGGCACACAGACTGATGCACTGACCAAAGTATTGGCACACTGACTGATGCACTGACCAAAGTATTGGCGCACAGGCTGATGCACTGACCAATGCATTGGCGCACAGACTGATGCACTGACCAAAGTAATGGCGCACAGACTGATGCACTGACCAACGTATTGGCACACAGACTGATGCACTGACCAACGTATTGGCACACAGACTGATGCACCGACCAAAGTATTGGCACACAGACTGATGCACTTACCAACCTATTGGCACACAGACTGATGCACTGACCAAAGTATTGGCACACAAACTGATGCACTGACCGACGTATTGGCTCACTGACTGACACACTGAGTGACACACTGGTATACTGACTGATGCACTGACCAACGTATTGGCACACAGACTGATGCTCTGACCAAAAATATTGGCACACTGACTGATGCACTGACCAATGCATTGGCGCACAGACTGATGCACTGACCAACGCATTGGTACACTGACTGATGCACTGACCAATGCATTGGCACACTGACTGATGCACTGACTGACGTATTGGCTCACTGACTGACACACTGATTGACACACTGATATACAGACTGATGCACTGACCAATGTATTGGCGCACAGACTGATGCACTGCCCAACGTATTGGCGCACAGACTCATGCACTGACCAACATATTGGCGCACAGACTGATGCACTGACCAATGCATTGGCACACTGACTGATGCACTGACCAACATATTGGCGCACAGACTGGTGCACTGACCAATGTATTGGCGCACAGACTGATGCACTGACCAACGTATTGGCGCAGAGACTGATGCACTGACCAACGTATTGGCGCACAGACTGATGCACTGACCAACGGATTGGCGCACAGACTGATGCACTGACCAATGTATTGGCGCACAGACTGATGCACTGACCAATGCATTGGCTCACTGTCTGATGCACTGACCGACGTTTTGGCGCACAGACTGATGCACTGACCAACGCATTGGCACACAGACTGATGCACTGACCAACGCATTGGCACACAGACTGATGCACTGACCGATGCTTTGGCACATGACTGATGCACTGACCAACGCATTGGCACACAGACTGATGCACTGAACAACATATTGGCGCACAGACTGATGCACTGATCAACGCATTGGCACACAGACTGATGCACTGACCGACGCTTTGACGCACTGACTGATGCACTGACCGATGCTTTGGCACATGACTGATGCACTGACCAACGCATTGGCACACAGACTGATGCACTGAACAACATATTGGCACACAGACTGATGCACTGACCAACGCATTGGCACACAGACTGATGCACTGACCGACGCTTTGACGCACTGACTGATGCACTGACCGATGCTTTGGCACACAGACTGATGTACTGACCGACGCTTTGGCACACTGACTAATGCACTGACCAACGCATTGGCACACAGACTGATGCACTGACCAACGCATTGGCACACAGACTGACGTACTGACCAACGCATTGGCACACAGACTGATGCACTGACCAACGCATTGGCACACAGACTGATGCACCGACCGACGCTTTGGCACTCTGACTGATGCACTGACCAACGCATTGGCACACAGACTGATGCACTGACCAACGCATTGGCACACAGACTGATGCACTGACCGACGCTTTGGCACACTGACTGATGCACTGACCAACGCATTGGCACACAGACTGATGCACTGACCGACGCTTTGGCACACTGACTGATGCACTGAACGATGCATTGACGCACTGACTGATGCACTGACCAACGCATTGGCACACAGACTGATGCACTGACCAACGCATTGGCACACAGACTGATGCACTGACCAACGCATTGGCACACAGACTGATGCACTGACCGACGCTTTGACGCACTGACTGTTGTACTGACCGATGCTTTGGCATACTGACTGATGCACTGACCAACGTATTGACGTACAGACTGATGCACTGACCGACGCTTTGACGCACTGACTGATGCACTGACCGACGTATTGGCTCACTGACTGATGCACTGACCAACGCATTGGCACACAGACTGATGCACTGACCAACGCATTGGCACACAGACTGATGCACTGACCAACGCATTGGCACACAGACTGATGCACTGACCAACGCATTGGCGTACAGACTGATGCACTGACCAACGTATTGGCGCACTGACTGATGCACTGACCAACGTATTGGCGCACAGACTGATGCACTGACCAACATATTGGCGTACAGACTGATGCACTGACCAACGTATTGGCGCACTGACTGATGCACTGACCAACGTATTGGCGCACTGACTGATGCACTGACCAACGTATTGGCGCACTGACTGATGCACTGACCAACGTATTGGCGCACTGACTGATGCACTGACCAACGTATTGACGCACTGACTGATGCACTGACCAACATATTGGCGTACAGACTGATGCACTGACCAACGTATTGGCGCACAGACTGATGCACTGACAAACGTGTTGGCGCACAGACTGATGCACTGACCGACGCATTGGCACACTGACTGATGTACTGACCGATGCTTTGGCACACAGACTGATGCACTGACCGACTCATTGGCGCACAGACTGATGCACTGACCAACGTATTGACGCACTGACTGAGGCACTGACCAATGTATTGGCGCACAGACTGATGCAATGACCAACGTATTGGCGAACTGACTGAGGCACTGACCAATGTATTGGCGCACAGATTGATGCAATGACCAACGTATTGGCACACTGACTGATGCACTGACCAACGTATTGACGCACTGACTGATGCACTGACCAACGTATTGACGCACTGACTGAGGCACTGACCAATGTATTGGCGCACAGACTGATGCAATGACCAACGTATTGGCACACTGACTGATGCACTGACCAACGTATTGGCGCACTGACTGATGCACTGACCGACGCATTGGCGCACAGACTGATGCACTGACCAACGTATTGACGCACTGACTGATGCACTGACCAATGTATTGGCGCATTGACTGATGCACTGACCAACGTATTGGCGCACTGACTGATGCACTGACCAACGTATTGGCGCACAGGCTGGTGCACTGACCAACGCATTGGCACACTGACTGATGCACTGACCAACATATTGGCGCACAGACTGATGCACTGACCAACGTATTGACGCACTGACTGATGCACTGACCAACGTATTGGCGCACTGACTGATGCACTGACCAACGCATTGGCGCACAGACTGGTGCACTGACCAACGCATTGGCACACTGACTGATGCACTGACCAACATATTGGCGCACAGACTGATGCACTGACCAACGTATTGACGCACTGACTGATGCACTGACCAACGTATTGGCGCACTGACTGATGCACTGACCAACGTATTGGCGCACAGACTGGTGCACTGACCAACGCATTGGCACACTGACTGATGCAGTGACCAACATATTGGCGCACAGACTGATGCACTGACCAACGTATTGGCGCACAGACTGATGCACTGACAAACGTATTGGCGCACAGACTGATGCACTGACCAACGTATTGGCGCACAGACTGATGCACTGACCAACATATTGGCGCACAGACTGATGCACTGACCAACGCATTGGCACACTGTCTGATGCACTGACCGACGTATTGGCTCACTGACTGACACACTGACTGACTCACTGGTATACTGACTGATGCACAGGCCAACGCATTGGCACACTGACTGATGCACTGACCAACATTTTGGCGCACAGACTGATGCACTGACCAACGTATTGGCGCACTGACTGATGCACTGACGCCCCATTGATGCACTGACTGTCGCACTGGCCGTCGCATTGGCACACTGACTGATGCACTGACCAACATATTGGCACACTGACTGATGCACTGACCAACATATTGGCACACTGACTGATGCACTGACCAACATATTGGCACACTGACTGATGCACTGACCAACATATTGGCGCACAGTCTGATGTACTGACCAATGCATTGGCACACTGTCTGATGCACTGACCAACGCATTGGCACACTGTCTGATGCACTGACCAACACATTGGCGCACTGACTGATGCAGTGACCAACATATTGGCGCACAGACTGATGCACTGACCAACGTATTGGCGCACAGACTGATGCACTGACAAACGTATTGGCGCACAGACTGATGCACTGACCAACGTATTTCGCACAGACTGATGCACTGACCAACATATTGGCGCACAGACTGATGCACTGACCAACGCATTGGCACACTGTCTGATGCACTGACCGACGTATTGGCTCACTGACTGACACACTGACTGACTCACTGGTATACTGACTGATACACAGGCCAACGCATTGGCACACTGACTGATGCACTGACCAACATATTGGCGCACAGACTGATGCACTGACCAACGTATTGGCGCACTGACTGATGCACTGACGCCCCATTGATGCACTGACTGTCGCACTGGCCGTCGCATTGGCACACTGACTGATGCACTGACCAACATATTGGCACACTGACTGATGCACTGACCAACATATTGGCACACTGACTGATGCACTGACCAACATATTGGCACACTGACTGATGCACTGACCAACATATTGGCGCACAGTCTGATGTACTGACCAATGCATTGGCACACTGTCTGATGCACTGACCAACGCATTGGCACACTGTCTGATGCACTGACCAACACATTGGCGCACTGACTGATAGGCTGACTGACTCATTGGCGCACAGACTGATGCACTGACTGACTCACTGGCGCACTGACTGATGCACTGACCAAAGTATTGGCGCATTGACTGATGCACTGACCAACGCATTGGCGCACTGACTGATGCACTGACCAATGCATTGGCGCACTGACTGATGCACTGACCAATGCATTGGCGCACTGACTGATTCACTGACCAACGCATTGGCACACTGACTGATGCACTGACCAACATATTGGCACACTGACTGATGCACTGACCAATGCATTGGCGCACAGACTGATGCACTGACCAACGCATTGGCACACAGACTGATGCACTGACCAACGCATTGGCACACAGACTGATGCACTGACCAACGCATTGGCACACAGACTGATGCACTGACCGATGCTTTGGCACATGACTGATGCACTGACCAACGCATTGGCACACAGGCTGATGCACTGAACAACATATTGGCGCACAGACTGATGCACTGACCAACGCATTGGCACACAGACTGATGCACTGACCGACGCTTTGACGCATTGACTGATGCACTGACCGACGCTTTGGCACACTGACTGATGCACTGACCAACGCATTGGCACACAGACTGATGCACTGACCAACGCATTAGCACACAGACTGATGCACTGACCAACGCATTGGCACACAGACTGATGCACTGACCGACGCTTTGGCACACTGACTGATGCACTGACCAACGCATTGGCGCACAGACTGATGCACTGACCAACGCCTTGGCACACAGACTGATGCACTGACCAACGCATTGGCACACAGACTGATGCACTGACCGACGCTTTGGCACACAGACTGATGCACTGACCAACGCATTGGCACACAGACTGATGCACTGACCGACGCTTTGGCACACTGACTGATGCACTGACCAACGCATTGGCACACAGACTGATGCATTGACCGACGCTTTGGCACACTGACTGATGCACTGACCAACGCATTGGCACACAGACTGATGCACTGACCGACGCTTTGGCACACTGACTGATGCACTGAACGATGCATTGACGCACTGACTGATGCACTGACCGACGCTTTGACGCACTGACTGTTGTACTGACCGATGCTTTGGCACACTGACTGATGCACTGACCAACGTATTGGCGCACTGACTGATGCACTGACCAACGTATTGGCGCACAGACTGATGCACTGACCAACATATTGGCGTACAGACTGATGCACTGACCAACGTATTGGCGCACTGACTGATGCACTGACCAACGTATTGGCGCACTGACTGATGCACTGACCAACGTATTGGCGCACTGACTGATGCACTGACCAACGTATTGGCGCACTGACCAACGTATTGACGCACTGACTGATGCACTGACCAACATATTGGCGTACAGACTGATGCACTGACCAACGTATTGGCGCACAGACTGATGCACTGACAAACGTGTTGGCGCACAGACTGATGCACTGACCGACGCTTTGACGCACTGACTGATGCACTGACCGACGCATTGGCACACTGACTGATACACTGACCAACGTATTGGTGCACAGACTGATGCACTGACCGACTCATTGGCACACAGACTGATGTACTGACCGATGCTTTGGCACACAGACTGATGCACTGACCGACGCATTGGTACACTGACTGATACACTGACCAACGTATTGGTGCACAGACTGATGCACTGACCGACTCATTGGCACACAGACTGATGTACTGACCGATGCTTTGGCACACAGACTGATGCACTGACCAACGTATTGACGCACTGACTGATGCACTGACCAACGTATTGACGCACTGACTGAGGCACTGACCAATGTATTGGCGCACAGACTGATGCACTGACCAACGTATTGACGCACTGACTGATGCACTGACCAACGTATTGACGCACTGACTGAGGCACTGACCAACGTATTGACGCACTGACTGAGGCACTGACCAATGTATTGGCGCACTGACTGATGCACTGACCAACGTATTGACGCACTGACTGATGCACTGACCAACGTATTGGCACACTGACTGATGCACTGACCAACATATTGGCGCACAGACTGATGCACTGACCAACGTATTGACGCACTGACTGATGCACTGACCAACGTATTGGCACACTGACTGATGCACTGACCAACATATTGGCACACAGACTGATGCACTGAACAACGTATTGGCGCACTGACTGATGCACTGACCGACGCATTGGCGCACAGACTGATGCACTGACCAACGTATTGGCGCACTGACTGATGCACTGACCAACGTATTGGCGCACAGGCTGGTGCACTGACCAACGCATTGGCACACTGACTGATGCACTGACCAACATATTGGTGCCCAGACTGATGCACTGACCAACGTATTGACGCACTGACTGATGCACTGACCAACGTATTGGCGCACTTACTGATGCACTGACCAACGTATTGGCGCACAGACTGGTGCACTGACCAACGCATTGGCACACTGACTGATGCACTGACCAACATATTGGCGCACAGACTGATGCACTGACCAACGTATTGACGCACTGACTGATGCACTGACCAACGTATTGGCGCACTGACTGATGCACTGACCAACGTATTGGTGCACAGACTGGTGCACTGACCAACGCATTGGCACACTGACTGATGCAGTGACCAACATATTGGCGCACAGACTGATGCACTGACCAATGTATTGGCGCACAGACTGATGCACTGACAAACGTATTGGCGCACAGACTGATGCACTGACCAACGTATTGGCGCACAGACTGATGCACTGACCAACATATTGGCGCACAGACTGATGCACTGACCAACGCATTGGCACACTGTCTGATGCACTGACCGACGTATTGGCTCACTGACTGACACACTTACTGACACACTGGTATATTGACTGATGCACAGGCCAACGCATTGGCACACTGACTGATGCACTGACCAACATATTGGCGCACAGACTGATGCACTGACCAACGTATTGGCGCACTGACTGATGCACTGACGCCCCATTGATGCACTGACTGTCGCACTGGCCGTCGCATTGGCACACTGACTGATGCACTGACCAACATATTGGCACACTGACTGATGCACTGACCAACATATTGGCACACTGACTGATGCACTGACCAACATATTGGCACACTGACTGATGCACTGACCAACATATTGGCGCACAGTCTGATGTACTGACCAATGCATTGGCACACTGTCTGATGCACTGACCAACGCATTGGCGCACTGGCTGATAGGCTGACTGACTCATTCGCGCACAGACTGATGCACTGACTGACTCACTGGCGCACTGACTGATGCACTGACCAAAGTATTGGCGCATTGACTGATGCACTGACCAACGCATTGGCGCACTGACTGATGCACTGACCAATGCATTGGCGCACTGACTGATGCACTGACCAATGCATTGGCACACTGACTGATGCACTGACCAACATATTGGCGCACTGACTGATAGGCTGACTGACTCATTGGCGCACAGACTGATGCACTGACTGACTCACTGGCGCACTGACTGATGCACTGACCAAAGTATTGGCGCATTGACTGATGCACTGACCAACGCATTGGCGCACTGACTGATGCACTGACCAATGCATTGGCGCACTGACTGATGCACTGACCAATGCATTGGCACACTGACTGATGCACTGACCAACATATTGGCACACTGTCTGATGCACTGACCAACATATTGGCACACTGACTGATGCACTGACCAACATATTGGCGCACAGTCTGATGTACTGACCAATGCATTGGCACACTGACTGATGCACTGACCAATGCATTGGCACACTGACTGATGCACTGACCAACATATTGGCACACTGTCTGATGCACTGACCAACATATTGGCGCACAGACTGATGCACTGACCAACGCATTGGCACACTGACTGATGCACTGACCAACGTATTGGCGCACTGACTGATGCACTGACCAACGTATTGACGCACTGACTGATGCACTGACCAACATATTGGCACACTGACTGATGCACTGACAAACGTATTGGCGCACAGACTGATGCACTGACCAACGTATTGGCGCACAGACTGATGCACTGCCCAACGCATTGGCGCACAGACTAATGCACTGACCGACGCATTGGCGCACAGACTGATGCACTGACCAACGCATTGGCGCACAGACTGATGCACTGAACGATGCATTGACGCACTGACTGATGCACTGACCGACGGATTGGCTCACTGACTGATGCACTGACCAATGCATTGGCACACAGACTGATGCACTGACCAACGCATTGGCACACAGACTGATGCACTGACCAACGCATTGGCACACAGACTGATGCACTGACCGACGCTTTGACGCACTGACTGATGCACTGACCAACGCATTGGCACACAGACTGATGCACTGACCAATGCATTGGCACACAGACTGATGCACTGACCAACGCATTGGCACACAGACTGATGCACTGACCAACGCATTGGCACACAGACTGATGCACTGACCAACGCATTGGCACTGACTGATGTACTGACCGATGCTTTGGCGCACAGACTGATGCACTGACCAACGCATTGGCACACTGACTGATGCACTGACCAACGTATTGACGCACTGACTGATGCACTGACCAACATATTGGCACACAGACTGATGCATTGACCAACGCATTGGCACACAGACTGATGCACTGACCAACGTATTGACGCACTGACTGATGCACTGACCAACATATTGGCACACAGACTGATGCATTGACCAACGCATTGGCACACAGACTGATGCATTGACCAACGCATTGGCGCACAGACTGATGCACTGACCAACGTATTGGCACACAGACTGATGCACTGACCAACGTATTGGTGCACAGACTGATGCACTGACTGACTCATTGGCACACTGACTGATGTACTGACCGATGCTTTGGCGCACAGACTGATGCACTGACCAACGCATTGGCGTACAGACTGATGCACTGACCAACGCATTGGCGCACAGACCGATGGACTGACCGATGCTTTGGCACACAGACTGATGGACTGACCAACGTATTGGCACACAGACTGATGCACTGACCAACGCATTGGCGCACAGACTGTTGCACTGACCAACGCATTGGCACACAGACTGATGCACTGAACAACGCATTGGCGCACAGACCGATGGACTGACCGATGCTTTGGCACACAGACTGATGGACTGACCAACGTATTGGCACACAGACTGATGCACTGACCAACGCATTGGCGCACAGACTGTTGCACTGACCAACGCATTGGCACACAGACTGATGCACTGACCGATGCTTTGGCACACTGACTGATGGACTGACCGATGCTTTGGCACACAGACTGATGCACTGACCAACGTATTGGCACACAGACTGATGCACTGACCAACGCATTGGCGCGCAGACAGATGCACTGACCAACGCATTGGCACACAGACTGATGCACTGACCAACACATTGGCACACAGACTGATGCACTGACCAACGCATTGGCACACAGACTGATGCACTGACCAACACATGGGCACACAGACTGATGCACTGACCGATGCTTTGGCACACAGACTGATGCACTGACCAACGCATTTGCACACAGACTGATGCACTGACCAACACATGGGCACACAGACTGATGCACTGACCAACACATGGGCACACAGACTGATGCACTGACCGATGCTTTGGCACATGACTGATGCACTGACCAACGCATTGGCACACAGACTGATGCACTGAACAACATATTGGCGCACAGACTGATGCACTGACCAACACATGGGCACACAGACTGATGCACTGACCGATGCTTTGGCACACAGACTGATGCACTGACCAACGCATTGGCACACAGACTGATGCACTGACCAACACATGGGCACACAGACTGATGCACTGACCAACACATGGGCACACAGACTGATGCACTGACCGATGCTTTGGCACATGACTGATGCACTGACCAACGCATTGGCACAGAGACTGATGCACTGACCAACGCATTGGCACACAGACTGATGCACTGACCAACACATGGGCACACAGACTGATGCACTGACCGATGCTTTGGCACATGACTGATGCACTGACCAACGCATTGGCACACAGACTGATGCACTGAACAACATATTGGCGCACAGACTGATGCACTGACCAACGCATTGGCACACAGACTGATGCACTGAACAACATATTGGCGCACAGACTGATGCACTGACCAACGCATTGGCACACAGACTGATGCACTGAACAACATATTGGCACACAGACTGATGCACTGACCGACGCTTTGACGCACTGACTGATGCACTGACCGATGCTTTGGCACACAGACTGATGCACTGACCAACGCTTTGACGCACTGACTGATGCATTGACCGACGTATTGGCTCACTGACTGATGCACTGACCAACGCATTGGCACACAGACTGACGCACTGACCGACGCTTTGACGCACTGACTGATGCACTGACCGATGCTTTGGCACATGTCTGATGCACTGACCAACGCATTGGCACACAGACTGATGCACTGAACAACATATTGGCACACAGACTGATGCACTGACCAACGCATTGGCACACAGACTGATGCACTGACCGACGCTTTGACGCACTGACTGATGCACTGACCGATGCTTTGGCACACAGACTGATGCACTGACCGACGCTTTGGCACACTGACTGATGCACTGACCAACGCATTGGCACACAGACTGATGCACTGACCGACGCTTTGGCACACTGACTGATGCACTGACCAACGCATTGGCACACAGACTGATGCACTGACCGACGCTTTGGCACACTGACTGATGCACTGAACGATGCATTGGCACACAGACTGATGCACTGACCGACGCTTTGACGCACTGACCGTTGTACTGACCGATGCTTTCGCACACTGACTGATGCACTGACCAACGTATTGACGTACAGACTGATGCACTGACCAACGTATTGGCGCACTGACTGATGCACTGACCAACGTATTGTCGCACAGACTGGTGCACTGACCAACGCATTGGCACACTGACTGATGCAGTGACCAACATATTGGCGCACAGACTGATGCACTGACCAACGTATTAGCGCACAGACTGATGCACTGACAAACGTATTGGCGCACAGACTGATGCACTGACCAACGTATTGGCGCACAGACTGATGCACTGACCAACATATTGGCACACAGACTGACGCACTGACCAACGCATTGGCACACTGTCTGATGCACTGACCGACGTATTGGCTCACTGACTGACACACTGACTGACACACTGGTATACTGACTGATGCACAGGCCAATGCATTGGCACACTGACTGATGCACTGACCAACATATTGGCGCGCAGACTGATGCACTGACCAACGTATTGGTGCACTGACTGATGCACTGACGCCCCATTGATGCACTGACTGTCGCACTGGCCGTCGCATTGGCACACTGACTGATGCACTGACCAACATATTGGCACTCTGACTGATGCACTGACCAACATATTGGCACACTGACTGATGCACTGACCAACATATTGGCACACTGACTGATGCACTGACCAACATATTGGCGCACAGTCTGATGTACTGACCAATGCATTGGCACACTGTCTGATGCACTGACCAACGCATTGGCACACTGTCTGATGCACTGACCAACACATTGGCGCACTGACTGATAGGCTGACTGACTCACTGGCGCACTGACTGATGCACTGACCAAAGTATTGGCGCATTGACTGATGCACTGACCAACGCATTGGCGCACTGACTGATGCACTGACCAATGCATTGGCGCACTGACTGATGCACTGACCAATGCATTGGCACACTGACTGATGCACTGACCAACGTATTGGCGCACTGACTGATGCACTGACCAACGTATTGACGCACTGACTGATGCACTGACCAACATATTGGCACACTGACTGATGCACTGACAAACGTATTGGCGCACAGACTGATGCACTGACCAACGTATTGGCGCACAGACTGATGCACTGACCAACGTATTGGCACACAGAGTGATGCACTGACCAACGCATTGGCACACAGACTGATGCACTGACCAACGCATTGGCGCACAGACTAATGCACTGACCGACGCATTGGCGCACAGACTGATGCACTGACCAACGTATTGGTGCACAGACTGATGCACTGACCGACGTATTGGCACACAGACTGATGCACTGACCAACGTATTGGCACACAGACTGATGCACTGACCGACGTATTGGTGCACAGACTGATGCACTGACCGACTCATTGGCACACTGACTGATGTACTGACCGACGCATTGGCGCACAGACTGATGCACTGACCGACGTATTGGCACACAGACTGATGCACTGACCGACGTATTGGCACACAGACTGATGCACTGACCAACGTATTGGCACACAGACTGATGCACTGACCAACGTATTGGTGCACAGACTGATGCACTGACTGACTCATTGGCACACTGACTGATGTACTGACCGATGCTTTGGCGCACAGACTGATGCACTGACCAACGTATTGGCACACAGACTGATGCACTGACCAACGCATTGGCGCACAGACTGATGCACTGACCGACGTATTGGCACACAGACTGATGCACTGACCAACGCATTGGCGCACAGACTGATGCACTGACCAACGCATTGGCACACAGACTGATGCACTGAACGATGCATTGACGCACTGACTGATGCACTGACCAACGCATTGGCACACAGACTGATGCACTGACCAACGCATTGGCACACAGACTGATGCACTGACCAACGCATTGGCACACAGACTGATGCACTGACCGACGTATTGGCTCACTGACTGATGCACTGACCAACGCATTGGCACACAGACTGATGCACTGACCGATGCTTTGGCACATGACTGATGCACTGACCAACGCATTGGCACACAGACTGATGCACTGAACAACATATTGGCACACAGACTGATGCACTGACCAATGCATTGGCGCACTGACTGATGCACTGACCGACGCTTTGGCACACTGACTGATGCACTGACCAACGCATTGGCACACAGACTGATGCACTGACCAAGGCATTGGCACACAGACTGATGCACTGACCAACGCATTGGCACACAGACCGATGCACTGACCGACGCTTTGGCACACTGACTGATGCACTGACCAACGCATTGGCGCACAGACTGATGCACTGACCAACGCATTGGCACACAGACTGATGCACTGACCAACGCATTGGCACACAGACTGATGCACTGACCGACGCTTTGGCACACAGACTGATGCACTGACCAACGCATTGGCACACAGAATGATGCACTAATGGACGCTTTGGCACACTGACTGATGCACTGACCAACGCATTGGCACACAGACTGATGCACTGACCGACGCTTTGGCACACTGACTGATGCACAGACCAACGCATTGGCACACAGACTGATGCACTGACCGACGCTTTGGCACACTGACTGATGCACTGAACGATGCATTGACGCACTGACTGATGCACTGACCGACGTATTGGCTCACTGACTGATGCACTGACCAACGCATTGGCACACAGACTGATGCACTGACCAACGCATTGGCACACAGACTGATGCACTGACCAACGCATTGGCACACAGACTGATGCACTGACCGACGCTTTGACGCACTGACTGTTGTACTGACCGATGCTTTGGCACACTGACTGATGCACTGACCAACGTATTGACGCACTGACTGATGCACTGACCAACATATTGGCACACTGACTGATGCACTGACAAACGTATTGGCGCACAGACTGATGCACTGACCAACGTATTGGCGCACAGACTGATGCACTGACCAACGTATTGGCGCACTGACTGATGCACTGCCCAACGCATTGGCGCACAGACTAATGCACTGACCGACGCATTGGCGCACAGACTGATGCACTGACCAACGTATTGGTGCACAGACTGATGCACTGACCGACTCATTGGCACACTGACTGATGTACTGACCGATGCTTTGGCGCACTGACTGATGCACTGACCAACGCATTGGCGCACAGACTGATGCACTGACCAACGCATTGGCACACAGACTGATGCACTGACCAACGCATTGGCACACAGACTGATGCACTGACCGACGCTTTGACGCACTGACTGATGCACTGACCAACGCATTGGCACACAGACTGATGCACTGACCAATGCATTGGCACACAGACTGATGCACTGACCAACGCATTGGCACACAGACTGATGCACTGACCAACGCATTGGCACACAGACTGATGCACTGACCAACGCATTGGCACTGACTGATGTACTGACCGATGCTTTGGCGCACAGACTGATGCACTGACCAACGCATTGGCACACTGACTGATGCACTGACCAACGTATTGACGCACTGACTGATGCACTGACCAACATATTGGCACACAGACTGATGCATTGACCAACGCATTGGCACACAGACTGATGCACTGACCAACGTATTGGCGCACAGACTGATGCACTGACAAAAGTATTGGCGCACAGACTGATGCACTGACCAACGTATTGGCGCACAGACTGATGCACTGACCAACGCATTGGCACATTGACTGATACACTGACCAATGCATGGACTGACGCACTGACCGGCACATTGACACTCTGACTGATGCCTGACTGACTCATTGGCGCACTGAGTGACGTATTGACGCAGTGACTGACGCACTGACCGACAAAATGACCGACGCATTGGCGATGCATTGGGCGACGCATTGGCGCACCGACTAACGCATTGACCAAGGCTTTGGCATACTGACTTATGCACTGACCAATGCACTGGCGCAAAGACTGATGCACTGACTGACGCATTGACGCAGTGACTGACGCACTGACCGACAAAATGACCGACGCATTGGGCGATGCATTGGGCGACGCATTGGCACTGACTGATGCACTGACCAACGTATTGGCACACAGAGTGATGCACTGACCAACGCATTGGCACACAGACTGATGCACTGACCAACGCATTGGCGCACAGACTAATGCACTGACCGACGCATTGGCGCACAGACTGATGCACTGACCAACGTATTGGTGCACAGACTGATGCACTGACCGACGTATTGGCACACAGACTGATGCACTGACCAACGTATTGGCACACAGACTGATGCACTGACCGACGTATTGGTGCACAGACTGATGCACTGACTGACTCATTGGCACACTGACTGATGTACTGACCGACGCATTGGCGCACAGACTGATGCACTGACCGACGTATTGGCACACAGACTGATGCACTGACCGACGTATTGGCACACAGACTGATGCACTGACCAACGTATTGGCACACAGACTGATGCACTGACCAACGTATTGGTGCACAGACTGATGCACTGACTGACTCATTGGCACACTGACTGATGTACTGACCGATGCTTTGGCGCACAGACTGATGCACTGACCAACGTATTGGCACACAGACTGATGCACTGACCAACGCATTGGCGCACAGACTGATGCACTGACCGACGTATTGGCACACAGACTGATGCACTGACCAACGCATTGGCGCACAGACTGATGCACTGACCAACGCATTGGCACACAGACTGATGCACTGAACGATGCATTGACGCACTGACTGATGCACTGACCAACGCATTGGCACACAGACTGATGCACTGACCAACGCATTGGCACACAGACTGATGCACTGACCAACGCATTGGCACACAGACTGATGCACTGACCAACGCATTGGCACACAGACTGATGCACTGAACAACATATTGGCGCACAGACTGATGCACTGACCAACGCATTGGCGCACAGACTGATGCACTGAACAACATATTGGCACACAGACTGATGCACTGACCGACGTTTTGACGCACTGTCTGATGCACTGACCGATGCTTTGGCACATGACTGATGCACTGACCAACGCATTGGCACACAGACTGATGCACTGAACAACATATTGGCACACAGACTGATGCACTGACCGACGCTTTGACGCACTGACTGATGCACTGACCGATGCTTTGGCACACAGACTGATGCACTGACCGACGTATTGGCTCACTGACTGATGCACTGACCAACGCATTGGCACACAGACTGATGCACTGACCGATGCTTTGGCACATGACTGATGCACTGACCAACGCATTGGCACACAGACTGATGCACTGAACAACATATTGGCACACAGACTGATGCACTGACCAATGCATTGGCGCACTGACTGATGCACTGACCGACGCTTTGGCACACTGACTGATGCACTGACCAACGCATTGGCACACAGACTGATGCACTGACCAAGGCATTGGCACACAGACTGATGCACTGACCAACGCATTGGCACACAGACCGATGCACTGACCGACGCTTTGGCACACTGACTGATGCACTGACCAACGCATTGGCGCACAGACTGATGCACTGACCAACGCATTGGCACACAGACTGATGCACTGACCAACGCATTGGCACACAGACTGATGCACTGACCGACGCTTTGGCACACAGACTGATGCACTGACCAACGCATTGGCACACAGAATGATGCACTAATGGACGCTTTGGCACACTGACTGATGCACTGACCAACGCATTGGCACACAGACTGATGCACTGACCGACGCTTTGGCACACTGACTGATGCACAGACCAACGCATTGGCACACAGACTGATGCACTGACCGACGCTTTGGCACACTGACTGATGCACTGAACGATGCATTGACGCACTGACTGATGCACTGACCGACGTATTGGCTCACTGACTGATGCACTGACCAACGCATTGGCACACAGACTGATGCACTGACCAACGCATTGGCACACAGACTGATGCACTGACCAACGCATTGGCACACAGACTGATGCACTGACCGACGCTTTGACGCACTGACTGTTGTACTGACCGATGCTTTGGCACACTGACTGATGCACTGACCAACGTATTGACGTACAGACTGATGCACTGACCGACGCTTTGACGCACTGACTGATGTACTGACCGATGCTTTGGCACACTGACTGATGCACTGACCAACGCATTGGCGTACAGACTGATGCACTGACCAACGTATTAGCGCACTGACTGATGCACTGACCAACGTATTGGCGCACAGACTGATGCACTGACCAACGTATTGGCGCACTGACTGATAAACTGACCAACGTATTGGCGCACTGACTGATCCACTGACCAACGTATTGGCGCACTGACTGATGCACTGACCAACGTATTGGCGCACTGACTGATACACTGACCAACGTATTGACGCACTGACTGATGCACTGACCAACATATTGGAGTACAGACTGATGCACTGACCAACGTATTGGCGCACAGACTGATGCACTGACAAACGTGTTGGCGCACAGACTGATGCACTGACCGACGCTTTGACGCACTGACTGATGCACTGACCGACGCATTGGCACACTGACTGATACACTGACCAACGTATTGGTGCACAGACTGATGGACTGACCGATGCTTTGGCACACAGACTGATGCACTGACCAACGCATTGGCACACAGACTGATGCAATGACCAACGCATTGGCGCACAGACTGATGCACTGACCAACGCATTGGCACACAGACTGATGCACTGACCAACGCATTGGCACACAGACTGATGCACTGAACGATGCATTGACGCACTGACTGATGCACTGACCGATGCTTTGGCACACAGACTGATGGACTGACCGTGCTTTGGCACACTGACTGATGGACTGACCGATGCTTTGGCACACTGACTGATGCACTGACCAACGCACTGGCACACAGACTGATGCACTGACCAACGCCTTGGCACACAGACTGATGCACTGACCAACGCATTGGCACACAGACTGATGCACTGACCGATGCTTTGGCACATGACTGATGCACTGACCAACGCATTGGCACACAGACTGATGCACTGAACAACATATTGGCGCACAGACTGATGCACTGACCAACGCATTGGCACACTGTCTGATGCACTGACCGATGCTTTGGCACATGACTGATGCACTGACCAACGCATTGGCACACAGACTGATCCACTGAACAACATATTGGCACACAGACTGATGCACTGACCGACGCTTTGACGCACTGACTGATGCATTGACCGATGCTTTGGCGCACTGACTGATGCACTGACCGACGCTTTGACGCACTGACTGATGCACTGACCGATGCTTTGGCACATGACTGATGCACTGACCAACGCATTGGCACACAGACTGATGCACTGAACAACATATTGGCACACAGACTGATGCACTGACCAACGCATTGGCACACAGACTGATGCACTGACCGACGCTTTGGCACACTGACTGATGCACTGACCAACGCATTGGCACACAGACTGATGCACTGACCAACGCATTGGCACACAGACTGATGCACTGACCAACGCATTGGCACACAGACTGATGCACTGACCGACGCTTTGGCACACTGACTGATGCACTGACCAACGCATTGGCGCACAGACTGATGCACTGACCAACGCATTGGCACACAGACTGATGCACTGACCGACGCTTTGACGCACTGACTGATGCACTGACCGATGCTTTGGCACACAGACTGATGCACTGACCGACGCTTTGGCACACTGACTGATGCACTGACCAACGCATTGTCACACAGACTGATGCACTGACCAACGCATTGGCACACAGACTGATGCACTGACCAACGCATTGGCACACAGACTGATGCACTGACCGACGCTTTGGCACACTGACTGATGCACTGACCAACGCATTGGCGCACAGACTGATGCACTGACCAACGCATTGGCACACAGACTGATGCACTGACCAACGCATTGGCACACAGACTGATGCACTGACCGACGCTTTGGCACACAGACTGATGCAGTGACCAACGCATTGGCACACAGACTGATGAACTGACCGATGCTTTGGCACACTGACTGATGCACTGACCAACGCATTGGTACACAGACTGATGCACTGACCGACGCTTTGGCACACTGACTGATGCACTGACCAACGCATTGGCACACAGACTGATGCACTGACCGACGCTTTGGCACACTGACTGATGCACTGAACGATGCATTGACGCACTGACTGATGCACTGACCGACGTATTGGCTCACTGACTGATGCACTGACCAACGCATTGGCACACAGACTGATGCACTGACCAACGCATTGGCACACAGACTGATGCACTGACCAACGCATTGGCACACAGACTGATGCACTGACCGACGCTTTGACGCACTGACTGTTGTACTGACCGATGCTTTGGCACACTGACTGATGCACTGACCAACGTATTGACGTACAGACTGATGCACTGACCGACGCTTTGACGCACTGACTGATACACTGACCAACGCATTGGCACACAGACTGATGCACTGACCGATGCTTTGGCACATGACTGATGCACTGACCAACGCATTGGCACACAGACTGATGCACTGAACAACATATTGGCGCACAGACTGATGCACTGACCAACGCATTGGCACACTGTCTGATGCACTGACCGATGCTTTGGCACATGACTGATGCACTGACCAACGCATTGGCACACAGACTGATCCACTGAACAACATATTGGCACACAGACTGATGCACTGACCGACGCTTTGACGCACTGACTGATGCATTGACCGATGCTTTGGCGCACTGACTGATGCACTGACCGACGCTTTGACGTACAGACTGATGCACTGACCGACGCTTTGACGCACTGACTGATGCACTGACCAACGCATTGGCGCACAGACTGATGCACTGACCAACATATTGGCGTACAGACTGATGCACTGACCAACGTATTGGCGCACTGACTGATAAACTGACCAACGTATTGGCGCACTGACTGATCCACTGACCAACGTATTGGCGCACTGACTGATGCACTGACCAACGTATTGGCGCACTGACTGATGCACTGACCAACGTATTGACGCACTGACTGATGCACTGACCAACATATTGGCGTACAGACTGATGCACTGACCAACGTATTGGCGCACAGACTGATGCACTGACAAACGTGTTGGCGCACAGACTGATGCACTGACCGACGCTTTGACGCACTGACTGATGCACTGACCGATGCTTTGGCGCACTGACTGATGCACTGACCGACGCATTGGCTCACTGACTGATGCACTGACCAACGCATTGGCACACAGACTGATGCACTGACCAACGCATTGGCACACAGACTGATGCACTGACCAACGCATTGGCACACAGACTGATGCACTGACCGATGCTTTGGCACATGACTGATGCACTGACCAACGCATTGGCACACAGACTGATGCACTGAACAACATATTGGCGCACAGACTGATGCACTGACCAACGCATTGGCACACTGTCTGATGCACTGACCGATGCTTTGGCACATGACTGATGCACTGACCAACGCATTGGCACACAGACTGATCCACTGAACAACATATTGGCACACAGACTGATGCACTGACCGACGCTTTGACGCACTGACTGATGCATTGACCGATGCTTTGGCGCACTGACTGATGCACTGACCGACACTTTGACGCACTGTCTGATGCACTGACCGACGCTTTGACGCACTGTCTGATGCACTGACCGATGCTTTGGCACATGACTGATGCACTGACCAACGCATTGGCACACAGACTGATGCACTGAACAACATATTGGCACACAGACTGATGCGCTGACCAACGCATTGGCACACAGACTGATGCACTGACCGACGCTTTGACGCACTGACTGATGCACTGACCGATGCTTTGGCACACAGACTGATGCACTGACCGACGCTTTGGCACACTGACTGATGCACTGACCAACGCATTGTCACACAGACTGATGCACTGACCAACGCATTGGCACACAGACTGATGCACTGACCAACGCATTGGCACACAGACTGATGCACTGACCGACGCTTTGGCACACAGACTGATGCAGTGACCAACGCATTGGCACACAGACTGATGCACTGACCGATGCTTTGGCACACTGACTGATGCACTGACCAACGCATTGGTACACAGACTGATGCACTGACCGACGCTTTGGCACACTGACTGATGCACTGACCAACGCATTGGCACACAGACTGATGCACTGACCGACGCTTTGGCACACTGACTGATGCACTGAACGATGCATTGACGCACTGACTGATGCACTGACCGACGTATTGGCTCACTGACTGATGCACTGACCAACGCATTGGCACACAGACTGATGCACTGACCAACGCATTGGCACACAGACTGATGCACTGACCAACGCATTGGCACACAGTCTGATGCACTGACCGACGCTTTGACGCACTGACTGTTGTACTGACCGATGCTTTGGCACACTGACTGATGCACTGACCAACGTATTGACGTACAGACTGATGCACTGACCGACGCTTTGACGCACTGACTGATGCACTGACCAACGCATTGGCGTACAGACTGATGCACTGACCAACGTATTGGCGCACTGACTGATGCACTGACCAACGTATTGGCGCACAGACTGATGCACTGACCAACATATTGGCGTACAGACTGATGCACTGACCAACGTATTGGCGCACTGACTGATAAACTGACCAACGTATTGGCGCACTGACTGATCCACTGACCAACGTATTGGCGCACTGACTGATGCACTGACCAACGTATTGGCGCACTGACTGATGCACTGACCAACGTATTGACGCACTGACTGATGCACTGACCAACATATTGGCGTACAGACTGATGCACTGACCAACGTATTGGCGCACAGACTGATGCACTGACAAACGTGTTGGCGCACAGACTGATGCACTGACCGACGCTTTGACGCACTGACTGATGCACTGACCGACGCATTGGCACACTGACTGATACACTGACCAACGTATTGGTGCACAGACTGATGCACTGACCGACTCATTGGCACACAGACTGATGTACTGACCGATGCTTTGACGCACAGACTGATGCACTGACCGACGTATTGGCGCACTGACTGATGCACTGACCAACGTATTGACGCACTGACTGATGCACTGACCAACATATTGGCGTACAGACTGATGCACTGACCAACGTATTGGCGCACAGACTGATGCACTGACAAACGTGTTGGCGCACAGACTGATGCACTGACCGACGCTTTGACGCACTGACTGATGCACTGACCGATGCTTTGGCGCACTGACTGATGCACTGACCGACGTATTGGCTCACTGACTGATGCACTGACCAACGCATTGGCACACAGACTGATGCACTGACCAACGCATTGGCACACAGACTGATGCACTGACCAACGCATTGGCACACAGACTGATGCACTGACCGATGCTTTGGCACATGACTGATGCACTGACCAACGCATTGGCACACAGACTGATGCACTGAACAACATATTGGCGCACAGACTGATGCACTGACCAACGCATTGGCACACTGTCTGATGCACTGACCGATGCTTTGGCACATGACTGATGCACTGACCAACGCATTGGCACACAGACTGATCCACTGAACAACATATTGGCACACAGACTGATGCACTGACCGACGCTTTGACGCACTGACTGATGCATTGACCGATGCTTTGGCGCACTGACTGATGCACTGACCGACGCTTTGACGCACTGTCTGATGCACTGACCGATGCTTTGGCACATGACTGATGCACTGACCAACGCATTGGCACACAGACTGATGCACTGAACAACATATTGGCACACAGACTGATGCACTGACCAACGCATTGGCACACAGACTGATGCACTGACCGACGCTTTGACGCACTCACTGATGCACTGACCGATGCTTTGGCACACAGACTGATGCACTGACCGACGCTTTGGCACACTGACTGATGCACTGACCAACGCATTGTCACACAGACTGATGCACTGACCAACGCATTGGCACACAGACTGATGCACTGACCAACGCATTGGCACACAGACTGATGCACTGACCGACGCTTTGGCACACAGACTGATGCAGTGACCAACGCATTGGCACACAGACTGATGCACTGACCGATGCTTTGGCACACTGACTGATGCACTGACCAACGCATTGGTACACAGACTGATGCACTGACCGACGCTTTGGCACACTGACTGATGCACTGACCAACGCATTGGCACACAGACTGATGCACTGACCGACGCTTTGGCACACTGACTGATGCACTGAACGATGCATTGACGCACTGACTGATGCACTGACCGACGTATTGGCTCACTGACTGATGCACTGACCAACGCATTGGCACACAGACTGATGCACTGACCAACGCATTGGCACACAGACTGATGCACTGACCAACGCATTGGCACACAGACTGATGCACTGACCGACGCATTGACGCACTGACTGTTGTACTGACCGATGCTTTGGCACACTGACTGATGCACTGACCAACGTATTGACGTACAGACTGATGCACTGACCGACGCTTTGACGCACTGACTGATGCACTGACCAACGCATTGGCGTACAGACTGATGCACTGACCAACGTATTGGCGCACTGACTGATGCACTGACCAACGTATTGGCGCACAGACTGATGCACTGACCAACATATTGGCGTACAGACTGATGCACTGACCAACGTATTGGCGCACTGACTGATAAACTGACCAACGTATTGGCGCACTGACTGATCCACTGACCAACGTATTGGCGCACTGACTGATGCACTGACCAACGTATTGGCGCACTGACTGATGCACTGACCAACGTATTGACGCACTGACTGATGCACTGACCAACATATTGGCGTACAGACTGATGCACTGACCAACGTATTGGCGCACAGACTGATGCACTGACAAACGTGTTGGCGCACAGACTGATGCACTGACCGACGCTTTGACGCACTGACTGATGCACTGACCGACGCATTGGCACACTGACTGATACACTGACCAACGTATTGGTGCACAGACTGATGCACTGACCGACTCATTGGCACACAGACTGATGTACTGACCGATGCTTTGACGCACAGACTGATGCACTGACCGACGTATTGGCGCACTGACTGATGCACTGACCAACGTATTGACGCACTGACTGATGCACTGACCAACATATTGGCGTACAGACTGATGCACTGACCAACGTATTGGCGCACAGACTGATGCACTGACAAACGTGTTGGCGCACAGACTGATGCACTGACCGACGCTTTGACGCACTGACTGATGCACTGACCGATGCTTTGGCGCACTGACTGATGCACTGACCGACGTATTGGCTCACTGACTGATGCACTGACCAACGCATTGGCACACAGACTGATGCACTGACCAACGCATTGGCACACAGACTGATGCACTGACCAACGCATTGGCACACAGACTGATGCACTGACCGATGCTTTGGCACATGACTGATGCACTGACCAACGCATTGGCACACAGACTGATGCACTGAACAACATATTGGCGCACAGACTGATGCACTGACCAACGCATTGGCACACTGTCTGATGCACTGACCGATGCTTTGGCACATGACTGATGCACTGACCAACGCATTGGCACACAGACTGATCCACTGAACAACATATTGGCACACAGACTGATGCACTGACCGACGCTTTGACGCACTGACTGATGCATTGACCGATGCTTTGGCGCACTGACTGATGCACTGACCGACGCTTTGACGCACTGTCTGATGCACTGACCGATGCTTTGGCACATGACTGATGCACTGACCAACGCATTGGCACACAGACTGATGCACTGAACAACATATTGGCACACAGACTGATGCACTGACCAACGCATTGGCACACAGACTGATGCACTGACCGACGCTTTGACGCACTCACTGATGCACTGACCGATGCTTTGGCACACAGACTGATGCACTGACCGACGCTTTGGCACACTGACTGATGCACTGACCAACGCATTGTCACACAGACTGATGCACTGACCAACGCATTGGCACACAGACTGATGCACTGACCAACGCATTGGCACACAGACTGATGCACTGACCGACGCTTTGGCACACAGACTGATGCAGTGACCAACGCATTGGCACACAGACTGATGCACTGACCGATGCTTTGGCACACTGACTGATGCACTGACCAACGCATTGGTACACAGACTGATGCACTGACCGACGCTTTGGCACACTGACTGATGCACTGACCAACGCATTGGCACACAGACTGATGCACTGACCGACGCTTTGGCACACTGACTGATGCACTGAACGATGCATTGACGCACTGACTGATGCACTGACCGACGTATTGGCTCACTGACTGATGCACTGACCAACGCATTGGCACACAGACTGATGCACTGACCAACGCATTGGCACACAGACTGATGCACTGACCAACGCATTGGCACACAGACTGATGCACTGACCGACGCTTTGACGCACTGACTGTTGTACTGACCGATGCTTTGGCACACTGACTGATGCACTGACCAACGTATTGACGTACAGACTGATGCACTGACCGACGCTTTGACGCACTGACTGATGCACTGACCAACGCATTGGCGTACAGACTGATGCACTGACCAACGTATTGGCGCACTGACTGATGCACTGACCAACGTATTGGCGCACAGACTGATGCACTGACCAACATATTGGCGTACAGACTGATGCACTGACCAACGTATTGGCGCACTGACTGATAAACTGACCAACGTATTGGCGCACTGACTGATCCACTGACCAACGTATTGGCGCACTGACTGATGCACTGACCAACGTATTGGCGCACTGACTGATGCACTGACCAACGTATTGACGCACTGACTGATGCACTGACCAACATATTGGCGTACAGACTGATGCACTGACCAACGTATTGGCGCACAGACTGATGCACTGACAAACGTGTTGGCGCACAGACTGATGCACTGACCGACGCTTTGACGCACTGACTGATGCACTGACCGACGCATTGGCACACTGACTGATACACTGACCAACGTATTGGTGCACAGACTGATGCACTGACCGACTCATTGGCACACAGACTGATGTACTGACCGATGCTTTGACGCACAGACTGATGCACTGACCGACGTATTGGCGCACAGACTGATGCACTGACCAATGTATTGACGCACTGACTGATGCACTGACCAACGTATTGACGCACTGACTGAGGCACTGACCAATGTACTGGCGCACTGACTGATGCACTGACCAACGTATTGGCACACTGACAGATGCACTGACCAACGTATTGGCGCACTGACTGATGCACTGACCGACGCATTGGCGCACAGACTGATGCACTGACCAACGTATTGACGCACTGACTGATGCACTGACCAATGTATTGGCGCACTGACTGATGCACTGACCAACGTATTGGCGCACTGACTGATGCACTGACCAACGTATTGGCGCACAGGCAGGTGCACTGACCAACGCATTGGCACACAGACTGATGCACTGACCAACATATTGGCGCACAGACTGATGCACTGACCAACGTATTGACGCACTGACTGATGCACTGACCATCGTATTGGCGCACTGACTGATGCACTGACCAACGTATTGGCGCACAGACTGGTGCACTGACCAACGCATTGGCACACTGACTGATGCACTGACCAACATATTGGCGCACAGACTGATGCACTGACCAACGTATTGACGCACTGACTGATGCACTGACCAACGTATTGGCGCACTGACTGATGCACTGACCAACGTATTGGCGCACAGACTGGTGCACTGACCAACGCATTGGCACACTGACTGATGCAGTGACCAACATATTGGCGCACAGACTGATGCACTGACCAACGTATTGGCGCACAGACTGAAGCACTGACAAACGTATTGGCGCACAGACTGATGCACTGACCAACGTATTGGCGCACAGACTGATGCACTGACCAACATATTGGCGCACAGACTGATGCACTGACCAACGCATTGGCACACTGTCTGATGCACTGACCGACGTATTGGCTCACTGACTGACACACTGACTGACGCACTGGTATACTGACTGATGCACAGGCCAACGCATTGGCACACTGACTGATGCACTGACCAACATATTGGCGCACAGACTGATGCCCTGACCAACGTATTGGCGCACTGACTGATGCACTGACGCCCCATTGATGCACAGACTGTCGCACTGGCCGTCGCATTGGCACACTGACTGATGCACTGACCAACATATTGGCACACTGACTGATGCACTGACCAACATATTGGCACACTGACTGATGCACTGACCAACATATTGGCACACTGACTGATGCACGGACCAACATATTGGCGCACAGTCTGATGTACTGACCAATGCATTGGCACACTGTCTGATGCACTGACCAACGCATTGGCACACTGTCTGATGCACTGAGCAACACATTGGCGCACTGACTGATAGGCTGACTGACTCATTGGCGCACAGACTGATGCACTGACTGACTCACTGGCGCACTGACTGATGCACTGACCAAAGTATTGGCGCATTGACTGATGCACTGACCAACGCATTGGCGCACTGACTGATGCACTGACCAATGCATTGGCGCACTGACTGATGCACTGACCAATGCATTGGCACACTGACTGATGCACTGACCAACGTATTGGCACACAGACTGATGCACTGACCAAAGTATTGGCACACTGACAGATGCACTGACCAAAGTATTGGCGCACAGGCTGATGCACTGACCAACGTATTGGCGCACAGACGGATGCACTGACCAAGGCATTGGCACACTGACTGATGCACTGACCAACGCATTGGCACACAGACTGATGCACTGACCTACGTATTGGCACACAGACGGATGCACTGACCAAAGTATTGGCACACAGACTGATGCACTGACCAAGGCATTGGCAGACAGACTGATGCACTGACCAACGCATTGGCGCAGAGACTGATGCACTGAACGATGCATTGACGCACTGACTGATGCACTGACCAACGCATTGGCGCACAGACTGATGCACTGACCAACATATTGGCGCACAGACTGATGCACTGACCAACATATTGGCGTACAGACTGATGCACTGACCAACGTATTGGCGCACAGACTGATGCACTGACCAACATATTGACGTACAGACTGATGCACTGACCAACGTATTGGCGCACAGACTGATGCACTGACAAACGTATTGGCGCACAGACTGATGCACTGACCGACGCATTGGCACTGACTGATGTACTGACCGATGCTTTGGCGCACAGACTGATGCACTGACCAACGTATTGACGCACTGACTGATGCACTGACCAACGTATTGACGCACTGACTGATGCACTGACCAACGTATTGGCGCACAGACTGGTGCACTGACCAACGCATTGGCACACTGACTGATGCACTGACCAACATATTGGCGCACAGACTGATGCACTGACCAACGTATTGGCGCACAGACTGATGCACTGACAAACGTATTGGCGCACCGACTGATGCACTGACCAACGTATTGGCGCACAGACTGATGCACTGACCAACATATTGGCGCACAGACTGATGCACTGACCAACGTATTGGCGGACAGACTGATGCACTGACAAACGTATTGGCGCACAGACTGATGCACTGACCAACATATTGGCTTACAGACTGATGCACTGACCAACGTATTGGCGCACAGACTGATGCACTGACAAACGTATTGGCGCACAGACTGGTGCACTGACCAACGCATTGGCACACTGACTGATGCACTGACCAACATATTGGCGCACAGACTGATGCACTGACCAACGTATTGGCGCACAGACTGATGCACTGACCAACGTTTTGGCGCACAGACTGATGCACTGACCAACATATTGGCGCACAGACTGATGCACTGACCAACGTATTGGCGCACAGACTGATGCACTGACCAACGTATTGGCGCACAGACTGATGCACTGACCAACGTATTGGCGCACTGACTGATGCACTGACGCCCCATTGATGCACTGACTGTCGCACTGGCCGTCGCATTGGCACGCTGACTGATGCACTGACCAACATATTGGCACACTGACTGATGCACTGACCAACATATTGGCACACTGACTGATGCACTGACCAACAGATTGGCACACTGACTGATGCACTGACCAACATATTGGCGCACAGTCTGATGTACTGACCAATGCATTGGCACAGTGTCTGATGCACTGACCAACACATTGGCGCACTGACTGATAGGCTGACTGACTCATTGGCGCACAGACTGATGCACTGACTGACTCACTGGCGCACTGACTGATGCACTGACCAAAGTATTGGCGCATTGACTGATGCACTGACCAACGCATTGGCGCACTGACTGATGCACTGACCAATGCATTGGCGCACTGACTGATGCACTGACCAATGCATTGGCACACTGACTAATGCACTGACCAACATATTGGCACACTGACTGATGCACTGACCAACATATTGGCACACTGACTGATGCACTGACCAACATATTGGCGCACAGTCTGATGTACTGACCAATGCATTGGCTCACTGTCTGATGCACTGACCGACGTATTGGCGCACAGACTGATGCACTGACCAACATATTGGCTCACTGTCTGATGCACTGACCAATGCATTGGCACACTGACTGATGCACTGACCAAAGTATTGGCGCACAGGCTGATGCACTGACCAATGCATTGGCGCACAGACTGATGCACTGACCAAAGTAATGGCGCACAGACTGATGCACTGACCAACGTATTGACGCACTGACTGATGCACTGACCAACATATTGGCGTACAGACTGATGCACTGACCAACGTATTGGCGCACAGACTGATGCACTGACCAACGTATTGGTGCACAGACTGATGCACTGACCGACGCTTTGACGCACTGACTGATGTACTGACCGATGCTTTGGCGCACAGACTGGTGCACTGACCAACGCATTGGCACACTGACTGATGCACTGACCAACATATTGGCGCACAGACTGATGCACTGACCAACGTATTGGCGCACAGACTGATGCACTGACAAACGTATTGGCGCACAGACTGATGCACTGACCAACGTATTGGCGCACAAACTGATGCACTGACCAACATATTGGCGCACAGACTGATGCACTGACCAACGCATTGGCACACTGTCTGATGCACTGACCGACGTATTGGCTCACTGACTGACACACTGACTGACACACTGGTATACTGACTGATGCACTGACCAACGTATTGGCGCACAGACTGATCATAGATTATCATAGATTTTACAGTGCAGAAGGAGGCCATTCGGCCCATCGAGTCTGCACCGGCTCTTGGAAAGAGCACCCTACCCAAGGTCCACACCTCCACCCTATCCCCATAACGCAGTAACCCCACCCTACACTAAGGGCAATTTTGGACACTATTGGCAATTTAGCATGGCCACTCCACCTAACCCGCACATCTTTGGACTGTGGGAGGAAACCGGAGCACCCGGAGGAAACCCACGCACACACGGGGAGGATGTGCAGACTCCGCACAGACAGTGACCCAAGCCGGAATCGAACCTGGGACCCTGGAGCTGTGAAGCATTTGGGTGGTCAGTGCATCAGTCAGTGTGCCAATGCGTTGGTCAGATGCACTGACCAACATATTTGCGCACAGTCTGATGCACTGACCAACGCATTGGCACACAGACTGATGCACTGACCAACGCATTGGCACACTGTCTGATGCACTGACCAACGCATTGGCACACTGTCTGATGCACTGACCAACGCATTGACGCACTGACTGATGCACTGACTGACTCATTGGCGCACTGACTGATGCACTGACTGACTCATTGGCGCACTGACTGATGCACTGACTGACTCATTGGCGCACTGACTGATGCACTGATCGGCACATTAGGACACTGAGGGTTGCACTGACTGAAGCATTGGTGCACTAACTGTTGCACTGACCAACGCATTGGCACACAGACTGGCGCATTGGCACACTGACTGATGCACTGAACAACATATTGGCGCACAGTCTGATGCACTGACCAACGCATTGGCACACAGACTGATGCACTGACCAACGCATTGGCACACAGTCTGATGCACTGACTGACTCACTGGCGCACAGACTGATGCACTGACTGACTCATTGGCGCACTGACTGATGCACTGACTGACTCATTGGCACACTGACTGATGCACTGATCGGCACATTAGGACACTGAGGGTTGCACTGACCGAAGCATTGGTGCACTAACTGTTGCACTGACCAACGCATTGGCACACAGACTGGCGCATTGGCGCACAGTCTGATGCACTGACCAACGCATTGACACTCTGACTGATGCCTGACTGACTCATAGGCGCACTGACTGACGCATTGACGCAGTGACTGACGCACTGACCGACAAAATTACCGACGCATTGGGCGACGCATTGGCGCACTGACTAACGCATTGACCAATGATGCACAGACTGATGCACTGACCAAAGTATTGGCGCACAGACTGATGCACTGACCAACGCATTGGCACTCTGACTGATGCACTGACCAACATATTGGCGCACAGACTGATGCACTGAACAACATATTGGCGCACAGACTGATGCACTGACCAACGCATTGGCACACTGACTGAAACACTGACCAACGTATTGGCGCACAGACTGATGCACTGACCAACGTATTGGCGCACAGACTGATGCACTGACCAACGTATTGGCGCACAGACTGATGCACTGACCAACATATTGGCGCACAGACTGATGCACTGAACAATGCATTGGCTCACTGTCTGATGCACTGACCGACGTATTGGCGCACAGACTGATGCACTGACCAACATATTCGCGCACAGACTGGTGCACTGACCAACGTATTGGCGCACAGACTGATGCACTGACCAACATATTGCCGCACAGACTGATGCACTGACCAACATATTGGCGCACAGTCTGATGTACTGTCCAACATATTGGCACACTGACTGATGCACTGACCAACATATTGGCGCACAGTCTGATGTACTGACCAATGCATTGGCACACTCTCTGATGCATTGGCGCACTGTCTGATGCACTGACCAACACATTGGCGCACTGACTGATAGGCTGACTGACTCATTGGCGCACAGACTGATGCACTGACTGACTCACTGGCGCACTGACTGATGCACTGACGAAAGTATTGGCGCATTGACTGATGCACTGACCAACGCATTGGCGCACTGACTGATAGGCTGACTGACTCATTGGCGCACAGTCTGATGCACTGACTGACTCATTGGCGCACTGACTGATGCCTGACTGACTCATAGGCGCACTGACTGATGCACTGACCGACACATTGGCACACTGACTGATGCCTGACTGACTCATAGGCGCACTGACTGACGCATTGATGCAGTGACTGACGCACTGACCGACAAAATGACCGACGCATTGGGCAACGCATTGGCGCACTGACTGATGCACTGACCAACGTATTGGCGCACAGACTGATGCACTGACCAACGCATTGGCACACTGTCTGATGCACTGACCAACGTATTGGCGCACAGACTGATGCACTGACCAACGTATTGGCGCACAGACTGATGCACTGACCAACGTATTGGCGCACAGACTGATGCACTGACCAACATATTGGCGCACAGACTGATGCACTGACCAACATATTGGCGCACAGACTGATGCACTGACCAACGCATTGGCACACTGACTGATGCACTGACCAACGTATTGGCGCAGTGGCTGATGCACTGACCAACGTATTGACGCACAGACTGATGCACTGACCAATGTATTGGCGCACAGACTGATGCACTGACCAACGTATTGGCGCACAGACTGATGCACTGACCAACGTATTGGCGCACAGACTGGTGCACTGACCAACGTATTGGCGCACAGACTGATGCACTGACCAACGTATTGGCGCACAGACTGATGCACTGACCAATGCATTGGCACAATGACTGATGCACTGACCAACATATTGGCGCACAGACTGGTGCACTGACCAACGTATTGGCGCACAGACTGATGCACTGACCGACGTATTGGCGCACAGACTGATGCACTGACCAATGTATTGGCGCACAGACTGATGCACTGACCAACGTATTGGCGCACAGACTGATGCACTGACCAACGTATTGGCGCACAGATTGATGCACTGACCAACATATTGGCGCACAGACTGATGCATTGACCAATGCATTGGCTCACTGTCTGATGCACTGACTGACGTATTGGCGCACAGACTGATGCACTGACCAACGTATTGGCACACTGACTGATGCACTGACCAACGTATTGGCGCACAGACTGATGCACTGACCAACATATTGGCTCACTGTCTGATGCACTGACCAATGCATTGGCACACTGACTGATGCACTGACCAATGCATTGGCGCACTGACTGATGCACTGACCAATGCATTGGCACACTGACTGATGCACTGACCAACGTATTGGCACACAGACTGATGCACTGACCAAAGTATTGGCACACAGACTGATGCACTGACCAAAGTATTGGCACACAGACTGATGCACTTACCAACGTATTGGCACACAGACTGATGCACTGACCAAAGTATTGGCACACAAACTGATGCACTGACCGACGTATTGGCTCACTGACTGACACACTGAGTGACACACTGGTATACTGACTGATGCACTGACCAACGTATTGGCACACTGACTGATGCACTGACCAACGTATTGGCACACTGACTGATGCACTGACCAAAGTATTGGCGCACTGACTGATGCACTGACCAATGCATTGGCGCACAGACTGATGCACTGACCAACGCATTGGTACACTGACTGATGCACTGACCAATGCATTGGCACACTGACTGATGCACTGACTGACATATTGGCTCACTGACTGACACACTGATTGACACACTGATATACTGACTGATGCACTGACCAACGTATTGGCACACTGACTGATGCACTGACCAACGTATTGGCACACTGTCTGATGCACTGACCAGCGCATTGACACACAGACTGATGCACTGACCAAAGTATTGGCGCACTGACTGATGCACTGACCAACGCATTGGCGCACTGTCTGATGCACTGACCAACGCAGTGGCACACTGACTGATGCACTGACCACCGCATTGATGCACTGAATGTCGCACTGGCCGTCGCATTGGCACACTGGCTGATGCACTGACCAACACACTGGCATACTGACTGATGCACTGACCAAAGTATTGGCGAACAGACCGATGCACTGACCAACGTATTGGCGCACAGACTGATGCACTGACCAATGTATTGGCGCACAGACTGATGCACTGACCAACGTATTGGCGCACAGACTCATGCACTGACCAACATATTGGCGCACAGACTGATGCACTGACCAATGCATTGGCACACAGACTGATGCACTGACCAAAGTATTGGCACACAAACTGATGCACTGACCGACGTATTGGCTCACTGACTGACACACTGAGTGACACACTGGTATACTGACTGATGCACTGACCAACGTATTGGCACACTGACTGCTGCACTGGCCAACGTATTGGCACACAGACTGATGCTCTGACCAAAAATATTGGCACACTGACTGATGCACTGACCAATGCATTGGCGCACAGACTGATGCACTGACCAACGCATTGGTACACTGACTGATGCACTGACCAATGCATTGGCGCACTGACTGATGCACTGACCAATGCATTGGCACACTGACTGATGCACTGACCAACGTATTGGCACACAGACTGATGCACTGACCAAAGTATTGGCACACAGACTGATGCACTGACCAAAGTATTGGCACACAGACTGATGCACTTACCAACGTATTGGCACACAGACTGATGCACTGACCAAAGTATTGGCACACAAACTGATGCACTGACCGACGTATTGGCTCACTGACTGACACACTGAGTGACACACTGGTATACTGACTGATGCACTGACCAACGTATTGGCACACTGACTGCTGCACTGGCCAACGTATTGGCACACAGACTGATGCTCTGACCAAAAATATTGGCACACTGACTGATGCACTGACCAACGCATTGGTACACTGACTGATGCACTGACCAATGCATTGGCACACTGACTGATGCACTGACTGACGTATTGGCTCACTGACTGACACACTGATTGACACACTGATATACTGACTGATGCACTGACCAACGTATTGGCACACTGACTGATGCACTGACCAAAGTATTGGCGCACTGACTGATGCACTGACCAATGCATTGGCGCACAGACTGATGCACTGACCAACGCATTGGTACACTGACTGATGCACTGACCAATGCATTGGCACACTGACTGATGCACTGACTGACATATTGGCTCACTGACTGACACACTGATTGACACACTGATATACTGACTGATGCACTGACCAACGTATTGGCACACTGACTGATGCACTGACCAACGTATTGGCACACTGTCTGATGCACTGACCAGCGCATTGACACACAGACTGATGCACTGACCAAAGTATTGGCGCACTGACTGATGCACTGACCAACGCATTGGCGCACTGTCTGATGCACTGACCAACGCAGTGGCGCACTGACTGATGCACTGACCACCGCATTGATGCACTGAATGTCGCACTGGCCGTCGCATTGGCACACTGGCTGATGCACTGACCAACACACTGGCATACTGACTGATGCACTGACCAAAGTATTGGCGAACAGACCGATGCACTGACCAACGTATTGGCGCACAGACTGATGCACTGACCAATGTATTGGCGCACAGACTGATGCACTGACCAACGTATTGGCGCACAGACTCATGCACTGACCAACATATTGGCGCACAGACTGATGCACTGACCAATGCATTGGCACACTGACTGATGCACTGACCAACATATTGGCGCACAGACTGGTGCACTGACCAACGTATTGGCGAACAGACTGATGCACTGACCAACGTATTGGCGCACAGACTGATGCACTGACCAACGTATTGGCGCACAGATTGATGCACTGACCAACATTTTGGCGCACAGACTGATGCACTGATCAATGCATTGGCTCACTGTCTGATGCACTGACCGACATATTGGCGCACAGGCTGATGCACTGACCAACATATTGGCTCACTGTCTGATGCACTGACCAATGCATTGGCACACTGACTGATGCACTGACCAATGCATTGGCGCACTGACTGATGCACTGACCAATGCATTGGCACACTGACTGATGCACTGACCAACGTATTGGCACACAGACTGATGCACTGACCAAAGTATTGGCGCACAGACTGATGCACTGACCAATGCATTGGCACACTGACTGATGCACTGACCAATGCATTGGCACACTGACTGATGCACTGACTGACATATTGGCTCACTGACTGATGCACTGACCAACGTATTGGTGCACAGACTGATGCACTGACCAAAGTATTGGCGCACAGACTGATGCACTGACCAACGCATTGGCACACTGACTGATGCACTGACCAACATATTGGCACACTGACTGATGCACTGACCAACATATTGGCACACTGACTGATGCACTGACCAACATATTGGCACACTGACTGATGCACTGACCAACATATTGGCGCACAGTCTGATGTACTGACCAATGCATTGGCACCCTGTCTGATGCACTGTCCAACACATTGGCGCATTGACTGATGCACTGACCAACGCATTGGCGCACTGACTGATGCACTGACCAATGCATTGGCGCACTGACTGATGCACTGACCAATGCATTGGCACTCTGACTGATGCACTGACCAACGTATTGGCACACAGACTGATGCACTGACCAAAGTATTGGCACACTGACTGATGCACTGACCAAAGTATTGGCGCACAGGCTGATGCACTGACCAACGTATTGGCACACTGTCTGATGCACTGACCAGCGCATTGACACACAGACTGATGCACTGACCAAAGTATTGGCGCACTGACTGATGCACTGACCAACGCATTGGCGCACTGTCTGATGCACTGACCAACGCAGTGGCGCACAGACTGATGCATTGACCAATGCATTGGCGCACTGACTGATGCACTGACCAAAGTATTGGCGCACAGACTGATGCACTGACCAACGTATTGGCACACTGACTGATGCACTGACCAACGTATTGGCGCACAGACTGATGCACTGACCAACATATTGGCTCACTGTCTGATGCACTGACCAATGCATTGGCACACTGACTGATGCACTGACCAATGCATTGGCGCACTGACTGATGCACTGACCAATGCATTGGCACACTGACTGATGCACTGACCAACGTATTGGCACACAGACTGATGCACTGACCAAAGTATTGGCACACAGACTGATGCACTTACCAACGTATTGCCGCACAGACTGATGCACTGACCAACGTATTGGCGCACAGATTGATGCACTGACCAACATATTGGCGCACAGACTGATGCATTGACCAATGCATTGGCTCACTGTCTGATGCACTGACTGACGTATTGGCGCACTGACTGATGCACTGACTGACGTATTGGCTCACTGACTGACACACTGATTGACACACTGATATACTGACTGATGCACTGACCAACGTATTGGCACACTGACTGATGCACTTACCAAAGTATTGGCACACTGTCTGATGCACTGACCAGCGCATTGACACACAGACTGATGCACTGACCAAAGTATTGGCGCACAGACTGATGCACTGACCAACGTATTGGCGCACAGATTGATGCACTGACCAACATATTGGCGCACAGACTGATGCATTGCCCAATGCATTGGCTCACTGTCTGATGCACTGACTGACGTATTGGCGCACAGACTGATGCACTGACCAACGTATTGGCACACTGACTGATGCACTGACCAACGTATTGGCGCACAGACTGATGCACTGACCAACATATTGGCTCACTGTCTGATGCACTGACCAATGCATTGGCACACTGACTGATGCACTGACCAATGCATTGGCGCACTGACTGATGCACTGACCAATGCATTGGCACACTGACTGATGCACTGACCAACGTATTGGCACACAGACTGATGCACTGACCAAAGTATTGGCACACAGACTGATGCACTGACCAAAGTATTGGCACACAGACTGATGCACTTACCAACGTATTGGCACACAGACTGATGCACTGACCAAAGTATTGGCACACAAACTGATGCACTGACCGACGTATTGGCTCACTGACTGACACACTGAGTGACACACTGGTATACTGACTGATGCACTGACCAACGTATTGGCACACTGACTGCTGCACTGGCCAACGTATTGGCACACAGACTGATGCTCTGACCAAAAATATTGGCACACTGACTGATGCACTGACCAATGCATTGGCGCAGAGACTGATGCACTGACCAACGCATTGGTACACTGACTGATGCACTGACCAATGCATTGGCACACTGACTGATGCACTGACTGACGTATTGGCTCACTGACTGACACACTGATTGACACACTGATATACTGACTGATGCACTGACCAACGTATTGGCACACTGACTGATGCACTGACCAAAGTATTGGCGCACTGACTGATGCACTGACCAATGCATTGGCGCACAGACTGATGCACTGACCAACGCATTGGTACACTGACTGATGCACTGACCAATGCATTGGCACACTGACTGATGCACTGACTGACATATTGGCTCACTGACTGACACACTGATTGACACACTGATATACTGACTGATGCACTGACCAACGTATTGGCACACTGACTGATGCACTGACCAACGTATTGGCACACTGTCTGATGCACTGACCAGCGCATTGACACACAGACTGATGCACTGACCAAAGTATTGGCGCACTGACTGATGCACTGACCAACGCATTGGCGCACTGTCTGATGCACTGACCAACGCAGTGGCACACTGACTGATGCACTGACCACCGCATTGATGCACTGAATGTCGCACTGGCCGTCGCATTGGCACACTGGCTGATGCACTGACCAACACACTGGCATACTGACTGATGCACTGACCAAAGTATTGGCGAACAGACCGATGCACTGACCAACGTATTGGCGCACAGACTGATGCACTGACCAATGTATTGGCGCACAGACTGGTGCACTGACCAACGTATTGGCGCACAGACTGATGCACTGACCAACGTATTGGCGCACAGACTGATGCACTGACCAACGTATTGGCGCACAGATTGATGCACTGACCAACATTTTGGCGCACAGACTGATGCACTGATCAATGCATTGGCTCACTGTCTGATGCACTGACCGACATATTGGCGCACAGGCTGATGCACTGACCAACATATTGGCTCACTGTCTGATGCACTGACCAATGCATTGGCACACTGACTGATGCACTGACCAATGCATTGGCGCACTGACTGATGCACTGACCAATGCATTGGCACACTGACTGATGCACTGACCAACGTATTGGCACACAGACTGATGCACTGACCAAAGTATTGGCACACTGACTGATGCACTGACCAAAGTATTGGCGCACAGGCTGATGTACTGACCAATGCATTGGTGCACAGACTGATGCACTGACCAAAGTAATGGCGCACAGACTGATGCACTGACCAACGTATTGGCGCACAGACTGATGCACTGACCAACGTATTGGCGCACAGACTGATGCACTGACCAACGTATTGGCGCACAGACTGATGCACTGACCAATGTATTGGCGCACAGACTGATGCACTGACCAACGTATTGGCGCACAGACTGATGCACTGACCAACGTATTGGCGCACAGACTGATGCACTGACCAACGTATTGGCGCACAGACTCATGCACTGACCAACATATTGGCGCACAGACTGATGCACTGACCAACGCATTGGCTCACTGTCTGATGCACTGACCGACGTATTGGCGCACAGACTGATGCACTGACCAACATATTGGCGCACAGACTGATGCACTGTCCAACATATTGGCGCACAGACTGATGCACTGACCAACGTATTGGCGCACAGACTGATGCACTGACCAACATATTGGCGCACAGACTGATGCACTGACCAACGTATTGGCGCATGACTGATGCACTGACCAAGGTATTGGCGCACAGACTGATGCACTGACCAACGCATTGGCACACAGACTGATGCACTGACCAACGCATTGGCACACTGACTGATACACTGACCAATGCATGGACTGACGCACTGACCGGCACATTGGCACACTGACTGGTGCACTGACCAAAGCATTGACACTCTGACTGATGCCTGACTGACTCATAGGCGCACTGACTGACGCATTGACGCAGTGACTGACGCACTGACCGACAAAATGACCGACGCATTGGGCGATGCATTGGGCGACGCATTGGCGCACCGGCTAACGCATTGACCAAGGCTTTGGCATACTGACTTATGCACTGACCAATGCACTGGCGCAAAGACTGATGCACTGACCGACGCATTGGCGCACTGACTGATGGACTGCCCAACGCATTGGCGCACAGATTAATGCACTGACCGACGCATTGGCGCACAGACTGATGCACTGACCAACGTATTGGTGCACAGACTGATGCACTGACCGACTCATTGGCACACTGACTGATGTACTGACCGATGCTTTGGCGCACTGACTGATGCACTGACCAACGCATTGGCGCACAGACTGATGCACTGAACGATGCATTGACGCACTGACTGATGCACTGACCGACGGATTGGCTCACTGACTGATGCACTGACCAATGGATTGGCACACAGACTGATGCACTGACCAACGCATTGGCGCACAGACTGATGCACTGACCAACGCATTGGCATACAGACTGATGCACTGACCAATGCATTGGCACACAGACTGATGCACTGACCAACGCATTGGCACACTGACTGATGCACTGACCAACGTATTGACGCACTGACTGATGCACTGACCAACGCATTGGCACACTGACTGATGCACTGACCAACGTATTGACGCACTGACTGATGCACTGACCAACGCATTGGCACACTGACTGATGCACTGACCAACGCATTGGCACACTGACTGATGCACTGACCAACGCATTGGCACACTGACTGATGCACTGACCAACATATTGGCGCACAGACTGATGCACTGACCAACGTATTGGCGCACAGACTGATGCACTGACAAACGTATTGGCGCACAGACTGATGCACTGACCAACGTATTGGCGCACAGACTGATGCACTGACCAACGCATTGGCACACAGACTGATGCACTGACCAACGCATTGGCACACTGACTGATACACTGACCAATGCATGGACTGACGCACTGACCGGCACATTGGCACACTGACTGATGCACTGATCGGCACATTAGGACACTGACTGGTGCACTGACCAAAGCATTGACACTCTGACTGATGCCTGACTGACTCATAGGCGCACTGACTGACGTATTGACGCAGTGACTGACGCACTGACCGACAAAATGACCGACGCATTGGGCGACGCATTGGCGCACCGACTAACGCATTGACCAAGGCTTTGGCATACTGACTTATGCACTGACCGACGCATTGGCGCACTGACTGATGCACTGACCAACGCATTGGCGCACAGACTAATGCACTGACCGACGCATTGGCGCACAGACTGATGCACTGACCAACGTATTGGCACACAGACTGATGCACTGACCAATGTATTGGTGCACAGACTGATGCACTGAACGATGCATTGACGCACTGACTGATGCACTGACCGACGTATTGGCTCACTGACTGATGCACTGACCAACGCATTGGCACAGAGACTGATGCACTGACCAACGTATTGACGCACTGACTGATGCACTGACCAACATATTGTCGCACTGACTGATGCACTGACCAACGTATTGGCGCACAGACTGATGCACTGACCAACGTATTGGCGCACAGACTGATGCACTGACCAACGCATTGGCACACTGACTGATGCACTGACCAACGCATTGGCACACAGACTGATGCACTGACCGACGCATTGGCGCACAGACTGATGCACTGACCAACGCATTGGCACACAGACTGATGCACTGACCAACGTATTGACGCACTGACTGATGCACTGACCAACATATTGGCGTACAGACTGATGCACTGACCAACGTATTGGCGCACAGACTGAAGCACTGACCAACGCATTGGCACACAGACTGATGCACTGACCAACGTATTGGCGCACAGACTGATGCACTGACCGACGCTTTGACGCACTGACTGATGCACTGACCAACGCATTGGCACACAGACTGATGCACTGACCGACGCATTGGCACACTGACTGATGCACTGACCAACGCTTTGACACACTGACTGATGTACTGACCGATGCTTTGGCACACAGACTGATGCACTGACCGACGCTTTGACACACTGACTGATGTACTGACCGATGCTTTGGCACACAGACTGGTGCACTGACCAACGCATTGGCACACTGACTGATGCACTGACCAACATATTGGCGCACAGACTGATGCACTGACCAACGTATTGGCGCACAGACTGATGCACTGACAAACGTATTGGCGCACAGACTGATGCACTGACCAACGTATTGGCGCACAGACTGATGCACTGACCAACATATTGGCGCACAGACTGATGCACTGACCAACGCATTGGCACAATGTCTGATGCACTGACCGACGTATTGGCTCACTGACTGACACACTGACTGACACACTGGTATACTGACTGATGCACTGACCAATGCATTGGCACACTGACTGATGCACTGACCAACATATTGGCGCACAGACTGATGCACTGACCAACGCATTGGCACACTGACTGATGCACTGACCAACATATTGGCACACTGACTGATGCACTGACCAACATATTGGCACACTGACTGATGCACTGACCAACATATTGGCACACTGACTGATGCACTGACCAACATATTGGCGCACAGTCTGATGTACTGACCAATGCATTGGCACACTGTCTGATGCACTGACCAACGCATTGGCACACTGTCTGATGCACTGTCCAACACATTGGCGCATTGACTGATGCACTGACCAACGCATTGGCGCACTGACTGATGCACTGACCAATGCATTGGCGCACTGACTGATGCACTGACCAATGCATTGGCACACTGACTGATGCACTGACCAACGTATTGGCACACAGACTGATGCACTGACCAAAGTATTGGCACACTGACTGATGCACTGACCAAAGTATTGGCGCACAGGCTGATGCACTGACCAATGCATTGGCACACTGACTGATGCACTGACCAACGTATTGGCGCACAGACTGATGCACTGACCAACGTATTGGCGCACAGACTGATGCACTGACCAAAGTAATGGCGCACAGACTGATGCACTGACCAACGTATTGGCACACAGACTGATGCACTTACCAACGTATTGGCACACAGACTGATGCACTGACCAATGCATTGGCACACTGACTGATGCACTGACTGACGTATTGGCTCACTGACTGACACACTGATTGACACACTGTTATACTGACTGATGCACTGACCAACGTATTGGCACACTGACTGATGCACTTACCAAAGTATTGGCACACTGTCTGATGCACTGACCAGCGCATTGACACACAGACTGATGCACTGACCAAAGTATTGGCGCACTGACTGATGCACTGACCAACGCATTGGCGCACTGTCTGATGCACTGACCAACGCAGTGGCACACTGACTGATGCACTGACCACCGCATTGATGCACTGAATGTCGCACTGGCCGTTGCATTGGCACACTGGCTGATGCACTGACCAACGCATTGGCACACAGACTGGCGCATTGGCACACTGACTGATGCACTGAACAACATATTGCGCACAGTCTGATGCACTGACCAACGCATTGGCACACAGACTGATGCACTGACCAACGCATTGGCACACAGTCTGATGCACTGACCAACGCATTGGCGCACTGACTGATGCACTGACTGACTCATTGGCGCACAGACTGATGCACTGACTGACTCATTGGCGCACTGACTGATGCTCTGATTGACTCATTGGCACACTGACTGATGCACTGACCGGCACATTAGGACACTGAGGGTTGCACTGACCGAAGCATTGGTGCACTAACTGTTGCACTGACCAACGCATTGGCACACAGACTGGCGCATTGGCGCACAGAGTGATGCACTGACCAACGCATTGACACTCTGACTGATGCCTGACTGACTCATAGGCGCACTGACTGACGCATTGACGCAGTGACTGACGCACTGACCGACAAAATTACCGACGCATTGGGCGACGCATTGGCGCACTGACTAACGCATTGACCAATGATGCACAGACTGATGCACTGACCAACATATTGGCGCACAGACTGATGCACTGACCAACGCATTGGCACTCTGACTGATGCACTGACCAACATATTGGCGCACAGACTGATGCACTGAACAACATATTGGCGCACAGACTGATGCACTGACCAACGCATTGGCACACTGACTGAAACACTGACCAACGTATTGGCGCACAGACTGATGCACTGACCAACGTATTGGCGCACAGATTGATGCACTGACCAACATATTGGCGCACAGACTGATGCACTGACCAATGCATTGGCTCACTGTCTGATGCACTGACCGACGTATTGGCGCACAGACTGATGCACTGACCAACATATTGGCTCACTGTCTGATGCACTGACCAACGCATTGGCGCACTGACTGAAGCACTGAACGATGCATTGACGCACTGACTGATGCACTGACCGACGTATTGGCTCACTGACTGATGCACTGACCAACGCATTGGCAAACAGACTGATGCACTGACCAACGTATTGACGCACTGACTGATGCACTGACCAACGTATTGGCGCACAGACTGATGCACTGAACGATGCATTGACGCACTGACTGATGCACTGACCGACGTATTGGCTCACTGACTGATGCACTGACCAACGCATTGGCACACTGACTGATGCACTGACCAACGCATTGGCACACAGACTGATGCACTGACCGACGCATTGGCGCACAGACTGATGCACTGACCAACGCAGTGGCACACAGACTGATGCACTGACCAACGTATTGACGCACTGACTGATGCACTGACCAACGTATTGGTGCACAGACTGATGCACTGACCGACTCATTGGCACACTGACTGATGCACTGACCAACGCATTGGCACACTGACTGATGCACTGACCAACGCATTGGCGCACAGAGTGATGCACTGAACGATGCATTGACGCACTGACTGATGCACTGACCGACGTATTGGCTCACTGACTGATGCACTGACCAACGCATTGGCACACTGACTGATGCACTGACCAACGCATTGGCACACAGCCTGATGCACTGACCGACGCATTGGCGCACAGACTGATGCACTGACCAACGCATTGGCACACAGACTGATGCACTGACCAACGTATTGGCGCACAGACTGATGCACTGACCAACGCATTGGCACACAGACTGATGCACTGACCAATGTATTGGCGCACAGAATGATGCACTGACCGACGCTTTGACGCACTGACTGATGCACTGACCGACGCATTGGCACACAGACTGATGCACTGACCGATGCATTGGCACACTGACTGATGCACTGACCGACGCTTTGGCACACAGACTGGTGCACTGACCAACGCATTGGCACACTGACTGATGCACTGACCAACATATTGGCGCACAGACTGATGCACTGACCAACGTATTGGCGCACAGACTGATGCACTGACAAACGTATTGGCGCACAGACAGATGCACTGACCAACGTATTGGCGCACAGACTGATGCACTGACCAACATATTGGCACACTGACTGATGCACTGACCAACGCATTGGCACACTGACTGATGCACTGACCAACGCATTGGCGCACAGAGTGATGCACTGAACGATGCATTGACGCACTGACTGATGCACTGACCGACGTATTGGCTCACTGACTGATGCACTGACCAACGCATTGGCACACTGACTGATGCACTGACCAACGCATTGGCACACAGCCTGATGCACTGACCGACGCATTGGCGCACAGACTGATGCACTGACCAACGCATTGGCACACAGACTGATGCACTGACCAACGTATTGGCGCACAGACTGATGCACTGACCAACGCATTGGCACACAGACTGATGCACTGACCAATGTATTGGCGCACAGAATGATGCACTGACCGACGCTTTGACGCACTGACTGATGCACTGACCGACGCATTGGCACACAGACTGATGCACTGACCGATGCATTGGCACACTGACTGATGCACTGACCGACGCTTTGGCACACAGACTGGTGCACTGACCAACGCATTGGCACACTGACTGATGCACTGACCAACATATTGGCGCACAGACTGATGCACTGACCAACGTATTGGCGCACAGACTGATGCACTGACAAACGTATTGGCGCACAGACAGATGCACTGACCAACGTATTGGCGCACAGACTGATGCACTGACCAACATATTGGCGCACAGACTGATGCACTGACCAACGCATTGGCACACTGTCTGATGCACTGACCGACGTATTGGCTCACTGACTGACACACTGACTGACACACTGGTATACTGACTGATGCACTGGCCAACGCATTGGCACACTGACTGATGCACTGACCAACATATTGGCGCACAGACTGATGCACTGACCAACGCATTGGCACACTGACTGATGCACTGACCAACATATTGGCACACTGACTGATGCACTGACCAACATATTGGCACACTGACTGATGCACTGACCAACATATTGGCACACTGACTGATGCACTGACCAACATATTGGCGCACAGTCTGATGTACTGACCAATGCATTGGCACACTGTCTGATGCACTGACCAACGCATTGGCACACTGTCTGATGCACTGACCAACACATTGGCGCATTGACTGATGCACTGACCAACGCATTGGCGCACTGACTGATGCACTGACCAATGCATTGGCGCACTGACTGATGCACTGACCAAAGTATTGGCACACTGACTGATGCACTGACCAAAGTATTGGCGCACAGGCTGATGCACTGACCAATGCATTGGCGCACAGACTGATGCACTGACCAAAGTAATGGCGCATAGACTGATGCACTGACCAACGTATTGGCACACAGACTGATGCACTGACCAATGCATTGGCGCACAGACTGATGCACTGACCAAAGTAATGGCGCATAGACTGATGCACTGACCAACGTATTGGCACACAGACTGATGCACTGACCAACGTATTGGCACACAGACTGATGCACTGACCAAAGTATTGGCACACAGACTGATGCACTTACCAACGTATTGGCACACTGACTGATGCACTGACCAATGCATTGGCACACTGACTGATGCACTGACTGACGTAATGGCTCACTGACTGACACACTGATTGACACACTGATATACTGACTGATGCACTGACCAACGTATTGGCACACTGACTGATGCACTTACCAAAGTATTGGGACACTGTCTGATGCACTGACCAACGCATTGACACACAGACTGATGCACTGACCAAAGTATTGGCGCACTGACTGATGCACTGACCAACGCATTGGCACACTGACTGATGCACTGACTGACGTATTGGCTCACTGACTGACACACTGATTGACACACTGATATACTGACTGATGCACTGACCAACGTATTGGCACACTGACTGATGCACTTACCAAAGTATTGGGACACTGTCTGATGCACTGACCAGCGCATTGACACACAGACTGATGCACTGACCAAAGTATTGGCACACTGTCTGATGCACTGACCAACGCAGTGGCACACTGACTGATGCACTGACCACCGCATTGATGCACTGAATGTCGCACTGGCCGTCGCATTGGCACACTGGCTGATGCACTGACCAACACACTGGCATACTGACTGATGCACTGACCAACGCATTGGCATACAGACTGGCGCATTGGCACATTGACTGATGCACTGACCAACATATTTGCGCACAGTCTGATGCACTGACCAACGCATTGGCACACAGACTGATGCACTGACCAACGCATTGTCACACTGTCTGATGCACTGACCAACGCATTGGCGCACTGACTGATGCACTGACTGACTCATTGGTGCACTGACTGATGCACTGACTGACTCATTAGCACACTGACTGATGCACTGATCGGCACATTAGGACACTGAGGGTTGCACTGACTGAAGCATTGGTGCACTAACTGTTGCACTGACCAACGCATTGGCACACAGACTGGCGCATTGGCACACTGACTGATGCACTGAACAACATATTGCGCACAGTCTGATGCACTGACCAACGCATTGGCACACAGACTGATGCACTGACCAACGCATTGGCACACAGTCTGATGCACTGACCAACGCATTGGCGCACTGACTGATGCACTGACTGACTCATTGGCGCACAGACTGATGCACTGACTGACTCATTGGCGCACTGACTGATGCACTGACTGACTCATTGGCGCACAGACTGATGCACTGACTGACTCATTGCCACACTGACTGATGCACTGATCGGCACATTAGGACACTGAGGGTTGCACTGACCGAAGCATTGGTGCACTAACTGTTGCACTGACCAACGCATTGGCACACAGACTGGCGCATTGGCGCACAGACTGAAGCACTGACCAACGCATTGACACTCTGACTGATGCCTGACTGACTCATAGGCGCACTGACTGACGCATTGACGCAGTGACTGACGCACTGACCGACAAAATTACCGACGCATTGGGCGACGCATTGGCGCACTGACTAACGCATTGACCAATGATGCACAGACTGATGCACTGACCAAAGTATTGGCGCACAGACTGATGCACTGACCAACGCATTGGCACTCTGACTGATGCACTGACCAACATATTGGCGCACAGACTGATGCACTGAACAACATATTGGCGCACAGACTGATGCACTGACCAACGCATTGGCACACTGACTGAAACACTGACCAACGTATTGGCGCACAGACTGATGCACTGACCAACGTATTGGCGCACAGACTGATGCACTGACCAACGTATTGGCGCACAGACTGATGCACTGACCAACATATTGCCGCACAGACTGATGCACTGAACAATGCATTGGCGCACAGACTGATGCACTGACCAACATATTCGCGCACAGACTGGTGCACTGACCAACGTATTGGCGCACAGACTGATGCACTGACCAACGTATTGCCGCACAGACTGATGCACTGACCAACATATTGGCGCACAGACTGATGCACTGACCAACGCATTGGCACACTGACTGATGCACTGACCAACATATTGGCGCACAGACTGATGCACTGACCAACGCATTGGCACACTGACTGATGCACTGACCAACGCATTGGCACACTGACTGAAACACTGACCAACGTATTGGCGCACAGACTGATGCACTGACCAACGTATTGGCGCACAGACTGATGCACTGACCAACGTATTGGCGCACAGACTGATGCACTGACCAACATATTGCCGCACAGACTGATGCACTGAACAATGCATTGGCGCACAGACTGATGCACTGACCAACATATTCGCGCACAGACTGGTGCACTGACCAACGTATTGGCGCACAGACTGATGCACTGACCAACGTATTGCCGCACAGACTGATGCACTGACCAACATATTGGCGCAAAGACTGATGCACTGACCAACGCATTGGCACACTGACTGATGCACTGACCAACATATTGGCGCACAGACTGATGCACTGACCAACGCATTGGCACACTGACTGATGCACTGACCAACGCATTGGCACACTGACTGATGCTCTGACCAACGTATTGGCGCACAGACTGATGCACTGACCAACGCATTGGCACACTGTCTGATGCACTGACCAACACATTGGCGCACTGACTGATAGGCTGACTGACTCATTGGCGCACAGACTGATGCACTGACTGACTCATTGGCGCACTGACTGATGCACTGACCGACACATTGGCGCACTGACTGATGCCTGACTGACTCATAGGCGCACTGACTGACGCATTGATGCAGTGACTGACGCACTGACCGACAAAATGACCGACGCATTGGGCAACGCATTGGCGCACTGACTGATGCACTGACCAACGTATTGGCGCACAGACTGATGCACTGACCAATGTATTGGCGCACAGACTGATGCACTGACCAACATATCGGCGCACAGACTGATGCACTGACCAACGCATTGGCACACTGACTGATGCACTGACCAACGTATTGGCGCACAGACTGATGCACTGACCAACGTATTGGCACACAGACTGATGCACTGACCAACGTATTGGCGCACAGACTGATGCACTGACCAACATATTGGCGCACAGACTGATGCACTGACCAACATATTGGCGCACAGACTGATGCACTGACCAACGCATTGGCACACTGACTGATGCACTGACCAACGTATTGGCGCACTGACTGATGCACTGACCAACGTATTGACGCACAGACTGATGCACTGACCAACGTATTGGCGCACAGACTGATGCACTGACCAACGTATTGGCGCACAGACTGATGCACTGACCAACGTATTGGCGCACAGACTGATGCACTGACCAATGTATTGGCGCACAGACTGATGCACTGCCCAACGTATTGGCGCACAGACTCATGCACTGACCAACATGTTGGCGCACAGACTGATGCACTGACCAATGCATTGGCACACTGACTGATGCACTGACCAACATATTGGCGCACAGACTGGTGCACTGACCAACGTATTGGCGCACAGACTGATGCACTGACCAACGTATTGGCGCACAGACTGATGCACTGACCAACGTATTGGCGCACAGACTGATGCACTGACCAACGTATTGGCGCACAGATTGATGCACTGACCAACATATTGGCGCACAGACTGATGCACTGACCAATGCATTGGCTCACTGTCTGATGCACTGACCAACGTATTGGTGCACAGACTGATGCACTGACCAACATATTGGCTCACTGTCTGATGCACTGACCAACGCATTGGCGCACAGACTGATGCACTGACCGACGCATTGGCGCACAGACTGATGCACTGACCAACGCATTGGCACACAGACTGATGCACTGACCAACGTATTGACGCACTGACTGATGCACTGACCAACATATTGGCGTACAGACTGATGCACTGACCAACGTATTGGCGCACAGACTGATGCACTGACCAACGCATTGGCACACAGACTGATGCACTGACCAACGTATTGGCGCACAGACTGATGCACTGACAAACGTATTGGCACACAGACTGATGCACTGACCGACGCTTTGACGCACTGACTGATGCACTGACCGACGCATTGGGACACAGACTGATGCACTGACCGACGCATTGGCACACTGACTGATGCACTGACCAACGCTTTGACACACTGACTGATGTACTGACCGATGCTTTGGCACACAGACTGATGCACTGACCGACGATTTGACACACTGACTGATGTACTGACCGAGGCTTTGGCACACAGACTGGTGCACTGACCAACACATTGGCACACTGACTGATGCACTGACCAACATATTGGCGCACAGACTGATGCACTGACCAACGTATTGGCGCACAGACTGATGCACTGACAAACGTATTGGCGCACAGACTGATGCACTGACCAACATATTGGCGCACAGACTGATGCACTGACCAACATATTGGCGCACAGACTGATGCACTGACCAACGCATTGGCACACTGTCTGATGCACTGACCGACGTATTGGCTCACTGACTGACACACTGACTGACACACTGGTATACTGACTGATGCACTGGCCAACGCATTGGCACACTGACTGATGCACTGACCAACATATTGGCGCACAGACTGATGCACTGACCAACGCATTGGCACACTGACTGATGCACTGACCAACATATTGGCACACTGACTGATGCACTGACCAACATATTGGCACACTGACTGATGCACTGACCAACATATTGGCACACTGACTGATGCACTGACCAACATATTGGCGCACAGTCTGATGTACTGACCAATGCATTGGCACACTGTCTGATGCACTGACCAACGTATTGGCACACAGACTGATGCACTGACCAAAGTATTGGCACACTGACTGATGCACTGACCAAAGTATTGGCGCACAGGCTGATGCACTGACCAATGCATTGGCGCACAGACTGATGCACTGACCAAAGTAATGGCGCACAGACTGATGCACTGACCAACGTATTGGCACACAGACTGATGCACTGACCAACGTATTGGCACACAGACTGATGCACTGACCAAAGTATTGGCACACAGACTGATGCACTTACCAACGTATTGGCACACAGACTGATGCACTGACCAATGCATTGGCACACTGACTGATGCACTGACTGACGTATTGGCTCACTGACTGACACACTGATTGACACACTGATATACTGACTGATGCACTGACCAACGTATTGGCACACTGACTGATGCACTTACCAAAGTATTGGCACACTGTCTGATGCACTGACCAGCGCATTGACACACAGACTGATGCACTGACCAAAGTATTGGTGCACTGACTGATGCACTGACCAACGTATTGGCACACTGACTGATGCACTGACCACCGCTTTGATGCACTGAATGTCGCACTGGCCGTCGCATTGGCACACTGGCTGATGCACTGACCAACACACTGGCATACTGACTGATGCACTGACCAACGCATTGGCATACAGACTGGCGCATTGGCACACTGACTGATGCACTGACCAACATATTTGCGCACAGTCTGATGCACTGACCAACGCATTGGCACACAGACTGATGCACTGACCAACGCATTGGCGCACAGACTGATGCACTGACCAACGCATTGGCACACAGACTGGCGCATTGGCGCACAGACTGATGCACTGACCAACGCATTGACACTCTGACTGATGCCTGACTGACTCATAGGCGCACTGACTGACGCATTGACGCAGTGACTGACGCACTGACCGACAAAATTACCGACGCATTGGGCGACGCATTGGCACACTGACTAACGCATTGACCAATGATGCACAGACTGATGCACTGACCAAAGTATTGGCGCACAGACTGATGCACTGACCAACGCATTGGCACTCTGACTGATGCACTGACCAACATATTGGCGCACAGACTGATGCACTGAACAACATATTGGCGCACAGACTGATGCACTGACCAACGCATTGGCACACTGACTGAAACACTGACCAACGTATTGGCGCACAGACTGATGCGCTGACCAACGTATTGGCGCACAGACTGATGCACTGACCAACGTATTGGCGCACAGACTGATGCACTGACCAACATATTGCCGCACAGACTGATGCACTGAACAATGCATTGGCTCACTGTCTGATGCACTGACCGACGTATTGGCGCACAGACTGATGCACTGACCAACATATTCGCGCACAGACTGGTGCACTGACCAACGTATTGGCGCACAGACTGATGTACTGACCAACGTATTGCCGCACAGACTGATGCACTGACCAACATATTGGCGCACAGACTGATGCACTGACCAACGCATTGGCACACTGACTGATGCACTGACCAACATATTGGCGCACAGACTGATGCACTGACCAACACATTGGCGCACTGACTGATAGGCTGACTGACTCATTGGCGCACAGACTGATGCACTGACTGACTCATTGGCGCACTGACTGATGCACTGACCGACACATTGGCGCACTGACTGATGCCTGACTGACTCATAGGCGCACTGACTGACGCATTGATGCAGTGACTGACGCACTGACCGACAAAATGACCGATGCATTGGGCAACGCATTGGCGCACTGACTGATGCACTGACCAACGTATTGGCGCACAGACTGATGCACTGATCAATGTATTGGCGCACAGACTGATGCACTGACCAACATATCGGCGCACAGACTGATGCACTGACCAACGCATTGGCACACTGACTGATGCACTGACCAACGTATTGGCGCACAGACTGATGCACTGACCAACGTATTGGCACACAGACTGATGCACTGACCAACGTATTGGCGCACAGACTGATGCACTGACCAACATATTGGCGCACAGACTGATGCACTGACCAACATATTGGCGCACAGACTGATGCATTGACCAACGCATTGGCACACTGACTGATGCACTGACCAACGTATTGGCGCACTGACTGATGCACTGACCAACGTATTGACGCACAGACTGATCCACTGACCAACGTATTGGCGCACAGACTGATGCACTGACCAACGTATTGGCGCACAGACTGATGCACTGACCAATGTATTGGCGCACAGACTGATGCACTGCCCAACGTATTGGCGCACAGACTCAAGCACTGACCAACATATTGGCGCACAGACTGATGCACTGACCAATGCATTGGCACACTGACTGATGCACTGACCAACATATTGGCGCACAGACTGGTGCACTGACCAACGTATTGGCGCACAGATTGATGCACTGACCAACATATTGGCGCACAGACTGATGCACTGACCAATGCATTGGCTCACTGTCTGATGCACTGACCGACGTATTGGCGCACAGACTGATGCACTGACCAACATATTGGCTCACTGTCTGTGCACTGACCAACGCATTGGCGCACAGACTGATGCACTGAACGATGCATTGACGCACTGACTGATGCACTGACCAACGCATTGGCACACAGACTGATGCACTGACCAACGTATTGACGCACTGACTGATGCACTGACCAACATATTGGCGTACAGACTGATGCACTGACCAACGTATTGGCGCACAGACTGATGCACTGCCCAACGTATTGACGCAATGACTGATGCACTGACCAACATATTGGCGTACAGACTGATGCACTGACCAACGTATTGGCGCACAGACTGATGCACTGACCGACGTATTGGCTCACTGACTGATGCACTGACCAACGCATTGGCACACAGACTGATGCACTGACCAACGTATTGACGCACTGACTGATGCACTGACCAATGTATTGGCGCACAGACTGATGCACTGACCAACGTATTGACGCACTGACTGATGCACTGACCGACGTATTGGCTCACTGACTGATGCACTGACCAACGCATTGGCACACTGACTGATGCACTGACCAACGCATTGGCACACAGACTGATGCACTGACCGACGCATTGGCGCACAGACTGATGCACTGACCAACGCATTGGCACACAGACTGATGCACTGACCAACGTATTGGCGCACAGACTGATGCACTGACCAACGCATTGGCACACAGACTGATGCACTGACCAACGTATTGGCGCACAGACTGATGCACTGACAAACGTATTGGCACACAGACTGATGCACTGACCGACGCTTTGACGCACTGACTGATGCACTGACCGACGCATTGGCACACAGACTGATGCACTGACCAACGCTTTGACACACTGACTGATGTACTGACCGATGCTTTGGCACACAGACTGATGCACTGACCAACGCATTGGCACACTGACTGATGCACTGACCAACATATTTGTGCACAGACTGATGAACTGACCAACGTATTGGCGCACAGACTGATGCACTGACAAACGTATTGGCGCACAGACTGATGCACTGACCAACGCATTGGCACACTGTCTGATGCACTGACCGACGTATTGGCTCACTGACTGACACACTGACTGACACACTGGTATACTGACTGATGCACTGGCCAACGCATTGGCACACTGACTGATGCACTGACCAACATATTGGCGCACAGACTGATGCACTGACCAACGCATTGGCACACTGACTGATGCACTGACCAACATATTGGCACACTGACTGATGCACTGACCAACATATTGGCACACTGACTGATGCACTGACCAACATATTGGCACACTGACTGATGCACTGACCAACATATTGGCGCACAGTCTGATGTACTGACCAATGCATTGGCACACTGTCTGATGCACTGACCAACGCATTGGCACACTGTCTGATGCACTGACCAACACATTGGCGCATTGACTGATGCACTGACCAACGCATTGGCGCACTGACTGATGCACTGACCAACGCATTGGCGCACTGACTGATGCACTGACCAATGCATTGGCACACTGACTGATGCACTGACCAACGTATTGGCACACAGACTGATGCACTGACCAAAGTATTGGCACACTGACTGATGCACTGACCAAAGTATTGGCGCACAGGCTGATGCACTGACCAATGCATTGGCGCAGAGACTGATGCACTGACCAAAGTAATGGCGCACAGGCTGATGCACTGACCAACGTATTGGCACACAGACTGATGCACTGACCAACGTATTGGCACACAGACTGATGCACTGACCAAAGTATTGGCACACAGACTGATGCACTTACCAACGTATTGGCACACAGACTGATGCACTGACCAATGCATTGGCACACTGACTGATGCACTGACCAACGCATTGGCGCACTGTCTGATGCACTGACCAACGCAGTGGCTCACTGACTGATGCACTGACCACCGCATTGATGCACTGAATGTCGCACTGGCCGTCGCATTGGCACACTGGCTGATGCACTGACCAACACACTGGCATACTGACTGACGCACTGACCAACGCATTGGCATACAGACTGGCGCATTGGCACACTGACTGATGCACTGACCAACATATTTGCGCACAGTCTGATGCACTGACCAACGCATTGGCTCACAGACTGATGCACTGACCAACGCATTGGCACACTGTCTGATGCACTGACCAACGCATTGGCGCACTGACTGATGCACTGACTGACTCATTGGCGCACTGACTGATGCACTGACTGACTCATTGGCGCACTGACTGATGCACTGATCGGCACATTAGGACACAGAGAGTTGCACTGACTGAAGCATTGGTGCACTAACTGTTGCACTGACCAACGCATTGGCACACAGACTGGCGCATTGGCACACTGACTGATGCACTGAACAACATATTGCGCACAGTCTGATGCACTGACCAACGCATTGGCACACAGTCTGATGCACTGACCCACGCATTGGCGCACTGACTGATGCACTGACTGACTCATTGGCGCACAGACTGATGCACTGACTGACTCATTGGCGCACTGACTGATGCTCTGACTGACTCATTGGCACACTGACTGATGGACTGATCGGCACATTAGGACACTGAGGGTTGCACTGACCGAAGCATTGGTGCACTAACTGTTGCACTGACCAACGCATTGGCACACAGACTGGCGCATTGGCGCACAGACTGATGCACTGACCAACGCATTGACACTCTGACTGATGCCTGACTGACTCATAGGCGCACTGACTGACGCATTGACGCAGTGACTGACGCACTGACCGACAAAATTACCGACGCATTGGGCGACGCATTGGCGCACTGACTAACGCATTGACCAATGATGCACAGACTGATGCACTGACCAACGCATTGGCACTCTGACTGATGCACTGACCAACATATTGCGGCACAGACTGATGCACTGAACAATGCATTGGCTCACTGTCTGATGCACTGACCGACGTATTGGCGCACAGACTGATGCACTGACCAACATATTCGCGCAAAGACTGGTGCACTGACCAACGTATTGGCGCACAGACTGATGCACTGACCAACGTATTGCCGCACAGACTGATGCACTGACCAACATATTGGCGCACAGACTGATGCACTGACCAACGCATTGGCACACTGACTGATGCACTGACCAACATATTGGCGCACAGACTGATGCACTGACCAACGCATTGGCACACTGTCTGATGCACTGACCATCACATTGGCGCACTGACTGATAGGCTGACTGACTCATTGGCGCACAGACTGATGCACTGACTGACTCATTGGCGCACTGACTGATGCACTGACCGACACATTGGCGCACTGACTGATGCCTGACTGACTCATAGGCGCACTGACTGACGCATTGATGCAGTGACTGACGCACTGACCGACAAAATGACCGACGCATTGGGCAACGCATTGGCGCACTGACTGATGCACTGACCAACGTATTGGCGCACAGACTGATGCACTGACCAATGTATTGGCGCACAGACTGATGCACTGACCAACATATCGGCGCACAGACTGATGCACTGACCAACGCATTGGCACACTGACTGATGCACTGACCAACATATTAGCGCACAGACTGATGCACTGACCATCGTATTGGCACACAGACTGATGCACTGACCAACGTATTGGCGCACAGACTGATGCACTGACCAACATATTGGCGCACAGACTGATGCACTGACCAACATATTGGCGCACAGACTGATGCACTGACCAACGCATTGGCACACTGACTGATGCACTGACCAACGTATTGGTGCACTGACTGATGCACTGACCAACGTATTGACGCACAGACTGATGCACTGACCAACGTATTGGCGCACAGACTGATGCACTGACCAACGTATTGGCGCACAGACTGATGCACTGACCAACGTATTGGCGCACAGACTGATGCACTGACCAATGTATTGGCGCACAGACTGATGCACTGCCCAACGTATTGGCGCACAGACTCATGCACTGACCAACATATTGGCGCACAGACTGGTGCACTGACCAACGTATTGGCACACTGACTGATGCACTGACCAATGCATTGGCACACTGACTGATGCACTGACCAACGTATTGGCGCACAGACTGATGCACTGATCAACGTATTGGCGCACAGACTGATGCACTGACCAACGTATTGGCGCACAGACTGATGCACTGACCAACGTATTGGCGCACAGATTGATGCACTGACCAACATATTGGCGCACAGACTGATGCACTGACCAATGCATTGGCTCACTGTCTGATGCACTGACCGAAGTATTGGCGCACAGACTGATGCACTGACCAACATTTTGGCTCACTGTCTGATGCACTGACCAATGCATTGGCACACTGACTGATGCACTGACCAATGCATTGGCACACTGACTGATGCACTGACCAATGCATTGGCACACTGACTGATGCACTGACCAACGTATTGGCACACAGACTGATGCACTGACCAAAGTATTGGCACACTGACTGATGCACTGACCAAAGTATTGGCGCACAGGCTGATGCACTGACCAATGCATTGGCGCACAGACTGATGCACTGACCAAAGTAATGGCGCACAGACTGATGCACTGACCAACGTATTGGCACACAGACTGATGCACTGACCAACGTATTGGCACACAGACTGATGCACTGACCAAAGTATTGGCACACAGACTGATGCACTTACCAACGTATTGGCACACAGACTGATGCACTGACCAAAGTATTGGCACACAAACTGATGCACTGACCGACGTATTGGCTCACTGACTGACACACTGAGTGACACACTGGTATACTGACTGATGCACTGACCAACGTATTGGCACACTGACTGCTGCACTGGCCAACGTATTGGCACACAGACTGATGCTCTGACCAAAAATATTGGCACACTGACTGATGCACTGACCAATGCATTGGCGCACAGACTGATGCACTGACCAACGCATTGGTACACTGACTGATGCACTGACCAATGCATTGGCACACTGACTGATGCACTGACTGACGTATTGGCTCACTGACTGACACACTGATTGACACACTGATATACTGACTGATGCACTGACCAACGTATTGGCACACTGACTGATGCACTGACCAGCGCATTGACACACAGACTGATGCACTGACCAAAGTATTGGCGCACTGACTGATGCACTGACCAACGCATTGGCGCACTGTCTGATGCACTGACCAACGCAGTGGCACACTGACTGATGCACTGACCACCGCATTGATGCACTGAATGTCGCACTGGCCGTCGCATTGGCACACTGGCTGATGCACTGACCAACACACAGGCATACTGACTGATGCACTGACCAAAGTATTGGCGCACAGACTGATGCACTGACCAACGTATTGGCGCACAGACTGATGCACTGACCAATGTATTGGCGCACAGACTGATGCACTGACCAACGTATTGGCGCACAGACTCATGCACTGACCAACATATTGGCGCACAGACTGATGCACTGACCAATGCATTGGCTCACTGTCTGATGCACTGACCGACGTATTGGCGCACAGGCTGATGCACTGACCAACATATTGGCTCACTGTCTGATGCACTGACCAATGCATTGGCACACTGACTGATGCACTGACCAATGCATTGGCGCACTGACTGATGCACTGACCAATGCATTGGCACACTGACTGATGCACTGACCAACGTATTGGCACACAGACTGATGCACTGACCAAAGTATTGGCACACTGACTTATGCACTGACCAAAGTATTGGCGCACAGGCTGATGCACTGACCAATGCATTGGCGCACAGACTGATGCACTGACCAAAGTAATGGCGCACAGACTGATGCACTGACCAACGTATTGGCGCACAGACTGATGCACTGACCAATGTATTGGCGCACAGACTGATGCACTGACCAACGTATTGGCGCACAGACTGATGCACTGACCAACATATTGGCGCACAGACTGAGGCACTGACCAATGTATTGGCGCACAGACTGATGCACTGACCAACGTATTGGCGCACAGACTGATGCACTGACCAACATATTGGCGCAGAGACTGATGCACTGACCAACGTATTGACGCACAGACTGATGCACTGACCAACGTATTGGCGCACAGACTGATGCACTGACCAACGTATTGGCGGACAGACTGATGCACTGACCAACGTATTGGCGCACAGACTGATGCACTGACCAATGTATTGGCGCACAGACTGATGCACTGCCCAACGTATTGGCGCACAGACTCATGCACTGACCAACATATTGGCGCACAGACTGGTGCACTGACCAACGTATTGGCACACTGACTGATGCACTGACCAATGCATTGGCACACTGACTGATGCACTGACCAACGTATTGGCGCACAGACTGATGCACTGATCAACGTATTGGCGCACAGACTGATGCACTGACCAACGTATTGGCGCACAGACTGATGCACTGACCAACGTATTGGCGCACAGATTGATGCACTGACCAACATATTGGCGCACAGACTGATGCACTGACCAATGCATTGGCTCACTGTCTGATGCACTGACCGAAGTATTGGCGCACAGACTGATGCACTGACCAACATTTTGGCTCACTGTCTGATGCACTGACCAATGCATTGGCACACTGACTGATGCACTGACCAATGCATTGGCGCACTGACTGATGCACTGACCAATGCATTGGCACACTGACTGATGCACTGACCAACGTATTGGCACACAGACTGATGCACTGACCAACGTATTGGCGCACAGACTGATGCACTGACCAACATATTGGCGCAGAGACTGATGCACTGACCAACGTATTGACGCACAGACTGATGCACTGACCAACGTATTGGCGCACAGACTGATGCACTGACCAACGTATTGGCGCACAGACTGATGCACTGACCAACGTATTGGCGCACAGACTGATGCACTGACCAATGTATTGGCGCACAGACTGATGCACTGCCCAACGTATTGGCGCACAGACTCATGCACTGACCAACATATTGGCGCACAGACTGGTGCACTGACCAACGTATTGGCACACTGACTGATGCACTGACCAATGCATTGGCACACTGACTGATGCACTGACCAACGTATTGGCGCACAGACTGATGCACTGATCAACGTATTGGCGCACAGACTGATGCACTGACCAACGTATTGGCGCACAGACTGATGCACTGACCAACGTATTGGCGCACAGATTGATGCACTGACCAACATATTGGCGCACAGACTGATGCACTGACCAATGCATTGGCTCACTGTCTGATGCACTGACCGAAGTATTGGCGCACAGACTGATGCACTGACCAACATTTTGGCTCACTGTCTGATGCACTGACCAATGCATTGGCACACTGACTGATGCACTGACCAATGCATTGGCGCACTGACTGATGCACTGACCAATGCATTGGCACACTGACTGATGCACTGACCAACGTATTGGCACACAGACTGATGCACTGACCAAAGTATTGGCACACTGACTGATGCACTGACCAAAGTATTGGCGCACAGGCTGATGCACTGACCAATGCATTGGCGCACAGACTGATGCACTGACCAAAGTAATGGCGCACAGACTGATGCACTGACCAACGTATTGGCACACAGACTGATGCACTGACCAACGTATTGGCACACAGACTGATGCACTGACCAAAGTATTGGCACACAGACTGATGCACTTACCAACGTATTGGCACACAGACTGATGCACTGACCAAAGTATTGGCACACAAACTGATGCACTGACCGACGTATTGGCTCACTGACTGACACACTGAGTGACACACTGGTATACTGACTGATGCACTGACCAACGTATTGGCACACTGACTGCTGCACTGGCCAACGTATTGGCACACAGACTGATGCTCTGACCAAAAATATTGGCACACTGACTGATGCACTGACCAATGCATTGGCGCACAGACTGATGCACTGACCAACGCATTGGTACACTGACTGATGCACTGACCAATGCATTGGCACACTGACTGATGCACTGACTGACGTATTGGCTCACTGACTGACACACTGATTGACACACTGATATACTGACTGATGCACTGACCAACGTATTGGCACACTGACTGATGCACTGACCAGCGCATTGACACACAGACTGATGCACTGACCAAAGTATTGGCGCACTGACTGATGCACTGACCAACGCATTGGCGCACTGTCTGATGCACTGACCAACGCAGTGGCACACTGACTGATGCACTGACCACCGCATTGATGCACTAAATGTCGCACTGGCCGTCGCATTGGCACACTGGCTGATGCACTGACCAACACACAGGCATACTGACTGATGCACTGACCAAAGTATTGGCGCACAGACTGATGCACTGACCAACGTATTGGCGCACAGACTGATGCACTGACCAATGTATTGGCGCACAGACTGATGCACTGACCAACGTATTGGCGCACAGACTCATGCACTGACCAACATATTGGCGCACAGACTGATGCACTGACCAATGCATTGGCACACTGACTGATGCACTGACCAACATATTGGCGCACAGATTGATGCACTGACCAACATATTGGCGCACAGACTGATGCACTGACCAATGCATTGGCTCACTGTCTGATGCACTGACCGACGTATTGGCGCACAGGCTGATGCACTGACCAACATATTGGCTCACTGTCTGATGCACTGACCAATGCATTGGCACACTGACTGATGCACTGACCAATGCATTGGCGCACTGACTGATGCACTGACCAATGCATTGGCACACTGACTGATGCACTGACCAACGTATTGGCACACAGACTGATGCACTGACCAAAGTATTGGCACACTGACTTATGCACTGACCAAAGTATTGGCGCACAGGCTGATGCACTGACCAATGCATTGGCGCACAGACTGATGCACTGACCAAAGTAATGGCGCACAGACTGATGCACTGACCAACGTATTGGCGCACAGACTGATGCACTGACCAACGTATTGGCGCACAGACTGATGCACTGACCAACGTATTGGCGCACAGACTGATGCACTGACCAATGTATTGGCGCACAGACTGATGCACTGACCAACGTATTGGCGCACAGACTGATGCACTGACCAACATATTGGCGCAGAGACTGATGCACTGACCAACGTATTGGCGCACAGACTCATGCACTGACCAACATATTGGCGCACAGACTGATGCACTGACCAATGCATTGGCTCACTGTCTGATGCACTGACCGACGTATTGGCGCACAGGCTGATGCACTGACCAACATATTGGCTCACTGTCTGATGCACTGACCAATGCATTGGCACACTGACTGATGCACTGACCAATGCATTGGTGCACTGACTGATGCACTGACCAATGCATTGGCACACTGACTGATGCACTGACCAACGTATTGGCACACAGACTGATGCACTGACCAAAGTATTGGCACACTGACTGATGCACTGACCAAAGTATTGGCGCACAGGCTGATGCACTGACCAATGCATTGGCGCACAGACTGATGCACTGACCAAAGTAATGGCGCACTGACTGATGCACTGACCAACGCATTGGCACACAGACTGATGCACTGACCAACGCATTGGCGCACAGACTGATGCACTGACCAACGTATTGGCACACAGACTGATGCACTGACCAACGCATTGCCGCACAGACTGATGCACTGACCAACGTATTGGCACACTGACTGATGCACTGACCAACGCATTGGCACACTGACTGATGCACTGAACAATGTATTGGCACACAGACTGATGCACTGACCAACGCATTGGCGCACAGACTGATGCACTGACCAACGTATTGGCGCACAGACTGATGCACTGACCAATGTATTGGCGCACAGACTGATGCACTGCCCAACGTATTGGCGCACAGACTCATGCACTGACCAACATATTGGCGCACAGACTGGTGCACTGACCAACGTATTGGCACACTGACTGATGCACTGACCAATGCATTGGCACACTGACTGATGCACTGATCAACGTATTGGCGCACAGACTGATGCACTGACCAACGTATTGGCGCACAGATTGATGCACTGACCAACATATTGGCGCACAGACTGATGCACTGACCAATGCATTGGCTCACTGTCTGATGCACTGACCGACGTATTGGCGCACAGACTGATGCACTGACCAACATATTGGCTCACTGTCTGATGCACTGACCAATGCATTGGCACACTGACTGATGCACTGACCAATGCATTGGCGCACTGACTGATGCACTGACCAATGCATTGGCACACTGACTGATGCACTGACCAACGTATTGGCACACAGACTGATGCACTGACCAAAGTATTGGCACACTGACTGATGCACTGACCAAAGTATTGGCGCACAGGCTGATGCACTGACCAATGCATTGGCGCACAGACTGATGCACTGACCAAAGTAATGGCGCACAGACTGATGCACTGACCAACGTATTGGCACACAGACTGATGCACTGACCAACGTATTGGCACACAGACTGATGCACTGACCAAAGTATTGGCACACAGACTGATGCACTTACCAACGTATTGGCACACAGACTGATGCACTGACCAAAGTATTGGCACACAAACTGATGCACTGACCGACGTATTGGCTCACTGACTGACACACTGAGTGACACACTGGTATACTGACTGATGCACTGACCAACGTATTGGCACACTGACTGCTGCACTGGCCAACGTATTGGCACACAGACTGATGCTCTGACCAAAAATATTGGCACACTGACTGATGCACTGACCAATGCATTGGCGCACAGACTGATGCACTGACCAACGCATTGGTACACTGACTGATGCACTGACCAATGCATTGGCACACTGACTGATGCACTGACTGACGTATTGGCTCACTGACTGACACACTGATTGACACACTGATATACTGACTGATGCACTGACCAACGTATTGGCACACTGACTGATGCACTGACCAGCGCATTGACACACAGACTGATGCACTGACCAAAGTATTGGCGCACTGACTGATGCACTGACCAACGCATTGGCGCACTGTCTGATGCACTGACCAACGCAGTGGCACACTGACTGATGCACTGACCACCGCATTGATGCACTGAATGTCGCACTGGCCGTCGCATTGGCACACTGGCTGATGCACTGACCAACACACAGGCATACTGACTGAAGCACTGACCAAAGTATTGGCGCACAGACTGATGCACTGACCAACGTATTGGCGCACAGACTGATGCACTGACCAATGTATTGGCGCACAGACTGATGCACTGACCAACGTATTGGCGCACAGACTCATGCACTGACCAACATATTGGCGCACAGACTGATGCACTGACCAATGCATTGGCACACTGACTGATGCACTGACCAACATATTGGCGCACAGATTGATGCACTGACCAACATATTGGCGCACAGACTGATGCACTGACCAATGCATTGGCTCACTGTCTGATGCACTGACCGACGTATTGGCGCACAGGCTGATGCACTGACCAACATATTGGCTCACTGTCTGATGCACTGACCAATGCATTGGCACACTGACTGATGCACTGACCAATGCATTGGCGCACTGACTGATGCACTGACCAATGCATTGGCACACTGACTGATGCACTGACCAACGTATTGGCACACAGACTGATGCACTGACCAAAGTATTGGCACACTGACTGATGCACTGACCAAAGTATTGGCGCACAGGCTGATGCACTGACCAATGCATTGGCGCACAGACTGATGCACTGACCAAAGTAATGGCGCACAGACTGATGCACTGACCAACGTATTGGCGCACAGACTGATGCACTGACCAATGTATTGGCGCACAGACTGATGCACTGACCAACGTATTGGCGCACAGACTGATGCACTGACCAACGTATTGGCGCACAGACTGATGCACTGTCCAATGTATTGGCGCACAGACTGATGCACTGACCAAAGTAATGGCGCACAGACTGATGCACTGACCAACGTATTGGCGCACAGACTGATGCACTGACCAACATATTGGCGCACAGACTGATGCACTGACCAATGCATTGGCTCACTGTCTGATGCACTGACCGACGTATTGGCGCACAGACTGATGCACTGACCAATGCATTGGCGCACTGACTGATGCACTGACCAATGCATTGGCACACTGACTGATGCACTGACCAACGTATTGGCACACAGACTGATGCACTGACCAAAGTATTGGCACACTGACTGATGCACTGACCAAAGTATTGGCGCACAGGCTGATGCACTGACCAATGCATTGGCGCACAGACTGATGCACTGACCAAAGTAATGGCGCACAGACTGATGCACTGACCAACGTATTGGCACACAGACTGATGCACTGACCAACGTATTGGCACACAGACTGATGCACTGACCAAAGTATTGGCACACAGACTGATGCACTTACCAACGTATTGGCGCACAGACTGATGCACTGACCAAAGTATTGGCGCACAGACTGATGCACTGACCAATGTATTGGCGCACAGACTGATGCACTGACCAACGTATTGGCGCACAGACTGATGCACTGACCAACATATTGGCGCAGAGACTGATGCACTGACCAACGTATTGGCGCACAGACTCATGCACTGACCAACATATTGGCGCACAGACTGATGCACTGACCAATGCATTGGCTCACTGTCTGATGCACTGACCGACGTATTGGCGCACAGGCTGATGCACTGACCAACATATTGGCTCACTGTCTGATGCACTGACCAATGCATTGGCACACTGACTGATGCACTGACCAATGCATTGGTGCACTGACTGATGCACTGACCAATGCATTGGCACACTGACTGATGCACTGACCAACGTATTGGCACACAGACTGATGCACTGACCAAAGTATTGGCACACTGACTGATGCACTGACCAAAGTATTGGCGCACAGGCTGATGCACTGACCAATGCATTGGCGCACAGACTGATGCACTGACCAATGTAATGGCGCACTGACTGATGCACTGACCAACGCATTGGCACACAGACTGATGCACTGACCAACGCATTGGCGCACAGACTGATGCACTGACCAACGTATTGGCACACAGACTGATGCACTGACCAACGCATTGGCGCACAGACTGATGCACTGACCAACGTATTGGCACACTGACTGATGCACTGACCAACGCATTGGCACACTGACTGATGCACTGAACAATGTATTGGCACACAGACTGATGCACTGACCAACGCATTGGCGCACAGACTGATGCACTGACCAACGTATTGGCGCACAGACTGATGCACTGACCAATGTATTGGCGCACAGACTGATGCACTGCCCAACGTATTGGCGCACAGACTCATGCACTGACCAACATATTGGCGCACAGACTGGTGCACTGACCAACGTATTGGCACACTGACTGATGCAGTGACCAATGCATTGGCACACTGACTGATGCACTGACCAACGTATTGGCGCACAGACTGATGCACTGATCAACGTATTGGCGCACAGACTGATGCACTGACCAACGTATTGGCGCACAGACTGATGCACTGACCAACGTATTGGCGCACAGATTGATGCACTGACCAACATATTGGCGCACAGACTGATGCACTGACCAATGCATTGGCTCACTGTCTGATGCACTGACCGACGTATTGGCGCACAGACTGATGCACTGACCAATGCATTGGCGCACTGACTGATGCACTGACCAATGCATTGGCACGCTGACTGATGCACTGACCAACGTATTGGCACACAGACTGATTCACTGACCAAAGTATTGGCACACTGACTGATGCACTGACCAAAGTATTGGCGCACAGGCTGATGCACTGACCAATGCATTGGCGCACAGACTGATGCACTGACCAAAGTAATGGCGCACAGACTGATGCACTGACCAACGTATTGGCACACAGACTGATGCACTGACCAACGTATTGGCACACAGACTGATGCACTGACCAAAGTATTGGCACACAGACTGATGCACTTACCAACGTATTGGCACACAGACTGATGCACTGACCAAAGTATTGGCACACAAACTGATGCACTGACCGACGTATTGGCTCACTGACTGACACACTGAGTGACACACTGGTATACTGACTGATGCACTGACCAACGTATTGGCACACTGACTGCTGCACTGGCCAACGTATTGGCACACAGACTGATGCTCTGACCAAAAATATTGGCACACTGACTGATGCACTGACCAATGCATTGGCGCACAGACTGATGCACTGACCAACGCATTGGTACACTGACTGATGCACTGACCAATGCATTGGCACACTGACTGATGCACTGACTGACTTATTGGCTCACTGACTGACACACTGATTGACACACTGATATACTGACTGATGCACTGACCAACGTATTGGCACACTGACTGATGCACTGACCAGCGCATTGACACACAGACTGATGCACTGACCAAAGTATTGGCGCACTGACTGATGCACTGACCAACGCATTGGCGCACTGTCTGATGCACTGACCAACGCAGTGGCACACTGACTGATGCACTGACCACCGCATTAATGCACTGAATGTCGCACTGGCCGTCGCATTGGCACACTGGCTGATGCACTGACCAACACACAGGCATACTGACTGATGCACAGACCAAAGTATTGGCGCACAGACTGATGCACTGACCAACGTATTGGCGCACAGACTGATGCACTGACCAATGTATTGGCGCACAAACTGATGCACTGACCAACGTATTGGCGCACAGACTCATGCACTGACCAACATATTGGCGCACAGACTGATGCACTGACCAATGCATTGGCTCACTGTCTGATGCACTGACCGACGTATTGGCGCACAGGCTGATGCACTGACCAACATATTGGCTCACTGTCTGATGCACTGACCAATGCATTGGCACACTGACTGATGCACTGACCAATGCATTGGCGCACTGACTGATGCACTGACCAATGCATTGGCACACTGACTGATGCACTGACCAACGTATTGGCACACAGACTGATGCACTGACCAAAGTATTGGCACACTGACTTATGCACTGACCAAAGTATTGGCGCACAGGCTGATGCACTGACCAATGCATTGGCGCACAGACTGATGCACTGACCAAAGTAATGGCGCACAGATTGATGCACTGACCAACGTATTGGCGCACAGACTGATGCACTGACCAATGTATTGGCGCACAGACTGATGCACTGACCAACGTATTGGCGCACAGACTGATGCACTGACCAACGTATTGGCGCACAGACTGATGCACTGACCAATGTATTGGCGCACAGACTGATGCACTGACCAACGTATTGGCGCACAGACTGATGCACTGACCAACATATTGGCGCAGAGACTGATGCACTGACCAACGTATTGGCGCACAGACTCATGCACTGACCAACATATTGGCGCTCAGACTGATGCACTGACCAATGCATTGGCTCACTGTCTGATGCACTGACCGACGTATTGGCGCACAGGCTGATGCACTGACCAACATATTGGCTCACTGTCTGATGCACTGACCAATGCATTGGCACACTGACTGATGCACTGACCAATGCATTGGTGCACTGACTGATGCACTGACCAATGCATTGGCACACTGACTGATGCACTGACCAACGTATTGGCACACAGACTGATGCACTGACCAAAGTATTGGCACACTGACTGATGCACTGACCAAAGTATTGGCGCACAGGCTGATGCACTGACCAATGCATTGGCGCACAGACTGATGCACTGACCAAAGTAATGGCACACTGACTGATGCACTGACCAACGCATTGGCACACAGACTGATGCACTGACCAACGCATTGGCGCACAGACTGATGCACCGACCAACGTATTGGCACACAGACTGATGCACTGACCAACGCATTGGCGCACAGACTGATGCACTGACCAACGTATTGGCACACTGACTGATGCACTGACCAACGCATTGGCACACTGACTGATGCACTGAACAATGTATTGGCGCACAGACTGATGCACTGACCAACGCATTGGCGCACAGACTGATGCACTGACCAACGTATTGGCGCACAGACTGATGCACTGACCAACGCATTGGCACACTGACTGATGCACTGACCAACGCATTGGCACACAGACTGATGCACTGACCAACGCATTGGCGCACAGTCTGATGCACTGACCAACGCATTGGCGCACAGACTGATGCACTGACCAACGTATTGGCACACAAACTGATGCACTGACCAACGCATTGGCACACTGACTGATGCACTGACCAACGCATTGGCACACAGACTGATGCACTGACCAACGCATTGGCGCACAGACTGATGCACTGACCAACGTATTGGCGCACAGACTGATGCACTGACCAACGTATTGGCGCACAGACTGATGCACTGACCAACGTATTGGCGCACAGACTGATGCACTGACCAACATATTGGCGCTCAAACTGATGCACTGACCAACATATTGGCGCACAGACTGATGCCTGACCAACGTATTGGCACACAGACCCATGCACTGACCAACATATTGGCGCACAGACTGATGCACTGACCAATGTATTGGCGCACAGACTGATGCACTGACCAACGTATTGGCGCACAGACTGATGCACTGACCAACGTATTGGCACACTGACTGATGCACTGACCAATGCATTGGCTCACTGTCTGATGCACTGACCGACGTATTGGCGCACAGACTGATGCACTGACCAACATATTGGCGCACAGACTGATGCACTGTCCAACATATTGGCGCACAGACTGATGCACTGACCAACGTATTGGCGCACAGACTGATACACTGACCAATGTATTGGCGCACAGACTGATGCACTGACCAACATATTGGCGCACAGACTGATGCACTGACCAATGCATTGGCACACTGACTGATGCCCTGACCAACATATTGGCGCACAGACTGATGCACTGACCAACTTATTGGCGCATGACTGATGCACTGACCAACGCATTGGCGCACTGACTGATGCACTGACCGACGCATTGGCGCACTGACTGACATTCTGACCGATGCTTGGCGCACTGAGTGATGTACTGACCGATGCTTAGCGCACTGACTGGCGCACTGACCGACGCATTGATGCATTGAGTGACACATTGGCGCACTGACTGATGGACTGGTGCACTGACATGTGCACTGACCGACGCATTGGCGCACTGACCAACGCATTGGCGCATTGATCAACGCATTGGCGCACTGACTGACGGACTGGTGCACTGACATATGCACTGACCGACGCATTGGCGCACTGACCAACGCATTGGCGCATTGATCGATGCATTGGCGCACTGACTGACGGACTGGTGCACTGACATATGCAGTGACCGACGCATTGGCGCACTTACTGACGCACTGACTGACTCATTGGCGCACAGACTGATGCACTGACTGACTCATTGGCGCACTGACTGATGCTCTGACTGACTCATTGCCACACTGACTGATGGACTGATCGGCACATTAGGACACTGAGGGTTGCACTGACCGAAGCATTGGTGCACTAACTGTTGCACTGACCAACGCATTGGCACACAGACTGGCGCATTGGCGCACAGACTGATGCACTGACCAACGCATTGACACTCTGACTGATGCCTGACTGACTCATAGGCGCACTGACTGACGCATTGACGCAGTGACTGACGCACTGACCGACAAAATTACCGACGCATTGGGCGACGCATTGGCGCACTGACTAACGCATTGACCAATGATGCACAGACTGATGCACTGACCAACGCATTGGCACTCTGACTGATGCACTGACCAACATATTGCGGCACAGACTGATGCACTGAACAATGCATTGGCTCACTGTCTGATGCACTGACCGACGTATTGGCGCACAGACTGATGCACTGACCAACATATTCGCGCACAGACTGGTGCACTGACCAACGTATTGGCGCACAGACTGATGCACTGACCAACGTATTGCCGCACAGACTGATGCACTGACCAACATATTGGCGCACAGACTGATGCACTGACCAACGCATTGGCACACTGACTGATGCACTGACCAACATATTGGCGCACAGACTGATGCACTGACCAACGCATTGGCACACTGTCTGATGCACTGACCAACACATTGGCGCACTGACTGATAGGCTGACTGACTCATTGGCGCACAGACTGATGCACTGACTGACTCATTGGCGCACTGACTGATGCACTGACCGACACATTGGCGCACTGACTGATGCCTGACTGACTCATAGGCGCACTGACTGACGCATTGATGCAGTGACTGACGCACTGACCGACAAAATGACCGACGCATTGGGCAACGCATTGGCGCACTGACTGATGCACTGACCAACGTATTGGCGCACAGACTGATGCACTGACCAATGTATTGGCGCACAGACTGATGCACTGACCAACATATCGGCGCACAGACTGATGCACTGACCAACGCATTGGCACACTGACTGATGCACTGACCAACATATTGGCGCACAGACTGATGCACTGACCAACGTATTGGCACACAGACTGATGCACTGACCAACGTATTGGCGCACAGACTGATGCACTGACCAACATATTGGCGCACAGACTGATGCACTGACCAACATATTGGCGCACAGACTGATGCACTGACCAACGCATTGGCACACTGACTGATGCACTGACCAACGTATTGGTGCACTGACTGATGCACTGACCAACGTATTGACGCACAGACTGATGCACTGACCAACGTATTGGCGCACAGACTGATGCACTGACCAACGTATTGGCGCACAGACTGATGCACTGACCAACGTATTGGCGCACAGACTGATGCACTGACCAATGTATTGGCGCACAGACTGATGCACTGCCCAACGTATTGGCGCACAGACTCATGCACTGACCAACATATTGGCGCACAGACTGGTGCACTGACCAACATATTGGCACACTGACTGATGCACTGACCAATGCATTGGCACACTGACTGATGCACTGACCAACGTATTGGCGCACAGACTGATGCACTGATCAACGTATTGGCGCACAGACTGATGCACTGACCAACGTATTGGCGCACAGACTGATGCACTGACCAACATATTGGCGCACAGACTGATGCACTGACCAATGCATTGGCTCACTGTCTGATGCACTGACCGACGTATTGGCGCACAGACTGATGCACTGACCAACATATTGGCTCACTGTCTGATGCACTGACCAATGCATTGGCACACTGACTGATGCACTGACCAATGCATTGGCGCACTGACTGATGCACTGACCAATGCATTGGCACACTGACTGATGCACTGACCAACGTATTGGCACACAGACTGATGCACTGACCAAAGTATTGGCACACTGACTGATGCACTGACCAAAGTATTGGCGCACAGGCTGATGCACTGACCAATGCATTGGCGCACAGACTGATGCACTGACCAAAGTAATGGCGCACAGACTGATGCACTGACCAACGTATTGGCACACAGACTGATGCACTGACCAACGTATTGGCACACAGACTGATGCACTGACCAAAGTATTGGCACACAGACTGATGCACTTACCAACGTATTGGCACACAGACTGATGCACTGACCAAAGTATTGGCACACAAACTGATGCACTGACCGACGTATTGGCTCACTGACTGACACACTGACTGACACACTGATATACTGACTGATGCACTGACCAACGTATTGGCACACTGACTGATGCACTGACCAGCGCATTGACACACAGACTGATGCACTGACCAAAGTATTGGCGCACTGACTGATGCACTGACCAACGCATTGGCGCACTGTCTGATGCACTGACCAACGCAGTGGCACACTGACTGATGCACTGACCACCGCATTGATGCACTGAATGTCGCACTGGCCGTCGCATTGGCACACTGGCTGATGCACTGACCAACACACAGGCATACTGACTGATGCACTGACCAAAGTATTGGCGCACAGACTGATGCACTGACCAACGTATTGGCGCACAGACTGATGCACTGACCAATGTATTGGCGCACTGTCTGATGCACTGACCAACATATTGGCTCACTGTCTGATGCACTGACCAATGCATTGGCACACTGACTGATGCACTGACCAATGCATTGGCGCACTGACTGATGCACTGACCAATGCATTGGCACACTGACTGATGCACTGACCAACGTATTGGCACACAGACTGATGCACTGACCAAAGTATTGGCACACTGACTTATGCACTGACCAAAGTATTGGCGCTCAGGCTGATGCACTGACCAATGCATTGGCGCACAGACTGATGCACTGACCAACGTATTGGCGCACAGACTGATGCACTGACCAATGTATTGGCGCACAGACTGATGCACTGACCAACGTATTGGCGCACAGACTGATGCACTGACCAACGTATTGGCGCACAGACTGATGCACTGACCAATGTATTGGCGCACAGACTGATGCACTGACCAACGTATTGGCGCACAGACTGATGCACTGACCAACATATTGGCGCAGAGACTGATGCACTGACCAACGTATTGGCGCACAGACTCATGCACTGACCAACATATTGGCGCTCAGACTGATGCACTGACCAATGCATTGGCTCACTGTCTGATGCACTGACCGACGTATTGGCGCACAGGCTGATGCACTGACCAACATATTGGCTCACTGTCTGATGCACTGACCAATGCATTGGCACACTGACTGATGCACTGACCAATGCATTGGTGCACTGACTGATGCACTGACCAATGCATTGGCACACTGACTGATGCACTGACCAACGTATTGGCACACAGACTGATGCACTGACCAAAGTATTGGCACACTGACTGATGCACTGACCAAAGTATTGGCGCACAGGCTGATGCACTGACCAATGCATTGGCGCACAGACTGATGCACTGACCAAAGTAATGGCACACTGACTGATGCACTGACCAACGCATTGGCACACAGACTGATGCACTGACCAACGCATTGGCGCACAGACTGATGCACTGACCAACGTATTGGCACACAGACTGATGCACTGACCAACGCATTGGCGCACAGACTGATGCACTGACCAACGTATTGGCACACTGACTGATGCACTGACCAACGCATTGGCACACTGACTGATGCACTGAACAATGTATTGGCGCACAGACTGATGCACTGACCAACGCATTGGCGCACAGACTGATGCACTGACCAACGTATTGGCGCACAGACTGATGCACTGACCAACGCATTGGCACACTGACTGATGCACTGACCAACGCATTGGCACACAGACTGATGCACTGACCAACGCATTGGCGCACAGTCTGATGCACTGACCAACGCATTGGCGCACAGACTGATGCACTGACCAACGTATTGGCACACAAACTGATGCACTGACCAACGCATTGGCACACTGACTGATGCACTGACCAACGCATTGGCACACAGACTGATGCACTGACCAACGCATTGGCGCACAGACTGATGCACTGACCAACGTATTGGCGCACAGACTGATGCACTGACCAACGTATTGGCGCACAGACTGATGCACTGACCAACGTATTGGCGCACAGACTGATGCACTGACCAACATATTGGCGCTCAAACTGATGCACTGACCAACATATTGGCGCACAGACTGATGCCTGACCAACGTATTGGCACACAGACTCATGCACTGACCAACATATTGGCGCACAGACTGATGCACTGACCAATGCATTGGCACAATGACTGATGCACTGACCAACATATTGGCGCACAGACTGGTGCACTGACCAACGTATTGGCGCACAGACTGATGCACTGACCGACGTATTGGCGCACAGACTGATGCACTGACCAATGTATTGGCGCACAGACTGATGCACTGACCAACGTATTGGCGCACAGACTGATGCACTGACCAACGTATTGGCACACTGACTGATGCACTGACCAATGCATTGGCTCACTGTCTGATGCACTGACCGACGTATTGGCGCACAGACTGATGCACTGACCAACATATTGGCGCACAGACTGATGCACTGTCCAACATATTGGCGCACAGACTGATGCACTGACCAACGTATTGGCGCACAGACTGATGCACTGACCAATGTATTGGCGCACAGACTGATGCACTGACCAACATATTGGCGCACAGACTGATGCACTGACCAATGCATTGGCACACTGACTGATGCCCTGACCAACATATTGGCGCACAGACTGATGCACTGACCAACTTATTGGCGCATGACTGATGCACTGACCAACGCATTGGCGCACTGACTGATGCACTGACCGACGCATTGGCGCACTGACTGACATTCTGACCGATGCTTGGCGCACTGAGTGATGTACTGACCGATGCTTAGCGCACTGACTGGCGCACTGACCGACGCATTGATGCATTGAGTGACACATTGGCGCACTGACTGATGGACTGGTGCACTGACATGTGCACTGACCGACGCATTGGCGCACTGACCAACGCATTGGCGCATTGATCAACGCATTGGCGCACTGACTGACGGACTGGTGCACTGACATATGCACTGACCGACGCATTGGCGCACTGACCAACGCATTGGCGCATTGATCGATGCATTGGCGCACTGACTGACGGACTGGTGCACTGACATATGCAGTGACCGACGCATTGGCGCACTTACTGACGCACTGACTGTCTCATTGGCGCACAGACTGATGCACTGACTGACTCATTGGCGCACTGACTGATGGACTGATCGGCACATTAGGACACTGAGGGTTGCACTGACCGAAGCATTGGTGCACTAACTGTTGCACTGACCAACGCATTGGCACACAGACTGGCGCATTGGCGCACAGACTGATGCACTGACCAACGCATTGACACTCTGACTGATGCCTGACTGACTCATAGGCGCACTGACTGACGCATTGACGCAGTGACTGACGCACTGACCGACAAAATTACCGACGCATTGGGCGACGCATTGGCGCACTGACTAACGCATTGACCAATGATGCACAGACTGATGCACTGACCAACGCATTGGCACTCTGACTGATGCACTGACCAACATATTGGCGCACAGACTGATGCACTGACCAATGCATTGGCTCACTGTCTGATGCACTGACCGACGTATTGGCGCACAGGCTGATGCACTGACCAACATATTGGCTCACTGTCTGATGCACTGACCAATGCATTGGCACACTGACTGATGCACTGACCAATGCATTGGTGCACTGACTGATGCACTGACCAATGCATTGGCACACTGACTGATGCACTGACCAACGTATTGGCACACAGACTGATGCACTGACCAAAGTATTGGCACACTGACTGATGCACTGACCAAAGTATTGGCGCACAGGCTGATGCACTGACCAATGCATTGGCGCACAGACTGATGCACTGACCAAAGTAATGGCGCACTGACTGATGCACTGACCAACGCATTGGCACACAGACTGATGCACTGACCAACGCATTGGCGCACAGACTGATGCACTGACCAACGTATTGGCACACAGACTGATGCACTGACCAACGCATTGGCGCACAGACTGATGCACTGACCAACGTATTGGCACACTGACTGATGCACTGACCAATGCATTGGCACACTGACTGATGCACTGAACAATGTATTGGCACACAGACTGATGCACTGACCAACGTATTGGCGCACAGACTCATGCACTGACCAACATATTGGCGCACAGACTGGTGCACTGACCAACGTATTGGCACACTGACTGATGCAGTGACCAATGCATTGGCACACTGACTGATGCACTGACCAACGTATTGGCGCACAGACTGATGCACTGATCAACGTATTGGCGCACAGACTGATGCACTGACCAACGTATTGGCGCACAGACTGATGCACTGACCAACGTATTGGCGCACAGATTGATGCACTGACCAACATATTGGCGCACAGACTGATGCACTGACCAATGCATTGGCTCACTGTCTGATGCACTGACCGACGTATTGGCGCACAGACTGATGCACTGACCAATGCATTGGCGCACTGACTGATGCACTGACCAATGCATTGGCACACTGACTGATGCACTGACCAACGTATTGGCACACAGACTGATGCACTGACCAAAGTATTGGCACACTGACTGATGCACTGACCAAAGTATTGGCGCACAGGCTGATGCACTGACCAATGCATTGGCGCACAGACTGATGCACTGACCAAAGTAATGGCGCACAGACTGATGCACTGACCAACGTATTGGCACACAGACTGATGCACTGACCAACGTATTGGCACACAGACTGATGCACTGACCAAAGTATTGGCACACAGACTGATGCACTTACCAACGTATTGGCGCACAGACTGATGCACTGACCAAAGTATTGGCGCACAGACTGATGCACTGACCAATGTATTGGCGCACAGACTGATGCACTGACCAACGTATTGGCGCACAGACTGATGCACTGACCAACATATTGGCGCAGAGACTGATGCACTGACCAACGTATTGGCGCACAGACTCATGCACTGACCAACATATTGGCGCACAGACTGATGCACTGACCAATGCATTGGCTCACTGTCTGATGCACTGACCGACGTATTGGCGCACAGGCTGATGCACTGACCAACATATTGGCTCACTGTCTGATGCACTGACCAATGCATTGGCACACTGACTGATGCACTGACCAATGCATTGGTGCACTGACTGATGCACTGACCAATGCATTGGCACACTGACTGATGCACTGACCAACGTATTGGCACACAGACTGATGCACTGACCAAAGTATTGGCACACTGACTGATGCACTGACCAAAGTATTGGCGCACAGGCTGATGCACTGACCAATGCATTGGCGCACAGACTGATGCACAAACCAATGTAATGGCGCACTGACTGATGCACTGACCAACGCATTGGCACACAGACTGATGCACTGACCAACGCATTGGCGCACAGACTGATGCACTGACCAACGTATTGGCACACAGACTGATGCACTGACCAACGCATTGGCGCACAGACTGATGCACTGACCAACGTATTGGCACACTGACTGATGCACTGACCAACGCATTGGCACACTGACTGATGAACTGAACAATGTATTGGCACACAGACTGATGCACTGACCAACGCATTGGCGCACAGACTGATGCACTGACCAACGTATTGGCGCACAGACTGATGCACTGACCAATGTATTGGCGCACAGACTGATGCACTGCCCAACGTATTGGCGCACAGACTCATGCACTGACCAACATATTGGCGCACAGACTGGTGCACTGACCAACGTATTGGCACACTGACTGATGCAGTGACCAATGCATTGGCACACTGACTGATGCACTGACCAACGTATTGGCGCACAGACTGATGCACTGATCAACGTATTGGCGCACAGACTGATGCACTGACCAACGTATTGGCGCACAGACTGATGCACTGACCAACGTATTGGCGCACAGATTGATGCACTGACCAACATATTGGCGCACAGACTGATGCACTGACCAATGCATTGGCTCACTGTCTGATGCACTGACCGACGTATTGGCGCACAGACTGATGCACTGACCAATGCATTGGCGCACTGACTGATGCACTGACCAATGCATTGGCACGCTGACTGATGCACTGACCAACGTATTGGCACACAGACTGATTCACTGACCAAAGTATTGGCACACTGACTGATGCACTGACCAAAGTATTGGCGCACAGGCTGATGCACTGACCAATGCATTGGCGCACAGACTGATGCACTGACCAAAGTAATGGCGCACAGACTGATGCACTGACCAACGTATTGGCACACAGACTGATGCACTGACCAACGTATTGGCACACAGACTGATGCACTGACCAAAGTATTGGCACACAGACTGATGCACTTACCAACGTATTGGCACACAGACTGATGCACTGACCAAAGTATTGGCACACAAACTGATGCACTGACCGACGTATTGGCTCACTGACTGACACACTGAGTGACACACTGGTATACTGACTGATGCACTGACCAACGTATTGGCACACTGACTGCTGCACTGGCCAACGTATTGGCACACAGACTGATGCTCTGACCAAAAATATTGGCACACTGACTGATGCACTGACCAATGCATTGGCGCACAGACTGATGCACTGACCAACGCATTGGTACACTGACTGATGCACTGACCAATGCATTGGCACACTGACTGATGCACTGACTGACGTATTGGCTCACTGACTGACACACTGATTGACACACTGATATACTGACTGATGCACTGACCAACGTATTGGCACACTGACTGATGCACTGACCAGCGCATTGACACACAGACTGATGCACTGACCAAAGTATTGGCGCACTGACTGATGCACTGACCAACGCATTGGCGAACTGTCTGATGCACTGACCAACGCAGTGGCACACTGACTGATGCACTGACCACCGCATTGATGCACTGAATGTCGCACTGGCCGTCGCATTGGCACACTGGCTGATGCACTGACCAACACACAGGCATACTGACTGATGCACTGACCAAAGTATTGGCGCACAGACTGATGCACTGACCAACGTATTGGCGCACAGACTGATGCACTGACCAATGTATTGGCGCACAGACTGATGCACTGACCAACGTATTGGCGCACAGACTCATGCACTGACCAACATATTGGCGCACAGACTGATGCACTGACCAATGCATTGGCTCACTGTCTGATGCACTGACCGACGTATTGGCGCACAGGCTGATGCACTGACCAACATATTGGCTCACTGTCTGATGCACTGACCAATGCATTGGCACACTGACTGATGCACTGACCAATGCATTGGCGCACTGACTGATGCACTGACCAATGCATTGGCACACTGACTGATGCACTGACCAACGTATTGGCACACAGACTGATGCACTGACCAAAGTATTGGCACACTGACTTATGCACTGACCAAAGTATTGGCGCACAGGCTGATGCACTGACCAATGCATTGGCGCACAGACTGATGCACTGACCAAAGTAATGGCGCACAGACTGATGCACTGACCAACGTATTGGCGCACAGACTGATGCACTGACCAATGTATTGGCGCACAGACTGATGCACTGACCAAAGTAATGGCGCACAGACTGATGCACTGACCAACGTATTGGCACACAGACTGATGCACTGACCAACGTATTGGCGCACAGACTGATGCACTGACCAACGTATTGGCGCACAGACTGATGCACTGACCAATGTATTGGCGCACAGACTGATGCACTGACCAACGTATTGGCGCACAGACTGATGCACTGACCAACATATTGGCGCAGAGACTGATGCACTGACCAACGTATTGGCGCACAGACTCATGCACTGACCAACATATTGGGGCTCAGACTGATGCACTGACCAATGCATTGGCTCACTGTCTGATGCACTGACCGACGTATTGGCGCACAGGCTGATGCACTGACCAACATATTGGCTCACTGTCTGATGCACTGACCAATGCATTGGCACACAGACTGATGCACTGACCAACGTATTGGCGCACAGACTGATGCACTGACCAACATATTGGCGCAGAGACTGATGCACTGACCAACGTATTGGCGCACAGACTCATGCACTGACCAACATATTGGCGCACAGACTGATGCACTGACCAATGCATTGGCTCACTGTCTGATGCACTGACCGACGTATTGGCGCACAGGCTGATGCACTGACCAACATATTGGCTCACTGTCTGATGCACTGACCAATGCATTGGCACACTGACTGATGCACTGACCAATGCATTGGTGCACTGACTGATGCACTGACCAATGCATTGGCACACTGACTGATGCACTGACCAACGTATTGGCACACAGACTGATGCACTGACCAAAGTATTGGCACACTGACTGATGCACTGACCAAAGTATTGGCGCACAGGCTGATGCACTGACCAATGCATTGGCGCACAGACTGATGCACAAACCAATGTAATGGCGCACAGACTGATGCACTGACCAACGTATTGGCACACAGACTGATGCACTGACCAACGTATTGGCACACAGACTGATGCACTGACCAAAGTATTGGCACACAGACTGATGCACTTACCAACGTATTGGCACACAGACTGATGCACTGACCAAAGTATTGGCACACAAACTGATGCACTGACCGACGTATTGGCTCACTGACTGACACACTGAGTGACACACTGGTATACTGACTGATGCACTGACCAACGTATTGGCACACTGACTGCTGCACTGGCCAACGTATTGGCACACAGACTGATGCTCTGACCAAAAATATTGGCACACTGACTGATGCACTGACCAATGCATTGGCGCACAGACTGATGCACTGACCAACGCATTGGTACACTGACTGATGCACTGACCAATGCATTGGCACACTGACTGATGCACTGACTGACGTATTGGCTCACTGACTGACACACTGATTGACACACTGATATACTGACTGATGCACTGACCAACGTATTGGCACACTGACTGATGCACTGACCAGCGCATTGACACACAGACTGATGCACTGACCAAAGTATTGGCGCACTGACTGATGCACTGACCAACGCATTGGCGAACTGTCTGATGCACTGACCAACGCAGTGGCACACTGACTGATGCACTGACCACCGCATTGATGCACTGAATGTCGCACTGGCCGTCGCATTGGCACACTGGCTGATGCACTGACCAACACACAGGCATACTGACTGATGCACTGACCAAAGTATTGGCGCACAGACTGATGCACTGACCAACGTATTGGCGCACAGACTGATGCACTGACCAATGTATTGGCGCACAGACTGATGCACTGACCAACGTATTGGCGCACAGACTCATGCACTGACCAACATATTGGCGCACAGACTGATGCACTGACCAATGCATTGGCTCACTGTCTGATGCACTGACCGACGTATTGGCGCACAGGCTGATGCACTGACCAACATATTGGCTCACTGTCTGATGCACTGACCAATGCATTGGCACACTGACTGATGCACTGACCAATGCATTGGCGCACTGACTGATGCACTGACCAATGCATTGGCACACTGACTGATGCACTGACCAACGTATTGGCACACAGACTGATGCACTGACCAAAGTATTGGCACACTGACTTATGCACTGACCAAAGTATTGGCGCACAGGCTGATGCACTGACCAATGCATTGGCGCACAGACTGATGCACTGACCAAAGTAATGGCGCACAGACTGATGCACTGACCAACGTATTGGCGCACAGACTGATGCACTGACCAATGTATTGGCGCACAGACTGATGCACTGACCAAAGTAATGGCGCACAGACTGATGCACTGACCAACGTATTGGCGCACAGACTGATGCACTGACCAACATATTGGCGCAGAGACTGATGCACTGACCAACGTATTGGCGCACAGACTCATGCACTGACCAACATATTGGGGCTCAGACTGATGCACTGACCAATGCATTGGCTCACTGTCTGATGCACTGACCGACGTATTGGCGCACAGGCTGATGCACTGACCAACATATTGGCTCACTGTCTGATGCACTGACCAATGCATTGGCACACAGACTGATGCACTGACCAACGTATTGGCGCACAGACTGATGCACTGACCAACATATTGGCGCAGAGACTGATGCACTGACCAACGTATTGGCGCACAGACTCATGCACTGACCAACATATTGGCGCACAGACTGATGCACTGACCAATGCATTGGCTCACTGTCTGATGCACTGACCGACGTATTGGCGCACAGGCTGATGCACTGACCAACATATTGGCTCACTGTCTGATGCACTGACCAATGCATTGGCACACTGACTGATGCACTGACCAATGCATTGGTGCACTGACTGATGCACTGACCAATGCATTGGCACACTGACTGATGCACTGACCAACGTATTGGCACACAGACTGATGCACTGACCAAAGTATTGGCACACTGACTGATGCACTGACCAAAGTATTGGCGCACAGGCTGATGCACTGACCAATGCATTGGCGCACAGACTGATGCACAAACCAATGTAATGGCGCACAGACTGATGCACTGACCAACGTATTGGCACACAGACTGATGCACTGACCAACGTATTGGCACACAGACTGATGCACTGACCAAAGTATTGGCACACAGACTGATGCACTTACCAACGTATTGGCACACAGACTGATGCACTGACCAAAGTATTGGCACACAAACTGATGCACTGACCGACGTATTGGCTCACTGACTGACACACTGAGTGACACACTGGTATACTGACTGATGCACTGACCAACGTATTGGCACACTGACTGCTGCACTGGCCAACGTATTGGCACACAGACTGATGCTCTGACCAAAAATATTGGCACACTGACTGATGCACTGACCAATGCATTGGCGCACAGACTGATGCACTGACCAACGCATTGGTACACTGACTGATGCACTGACCAATGCATTGGCACACTGACTGATGCACTGACTGACGTATTGGCTCACTGACTGACACACTGATTGACACACTGATATACTGACTGATGCACTGACCAACGTATTGGCACACTGACTGATGCACTGACCAGCGCATTGACACACAGACTGATGCACTGACCAAAGTATTGGCGCACTGACTGATGCACTGACCAACGCATTGGCGAACTGTCTGATGCACTGACCAACGCAGTGGCACACTGACTGATGCACTGACCACCGCATTGATGCACTGAATGTCGCACTGGCCGTCGCATTGGCACACTGGCTGATGCACTGACCAACACACAGGCATACTGACTGATGCACTGACCAAAGTATTGGCGCACAGACTGATGCACTGACCAACGTATTGGCGCACAGACTGATGCACTGACCAATGTATTGGCGCACAGACTGATGCACTGACCAACGTATTGGCGCACAGACTCATGCACTGACCAACATATTGGCGCACAGACTGATGCACTGACCAATGCATTGGCTCACTGTCTGATGCACTGACCGACGTATTGGCGCACAGGCTGATGCACTGACCAACATATTGGCTCACTGTCTGATGCACTGACCAATGCATTGGCACACTGACTGATGCACTGACCAATGCATTGGCGCACTGACTGATGCACTGACCAATGCATTGGCACACTGACTGATGCACTGACCAACGTATTGGCACACAGACTGATGCACTGACCAAAGTATTGGCACACTGACTTATGCACTGACCAAAGTATTGGCGCACAGGCTGATGCACTGACCAATGCATTGGCGCACAGACTGATGCACTGACCAAAGTAATGGCGCACAGACTGATGCACTGACCAACGTATTGGCGCACAGACTGATGCACTGACCAATGTATTGGCGCACAGACTGATGCACTGACCAAAGTAATGGCGCACAGACTGATGCACTGACCAACGTATTGGCACACAGACTGATGCACTGACCAACGTATTGGCGCACAGACTGATGCACTGACCAACGTATTGGCGCACAGACTGATGCACTGACCAATGTATTGGCGCACAGACTGATGCACTGACCAACGTATTGGCGCACAGACTGATGCACTGACCAACATATTGGCGCAGAGACTGATGCACTGACCAACGTATTGGCGCACAGACTCATGCACTGACCAACATATTGGGGCTCAGACTGATGCACTGACCAATGCATTGGCTCACTGTCTGATGCACTGACCGACGTATTGGCGCACAGGCTGATGCACTGACCAACATATTGGCTCACTGTCTGATGCACTGACCAATGCATTGGCACACTGACTGATGCACTGACCAATGCATTGGTGCACTGACTGATGCACTGACCAATGCATTGGCACACTGACTGATGCACTGACCAACGTATTGGCACACAGACTGATGCACTGACCAAAGTATTGGCACACTGACTGATGCACTGACCAAAGTATTGGCGCACAGGCTGATGCACTGACCAATGCATTGGCGCACAGACTGATGCACTGACCAAAGTAATGGCACACTGACTGATGCACTGACCAACGCATTGGCACACAGACTGATGCACTGACCAACGCATTGGCGCACAGACTGATGCACCGACCAACGTATTGGCACACAGACTGATGCACTGACCAACGCATTGGCGCACAGACTGATGCACTGACCAACGTATTGGCACACTGACTGATGCACTGACCAACGCATTGGCACACTGACTGATGCACTGAACAATGTATTGGCGCACAGACTGATGCACTGACCAACGCATTGGCGCACAGACTGATGCACTGACCAACGTATTGGCGCACAGACTGATGCACTGACCAACGCATTGGCACACTGACTGATGCACTGACCAACGCATTGGCACACAGACTGATGCACTGACCAACGCATTGGCGCACAGTCTGATGCACTGACCAACGCATTGGCGCACAGACTGATGCACTGACCAACGTATTGGCACACAAACTGATGCACTGACCAACGCATTGGCACACTGACTGATGCACTGACCAACGCATTGGCACACAGACTGATGCACTGACCAACGCATTGGCGCACAGACTGATGCACTGACCAACGTATTGGCGCACAGACTGATGCACTGACCAACGTATTGGCGCACAGACTGATGCACTGACCAACGTATTGGCGCACAGACTGATGCACTGACCAACATATTGGCGCTCAAACTGATGCACTGACCAACATATTGGCGCACAGACTGATGCCTGACCAACGTATTGGCACACAGACCCATGCACTGACCAACATATTGGCGCACAGACTGAGGCACTGACCAATGCATTGGCACAATGACTGATGCACTGACCAACATATTGGCGCACAGACTGGTGCACTAACCAACGTATTGGCGCACAGACTGATGCACTGACCGACGTATTGGCGCACAGACTGATGCACTGACCAATGTATTGGCGCACAGACTGATGCACTGACCAACGTATTGGCGCACAGACTGATGCACTGACCAACGTATTGGCACACTGACTGATGCACTGACCAATGCATTGGCTCACTGTCTGATGCACTGACCGACGTATTGGCGCACAGACTGATGCACTGACCAACATATTGGCGCACAGACTGATGCACTGTCCAACATATTGGCGCACAGACTGATGCACTGACCAACGTATTGGCGCACAGACTGATACACTGACCAATGTATTGGCGCACAGACTGATGCACTGACCAACATATTGGCGCACAGACTGATGCACTGACCAATGCATTGGCACACTGACTGATGCCCTGACCAACATATTGGCGCACAGACTGATGCAGTGACCAACTTATTGGCGCATGACTGATGCACTGACCAACGCATTGGCGCACTGACTGATGCACTGACCGACGCATTGGCGCACTGACTGACATTCTGACCGATGCTTGGCGCACTGAGTGATGTACTGACCGATGCTTAGCTCACTGACTGGCGCACTGACCGACGCATTGATGCATTGAGTGACACATTGGCGCACTGACTGATGGACTGGTGCACTGACATGTGCACTGACCGACGCATTGGCGCATTGATCAACGCATTGGCGCACTGACTGACGGACTGGTGCACTGACATATGCACTGACCGACGCATTGGCGCACTGACCAACGCATTGGCGCATTGATCGATGCATTGGCGCACTGACTGACGGACTGGTGCACTGACATATGCAGTGACCGACGCATTGGCGCACTTACTGACGCACTGACTGACTCATTGGCGCACAGACTGATGCACTGACTGACTCATTGGCGCACTGACTGATGCTCTGACTGACTCATTGCCACACTGACTGATGGACTGATCGGCACATTAGGACACTGAGGGTTGCACTGACCGAAGCATTGGTGCACTAACTGTTGCACTGACCAACGCATTGGCACACAGACTGGCGCATTGGCGCACAGACTGATGCACTGACCAACGCATTGACACTCTGACTGATGCCTGACTGACTCATAGGCGCACTGACTGACGCATTGACTCAGTGACTGACGCACTGACCGACAAAATTACCGACGCATTGGGCGACGCATTGGCGCACTGACTAACGCATTGACCAATGATGCACAGACTGATGCACTGACCAACGCATTGGCACTCTGACTGATGCACTGACCAACATATTGCGGCACAGACTGATGCACTGAACAATGCATTGGCTCACTGTCTGATGCACTGACCGACGTATTGGCGCACAGACTGATGCACTGACCAACATATTCGCGCACAGACTGGTGCACTGACCAACGTATTGGCGCACAGACTGATGCACTGACCAACGTATTGCCGCACAGACTGATGCACTGACCAACATATTGGCGCACAGACTGATGCACTGACCAACGCATTGGCACACTGACTGATGCACTGACCAACATATTGGCGCACAGACTGATGCACTGACCAACGCATTGGCACACTGTCTGATGCACTGACCAACACATTGGCGCACTGACTGATAGGCTGACTGACTCATTGGCGCACAGACTGATGCACTGACTGACTCATTGGCGCACTGACTGATGCACTGACCGACACATTGGCGCACTGACTGATGCCTGACTGACTCATAGGCGCACTGACTGACGCATTGATGCAGTGACTGACGCACTGACCGACAAAATGACCGACGCATTGGGCAACGCATTGGCGCACTGACTGATGCACTGACCAACGTATTGGCGCACAGACTGATGCACTGACCAATGTATTGGCGCACAGACTGATGCACTGACCAACATATCGGCGCACAGACTGATGCACTGACCAACGCATTGGCACACTGACTGATGCACTGACCAACATATTGGCGCACAGACTGATGCACTGACCAACGTATTGGCACACAGACTGATGCACTGACCAACGTATTGGCGCACAGACTGATGCACTGACCAACATATTGGCGCACAGACTGATGCACTGACCAACATATTGGCGCACAGACTGATGCACTGACCAACGCATTGGCACACTGACTGATGCACTGACCAACGTATTGGTGCACTGACTGATGCACTGACCAACGTATTGACGCACAGACTGATGCACTGACCAACGTATTGGCGCACAGACTGATGCACTGACCAACGTATTGGCGCACAGACTGATGCACTGACCAACGTATTGGCGCACAGACTGATGCACTGACCAATGTATTGGCGCACAGACTGATGCACTGCCCAACGTATTGGCGCACAGACTCATGCACTGACCAACATATTGGCGCACAGACTGGTGCACTGACCAACATATTGGCACACTGACTGATGCACTGACCAATGCATTGGCACACTGACTGATGCACTGACCAACGTATTGGCGCACAGACTGATGCACTGATCAACGTATTGGCGCACAGACTGATGCACTGACCAACGTATTGGCGCACAGACTGATGCACTGACCAACATATTGGCGCACAGACTGATGCACTGACCAATGCATTGGCTCACTGTCTGATGCACTGACCGACGTATTGGCGCACAGACTGATGCACTGACCAACATATTGGCTCACTGTCTGATGCACTGACCAATGCATTGGCACACTGACTGATGCACTGACCAATGCATTGGCGCACTGACTGATGCACTGACCAATGCATTGGCACACTGACTGATGCACTGACCAACGTATTGGCACACAGACTGATGCACTGACCAAAGTATTGGCACACTGACTGATGCACTGACCAAAGTATTGGCGCACAGGCTGATGCACTGACCAATGCATTGGCGCACAGACTGATGCACTGACCAAAGTAATGGCGCACAGACTGATGCACTGACCAACGTATTGGCACACAGACTGATGCACTGACCAACGTATTGGCACACAGACTGATGCACTGACCAAAGTATTGGCACACAGACTGATGCACTTACCAACGTATTGGCACACAGACTGATGCACTGACCAAAGTATTGGCACACAAACTGATGCACTGACCGACGTATTGGCTCACTGACTGACACACTGAGTGACACACTGGTATACTGACTGATGCACTGACCAACGTATTGGCGCACAGACTGATGCACTGGCCAACGTATTGGCACACAGACTGATGCACTGACCAATGCATTGGCACACTGACTGATGCACTGACTGACGTATTGGCTCACTGACTGACACACTGATTGACACACTGATATACTGACTGATGCACTGACCAACGTATTGGCACACTGACTGATGCACTGACCAGCGCATTGACACACAGACTGATGCACTGACCAAAGTATTGGCGCACTGACTGATGCACTGACCAACGCATTGGCGCACTGTCTGATGCACTGACCAACGCAGTGGCACACTGACTGATGCACTGACCACCGCATTGATGCACTGAATGTCGCACTGGCCGTCGCATTGGCACACTGGCTGATGCACTGACCAACACACAGGCATACTGACTGATGCACTGACCAAAGTATTGGCGCACAGACTGATGCACTGACCAACGTATTGGCGCACAGACTGATGCACTGACCAATGTATTGGCGCACAGACTGATGCACTGACCAACGTATTGGCGCACAGACTCATGCACTGACCAACATATTGGCGCACAGACTGATGCACTGACCAATGCATTGGCACACTGACTGATGCACTGACCAACATATTGGCGCACAGATTGATGCACTGACCAACATATTGGCGCACAGACTGATGCACTGACCAATGCATTGGCTCACTGTCTGATGCACTGACCGACGTATTGGCGCACAGGCTGATGCACTGACCAACATATTGGCTCACTGTCTGATGCACTGACCAATGCATTGGCACACTGACTGATGCACTGACCAATGCATTGGCGCACTGACTGATGCACTGACCAATGCATTGGCACACTGACTGATGCACTGACCAACGTATTGGCACACAGACTGATGCACTGACCAAAGTATTGGCACACTGACTTATGCACTGACCAAAGTATTGGCGCTCAGGCTGATGCACTGACCAATGCATTGGCGCACAGACTGATGCACTGACCAACGTATTGGCGCACAGACTGATGCACTGACCAATGTATTGGCGCACAGACTGATGCACTGACCAACGTATTGGCGCACAGACTGATGCACTGACCAATGTATTGGCGCACAGACTGATGCACTGACCAACGTATTGGCGCACAGACTGATGCACTGACCAACATATTGGCGCAGAGACTGATGCACTGACCAACGTATTGGCGCACAGACTCATGCACTGACCAACATATTGGCGCTCAGACTGATGCACTGACCAATGCATTGGCTCACTGTCTGATGCACTGACCGACGTATTGGCGCACAGGCTGATGCACTGACCAACATATTGGCTCACTGTCTGATGCACTGACCAATGCATTGGCACACTGACTGATGCACTGACCAATGCATTGGTGCACTGACTGATGCACTGACCAATGCATTGGCACACTGACTGATGCACTGACCAACGTATTGGCACACAGACTGATGCACTGACCAAAGTATTGGCACACTGACTGATGCACTGACCAAAGTATTGGCGCACAGGCTGATGCACTGACCAATGCATTGGCGCACAGACTGATGCACTGACCAAAGTAATGGCACACTGACTGATGCACTGACCAACGCATTGGCACACAGACTGATGCACTGACCAACGCATTGGCGCACAGACTGATGCACTGACCAACGTATTGGCACACAGACTGATGCACTGACCAACGCATTGGCGCACAGACTGATGCACTGACCAACGTATTGGCACACTGACTGATGCACTGACCAACGCATTGGCACACTGACTGATGCACTGAACAATGTATTGGCGCACAGACTGATGCACTGACCAACGCATTGGCGCACAGACTGATGCACTGACCAACGTATTGGCGCACAGACTGATGCACTGACCAACGCATTGGCACACTGACTGATGCACTGACCAACGCATTGGCACACAGACTGATGCACTGACCAACGCATTGGCGCACAGTCTGATGCACTGACCAACGCATTGGCGCACAGACTGATGCACTGACCAACGTATTGGCACACAAACTGATGCACTGACCAACGCATTGGCACACTGACTGATGCACTGACCAACGCATTGGCACACAGACTGATGCACTGACCAACGCATTGGCGCACAGACTGATGCACTGACCAACGTATTGGCGCACAGACTGATGCACTGACCAACGTATTGGCGCACAGACTGATGCACTGACCAACGTATTGGCGCACAGACTGATGCACTGACCAACATATTGGCGCTCAAACTGATGCACTGACCAACATATTGGCGCACAGACTGATGCCTGACCAACGTATTGGCACACAGACTCATGCACTGACCAACATATTGGCGCACAGACTGATGCACTGACCAATGCATTGGCACAATGACTGATGCACTGACCAACATATTGGCGCACAGACTGGTGCACTGACCAACGTATTGGCGCACAGACTGATGCACTGACCGACGTATTGGCGCACAGACTGATGCACTGACCAATGTATTGGCGCACAGACTGATGCACTGACCAACGTATTGGCGCACAGACTGATGCACTGACCAACGTATTGGCACACTGACTGATGCACTGACCAATGCATTGGCTCACTGTCTGATGCACTGACCGACGTATTGGCGCACAGACTGATGCACTGACCAACATATTGGCGCACAGACTGATGCACTGTCCAACATATTGGCGCACAGACTGATGCACTGACCAACGTATTGGCGCACAGACTGATGCACTGACCAACGTATTGGCGCACAGACTGATGCACTGACCAATGTATTGGCGCACAGACTGATGCACTGCCCAACGTATTGGCGCACAGACTCATGCACTGACCAACATATTGGCGCACAGACTGGTGCACTGACCAACGTATTGGCACACTGACTGATGCACTGACCAATGCATTGGCACACTGACTGATGCACTGACCAACGTATTGGCGCACAGACTGATGCACTGATCAACGTATTGGCGCACAGACTGATGCACTGACCAACGTATTGGCGCACAGACTGATGCACTGACCAACATATTGGCGCACAGACTGATGCACTGACCAATGCATTGGCTCACTGTCTGATGCACTGACCGACGTATTGGCGCACAGACTGATGCACTGACCAACATATTGGCTCACTGTCTGATGCACTGACCAATGCATTGGCACACTGACTGATGCACTGACCAATGCATTGGCGCACTGACTGATGCACTGACCAATGCATTGGCACACTGACTGATGCACTGACCAACGTATTGGCACACAGACTGATGCACTGACCAAAGTATTGGCACACTGACTGATGCACTGACCAAAGTATTGGCGCACAGGCTGATGCACTGACCAATGCATTGGCGCACAGACTGATGCACTGACCAAAGTAATGGCGCACAGACTGATGCACTGACCAACGTATTGGCACACAGACTGATGCACTGACCAACGTATTGGCACACAGACTGATGCACTGACCAAAGTATTGGCACACAGACTGATGCACTTACCAACGTATTGGCACACAGACTGATGCACTGACCAAAGTATTGGCACACAAACTGATGCACTGACCGACGTATTGGCTCACTGACTGACACACTGAGTGACACACTGGTATACTGACTGATGCACTGACCAACGTATTGGCACACTGACTGCTGCACTGGCCAACATATTGGCGCACAGACTGATGCACTGACCAATGTATTGGCGCACAGACTGATGCACTGACCAACATATTGGCGCACAGACTGATGCACTGACCAATGCATTGGCACACTGACTGATGCCCTGACCAACATATTGGCGCACAGACTGATGCACTGACCAACTTATTGGCGCATGACTGATGCACTGACCAACGCATTGGCGCACTGACTGATGCACTGACCGACGCATTGGCGCACTGACTGACATTCTGACCGATGCTTGGCGCACTGAGTGATGTACTGACCGATGCTTAGCGCACTGACTGGCGCACTGACCGACGCATTGATGCATTGAGTGACACATTGGCGCACTGACTGATGGACTGGTGCACTGACATGTGCACTGACCGACGCATTGGCGCACTGACCAACGCATTGGCGCATTGATCAACGCATTGGCGCACTGACTGACGGACTGGTGCACTGACATATGCACTGACCGACGCATTGGCGCACTGACCAACGCATTGGCGCATTGATCGATGCATTGGCGCACTGACTGACGGACTGGTGCACTGACATATGCAGTGACCGACGCATTGGCGCACTTACTGACGCACTGACTGACTCATTGGCGCACAGACTGATGCACTGACTGACTCATTGGCGCACTGACTGATGGACTGATCGGCACATGAGGACACTGAGGGTTGCACTGACCGAAGCATTGGTGCACTAACTGTTGCACTGACCAACGCATTGGCACACAGACTGGCACATTGGCGCACAGACTGATGCACTGACCAACGCATTGACACTCTGACTGATGCCTGACTGACTCATAGGCGCACTGACTGACGCATTGACGCAGTGACTGACGCACTGACCGACAAAATTACCGACGCATTGGGCGACGCATTGGCGCACTGACTAACGCATTGACCAATGATGCACAGACTGATGCACTGACCAACGCATTGGCACTCTGACTGATGCACTGACCAACATATTGCGGCACAGACTGATGCACTGAACAATGCATTGGCTCACTGTCTGGTGCACTGACCAACGTATTGGCGCACAGACTGATGCACTGACCAACGTATTGCCGCACAGACTGATGCACTGACCAACATATTGGCGCACAGACTGATGCACTGACCAACGCATTGGCACACTGACTGATGCACTGACCAACATATTGGCGCACAGACTGATGCACTGACCAACGCATTGGCACACTGTCTGATGCACTGACCAACACATTGGCGCACTGACTGATAGGCTGACTGACTCATTGGCGCACAGACTGATGCACTGACTGACTCATTGGCGCACTGACTGATGCACTGACCGACACATTGGCGCACTGACTGATGCCTGACTGACTCATAGGCGCACTGACTGACGCATTGATGCAGTGACTGACGCACTGACCGACAAAATGACCGACGCATTGGGCAACGCATTGGCGCACTGACTGATGCACTGACCAACGTATTGGCGCACAGACTGATGCACTGACCAATGTATTGGCGCACAGACTGATGCACTGACCAACATATCGGCACACAGACTGATGCACTGACCAACGCATTGGCACACTGACTGATGCACTGACCAACATATTGGCGCACAGACTGATGCACTGACCAACGTATTGGCACACAGACTGATGCACTGACCAACGTATTGGCGCACAGACTGATGCACTGACGAACATATTGGCGCACAGACTGATGCACTGACCAACATATTGGCGCACAGACTGATGCACTGACCAACGCATTGGCACACTGACTGATGCACTGACCAACGTATGTGTGCACTGACTGATGCACTGACCAACGTATTGATGCACAGACTGATGCACTGACCAACGTATTGGCGCACAGACTGATGCACTGACCAACGTATTGGCGCACAGACTGATGCACTGACCAACGTATTGGCGCACAGACTGATGCACTGACCAATGTATTGGCGCACAGACTGATGCACTGCCCAACGTATTGGCGCACAGACTCATGCACTGACCAACATATTGGCGCACAGACTGGTGCACTGACCAACGTATTGGCACACTGACTGATGCACTGACCAATGCATTGGCACACTGACTGATGCACTGACCAACGTATTGGCGCACAGACTGATGCACTGATCAACGTATTGGCGCACAGACTGATGCACTGACCAACGTATTGGCGCACAGACTGATGCACTGACCAACATATTGGCGCACAGACTGATGCACTGACCAATGCATTGGCTCACTGTCTGATGCACTGACCGACGTATTGGCGCACAGACTGATGCACTGACCAACATATTGGCTCACTGTCTGATGCACTGACCAATGCATTGGCACACTGACTGATGCACTGACCAATGCATTGGCGCACTGACTGATGCACTGACCAATGCATTGGCACACTGACTGATGCACTGACCAACGTATTGGCACACAGACTGATGCACTGACCAAAGTATTGGCACACTGACTGATGCACTGACCAAAGTATTGGCGCACAGGCTGATGCACTGACCAATGCATTGGCGCACAGACTGATGCACTGACCAAAGTAATGGCGCACAGACTGATGCACTGACCAACGTATTGGCACACAGACTGATGCACTGACCAACGTATTGGCACACAGACTGATGCACTGACCAAAGTATTGGCACACAGACTGATGCACTTACCAACGTATTGGCACACAGACTGATGCACTGACCAAAGTATTGGCACACAAACTGATGCACTGACCGACGTATTGGCTCACTGACTGACACACTGAGTGACACACTGGTATACTGACTGATGCACTGACCAACGTATTGGCACACTGACTGCTGCACTGGCCAACGTATTGGCACACAGACTGATGCTCTGACCAAAAATATTGGCACACTGACTGATGCACTGACCAATGCATTGGCGCACAGACTGATGCACTGACCAACGCATTGGTACACTGACTGATGCACTGACCAATGCATTGGCACACTGACTGATGCACTGACTGACGTATTGGCTCACTGACTGACACACTGATTGACACACTGATATACTGACTGATGCACTGACCAACGTATTGGCACACTGACTGATGCACTGACCAGCGCATTGACACACAGACTGATGCACTGACCAAAGTATTGGCGCACTGACTGATGCACTGACCAACGCATTGGCGCACTGTCTGATGCACTGACCAACGCAGTGGCACACTGACTGATGCACTGACCACCGCATTGATGCACTGAATGTCGCACTGGCCGACGCATTGGCACACTGGCTGATGCACTGACCAACACACAGGCATACTGACTGATGCACTGACCAAAGTATTGGCGCACAGACTGATGCACTGACCAACGTATTGGCGCACAGACTGATGCACTGACCAATGTATTGGCGCACAGACTGATGCACTGACCAACGTATTGGCGCACAGACTCATGCACTGACCAACATATTGGCGCACAGACTGATGCACTGACCAATGCATTGGCACACTGACTGATGCACTGACCAACATATTGGCGCACAGATTGATGCACTGACCAACATATTGGCGCACAGACTGATGCACTGACCAATGCATTGGCTCACTGTCTGATGCACTGACCGACGTATTGGCGCACAGGCTGATGCACTGACCAACATATTGGCTCACTGTCTGATGCACTGACCAATGCATTGGCACACTGACTGATGCACTGACCAATGCATTGGCGCACTGACTGATGCACTGACCAATGCATTGGCACACTGACTGATGCACTGACCAACGTATTGGCACACAGACTGATGCACTGACCAAAGTATTGGCACACTGACTTATGCACTGACCAAAGTATTGGCGCACAGGCTGATGCACTGACCAATGCATTGGCGCACAGACTGATGCACTGACCAAAGTAATGGCGCACAGACTGATGCACTGAGCAACGTATTGGCGCACAGACTGATGCACTGACCAATGTATTGGCGCACAGACTGATGCACTGACCAACGTATTGGCGCACAGACTGATGCACTGACCAACGTATTGGCGCACAGACTGATGCACTGACCAATGTATTGGCGCACAGACTGATGCACTGACCAACGTATTGGCGCACAGACTGATGCACTGACCAACATATTGGCGCAGAGACTGATGCACTGACCAACGTATTGGCGCACAGACTCATGCACTGACCAACATATTGGCGCACAGACTGATGCACTGACCAATGCATTGGCTCACTGTCTGATGCACTGACCGACGTATTGGCGCACAGGCTGATGCACTGACCAACATATTGGCTCACTGTCTGATGCACTGACCAATGCATTGGCACACTGACTGATGCACTGACCAATGCATTGGTGCACTGACTGATGCACTGACCAATGCATTGGCACACTGACTGATGCACTGACCAACGTATTGGCACACAGACTGATGCACTGACCAATGTATTGGCACACTGACTGATGCACTGACCAAAGTATTGGCGCACAGGCTGATGCACTGACCAATGCATTGGCGCACAGACTGATGCACTGACCAAAGTAATGGCGCACTGACTGATGCACTGACCAACGCATTGGCACACAGACTGATGCACTGACCAACGCATTGGCGCACAGACTGATGCACTGACCAACGTATTGGCACACAGACTGATGCACTGACCAACGCATTGGCGCACAGACTGATGCACTGACCAACGTATTGGCACACTGACTGATGCACTGACCAACGCATTGGCACACTGACTGATGCACTGAACAATGTATTGGCACACAGACTGATGCACTGACCAACGCATTGGCGCACAGACTGATGCACTGACCAACGTATTGGCGCACAGACTGATGCACTGACCAATGTATTGGCGCACAGACTGAAGCACTGCCCAACGTATTGGCGCACAGACTCATGCACTGACCAACATATTGGCGCACAGACTGGTGCACTGACCAACGTATTGGCACACTGCCTGATGCAGTGACCAATGCATTGGCACACTGACTGATGCACTGACCAACGTATTGGCGCACAGACTGATGCACTGATCAACGTATTGGCGCACAGACTGATGCACTGACCAACGTATTGGCGCACAGACTGATGCACTGACCAACGTATTGGCGCACAGATTGATGCACTGACCAACATATTGGCGCACAGACTGATGCACTGACCAATGCATTGGCTCACTGTCTGATGCACTGACCGACGTATTGGCGCACAGACTGATGCACTGACCAATGCATTGGCGCACTGACTGATGCACTGACCAATGCATTGGCACGCTGACTGATGCACTGACCAACGTATTGGCACACAGACTGATGCACTGACCAAAGTATTGGCACACTGACTGATGCACTGACCAAAGTATTGGCGCACAGGCTGATGCACTGACCAATGCATTGGCGCACAGACTGATGCACTGACCAAAGTAATGGCGCACAGACTGATGCACTGACCAACGTATTGGCACACAGACTGATGCACTGACCAACGTATTGGCACACAGACTGATGCACTGACCAAAGTATTGGCACACAGACTGATGCACTTACCAACGTATTGGCACACAGACTGATGCACTGACCAAAGTATTGGCACACAAACTGATGCACTGACCGACGTATTGGCTCACTGACTGACACACTGAGTGACACACTGGTATACTGACTGATGCACTGACCAACGTATTGGCACACTGACTGCTGCACTGGCCAACGTATTGGCACACAGACTGATGCTCTGACCAAAAATATTGGCACACTGACTGATGCACTGACCAATGCATTGGCGCACAGACTGATGCACTGACCAACGCATTGGTACACTGACTGATGCACTGACCAAAGCATTGGCACACTGACTGATGCACTGACTGACGTATTGGCTCACTGACTGACACACTGATTGACACACTGATATACTGACTGATGCACTGACCAACGTATTGGCACACTGACTGATGCACTGACCAGCGCATTGACACACAGACTGATGCACTGACCAAAGTATTGGCGCACTGACTGATGCACTGACCAACGCATTGGCGCACTGTCTGATGCACTGACCAACGCAGTGGCACACTGACTGATGCACTGACCACCGCATTGATGCACTGAATGTCGCACTGGCCGTCGCATTGGCACACTGGCTGATGCACTGACCAACACACAGGCATACTGACTGATGCACTGACCAAAGTATTGGCGCACAGACTGATGCACTGACCAACGTATTGGCGCACAGACTGATGCACTGACCAATGTATTGGCGCACAGACTGATGCACTGACCAACGTATTGGCGCACAGACTCATGCACTGACCAACATATTGGCGCACAGACTGATGCACTGACCAACATATTGGCGCACAGATTGATGCACTGACCAACATATTGGCGCACAGACTGATGCACTGACCAATGCATAGGCTCACTGTCTGATGCACTGACCGACGTATTGGCGCACAGGCTGATGCACTGACCAACATATTGGCTCACTGTCTGATGCACTGACCAATGCATTGGCACACTGACTGATGCACTGACCAATGCATTGGCGCACTGACTGATGCACTGACCAATGCATTGGCACTCTGACTGATGCACTGACCAACGTATTGGCACACAGACTGATGCACTGACCAAAGTATTGGCACACTGACTTATGCACTGACCAAAGTATTGGCGCACAGGCTGATGCACTGACCAATGCATTGGCGCAGAGACTGATGCACTGACCAAAGTAATGGCGCACAGACTGATGCACTGACCAACGTATTGGCGCACAGACTGATGCACTGACCAATGTATTGGCGCACAGACTGATGCACTGACCAACGTATTGGCGCACAGACTGATGCACTGACCAACGTATTGGCGCACAGACTGATGCACTGACCAATGTATTGGCGCACAGACTGATGCACTGACCAACGTATTGGCGCACAGACTGATGCACTGACCAACATATTGGCGCAGAGACTGATGCACTGACCAACGTATTGGCGCACAGACTCATGCACTGACCAACATATTGGCGCACAGACTGATGCACTGACCAATGCATTGGCTCACTGTCTGATGCACTGACCGACGTATTGGCGCACAGGCTGATGCACTGACCAACATATTGGCTCACTGTCTGATGCACTGACCAATGCATTGGCACACTGACTGATGCACTGACCAATGCATTGGTGCACTGACTGATGCACTGACCAATGCATTGGCACACTGACTGATGCACTGACCAACGTATTGGCACACAGACTGATGCACTGACCAATGTATTGGCACACTGACTGATGCACTGACCAAAGTATTGGCGCACAGGCTGATGCACTGACCAATGCATTGGCGCACAGACTGATGCACTGACCAAAGTAATGGCGCACTGACTGATGCACTGACCAACGCATTGGCACACAGACTGATGCACTGACCAACGCATTGGCGCACAGACTGATGCACTGACCAACGTATTGGCACACAGACTGATGCACTGACCAACGCATTGGCGCACAGACTGATGCACTGACCAACGTATTGGCACACTGACTGATGCACTGACCAACGCATTGGCACACTGACTGATGCACTGAACAATGTATTGGCACACAGACTGATGCACTGACCAACGCATTGGCGCACAGACTGATGCACTGACCAACGTATTGGCGCACAGACTGATGCACTGACCAATGTATTGGCGCACAGACTGATGCACTGCCCAACGTATTGGCGCACAGACTCATGCACTGACCAACATATTGGCGCACAGACTGGTGCACTGACCAACGTATTGGCACACTGCCTGATGCAGTGACCAATGCATTGGCACACTGACTGATGCACTGACCAACGTATTGGCGCACAGACTGATGCACTGATCAATGTATTGGCGCACAGACTGATGCACTGACCAACGTATTGGCGCACAGACTGATGCACTGACCAACGTATTGGCGCACAGATTGATGCACTGACCAACATATTGGCGCACAGACTGATGCACTGACCAACGTATTGGCGCACAGACTGATGCACTGACCAATGTATTGGCGCACAGACTGATGCACTGACCAACGTATTGGCGCACAGACTGATGCACTGACCAACATATTGGCGCAGAGACTGATGCACTGACCAATGCATTGGCGCACAGTCTGATGCACTGACCAACGCATTGGCGCACAGACTGATGCACTGACCAACGTATTGGCACACAAACTGATGCACTGACCAACGCATTGGCACACTGACTGATGCACTGACCAACGCATTGGCACACAGACTGATGCACTGACCAACGCATTGGCGCACAGACTGATGCACTGACCAATGTATTGGCGCACAGACTGATGCACTGCACAATGTATTGGCGCACAGACTGATGCACTGACCAACGCATTGGCGCACAGACTGATGCACTGACCAACGTATTGGCGCACAGACTGTTGCACTGACCAACGCATTGGCACACTGACTGATACACTGACCAACGCATTGGCACACAGACTGATGCACTGACCAATGCATTGGCGCACAGTCTGATGCACTGACCAACGCATTGGCGCACAGACTGATGCACTGACCAACGTATTGGGCCACAAACTGATGCACTGACCAACGCATTGGCACACTGACTGATGCACTGACCAACGCATTGGCACACAGACTGATGCACTGACCAACGCATTGGCGCACAGACTGATGCACTGACCAATGTATTGGCGCACAGACTGATGCACTGACCAACGTATTGGCGCACAGACTGATGCACTGACCAACATATTGGCGCAGAGACTGATGCACTGACCAACGTATTGGCGCACAGACTCATGCACTGACCAACATATTGGCGCACAGACTGATGCACTGACCAATGCATTGGCTCACTGTCTGATGCACTGACCGACGTATTGGCGCACAGGCTGATGCACTGACCAACATATTGGCTCACTGTCTGATGCACTGACCAATGCATTGGCACACTGACTGATGCACTGACCAATGCATTGGTGCACTGACTGATGCACTGACCAATGCATTGGCACACTGACTGATGCGCTGACCAACGTATTGGCACACAGACTGATGCACTGACCAAAGTATTGGCACACTGACTGATGCACTGACCAAAGTATTGGCGCACAGGCTGATGCACTGACCAATGCATTGGCGCACAGACTGATGCACTGACCAAAGTAATGGCGCACTGACTGATGCACTGACCAACGCATTGGCACACAGACTGATGCACTGACCAACGCATTGGCGCACAGACTGATGCACTGACCAACGTATTGGCACACAGACTGATGCACTGACCAACGCATTGGCGCACAGACTGATGCACTGACCAACGTATTGGCACACTGACTGATGCACTGACCAACGCATTGGCACACTGACTGATGCACTGCACAATGTATTGGCGCACAGACTGATGCACTGACCAACGCATTGGCGCACAGACTGATGCACTGACCAACATATTGGCGCACAGACTGTTGCACTGACCAACGCATTGGCACACTGACTGATGCACTGACCAACGCATTGGCACACAGACTGATGCACTGACCAATGCATTGGCGCACAGTCTGATGCACTGACCAACGCATTGGCGCACAGACTGATGCACTGACCAACGTATTGGCACACAAACTGATGCACTGACCAACGCATTGGCACACTGACTGATGCACTGACCAACGCATTGGCACACAGACTGATGCACTGACCAACGCATTGGCGCACAGACTGATGCACTGACCAACGTATTGGCGCACAGACTGATGCACTGACCAACGTATTGGCGCACAGACTGATGCACTGACCAACGTATTGGCGCACAGACTGATGCACTGACCAACATATTGGCGCTCAAACTGATGCACTGACCAACATATTGGCGCACAGACTGATGCCTGACCAACGTATTGGCACACAGACTCATGCACTGACCAACATATTGGCGCACAGACTGATGCACTGACCAATGCATTGGCACAATGACTGATGCACTGACCAACATATTGGCGCACAGACTGGTGCACTGACCAACGTATTGGTGCACAGACTGATGCACTGACCGACGTATTGGCGCACAGACTGATGCACTGACCAACGTATTGGCGCACTGACTGATGCACTGACCAATGCATTGGCACACTGACTGATGCACTGACCAACGTATTGGCGCACAGACTGATGCACTGATCAACGTATTGGCGCACAGACTGATGCACTGACCAACGTATTGGCGCACAGACTGATGCACTGACCAACATATTGGCGCACAGACTGATGCACTGACCAATGCATTGGCTCACTGTCTGATGCACTGACCGACGTATTGGCGCACAGACTGATGCACTGACCAACATATTGGCTCACTGTCTGATGCACTGACCAATGCATTGGCACACTGACTGATGTACTGACCAATGCATTGGCGCACTGACTGATGCACTGACCAATGCATTGGCACACTGACTGATGCACTGACCAACGTATTGGCACACAGACTGATGCACTGACCAAAGTATTGGCACACTGACTGATGCACTGACCAAAGTATTGGCGCACAGGCTGATGCACTGACCAATGCATTGGCGCACAGACTGATGCACAGACCAAAGTAATGGCGCACAGACTGATGCACTGACCAACGTATTGGCACACTGACTGATGCACTGACCAACGTATTGGCACACAGACTGATGCACTGACCAAAGTATTGGCACACAGACTGATGCACTTACCAACGTATTGGCACACAGACTGATGCACTGACCAAAGTATTGGCACACAAACTGATGCACTGACCGACGTATTGGCTCACTGACTGACACACTGAGTGACACACTGGTATACTGACTGATGCACTGACCAACGTATTGGCACACTGACTGCTGCACTGGCCAACGTATTGGCACACAGACTGATGCTCTGACCAAAAATATTGGCACACTGACTGATGCACTGACCAATGCATTGGCGCACAGACTGATGCACTGACCAACGCATTGGTACACTGACTGATGCACTGACCAATGCATTGGCACACTGACTGATGCACTGACTGACGTATTGGCTCACTGACTGGCACACTGATTGACACACTGATATACTGACTGATGCACTGACCAACGTATTGGCACACTGACTGATGCACTGACCAGCGCATTGACACACAGACTGATGCACTGACCAAAGTATTGGCGCACTGACTGATGCACTGACCAACGCATTGGCGCACTGTCTGATGCACTGACCAACGCAGTGGCACACTGACTGATGCACTGACCACCGCATTGATGCACTGAATGTCGCACTAGCCGTCGCATTGGCACACTGGCTGATGCACTGACCAACACACAGGCATACTGACTGATGCACTGACCAAAGTATTGGCGCACAGACTGATGCACTGACCAACGTATTGGCGCACAGACTGATGCACTGACCAATGTATTGGCGCACAGACTGATGCACTGACCAACGTATTGGCGCACAGACTCATGCACTGACCAACATATTGGCGCACAGACTGATGCACTGACCAATGCATTGGCACACTGACTGATGCACTGACCAACATATTGGCGCACAGATTGATGCACTGACCAACATATTGGCGCACAGACTGATGCACTGACCAATGCATTGGCTCACTGTCTGATGCACTGACCGACGTATTGGCGCACAGGCTGATGCACTGACCAACATATTGGCTCACTGTCTGATGCACTGACCAATGCATTGGCACACTGACTGATGCACTGACCAATGCATTGGCGCACTGACTGATGCACTGACCAATGCATTGGCACACTGACTGATGCACTGACCAACGTATTGGCACACAGACTGATGCACTGACCAAAGTATTGGCACACTGACTTATGCACTGACCAAAGTATTGGCGCACAGGCTGATGCACTGACCAATGCATTGGCGCACAGACTGATGCACTGACCAAAGTAATGGCGCACAGACTGATGCACTGACCAACGTATTGGCGCACAGACTGATGCACTGACCAATGTATTGGCGCACAGACTGATGCACTGACCAACGTATTGGCGCACAGACTGATGCACTGACCAACGTATTGGCGCACAGACTGATGCACTGACCAATGTATTGGCGCACAGACTGATGCACTGACCAACGTATTGGCGCACAGACTGATGCACTGACCAACATATTGGCGCAGAGACTGATGCACTGACCAACGTATTGGCGCACAGACTCATGCACTGACCAACATATTGGCGCACAGACTGATGCACTGACCAATGCATTGGCTCACTGTCTGATGCACTGACCGACGTATTGGCGCACAGGCTGATGCACTGACCAACATATTGGCTCACTGTCTGATGCACTGACCAATGCATTGGCACACTGACTGATGCACTGACCAATGCATTGGTGCACTGACTGATGCACTGACCAATGCATTGGCACACTGACTGATGCACTGACCAACGTATTGGCACACAGACTGATGCACTGACCAATGTATTGGCACACTGACTGATGCACTGACCAAAGTATTGGCGCACAGGCTGATGCACTGACCAATGCATTGGCGCACAGACTGATGCACTGACCAAAGTAATGGCGCACTGACTGATGCACTGACCAACGCATTGGCACACAGACTGATGCACTGACCAACGCATTGGCGCACAGACTGATGCACTGACCAACGTATTGGCACACAGACTGATGCACTGACCAACGCATTGGCGCACAGACTGATGCACTGACCAACGTATTGGCACACTGACTGATGCACTGACCAACGCATTGGCACACTGACTGATGCACTGAACAATGTATTGGCACACAGACTGATGCACTGACCAACGCATTGGCGCACAGACTGATGCACTGACCAACGTATTGGCGCACAGACTGATGCACTGACCAATGTATTGGCGCACAGACTGATGCACTGCCCAACGTATTGGCGCACAGACTCATGCACTGACCAACATATTGGCGCACAGACTGGTGCACTGACCAACGTATTGGCACACTGACTGATGCAGTGACCAATGCATTGGCACACTGACTGATGCACTGACCAACGTATTGGCGCACAGACTGATGCACTGATCAACGTATTGGCGCACAGACTGATGCACTGACCAACGTATTGGCGCACAGACTGATGCACTGACCAACGTATTGGCGCACAGATTGATGCACTGACCAACATATTGGCGCACAGACTGATGCACTGACCAATGCATTGGCTCACTGTCTGATGCACTGACCGACGTATTGGCGCACAGACTGATGCACTGACCAATGCATTGGCGCACTGACTGATGCACTGACCAATGCATTGGCACGCTGACTGATGCACTGACCAACGTATTGGCACACAGACTGATGCACTGACCAAAGTATTGGCACACTGACTGATGCACTGACCAAAGTATTGGCGCACAGGCTGATGCACTGACCAATGCATTGGCGCACAGACTGATGCACTGAGCAAAGTAATGGCGCACAGACTGATGCACTGACCAACGTATTGGCACACAGACTGATGCACTGACCAACGTATTGGCACACAGACTGATGCACTGACCAAAGTATTGGCACACAGACTGATGCACTTACCAACGTATTGGCACACAGACTGATGCACTGACCAAAGTATTGGCACACAAACTGATGCACTGACCGACGTATTGGCTCACTGACTGACACACTGAGTGACACACTGGTATACTGACTGATGCACTGACCAACGTATTGGCACACTGACTGCTGCACTGGCCAACGTATTGGCACACAGACTGATGCTCTGACCAAAAATATTGGCACACTGACTGATGCACTGACCAATGCATTGGCGCACAGACTGATGCACTGACCAACGCATTGGTACACTGACTGATGCACTGACCAAAGCATTGGCACACTGACTGATGCACTGACTGACGTATTGGCTCACTGACTGACACACTGATTGACACACTGATATACTGACTGATGCACTGACCAACGTATTGGCACACTGACTGATGCACTGACCAACGCATTGGCGCACTGTCTGATGCACTGACCAACGCAGTGGCACACTGACTGATGCACTGACCACCGCATTGATGCACTGAATGTCGCACTGGCCGTCGCATTGGCACACTGGCTGATGCACTGACCAACACACAGGCATACTGACTGATGCACTGACCAAAGTATTGGCGCACAGACTGATGCACTGACCAACGTATTGGCGCACAGACTGATGCACTGACCAATGTATTGGCGCACAGACTGATGCACTGACCAACGTATTGGCGCACAGACTCATGCACTGACCAACATATTGGCGCACAGACTGATGCACTGACCAACATATTGGCGCACAGATTGATGCACTGACCAACATATTGGCGCACAGACTGATGCACTGACCAATGCACTGGCTCACTGTCTGATGCACTGACCGACGTATTGGCGCACAGGCTGATGCACTGACCAACATATTGGCTCACTGTCTGATGCACTGACCAATGCATTGGCACACTGACTGATGCACTGACCAATGCATTGGCGCACTGACTGATGCACTGACCAATGCATTGGCACACTGACTGATGCACTGACCAACGTATTGGCACACAGACTGATGCACTGACCAAAGTATTGGCACACTGACTTATGCACTGACCAAAGTATTGGCGCACAGGCTGATGCACTGACCAATGCATTGGCGCACAGACTGATGCACTGACCAAAGTAATGGCGCACAGACTGATGCACTGACCAACGTATTGGCGCACAGACTGATGCACTGACCAATGTATTGGCGCACAGACTGATGCACTGACCAACGTATTGGCGCACAGACTGATGCACTGAACAACGTATTGGCGCACAGACTGATGCACTGACCAATGTATTGGCGCACAGACTGATGCACTGACCAACGTATTGGCGCACAGACTGATGCACTGACCAACATATTGGCGCAGAGACTGATGCACTGACCAACGTATTGGCGCACAGACTCATGCACTGACCAACATATTGGCGCACAGACTGATGCACTGACCAATGCATTGGCTCACTGTCTGATGCACTGACCGACGTATTGGCGCACAGGCTGATGCACTGACCAACATATTGGCTCACTGTCTGATGCACTGACCAATGCATTGGCACACTGACTGATGCACTGACCAATGCATTGGTGCACTGACTGATGCACTGACCAATGCATTGGCACACTGACTGATGCACTGACCAACGTATTGGCACACAGACTGATGCACTGACCAAAGTATTGGCACACTGACTGATGCACTGACCAAAGTATTGGCGCACAGGCTGATGCACTGACCAATGCATTGGCGCACAGACTGATGCACTGACCAAAGTAATGGCGCACTGACTGATGCACTGACCAACGCATTGGCACACAGACTGATGCACTGACCAACGCATTGGCGCACAGACTGATGCACTGACCAACGTATTGGCACACAGACTGATGCACTGACCAACGCATTGGCGCACAGACTGATGCACTGACCAACGTATTGGCACACTGACTGATGCACTGACCAACGCATTGGCACACTGACTGATGCACTGAACAATGTATTGGCGCACAGACTGATGCACTGACCAACGCATTGGCGCACAGACTGATGCACTGACCAACGTATTGGCGCACAGACTGTTGCACTGACCAACGCATTGGCACACTGACTGATGCACTGACCAACGCATTGGCACACAGACTGATGCACTGACCAACGCATTGGCGCACAGTCTGATGCACTGACCAACGCATTGGCGCACAGACAGATGCACTGACCAACGTATTGGCACACAAACTGATGCACTGACCAACGCATTGGCACACTGACTGATGCACTGACCAACGCATTGGCACACAGACTGATGCACTGACCAACGCATTGGCGCACAGACTGATGCACTGACCAACGTATTGGCGCACAGACTGATGCACTGACCAACGTATTGGCGCACAGACTGATGCACTGACCAACGTATTGGCGCACAGACTGATGCACTGACCAACATATTGGCGCTCAAACTGATGCACTGACCAACATATTGGCGCACAGACTGATGCCTGACCAACGTATTGGCACACAGACTCATGCACTGACCAACATATTGGCGCACAGACTGATGCACTGACCAATGCATTGGCACAATGACTGATGCACTGACCAACATATTGGCGCACAGACTGGTGCACTGACCAACGTATTGGCGCACAGACTGATGCACTGACCGACGTATTGGCGCACAGACTGATGCACTGACCAACGTATTGGCGCACAGACTGATGCTGTCCAACGTATTGGCGCACAGACTGATGCACTGACCAACGTATTGGCACACTGACTGATGCACTGACCAATGCATTGGCTCACTGTCTGATGCACTGACCGACGTATTGGCGCACAGACTGATGCACTGACCAACATATTGGCGCACAGACTGATGCACTGTCCAACATATTGGCGCACAGACTGATGCACTGACCAACGTATTGGCGCACAGACTGATGCACTGACCAATGTATTGGCGCACAGACTGATGCACTGACCAACATATTGGCGCACAGACTGATGCACTGACCAATGCATTGGCACACTGACTGATGCCCTGACCAACATATTGGCGCACAGACTGATGCACTGACCAACTTATTGGCGCATGACTGATGCACTGACCAACGCATTGGCGCACTGACTGATGCACTGACCGACGCATTGGCGCACTGACTGACATTCTGACCGATGCTTGGCGCACTGAGTGATGTACTGACCGATGCTTAGCGCACTGACTGGCGCACTGACCGACGCATTGATGCATTGAGTGACACATTGGCGCACTGACTGATGGACTGGTGCACTGACATGTGCACTGACCGACGCATTGGCGCACTGACCAACGCATTGGCGCATTGATCAACGCATTGGCGCACTGACTGACGGACTGGTGCACTGACATATGCACTGACCGACGCATTGGCGCACTGACCAACGCATTGGCGCATTGATCGATGCATTGGCGCACTGACTGACGGACTGGTGCACTGACATATGCAGTGACCGACGCATTGGCGCACTTACTGACGCACTGACTGACTCATTGGCGCACAGACTGATGCACTGACTGACTCATTGGCGCACTGACTGATGCTCTGACTGACTCATTGGCACACTGACTGATGGACTGATCGGCACATTAGGACACTGAGGGTTGCACTGACCGAAGCATTGGCGCACAGACTGATGCACTGACCAACGCATTGACACTCTGACTGATGCCTGACTGACTCATAGGCGCACTGACTGACGCATTGACGCAGTGACTGACGCACTGACCGACAAAATTACCGACGCATTGGGCGACGCATTGGCGCACTGACTAACGCATTGACCAATGATGCACAGACTGATGCACTGACCGACGCATTGGCACTCTGACTGATGCACTGACCAACATATTGCGGCACAGACTGATGCACTGAACAATGCATTGGCTCACTGTCTGATGCACTGACCGACGTATTGGCGCACAGACTGATGCACTGACCAACATATTCGCGCACAGACTGGTGCACTGACCAACGTATTGGCGCACAGACTGATGCACTGACCAACGTATTGCCGCACAGACTGATGCACTGACCAACATATTGGCGCACAGACTGATGCACTGACCAACGCATTGGCACACTGACTGATGCACTGACCAACATATTGGCGCACAGACTGATGCACTGACCAACGCATTGGCACACTGTCTGATGCACTGACCAACACATTGGCGCACTGACTGATAGGCTGACTGACTCATTGGCGCACAGACTGATGCACTGACTGACTCATTGGCGCACTGACTGATGCACTGACCGACACATTGGCGCACTGACTGATGCCTGACTGACTCATAGGCGCACTGACTGACGCATTGATGCAGTGACTGACGCACTGACCGACAAAATGACCGACGCATTGGGCAACGCATTGGCGCACTGACTGATGCACTGACCAACGTATTGGCGCACAGGCTGATGCACTGACCAATGTATTGGCGCACAGACTGATGCACTGACCAACATATCGGCGCACAGACTGATGCACTGACCAACTCATTGGCACACTGACTGATGCACTGACCAACATATTGGCGCACAGACTGATGCACTGACCAACGTATTGGCACACAGACTGATGCACTGACCAACGTATTGGCGCACTGACTGATGCACTGACCAACGCATTGGCACACTGACTGATGCACTGAACAATGTATTGGCGCACAGACTGATGCACTGACCAACGCATTGGCGCACAGACTGATGCACTGACCAACGTATTGGCGCACAGACTGTTGCACTGACCAACGCATTGGCACACTGACTGATGCACTGACCAACGCATTGGCACACAGACTGATGCACTGACCAACGCATTGGCGCACAGTCTGATGCACTGACCAACGCATTGGCGCACAGACTGATGCACTGACCAACGTATTGGCACACAAACTGATGCACTGACCAACGCATTGGCACACTGACTGATGCACTGACCAACGCATTGGCACACAGACTGATGCACTGACCAACGCATTGGCGCACAGACTGATGCACTGACCAACGTATTGGCGCACAGACTGATGCACTGACCAACGTATTGGCGCACTGACTGATGCACTGACCAACGCATTGGCACACTGACTGATGCACTGAACAATGTATTGGCGCACAGACTGATGCACTGACCAACGCATTGGCGCACAGACTGATGCACTGACCAACGTATTGGCGCACAGACTGTTGCACTGACCAACGCATTGGCACACTGACTGATGCACTGACCAACGCATTGGCACACAGACTGATGCACTGACCAACGCATTGGCGCACAGACTGATGCACTGACCAACGCATTGGCACACAAACTGATGCACTGACCAACGCATTGGCACACTGACTGATGCACTGACCAACGCATTGGCGCACAGACTGATGCACTGACCAACGCATTGGCGCACAGACTGATGCACTGACCAACGTATTGGCGCACAGACTGATGCACTGACCAACGTATTGGCGCACAAACTGATGCACTGACCAACGTATTGGCGCACAGACTGATGCACTGACCAACATATTGGCGCTCAAACTGATGCACTGACCAACATATTGGCGCACAGACTGATGCCTGACCAACGTATTGGCACACAGACTCATGCACTGACCAACATATTGGCGCACAGACTGATGCACTGACCAATGCATTGGCACAATGACTGATGCACTGACCAACATATTGGCGCACAGACTGGTGCACTGACCAACGTATTGGCGCACAGACTGATGCACTGACCGACGTATTGGCGCACAGACTGATGCACTGACCAACGTATTGGCGCACAGACTGATGCACTGACCAACGTATTGGCGCACAGACTGATGCACTGACCAACGTATTGGCACACTGACTGATGCACTGACCAATGCATTGGCTCACTGTCTGATGCACTGACCGACGTATTGGCGCACAGACTGATGCACTGACCAACATATTGGCGCACAGACTGATGCACTGTCCAACATATTGGCGCACAGACTGATGCACTGACCAACGTATTGGCGCACAGACTGATGCACTGACCAATGTATTGGCGCACAGACTGATGCACTGACCAACATATTGGCGCACAGACTGATGCACTGACCAATGCATTGGCACACTGACTGATGCCCTGACCAACATATTGGCGCACAGACTGATGCACTGACCAACTTATTGGCGCATGACTGATGCACTGACCAACGCATTGGCGCACTGACTGATGCACTGACCGACGCATTGGCGCACTGACTGACATTCTGACCGATGCTTGGCGCACTGAGTGATGTACTGACCGATGCTTAGCGCACTGACTGGCGCACTGACCGACGCATTGATGCATTGAGTGACACATTGGCGCACTGACTGATGGACTGGTGCACTGACATGTGCACTGACCGACGCATTGGCGCACTGACCAACGCATTGGCGCATTGATCAACGCATTGGCGCACTGACTGACGGACTGGTGCACTGACATATGCACTGACCGACGCATTGGCGCACTGACCAACGCATTGGCGCATTGATCGATGCATTGGCGCACTGACTGACGGACTGGTGCACTGACATATGCAGTGACCGACGCATTGGCGCACTTACTGACGCACTGACTGACTCATTGGCGCACAGACTGATGCACTGACTGACTCATTGGCGCACTGACTGATGCTCTGACTGACTCATTGGCACACTGACTGATGGACTGATCGGCACATTAGGACACTGAGGGTTGCACTGACCGAAGCATTGGCGCACAGACTGATGCACTGACCAACGCATTGACACTCTGACTGATGCCTGACTGACTCATAGGCGCACTGACTGACGCATTGACGCAGTGACTGACGCACTGACCGACAAAATTACCGACGCATTGGGCGACGCATTGGCGCACTGACTAACGCATTGACCAATGATGCACAGACTGATGCACTGACCAATGCATTGGCACTCTGACTGATGCACTGACCAACATATTGCGGCACAGACTGATGCACTGAACAATGCATTGGCTCACTGTCTGATGCACTGACCGACGTATTGGCGCACAGACTGATGCACTGACCAACATATTCGCGCACAGACTGGTGCACTGACCAACGTATTGGCGCACAGACTGATGCACTGACCAACGTATTGCCGCACAGACTGATGCACTGACCAACATATTGGCGCACAGACTGATGCACTGACCAACGCATTGGCACACTGACTGATGCACTGACCAACATATTGGCGCACAGACTGATGCACTGACCAACGCATTGGCACACTGTCTGATGCACTGACCAACACATTGGCGCTCTGACTGATAGGCTGACTGACTCATTGGCGCACAGACTGATGCACTGACTGACTCATTGGCGCACTGACTGATGCACTGACCGACACATTGGCGCACTGACTGATGCCTGACTGACTCATAGGCGCACTGACTGACGCATTGATGCAGTGACTGACGCACTGACCGACAAAATGACCGACGCATTGGGCAACGCATTGGCGCACTGACTGATGCACAGACCAACGTATTGGCGCACAGACTGATGCACTGACCAATGTATTGGCGCACAGACTGATGCACTGACCAACATATCGGCGCACAGACTGATGCACTGACCAACGCATTGGCACACTGACTGATGCACTGACCAACATATTGGCGCACAGACTGATGCACTGACCAACGTATTGGCACACAGACTGATGCACTGACCAACGTATTGGCGCACTGACTGATGCACTGACCAACGCATTGGCACACTGACTGATGCACTGAACAATGTATTGGCGCACAGACTGATGCACTGACCAACGCATTGGCGCACAGACTGATGCACTGACCAACGTATTGGCGCACAGACTGTTGCACTGACCAACGCATTGGCACACTGACTGATGCACTGACCAACGCATTGGCACACAGACTGATGCACTGACCAACGCATTGGCGCACAGTCTGATGCACTGACCAACGCATTGGCGCACAGACTGATGCACTGACCAACGTATTGGCACACAAACTGATGCACTGACCAACGCATTGGCACACTGACTGATGCACTGACCAACGCATTGGCACACAGACTGATGCACTGACCAACGCATTGGCGCACAGACTGATGCACTGACCAACGTATTGGCGCACAGACTGATGCACTGACCAACGTATTGGCGCACAGACTGATGCACTGACCAACATATTGGCGCTCAAACTGATGCACTGACCAACATATTGGCGCACAGACTGATGCCTGACCAACGTATTGGCACACAGACTCATGCACTGACCAACATATTGGCGCACAGACTGATGCACTGACCAATGCATTGGCACAATGACTGATGCACTGACCAACATATTGGCGCACAGACTGGTGCACTGACCAACGTATTGGCGCACAGACTGATGCACTGACCGACGTATTGGCGCACAGACTGATGCACTGACCAACGTATTGGCGCACAGACTGATGCACTGACCAACGTATTGGCGCACAGACTGATGCACTGACCAACGTATTGGCACACTGACTGATGCACTGACCAATGCATTGGCTCACTGTCTGATGCACTGACCGACGTATTGGCGCACAGACTGATGCACTGACCAACATATTGGCGCTCAGACTGATGCACTGTCCAACATATTGGCGCACAGACTGATGCACTGACCAACGTATTGGCGCACAGACTGATGCACTGACCAATGTATTGGCGCACAGACTGATGCACTGACCAACATATTGGCGCACAGACTGATGCACTGACCAATGCATTGGCACACTGACTGATGCCCTGACCAACATATTGGCGCACAGACTGATGCACTGACCAACTTATTGGCGCATGACTGATGCACTGACCAACGCATTGGCGCACTGACTGATGCACTGACCGACGCATTGGCGCACTGACTGACATTCTGACCGATGCTTGGCGCACTGAGTGATGTACTGACCGATGCTTAGCGCACTGACTGGCGCACTGACCGACGCATTGATGCATTGAGTGACACATTGGCGCACTGACTGATGGACTGGTGCACTGACATGTGCACTGACCGACGCATTGGCGCACTGACCAACGCATTGGCGCATTGATCAACGCATTGGCGCACTGACTGACGGACTGGTGCACTGACATATGCACTGACCGACGCATTGGCGCACTGACCAACGCATTGGCGCATTGATCGATGCATTGGCGCACTGACTGACGGACTGGTGCACTGACATATGCAGTGACCGACGCATTGGCGCACTTACTGACGCACTGACTGACTCATTGGCGCACAGACTGATGCACTGACTGACTCATTGGCGCACTGACTGATGCTCTGACTGACTCATTGGCACACTGACTGATGGACTGATCGGCACATTAGGACACTGAGGGTTGCACTGACCGAAGCATTGGCGCACAGACTGATGCACTGACCAACGCATTGACACTCTGACTGATGCCTGACTGACTCATAGGCGCACTGACTGACGCATTGACGCAGTGACTGACGCACTGACCGACAAAATTACCGACGCATTGGGCGACGCATTGGCGCACTGACTAACGCATTGACCAATGATGCACAGACTGATGCACTGACCGACGCATTGGCACTCTGACTGATGCACTGACCAACATATTGCGGCACAGACTGATGCACTGAACAATGCATTGGCTCACTGTCTGATGCACTGACCGACGTATTGGCGCACAGACTGATGCACTGACCAACATATTCGCGCACAGACTGGTGCACTGACCAACGTATTGGCGCACAGACTGATGCACTGACCAACGTATTGCCGCACAGACTGATGCACTGACCAACATATTGGCGCACAGACTGATGCACTGACCAACGCATTGGCACACTGACTGATGCACTGACCAACATATTGGCGCACAGACTGATGCACTGACCAACGCATTGGCACACTGTCTGATGCACTGACCAACACATTGGCGCACTGACTGATAGGCTGACTGACTCATTGGCGCACAGACTGATGCACTGACTGACTCATTGGCGCACTGACTGATGCACTGACCGACACATTGGCGCACTGACTGATGCCTGACTGACTCATAGGCGCACTGACTGACGCATTGATGCAGTGACTGACGCACTGACCGACAAAATGACCGACGCATTGGGCAACGCATTGGCGCACTGACTGATGCACTGACCAACGTATTGGCGCACAGACTGATGCACTGACCAATGTATTGGCGCACAGACTGATGCACTGACCAACATATCGGCGCACAGACTGATGCACTGACCAACGCATTGGCACACTGACTGATGCACTGACCAACATATTGGCGCACAGACTGATGCACTGACCAACGTATTGGCACACAGACTGATGCACTGACCAACGTATTGGCGCACTGACTGATGCACTGACCAACGCATTGGCACACTGACTGATGCACTGAACAATGTATTGGCGCACAGACTGATGCACTGACCAACGCATTGGCGCACAGACTGATGCACTGACCAACGTATTGGCGCACAGACTGTTGCACTGACCAACGCATTGGCACACTGACTGATGCACTGACCAACGCATTGGCACACAGACTGATGCACTGACCAACGCATTGGCGCACAGTCTGATGCACTGACCAACGCATTGGCGCACAGACTGATGCACTGACCAACGTATTGGCACACAAACTGATGCACTGACCAACGCATTGGCACACTGACTGATGCACTGACCAACGCATTGGCACACAGACTGATGCACTGACCAACGCATTGGCGCACAGACTGATGCACTGACCAACGTATTGGCGCACAGACTGATGCACTGACCAACGTATTGGCGCACTGACTGATGCACTGACCAACGCATTGGCACAGTGACTGATGCACTGAACAATGTATTGGCGCACAGACTGATGCACTGACCAACGCATTGGCGCACAGACTGATGCACTGACCAACGTATTGGCGCACAGACTGTTGCACTGACCAACGCATTGGCACACTGACTGATGCACTGACCAACGCATTGGCACACAGACTGATGCACTGACCAACGCATTGGCGCACAGTCTGATGCACTGACCAACGCATTGGTGCACAGACTGATGCACTGACCAACGTATTGGCACACAAACTGATGCACTGACCAACGCATTGGCACACTGACTGATGCACTGACCAACGCATTGGCACACAGACTGATGCACTGACCAACGCATTGGCGCACAGACTGATGCACTGACCAACGTATTGGCGCACAGACTGATGCACTGACCAACGTATTGGCGCACAGACTGATGCACTGACCAACGTATTGGCGCACAGACTGATGCACTGACCAACATATTGGCGCTCAAACTGATGCACTGACCAACATATTGGCGCACAGACTGATGCCTGACCAACGTATTGGCACACAGACTCATGCACTGACCAACATATTGGCGCACAGACTGATGCACTGACCAATGCATTGGCACAATGACTGATGCACTGACCAACATATTGGCGCACAGACTGGTGCACTGACCAACGTATTGGCGCACAGACTGATGCACTGACCGACGTATTGGCGCACAGACTGATGCACTGACCAACGTATTGGCGCACAGACTGATGCACTGACCAACGTATTGGCGCACAGACTGATGCACTGACCAACGTATTGGCACACTGACTGATGCACTGACCAATGCATTGGCTCACTGTCTGATGCACTGACCGACGTATTGGCGCACAGACTGATGCACTGACCAACATATTGGCGCACAGACTGATGCACTGTCCAACATATTGGCGCACAGACTGATGCACTGACCAACGTATTGGCGCACAGACTGATGCACTGACCAATGTATTGGCGCACAGACTGATGCACTGACCAACATATTGGCGCACAGACTGATGCACTGACCAATGCATTGGCACACTGACTGATGCCCTGACCAACATATTGGCGCACAGACTGATGCACTGACCAACTTATTGGCGCATGACTGATGCACTGACCAACGCATTGGCGCACTGACTGATGCACTGACCGACGCATTGGCGCACTGACTGACATTCTGACCGATGCTTGGCGCACTGAGTGATGTACTGACCGATGCTTAGCGCACTGACTGGCGCACTGACCGACGCATTGATGCATTGAGTGACACATTGGCGCACTGACTGATGGACTGGTGCACTGACATGTGCACTGACCGACGCATTGGCGCACTGACCAACGCATTGGCGCATTGATCAACGCATTGGCGCACTGACTGACGGACTGGTGCACTGACATATGCACTGACCGACGCATTGGCGCACTGACCAACGCATTGGCGCATTGATCGATGCATTGGCGCACTGACTGACGGACTGGTGCACTGACATATGCAGTGACCGACGCATTGGCGCACTTACTGACGCACTGACTGACTCATTGGCGCACAGACTGATGCACTGACTGACTCATTGGCGCACTGACTGATGCTCTGACTGACTCATTGGCACACTGACTGATGGACTGATCGGCACATTAGGACACTGAGGGTTGCACTGACCGAAGCATTGGCGCACAGACTGATGCACTGACCAACGCATTGACACTCTGACTGATGCCTGACTGACTCATAGGCGCACTGACTGACGCATTGACGCAGTGACTGACGCACTGACCGACAAAATTACCGACGCATTGGGCGACGCATTGGCGCACTGACTAACGCATTGACCAATGATGCACAGACTGATGCACTGACCAATGCATTGGCACTCTGACTGATGCACTGACCAACATATTGCGGCACAGACTGATGCACTGAACAATGCATTGGCTCACTGTCTGATGCACTGACCGACGTATTGGCGCACAGACTGATGCACTGACCAACATATTCGCGCACAGACTGGTGCACTGACCAACGTATTGGCGCACAGACTGATGCACTGACCAACGTATTGCCGCACAGACTGATGCACTGACCAACATATTGGCGCACAGACTGATGCACTGACCAACGCATTGGCACACTGACTGATGCACTGACCAACATATTGGCGCACAGACTGATGCACTGACCAACGCATTGGCACACTGTCTGATGCACTGACCAACACATTGGCGCACTGACTGATAGGCTGACTGACTCATTGGCGCACAGACTGATGCACTGACTGACTCATTGGCGCACTGACTGATGCACTGACCGACACATTGGCGCACTGACTGATGCCTGACTGACTCATAGGCGCACTGACTGACGCATTGATGCAGTGACTGACGCACTGACCGACAAAATGACCGACGCATTGGGCAACGCATTGGCGCACTGACTGATGCACAGACCAACGTATTGGCGCACAGACTGATGCACTGACCAATGTATTGGCGCACAGACTGATGCACTGACCAACATATCGGCGCACAGACTGATGCACTGACCAACGCATTGGCACACTGACTGATGCACTGACCAACATATTGGCGCACAGACTGATGCACTGACCAACGTATTGGCACACAGACTGATGCACTGACCAACGTATTGGCGCACTGACTGATGCACTGACCAACGCATTGGCACACTGACTGATGCACTGAACAATGTATTGGCGCACAGACTGATGCACTGACCAACGCATTGGCGCACAGACTGATGCACTGACCAACGTATTGGCGCACAGACTGTTGCACTGACCAACGCATTGGCACACTGACTGATGCACTGACCAACGCATTGGCACACAGACTGATGCACTGACCAACGCATTGGCGCACAGTCTGATGCACTGACCAACGCATTGGCGCACAGACTGATGCACTGACCAACGTATTGGCACACAAACTGATGCACTGACCAACGCATTGGCACACTGACTGATGCACTGACCAACGCATTGGCACACAGACTGATGCACTGACCAACGCATTGGCGCACAGACTGATGCACTGACCAACGTATTGGCGCACAGACTGATGCACTGACCAACGTATTGGCGCACAGACTGATGCACTGACCAACGTATTGGCGCACAGACTGATGCACTGACCAACATATTGGCGCTCAAACTGATGCACTGACCAACATATTGGCGCACAGACTGATGCCTGACCAACGTATTGGCACACAGACTCATGCACTGACCAACATATTGGCGCACAGACTGATGCACTGACCAACGTATTGGCGCACAGACTGATGCACTGACCAACGTATTGGCGCACAGACTGATGCACTGACCAACGTATTGGCACACTGACTGATGCACTGACCAATGCATTGGCTCACTGTCTGATGCACTGACCGACGTATTGGCGCACAGACTGATGCACTGACCAACATATTGGCGCTCAGACTGATGCACTGTCCAACATATTGGCGCACAGACTGATGCACTGACCAACGTATTGGCGCACAGACTGATGCACTGACCAATGTATTGGCGCACAGACTGATGCACTGACCAACATATTGGCGCACAGACTGATGCACTGACCAATGCATTGGCACACTGACTGATGCCCTGACCAACATATTGGCGCACAGACTGATGCACTGACCAACTTATTGGCGCATGACTGATGCACTGACCAACGCATTGGCGCACTGACTGATGCACTGACCGACGCATTGGCGCACTGACTGACATTCTGACCGATGCTTGGCGCACTGAGTGATGTACTGACCGATGCTTAGCGCACTGACTGGCGCACTGACCGACGCATTGATGCATTGAGTGACACATTGGCGCACTGACTGATGGACTGGTGCACTGACATGTGCACTGACCGACGCATTGGCGCACTGACCAACGCATTGGCGCATTGATCAACGCATTGGCGCACTGACTGACGGACTGGTGCACTGACATATGCACTGACCGACGCATTGGCGCACTGACCAACGCATTGGCGCATTGATCGATGCATTGGCGCACTGACTGACGGACTGGTGCACTGACATATGCAGTGACCGACGCATTGGCGCACTTACTGACGCACTGACTGACTCATTGGCGCACAGACTGATGCACTGACTGACTCATTGGCGCACTGACTGATGCTCTGACTGACTCATTGGCACACTGACTGATGGACTGATCGGCACATTAGGACACTGAGGGTTGCACTGACCGAAGCATTGGTGCACTAACTGTTGCACTGACCAACGCATTGGCACACAGACTGGCGCATTGGCGCACAGACTGATGCACTGACCAACGCATTGACACTCTGACTGATGCCTGACTGACTCATAGGCGCACTGACTGACGCATTGACGCAGTGACTGACGCACTGACCGACAAAATTACCGACGCATTGGGCGACGCATTGCCGCACTGACTAACGCATTGACCAATGATGCACAGACTGATGCACTGACCAACGCATTGGCACTCTGACTGATGCACTGACCAACATATTGCGGCACAGACTGATGCACTGAACAATGCATTGGCTCACTGTCTGATGCACTGACCGACGTAGTGGCGCACAGACTGATGCACTGACCAACATATTCGCGCACAGACTGGTGCACTGACCAACGTATTGGCGCACAGACTGATGCACTGACCGACGTATTGGTGCACAGACTGATGCACTGACCAACGCATTGGCACACTGACTGATGCACTGACCAACATATTGGCGCACAGACTGATGCACTGACCAACGCATTGGCACACTGACTGATGCACTGACCAACATATTGGCGCACAGACTGATGCACTGACCAACGCATTGGCACACTGTCTGATGCACTGACCAACACATTGGCGCACTGACTGATAGGCTGACTGACTCATTGGCGCACAGACTGATGCACTGACTGACTCATTGGCGCACTGACTGATGCACTGACCGACACATTGGCGCACTGACTGATGCCTGACTGACTCATAGGCGCACTGACTGACGCATTGATGCAGTGACTGACGCACTGACCGACAAAATGACCGACGCATTGGGCAACGCATTGGCGCACTGACTGATGCACTGACCAACGTATTGGCGCACAGACTGATGCACTGACCAATGTATTGGCGCACAGACTGATGCACTGACCAACATATCGGCGCACAGACTGATGCACTGACCAACGCATTGGCACACTGACTGATGCACTGACCAACATATTGGCGCACAGACTGATGCACTGACCAACGTATTGGCACACAGACTGATGCACTGACCAACGTATTGGCGCACAGACTGATGCACTGACCAACATATTGGTGCACAGACTGATGCACTGACCAACATATTGGCGCACAGACTGATGCACTGACCAACGCATTGGCACACTGACTGATGCACTGACCAACGTATTGGTGCACTGACTGATGCACTGACCAACGTATTGACGCACAGACTGATGCACTGACCAACGTATTGGCGCACAGACTGATGCACTGACCAACGTATTGGCGCACAGACTGATGCACTGACCAACGTATTGGCGCACAGACTGATGCACTGACCAATGTATTGGCGCACAGACTGATGCACTGCCCAACGTATTGGCGCACAGACTCATGCACTGACCAACATATTGGCGCACAGACTGGTGCACTGACCAACGTATTGGCACACTGACTGATGCACTGACAAATGTATTGGCACACTGACTGATGCACTGACCAACGTATTGGCGCACAGACTGATGCACTGATCAACGTATTGGCGCACAGACTGATGCACTGACCAACATATTGGCGCACAGACTGATGCACTGACCAACGTATTGGCGCACAGATTGATGCACTGACCAACATATTGGCGCACCGACTGATGCACTGACCAATGCATTGGCTCACTGTCTGATGCACTGACCGACGTATTGGCGCACAGACTGATGCACTGACCAATGCATTGGCTCACTGTCTGATGCACTGACCGACGTATTGGCGCACAGACTGATGCACTGACCAACATATTGGCTCACTGTCTGATGCACTGACCAATGCATTGGCACACTGACTGATGCACTGACCAATGCATTGGCGCACTGACTGATGCACTGACCAATGCATTGGCACACTGACTGATGCACTGACCAACGTATTGGCACACAGACTGATGCACTGACCAAAGTATTGGCACACTGACTGATGCACTGACCAAAGTATTGGCGCACAGGCTGATGCACTGACCAATGCATTGGCGCACAGACTGATGCACTGACCAAAGTAATGGCGCACAGACTGATGCACTGACCAACGTATTGGCACACAGACTGATGCACTGACCAACGTATTGGAACACAGACTGATGCACTGACCAAAGTATTGGCACACAGACTGATGCACTGACCAAAGTATTGGCACACAAACTGATGCACTGACCGACGTATTGGCTCACTGACTGACACACTGAGTGACACACTGGTATACTGACTGATGCACTGACCAACGTATTGGCACACTGACTGCTGCACTGGCCAACGTATTGGCACACAGACTGATGCTCTGACCAAAAATATTGGCACACTGACTGATGCACTGACCAATGCATTGGCGCACAGACTGATGCACTGACCAACGCATTGGTACACTGACTGATGCACTGACCAATGCATTGGCACACTGACTGATGCACTGACTGACGTATTGGCTCACTGACTGACACACTGATTGACACACTGATATACTGACTGATGCACTGACCAACGTATTGGCACACTGACTGATGCACTGACCAGCGCATTGACACACAGACTGATGCACTGACCATAGTATTGGCGCACTGACTGATGCACTGACCAACGCATTGGCGCACTGTCTGATGCACTGACCAACGCAGTGGCACACTGACTGATGCACTGACCACCGCATTGATGCACTGAATGTCGCACTGGCCGTCGCATTGGCACACTGGCTGATGCACTGACCAACACACAGGCATACTGACTGATGCACTGACCAAAGTATTGGCGCACAGACTGATGCACTGACCAACGTATTGGCGCACAGACTGATGCACTGACCAATGTATTGGCGCACAGACTGATGCACTGACCAACGTATTGGCGCACAGACTCATGCACTGACCAACATATTGGCGCACAGACTGATGCACTGACCAATGCATTGGCACACTGACTGATGCACTGACCAACATATTGGCGCACAGATTGATGCACTGACCAACATATTGGCGCACAGACTGATGCACTGACCAATGCATTGGCTCACTGTCTGATGCACTGACCGACGTATTGGCGCACAGGCTGATGCACTGACCAACATATTGGCTCACTGTCTGATGCACTGACCAATGCATTGGCACACTGACTGATGCACTGACCAACATATTGGCGCACAGATTGATGCACTGACCAACATATTGGCGCACAGACTGATGCACTGACCAATGCATTGGCTCACTGTCTGATGCACTGACCGACGTATTGGCGCACAGGCTGATGCACTGACCAACATATTGGCTCACTGTCTGATGCACTGACCAATGCATTGGCACACTGACTGATGCACTGACCAATGCATTGGCGCACTGACTGATGCACTGACCAATGCATTGGCTCACTGTCTGATGCACTGACCGACGTATTGGCGCACAGGCTGATGCACTGACCAACATATTGGCTCACTGTCTGATGCACTGACCAATGCATTGGCACACTGACTGATGCACTGACCAATGCATTGGTGCACTGACTGATGCACTGACCAATGCATTGGCACACTGACTGATGCACTGACCAACGTTTTGGCACACAGACTGATGCACTGACCAAAGTATTGGCACACTGACTGATGCACTGACCAAAGTATTGGCGCACAGGCTGATGCACTGACCAATGCATTGGCGCACAGACTGATGCACTGACCAAAGTAATGGCGCACTGACTGATGCACTGACCAACGCATTGGCACACAGACTGATGCACTGACCAACGCATTGGCGCACAGACTGATGCACTGACCAACGTATTGGCACACAGACTGATGCACTGACCAACGCATTGGCGCACAGACTGATGCACTGACCAACGTATTGGCACACTGACTGATGCACTGACCAACGCATTGGCACACTGACTGATGCACTGAACAATGTATTGGCACACAGACTGATGCACTGACCAACGCATTGGCGCACAGACTGATGCACTGACCAACGTATTGGCGCACAGACTGATGCACTGACCAACATATTGGCGCACAGACTGATGCACTGACCAATGCATTTGCTCACTGTCTGATGCACTGACCGACGTATTGGCGCACAGACTGATGCACTGACCAACATATTGGCTCACTGTCTGATGCACTGACCAATGCATTGGCACACTGACTGATGCACTGACCAATGCATTGGCGCACTGACTGATGCACTGACCAATGCATTGGCACACTGACTGATGCACTGACCAACGTATTGGCACACAGACTGATGCACTGACCAAAGTATTGGCACACTGACTGATGCACTGACCAAAGTATTGGCGCACAGGCTGATGCACTGACCAATGCATTGGCGCACAGACTGATGCACTGAACAAAGTAATGGCGCACAGACTGATGCACTGACCAACGTATTGGCACACAGACTGATGCACTGACCAACGTATTGGCACACAGACTGATGCACTGACCAAAGTATTGGCACACAGACTGATGCACTTACCAACGTATTGGCACACAGACTGATGCACTGACCAAAGTATTGGCACACAAACTGATGCACTGACCGACGTATTGGCTCACTGACTGACACACTGAGTGACACACTGGTATACTGACTGATGCACTGACCAACTTATTGGCACACTGACTGCTGCACTGGCCAACGTATTGGCACACAGACTGATGCTCTGACCAAAAATATTGGCACACTGACTGATGCACTGACCAATGCATTGGCGCACAGACTGATGCACTGACCAACGCATTGGTACACTGACTGATGCACTGACCAATGCATTGGCACACTGACTGATGCACTGACTGACGTATTGGCTCACTGACTGACACACTGATTGACACACTGATATACTGACTGATGCACTGACCAACGTATTGGCACACTGACTGATGCACTGACCAGCGCATTGACACACAGACTGATGCACTGACCACCGCATTGATGCACTGAATGTCGCACTGGCCGTCGCATTGGCACACTGGCTGATGCACTGACCAACACACAGGCATACTGACTGAAGCACTGACCAAAGTATTGGCGCACAGACTGATGCACTGACCAACGTATTGGCGCACAGACTGATGCACTGACCAATGTATTGGCGCACAGACTGATGCACTGACCAACGTATTGGCGCACAGACTCATGCACTGACCAACATATTGGCGCACAGACTGATGCACTGACCAATGCATTGGCACACTGACTGATGCACTGACCAACATATTGGCGCACAGATTGATGCACTGACCAACATATTGGCGCACAGACTGATGCACTGACCAATGCATTGGCTCACTGTCTGATGCACTGACCGACGTATTGGCGCACAGGCTGATGCACTGACCAACATATTGGCTCACTGTCTGATGCACTGACCAATGCATTGGCACACTGACTGATGCACTGACCAATGCATTGGCGCACTGACTGATGCACTGACCAATGCATTGGCACACTGACTGATGCACTGACCAACGTATTGGCACACAGACTGATGCACTGACCAAAGTATTGGCACACTGACTGATGCACTGACCAAAGTATTGGCGCACAGGCTGATGCACTGACCAATGCATTGGCGCACAGACTGATGCACTGACCAAAGTAATGGCGCACTGACTGATGCACTGACCAACGCATTGGCACACAGACTGATGCACTGACCAACGCATTGGCGCACAGACTGATGCACTGACCAACGTATTGGCACACAGACTGATGCACTGACCAACGCATTGGCGCACAGACTGATGCACTGACCAACGTATTGGCACACTGTCTGATGCACTGACCAATGCATTGGCACACTGACTGATGCACTGACCAATGCATTGGTGCACTGACTGATGCACTGACCAATGCATTGGCACACTGACTGATGCACTGACCAACGTATTGGCACACAGACTGATGCACTGACCAAAGTATTGGCACACTGACTGATGCACTGACCAAAGTATTGGCGCACAGGCTGATGCACTGACCAATGCATTGGCGCACAGACTGATGCACTGACCAATGTAATGGCGCACTGACTGATGCACTGACCAACGCATTGGCACACAGACTGATGCACTGACCAACGCATTGGCGCACAGACTGATGCACTGACCAACGTATTGGCACACAGACTGATGCACTGACCAACGCATTGGCGCACAGACTGATGCACTGACCAACGTATTGGCACACTGACTGATGCACTGACCAACGCATTGGCACACTGACTGATGCAGTGACCAATGCATTGGCACGTTGACTGATGCACTGACCAACGTATTGGCGCACAGACTGATGCACTGATCAACGTATTGGCGCACAGACTGATGCACTGACCAACGTATTGGCGCACAGACTGATGCACTGACCAACGTATTGGCGCAAAGATTGATGCACTGACCAACATATTGGCGCACAGACTGATGCACCGACCAATGCATTGGCTCACTGTCTGATGCACTGACCGACGTATTGGCGCACAGACTGATGCACTGACCAATGCATTGGCGCACTGACTGATGCACTGACCAATGCATTGGCACGCTGACTGATGCACTGACCAACGTATTGGCACACAGACTGATGCACTGACCAAAGTATTGGCACACTGACTGATGCACTGACCAAAGTATTGGCGCACAGGCTGATGCACTGACCAATGCATTGGCGCACAGACTGATGCACTGACCAAAGTAATGGCGCACAGACTGATGCACTGACCAACGTATTGGCACACAGACTGATGCACTGACCAACGTATTGGCACACAGACTGATGCACTGACCAAAGTATTGGCACACAGAGTGATGCACTTACCAACGTATTGGCACACAGACTGATGCACTGACCAAAGTATTGGCACACAAACTGATGCACTGACCGACGTATTGGCTCACTGACTGACACACTGAGTGACACACTGGTATACTGACTGATGCACTGACCAACGTATTGGCACACTGACTGCTGCACTGGCCAACGTATTGGCACACAGACTGATGCTCTGACCAAAAATATTGGCACACTGACTGATGCACTGACCAATGCATTGGCGCACAGACTGATGCACTGACCAACGCATTGGTACACTGACTGATGCACTGACCAATGCATTGGCACACTGACTGATGCACTGACTGACGTATAGGCTCACTGACTGACACACTGATTGACACACTGATATACTGACTGATGCACTGACCAACGTATTGGCACACTGACTGATGCACTGACCAGCGCATTGACACACAGACTGATGCACTGACCAAAGTATTGGCGCACTGACTGATGCACTGACCAACGCATTGGCGCACTGTCTGATGCACTGACCAACGCAGTGGCACACTGACTGATGCACTGACCACCGCATTGATGCACTGAAGGTCGCACTGGCCGTCGCATTGGCACACTGGCTGATGCACTGACCAACACACAGGCATACTGACTGATGCACTGACCAAAGTATTGGCGCACAGTCTGATGCACTGACCAACGTATTGGCGCACAGACTGATGCACTGACCAATGTATTGGCGCACAGACTGATGCACTGACCAACGTATTGGCACACAGACTCATGCACTGACCAACATATTGGCGCACAGACTGATGCACTGACCAATGCATTGGCACACTGACTGATGCACTGACCAACATATTGGCGCACAGATTGATGCACTGACCAACATATTGGCGCACAGACTGATGCACTGACCAATGCATTGGCTCACTGTCTGATGCACTGACCGACGTATTGGCGCACAGGCTGATGCACTGACCAACATATTGGCTCACTGTCTGATGCACTGACCAATGCATTGGCGCACAGGCTGATGCACTGACCAATGTATTGGCGCACAGACTGATGCACTGACCAACGTATTGGCGCACAGACTGATGCACTGACCAACGTATTGGCGCACAGACTGATGCACTGACCAATGTATTGGCGCACAGACTGATGCACTGACCAACGTATTGGCGCACAGACTGATGCACTGACCAACATATTGGCGCAGAGACTGATGCACTGACCAACGTATTGGCGCACAGACTCATGCACTGACCAACATATTGGCGCACAGACTGATGCACTGACCAATGCATTGGCTCACTGTCTGATGCACTGACCGACGTATTGGCGCACAGGCTGATGCACTGACCAACATATTGGCTCACTGTCTGATGCACTGACCAACGCATTGGCACACTGACTGATGCACTGACCAATGCATTGGTGCACTGACTGATGCACTGACCAATGCATTGGCACACTGACTGATGCACTGACCAACGCATTGGCACACTGACTGATGCACTGAACAATGTATTGGCGCACAGACTGATGCACTGACCAACGCATTGGCACACTGACTGATGCACTGACCAACGCATTGGCACACTGACTGATGCACTGACCAACGTATTGGCGCACAGACTCATGCACTTACCAACATATTGGCGCACAGACTGATGCACTGACCAATGCATTGGCACACTGACTGATGCACTGACCAACATATTGGCGCACAGATTGATGCACTGACCAACATATTGGCGCACAGACTGATGCACTGACCAATGCATTGGCTCACTGTCTGATGCACTGACCGACGTATTGGCGCACAGGCTGATGCACTGACCAACATATTGGCTCACTGTCTGATGCACTGACCAATGCATTGGCACACTGACTGATGCACTGACCAATGCATTGGCGCACTGACTGATGCACTGACCAATGCATTGGCACACTGACTGATGCACTGACCAACGTATTGGCACACAGACTGATGCACTGACCAAAGTATTGGCACACTGACTTATGCACTGACCAAAGTATTGGCGCACAGGCTGATGCACTGACCAATGCATTGGCGCACAGACTGATGCACTGACCAAAGTAATGGCGCACAGACTGATGCACTGACCAACGTATTGGCGCACAGACTGATGCACTGACCAATGTATTGGCGCACAGACTGATGCACTGACCAACGTATTGGCGCACAGACTGATGCACTGACCAACGTATTGGCGCACAGACTGATGCACTGACCAATGTATTGGCGCACAGACTGATGCACTGACCAACGTATTGGCGCACAGACTGATGCACTGACCAACATATTGGCGCAGAGACTGATGCACTGACCAACGTATTGGCGCACAGACTCATGCACTGACCAACATATTGGCGCACAGACTGATGCACTGACCAATGCATTGGCTCACTGTCTGATGCACTGACCGACGTATTGGCGCACAGGCTGATGCACTGACCAACATATTGGCTCACTGTCTGATGCACTGACCAATGCATTGGCACACTGACTGATGCACTGACCAATGCATTGGTGCACTGACTGATGCACTGACCAATGCATTGGCACACTGACTGACGCACTGACCAACGTATTGGCACACAGACTGATGCACTGACCAAAGTATTGGCACACTGACTGATGCACTGACCAAAGTATTGGCGCACAGGCTGATGCACTGACCAATGCATTGGCGCACAGACTGATGCACTGACCAAAGTAATGGCGCACTGACTGATGCACTGACCAACGCATTGGCACACAGACTGATGCACTGACCAACGCATTGGCGCACAGACTGATGCACTGACCAACGTATTGGCACACAGACTGATGCACTGACCAACGCATTGGCGCACAGACTGATGCACTGACCAACGTATTGGCACACTGACTGATGCACTGACCAACGCATTGGCACACTGACTGATGCACTGAACAATGTATTGGCGCACAGACTGATGCACTGACCAACGCATTGGCGCACAGACTGATGCACTGACCAACGTATTGGCGCACAGACTGATGCACTGACCAACGCATTGGCACACTGACTGATGCACTGATCAACGCATTGGCACACGGACTGATGCACTGACCAACGCATTGGCGCACAGTCTGATGCACTGACCAACGCATTGGCGCACAGACTGATGCACTGACCAACGTATTGGCACACAGACTGATGCACTGACCAACGCATTGGCACACTGACTGATGCACTGACCAAAGCATTGGCACACAGACTGATGCACTGACCAACGCATTGGCGCACAGACTGATGCACTGACCAACGTATTGGCGCACAGACTGATGCACTGACCAACGTATTGGCGCACAGACTGATGCACTGACTGACGTATTGGCGCACAGACTGATGCACTGACCAACATATTGGCGCACAGACTGATGCACTGTCCAACATATTGGCGCACAGACTGATGCACTGACCAACGTATTGGCGCACAGACTGATGCACTGACCAACGTATTGGCGCACAGACTGATGCACTGACCAACATATTGGCGCACAGACTGATGCACTGACCAATGCATTGGCACACTGACTGATGCCCTGACCAACATATTGGCGCACAGACTGATGCACTGACCAACTTATTGGCGCATGACTGATGCACTGACCAACGCATTGGCGCACTGACTGATGCACTGACCGACGCATTGGCGCACTGACTGACATCCTGACCGATGCTTGGCGCACTGAGTGATGTACTGACCGATGCTTAGCGCACTGACTGGCGCACTGACAGACGCATTGATGCATTGAGTGACACATTGGCGCACTGACTGATGGACTGGTGCACTGACATGTGCACTGACCGACGCATTGGCGCACTGACCAACGCATTGGCGCATTGATCAACGCATTGGCGCACTGACTGACGGACTGGTGCACTGACATATGCACTGACCGACACATTGGCGCACTGACCAACGCATTGGCGCATTGATCGATGCATTGGCGCATTGACTGACGGACTGGTGCACTGACATATGCAGTGACCGACGCATTGGCGCACTTACTGACGCACTGACTGACTCATTGGCGCACAGACTGATGCACTGACTGACTCATTGGCGCACTGACTGATGCTCTGACTGACTCATTGGCACACTGACTGATGGACTGATCGGCACATTAGGACACTGAGGGTTGCACTGACCGAAGCATTGGTGCACTAACTGTTGCACTGACCAACGCATTGGCACACAGACTGGCGCATTGGCGCACAGACTGATGCACTGACCAACGCATTGGCACACTGACTGATGCACTGACCAACGCATTGGCACACTGACTGATGCACTGAACAATGTATTGGCGCACAGACTGATGCACTGACCAACGCATTGGCACACTGACTGATGCACTGACCAACGCATTGGCACACTGACTGATGCACTGAACAATGTATTGGCGCACAGACTGATGCACTGACCAACGCATTGGCACACTGACTGATGCACTGACCAACGCATTGGCACACTGACTGATGCACTGACCAACGTATTGGCGCACAGACTCATGCACTGACCAACATATTGGCGCACAGACTGATGCACTGACCAATGCATTGGCACACTGACTGATGCACTGACCAACATATTGGCGCACAGATTGATGCACTGACCAACATATTGGCGCACAGACTGATGCACTGACCAATGCATTGGCTCACTGTCTGATGCACTGACCGACGTATTGGCGCACAGGCTGATGCACTGACCAACATATTGGCTCACTGTCTGATGCACTGACCAATGCATTGGCACACTGACTGATGCACTGACCAATGCATTGGCGCACTGACTGATGCACTGACCAATGCATTGGCACACTGACTGATGCACTGACCAACGTATTGGCGCACAGGCTGATGCACTGACCAACATATTGGCTCACTGTCTGATGCACTGACCAACGCATTGGCACACTGACTGATGCACTGACCAATGCATTGGTGCACTGACTGATGCACTGACCAATGCATTGGCACACTGACTGATGCACTGACCAACGCATTGGCACACTGACTGATGCACTGAACAATGTATTGGCGCACAGACTGATGCACTGACCAACGCATTGGCACACTGACTGATGCACTGACCAACGCATTGGCACACTGACTGATGCACTGACCAACGTATTGGCGCACAGACTCATGCACTGACCAACATATTGGCGCACAGACTGATGCACTGACCAATGCATTGGCACACTGACTGATGCACTGACCAACATATTGGCGCACAGATTGATGCTCTGACCAACATATTGGCGCACAGACTGATGCACTGACCAATGCATTGGCTCACTGTCTGATGCACTGACCGACGTATTGGCGCACAGGCTGATGCACTGACCAACATATTGGCTCACTGTCTGATGCACTGACCAATGCATTGGCACACTGACTGATGCACTGACCAATGCATTGGCGCACTGACTGATGCACTGACCAATGCATTGGCACACTGACTGATGCACTGACCAACGTATTGGCACACAGACTGATGCACTGACCAAAGTATTGGCACACTGACTTATGCACTGACCAAAGTATTGGCGCACAGGCTGATGCACTGACCAATGCATTGGCGCACAGACTGATGCACTGACCAAAGTAATGGCGCACAGACTGATGCACTGACCAACGTATTGGCGCACAGACTGATGCACTGACCAATGTATTGGCGCACAGACTGATGCACTGACCAACGTATTGGCGCACAGACTGATGCACTGACCAACGTATTGGCGCACAGACTGATGCACTGACCAATGTATTGGCGCACAGACTGATGCACTGACCAACGTATTGGCGCACAGACTGATGCACTGACCAACATATTGGCGCAGAGACTGATGCACTGACCAACGTATTGGCGCACAGACTCATGCACTGACCAACATATTGGCGCACAGACTGATGCACTGACCAATGCATTGGCTCACTGTCTGATGCACTGACCGACGTATTGGCGCACAGGCTGATGCACTGACCAACATATTGGCTCACTGTCTGATGCACTGACCAATGCATTGGCACACTGACTGATGCACTGACCAATGCATTGGTGCACTGACTGATGCACTGACCAATGCATTGGCACACTGACTGATGCACTGACCAACGTATTGGCACACAGACTGATGCACTGACCAAAGTATTGGCACACTGACTGATGCACTGACCAAAGTATTGGCGCACAGGCTGATGCACTGACCAATGCATTGGCGCACAGACTGATGCACTGACCAAAGTAATGGCGCACTGACTGATGCACTGACCAACGCATTGGCACACAGACTGATGCACTGACCAACGCATTGGCGCACAGACTGATGCACTGACCAACGTATTGGCACACAGACTGATGCACTGACCAACGCATTGGCGCACAGACTGATGCACTGACCAACGTATTGGCACACTGACTGATGTACTGACCAACGCATTGGCACACTGACTGATGCACTGAACAATGTATTGGCGCACAGACTGATGCACTGACCAACGCATTGGCGCACAGACTGATGCACTGACCAACGTATTGGCGCACAGACTGATGCACTGACCAACGCATTGGCACACTGACTGATGCACTGACCAACGCATTGGCACACGGACTGATGCACTGACCAACGCATTGGCGCACAGTCTGATGCACTGACCAACGCATTGGCGCACAGACTGATGCACTGACCAACGTATTGGCACACAGACTGATGCACTGACCAACGCATTGGCACACTGACTGATGCACTGACCAAAGCATTGGCACACAGACTGATGCACTGACCAACGCATTGGCGCACAGACTGATGCACTGACCAACGTATTGGCGCACAGACTGATGCACTGACCAACGTATTGGCGCACAGACTGATGCACTGACCAACGTATTGGCGCACAGACTGATGCACTGACCAACATATTGGCGCTCAAACTGATGCACTGACCAACATATTGGCGCACAGACTGATGCCGGACCAACGTATTGGCACACAGACTCATGCACTGACCAACATATTCGCGCACAGACTGATGCACTGACCAATGCATTGGCGCACAGACTGATGCACTGACCAACGTATTGGCGCACAGACTGGTGCACTGACCAACGTATTGGCGCACAGACTGATGCACTGACCGACGTATTGGCGCACAGACTGATGCACTGACCAACGTATTGGCGCACAGACTGGTGCACTGACCAACGTATTGGCGCACAGACTGATGCACTGACCGACGTATTGGCGCACAGACTGATGCACTGACCAACGTATTGGCGCACAGACTGATGCACTGACCAACGTATTGGCGCACAGACTGATGCACTGACCAACGTATTGGCACACTGACTGATGCACTGACCAATGCATTGGCTCACTGTCTGATGCACTGACTGACGTATTGGCGCACAGACTGATGCACTGACCAACATATTGGCGCACAGACTGATGCACTGTCCAACATATTGGCGCACAGACTGATGCACTGACCAACGTATTGGCGCACAGACTGATGCACTGACCAACGTATTGGCGCACAGACTGATGCACTGACCAACATATTGGCGCACAGACTGATGCACTGACCAATGCATTGGCACACTGACTGATGCCCTGACCAACATATTGGCGCACAGACTGATGCACTGACCAACTTATTGGCGCATGACTGATGCACTGACCAACGCATTGGCGCACTGACTGATGCACTGACCGACGCATTGGCGCACTGACTGACATTCTGACCGATGCTTGGCGCACTGAGTGATGTACTGACCGATGCTTAGCGCACTGACTGGCGCACTGACCGACGCATTGATGCATTGAGTGACACATTGGCGCACTGACTGATGGACTGGTGCACTGACATGTGCACTGACCGACGCATTGGCGCACTGACCAACGCATTGGCGCATTGATCAACGCATTGGCGCACTGACTGACGGACTGGTGCACTGACATATGCACTGACCGACACATTGGCGCACTGACCAACGCATTGGCGCATTGATCGATGCATTGGCGCATTGACTGACGGACTGGTGCACTGACATATGCAGTGACCGACGCATTGGCGCACTTACTGACGCACTGACTGACTCATTGGCGCACAGACTGATGCACTGACCAACGTATTGGCGCAAAGATTGATGCACTGACCAACATATTGGCGCACAGACTGATGCACCGACCAATGCATTGGCTCACTGTCTGATGCACTGACCGACGTATTGGCGCACAGACTGATGCACTGACCAATGCATTGGCGCACTGACTGATGCACTGACCAATGCATTGGCACGCTGACTGATGCACTGACCAACGTATTGGCACACAGACTGATGCACTGACCAAAGTATTGGCACACTGACTGATGCACTGACCAAAGTATTGGCGCACAGGCTGATGCACTGACCAATGCATTGGCGCACAGACTGATGCACTGACCAAAGTAATGGCGCACAGACTGATGCACTGACCAACGTATTGGCACACAGACTGATGCACTGACCAACGTATTGGCACACAGACTGATGCACTGACCAAAGTATTGGCACACAGAGTGATGCACTTACCAACGTATTGGCACACAGACTGATGCACTGACCAAAGTATTGGCACACAAACTGATGCACTGACCGACGTATTGGCTCACTGACTGACACACTGAGTGACACACTGGTATACTGACTGATGCACTGACCAACGTATTGGCACACTGACTGCTGCACTGGCCAACGTATTGGCACACAGACTGATGCTCTGACCAAAAATATTGGCACACTGACTGATGCACTGACCAATGCATTGGCGCACAGACTGATGCACTGACCAACGCATTGGTACACTGACTGATGCACTGACCAATGCATTGGCACACTGACTGATGCACTGACTGACGTATAGGCTCACTGACTGACACACTGATTGACACACTGATATACTGACTGATGCACTGACCAACGTATTGGCACACTGACTGATGCACTGACCAGCGCATTGACACACAGACTGATGCACTGACCAAAGTATTGGCGCACTGACTGATGCACTGACCAACGCATTGGCGCACTGTCTGATGCACTGACCAACGCAGTGGCACACTGACTGATGCACTGACCACCGCATTGATGCACTGAATGTCGCACTGGCCGTCGCATTGGCACACTGGCTGATGCACTGACCAACACACAGGCATACTGACTGATGCACTGACCAAAGTATTGGCGCACAGTCTGATGCACTGACCAACGTATTGGCGCACAGACTGATGCACTGACCAATGTATTGGCGCACAGACTGATGCACTGACCAACGTATTGGCACACAGACTCATGCACTGACCAACATATTGGCGCACAGACTGATGCACTGACCAATGCATTGGCACACTGACTGATGCACTGACCAACATATTGGCGCACAGATTGATGCACTGACCAACATATTGGCGCACAGACTGATGCACTGACCAATGCATTGGCTCACTGTCTGATGCACTGACCGACGTATTGGCGCACAGGCTGATGCACTGACCAACATATTGGCTCACTGTCTGATGCACTGACCAATGCATTGGCGCACAGGCTGATGCACTGACCAATGTATTGGCGCACAGACTGATGCACTGACCAACGTATTGGCGCACAGACTGATGCACTGACCAACGTATTGGCGCACAGACTGATGCACTGACCAATGTATTGGCGCACAGACTGATGCACTGACCAACGTATTGGCGCACAGACTGATGCACTGACCAACATATTGGCGCAGAGACTGATGCACTGACCAACGTATTGGCGCACAGACTCATGCACTGACCAACATATTGGCGCACAGACTGATGCACTGACCAATGCATTGGCTCACTGTCTGATGCACTGACCGACGTATTGGCGCACAGGCTGATGCACTGACCAACATATTGGCTCACTGTCTGATGCACTGACCAACGCATTGGCACACTGACTGATGCACTGACCAATGCATTGGTGCACTGACTGATGCACTGACCAATGCATTGGCACACTGACTGATGCACTGACCAACGCATTGGCACACTGACTGATGCACTGAACAATGTATTGGCGCACAGACTGATGCACTGACCAACGCATTGGCACACTGACTGATGCACTGACCAACGCATTGGCACACTGACTGATGCACTGACCAACGTATTGGCGCACAGACTCATGCACTTACCAACATATTGGCGCACAGACTGATGCACTGACCAATGCATTGGCACACTGACTGATGCACTGACCAACATATTGGCGCACAGATTGATGCACTGACCAACATATTGGCGCACAGACTGATGCACTGACCAATGCATTGGCTCACTGTCTGATGCACTGACCGACGTATTGGCGCACAGGCTGATGCACTGACCAACATATTGGCTCACTGTCTGATGCACTGACCAATGCATTGGCACACTGACTGATGCACTGACCAATGCATTGGCGCACTGACTGATGCACTGACCAATGCATTGGCACACTGACTGATGCACTGACCAACGTATTGGCACACAGACTGATGCACTGACCAAAGTATTGGCACACTGACTTATGCACTGACCAAAGTATTGGCGCACAGGCTGATGCACTGACCAATGCATTGGCGCACAGACTGATGCACTGACCAAAGTAATGGCGCACAGACTGATGCACTGACCAACGTATTGGCGCACAGACTGATGCACTGACCAATGTATTGGCGCACAGACTGATGCACTGACCAACGTATTGGCGCACAGACTGATGCACTGACCAACGTATTGGCGCACAGACTGATGCACTGACCAATGTATTGGCGCACAGACTGATGCACTGACCAACGTATTGGCGCACAGACTGATGCACTGACCAACATATTGGCGCAGAGACTGATGCACTGACCAACGTATTGGCGCACAGACTCATGCACTGACCAACATATTGGCGCACAGACTGATGCACTGACCAATGCATTGGCTCACTGTCTGATGCACTGACCGACGTATTGGCGCACAGGCTGATGCACTGACCAACATATTGGCTCACTGTCTGATGCACTGACCAATGCATTGGCACACTGACTGATGCACTGACCAATGCATTGGTGCACTGACTGATGCACTGACCAATGCATTGGCACACTGACTGACGCACTGACCAACGTATTGGCACACAGACTGATGCACTGACCAAAGTATTGGCACACTGACTGATGCACTGACCAAAGTATTGGCGCACAGGCTGATGCACTGACCAATGCATTGGCGCACAGACTGATGCACTGACCAAAGTAATGGCGCACTGACTGATGCACTGACCAACGCATTGGCACACAGACTGATGCACTGACCAACGCATTGGCGCACAGACTGATGCACTGACCAACGTATTGGCACACAGACTGATGCACTGACCAACGCATTGGCGCACAGACTGATGCACTGACCAACGTATTGGCACACTGACTGATGCACTGACCAACGCATTGGCACACTGACTGATGCACTGAACAATGTATTGGCGCACAGACTGATGCACTGACCAACGCATTGGCGCACAGACTGATGCACTGACCAACGTATTGGCGCACAGACTGATGCACTGACCAACGCATTGGCACACTGACTGATGCACTGATCAACGCATTGGCACACGGACTGATGCACTGACCAACGCATTGGCGCACAGTCTGATGCACTGACCAACGCATTGGCGCACAGACTGATGCACTGACCAACGTATTGGCACACAGACTGATGCACTGACCAACGCATTGGCACACTGACTGATGCACTGACCAAAGCATTGGCACACAGACTGATGCACTGACCAACGCATTGGCGCACAGACTGATGCACTGACCAACGTATTGGCGCACAGACTGATGCACTGACCAACGTATTGGCGCACAGACTGATGCACTGACTGACGTATTGGCGCACAGACTGATGCACTGACCAACATATTGGCGCACAGACTGATGCACTGTCCAACATATTGGCGCACAGACTGATGCACTGACCAACGTATTGGCGCACAGACTGATGCACTGACCAACGTATTGGCGCACAGACTGATGCACTGACCAACATATTGGCGCACAGACTGATGCACTGACCAATGCATTGGCACACTGACTGATGCCCTGACCAACATATTGGCGCACAGACTGATGCACTGACCAACTTATTGGCGCATGACTGATGCACTGACCAACGCATTGGCGCACTGACTGATGCACTGACCGACGCATTGGCGCACTGACTGACATTCTGACCGATGCTTGGCGCACTGAGTGATGTACTGACCGATGCTTAGCGCACTGACTGGCGCACTGACAGACGCATTGATGCATTGAGTGACACATTGGCGCACTGACTGATGGACTGGTGCACTGACATGTGCACTGACCGACGCATTGGCGCACTGACCAACGCATTGGCGCATTGATCAACGCATTGGCGCACTGACTGACGGACTGGTGCACTGACATATGCACTGACCGACACATTGGCGCACTGACCAACGCATTGGCGCATTGATCGATGCATTGGCGCATTGACTGACGGACTGGTGCACTGACATATGCAGTGACCGACGCATTGGCGCACTTACTGACGCACTGACTGACTCATTGGCGCACAGACTGATGCACTGACTGACTCATTGGCGCACTGACTGATGCTCTGACTGACTCATTGGCACACTGACTGATGGACTGATCGGCACATTAGGACACTGAGGGTTGCACTGACCGAAGCATTGGTGCACTAACTGTTGCACTGACCAACGCATTGGCACACAGACTGGCGCATTGGCGCACAGACTGATGCACTGACCAACGCATTGGCACACTGACTGATGCACTGACCAACGCATTGGCACACTGACTGATGCACTGAACAATGTATTGGCGCACAGACTGATGCACTGACCAACGCATTGGCACACTGACTGATGCACTGACCAACGCATTGGCACACTGACTGATGCACTGAACAATGTATTGGCGCACAGACTGATGCACTGACCAACGCATTGGCACACTGACTGATGCACTGACCAACGCATTGGCACACTGACTGATGCACTGACCAACGTATTGGCGCACAGACTCATGCACTGACCAACATATTGGCGCACAGACTGATGCACTGACCAATGCATTGGCACACTGACTGATGCACTGACCAACATATTGGCGCACAGATTGATGCACTGACCAACATATTGGCGCACAGACTGATGCACTGACCAATGCATTGGCTCACTGTCTGATGCACTGACCGACGTATTGGCGCACAGGCTGATGCACTGACCAACATATTGGCTCACTGTCTGATGCACTGACCAATGCATTGGCACACTGACTGATGCACTGACCAATGCATTGGCGCACTGACTGATGCACTGACCAATGCATTGGCACACTGACTGATGCACTGACCAACGTATTGGCGCACAGGCTGATGCACTGACCAACATATTGGCTCACTGTCTGATGCACTGACCAACGCATTGGCACACTGACTGATGCACTGACCAATGCATTGGTGCACTGACTGATGCACTGACCAATGCATTGGCACACTGACTGATGCACTGACCAACGCATTGGCACACTGACTGATGCACTGAACAATGTATTGGCGCACAGACTGATGCACTGACCAACGCATTGGCACACTGACTGATGCACTGACCAACGCATTGGCACACTGACTGATGCACTGACCAACGTATTGGCGCACAGACTCATGCACTGACCAACATATTGGCGCACAGACTGATGCACTGACCAATGCATTGGCACACTGACTGATGCACTGACCAACATATTGGCGCACAGATTGATGCTCTGACCAACATATTGGCGCACAGACTGATGCACTGACCAATGCATTGGCTCACTGTCTGATGCACTGACCGACGTATTGGCGCACAGGCTGATGCACTGACCAACATATTGGCTCACTGTCTGATGCACTGACCAATGCATTGGCACACTGACTGATGCACTGACCAATGCATTGGCGCACTGACTGATGCACTGACCAATGCATTGGCACACTGACTGATGCACTGACCAACGTATTGGCACACAGACTGATGCACTGACCAAAGTATTGGCACACTGACTTATGCACTGACCAAAGTATTGGCGCACAGGCTGATGCACTGACCAATGCATTGGCTCACTGTCTGATGCACTGACCGACGTATTGGCGCACAGACTGATGCACTGACCAATGCATTGGCGCACTGACTGATGCACTGACCAATGCATTGGCACGCTGACTGATGCACTGACCAACGTATTGGCACACAGACTGATGCACTGACCAAAGTATTGGCACACTGACTGATGCACTGACCAAAGTATTGGCGCACAGGCTGATGCACTGACCAATGCATTGGCGCACAGACTGATGCACTGACCAAAGTAATGGCGCACAGACTGATGCACTGACCAACGTATTGGCACACAGACTGATGCACTGACCAACGTATTGGCACACAGACTGATGCACTGACCAAAGTATTGGCACACAGAGTGATGCACTTACCAACGTATTGGCACACAGACTGATGCACTGACCAAAGTATTGGCACACAAACTGATGCACTGACCGACGTATTGGCTCACTGACTGACACACTGAGTGACACACTGGTATACTGACTGATGCACTGACCAACGTATTGGCACACTGACTGCTGCACTGGCCAACGTATTGGCACACAGACTGATGCTCTGACCAAAAATATTGGCACACTGACTGATGCACTGACCAATGCATTGGCGCACAGACTGATGCACTGACCAACGCATTGGTACACTGACTGATGCACTGACCAATGCATTGGCACACTGACTGATGCACTGACTGACGTATAGGCTCACTGACTGACACACTGATTGACACACTGATATACTGACTGATGCACTGACCAACGTATTGGCACACTGACTGATGCACTGACCAGCGCATTGACACACAGACTGATGCACTGACCAAAGTATTGGCGCACTGACTGATGCACTGACCAACGCATTGGCGCACTGTCTGATGCACTGACCAACGCAGTGGCACACTGACTGATGCACTGACCACCGCATTGATGCACTGAATGTCGCACTGGCCGTCGCATTGGCACACTGGCTGATGCACTGACCAACACACAGGCATACTGACTGATGCACTGACCAAAGTATTGGCGCACAGTCTGATGCACTGACCAACGTATTGGCGCACAGACTGATGCACTGACCAATGTATTGGCGCACAGACTGATGCACTGACCAACGTATTGGCACACAGACTCATGCACTGACCAACATATTGGCGCACAGACTGATGCACTGACCAATGCATTGGCACACTGACTGATGCACTGACCAACATATTGGCGCACAGATTGATGCACTGACCAACATATTGGCGCACAGACTGATGCACTGACCAATGCATTGGCTCACTGTCTGATGCACTGACCGACGTATTGGCGCACAGGCTGATGCACTGACCAACATATTGGCTCACTGTCTGATGCACTGACCAATGCATTGGCGCACAGGCTGATGCACTGACCAATGTATTGGCGCACAGACTGATGCACTGACCAACGTATTGGCGCACAGACTGATGCACTGACCAACGTATTGGCGCACAGACTGATGCACTGACCAATGTATTGGCGCACAGACTGATGCACTGACCAACGTATTGGCGCACAGACTGATGCACTGACCAACATATTGGCGCAGAGACTGATGCACTGACCAACGTATTGGCGCACAGACTCATGCACTGACCAACATATTGGCGCACAGACTGATGCACTGACCAATGCATTGGCTCACTGTCTGATGCACTGACCGACGTATTGGCGCACAGGCTGATGCACTGACCAACATATTGGCTCACTGTCTGATGCACTGACCAACGCATTGGCACACTGACTGATGCACTGACCAATGCATTGGTGCACTGACTGATGCACTGACCAATGCATTGGCACACTGACTGATGCACTGACCAACGCATTGGCACACTGACTGATGCACTGAACAATGTATTGGCGCACAGACTGATGCACTGACCAACGCATTGGCACACTGACTGATGCACTGACCAACGCATTGGCACACTGACTGATGCACTGACCAACGTATTGGCGCACAGACTCATGCACTTACCAACATATTGGCGCACAGACTGATGCACTGACCAATGCATTGGCACACTGACTGATGCACTGACCAACATATTGGCGCACAGATTGATGCACTGACCAACATATTGGCGCACAGACTGATGCACTGACCAATGCATTGGCTCACTGTCTGATGCACTGACCGACGTATTGGCGCACAGGCTGATGCACTGACCAACATATTGGCTCACTGTCTGATGCACTGACCAATGCATTGGCACACTGACTGATGCACTGACCAATGCATTGGCGCACTGACTGATGCACTGACCAATGCATTGGCACACTGACTGATGCACTGACCAACGTATTGGCACACAGACTGATGCACTGACCAAAGTATTGGCACACTGACTTATGCACTGACCAAAGTATTGGCGCACAGGCTGATGCACTGACCAATGCATTGGCGCACAGACTGATGCACTGACCAAAGTAATGGCGCACAGACTGATGCACTGACCAACGTATTGGCGCACAGACTGATGCACTGACCAATGTATTGGCGCACAGACTGATGCACTGACCAACGTATTGGCGCACAGACTGATGCACTGACCAACGTATTGGCGCACAGACTGATGCACTGACCAATGTATTGGCGCACAGACTGATGCACTGACCAACGTATTGGCGCACAGACTGATGCACTGACCAACATATTGGCGCAGAGACTGATGCACTGACCAACGTATTGGCGCACAGACTCATGCACTGACCAACATATTGGCGCACAGACTGATGCACTGACCAATGCATTGGCTCACTGTCTGATGCACTGACCGACGTATTGGCGCACAGGCTGATGCACTGACCAACATATTGGCTCACTGTCTGATGCACTGACCAATGCATTGGCACACTGACTGATGCACTGACCAATGCATTGGTGCACTGACTGATGCACTGACCAATGCATTGGCACACTGACTGACGCACTGACCAACGTATTGGCACACAGACTGATGCACTGACCAAAGTATTGGCACACTGACTGATGCACTGACCAAAGTATTGGCGCACAGGCTGATGCACTGACCAATGCATTGGCGCACAGACTGATGCACTGACCAAAGTAATGGCGCACTGACTGATGCACTGACCAACGCATTGGCACACAGACTGATGCACTGACCAACGCATTGGCGCACAGACTGATGCACTGACCAACGTATTGGCACACAGACTGATGCACTGACCAACGCATTGGCGCACAGACTGATGCACTGACCAACGTATTGGCACACTGACTGATGCACTGACCAACGCATTGGCACACTGACTGATGCACTGAACAATGTATTGGCGCACAGACTGATGCACTGACCAACGCATTGGCGCACAGACTGATGCACTGACCAACGTATTGGCGCACAGACTGATGCACTGACCAACGCATTGGCACACTGACTGATGCACTGACCAACGTATTGGCGCACAGACTGATGCACTGACCAACATATTGGCGCACAGACTGATGCACTGACCAATGCATTGGCACACTGACTGATGCCCTGACCAACATATTGGCGCACAGACTGATGCACTGACCAACTTATTGGCGCATGACTGATGCACTGACCAACGCATTGGCGCACTGACTGATGCACTGACCGACGCATTGGCGCACTGACTGACATTCTGACCGATGCTTGGCGCACTGAGTGATGTACTGACCGATGCTTAGCGCACTGACTGGCGCACTGACAGACGCATTGATGCATTGAGTGACACATTGGCGCACTGACTGATGGACTGGTGCACTGACATGTGCACTGACCGACGCATTGGCGCACTGACCAACGCATTGGCGCATTGATCAACGCATTGGCGCACTGACTGACGGACTGGTGCACTGACATATGCACTGACCGACACATTGGCGCACTGACCAACGCATTGGCGCATTGATCGATGCATTGGCGCATTGACTGACGGACTGGTGCACTGACATATGCAGTGACCGACGCATTGGCGCACTTACTGACGCACTGACTGACTCATTGGCGCACAGACTGATGCACTGACTGACTCATTGGCGCACTGACTGATGCTCTGACTGACTCATTGGCACACTGACTGATGGACTGATCGGCACATTAGGACACTGAGGGTTGCACTGACCGAAGCATTGGTGCACTAACTGTTGCACTGACCAACGCATTGGCACACAGACTGGCGCATTGGCGCACAGACTGATGCACTGACCAACGCATTGGCACACTGACTGATGCACTGACCAACGCATTGGCACACTGACTGATGCACTGAACAATGTATTGGCGCACAGACTGATGCACTGACCAACGCATTGGCACACTGACTGATGCACTGACCAACGCATTGGCACACTGACTGATGCACTGAACAATGTATTGGCGCACAGACTGATGCACTGACCAACGCATTGGCACACTGACTGATGCACTGACCAACGCATTGGCACACTGACTGATGCACTGACCAACGTATTGGCGCACAGACTCATGCACTGACCAACATATTGGCGCACAGACTGATGCACTGACCAATGCATTGGCACACTGACTGATGCACTGACCAACATATTGGCGCACAGATTGATGCACTGACCAACATATTGGCGCACAGACTGATGCACTGACCAATGCATTGGCTCACTGTCTGATGCACTGACCGACGTATTGGCGCACAGGCTGATGCACTGACCAACATATTGGCTCACTGTCTGATGCACTGACCAATGCATTGGCACACTGACTGATGCACTGACCAATGCATTGGCGCACTGACTGATGCACTGACCAATGCATTGGCACACTGACTGATGCACTGACCAACGTATTGGCGCACAGGCTGATGCACTGACCAACATATTGGCTCACTGTCTGATGCACTGACCAACGCATTGGCACACTGACTGATGCACTGACCAATGCATTGGTGCACTGACTGATGCACTGACCAATGCATTGGCACACTGACTGATGCACTGACCAACGCATTGGCACACTGACTGATGCACTGAACAATGTATTGGCGCACAGACTGATGCACTGACCAACGCATTGGCACACTGACTGATGCACTGACCAACGCATTGGCACACTGACTGATGCACTGACCAACGTATTGGCGCACAGACTCATGCACTGACCAACATATTGGCGCACAGACTGATGCACTGACCAATGCATTGGCACACTGACTGATGCACTGACCAACATATTGGCGCACAGATTGATGCTCTGACCAACATATTGGCGCACAGACTGATGCACTGACCAATGCATTGGCTCACTGTCTGATGCACTGACCGACGTATTGGCGCACAGGCTGATGCACTGACCAACATATTGGCTCACTGTCTGATGCACTGACCAATGCATTGGCACACTGACTGATGCACTGACCAATGCATTGGCGCACTGACTGATGCACTGACCAATGCATTGGCACACTGACTGATGCACTGACCAACGTATTGGCACACAGACTGATGCACTGACCAAAGTATTGGCACACTGACTTATGCACTGACCAAAGTATTGGCGCACAGGCTGATGCACTGACCAATGCATTGGCGCACAGACTGATGCACTGACCAAAGTAATGGCGCACAGACTGATGCACTGACCAACGTATTGGCGCACAGACTGATGCACTGACCAATGTATTGGCGCACAGACTGATGCACTGACCAACGTATTGGCGCACAGACTGATGCACTGACCAACGTATTGGCGCACAGACTGATGCACTGACCAATGTATTGGCGCACAGACTGATGCACTGACCAACGTATTGGCGCACAGACTGATGCACTGACCAACATATTGGCGCAGAGACTGATGCACTGACCAACGTATTGGCGCACAGACTCATGCACTGACCAACATATTGGCGCACAGACTGATGCACTGACCAATGCATTGGCTCACTGTCTGATGCACTGACCGACGTATTGGCGCACAGGCTGATGCACTGACCAACATATTGGCTCACTGTCTGATGCACTGACCAATGCATTGGCACACTGACTGATGCACTGACCAATGCATTGGTGCACTGACTGATGCACTGACCAATGCATTGGCACACTGACTGATGCACTGACCAACGTATTGGCACACAGACTGATGCACTGACCAAAGTATTGGCACACTGACTGATGCACTGACCAAAGTATTGGCGCACAGGCTGATGCACTGACCAATGCATTGGCGCACAGACTGATGCACTGACCAAAGTAATGCCGCACTGACTGATGCACTGACCAACGCATTGGCACACAGACTGATGCACTGACCAACGCATTGGCGCACAGACTGATGCACTGACCAACGTATTGGCACACAGACTGATGCACTGACCAACGCATTGGCGCACAGACTGATGCACTGACCAACGTATTGGCACACTGACTGATGTACTGACCAACGCATTGGCACACTGACTGATGCACTGAACAATGTATTGGCGCACAGACTGATGCACTGACCAACGCATTGGCGCACAGACTGATGCACTGACCAACGTATTGGCACACAGACTGATGCACTGACCAACGCATTGGCACACTGACTGATGCACTGACCAACGCATTGGCACACGGACTGATGCACTGACCAACGCATTGGCGCACAGTCTGATGCACTGACCAACGCATTGGCGCACAGACTGATGCACTGACCAACGTATTGGCACACAGACTGATGCACTGACCAACGCATTGGCACACTGACTGATGCACTGACCAAAGCATTGGCACACAGACTGATGCACTGACCAACGCATTGGCGCACAGACTGATGCACTGACCAACGTATTGGCGCACAGACTGATGCACTGACCAACGTATTGGCGCACAGACTGATGCACTGACCAACGTATTGGCGCACAGACTGATGCACTGACCAACATATTGGCGCTCAAACTGATGCACTGACCAACATATTGGCGCACAGACTGATGCCGGACCAACGTATTGGCACACAGACTCATGCACTGACCAACATATTCGCGCACAGACTGATGCACTGACCAATGCATTGGCGCACAGACTGATGCACTGACCAACGTATTGGCGCACAGACTGGTGCACTGACCAACGTATTGGCGCACAGACTGATGCACTGACCGACGTATTGGCGCACAGACTGATGCACTGACCAACGTATTGGCGCACAGACTGGTGCACTGACCAACGTATTGGCGCACAGACTGATGCACTGACCGACGTATTGGCGCACAGACTGATGCACTGACCAACGTATTGGCGCACAGACTGATGCACTGACCAACGTATTGGCGCACAGACTGATGCACTGACCAACGTATTGGCACACTGACTGATGCACTGACCAATGCATTGGCTCACTGTCTGATGCACTGACTGACGTATTGGCGCACAGACTGATGCACTGACCAACATATTGGCGCACAGACTGATGCACTGTCCAACATATTGGCGCACAGACTGATGCACTGACCAACGTATTGGCGCACAGACTGATGCACTGACCAACGTATTGGCGCACAGACTGATGCACTGACCAACATATTGGCGCACAGACTGATGCACTGACCAATGCATTGGCACACTGACTGATGCCCTGACCAACATATTGGCGCACAGACTGATGCACTGACCAACTTATTGGCGCATGACTGATGCACTGACCAACGCATTGGCGCACTGACTGATGCACTGACCGACGCATTGGCGCACTGACTGACATTCTGACCGATGCTTGGCGCACTGAGTGATGTACTGACCGATGCTTAGCGCACTGACTGGCGCACTGACCGACGCATTGATGCATTGAGTGACACATTGGCGCACTGACTGATGGACTGGTGCACTGACATGTGCACTGACCGACGCATTGGCGCACTGACCAACGCATTGGCGCATTGATCAACGCATTGGCGCACTGACTGACGGACTGGTGCACTGACATATGCACTGACCGACACATTGGCGCACTGACCAACGCATTGGCGCATTGATCGATGCATTGGCGCATTGACTGACGGACTGGTGCACTGACATATGCAGTGACCGACGCATTGGCGCACTTACTGACGCACTGACTGACTCATTGGCGCACAGACTGATGCACTGACTGACTCATTGGCGCACTGACTGATGCTCTGACTGACTCATTGGCACACTGACTGATGGACTGATCGGCACATTAGGACACTGAGGGTTGCACTGACCGAAGCATTGGTGCACTAACTGTTGCACTGACCAACGCATTGGCACACAGACTGGCGCATTGGCGCACAGACTGATGCACTGACCAACGCATTGGCACACTGACTGATGCACTGACCAACGCATTGGCACACTGACTGATGCACTGAACAATGTATTGGCGCACAGACTGATGCACTGACCAACGCATTGGCACACTGACTGATGCACTGACCAACGCATTGGCACACTGACTGATGCACTGAACAATGTATTGGCGCACAGACTGATGCACTGACCAACGCATTGGCACACTGACTGATGCACTGACCAACGCATTGGCACACTGACTGATGCACTGACCAACGTATTGGCGCACAGACTCATGCACTGACCAACATATTGGCGCACAGACTGATGCACTGACCAATGCATTGGCACACTGACTGATGCACTGACCAACATATTGGCGCACAGATTGATGCACTGACCAACATATTGGCGCACAGACTGATGCACTGACCAATGCATTGGCTCACTGTCTGATGCACTGACCGACGTATTGGCGCACAGGCTGATGCACTGACCAACATATTGGCTCACTGTCTGATGCACTGACCAATGCATTGGCACACTGACTGATGCACTGACCAATGCATTGGCGCACTGACTGATGCACTGACCAATGCATTGGCACACTGACTGATGCACTGACCAACGTATTGGCACACAGACTGATGCACTGACCAAAGTATTGGCACACTGACTTATGCACTGACCAAAGTATTGGCGCACAGGCTGATGCACTGACCAATGCATTGGCGCACAGACTGATGCACTGACCAAAGTAATGGCGCACAGACTGATGCACTGACCAACGTATTGGCGCACAGACTGATGCACTGACCAATGTATTGGCGCACAGACTGATGCACTGACCAACGTATTGGCGCACAGACTGATGCACTGACCAACGTATTGGCGCACAGACTGATGCACTGACCAATGTATTGGCGCACAGACTGATGCACTGACCAACGTATTGGCGCACAGACTGATGCACTGACCAACATATTGGCGCAGAGACTGATGCACTGACCAACGTATTGGCGCACAGACTCATGCACTGACCAACATATTGGCGCACAGGCTGATGCACTGACCAACATATTGGCTCACTGTCTGATGCACTGACCAATGCATTGGCACACTGACTGATGCACTGACCAATGCATTGGTGCACTGACTGATGCACTGACCAATGCATTGGCACACTGACTGATGCACTGACCAACGTATTGGCACACAGACTGATGCACTGACCAAAGTAATGGCGCACTGACTGATGCACTGACCAACGCATTGGCACACAGACTGATGCACTGACCAACGCATTGGCGCACAGACTGATGCACTGACCAACGTATTGGCACACAGACTGATGCACTGACCAACGCATTGGCGCACAGACTGATGCACTGACCAACGTATTGGCACACTGACTATTGCACTGACCAACGCATTGGCACACTGACTGATGCACTGAACAATGTATTGGCGCACAGACTGATGCACTGACCAACGCATTGGCGCACAGACTGATGCACTGACCAACGTATTGGCGCACAGACTGATGCACTGACCAACGCATTGGCACACTGACTGATGCACTGACCAACGCATTGGCACACAGACTGATGCACTGACCAACACATTGGCGCACAGTCTGATGCACTGACCAACACATTGGCGCACAGACTGATGCACTGACCAACGTATTGGCACACAGACTGATGCACTGACCAACGCATTGGCACACTGACTGATGCACTGACCAACGCATTGGCAAACAGACTGATGCACTGACCAACGCATTGGCGCACAGACTGATGCACTGACCAACGTATTGATGCACTGAATGTCGCACTGGCCGTCGCATTGGCACACTGGCTGATGCACTGACCAACACACAGGCATACTGACTGATGCACTGACCAAAGTATTGGCGCACAGACTGATGCACTGACCAACGTATTGGCGCACAGACTGATGCATTGACCAATGTATTGGCGCACAGACTGATGCACTGACCAACGTATTGGCGCACAGACTCATGCACTGACCAACATATTGGCGCACAGACTGATGCACTGACCAATGCATTGGCACACTGACTGATGCACTGACCAACATATTGGCGCACAGATTGATGCACTGACCAACATATTGGCGCACAGACTGATGCACTGACCAATGCATTGGCTCACTGTCTGATGCACTGACCGACGTATTGGCGCACAGGCTGATGCACTGACCAACATATTGGCTCACTGTCTGATGCACTGACCAATGCATTGGCACACTGACTGATGCACTGACCAATGCATTGGCGCACTGACTGATGCACTGACCAATGCATTGGCACACTGACTGATGCACTGACCAACATATTGGCACACAGACTGATGCACTGACCAAAGTATTGGCACACTGACTTATGCACTGACCAAAGTATTGGCTCACAGGCTGATGCACTGACCAATGCATTGGCGCACAGACTGATGCACTGACCAAAGTAATGGCGCACAGACTGATGCACTGACCAACGTATTGGCGCACAGACTGATGCACTGACCAATGTATTGGCGCACAGACTGATGCACTGACCAACGTATTGGCGCACAGACTGATGCACTGACCAACGTATTGGCGCACAGACTGATGCACTGACCAATGTATTGGCGCACAGACTGATGCACTGACCAACGTATTGGCGCACAGACTGATGCACTGACCAACATATTGGCGCAGAGACTGATGCACTGACCAACGTATTGGCGCACAGACTCATGCACTGACCAACATATTGGCGCACAGACTGATGCACTGACCAATGCATTGGCTCACTGTCTGATGCACTGACCGACGTATTGGCGCACAGGCTGATGCACTGACCAACATATTGGCTCACTGTCTGATGCACTGACCAATGCATTGGCACACTGACTGATGCACTGACCAATGCATTGGTGCACTGACTGATGCACTGACCAATGCATTGGCACACTGACTGATGCACTGACCAACGTATTGGCACACAGACTGATGCACTGACCAAAGTATTGGCACACTGACTGATGCACTGACCAAAGTATTGGCGCACAGGCTGATGCACTGACCAATGCATTGGCGCACAGACTGATGCACTGACCAAAGTAATGGCGCACTCACTGATGCACTGACCAACGCATTGGCACACAGACTGATGCACTGACCAACGCATTGGCGCACAGACTGATGCACTGACCAACGTATTGGCACACAGACTGATGCACTGACCAACGCATTGGCGCACAGACTGATGCACTGACCAACGTATTGGCACACTGACTGATGCACTGACCAGCGCATTGACACACAGACTGATGCACTGACCAAAGTATTGGCGCACTGACTGATGCACTGACCAACGCATTGGCGCACTGTCTGATGCACTGACCAACGCAGTGGCACACTGACTGATGCACTGACCACCGCAATGATGCACTGAATGTCGCACTGGCCGTCGCATTGGCACACTGGCTGATGCACTGACCAACACACAGGCATACTGACTGATGCACTGACCAAAGTATTGGCGCACAGACTGATGCACTGACCAACGTATTGGCGCACAGACTGATGCACTGACCAATGTATTGGCGCACAGACTGATGCACTGACCAACGTATTGGCGCACAGACTCATGCATTGACCAACATATTGGCGCACAGACTGATGCACTGACCAATGCATTGGCACACTGACTGATGCACTGACCAACATATTGGCGCACAGATTGATGCACTGACCAACATATTGGCGCACAGACTGATGCACTGACCAATGCATTGGCTCACTGTCTGATGCACTGACCGATGTATTGGCGCACAGGCTGATGCACTGACCAACATATTGGCTCACTGTCTGATGCACTGACCAATGCATTGGCACACTGACTGATGCACTGACCAATGCATTGGCGCACTGACTGATGCACTGACCAATGCATTGGCACACTGACTGATGCACTGACCAACGTATTGGCACACAGACTGATGCACTGACCAAAGTATTGGCACACTGACTTATGCACTGACCAAAGTATTGGCGCACAGGCTGATGCACTGACCAATGCATTGGCGCACAGACTGATGCACTGACCAAAGTAATGGCGCACAGACTGATGCACTGACCAACGTATTGGCGCACAGACTGATGCACTGACCAATGTATTGGCGCACAGACTGATGCACTGACCAACGTATTGGCGCACAGACTGATGCACTGACCAACGTATTGGCGCACAGACTGATGCACTGACCAATGTATTGGCGCACAGACTGATGCACTGACCAACGTATTGGCGCACAGACTGATGCACTGACCAACATATTGGCGCAGAGACTGATGCACTGACCAACGTATTGGCGCACAGACTCATGCACTGACCAACATATTGGCGCACAGACTGATGCACTGACCAATGCATTGGCTCACTGTCTGATGCACTGACCGACGTATTGGCGCACAGGCTGATGCACTGACCAACATATTGGCTCACTGTCTGATGCACTGACCAATGCATTGGCACACTGACTGATGCACTGACCAATGCATTGGTGAACTGACTGATGCACTGACCAATGCATTGGCACACTGACTGATGCACTGACCAACGTATTGGCACACAGACTGATGCACTGACCAAAGTATTGGCACACTGACTGATGCACTGACCAAAGTATTGGCGCACAGGCTGATGCACTGACCAATGCATTGGCGCACAGACTGATGCACTGACCAAAGTAATGGCGCACTGACTGATGCACTGACCAACGCATTGGCACACAGACTGATGCACTGACCAACGCATTGGCCACAGACTGATGCACTGACCAACGTATTGGCACACAGACTGATGCACTGACCAACGCATTGGCGCACAGACTGATGCACTGACCAACGTATTGGCACACTGACTGATGCACTGACCAGCGCATTGACACACAGACTGATGCACTGACCAAAGTATTGGCGCACTGACTGATGCACTGACCAATGCATTGGCGCACTGACTGATGCACTGACCAATGCATTGGCACACTGACTGATGCACTGACCAACGTATTGGCACACAGACTGATGCACTGACCAAAGTATTGGCACACTGACTTATGCACTGACCAAAGTATTGGCGCACAGGCTGATGCACTGACCAATGCATTGGCGCACAGACTGATGCACTGACCAAAGTAATGGCGCACAGACTGATGCACTGACCAACGTATTGGCGCACAGACTGATGCACTGACCAATGTATTGGCGCACAGACTGATGCACTGACCAACGTATTGGCGCACAGACTGATGCACTGACCAACGTATTGGCGCACAGACTGATGCACTGACCAATGTATTGGCGCACAGACTGATGCACTGACCAACGTATTGGCGCACAGACTGATGCACTGACCAACATATTGGCGCAGAGACTGATGCACTGACCTACGTATTGGCGCACAGACTCATGCACTGACCAACATATTGGCGCACAGACTGATGCACTGACCAATGCATTGGCTCACTGTCTGATGCACTGACCGACGTATTGGCGCACAGGCTGATGCACTGACCAACATATTGGCTCACTGTCTGATGCACTGACCAATGCATTGGCACACTGACTGATGCACTGACCAATGCATTGGTGAACTGACTGATGCACTGACCAATGCATTGGCACACTGACTGATGCACTGACCAACGTATTGGCACACAGACTGATGCACTGACCAAAGTATTGGCACACTGACTGATGCACTGACCAAAGTATTGGCGCACAGGCTGATGCACTGACCAATGCATTGGCGCACAGACTGATGCACTGACCAAAGTAATGGCGCACTGACTGATGCACTGACCAACGCATTGGCACACAGACTGATGCACTGACCAACGCATTGGCGCACAGACTGATGCACTGACCAACGTATTGGCACACAGACTGATGCACTGACCAACGCATTGGCGCACAGACTGATGCACTGACCAACGTATTGGCACACTGACTGATGCACTGACCAGCGCATTGACACACAGACTAATGCACTGACCAAAGTATTGGCGCACTGACTGATGCACTGACCAACGCATTGGCGCACTGTCTGATGCACTGACCAACGCAGTGGCACACTGACTGATGCACTGACCACCGCATTGATGCACTGAATGTCGCACTGGCCGTCGCATTGGCACACTGGCTGATGCACTGACCAACACACAGGCATACTGACTGATGCACTGACCAAAGTATTGGCGCACAGACTGATGCACTGACCAACGTATTGGCGCACAGACTGATGCACTGACCAATGTATTGGCGCACAGACTGATGCACTGACCAACGTATTGGCGCACAGACTCATGCACTGACCAACATATTGGCGCACAGACTGATGCACTGACCAATGCATTGGCACACTGACTGATGCACTGACCAACATATTGGCGCACAGATTGATGCACTGACCAACATATTGGCGCACAGACTGATGCACTGACCAATGCATTGGCTCACTGTCTGATGCACTGACCGACGTATTGGCGCACAGGCTGATGCACTGACCAACATATTGGCTCACTGTCTGATGCACTTTACCAATGCATTGGCACACTGACTGATGCACTGACCAATGCATTGGCGCACTGACTGATGCACTGACCAATGCATTGGCACACTGACTGATGCACTGACCAACGTATTGGCACACAGACTGATGCACTGACCAAAGTATTGGCACACTGACTTATGCACTGACCAAAGTATTGGCGCACAGGCTGATGCACTGACCAATGCATTGGCGCACAGACTGATGCACTGACCAAAGTAATGGCGCACAGACTGATGCACTGACCAACGTATTGGCGCACAGACTGATGCACTGACCAATGTATTGGCGCACAGACTGATGCACTGACCAACGTATTGGCGCACAGACTGATGCACTGACCAACGTATTGGCGCACAGACTGATGCACTGACCAATGTATTGGCGCACAGACTGATGCACTGACCAACGTATTGGCGCACAGACTGATGCACTGACCAACATATTGGCGCAGAGACTGATGCACTGACCAACGTATTGGCGCACAGACTCATGCACTGACCAACATATTGGCGCACAGACTGATGCACTGACCAATGCATTGGCTCACTGTCTGATGCACTGACCGACGTATTGGCGCACAGGCTGATGCACTGACCAACATATTGGCTCACTGTCTGATGCACTGACCAATGCATTGGCACACTGACTGATGCACTGACCAATGCATTGGTGAACTGACTGATGCACTGACCAATGCATTGGCACACTGACTGATGCACTGACCAACGTATTGGCACACAGACTGATGCACTGACCAAAGTATTGGCACACTGACTGATGCACTGACCAAAGTATTGGCGCACAGGCTGATGCACTGACCAATGCATTGGCGCACAGACTGATGCACTGACCAAAGTAATGGCGCACTGACTGATGCACTGACCAACGCATTGGCACACAGACTGATGCACTGACCAACGCATTGGCGCACAGACTGATGCACTGACCAACGTATTGGCACACAGACTGATGCACTGACCAACGCATTGGCGCACAGACTGATGCACTGACCAATGCATTGGCGCACAGACTGATGCACTGACCAACGCATTGGTACACTGACTGATGCACTGACCAATGCATTGGCACACTGACTGATGCACTGACTGACGTATTGGCTCACTGACTGACACACTGATTGACACACTGATATATTGACTGATGCACTGACCAACGTATTGGCACACTGACTGATGCACTGACCAGCGCATTGACACACAGACTGATGCACTGACCAAAGTATTGGCGCACTGACTGATGCACTGACCAACTCATTGGCGCACTGTCTGATGCACTGACCAACGCAGTGGCACACTGACTGATGCACTGACCACCGCATTGATGCACTGAATGTCGCACTGGCCGTCGCATTGGCACACTGGCTGATGCACTGACCAACACACAGGCATGCTGACTGATGCACTGACCAAAGTATTGGCGCACAGACTGATGCACTGACCAACGTATTGGCGCACAGACTGATGCACTGACCAATGTATTGGCGCACAGACTGATGCACTGACCAACGTATTGGCGCACAGACTCATGCACTGACCAACATATTGGCGCACAGACTGATGCACTGACCAATGCATTGGCACACTGACTGATGCACTGACCAACATATTGGCGCACAGATTGATGCACTGACCAACATATTGGCGCACAGACTGATGCACTGACCAATGCATTGGCTCACTGTCTGATGCACTGACCGACGTATTGGCGCACAGGCTGATGCACTGACCAACATATTGGCTCACTGTCTGATGCACTGACCAATGCATTGGCACACTGACTGATGCACTGACCAATGCATTGGCGCACTGACTGATGCACTGACCAATGCATTGGCACACTGACTGATGCACTGACCAACGTATTGGCACACAGACTGATGCACTGACCAAAGTATTGGCACACTGACTTATGCACTGACCAAAGTATTGGCTCACAGGCTGATGCACTGACCAATGCATTGGCGCACAGACTGATGCACTGACCAAAGTAATGGCGCACAGACTGATGCACTGACCAACGTATTGGCGCACAGACTGATGCACTGACCAATGTATTGGCGCACAGACTGATGCACTGACCAACGTATTGGCGCACAGACTGATGCACTGACCAACGTATTGGCGCACAGACTGATGCACTGACCAATGTATTGGCGCACAGAGTGATGCACTGACCAACGTATTGGCGCACAGACTGATGCACTGACCAACATATTGGCGCAGAGACTGATGCACTGACCAACGTATTGGCGCACAGACTCATGCACTGACCAACATATTGGCGCACAGACTGATGCACTGACCAATGCATTGGCTCACTGTCTGATGCACTGACCGACGTATTGGCGCACAGGCTGATGCACTGACCAACATATTGGCTCACTGTCTGATGCACTGACCAATGCATTGGCACACTGACTGATGCACTGACCAATGCATTGGTGCACTGACTGATGCACTGACCAATGCATTGGCACACTGACTGATGCACTGACCAACGTATTGGCACACAGACTGATGCACTGACCAACGCATTGGCGCACAGACTGATGCACTGACCAATGCATTGGCGCACAGACTGATGCACTGACCAACGCATTGGTACACTGACTGATGCACTGACCAATGCATTGGCACACTGACTGATGCACTGACTGACGTATTGGCTCACTGACTGACACACTGATTGACACACTGATATACTGACTGATGCACTGACCAACGTATTGGCACACTGACTGATGCACTGACCAGCGCATTGACACACAGACTGATGCACTGACCAAAGTATTGGCGCACTGACTGATGCACTGACCAACTCATTGGCGCACTGTCTGATGCACTGACCAACGCAGTGGCACACTGACTGATGCACTGACCACCGCATTGATGCACTGAATGTCGCACTGGCCGTCGCATTGGCACACTGGCTGATGCACTGACCAACACACAGGCATACTGACTGATGCACTGACCAAAGTATTGGCGCACAGACTGATGCACTGACCAACGTATTGGCGCACAGACTGATGCACTGACCAATGTATTGGCGCACAGACTGATGCACTGACCAACGTATTGGCGCACAGACTCATGCACTGACCAACATATTGGCGCACAGACTGATGCACTGACCAATGCATTGGCACACTGACTGATGCACTGACCAACATATTGGCGCACAGATTGATGCACTGACCAACATATTGGCGCACAGACTGATGCACTGACCAATGCATTGGCTCACTGTCTGATGCACTGACCGACGTATTGGCGCACAGGCTGATGCACTGACGAACATATTGGCTCACTGTCTGATGCACTGACCAATGCATTGGCACACTGACTGATGCACTGACCAATGCATTGGCGCACTGACTGATGCACTGACCAATGCATTGGCACACAGACTGATGCACTGACCAAAGTATTGGCACACTGACTTATGCACTGACCAAAGTATTGGCTCACAGGCTGATGCACTGACCAATGCATTGGCGCACAGACTGATGCACTGACCAAAGTAATGGCGCACAGACTGATGCACTGACCAACGTATTGGCGCACAGACTGATGCACTGACCAATGTATTGGCGCACAGACTGATGCACTGACCAACGTATTGGCGCACAGACTGATGCACTGACCAACGTATTGGCGCACAGACTGATGCACTGACCAATGTATTGGCGCACAGACTGATGCACTGACCAACGTATTGGCGCACAGACTGATGCACTGACCAACATATTGGCGCAGAGACTGATGCACTGACCAACGTATTGGCGCACAGACTCATGCACTGACCAACATATTGGCGCACAGACTGATGCACTGACCAATGCATTGGCTCACTGTCTGATGCACTGACCGACGTATTGGCGCACAGGCTGATGCACTGACCAACATATTGGCTCACTGTCTGATGCACTGACCAATGCATTGGCACACTGACTGATGCACTGACCAATGCATTGGTGCACTGACTGATGCACTGACCAATGCATTGGCACACTGACAGATGCACTGACCAACGTATTGGCACACAGACTGATGCACTGACCAAAGTATTGGCACACTGACTGATGCACTGACCAAAGTATTGGCGCACAGGCTGATGCACTGACCAATGCATTGGCGCACAGACTGATGCACTGACCAAAGTAATGGCGCACTGACTGATGCACTGACCAACGCATTGGCACACAGACTGATGCACTGACCAACGCATTGGCGCACAGACTGATGCACTGACCAACGTATTGGCACACAGACTGATGCACTGACCAACGCATTGGCGCACAGACTGATGCACTGACCAACGTATTGGCACACTGACTGATGCACTGACCAGCGCATTGACACACAGACTGATGCACTGACCAAAGTATTGGCGCACTGACTGATGCACTGACCAACGCATTGGCGCTCTGTCTGATGCACTGACCAACGCAGTGGCACACTGACTGATGCACTGACCACCGCATTGATGCACTGAATGTCGCACTGGCCGTCGCATTGGCACACTGGCTGATGCACTGACCAAAGTATTGGCGCACTGACTGATGCACTGACCAACGCATTGGCGCACAGACTGATGCACTGACCAACGCATTGGTACACTGACTGATGCACTGACCAATGCATTGGCACACTGACTGATGCACTGACTGACGTATTGGCTCACTGACTGACACACTGATTGACACACTGATATACTGACTGATGCACTGACCAACGTATTGGCACACTGACTGATGCACTGACCAGCGCATTGACACACAGACTGATGCACTGACCAAAGTATTGGCGCACTGACTGATGCACTGACCAACGCATTGGCGCACTGTCTGATGCACTGACCAACGCAGTGGCACACTGACTGATGCACTGACCACCGCATTGATGCACTGAATGTCGCACTGGCCGTCGCATTGGCACACTGGCTGATGCACTGACCAACACACAGGCATACTGACTGATGCACTGACCAAAGTATTGGCGCACAGACTGATGCACTGACCAACGTATTGGCGCACAGACTGATGCACTGACCAATGTATTGGCGCACAGACTGATGCACTGACCAACGTATTGGCGCACAGACTCATGCACTGACCAACATATTGGCGCACAGACTGATGCACTGACCAATGCATTGGCACACTGACTGATGCACTGACCAACATATTGGCGCACAGATTGATGCACTGACCAACATATTGGCGCACAGACTGATGCACTGACCAATGCATTGGCTCACTGTCTGATGCACTGACCGACGTATTGGCGCACAGGCTGATGCACTGACCAACATATTGGCTCACTGTCTGATGCACTGACCAATGCATTGGCACACTGACTGATGCACTGACCAATGCATTGGCGCACTGACTGATGCACTGACCAATGCATTGGCACACTGACTGATGCACTGACCAACGTATTGGCACACAGACTGATGCACTGACCAAAGTATTGGCACACTGACTTATGCACTGACCAAAGTATTGGCTCACAGGCTGATGCACTGACCAATGCATTGGCGCACAGACTGATGCACTGACCAAAGTAATGGCGCACAGACTGATGCACTGACCAACGTATTGGCGCACAGACTGATGCACTGACCAATGTATTGGCGCACAGACTGATGCACTGATCAACGTATTGGCGCACAGACTGATGCACTGACCAACGTATTGGCGCACAGACTGATGCACTGACCAATGTATTGGCGCACAGACTGATGCACTGACCAACGTATTGGCGCACAGACTGATGCACTGACCAACATATTGGCGCAGAGACTGATGCACTGACCAACGTATTGGCGCACAGACTCATGCACTGACCAACATATTGGCGCACAGACTGATGCACTGACCAATGCATTGGCTCACTGTCTGATGCACTGACCGACGTATTGGCGCACAGGCTGATGCACTGACCAACATATTGGCTCACTGTCTGATGCACTGACCAATGCATTGGCACACTGACTGATGCACTGACCAATGCATTGGTGCACTGACTGATGCACTGACCAATGCATTGGCACACTGACTGATGCACTGACCAACGTATTGGCACACAGACTGATGCACTGACCAAAGTATTGGCACACTGACTGATGCACTGACCAAAGTATTGGCGCACAGGCTGATGCACTGACCAATGCATTGGCGCACAGACTGATGCACTGACCAAAGTAATGGCGCACTGACTGATGCACTGACCAACGCATTGGCACACAGACTGATGCACTGACCAACGCATTGGCGCACAGACTGATGCACTGACCAACGTATTGGCACACAGACTGATGCACTGACCAACGCATTGGCGCACAGACTGATGCACTGACCAACGTATTGGCACACTGACTGATGCACTGACCAGCGCATTGACACACAGACTGATGCACTGACCAAAGTATTGGCGCATTGACTGATGCACTGACCAACGCATTGGCGCACTGTCTGATGCACTGACCAACGCAGTGGCACACTGACTGATGCACTGACCAACGTATTGGCACACAGACTGATGCACTGACCAACGCATTGGCGCACAGACTGATGCACTGACCAACGTATTGGCACACTGACTGATGCACTGACCAAAGCATTGGCACACTGACTGATGCACTGAACAATGTATTGGCACACAGACTGATGCACTGACCAATGCATTGGCGCACAGACTGATGCACTGACCAACGTATTGGCGCACAGACTGATGCACTGACCAATGTATTGGCGCACAGACTGATGCACTGCCCAACGTATTGGCGCACAGACTCATGCACTGACCAACATATTGGCGCACAGACTGGTGCACTGACCAACGTATTGGCACACTGACTGATGCACTGACCAATGCATTGTCACACTGACTGATGCACTGACCAACGTATTGGTGCACAGACTGATGAAGTGATCAACGTATTGGCGCACAGACTGATGCACTGACCAATGCATTGGCGCACAGACTGATGCACTGACCAACGCATTGGTACACTGACTGATGCACTGACCAATGCATTGGCACACTGACTGATGCACTGACTGACGTATTGGCTCACTGACTGACACACTGATTGACACACTGATATACTGACTGATGCACTGACCAACGTATTGGCACACTGACTGATGCACTGACCAGCGCATTGACACACAGACTGATGCACTGACCAAAGTATTGGCGCACTGACTGATGCACTGACCAACGCATTGGCGCACTGTCTGATGCACTGACCAACGCAGTGGCACACTGACTGATGCACTGACCACCGCATTGATGCACTGAATGTCGCACTGGCCGTCGCATTGGCACACTGGCTGATGCACTGACCAACACACAGGCATACTGACTGATGCACTGACCAAAGTATTGGCGCACAGACTGATGCACTGACCAACGTATTGGCGCACAGACTGATGCACTGACCAATGTATTGGCGCACAGACTGATGCACTGACCAACGTATTGGCGCACAGACTCATGCACTGACCAACATATTGGCGCACAGACTGATGCACTGACCAATGCATTGGCACACTGACTGATGCACTGACCAACATATTGGCGCACAGATTGATGCACTGACCAACATATTGGCGCACAGACTGATGCACTGACCAATGCATTGGCTCACTGTCTGATGCACTGACCGACGTATTGGCGCACAGGCTGATGCACTGACCAACATATTGGCTCACTGTCTGACGCACTGACCAATGCATTGGCACACTGACTGATGCACTGACCAATGCATTGGCGCACTGACTGATGCACTGACCAATGCATTGGCACACTGACTGATGCACTGACCAACGTATTGGCACACAGACTGATGCACTGACCAAAGTATTGGCACACTGACTTATGCACTGACCAAAGTATTGGCGCACAGGCTGATGCACTGACCAATGCATTGGCGCACAGACTGATGCACTGACCAAAGTAATGGCGCACAGACTGATGCACTGACCAACGTATTGGCGCACAGACTGATGCACTGACCAATGTATTGGCGCACAGACTGATGCACTGACCAATGCATTGGCGCACAGACTGATGCACTGACCAACGTATTGGCGCACAGACTGATGCACTGACCAATGTATTGGCGCACAGACTGATGCACTGACCAACGTATTGGCGCACAGACTGATGCACTGACCAACATATTGGCGCAGAGACTGATGCACTGACCAACGTATTGGCGCACAGACTCATGCACTGACCAACATATTGGCGCACAGACTGATGCACTGACCAATGCATTGGCTCACTGTCTGATGCACTGACCGACGTATTGGCGCACAGGCTGATGCACTGACCAACATATTGGCTCACTGTCTGATGCACTGACCAATGCATTGGCACACTGACTGATGCACTGACCAATGCATTGGTGCACTGACTGATGCACTGACCAATGCATTGGCACACTGACTGATGCACTGACCAACGTATTGGCACACAGACTGATGCACTGACCAAAGTATTGGCACACTGACTGATGCACTGACCAAAGTATTGGCGCACAGACTGATGCACTGACCAAAGTAATGGCGCACTGACTGATGCACTGACCAACGCATTGGCACACAGACTGATGCACTGACCAACGCATTGGCGCACAGACTGATGCACTGACCAACGTATTGGCACACAGACTGATGCACTGACCAACGCATTGGCGCACAGACTGATGCACTGACCAACGTATTGGCACACTGACTGATGCACTGACCAACGCATTGGCACACTGACTGATGCACTGAACAATGTATTGGCACACAGACTGATGCACTGACCAACGCATTGGCGCACAGACTGATGCACTGACCAACGTATTGGCGCACAGACTGATGCACTGACCAATGTATTGGCGCACAGACTGATGCACTGCCCAACGTATTGGCGCACAGGCTGGTGCACTGACCAACGTATTGGCACACTGACTGATGCACTGACCAATGCATTGGCACACTGACTGATGCACTGCCCAACGTATTGGCGCACAGACTGGTGCACAGACCAACGTATTGGCACACTGACTGATGCACTGACCAATGCATTGGCACACTGACTGATGCACTGACCAACATATTGGCGCACAGACTGGTGCACTGACCAACGTATTGGCACACTGACTGATGCACTGACCAATGCATTGGCACACTGACTGATGCACTGACCAACGTATTGGCGCACAGACTGATGCACTGATCAACGTATTGGCGCACAGACTGATGCACTGACCAACATATTGGCGCACAGACTGATGCACTGACCAACGTATTGGCGCACAGATTGATGCACTGACCAACATATTGGCGCACAGACTGATGCACTGACCAATGCATTGGCCCACTGTCTGATGCACTGACCGACGTATTGGCGCACAGACTGATGCACTGACCAACATATTGGCTCACTGTCTGATGCACTGACCAATGCATTGGCACACTGACTGATGCACTGACCAATGCATTGGCGCACTGACTGATGCACTGACCAATGCATTGGCACACTGACTGATGCACTGACCAACGTATTGGCACACAGACTGATGCACTGAACAAAGTATTGGCACACTGACTGATGCACTGACCAAAGTATTGGCGCACAGGCTGATGCACTGACCAATGCATTGGCGCACAGACTGATGCACTGACCAAAGTAATGGCGCACAGACTGATGCACTGACCAACGTATTGGCACACAGACTGATGCACTGACCAACGTATTGGCACACAGACTGATGCACTGACCAAAGTATTGGCACACAGACTGATGCACTTACCAACGTATTGGCACACAGACTGATGCACTGACCAAAGTATTGGCACACAAACTGATGCACTGACCGACGTATTGGCTCACTGACTGACACACTGAGTGACACACTGGTATACTGACTGATGCACTGACCAACGTATTGGCACACTGACTGCTGCACTGGCCAACGTATTGGCACACAGACTGATGCTCTGACCAAAAATATTGGCACACTGACTGATGCACTGACCAATGCATTGGCGCACAGACTGATGCACTGACCAACGCATTGGTACACTGACTGATGCACTGACCAATGCATTGGCACACTGACTGATGCACTGACTGACGTATTGGCTCACTGACTGACACACTGATTGACACACTGATATACTGACTGATGCACTGACCAACGTATTGGCACACTGACTGATGCACTGACCAGCGCATTGACACACAGACTGATGCACTGACCAAAGTATTGGCGCACTGACTGATGCACTGACCAACGCATTGGCGCACTGTCTGATGCACTGACCAACGCAGTGGCACACTGACTGATGCACTGACCACCGCATTGATGCACTGAATGTCGCACTGGCCGTCGCATTGGCACACTGGCTGATGCACTGACCAACACACAGGCATACTGACTGAAGCACTGACCAAAGTATTGGCGCACAGACTGATGCACTGACCAACGTATTGGCGCACAGACTGATGCACTGACCAATGTATTGGCGCACAGACTGATGCACTGACCAACGTATTGGCGCACATACTCATGCACTGACCAACATATTGGCGCACAGACTGATGCACTGACCAATGCATTGGCACACTGACTGATGCACTGACCAACATATTGGCGCACAGATTGATGCACTGACCAACATATTGGCGCACAGACTGATGCACTGACCAATGCATTGGCTCACTGTCTGATGCACTGACCGACGTATTGGCGCACAGGCTGATGCACTGACCAACATATTGGCTCACTGTCTGATGCACTGACCAATGCATTGGCACACTGACTGATGCACTGACCAATGCATTGGCGCACTGACTGATGCACTGACCAATGCATTGGCACACTGACTGATGCACTGACCAACGTATTGGCACACAGACTGATGCACTGACCAAAGTATTGGCACACTGACTGATGCACTGACCAAAGTATTGGCGCACAGGCTGATGCACTGACCAATGCATTGGCGCACAGACTGATGCACTGACCAAAGTAATGGCGCACTGACTGATGCACTGACCAACGCATTGGCGCACAGGCTGATGCACTGACCAATGCATTGGCGCACAGACTGATGCACTGACCAAAGTAATGGCGCACAGACTGATGCACTGACCAACGTATTGGCGCACAGACTGATGCACTGACCAATGTATTGGCGCACAGACTGATGCACTGACCAACGTATTGGCGCACAGACTGATGCACTGACCAACATATTGGCGCACAGACTGATGCACTGACCAACGTATTGGCACACTGACTGATGCACTGACCAACGCATTGGCACACTGACTGATGCACTGAACAATGTATTGGCACACAGACTGATGCACTGACCAACGCATTGGCGCACAGACTGATGCACTGACCAACGTATTGGCGCACAGACTGATGCACTGACCAATGTATTGGCGCACAGACTGATGCACTGCCCAACGTATTGGCGCACAGACTCATGCACTGACCAACATATTGGCGCACAGACTGGTGCACTGACCAACGTATTGGCACACTGACTGATGCACTGACCAATGCATTGGCACACTGACTGATGCACTGACCAACGTATTGGCGCACAGACTGATGCACTGATCAACGTATTGGCGCACAGACTGATGCACTGACCAACATATTGGCGCACTGACTGATGCACTGACCAACGTATTGGCGCACAGACTGATGCACTGACCAATGTATTGGCGCACAGACTGATGCACTGACCAACGTATTGGCGCACAGACTGATGCACTGACCAATGTATTGGCGCACAGACTGATGCACTGCCCAACGTATTGGCGCACAGACTGATGCACTGACCAACATATTGGCGCAGAGACTGATGCACTTACCAACGTATTGGCGCACAGACTCATGCACTGACCAACGTATTGGCACACTGACTGATGCACTGACCAACGCATTGGCACACTGACTGATGCACTGAACAATGTATTGGCACACAGACTGATGCACTGACCAACGCATTGGCGCACAGACTGATGCACTGACCAATGTATTGGCGCACAGACTGATGCACTGCCCAACGTATTGGCGCACAGACTCATGCACTGACCAAAGTATTGGCACACTGACTGATGCACTGACCAAAGTATTGGCGCACAGGCTGATGCACTGACCAATGCATTGGCGCACAGACTGATGCACTGACCAAAGTAATGGCGCACAGACTGAAGCACTGACCAACGTATTGGCACACAGACTGATGCACTGACCAACGTATTGGCACACAGACTGATGCACTGACCAAAGTATTGGCACACAGACTGATGCACTTACCAACGTATTGGCACACAGACTGATGCACTGACCAAAGTATTGGCGCACAGACTCATGCACTGACCAATGGATTGGCGCACAGACTGATGCACTGACCAACGTATTGGCGCACAGACTGATGCACTGACCAACATATTGGCGCAGAGACTGATGCACTGACCAACGTATTGGCGCACAGACTCATGCACTGACCAACATATTGGCGCACAGACTGATGCACTGACCAATGCATTGGCTCACTGTCTGATGCACTGACCGACGTATTGGCGCACAGGCTGATGCACTGACCAACATATTGGCTCACTGTCTGATGCACTGACCAATGCATTGGCACACTGACTGATGCACTGACCAATGCATTGGTGCACTGACTGATGCACTGACCAATGCATTGGCACACTGACTGATGCACTGACCAATGTATTGGCACACAGACTGATGCACTGACCAAAGTATTGGCACACTGACTGATGCACTGACCAAAGTATTGGCGCACAGGCTGATGCACTGACCAATGCATTGGCGCACAGGCTGATGCACTGACCAATGTAATGGCGCACTGACTGATGCACTGACCAACGCATTGGCACACAGACTGATGCACTGACCAACGCATTGGCGCACAGACTGATGCACTGACCAACGTATTGGCACACAGACTGATGCACTGACCAACGCATTGGCGCACAGACTGATGCACTGACCAACGTATTGGCACACTGACTGATGCACTGACCAACGCATTGGCACACTGACTGATGCACTGAACAATGTATTGGCACACAGACTGATGCACTGACCAACGCATTGGCGCACAGATTGATGCACTGACCAACGTATTGGCGCACAGACTGATGCACTGACCAATGTATTGGCGCACAGACTGATGCACTGCCCAACGTATTGGCGCACAGACTGATGCAGTGACCAATGCATTGGCACACTGACTGATGCACTGACCAACGTATTGGCGCACAGACTGATGCACTGATCAACGTATTGGCGCACAGACTGATGCACTGACCAACGTATTGGCGCACAGACTGATGCACTGACCAACGTATTGGCGCACAGATTGATGCACTGACCAACATATTGGCGCACAGACTGATGCACCGACCAATGCATTGGCTCACTGTCTGATGCACTGACCGACGTATTGGCGCACAGACTGATGCACTGACCAATGCATTGGCGCACTGACTGATGCACTGACCAATGCATTGGCACGCTGACTGATGCACTGACCAACGTATTGGCACACAGACTGATGCACTGACCAAAGTATTGGCACACTGACTGATGCACTGACCAAAGTATTGGCGCACAGGCTGATGCACTGACCAATGCATTGGCGCACAGACTGATGCACTGACCAAAGTAATGGCGCACAGACTGATGCACTGACCAACGTATTGGCACACAGACTGATGCACTGACCAACGTATTGGCACACAGACTGATGCACTGACCAAAGTATTGGCACACAGAGTGATGCACTTACCAACGTATTGGCACACAGACTGATGCACTGACCAAAGTATTGGCACACAAACTGATGCACTGACCGACGTATTGGCTCACTGACTGACACACTGAGTGACACACTGGTATACTGACTGATGCACTGACCAACGTATTGGCACACTGACTGCTGCACTGGCCAACGTATTGGCACACAGACTGATGCTCTGACCAAAAATATTGGCACACTGACTGATGCACTGACCAATGCATTGGCGCACAGACTGATGCACTGACCAACGCATTGGTACACTGACTGATGCACTGACCAATGCATTGGCACACTGACTGATGCACTGACTGACGTATTGGCTCACTGACTGACACACTGATTGACACACTGATATACTGACTGATGCACTGACCAACGTATTGGCACACTGACTGATGCACTGACCAGCGCATTGACACACAGACTGATGCACTGACCAAAGTATAGGCGCACTGACTGATGCACTGACCAACGCATTGGCGCACTGTCTGATGCACTGACCAACGCAGTGGCACACTGACTGATGCACTGACCACCGCATTGATGCACTGAATGTCGCACTGGCCGTCGCATTGGCACACTGGCTGATGCACTGACCAACACACAGGCATACTGACTGATGCACTGACCAAAGTATTGGCGCACAGACTGATGCACTGACCAACGTATTGACGCACAGACTGATGCACTGACCAATGTATTGGCGCACAGACTGATGCACTGACCAACGTATTGGCGCACAGACTCATGCACTGACCAACATATTGGCGCACAGACTGATGCACTGACCAATGCATTGGCGCACAGGCTGATGCACTGACCAATGTATTGGCGCACAGACTGATGCACTGACCAACGTATTGGCGCACAGACTGATGCACTGACCAACGTATTGGCGCACAGACTGATGCACTGACCAATGTATTGGCGCACAGACTGATGCACTGACCAACGTATTGGCGCACAGACTGATGCACTGACCAACATATTGGCGCAGAGACTGATGCACTTACCAACGTATTGGCGCACAGACTCATGCACTGACCAACATATTGGCGCACAGACTGATGCACTGACCAATGCATTGGCTCACTGTCTGATGCACTGACCGACGTATTGGCGCACAGGCTGATGCACTGACCAACATATTGGCTCACTGTCTGATGCACTGACCAATGCATTGGCACACTGACTGATGCACTGACCAATGCATTGGTGCACTGACTGATGCACTGACCAATGCATTGGCACACTGACTGATGCACTGACCAACGTATTGGCACACAGACTGATGCACTGACCAAAGTATTGGCACACTGACTGATGCACTGACCAAAGTATTGGCGCACAGGCTGATGCACTGACCAATGCATTGGCGCACAGACTGATGCACTGACCAAAGTAATGGCGCACTGACTGATGCACTGACCAACGCATTGGCACACAGACTGATGCACTGACCAACGCATTGGCGCACAGACTGATGCACTGACCAACGTATTGGCACACAGACTGATGCACTGACCAACGCATTGGCACACTGACTGATGCACTGACCAACGCATTGGCACATTGACTGATGCACTGAACAATGTATTGGCGCACAGACTGATGCACTGACCAACGCATTGGCACACTGACTGATGCACTGACCAACGCATTGGCACACTGACTGATGCACTGAACAATGTATTGGCGCACAGACTGATGCACTGACCAACGCATTGGCACACTGACTGATGCACTGACCAACGCATTGGCACACTGACTGATGCACTGACCAACGTATTGGCGCACAGACTCATGCACTGACCAACATATTGGCGCACAGACTGATGCACTGACCAATGCATTGGCACACTGACTGATGCACTGACCAACATATTGGCGCACAGATTGATGCACTGACCAACATATTGGCGCACAGACTGATGCACTGACCAACGTATTGGCGCACAGACTCATGCACTGACCAACATATTGGCGCACAGACTGATGCACTGACCAATGCATTGGCACACTGACTGATGCACTGACCAACATATTGGCGCACAGATTGATGCACTGACCAACATATTGGCGCACAGACTGATGCACTGACCAATGCATTGGCTCACTGTCTGATGCACTGACCGACGTATTGGCGCACAGGCTGATGCACTGACCAACATATTGGCTCACTGTCTGATGCACTGACCAATGCATTGGCACACTGACTGATGCACTGACCAATGCATTGGCGCACTGACTGATGCACTGACCAATGCATTGGCACACTGACTGATGCACTGACCAACGTATTGGCACACAGACTGATGCACTGACCAAAGTATTGGCACACTGACTTATGCACTGACCAAAGTATTGGCGCACAGGCTGATGCACTGACCAATGCATTGGCGCACAGACTGATGCACTGACCAAAGTAATGGCGCACAGACTGATGCACTGACCAACGTATTGGCGCACAGACTGATGCACTGACCAATGTATTGGCGCACAGACTGATGCACTGACCAACGTATTGGCGCACAGACTGATGCACTGACCAACGTATTGGCGCACAGACTGATGCACTGACCAATGTATTGGCGCACAGACTGATGCACTGACCAACGTATTGGCGCACAGACTGATGCACTGACGAACATATTGGCGCAGAGACTGATGCACTGACCAACGTATTGGCGCACAGACTCATGCACTGACCAACATATTGGCGCACAGACTGATGCACTGACCAATGCATTGGCACACTGACTGATGCACTGACCAACATATTGGCGCACAGATTGATGCACTGACCAACATATTGGCGCACAGACTGATGCACTGACCAACGTATTGGCGCACAGACTCATGCACTGACCAACATATTGGCGCACAGACTGATGCACTGACCAATGCATTGGCACACTGACTGATGCACTGACCAACATATTGGCGCACAGATTGATGCACTGACCAACATATTGGCGCACAGACTGATGCACTGACCAATGCATTGGCTCACTGTCTGATGCACTGACCGACGTATTGGCGCACAGGCTGATGCACTGACCAACATATTGGCTCACTGTCTGATGCACTGACCAATGCATTGGCACACTGACTGATGCACTGACCAATGCATTGGCGCACTGACTGATGCACTGACCAATGCATTGGCACACTGACTGATGCACTGACCAACGTATTGGCACACAGACTGATGCACTGACCAAAGTATTGGCACACTGACTTATGCACTGACCAAAGTATTGGCGCACAGGCTGATGCACTGACCAATGCATTGGCGCACAGACTGATGCACTGACCAAAGTAATGGCGCACAGACTGATGCACTGACCAACGTATTGGCGCACAGACTGATGCACTGACCAATGTATTGGCGCACAGACTGATGCACTGACCAACGTATTGGCGCACAGACTGATGCACTGACCAACGTATTGGCGCACAGACTGATGCACTGACCAATGTATTGGCGCACAGACTGATGCACTGACCAACGTATTGGCGCACAGACTGATGCACTGACGAACATATTGGCGCAGAGACTGATGCACTGACCAACGTATTGGCGCACAGACTCATGCACTGACCAACATATTGGCGCACAGACTGATGCACTGACCAATGCATTGGCTGACTGTCTGATGCACTGACCGACGTATTGGCGCACAGGCTGATGCACTGACCAACATATTGGCTCACTGTCTAATGCACTGACCAATGCATTGGCACACTGACTGATGCACTGACCAATGCATTGGTGCACTGACTGATGCACTGACCAATGCATTGGCACACTGACTGATGCACTGACCAACGTATTGGCACACAGACTGATGCACTGACTGACGTATTGGCTCACTGACTGACACACTGATTGACACACTGATATACTGACTGATGCACTGACCAACGTATTGGCACACTGACTGATGCACTGACCAGCGCATTGACACACAGACTGATGCACTGACCAAAGTATTGGCGCACTGACTGATGCACTGACCAACGCATTGGCGCACTGTCTGATGCACTGACCAACGCAGTGGCACACTGACTGATGCACTGACCACCGCATTGATGCACTGAATGTCGCACTGGCCGTCGCATTGGCACACTGGCTGATGCACTGACCAACACACAGGCATACTGACTGATGCACTGACCAAAGTATTGGCGCACAGACTGATGCACTGACCAACGTATTGACGCACAGACTGATGCACTGACCAATGTATTGGCGCACAGACTGATGCACTGACCAACGTATTGGCGCACAGACTCATGCACTGACCAACATATTGGCGCACAGACTGATGCACTGACCAATGCATTGGCACACTGACCGATGCACTGACCAACATATTGGCGCACAGATTGATGCACTGACCAACATATTGGCGCACAGACTGATGCACTGACCAATGCATTGGCTCACTGTCTGATGCACTGACCGACGTATTGGCGCACAGGCTGATGCACTGACCAACATATTGGCTCACTGTCTGATGCACTGACCAATGCATTGGCACACTGACTGATGCACTGACCAATGCATTGGTGCACTGACTGATGCACTGACCAATGCATTGGCACACTGACTGATGCACTGACCAACGTATTGGCACACAGACTGATGCACTGACCAAAGTATTGGCACACTGACTGATGCACTGACCAAAGTATTGGCGCACAGGCTGATGCACTGACCAATGCATTGGCGCACAGACTGATGCACTGACCAAAGTAATGGCGCACTGACTGATGCACTGACCAACGCATTGGCACACAGACTGATGCACTGACCAACGCATTGGCGCACAGACTGATGCACTGACCAACGTATTGGCACACAGACTGATGCACTGACCAACGCATTGGCACACTGACTGATGCACTGACCAACGCATTGGCACACTGACTGATGCACTGAACAATGTATTGGCACACAGACTGATGCACTGACCAACGCATTGGCACACTGACTGATGCACTGACCAACGCATTGGCACACTGACTGATGCACTGAACAATGTATTGGCGCACAGACTGATACACTGACCAACGCATTGGCACACTGACTGATGCACTGACCAACGCATTGGCACACTGACTGATGCACTGACCAACGTATTGGCGCACAGACTCATGCACTGACCAACATATTGGCGCACAGACTGATGCACTGACCAATGCATTGGCACACTGACTGATGCACTGACCAACATATTGGCGCACAGATTGATGCACTGACCAACATATTGGCGCACAGACTGATGCACTGACAAATGCATTGGCTCACTGTCTGATGCACTGACCGACGTATTGGCGCACAGGCTGATGCACTGACCAACATATTGGCTCACTGTCTGATGCACTGACCAATGCATTGGCACACTGACTGATGCACTGACCAATGCATTGGCGCACTGACTGATGCACTGACCAATGCATTGGCACACTGACTGATGCACTGACCAACGTATTGGCACACAGACTGATGCACTGACCAAAGTATTGGCACACTGACTTATGCACTGACCAAAGTATTGGCGCACAGGCTGATGCACTGACCAATGCATTGGCGCACAGACTGATGCACTGACCAAAGTAATGGCGCACAGACTGATGCACTGACCAACGTATTGGCGCACAGACTGATGCACTGACCAATGTATTGGCGCACAGACTGATGCACTGACCAACGTATTGGCGCACAGACTGATGCACTGACCAACGTATTGGCGCACAGACTGATGCACTGACCAATGTATTGGCGCACAGACTGATGCACTGACCAACGTATTGGCGCACAGACTGATGCACTGACGAACATATTGGCGCAGAGACTGATGCACTGACCAACGTATTGGCGCACAGACTCATGCACTGACCAACATATTGGCGCACAGACTGATGCACTGACCAATGCATTGGCTGACTGTCTGATGCACTGACCGACGTATTGGCGCACAGGCTGATGCACTGACCAACATATTGGCTCACTGTCTGATGCACTGACCAATGCATTGGCACACTGACTGATGCACTGACCAATGCATTGGTGCACTGACTGATGCACTGACCAATGCATTGGCACACTGACTGATGCACTGACCAACGTATTGGCACACAGACTGATGCACTGACCAAAGTATTGGCACACTGACTGATGCACTGACCAAAGTATTGGCGCACAGGCTGATGCACTGACCAATGCATTGGCGCACAGACTGATGCACTGACCAAAGTAATGGCGCACTGACTGATGCACTGACCAACGCATTGGCACACAGACTGATGCACTGACCAACGCATTGGCGCACAGACTGCTGCACTGACCAACGTATTGGCACACAGACTGATGCACTGACCAACGCATTGGCGCACAGACTGATGCACTGACCAACGTATTGGCACACTGACTGATGCACTGACCAACGCATTGGCACACTGACTGATGCACTGAACAATGTATTGGCGCACAGTCTGATGCACTGACCAACGCATTGGCGCACAGACTGATGCACTGACCAACGTATTGGCGCACAGACTGATGCACTGACCAACGCATTGGCACACTGACTGATGCACTGACCAACGCATTGGCACACAGACTGATGCACTGACCAACGAATTGGCGCACAGTCTGATGCACTGACCAACGCATTGGCGCACAGACTGATGCACTGACCAACGTATTGGCACACAGACTGATGCACTGACCAACGCATTGGCACACTGACTGATGCACTGACCAAAGCATTGGCACACAAACTGATGCACTGACCAACGCATTGGCGCACAGACTGATGCACTGACCAACGTATTGGCGCACAGACTGATGCACTGACCAACGTATTGGCGCACAGACTGATGCACTGACCAACGTATTGGCGCACAGACTGATGCACTGACCAACATATTGGCGCTCAAACTGATGCACTGACCAACATATTGGCGCACAGACTGATGCCTGACCAACGTATTGGCACACAGACTCATGCACTGACCAACATATTGGCGCACAGACTGATGCACTGACCAATGCATTGGCACAATGACTGATGCACTGACCAACATATTGGCGCACAGACTGGTGCACTGACCAACGTATTGGCGCACAGACTGATGCACTGACCGATGTATTGGCGCACAGACTGATGCACTGACCAACGTATTGGCGCACAGACTGATGCACTGACCAACGTATTGGCGCACAGACTGATGCACTGACCAACGTATTGGCACACTGACTGATGCACTGACCAATGCATTGGCTCACTGTCTGATGCACTGACTGACGTATTGGCGCACAGACTGATGCACTGACCAACGTATTGGCGCACAGACTGATGCACTGACCAACGTATTGGCACACTGACTGATGCACTGACCAATGCATTGGCTCACTGTCTGATGCACTGTCCAACATATTGGCGCACAGACTGATGCACTGACCAACGTATTGGCGCACAGACTGATGCACTGACCAACGTATTGGCGCACAGACTGATGCACTGACCAACATATTGGCGCACAGACTGATGCACTGACCAATGCATTGGCACACTGACTGATGCCCTGACCAACATATTGGCGCACAGACTGATGCACTGACCAACTTATTGGCGCATGACTGATGCACTGACCAACGCATTGGCGCACTGACTGATGCACTGACCGACGCATTGGCGCACTGACTGACATTCTGACCGATGCTTGGCGCACTGAGTGATGTACTGACCGATGCTTAGCGCACTGACTGGCGCACTGACCGACGCATTGATGCATTGAGTGACACATTGGCGCACTGACTGATGGACTGGTGCACTGACATGTGCACTGACCGACGCATTGGCGCACTGACCAACGCATTGGCGCATTGATCAACGCATTGGCGCACTGACTGACGGACTGGTGCACTGACATATGCACTGACCGACGCATTGGCGCACTGACCAACGCATTGGCGCATTGATCGATGCATTGGCGCACTGACTGACGGACTGGTGCACTGACATATGCAGTGACCGACGCATTGGCGCACTTACTGACGCACTGACTGACTCATTGGCGCACAGACTGATGCACTGACTGACTCATTGGCGCACTGACTGATGCTCTGACTGACTCATTGGCACACTGACTGATGGACTGATCGGCACATTAGGACACTGAGGGTTGCACTGACCGAAGCATTGGTGCACTAACTGTTGCACTGACCAACGCATTGGCACACAGACTGGCGCATTGGCGCACAGACTGATGCACTGACCAACGCATTGACACTCTGACTGATGCCTGACTGACTCATAGGCGCACTGACTGACGCATTGACGCAGTGACTGACGCACTGACCGACAAAATTACCGACGCATTGGGCGACGCATTGGCGCACTGACTAACGCATTGACCAATGATGCACAGACTGATGCACTGACCAACGCATTGGCACTCTGACTGATGCACTGACCAACATATTCGCGCACAGACTGATGCACTGACCAACATATTCGCGCACAGACTGGTGCACTGACCAACGTATTGGCGCACAGACTGATGCACTGACCAACGTATTGCCGCACAGACTGATGCACTGACCAACATATTGGCGCACAGACTGATGCACTGACCAACGCATTGGCACACTGACTGATGCACTGACCAACATATTGGCGCACAGACTGATGCACTGACCAACGCATTGGCACACTGTCTGATGCACTGACCAACACATTGGCGCACTGACTGATAGGCTGACTGACTCTTTGGCGCACAGACTGATGCACTGACTGACTCATTGGCGCACTGACTGATGCACTGACCGACACATTGGCGCACTGACTGATGCCTGACTGACTCATAGGCGCACTGACTGACGCATTGATGCAGTGACTGAAGCACTGACCGACAAAATGACCGACGCATTGGGCAACGCATTGGCGCACTGACTGATGCACTGACCAACGTATTGGCGCACAGACTGATGCTCTGACCAAAAATATTGGCACACTGACTGATGCACTGACCAATGCATTGGCGCACAGACTGATGCACTGACCAACGCATTGGTACACTGACTGATGCACTGACAAATGCATTGGCACACTGACTGATGCACTGACTGACGTATTGGCTCACTGACTGACACACTGATTGACACACTGATATACTGACTGATGCACTGACCAACGTATTGGCACACTGACTGATGCACTGACCAGCGCATTGACACACAGACTGATGCACTGACCAAAGTATTGGCGCACTGACTGATGCACTGACCAACGCATTGGCGCACTGTCTGATGCACTGACCAACGCAGTGGCACACTGACTGATGCACTGACCACCGCATTGATGCACTGAATGTCGCATTGGCCGTCGCATTGGCACACTGGCTGATGCACTGACCAACACACAGGCATACTGACTGATGCACTGACCAAAGTATTGGCGCACAGACTGATGCACTGACCAACGTATTGGCGCACAGACTGATGCACTGACCAATGTATTGGCGCACAGACTGATGCACTGACCAACGTAATGGCGCACAGACTGATGCACTGACCAACGTATTGGCGCACAGACTGATGCACTGACCAATGTATTGGCGCACAGACTGATGCACTGACCAACGTATTGGCGCACAGACTGATGCACTGACCAACGTATTGGCGCACAGACTGATGCACTGACCAATGTATTGGCGCACAGACTGATGCACTGACCAACGTATTGGCGCACAGACTGATGCACTGACCAACATATTGGCGCAGAGACTGATGCACTGACCAACGTATTGGCGCACAGACTGATGCACTGACCAATGCATTGGCTCACTGTCTGATGCACTGACCAACGTATTGGCACACAGACTGATGCACTGACCAAAGTATTGGCACACTGACTGATGCACTGACCAAAGTATTGGCGCACAGGCTGATGCACTGACCAATGCATTGGCGCACAGACTGATGCACTGACCAAAGTAATGGCGCACTGACTGATGCACTGACCAACGCATTGGCACACAGACTGATGCACTGACCAACGCATTGGCGCACAGACTGATGCACTGACCAACGTATTGGCACACAGACTGATGCACTGACTAACGCATTGGCACACTGACTGATGCACTGACCAACGCATTGGCACACTGACTGATGCACTGAACAATGTATTGGCGCACAGACTGATGCACTGACCAACGCATTGGCACACTGACTGATGCACTGACCAACGCATTGGCACACTGACTGATGCACTGAACAATGTATTGGCGCACAGACTGATGCACTGACCAACGCATTGGCACACTGACTGATGCACTGACCAACGCATTGGCACACTGACTGATGCACTGACCAACGTATTGGCGCACAGACTCATGCACTGACCAACATATTGGCGCACAGACTGATGCACTGACCAATGCATTGGCACACTGACTGATGCACTGACCAACATATTGGCGCACAGATTGATGCACTGACCAACATATTGGCGCACAGACTGATGCACTGACCAATGCATTGGCTCACTGTCTGATGCACTGACCGACGTATTGGCGCACAGGCTGATGCACTGACCAACATATTGGCTCACTGTCTGATGCACTGACCAATGCATTGGCACACTGACTGATGCACTGACCAATGCATTGGCGCACTGACTGATGCACTGACCAATGCATTGGCACACTGACTGATGCACTGACCAACGTATTGGCACACAGACTGATGCACTGACCAAAGTATTGGCACACTGACTTATGCACTGACCAAAGTATTGGCGCACAGGCTGATGCACTGACCAATGCATTGGCGCACAGACTGATGCACTGACCAAAGTAATGGCGCACAGACTGATGCACTGACCAACGTATTGGCGCACAGACTGATGCACTGACCAATGTATTGGCGCACAGACTGATGCACTGACCAACGTATTGGCGCACAGACTGATGCACTGACCAACGTATTGGCGCACAGACTGATGCACTGACCAATGTATTGGCGCACAGACTGATGCACTGACCAATGTATTGGCGCACAGACTGATGCACTGACCAACATATTGGCGCAGAGACTGATGCACTGACCAACGTATTGGCGCACAGACTCATGCACTGACCAACATATTGGCGCACAGACTGATGCACTGACCAATGCATTGGCTCACTGTCTGATGCACTGACCGACGTATTGGCGCACAGGCTGATGCACTGACCAACATATTGGCTCACTGTCTGATGCACTGACCAATGCATTGGCACACTGACTGATGCACTGACCAATGCATTGGTGCACTGACTGATGCACTGACCAATGCATTGGCACACTGACTGATGCACTGACCAACGTATTGGCACACAGACTGATGCACTGACCAAAGTATTGGCACACTGACTGATGCACTGACCAAAGTATTGGCGCACAGGCTGATGCACTGACCAATGCATTGGCGCACAGACTGATGCACTGACCAACGCATTGGCGCACTGACTGATGCACTGACCAACGCATTGGCACACAGACTGATGCACTGACCAACGCATTGGCGCACAGACTGATGCACTGACCAACGTATTGGCACACAGACTGATGTACTGACCAACGCATTGGCGCACAGACTGATGCACTGACCAACGTATTGGCACACTGACTGATGCACTGACCAACGCATTGGCACACTGACTGATGCACTGACCAACGTATTGGCGCACAGACTGATGCACTGACCAATGTATTGGCGCACAGACTGATGCACTGACCAACGTATTGGCGCACAGACTGATGCACTGACCAACATATTGGCGCAGAGACTGATGCACTGACCAACGTATTGGCGCACAGACTGATGCACTGACCAATGCATTGGCTCACTGTCTGATGCACTGACCAACGTATTGGCACACAGACTGATGCACTGACCAAAGTATTGGCACACTGACTGATGCACTGACCAAAGTATTGGCGCACAGGCTGATGCACTGACCAATGCATTGGCGCACAGACTGATGCACTGACCAAAGTAATGGCGCACTGACTGATGCACTGACCAACGCATTGGCACACAGACTGATGCACTGACCAACGCATTGGCGCACAGACTGATGCACTGACCAACGTATTGGCACACAGACTGATGCACTGACTAACGCATTGGCACACTGACTGATGCACTGACCAACGCATTGGCACACTGACTGATGCACTGAACAATGTATTGGCGCACAGACTGATGCACTGACCAACGCATTGGCACACTGACTGATGCACTGACCAACGCATTGGCACACTGACTGATGCACTGAACAATGTATTGGCGCACAGACTGATGCACTGACCAACGCATTGGCACACTGACTGATGCACTGACCAACGCATTGGCACACTGACTGATGCACTGACCAACGTATTGGCGCACAGACTCATGCACTGACCAACATATTGGCGCACAGACTGATGCACTGACCAATGCATTGGCACACTGACTGATGCACTGACCAACATATTGGCGCACAGATTGATGCACTGACCAACATATTGGCGCACAGACTGATGCACTGACCAATGCATTGGCTCACTGTCTGATGCACTGACCGACGTATTGGTGCACAGGCTGATGCACTGACCAACATATTGGCTCACTGTCTGATGCACTGACCAATGCATTGGCACACTGACTGATGCACTGACCAATGCATTGGCGCACTGACTGATGCACTGACCAATGCATTGGCACACTGACTGATGCACTGACCAACGTATTGTCACACAGACTGATGCACTGACCAAAGTATTGGCACACTGACTTATGCACTGACCAAAGTATTGGCGCACAGGCTGATGCACTGACCAATGCATTGGCGCACAGACTGATGCACTGACCAAAGTAATGGCGCACAGACTGATGCACTGACCAACGTATTGGCGCACAGACTGATGCACTGACCAATGTATTGGCGCACAGACTGATGCACTGACCAACGTATTGGCGCACAGACTGATGCACTGACCAACGTATTGGCGCACAGACTGATGCACTGACCAATGTATTGGCGCACAGACTGATGCACTGACCAATGTATTGGCGCACAGACTGATGCACTGACCAACATATTGGCGCAGAGACTGATGCACTGACCAACGTATTGGCGCACAGACTCATGCACTGACCAACATATTGGCGCACAGACTGATGCACTGACCAATGCATTGGCTCACTGTCTGATGCACTGACCGACGTATTGGCGCACAGGCTGATGCACTGACCAACATATTGGCTCACTGTCTGATGCACTGACCAATGCATTGGCACACTGACTGATGCACTGACCAATGCATTGGCACACTGACTGATGCACAGAACAATGTATTGGCGCACAGACTGATGCACTGACCAACGCATTGGCGCACAGACTGATGCACTGACCAACGTATTGGCGCACAGACTGATGCACTGACCAACGCATTGGCACACTGACTGATGCACTGACCAACGCATTGGCACACAGACTGATGCACTGACCAACACATTGGCGCACAGTCTGATGCACTGACCAACGCATTGGCGCACAGACTGATGCACTGACCAACGTATTGGCACACAGACTGATGCACTGACCAACGCATTGGCACACTGACTGATGCACTGACCAACGCATTGGCACACAGACTGATGCACTGACCAACGCATTGGCGCACAGACTGATGCACTGACCAACGTATTGATGCACTGAATGTCGCACTGGCCGTCGCATTGGCACACTGGCTGATGCACTGACCAACACACAGGCATACTGACTGATGCACTGACCAAAGTATTGGCGCACAGACTGATGCACTGACCAACGTATTGGCGCACAGACTGATGCATTGACCAATGTATTGGCGCACAGACTGATGCACTGACCAACGTATTGGCGCACAGACTCATGCACTGACCAACATATTGGCGCACAGACTGATGCACTGACCAATGCATTGGCACACTGACTGATGCACTGACCAACATATTGGTGCACAGATTGATGCACTGACCAACATATTGGCGCACAGACTGATGCACTGACCAATGCATTGGCTCACTGTCTGATGCACTGACCGACGTATTGGCGCACAGGCTGATGCACTGACCAACATATTGGCTCACTGTCCGATGCACTGACCAATGGATTGGCGCACTGACCAATGCATTGGCGCACTGACTGATGCACTGACCAATGCATTGGCACACTGACTGATGCACTGACCAACGTATTGGCACACAGACTGATGCACTGACCAAAGTATTGGCACACTGACTTATGCACTGACCAAAGTATTGGCGCACAGGCTGATGCACTGACCAATGCATTGGCGCACAGACTGATGCACTGACCAAAGTAATGGCGCACAGACTGATGCACTGACCAACGTATTGGCGCACAGACTGATGCACTGACCAATGTATTGGCGCACAGACTGATGCACTGACCAACGTATTGGCGCACAGACTGATGCACTGACCAACGTATTGGCGCACAGACTGATGCACTGACCAATGTATTGGCGCACAGACTGATGCACTGACCAACGTATTGGCGCACAGACTGATGCACTGACCAACATATTGGCGCAGAGACTGATGCACTGACCAACGTATTGGCGCACAGACTCATGCACTGACCAACATATTGGCGCACAGACTGATGCACTGACCAATGCATTGGCTCACTGTCTGATGCACTGACCGACGTATTGGCGCACAGGCTGATGCACTGACCAACATATTGGCTCACTGTCTGATGCACTGACCAATGCATTGGCACACTGACTGATGCACTGACCAATGCATTGGTGCACTGACTGATGCACTGACCAATGCATTGGCACACTGACTGATGCACTGACCAACGTATTGGCACACAGACTGATGCACTGACCAAAGTATTGGCACACTGACTGATGCACTGACCAAAGTATTGGCGCACAGGCTGATGCACTGACCAATGCATTGGCGCACAGACTGATGCACTGACCAAAGTAATGGCGCACTGACTGATGCACTGACCAACGCATTGGCACACAGACTGATGCACTGACCAACGCATTGGCGCACAGACTGATGCACTAACCAACGTATTGGCACACAGACTGATGCACTGACCAACGCATTGGCGCACAGACTGATGCACTGACCAACGTATTGGCACACTGACTGATGCACTGACCAGCGCATTGACACACAGACTGATGCACTGACCAAAGTATTGGCGCACTGACTGATGCACTGACCAACGCATTGGCGCACTGTCTGATGCACTGACCAACGCAGTGGCACACTGACTGATGCACTGACCACCGCATTGATGCACTGAATGTCGCACTGGCCGTCGCATTGGCACACTGGCTGATGCACTGACCAACACACAGGCATACTGACTGATGCACTGACCAAAGTATTGGCGCACAGACCGATGCACTGACCAACGTATTGGCGCACAGACTGATGCACTGACCAATGTATTGGCGCACAGACTGATGCACTGACCAACGTATTGGCGCACAGACTCATGCACTGACCAACATATTGGCGCACAGACTGATGCACTGACCAATGCATTGGCACACTGACTGATGCACTGACCAACATATTGGCGCACAGATTGATGCACTGTCCAACATATTGGCGCACAGACTGATGCACTGACCAATGCATTGGCTCACTGTCTGATGCACTGACCGACGTATTGGCGCACAGGCTGATGCACTGACCAACATATTGGCTCACTGTCTGATGCACTGACCAATGCATTGGCACACTGACTGATGCACTGACCAATGCATTGGCGCACTGACTGATGCACTGACCAATGCATTGGCACACTGACTGATGCACTGACCAACGTATTGGCACACAGACTGATGCACTGACCAAAGTATTGGCACACTGACTTATGCACTGACCAAAGTATTGGCGCACAGGCTGATGCACTGACCAATGCATTGGCGCACAGACTGATGCACTGACCAAAGTAATGGCGCACAGACTGATGCACTGACCAACGTATTGGCGCACAGACTGATGCACTGACCAATGTATTGGCGCACAGACTGATGCACTGACCAACGTATTGGCGCACAGACTGATGCACTGACCAACGTATTGGCGCACAGACTGATGCACTGACCAACGTATTGGCGCACAGACTGATGCACTGACCAACGTATTGGCGCACAGACTGATGCACTGACCAACATATTGGCGCAGAGACTGATGCACTGACCAACGTATTGGCGCACAGACTCATGCACTGACCAACATATTGGGGCACAGACTGATGCACTGACCAATGCATTGGCTCACTGTCTGATGCACTGACCGACGTATTGGCGCACAGGCTGATGCACTGACCAACATATTGGCGCACTGTCTGATGCACTGACCAATGCATTGGCACACTGACTGATGCACTGACCAATGCATTGGCACACTGACTGATGCACAGAACAATGTATTGGCGCACAGACTGATGCACTGACCAACGCATTGGCGCACAGACTGATGCACTGACCAACGTATTGGCGCACAGACTGATGCACTGACCAACGCATTGGCACACTGACTGATGCACTGACCAACGCATTGGCACACAGACTGATGCACTGACCAACACATTGGCGCACAGTCTGATGCACTGACCAACGCATTGGCGCACAGACTGATGCACTGACCAACGTATTGGCACACAGACTGATGCACTGACCAACGCATTGGCACACTGACTGATGCACTGACCAACGCATTGGCACACAGACTGATGCACTGACCAACGCATTGGCGCACAGACTGATGCACTGACCAACGTATTGATGCACTGAATGTCGCACTGGCCGTCGCATTGGCACACTGGCTGATGCACTGACCAACACACAGGCATACTGACTGATGCACTGACCAAAGTATTGGCGCACAGACTGATGCACTGACCAACGTATTGGCGCACAGACTGATGCATTGACCAATGTATTGGCGCACAGACTGATGCACTGACCAACGTATTGGCGCACAGACTCATGCACTGACCAACATATTGGCGCACAGACTGATGCACTGACCAATGCATTGGCACACTGACTGATGCACTGACCAACATATTGGTGCACAGATTGATGCACTGACCAACATATTGGCGCACAGACTGATGCACTGACCAATGCATTGGCTCACTGTCTGATGCACTGACCGACGTATTGGCGCACAGGCTGATGCACTGACCAACATATTGGCTCACTGTCCGATGCACTGACCAATGGATTGGCGCACTGACCAATGCATTGGCGCACTGACTGATGCACTGACCAATGCATTGGCACACTGACTGATGCACTGACCAACGTATTGGCACACAGACTGATGCACTGACCAAAGTATTGGCACACTGACTTATGCACTGACCAAAGTATTGGCGCACAGGCTGATGCACTGACCAATGCATTGGCGCACAGACTGATGCACTGACCAAAGTAATGGCGCACAGACTGATGCACTGACCAACGTATTGGCGCACAGACTGATGCACTGACCAATGTATTGGCGCACAGACTGATGCACTGACCAACGTATTGGCGCACAGACTGATGCACTGACCAACGTATTGGCGCACAGACTGATGCACTGACCAATGTATTGGCGCACAGACTGATGCACTGACCAACGTATTGGCGCACAGACTGATGCACTGACCAACATATTGGCGCAGAGACTGATGCACTGACCAACGTATTGGCGCACAGACTCATGCACTGACCAACATATTGGGGCACAGACTGATGCACTGACCAATGCATTGGCTCACTGTCTGATGCACTGACCGACGTATTGGCGCACAGGCTGATGCACTGACCAACATATTGGCTCACTGTCTGATGCACTGACCAATGCATTGGCACACTGACTGATGCACTGACCAATGCATTGGTGAACTGACTGATGCACTGACCAATGCATTGGCACACTGACTGATGCACTGACCAACGTATTGGCACACAGACTGATGCACTGACCAAAGTATTGGCACACTGACTGATGCACTGACCAAAGTATTGGCGCACAGGCTGATGCACTGACCAATGCATTGGCGCACAGACTGATGCACTGACCAAAGTAATGGTGCACTGACTGATGCACTGACCAACGCATTGGCACACAGACTGATGCACTGACCAACGCATTGGCGCACAGACTGATGCACTGACCAACGTATTGGCACACAGACTGATGCACTGACCAACGCATTGGCGCACAGACTGATGCACTGACCAACGTATTGGCACACTGACTGATGCACTGACCAACGCATTGGCACACTGACTGATGCACTGAACAATGTATTGGCGCACAGACTGATGCACTGACCAACGCATTGGCGCACAGACTGATGCACTGACCAACGTATTGGCGCACAGACTGATGCACTGACCAACGCATTGGCACACTGACTGATGCACTGACCAACGCATTGGCACACAGACTGATGCACTGACCAACGCATTGGCGCACAGTCTGATGCACTGACCAACGCATTGGCGCACAGACTGATGCACTGACCAACGTATTGGCACACAGACTGATGCACTGACCAACGCATTGGCACACTGACTGATGCACTGACCAACGCATTGGCGCACAGTCTGATGCACTGACCAATGCATTGGCGCACAGACTGATGCACTGACCAACATATTAGCGCACAGACTGATGCCTGACCAACGTATTGGCACACAGACTCATGCACTGACCAACATATTGGCGCACAGACTGATGCACTGACCAATGCATTGGCACAATGACTGATGCACTGACCAACATATTGGCGCACAGACTGGTGCACTGACCAACGTATTGGCGCACAGACTGATGCACTGACCGACGTATTGGCGCACAGACTGATGCACTGACCAACGTATTGGCGCACAGACTGATGCACTGACCAACGTATTGGCGCACAGACTGATGCACTGACCAACGTATTGGCACACTGACTGATGCACTGACCAATGCATTGGCTCACTGTCTGATGCACTGTCCGACGTATTGGCACACAGACTGATGCACTGACCAACATATTGGCGCACAGACTGATGCACTGACCAACGTATTGGCGCACAGACTGATGCACTGACCAACGTATTGGCGCACAGACTGATGCACTGACCAACATATTGGCGCACAGACTGATGCACTGACCAATGCATTGGCACACTGACTGATGCCCTGACCAACATATTGGCGCACAGACTGATGCACTGACCAACTTATTGGCGCATGACTGATGCACTGACCAACGCATTGGCGCACTGACTGATGCACTGACCGACGCATTGGCGCACTGACTGACATTCTGACCGATGCTTGGCGCACTGAGTGATGTACTGACCGATGCTTAGCGCACTGACTGGCGCACTGACCGACGCATTGATGCATTGAGTGACACATTGGCGCACTGACTGATGGACTGGTGCACTGACATGTGCACTGACCGACCCATTGGCGCACTGACCAACGCATTGGCGCATTGATCAACGCATTGGCGCACTGACTGACGGACTGGTGCACTGACATATGCAGTGACCAACGCATTGGCGCACAGACTGATGCACTGACCAACGTATTGGCGCACAGACTGATGCACTGACCAACGTATTGGCGCACAGACTGATGCACTGACCAACGTATTGGCGCACAGACTGATGCACTGACCAACATATTGGCGCTCAAACTGATGCACTGACCAACATATTAGCGCACAGACTGATGCCTGACCAACGTATTGGCACACAGACTCATGCACTGACCAACATATTGGCGCACAGACTGATGCACTGACCAATGCATTGGCGCACAGACTGATGCACTGACCAACGTATTGGCGCACAGACTGATGCACTGACCAATGTATTGGCGCACAGACTGATGCACTGACCAACGTATTGGCGCACAGACTGATGCACTGACCAACATATTGGCGCAGAGACTGATGCACTGACCAACGTATTGGCGCACAGACTCATGCACTGACCAACATATTGGGGCACAGACTGATGCACTGACCAATGCATTGGCTCACTGTCTGATGCACTGACCGACGTATTGGCGCACAGGCTGATGCACTGACCAACATATTGGCTCACTGTCTGATGCACTGACCAATGCATTGGCACACTGACTGATGCACTGACCAATGCATTGGTGAACTGACTGATGCACTGACCAATGCATTGGCACACTGACTGATGCACTGACCAACGTATTGGCACACAGACTGATGCACTGACCAAAGTATTGGCACACTGACTGATGCACTGACCAAAGTATTGGCGCACAGGCTGATGCACTGACCAATGCATTGGCGCACAGACTGATGCACTGACCAAAGTAATGGTGCACTGACTGATGCACTGACCAACGCATTGGCACACAGACTGATGCACTGACCAACGCATTGGCGCACAGACTGATGCACTGACCAACGTATTGGCACTCAGACTGATGCACTGACCAACGCATTGGCGCACAGACTGATGCACTGACCAACGTATTGGCACACTGACTGATGCACTGACCAACGCATTGGCACACTGACTGATGCACTGAACAATGTATTGGCGCACAGACTGATGCACTGACCAACGCATTGGCGCACAGACTGATGCACTGACCAACGTATTGGCGCACAGACTGATGCACTGACCAACGCATTGGCACACTGACTGATGCACTGACCAACGCATTGGCACACAGACTGATGCACTGACCAACGCATTGGCGCACAGTCTGATGCACTGACCAACGCATTGGCGCACAGACTGATGCACTGACCAACGTATTGGCACACAGACTGATGCACTGACCAACGCATTGGCACACTGACTGATGCACTGACCAACGCATTGGCGCACAGTCTGATGCACTGACCAACGCATTGGCGCACAGACTGATGCACTGACCAACATATTAGCGCACAGACTGATGCCTGACCAACGTATTGGCACACAGACTCATGCACTGACCAACATATTGGCGCACAGACTGATGCACTGACCAATGCATTGGCACAATGACTGATGCACTGACCAACATATTGGCGCACAGACTGGTGCACTGACCAACGTATTGGCGCACAGACTGATGCACTGACCGACGTATTGGCGCACAGACTGATGCACTGACCAACGTATTGGCGCACAGACTGATGCACTGACCAACGTATTGGCGCACAGACTGATGCACTGACCAACGTATTGGCACACTGACTGATGCACTGACCAATGCATTGGCTCACTGTCTGATGCACTGACCGACGTATTGGCGCACAGACTGATGCACTGACCAACATATTGGCGCACAGACTGATGCACTGACCAACGTATTGGCGCACAGACTGATGCACTGACCAACGTATTGGCGCACAGACTGATGCACTGACCAACATATTGGCGCACAGACTGATGCACTGACCAATGCATTGGCACACTGACTGATGCCCTGACCAACATATTGGCGCACAGACTGATGCACTGACCAACTTATTGGCGCATGACTGATGCACTGACCAACGCATTGGCGCACTGACTGATGCACTGACCGACGCATTGGCGCACTGACTGACATTCTGACCGATGCTTGGCGCACTGAGTGATGTACTGACCGATGCTTAGCGCACTGACTGGCGCACTGACCGACGCATTGATGCATTGAGTGACACATTGGCGCACTGACTGATGGACTGGTGCACTGACATGTGCACTGACCGACGCATTGGCGCACTGACCAACGCATTGGCGCATTGATCAACGCATTGGCGCACTGACTGACGGACTGGTGCACTGACATATGCAGTGACCAACGTATTGGCACACAGACTGATGCACTGACCAACGTATTGGCGCACAGACTGCTGCACTGACCAACGTATTGGCGCACAGACTGATGCACTGACCAACGTATTGGCGCACAGACTGATGCACTGACCAACATATTGGCGCTCAAACTGATGCACTGACCAACATATTAGCGCACAGACTGATGCCTGACCAACGTATTGGCACACAGACTCATGCACTGACCAACATATTGGCGCACAGACTGATGCACTGACCAATGCATTGGCACAATGACTGATGCACTGACCAACGTATTGGCGCACAGACTGATGCACTGACCGACGTATTGGCGCACAGACTGATGCACTGACCAACGTATTGGCGCACAGACTGATGCACTGACCAACGTATTGGCGCACAGACTGATGCACTGACCAACGTATTGGCACACTGACTGATGCACTGACCAATGCATTGGCTCACTGTCTGATGAACTGACCGACGTATTGGCGCACAGACTGATGCACTGACCAACATATTGGCGCACAGACTGATGCACTGTCCAACATATTGGCGCACAGACTGATGCACTGACCAACGTATTGGCGCACAGACTGATGCACTGACCAACGTATTGGCGCACAGACTGATGCACTGACCAACATATTGGCGCACAGACTGATGCACTGACCAATGCATTGGCACACTGACTGATGCCCTGACCAACATATTGGCGCACAGACTGATGCACTGACCAACTTATTGGCGCATGACTGATGCACTGACCAACGCATTGGCGCACTGACTGATGCACTGACCGACGCATTGGCGCACTGACTGACATTCTGACCGATGCTTGGCGCACTGAGTGATGTACTGACCGATGCTTAGCGCAGTGACTGGCGCACTGACCGACGCATTGATGCATTGAATGACACATTGGCGCACTGACTGATGGACTGGTGCACTGACATGTGCACTGACCGACGCATTGGCGCACTGACCAACGCATTGGCGCATTGATCAACGCATTGGCGCACTGACTGACGGACTGGTGCACTGACATATGCACTGACCGACGCATTGGCGCACTGACCAACGCATTGGCGCATTGATCGATGCATTGGCGCACTGACTGACGGACTGGTGCACTGACATATGCAGTGACCGACGCATTGGCGCACTTACTGACGCACTGACCCACGCATTGTCACGCTGACTGGTGCACTGACCGACGCACTGACTGATGCATTTGTGCACTGACTGATGCATTGCTGCACTGGCCTATGCATTGGGGCACTGACTGGAGCACTGACTGGAATAATGGTACACTGCTTTATTAATGACCTTCCTTCCAACGTAAGGTCAGATGTGGGGATATTCGCTGATGACTGCACAATGTTCAGCACTATTCGCGACTCCTCAGACACTGAAGCAGTGCTTGTTGAAATGCAGCAAGACTAGGACAATATCCAAACTTTGACTGACAAATGACAAGTTACATATTCACAAATGACCATGTCCAACAAGAGAGAATCGCACCATTGTCCATTAACTTCCAATGGCATTACCATCGCTCAGTCCCCCTCTATCAACATCCTGGGACTTACCATTGATCAGAAACTGAACTGGATGAGCCACATGAATACTGTAACTATAAGAGTACACGGAGGCTGGGAATCTTGTGGTGAGTGTGTCATCTCCTGATTCCCAAAGCCTGTCCACCATCAGCCACAAGTCAAGAGTGTGATGAAATTATCCCCACTTTCCTGGATGAATGCAGGAGATGGATATTGCAATATCTTGTGAATCTTCCACTTGATGCACTCTATTTCTGTTAAAACCTTTTTTTCAGTGTTCTGTCCATTTTCTCCCCTGTGACATTCTGCCTGAAAATGCCCCACCTTTTCCACCAATGGCATTGTGCATTATTGTGTGACAATTTCCCCGGCCATTTCTTCACCAGCAACAGCTAGCCTGGGCTGTCACCATTCGTTGCTTTTCTTGCCAGTTACCTCCCCTTCTATTTTCCCTTTTTTTGTCCAATAAATTCAATTGTATCTGTTACTTACGGATTTGGGCAGACTGTATCTTCTCTGACTAATTGATTGTTTCCAGCTCCTGATCTCAGCTTGTCAACTTTTTTGAATCTCCTTCACCACAGTCACATCTGTTCATGGGCTGTTTAGCACAGGGCTAAATCGCTGGCTTTGAAAGCCAGCCAAGGCAGGCCAGCAGCACGGTTCGATTCCCGTAAGAGCCTCCCCGAACAGGCGCAGGAATGTGGCGACTAGGGGCTTTTCACAGTAACTTCATTTGAAGCCTACTTGTGACAATAAGCGATTTTCATTCATTTAGTTTCATTTTCATCTTGTGGGGACTGCAGGCTATCTGATAATGCACCATTCAACACTCCAACAACCATTGTGTCGTGAATTGCTCATCTTTCAGATGACCATGCTCACAGTCTTGTGATAACGGTTACAAATCATTAATAAATGTGCCAATGCTTTCCCTGTTCATCTGTGTACATCTATTGAACATTGAGTGCTGAGCAAAGGCATTCTTGGGCAGATTGCATCAACGACTTTGACATTTGTGGTTTTACCCCAGGGTCACTAAATTGTCACCCACACAGTTGCCCATTGCATACAAAAGACTAGCTTCACTGCGACATGTGAGGCTGTGTGAAACCAGACACATCTTCTCTTCCGCCTTGACTGTGCTTTAGCCTGATCAAGGTCAGTGACTGGCTCAAAGTTATAGGCAGAGATTTTTATAGTACTTGTCCCATATATTATTGTGTTACATGGGAACATAGGAACACAGGAATTTAAGTAGGCAATTCAGCCCTTCGAGCCTTCTGCGCCATTCAATCAGATCATGGCTGATCTCTTCCTGGTCTCAAATCCACCTCCCACCTGTTCCCCATATCCCTTTAACACATTTTAAAAAATCAGAAGCACATCTTTCTCTTTTTTGAAACCATTTTTAATGACTCCGATTCTACCGCACTCAGCAAGTTCCACAAATTCACTACCCTGTGCAAGAACTAGTTCCTCCACATTTCAGTTCTAATTCTGAGTGATATTGGGTTGGAGTTGTTTTCTATAGTTAGCATTAGACACTCTAACATTTACTTTAATGTATTTCTAGATTACAAGTTCCTGACCACTCTTATTTCTTTTCACTTTATCGTGTTTCCCAGAATCTCACATCGTGTGTGTGTGTGTGAGATTCCATTGACATTGGACTGAGTCTGATAGATTCCATTCTACGGCATCGCCCCCATTACATCACCTGTCACTGGGCCAAAATCCTGGAACTCCCTCCCTAACACCACAGTGGGAGTGCCTATGCAGCAGGGACTGCATCAGTTCAAGAAGGCAGCTCACCACAACCTTCTCACCTTGTCGCCAGCAACACCTACATACCATAAATGAACACAAAAACTAATTCATACTCATACCAGCACCCTGACCGGCAGATTCACACACCCACATGGTCACACAAGCTCAGGTGACTCTGGATATTTCTTTGCTGTGCCTTTGAGTTGAACTCATGTTTAGATTGGGGCATGCTTGCCAAATTCTCTGTTTAAAATCTTTGCTCGGAGTTGGGAAGATCAGTCCTGTCCTGATGCATTCTCACTCTCTCTTCCATTCCCATTTCAGATCTACCGACGATGTTGGCTGATCTTCAAAAAATCATCCAGCAAAGGTCCGCGCAGACTGGAGAAATATCCCGACGAGAAATCAGCCAATCTCAGAGCCAGCCCCAAGGTAAACGCCAGGGAGATGCCACAGACCCTCACACTGACCCTCACACAGACCCCCCACCCTGACCCCCCACCCTGACCCCCCACCCTGACCCCCCACCCTGACCCCCCACCCTGACCCCCCACCCTGACCCCCCACCCTGACCTCCCACCCTGACCTCCCACCCTGACCTCCCACCCTGACACTCCACCCTGACCTCCCACCCTGACCCTCACACTGACACACTGACCCCCCACCCTGACCCCCCACCCTGACCCCCCACACTGACCCCCCACCCTGACCTCCCACCCTGACCCTCACATTGACACACTGACCACCCACCCTGACCCCCCACCCTGACCCCCCACCCTGACACCCCACCCTGACACCCCACCCTGACCACCCACCCTGACCCTCCACCCGGACCCCCCAACCGGAACCCCCACCCTGACCCCCCACCCTGACCTCCCACCCTGACCCTCACATTGACACACTGACCACCCACCCTGACCCCCCACCCTGACCCCCCACCCTGACCCCCCACCCTGACCCCCCACCCTGACCCTCCACCCGGACCCCCCAACCGGACCCCCCACCCTGAACCCTCACCCTGACCCCCCACCCTGACCCCCCACCCTGACCTCCCACCCTGACCCTCACACTGACACATTGACCACCCACCCTAACCCCCCACCTTGACCCCCCACCCTGACCCCCCACCCTGACCCCCCACCCTGACCCCCCCACCCTGACCCCCCACCCTGACCCCCCACCCTGAACACCCAGGCTGACCCCCCACCCTGACCCCCCCACCCTGACCCCCCATCCTGACCGCCCACCCTGACCACCCAGGCTGACCCCCCACCCTGACTCCCCACCCTGACCCTCACACTGGCCCTCACACTGACATACTGACCATCCACCCTGACCCCCCACCCTGACCCTCCAGGTTGACCCCCCACACTGACCCCCCACCCTGAGCCCCCAGGCTGACATCCCACCCTGAACCCCCACCCTGACTCACTGACCCTCACACTGACTCACTGAACCTCACACTGACCCTCACACTGACTCACTGACCCTCAAACTGACCCTCACACTGACTCACTGACCCTCACACTGACCTTCACACTGACACTCACACTGACCCTCACACTGACTCACTGACCCTCACACTGACCCTCACACTGACTCACTGACCCTCAAACTGACCCACAAACTGACCCTCACACTGACCCTCACACTGACTCTCACACTGACTCTCACACTGACTCACTGACCCTCACACTGACTCACTGACCCTCACACTGACCCTCACACTGACCCTCACACTGACTCACTGACCCTCACACTGACCCTCACACTGACCCTCACACTGACCCTCACACTGATTCACTGACCCTCACACTGACCCTCACACTGACTCACTGACCTCACACTGACACACTGACCCTCACACTGACCCTCACACTGATTCATTGACCCTCACACTGACCCTCACACTGACTCACTGACCCTCACATTGACTCACTGACCCTCACATTGACCCTCACACTGACTCACTGACACTCACACTGGCTCACTGACGCTCACACTGACCCTCACACTGACTCACTGACCCTCACACTGACTCACTGACCCTCACACTGACCGTCACACTGACTCACTGACCCTCACACTGACCCTCACACTGACTCACTGACCCTCACACTGACCCTCACACTGACCCTCACACTGACTCACTGACCCTCACACTGACCCTCACACTGACTCACTGACCCTCACACTGACTCACTGACCCTCACACTGACCCTCACACTGACTCACTGACCTCACACTGACCCTCACACTGACTCACTGACCCTCACACTTACCCTCACACTGACATACTGACCACCCACCCTGACCCCACACCCTGACCCCCCAGGTTGACCCCCCACACTGACCCCCCACCCTGAGCCCCCAGGCTGACACCCCACCCTGACTCACTGACCCTCACACTGACTCACTGACCCTCACACTGACCCTCACACTGGCCCTCACACTGACCCTCACACTTACCCTCACACTGACATACTGACCACCCACCCTGACCCCACACCCTGACCCCCCAGGTTGACCCCCCACCCTGACCCCCCACCCTGAGCCCCCAGGCTGACACCCCACCCTGACCCCCCACCCTGACTCACTGAACCTCACACTGACTCACTGACCCTCAAACTGACCCTCACACTGACCCTCACACTGACCTTCACACTGACACTCACACTGACCCTCACACTGACTCACTGACCCTCACACTGACTCACTGACCCTCACACTGACCCTCAAACTGACCCTCACACTGACCCTCACACTGACTCACTGACCCTCACACTGACTCACTGACCCTCACACTGACCCTCACACTGAACCTCACACTGACTAACTGACCCTCACACTGACCCTCACACTGACTCACTAACCCTCACACTGACTCACTGACCCTCACACTGACTCACTGACCCTCACACTGACCCTCACACTGAACCTCACACTGACTCACTAACCCTCACACTGACTCACTGACCCTCACACTGACCCTCACACTGACTCACTCACCCTCACACTGACCCTCACACTGATTCATTGACCCTCACACTGACCCTCACACTGACTCACTGACCCCCACATTGACACACTGACCCTCACACTGACCCTCACACTGACTCACTGACCCTCACACTGGCTCACTGACGCTCACACTGACCCTCACACTGACTCACTGACCCTCACACTGACTCACTGACCCTCACACTGACCGTCACACTGACTCACTGACCCTCACACTGACCCACACACTGACTCACTGACCCTCACACTGACCCTCACACTGACCCTCACACTGACTCACTGACCCTCACACTGACCCTCACACTGACTCACTGACCCTCACACTGACTCACTGACCCTCACACTGACCCTCACACTAATTCACTGACCCTCACACTGACTCACTGAACCTCACACTGACCCGCACACTGACTCACTGACCCGCACACTGACTCACTGACCCTCACACTGACCCTCACACTGACTCACTGACACTGACTCACTGACCCTCACACTGACCCTCACACTGACTCACTGACCCTCACACTGACCCTCACACTGACCCTCACACTGACCCTCACACTGACTCACTGACCCTCACACTGAACCTCACACACACTCACTGACCCTCACACTGACTCGCTGACCCTCACATTGACCCTCACACTGACTCACTGACCCTTACACTGACTCACTGACCCTCACACTGACTCACTGACCCTCACACTGACCCTCACACTGACTCACTGACCCTCACACTGACTCACTGACCCTCACACTGACCCTCACACTGACCCACACACGGACTTACTGACACTGACTCACTGACCCTCACATTGACCCTCACACTGACTCACTGACCCTCACACTGACTCACTGATCCTCACACTGACCCTCACACTGACTCACTGACCCTCACACTGACTCACTGACCCTCACACTGACCCTCACACTGACCCTCACACTGACTCACTGACACTGACACACTGACCCTCACACTGACTCACTGACCCTCACACTGACCCTCACACTGACTCACTGACCCTCACACTGACACTGACCCTCACACTGACCCTCACACTGACTCACTGACACTGACCCTCACACTGACCCTCACACTGACTCACTGACCCTCACACTGACTCACTGACCCTCACACTGACCCTCACACTGACACTGACTCACTGACCCTCACACTGAACCTCACACTGACCCTCACACTGACTCACTGACCCTCACACTGACACTGACCCTCACACTGACTCACTGACACTGACCCTCACACTGACCCTCACACTGACTCACTGACCCTCACACTGACTCACTGACCCTCACACTGATCCTCACACTGACCCTCACACTGACCCTCACACTGATTCACTGACCCTCACACTGACCCTCACACTGACTCACTGACCCTCACACTGACACTGACCCTCACACTGACCCTCACACTGACTCACTGACACTGACCCTCACACTGACCCTCACACTGACTCACTGACCCTCACACTGACTCACTGACCCTCACACTGACCCTCACACTGACACTGACTCACTGACCCTCACACTGAACCTCACACTGACCCTCACACTGACTCACTGACCCTCACACTGACACTGACCCTCACACTGACTCACTGACACTGACCCTCACACTGACCCTCACACTGACTCACTGACCCTCACACTGACTCACTGACCCTCACACTGATCCTCACACTGACCCTCACACTGACCCTCACACTGATTCACTGACCCTCACACTGACCCTCACATTGACTCACTGACCCTCACACTGACCCTCACACTGACTCACTGACCCTCACACTGGCTCACTGACGCTCACACTGACCCTCACACTGACTCACTGACCCTCACACTGACTCACTGACCCTCAAACTGACCCTCACACTGATTCATTGACCCTCACACTGACCCTCACACTGACTCACTGACCCTCACATTGACTCACTGACCCTCACACTGACCCTCACACTGACTCACTGACCCTCACACTGGCTCACTGACGCTCACACTGACCCTCACACTGACTCACTGACCCTCACACTGACTCACTGACCCTCACACTGACCCTCACACTGACTCACTGACCCTCACACTGGCTCACTGACGCTCACACTGACCCTCACACTGACTCACTGACCCTCACACTGACCGTCACACTGACTCACTGACCCTCACACTCAATCTCACACTGACTCACTGACCCTCACACTGACCCTCACACTGACCCTCACACTGACTCACTGACCCTCACACTGACTCACTGACCCTCACACTGACCCTCACACGGACTTACTGACACTGACTCACTGACCCTCACACTGACCCTCTCACTGACCCTCACACTGACTCACTGACCCTCACACTGACTCACTGACCATCACACTGACCCTCACACTGACCCTCACACTGACCCTCACTCTGACTCACTGACACTGACACACTGACCCTCACACTGACTCACTGACCCTCACACTGACACTGACCCTCACACTGACCCTCACATTGACTCACTGACACTGACACTCACACTGACCCTCACACTGACTCACTGACCCTCACACTGACTCACTGACCCTCACACTGACCCTCACACTGACACTGACTCACTGACCCTCACACTGAACCTCACACTGACCCTCACACTGACTCACTGACCCTCACACTGACACTGACCCTCACACTGACTCACTGACACTGACCCTCACACTGACCCTCACACTGACTCACTGACCCTCACACTGACTCACTGACCCTCACACTGATCCTCACACTGACCCTCACACTGACCCTCACACTGATTCACTGACCCTCACACTGACCCTCACATTGACTCACTGACCCTCACACTGACCCTCACACTGACTCACTGACCCTCACACTGGCTCACTGACGCTCACACTGACCCTCACACTGACTCACTGACCCTCACACTGACTCACTGACCCTCAAACTGACCCTCACACTGATTCATTGACCCTCACACTGACCCTCACACTGACTCACTGACCCTCACATTGACTCACTGACCCTCACACTGACCCTCACACTGACTCACTGACCCTCACACTGGCTCACTGACGCTCACACTGACCCTCACACTGACTCACTGACCCTCACACTGACTCACTGACCCTCACACTGACCCTCACACTGACTCACTGACCCTCACACTGGCTCACTGACGCTCACACTGACCCTCACACTGACTCACTGACCCTCACACTGACCGTCACACTGACTCACTGACCCTCACACTCAATCTCACACTGACTCACTGACCCTCACACTGACCCTCACACTGACCCTCACACTGACTCACTGACCCTCACACTGACTCACTGACCCTCACACTGACCCTCACACGGACTTACTGACACTGACTCACTGACCCTCACACTGACCCTCTCACTGACCCTCACACTGACTCACTGACCCTCACACTGACTCACTGACCATCACACTGACCCTCACACTGACCCTCACACTGACCCTCACTCTGACTCACTGACACTGACACACTGACCCTCACACTGACTCACTGACCCTCACACTGACACTGACCCTCACACTGACCCTCACATTGACTCACTGACACTGACACTCACACTGACTCACTGACCCTCACACTGAACCTCACACACACTCACTGACCCTCACACTGACTCGCTGACCCTCACATTGACCCTCACACTGACTCACTGACCCTTACACTGACTCACTGACCCTCACACTGACTCACTGACCCTCACACTGACCCTCACACTGACTCACTGACCCTCACACTGACTCACTGACCCTCACACTGACCCTCACACTGACCCACACACGGACTTACTGACACTGACTCACTGACCCTCACATTGACCCTCACACTGACTCACTGACCCTCACACTGACTCACTGATCCTCACACTGACCCTCACACTGACTCACTGACCCTCACACTGACTCACTGACCCTCACACTGACCCTCACACTGACCCTCACACTGACTCACTGACACTGACACACTGACCCTCACACTGACTCACTGACCCTCACACTGACCCTCACACTGACTCACTGACCCTCACACTGACACTGACCCTCACACTGACCCTCACACTGACTCACTGACACTGACCCTCACACTGACCCTCACACTGACTCACTGACCCTCACACTGACTCACTGACCCTCACACTGACCCTCACACTGACACTGACTCACTGACCCTCACACTGAACCTCACACTGACCCTCACACTGACTCACTGACCCTCACACTGACACTGACCCTCACACTGACTCACTGACACTGACCCTCACACTGACCCTCACACTGACTCACTGACCCTCACACTGACTCACTGACCCTCACACTGATCCTCACACTGACCCTCACACTGACCCTCACACTGATTCACTGACCCTCACACTGACCCTCACATTGACTCACTGACCCTCACACTGACCCTCACACTGACTCACTGACCCTCACACTGGCTCACTGACGCTCACACTGACCCTCACACTGACTCACTGACCCTCACACTGACTCACTGACCCTCAAACTGACCCTCACACTGATTCATTGACCCTCACACTGACCCTCACACTGACTCACTGACCCTCACATTGACTCACTGACCCTCACACTGACCCTCACACTGACTCACTGACCCTCACACTGGCTCACTGACGCTCACACTGACCCTCACACTGACTCACTGACCCTCACACTGACTCACTGACCCTCACACTGACCCTCACACTGACTCACTGACCCTCACACTGGCTCACTGACGCTCACACTGACCCTCACACTGACTCACTGACCCTCACACTGACCGTCACACTGACTCACTGACCCTCACACTCAATCTCACACTGACTCACTGACCCTCACACTGACCCTCACACTGACCCTCACACTGACTCACTGACCCTCACACTGACTCACTGACCCTCACACTGACCCTCACACGGACTTACTGACACTGACTCACTGACCCTCACACTGACCCTCTCACTGACCCTCACACTGACTCACTGACCCTCACACTGACTCACTGACCATCACACTGACCCTCACACTGACCCTCACACTGACCCTCACTCTGACTCACTGACACTGACACACTGACCCTCACACTGACTCACTGACCCTCACACTGACACTGACCCTCACACTGACCCTCACATTGACTCACTGACACTGACACTCACACTGACCCTCGCACTGACTCACTGACCCTCACACTGACTCACTGAGACTGACTCACTGACCGTCACACTGACTCACTGACCCTCGCACTGACCCTCACACTGACCCTCACACTAACTCACTGACACTGACTCACTGACCCTCACACTGATTCACTGACCCTCACACTGACTCACTGACCCTCACACTGACCCTCAAACTGACCCTCACACTGACTCACTGACACTGACACACTGACCCTCACACTGACTCACTGACCCTCACACTGACACTGACCCTCACACTGACCCTCACACTGACTCACTGACACTGACACTCACACTGACCCTCACACTGACTCACTGACCCTCACACTGACTCACTGAGACTGACTCACTGACCGCCACACTGACTCACTGACCCTCGCACTGACCCTCACACTGACCCTCACACTAACTCACTGACCCTCACACTGACTCACTGACCCTCACACTGACCCTCACACTGACTCACTGTCCCTCACACTGACTCACTGAGACTGACTCACTGACCCTCGCACTGACCCTCACACTGACCCTCACACTAACTCACTGACACTGACTCACTGACCCTCACACTGATTCACTGACCCTCACACTGACTCACTGACACTGACTCACTGACCCTCACACTGATTCACTGACCCTCACACTGACTCAATGACCCTCACACTGACCCTCACACTGACCCTCACACTGACTCACTGACACTGACACACTGACCCTCACACTGACTCACTGACCCTCACACTGACACTGACCCTCACACTGACACTGACCCTCACACTGACCCTCACACTGACTCACTGACCCTCACACTGACTCACTGAGACTGACTCACTGACCGTCACACTGACTCACTGACCCTCACACTGACCCTCACACTAACTCACTGACCCTCACACTGACTCACTGACCCTCACACTGACCCTCAAACTGACTCACTGACCCTCACACTGACCCTCACACTGACTCACTGACCCTCACACTGACTCACTGAGACTGACTCACTGACCCTCGCACTGACCCTCACACTGACCCTCACACTGACTCACTGACCCTCACACTGACCCTCACACTAACTCACTGACCCTCACACTGACCCTCACACTGACCCACACACTGACTCACTGACCCTCACACTGACCCTCACACTGACCCTCACACTGACCCTCACACTGACCCACACACTGACTCACTGACTCTCACACTGACCCTCACACTGACTCACTGACCCTGACTCACTGACCCTCACACTGACTCACTAGCACTGACTCACTGACCCTCACACTGACACTGACCCTCACACTGACTCACTGACCCTCACACTGACACTCACACTGACCCTCACAGTGACTCACTGACCCTCACAATGACCCTCACACTGACTCACTGACCCTCACAGTGACTCACTGACCCTCACACTGACTCACTGACCCTGACTCACTGACCCTCACACTGACCCTCACACTGACTCACTGACACTGACTCACTGACCCTCACACAGACCCTCGCACTGACCATCACATTGACTCACTGGCCCTCACACTGACTCACTGACCCTCACACTGACCCTAACACTGACTCACTGACCCTCACAGTGACTCACTGACAATGACTCACTGACCCTCACACTGACCCTCACACTGACCCTAACACTGACTCACTGACTCTCACAGTGACTCACTGACACTGACTCACTGACCCTCACACTGACTCACTGTCCCTCACACTGACTCACTGAGACTGACTCACTGACCCTCGCACTGACCCTCACACTGACCCTCACACTAACTCACTGACACTGACTCACTGACCCTCACACTGACTCACTGACCCTCACACTGACCCTCACACTGACTCACTGTCCCTCACACTGACTCACTGAGACTGACTCACTGACCCTCGCACTGACCCTCACACTGACCCTCACACTAACTCACTGACACTGACTCACTGACCCTCACACTGATTCACTGACCCTCACACTGACTCACTGACACTGACTCACTGACCCTCACACTGATTCACTGACCCTCACACTGACTCAATGACCCTCACACTGACCCTCACACTGACCCTCACACTGACTCACTGACACTGACACACTGACCCTCACACTGACTCACTGACCCTCACACTGACACTGACCCTCACACTGACACTGACCCTCACACTGACCCTCACACTGACTCACTGACCCTCACACTGACTCACTGAGACTGACTCACTGACCGTCACACTGACTCACTGACCCTCACACTGACCCTCACACTAACTCACTGACCCTCACACTGACTCACTGACCCTCACACTGACCCTCAAACTGACTCACTGACCCTCACACTGACCCTCACACTGACTCACTGACCCTCACACTGACTCACTGAGACTGACTCACTGACCCTCGCACTGACCCTCACACTGACCCTCACACTGACTCACTGACCCTCACACTGACCCTCACACTGACTCACTGACCCTCACACTGACCCTCACACTGACCCACACACTGACTCACTGACCCTCACACTGACCCTCACACTGACCCTCACACTGACCCTCACACTGACCCACACACTGACTCACTGACTCTCACACTGACCCTCACACTGACTCACTGACCCTGACTCACTGACCCTCACACTGACTCACTAGCACTGACTCACTGACCCTCACACTGACACTGACCCTCACACTGACTCACTGACCCTCACACTGACACTCACACTGACCCTCACAGTGACTCACTGACCCTCACAATGACCCTCACACTGACTCACTGACCCTCACAGTGACTCACTGACCCTCACACTGACTCACTGACCCTGACTCACTGACCCTCACACTGACCCTCACACTGACTCACTGACACTGACTCACTGACCCTCACACAGACCCTCGCACTGACCATCACATTGACTCACTGGCCCTCACACTGACTCACTGACCCTCACACTGACCCTAACACTGACTCACTGACCCTCACAGTGACTCACTGACACTGACTCACTGACCCTCACACTGACCCTCACACTGACCCTAACACTGACTCACTGACTCTCACAGTGACTCACTGACACTGACTCACTGACCCTCACACTGACCCTCACACTGACCCACACACTGACTCACTGACCCTCACACTGACCCTCACACTGACCCTCACACTGACCCTCACACTGACTCACTAACCCTCACACTGACTCACTGACACTCACACTGACCCTCACACTGACTCACTGAACCTCACACTGACCCTCACACTGACTAACTGACCCTCACATTGACTCACTGACCCTCACACTGACTCACTGACCCTCACACTGGCTCACTGACGCTCACACTGACCCTCACACTGACTCACTGACCCTCACACTGACTCACTGACTCTCACACTGACTCACTGACCCTCATACTGACTCACTGACCATCACACTGACCGTCACACTGACTCACTGACCCTCACACTGACCCTCACACTGACTCACTGACCCTCACACTGACCCTCACACTGACCCTCACACAGACTCACTGACCCTCACACTGACCCTCACACTGACTCACTGACCCTCACACTGACCCTCACACTGACTCACTGACCCTCACACTGACTCACTGACCCTCACACTGACCCTCACACTGATTCACTGACCCTCACACTGACTCACTGACCATCACACTGACCCGCACACTGACTCACTGACCCTCACACTGACTCACTGACCCTCACACTGACCCTCACACTGACTCACTGACACTGACTCACTGACCCTCACACTGACCCTCACACTGACCCTCACACTGACTCACTGATCCTCACACTGACCCTCACACTGACTCACTGACCCTCACACTGACTCACTGACCCTCAAACTGACTCACTGACCCTCACACTGACCCTCACACTGACCCTCACACTGACCCTCACACTGACTCACTGACCCTCACACTGACCCTCACACTGACTCACTGACCCTCACACTGACACTCACACACACTCACTGACCCTCACACTGACTCGCTGACCCTCACATTGACCCTCACACTGACTCACTGACCCTCACACTGACTCAATGACCCTCACACTGACCCTCACACTGACTCACTGACCCTCACACTGACTCACTGACCCTGACACACTGACCCTCACACTGACTCACTGACCCTCACACTGACTCACTGACCCTCACACTGACCCTCACACTGACTCACTGACCCTCACACTGACTCACTGACCCTCACACTGACCCTCACACTGACTCTCACACTGACTCACTGACCCTCACACTGACCCTCACACTGACTCACTGACCCACACACTGACCCTTACACTGACTCACTGACCCTCACATTGACTCACTGACCCTCACACTGACCCTCACACTGACTCACTGACCCTCACACTGACTCACTGACCCTCACACTGACCCTCACATTGACCCTCACACTGACTCACTGACCCTTACACTGACTCACTGACCTTCACACTGACACACTGACCCTCACATTGACCATCACACTGACCCTCACACTGACTCACTGACCCTCACACTTACTCACTGACCCTCACACTGACCCTCACACTGACCCTCACACTGACTCACTGACCCTCACACTGACTCACTGACCCTCACACTGACCCTCACACGGACTTACTGACACTGACTCACTGACCCTCACACTGACCCTCTCACTGACCCTCACACTGACTCACTGACCCTCACACTGACTCACTGACCATCACACTGACCCTCACACTGACCCTCACACTGACCCTCACTCTGACTCACTGACACTGACACACTGACCCTCACACTGACTCACTGACCCTCACACTGACACTGACCCTCACACTGACCCTCACATTGACTCACTGACACTGACACTCACACTGACCCTCACACTGACTCACTGACCCTCACACTGACACTGACCCTCACACTGACCCTCACATTGACTCACTGACACTGACACTCACACTGACCCTCACACTGACTCACTGACCCTCACACTGACTCACTGAGACTGACTCACTGACCGTCACACTGACTCACTGACCCTCGCACTGACCCTCACACTGACCCTCACACTGACTCACTGACACTGACTCACTGACCCTCACACTGATTCACTGACCCTCACACTGACTCACTGACCCTCACACTGACCCTCAAACTGACCCTCACACTGACTCACTGACACTGACACACTGACCCTCACACTGACTCACTGACCCTCACACTGACACTGACCCTCACACTGACCCTCACACTGACTCACTGACACTGACACTCACACTGACCCTCACACTGACTCACTGACCCTCACACTGACTCACTGAGACTGACTTACTGACCGCCACACTGACTCACTGACCCTCGCACTGACCCTCACACTAACTCACTGACCCTCACACTGACTCACTGACCCTCACACTGACCCTCACACTGACTCACTGACCCTCACACTGACTCACTGAGACTGACTCACTGACCCTCGCACTGACCCTCACACTGACCCTCACACTAACTCACTGACACTGACTCACTGACCCTCACACTGATTCACTGACCCTCACACTGACTCACTGACACTGACTCACTGACCCTCACACTGATTCACTGACCCTCACACTGACTCACTGACCCTCATACTGACCCTCACACTGACTCACTGACACTGACACACTGACCCTCACACTGACTCACTGACCCTCACACTGACACTGACCCTCACACTGACACTGACCCTCACACTGACCCTCACACTGACTCACTGACACTGACACTCACACTGACCCTCACACTGACTCACTGACCCTCACACTGACTCACTGAGACTGACTCACTGACCGTCACACTGACTCACTGACCCTCACACTGACCCTCACACTGACCCTCACACTAACTCACTGACCCTCACACTGACTCACTGACCCTCACACTGACCCTTACACTGACTCACTGACCCTCACACTGACCCTCACACTGACTCACTGACCCTCACACTGACTCACTGACACTGACTCACTGACCCTCACACAGACTCACTGACCCTCACACTGACTCACTGAGACTGACTCATTGACCCTCGCACTGACCCTCACACTGACCCTCACACTAACTCACTGACACTGACTCACTGACCCTCACACTGGCTCACTGACCCTCACACTGACCCTCACACTGACTCACTGACCCTCACACTGACTCACTGACCCTCACACTGACTCACTGACACTGACTCACTGACCCTCACACAGACTCACTGACCCTCACACTGACTCACTGACCCTCACACTGACCCTCACACTGATTCACTGATCCTCACACTGACCCTCACACTGACTCACTGACCCTCACATTGACTCACTGACCCTCACACTGACCCTCACACTGACTCACTAACCCTCACACTGGCTCACTGACGCTCACACTGACCCTCACACTGACTCACTGACCCTCACTCTGACTCACTGACCCTCACACTGACTCACTGACCATCACACTGACCGTCACACTGACTAACTGACCCTCACACTGACTCACTGACCCTCACACTGACCCTCACACTGACTCACTGACCCTCACACTGACCCTTACACTGACTCACTGACCCTCACACTGACTCACTGACCCTCACACTGACTCACTGACCCTCACACTGACCCTCACACTGACTTACTGACCCTCACACTGACCCTCACACTGACCCTCACAGTGTCTCACTGACCCTCTCACTGACCCTCACACTTACTCACTGACCCTCACACTGACTCACTGACCTCACACTGACCCTCACACTGATTCACTGACCCTCACACTGACACACTGACCCTCACACTGACCCGCACACTGACACACTGACACTGACTCACTGACCCTCACACTGACTCACTGACCCTCACACTGACCCTCACACTGACCCTCACACTGACTCACTGACACTCACACTGACTCACTGACCCTCACACTGACACTCACACTGACCCTCACACTGACTCACTGACAATCACACTGACTCACTGAACCTCACACTGACTAACTGACCCTCACACTGACCCTCACACTGACTCACTGACCCTCACACTGACTCACTGACCCTCACACTGACACTCACACTGACCCTCACACTGACTCACTGACACTCACACTGACTCACTGACCCTCACACTGACACTCACACTGACCCTCGCACTGACTCACTGACAATCACACTGACTCACTGACCCTCACACTGACTAACTGACCCTCACACTGACCCTCACACTGACACTCACACTGACTCACTGACCCTCACACTGACCCTCACACTGACTCACTGACCCTCACACTGACCCTCACACACACTCACTGACCCTCTCACTGACTCGCTGACCCTCACACTGACTCAATGACACACACACTGACCCTCACACTGACTCACTGACCCTCACACTGACTCACTGACCCTCACACTGCCCCTCACACTGACTCACTGACCCTCACACTGACCCTCACACTGACTCACTGACCCTCACACTGACTCACTGACCCTCACACTGACCCTCACACTGACTCGCTGACCCTCACACTGACTCTCACATTGACTCACTGACCCTCACACTGACCCTCACACTGACCCTCAAACTGACTCACTGACCCTCACACTGACTCACTGACCTTCACACTGACACACTGACCCTCACACTGACTCACTGACCCTCACATTGACCATCACACTGACCCTCACACTGACTCACTGACCCTCACACTCACTCACTGACCCTCACACTGACCCTCACTGACCTTCACACTGACTCACTGACCCTCACACGGACTCACTGACCCTCACACCGACCCTCACACTGACCCTCACACGGACTTACTGACACTGACTCACTGACCCTCACACTGACCCTCACACTGACCCTCACACTGACTCACTGACCCTCACACTGACTCACTGATCCTCACACTGACCCTCACACTGACTCACTGACCCTCACACTGACTCACTGACCCTCATGCTGACCCTCACACTGACCCTCACACTGACTCACTGACACACTGACCCTCACACTGACTCACTGATCCTCACACTGACCCTCACACTGACTCACTGACCCTCACACTGACTCACTGACCCTCACACTGACCCTCACACTGACTCACTGACCCTCACACTGACACTGACTCTCACACTGACACTGACCCTCACACTGACCCTCACACTGACTCACTGACCCTCACACTGACTCACTGAGACTGACTCACTGACCGTCACACTGACTCACTGACCCTGGCACTGACCCTCACACTGACTCACTGACCCTCACACTGACTCACTGACCCTTACACTGACTCACTGACAGTGACTCACTGACCCTCACACTGACTCACTGCCCCTCACACTGGCCCTCACACTGACATACTGACCACCCACCCTGACCCCCCACACTGACCCCTCAGGTTGACCCCCCACACTGACCCCCCACCCTGAGCCCCCAGGCTGACACCCCACCCTGACTCCCCACCCTGACTCACTGACCCTCACACTGACTCACTGAACCTCACACTGACCCTCACACTGACTCACTGACCCTCAAACTGACCCTCACACTGACCCTCACACTGACTCACTGACCCACACACTGACCTTCACACTGACACTCACACTGACCCTCACACTGACTCACTGACCCTCACACTGACTCACTGACCCTCACACTGACCCTCACACTGACCCTCACACTGACTCACTAACCCTCACACTGACTCACTGACCCTCACACTGACCCCCACACTGACCCTCACACTGATTCACTGACCCTCACACTGACCCTCACACTGACTCACTGACCCTCACATTTACTCACTGACCCTCACACTGACCCTCACACTGACTCACTGACCCTCACACTGGCTCACTGACGCTCACACTGACCCTCACACTGACTCACTGACCCTCACACTGACTCACTGACCCTCACACTGACCATCACACTGACTCACTGACCCTCACACTGACCCACACACTGACTCACTGAACCTCACACTGACCCTCACACTGACCCTCACACTGACTCACTGACCCTCACACTGACACTCACACTGACTCACTGACCCTCACACTGACTCACTGACCCTCACACTGACCCTCACACTGACTCACTGACCCTCACACTGACTCACTGCCCCTCACACTGACTCACTGACCCTCACACTGACCCTCACACTGACCCTCACACTGACTCACTGACCCTCACACTGACCCTCACACTGACTCACTGACCCTCACACTGACCCTCACACTGACTCACTGACCCTCACACTGACACTGACTCTCACACTGACACTGACCCTCACACTGACCCTCACACTGACTCACTGACCCTCACACTGACTCACTGAGACTGACTCACTGACCGTCACACTGACTCACTGACCCTGGCACTGACCCTCACACTGACTCACTGACCCTCACACTGACTCACTGACCCTCACACTGACCCTCACACTGACTCACTGACAGTGACTCACTGACCCTCACACTGACTCACCGCCCCTCACACTGGCCCTCACACTGACATACTGACCACCCACTCTGACCCCCCACCCTGACCCCTCAGGTTGACCCCCCACACTGACCCCCCACCCTGAGCCCCCAGGCTGACACCCCACCCTGACCCCCCACCCTGACTCACTGACCCTCACACTGACTCACTGAACCTCACACTGACCCTCACACTGACTCACTGACCCTCAAACTGACCCTCACACTGACCCTCACACTGACTCACTGACCCACACACTGACCTTCACACTGACACTCACACTGACCCTCACACTGACTCACTGACCCTCACACTGACTCACTGACCCTCACACTGACCCTCACACTGACCCTCACACTGACTCACTAACCCTCACACTGACTCACTGACCCTCACACTGACCCTCACACTGACCCTCACACTGATTCACTGACCCTCACACTGACCCTCACACAGACTCACTGACCCTCACATTGACACACTGACCCTCACACTGACCCTCACACTGACTCACTGACCCTCACACTGGCTCACTGACGCTCACACTGACCCTCACACTGACTCACTGACCCTCACACTGACTCACTGACCCTCACACTGACTCACTGAGACTGACTCACTGACCGTCACACTGACTCACTTACCCTGGCACTGACCCTCACACTGACTCTCACACTGACCCTCACACTGACCCTCACACTGACTCACTAACCCTCACACTGACTCACTGACCCTCAAACTGACCCTCACACTGACCCTCACACTGACTCACTGACCCACACACTGACCTTCACACTGACACTCACACTGACCCTCACACTGACTCACTGACCCTCACACTGACTCACTGACCCTCACACTGACCCTCACACTGACCCTCACACTGACTCACTAACCCTCACACTGACTCACTGACCCTCACACTGACCCTCACACTGACCCTCACTGATTCACTGACCCTCACACTGACCCTCACACTGACTCACTGACCCTCACATTGACACACTGACCCTCACACTGACCCTCACACTGACTCACTGACCCTCACACTGGCTCACTGACGCTCACACTGACCCTCACACTGACTCACTGACCCTCACACTGACTCACTGACCCTCTCACTGACCGTCACACTGACTCACTGACCCGCACACTGACCCACACACTGACTCACTGACCCTCACACTGACCCTCACACTGACCCTCACACTGACTCACTGACCCTCACACTGACACTCACACTGACTCACTGACCCTCACACTGTCTCACTGACCCTCACACTGACCCTCACACTGACTCACTGACCCTCACACTGACTCACTGCCCCTCACACTGACCCTCACACTGACCCTCACACTGACTCACTGACCCTCACACTGACCCTCACACTGACTCAATGACCCTCACACTGACCCTCACACACACTCACTGACCCTCACACTGACTCGCTGACCCTCACATTGACCCTCACACTGACTCACTGACCCTTACACTGACTCACTGACCCTCACACTGACCCTCACACACACTCACTGACCCTCACACTGACTCGCTGACCCTCACATTGACCCTCACACTGACTCACTGACCCTTACACTGACTCAAAACCCTCACAGTGACTCACTGACCCTCACACTGACCCTCACACTGACTCACTGACCCTCACACTGACTCACTGACCCTCACACTGACCCTCACACTGACCCTCACACGGACTTACTGACACTGACTCACTGACCCTCACATTGACCCTCACACTGACTCACTGACCCTCACACTGACTCACTGATACTCACACTGACCCTCACACTGACTCACTGACCCTCACACTGACTCACTGACCCTCACACTGACCCTCAACACTGACTCACTGACACTGACACACTGACCCTCACACTGACTCACTGACCCTCACACTGACCCTCACACTGACTCACTGATCCTCACACTGACCCTCACACTGACCCTCACACTGACTCACTGACCCTCACACTGACCCTCACACTGACTCACTGACCCTCACACTGACCCTCACACACACTCACTGACCCTCACACTGACTCGCTGACACTCACATTGACCCTCACACTGACTCACTGACCCTTACACTGACTCACTGACCCTCACAGTGACTCACTGACCCTCACACTGACCCTCACACTGACTCACTGACCCTCACACTGACTCACTGACCCTCACACTGACCCTCACACTGACCCTCACACGGACTGACTGACACTGACTCACTGGCCCTCACATTGACCCTCACACTGACTCACAGACCCTCACACTGACTCACTGATCCTCACACTGACCCTCACACTGACTCACTGACCCTCACACTGACTCACTGACCCTCACACTGACCCTCACACTGACCCTCAACACTGACTCACTGACACTGACACACTGACCCTCACACTGACTCACTGACCCTCACACTGACCCTCACACTGACTCACTGACCCTCACACAGACACTGACCCTCACACTGACTCACTGACACTGACCCTCACACTGACCCTCACACTGACTCACTGACCCTCACACTGACTCGCTGACCCTCACACTGACCCTCACACTGACTCACTGACCCTCACACTGACCCTCACACTGACTCTGACCCTCACACTGACTCACTGACCCTCACACTGACTCACTGACCCTCACACTGACCCTCACACTGACCCTCACACGGACCCTCACACTGACTCACTAAACCTCACACTGACTCACTGACCCTCACACTGACCCTCACACTGACCCTCACACTGATTGACTGACCCTCACACTGACCCTCACACTGACTCACTGACCTCACACTGACACACTGACCTCACACTGACCCTCACACTGATTCATTGACCCTCACACTGACCCTCACACTGACTCACTGACCCTCACATTGACTCACTGACCCTCACATTGACCCTCACACTGACTCACTGACCCTCACACTGACTCACTGACCCTCACACTGACCGTCACACTGACTCACTGACCCTCACACTGACCCTCACACTGACCCTCACACTGACCCTCACACTGACTCACTGACCCTCACACTGACCCTCACACTGACTCACTGACCCTCACACTGACCCTCACACTGACTCACTGACCCTCACACTGACCCTCACACTGACTCACTGACCCTCACACTTACCCTCACACTGACATACTGACCCCCTACCCTGACCCCCCACCCTGAGCCCCCAGGCTGACACCCCACCCTGACCCCCCACCCTAACCCCCCACCCTGAGCCCCCAGGCAGACTCACAGACCCTCACATTGAACCTCACACTGATTCACTGACCCTCACACTGACTCACTGACCCTCACACTGACCCTCACACTGACTCACTGACCCTCACATTGACCCTCACACTGATTCACTGACCCTCACACTGACTCACTGACCCTCACACTGACCCGCACACTGACTCACTGACCCGCACACTGACTCACTGACCCTCACACTGACTCACTGACACTGACTCACTGACCCTCACACTGACCCTCACACTGACCCTCACACTGACCCTCACACTGACTCACTGACCCTCACACTGACCCTCACACTGACTCACTGCCCCTCACACTGACTCACTGACCCTCACACTGACTCACTGACCCTCACACAGACCCTCTCACTGACCCTCACACTGACTCACTGACCCTCACACTGACCCTCACACTGACTCACTGACCCTCACACTGACCCTCACACACACTCACTGACCCTAACACTGACTCGCTGACCCTCTCATTGACCCTCACACTGACTCACTGACCCTTACACTGACTCACTGACCCTCACATTGACCCTCACACTGATTCACTGACCCTCACACTGACTCACTGACCCTCACACTGACCCTCACACTGACTCACTGACCCTCACACTGACTCACTGACCCTCACACTGACCCTCACATGGACTTACTGACACTGACTCACTGACCCTCACATTGACCCTCACACTGACTCACTGACCCTCACACTGACTCACTGATCCTCACACTGACCCTCACACTGACCCTCACACTGACTCACTAACCCTCACACTGACTCACTGACCCTCACACTGACCCTCACACTGACCCTCACACTGACTCACTGACCCTCACACTGACTCACTGACCCTCACACTGACCCTCACACTGACTCACTGACACTGACTCACTGACCCTCACACTGACTCACTGCCCCTCACACTGGCCCTCACACTGACATACTGACCACCCACCCTGACCCCCCACACTGACCCCTCAGGTTGACCCCCCACACTGACCCCCCACCCTGAGTCCCCAGGCTGACACCCCACCCTGACCCCCCACCCTGACTCACTGACCCTCACACTGACTCACTGAACCTCACAATGACCCTCACACTGACTCACTGACCCTCAAACTGACCCTCACACTGACCCTCACACTGACTCACTGACCCACACACTGACCTTCACACTGACACTCACACTGACCCTCACACTGACTCACTGACCCTCACACTGACTCACTGACCCTCACACTGACCCTCACACTGACCCTCACACTGACTCACTAACCCTCACACTGACTCACTGACCCTCACACTGACCCTCACACTGACCCTCACACTGATTCACTGACCCTCACACTGACCCTCACACTGACTCACTGACCCTCACATTGACACACTGACCCTCACACTGACCCTCACACTGACTCACTGACCCTCACACTGGCTCACTGACGCTCACACTGACCCTCACACTGACTCACTGACCCTCACACTGACTCACTGACCCTCACACTGACCGTCACACTGACTCACTGACCCGCACACTGACCCACACACTGACTCACTGACCCTCACACTGACCCTCACACTGACCCTCACACTGACTCACTGACCCTCACACTGACACTCACACTGACTCACTGACCCTCACACTGTCTCACTGACCCTCACACTGACCCTCACACTGACTCACTGACCCTCACACTGACTCACTGCCCCTCACACTGACTCACTGACCCTCACACTGACCCTCACACTGACCCTCACACTGACTCACTGACCCTCACACTGACCCTCACACTGACTCACTGACCCTCACACTGACCCTCACACACACTCACTGACCCTCACACTGACTCGCTGACCCTCACATTGACCCTCACACTGACTCACTGACCCTTACACTGACTCAAGACCCTCACAGTGACTCACTGACCCTCACACTGACCCTCACACTGACTCACTGACCCTCACACTGACTCACTGACCCTCACACTGACCCTCACACTGACCCTCACACGGACTTACTGACACTGACTCACTGACCCTCACATTGACCCTCACACTGACTCACTGACCCTCACACTGACTCACTGATCCTCACACTGACCCTCACACTGACTCACTGACCCTCACACTGACTCACTGACCCTCACACTGACCCTCAACACTGACTCACTGACACTGACACACTGACCCTCACACTGACTCACTGACCCTCACACTGACCCTCACACTGACTCACTGATCCTCACACTGACCCTCACACTGACCCTCACACTGACTCACTGACCCTCACACTGACCCTCACACTGACTCACTGACCCTCACACTGACCCTCACACACACTCACTGACCCTCACACTGACTCGCTGACACTCACATTGACCCTCACACTGACTCACTGACCCTTACACTGACTCACTGACCCTCACAGTGACTCACTGACCCTCACACTGACCCTCACACTGACTCACTGACCCTCACACTGACTCACTGACCCTCACACTGACCCTCACACTGACCCTCACACGGACTTACTGACACTGACTCACTGACCCTCACATTGACCCTCACACTGACTCACAGACCCTCACACTGACTCACTGATCCTCACACTGACCCTCACACTGACTCACTGACCCTCACACTGACTCACTGACCCTCACACTGACCCTCACACTGACCCTCACACTGACTCACTAACCCTCACACTGACTCACTGACCCTCACACTGACCCTCACACTGACCCTCACACTGATTCACTGACCCTCACACTGACCCTCACACTGACTCACTGACCCTCACATTGACACACTGACCCTCACACTGACCCTCACACTGACTCACTGACCCTCACACTGACTCACTGACCCTCACACTGACCCTCACATGGACTTACTGACACTGACTCACTGACCCTCACATTGACCCTCACACTGACTCACTGACCCTCACACTGACTCACTGATCCTCACACTGACCCTCACACTGACTCACTGACCCTCACACTGACTCACTGACCCTCACACTGACCCTCACACTGACTCACTGACACTGACTCACTGACCCTCACACTGACTCACTGCCCCTCACACTGGCCCTCACACTGACATACTGACCACCCACCCTGACCCCCCACACTGACCCCTCAGGTTGACCCCCCACACTGACCCCCCACCCTGAGTCCCCAGGCTGACACCCCACCCTGACCCCCCACCCTGACTCACTGACCCTCACACTGACTCACTGAACCTCACACTGACCCTCACACTGACTCACTGACCCTCACACTGACTCACTGACCCTCACACTGACTCACTGAACCTCACAATGACCCTCACACTGACTCACTGACCCTCAAACTGACCCTCACACTGACCCTCACACTGACTCACTGACCCACACACTGACCTTCACACTGACACTCACACTGACCCTCACACTGACTCACTGACCCTCACACTGACTCACTGACCCTCACACTGACCCTCACACTGACCCTCACACTGACTCACTAACCCTCACACTGACTCACTGACCCTCACACTGACCCTCACACTGACCCTCACACTGATTCACTGACCCTCACACTGACCCTCACACTGACTCACTGACCCTCACATTGACACACTGACCCTCACACTGACCCTTACACTGACTCACTGACCCTCACACTGGCTCACTGACGCTCACACTGACCCTCACACTGACTCACTGACCCTCACACTGACTCACTGACCCTCACACTGACCGTCACACTGACTCACTGACCCGCACACTGACCCACACACTGACTCACTGACCCTCACACTGACCCTCACACTGACCCTCACACTGACTCACTGACCCTCACACTGACACTCACACTGACTCACTGACCCTCACACTGTCTCACTGACCCTCACACTGACCCTCACACTGACTCACTGACCCTCACACTGACTCACTGCCCCTCACACTGACTCACTGACCCTCACACTGACCCTCACACTGACCCTCACACTGACTCACTGACCCTCACACTGACCCTCACACTGACTCACTGACCCTCACACTGACCCTCACACACACTCACTGACCCTCACACTGACTCGCTGACCCTCACATTGACCCTCACACTGACTCACTGACCCTTACACTGACTCAAGACCCTCACAGTGACTCACTGACCCTCACACTGACCCTCACACTGACTCACTGACCCTCACACTGACTCACTGACCCTCACACTGACCCTCACACTGACCCTCACACGGACTTACTGACACTGACTCACTGACCCTCCCATTGACCCTCACACTGACTCACTGACCCTCACACTGACCCTCAACACTGACTCACTGACACTGACACACTGACCCTCACACTGACTCACTGACCCTCACACTGACCCTCACACTGACTCACTGATCCTCACACTGACCCTCACACTGACCCTCACACTGACTCACTGACCCTCACACTGACCCTCACACTGACTCACTGACCCTCACACTGACCCTCACACACACTCACTGACCCTCACACTGACTCGCTGACACTCACATTGACCCTCACACTGACTCACTGACCCTTACACTGACTCACTGACCCTCACAGTGACTCACTGACCCTCACACTGACCCTCACACTGACTCACTGACCCTCACACTGACTCACTGACCCTCACACTGACCCTCACACTGACCCTCACACGGACTTACTGACACTGACTCACTGACCCTCACATTGACCCTCACACTGACTCACAGACCCTCACACTGACTCACTGATCCTCACACTGACCCTCACACTGACTCACTGACCCTCACACTGACTCACTGACCCTCACACTGACCCTCACACTGACCCTCAACACTGACTCACTGACACTGACACACTGACCCTCACACTGACTCACTGACCCTCACACTGACCCTCACACTGACTCACTGACCCTCACACAGACACTGACCCTCACACTGACTCACTGACACTGACCCTCACACTGACCCTCACACTGACTCACTGACCCTCACACTGACTCGCTGACCCTCACACTGACCCTCACACTGACTCACTGACCCTCACACTGACCCTCACACTGACTCTGACCCTCACACTGACTCACTGACCCTCACACTGACTCACTGACCCTCACACTGACCCTCACACTGACCCTCACACGGACCCTCACACTGACTCACTAAACCTCACACTGACTCACTGACCCTCACACTGACCCTCACACTGACCCTCACACTGATTCACTGACCCTCACACTGACCCTCACACTGACTCACTGACCTCACACTGACACACTGACCTCACACTGACCCTCACACTGATTCATTGACCCTCACACTGACCCTCACACTGACTCACTGACCCTCACATTGACTCACTGACCCTCACATTGACCCTCACACTGACTCACTGACACTCACACTGGCTCACTGACGCTCACACTGACCCTCACACTGACCCTCACATTGACTCACTGACCTTCACACTGACCCTCACACGGACTCACTGACCCTCACACTGACTCACTGACCCTCACACTGACCGTCACACTGACTCACTGACCCTCACACTGACCCTCACACTGACCCTCACACTGACCCTCACACTGACTCACTGACCCTCACACTGACCCTCACACTGACTCACTGACCCTCACACTGACCCTCACACTGACTCACTGACCCTCACACTGACCCTCACACTGACTCACTGACCCTCACACTTACCCTCACACTGACATACTGACCCCCTACCCTGACCCCCCACCCTGAGCCCCCAGGCTGACACCCCACCCTGACCCCCCACCCTAACCCCCCACCCTGAGCCCCCAGGCAGACTCACTGACCCTCACATTGAACCTCACACTGATTCACTGACCCTCACACTGACTCACTGACCCTCACACTGACCCTCACACTGACTCACTGACCCTCACACTGTCTCACTGACCCTCACACTGACCCTCACACTGACTCACTGACCCTCACACTGACTCACTGCCCCTCACACTGACTCACTGACCCTCACACTGACCCTCACACTGACCCTCACACTGACTCACTGACCCTCACACTGACCCTCACACTGACTCACTGACCCTCACACTGACCCTCACACACACTCACTGACCCTCACACTGACTCGCTGACCCTCACATTGACCCTCACACTGACTCACTGACCCTTACACTGACTCAAGACCCTCACAGTGACTCACTGACCCTCACACTGACCCTCACACTGACTCACTGACCCTCACACTGACTCACTGACCCTCACACTGACCCTCACACTGACCCTCACACGGACTTACTGACACTGACTCACTGACCCTCCCATTGACCCTCACACTGACTCACTGACCCTCACACTGACCCTCAACACTGACTCACTGACACTGACACACTGACCCTCACACTGACTCACTGACCCTCACACTGACCCTCACACTGACTCACTGATCCTCACACTGACCCTCACACTGACCCTCACACTGACTCACTGACCCTCACACTGACCCTCACACTGACTCACTGACCCTCACACTGACCCTCACACACACTCACTGACCCTCACACTGACTCGCTGACACTCACATTGACCCTCACACTGACTCACTGACCCTTACACTGACTCACTGACCCTCACAGTGACTCACTGACCCTCACACTGACCCTCACACTGACTCACTGACCCTCACACTGACTCACTGACCCTCACACTGACCCTCACACTGACCCTCACACGGACTTACTGACACTGACTCACTGACCCTCACATTGACCCTCACACTGACTCACAGACCCTCACACTGACTCACTGATCCTCACACTGACCCTCACACTGACTCACTGACCCTCACACTGACTCACTGACCCTCACACTGACCCTCACACTGACCCTCAACACTGACTCACTGACACTGACACACTGACCCTCACACTGACTCACTGACCCTCACACTGACCCTCACACTGACTCACTGACCCTCACACAGACACTGACCCTCACACTGACTCACTGACACTGACCCTCACACTGACCCTCACACTGACTCACTGACCCTCACACTGACTCGCTGACCCTCACACTGACCCTCACACTGACTCACTGACCCTCACACTGACCCTCACACTGACTCTGACCCTCACACTGACTCACTGACCCTCACACTGACTCACTGACCCTCGCACTGACCCTCACACTGACCCTCACACGGACCCTCACACTGACTCACTAAACCTCACACTGACTCACTGACCCTCACACTGACCCTCACACTGACCCTCACACTGATTCACTGACCCTCACACTGACCCTCACACTGACTCACTGACCTCACACTGACACACTGACCTCAAACTGACCCTCACACTGATTCATTGACCCTCACACTGACCCTCACACTGACTCACTGACCCTCACATTGACTCACTGACCCTCACATTGACCCTCACACTGACTCACTGACACTCACACTGGCTCACTGACGCTCACACTGACCCTCACACTGACCCTCACATTGACTCACTGACCTTCACACTGACCCTCACACGGACTCACTGACCCTCACACTGACTCACTGACCCTCACACTGACCGTCACACTGACTCACTGACCCTCACACTGACTCACTGACCCTCACACTGACTCACTGACCCTCACACTGACCCTCACACTGACCCTCAACACTGACTCACTGACACTGACACACTGACCCTCACACTGACTCACTGACCCTCACACTGACCCTCACACTGACTCACTGACCCTCACACAGACACTGACCCTCACACTGACTCACTGACACTGACCCTCACACTGACCCTCACACTGACTCACTGACCCTCACACTGACTCGCTGACCCTCACACTGACCCTCACACTGACTCACTGACCCTCACACTGACCCTCACACTGACTCTGACCCTCACACTGACTCACTGACCCTCACACTGACTCACTGACCCTCGCACTGACCCTCACACTGACCCTCACACGGACCCTCACACTGACTCACTAAACCTCACACTGACTCACTGACCCTCACACTGACCCTCACACTGACCCTCACACTGATTCACTGACCCTCACACTGACCCTCACACTGACTCACTGACCTCACACTGACACACTGACCTCAAACTGACCCTCACACTGATTCATTGACCCTCACACTGACCCTCACACTGACTCACTGACCCTCACATTGACTCACTGACCCTCACATTGACCCTCACACTGACTCACTGACACTCACACTGGCTCACTGACGCTCACACTGACCCTCACACTGACCCTCACATTGACTCACTGACCTTCACACTGACCCTCACACGGACTCACTGACCCTCACACTGACTCACTGACCCTCACACTGACCGTCACACTGACTCACTGACCCTCACACTGACCCTCACACTGACCCTCACACTGACCCTCACACTGACTCACTGACCCTCACACTGACCCTCACACTGACTCACTGACCCTCACACTGACCCTCACACTGACTCACTGACCCTCACACTGACCCTCACACTGACTCACTGACCCTCACACTTACCCTCACACTGACATACTGACCCCCTACCCTGACCCCCCACCCTGAGCCCCCAGGCTGACACCCCACCCTGACCCCCCACCCTAACCCCCCACCCTGAGCCCCCAGGCAGACTCACTGACCCTCACATTGAACCTCACACTGATTCACTGACCCTCACACTGACTCACTGACCCTCACACTGACCCTCACACTGACTCACTGACCCTCACATTGACCCTCACACTGATTCACTGACCCTCACACTGACCCGCACACTGACTCACTGACCCGCACACTGACTCACTGACCCTCACACTGACTCACTGACACTGACTCACTGACCCTCACACTGACCCTCACACTGACCCTCACACTGACCCTCACACTGACTCACTGACCCTCACACTGACCCTCACACTGACTCACTGCCCCTCACACTGACTCACTGACCCTCACACAGACACTCTCACTGACCCTCACACTGACTCACTGACCCTCACACTGACCCTCACACTGACTCACTGACCCTCACACTGACCCTCACACACACTCACTGACCCTAACACTGACTCGCTGACCCTCTCATTGACCCTCACACTGACTCACTGACCCTTACACTGACTCACTGACCCTCACACTGACTCACTGACCCTCACACTGACCCTCACACTGACTCACTGACCCTCACACTGACTCACTGACCCTCACACTGACCCTCACATGGACTTACTGACACTGACTCACTGACCCTCACATTGACCCTCACACTGACTCACTGACCCTCACACTGACTCACTGATCCTCACACTGACCCTCACACTGACTCACTGACCCTCACACTGACTCACTGACCCTCACACTGACCCTCACACTGACTCACTGACACTGACTCACTGACCCTCACACTGACTCACTGACCCTCACACTGACCCTCACACTGAACCTCACACTGACCCTCACACTGACACTGACCCTCACACTGACCCTCACACTGATCCTCACACTGACTCACTGACCCTCACACTGACTCACTGAGACTGACTCACTGACCATCACACTGACTCACTGACTCTCACACTGACCCTCACACTGACTCACTGACCCTCACACTGACCTTCACACTGACACTCACACTGACCCTCACACTGACTCACTGACCCTCACACTGACTCACTGACCCTCACACTGACCTCACACTGACCCTCACACTGACTCACTAACCCTCACACTGACCCTCACACTGATTCACTGACCCTCACACTGACCCTCACACTGACTCACTGAACTCACACTCACTCACTGACCCTCACACTGACCCTCACACTGATTCATTGACCCTCACACTGACCCTCACACTGACTCACTGACCCTCACATTGACTCACTGACCCTCACACTGACCCTCACACTGACTCACTGACCCTCACACTGGCTCACTGACGCTCACACTGACCCTCACACTGACTCGCTGACCCTCACACTGACTCACTGACCCTCACACTGACCCTCACACTGACTCACTGACCCTCACACTGACCCTCACACTTACCCTCTCACTGACCCTCACACTGACCCTCACACTGACTCACTGACCCTCACACTGACTCACTGACCCTCACACTGACCCTCACACTGACTCACTGACCCTCACACTGACCCTCACACTGACTCACTGACCCTCACACTGACTCACTGACCCGCACATTGACCCTCACACTGATTCACTGACCCTCACACTGACTCACTGACCCTCACACTGACCCGCACACTGACTCACTGACCCGCACACTGACTCACTGACCCTCACACTGACCTTCACACTGACTCACTGACACTGACTCACTGACCCTCACACTGACCCTCACACTGACTCACTGACCCTCACACTGACCCTCACACTGACTCACTGCCCCTCACACTGACTCACTGACCCTCACACTGACTCACTGACCCTCACACTGACCCTCACACTGACCCTCACACTGACCCTCACACTGACTCACTGACCCTCACACTGACCCTCACACTGACTCACTGACACTGACACACTGACCCTCACACTGACTCACTGACCCTCACACTGATCCTCACACTGACTCACTGACCCTCACACTGACACTGACCCTCACACTGACTCACTGACACTGACCCTCACACTGACCCTCACACTGACTCACTGACCCTCACACTGACTCGCTGACCCTCACACTGACCCTCACACTGACTCACTGACCCTCACACTGACCCTCACACTGACTCTGACCGTCACACTGACTCACTGACCCTCACACTGACTCACTGACCCTCACACTGACCCTCACACTGACCCTCACACTGACCCTCACACTGACTCACTAACCCTCACACTGACTCACTGACCCTCACACTGACCCTCACACTGACCCTCACACTGATTCACTGACCGTCACACTGACCCTCACACTGACTCACTGACCTCACACTGACACACTGACCTCACACTGACCCTCACACTGATTCATTGACCCTCACACTGACCCTCACACTGACTCACTGACCCTCACATTGACTCACTGACCCTCACATTGACCCTCACACTGACTCACTGACACTCACACTGGCTCACTGACGCTCACACTGACCCTCACACTGACCCTCACATTGACTCACTGACCCTCACACTGACCCTCACACGGACTCACTGACCCTCACACTGATTCACTGACCCTCACACTGACCCTCACACTGACTCACTGACCCTCACACTGACCCTCACACTGATTCGCTGACCCTCACATTGACCCTCACACTGACTCACTGACCCTTACACTGACTCACTGACCCTCACAGTGACTCACTGACCCTCACACTGACCCTCACACTGACTCACTGACCCTCACACTGACTCACTGACCCTCACACTGACCCTCACACTGACCCTCACACGGACTTACTGACACTGACTCACTGACCCTCACATTGACCCCCACACTGACTAACTGACCCTCACACTGACTCACTGATCCTCACACTGACCCTCACACTGACTCACTGACCCTCACACTGACCCTCACACTGACCCTCAACACTGACTCACTGACACTGACACACTGACCCTCACACTGACTCACTGACCCTCACACTGACCCTCACACTGACTCACTGACCCTCACACTGACCCTCACACTGACCCTCAACACTGACTCACTGACACTGACACACTGACCCTCACACTGACTCACTGACCCTCACACTGACCGTCACACTGACTCACTGACCCTCACACTGACCCTCACACTGACCCTCACACTGACTCACTGGCCCTCACACTGACCCTCACACTGACTCACTGACCCTCACACACACTCACTGACCCTCACACTGACTCGCTGACCCTCACATTGACCCTCTCACTGACTCACTGACCCTTACACTCACTCACTGACCCTCACAGTGACTCACTGACCCTCACACTGACCCTCACACTGACTCACTGACCCTCACACTGACTCACTGACCCTCACATTGACCCTCACACTGACTAGCTGACCCTCACACTGACTCACTAACCCTCACACTGACCCTCACACTGACCCTCAACACTGACTCACTGACACTGACACACTGACCCTCACACTGACTCACTGACCCTCACACTGACCCTCACACTGACTCACTGACCCTCACACTGACACTGACCCTCACACTGACTCACTGACACTGACCCTCACACTGACCCTCACACTGACTCACTGACCCTCACACTGACTCGCTGACCCTCACATTGACTCACTGACCCTCACACAGACTCACTGACCCTCACACTGACCCTCACACTGACTCTGACCCTCACACTGACTCACTGACCCTCACACTGACTCACTGACCCTCACACTGACCCTCACACTGACCCTCACACTGACCCTCACACTGACTCACTAACCCTCACACTGACTCACTGACCCTCACACTGACCCTCACACTGATTCACTGACCCTCACACTGACCCTCACACTGACTCACTGACCTCACACTGACACACTGACCTCACACTGACCCTCACACTGATTCATTGAACCTCACACTGACCCTCACACTGACTCACTGACCCTCACATTGACTCACTGACCCTCACATTGACCCTCACACTGACTCACTGACACTCACACTGGCTCACTGACGCTCACACTGACCCTCACACTGACCCTCACATTGACTCACTGACCCTCACACTGACCCTCACACGGACTCACTGACCCTCACACTGATTCACTGACCCTCACACTGACCGTCACACTGACTCACTGACCCTCACACTGACCCTCACACTGACCCTCACACTGACTCACTGACCCTCACACTGACCCTCACACTGGCTCACTGACCCTCACACTGACCCTCACACTGACTCACTGACCCTCACACTGACCCTCACACTGACTCACTGACCCTCGCACTTACCCTCACACTGACATACTGACCCCCTACCCTGACCCCCCACCCTGAGCCCCCAGGCTGACACCCCACCCTGACCCCCCACCCTAACCCCCCACCCTGAGCCCCCAGGCTGACTCACTGACCCTCACATTGACCCTCACACTGATTCACTGACCCTCACACTGACTCACTGACCCTCACACTGACCCTCACACTGACTCACTGACCCTCACATTGACCCTCACATTGATTCACTGACCCTCACACTGACCCGCACACTGACTCACTGACCCTCACACTGACTCACTGACCCTCACACTGACCCTCATACTGACTCACTGACACTGACTCACTGACCCTCACACTGACCCTCACACTGACCCTCACACTGACCCTCACACTGACTCACTGACCCTCACACTGACCCTCACACTGACTCACTGCCCCTCACACTGACTCACTGACCCTCACACTGACTCACTGACCCTCACACTGACCCTCTCACTGACCCTCACACTGACTCACTGACCCTCACACTGACCCTCACACTGACTCACTGACCCTCACACTGACCCTCACACACACTCACTGACCCTAACACTGACTCGCTGACCCTCTCATTGACCCTCACACTGACTCACTGACCCTTACACTGACTCACTGACCCTCACACTGACTCACTGACCCTCACACTGACCCTCACACTGACTCACTGACCCTCACACTGACTCACTGACCCTCACACTGACCCTCACATGGACTTACTGACACTGACTCACTGACCCTCACATTGACCCTCACACTGACTCACTGACCCTCACACTGACTCACTGATCCTCACACTGACCCTCACACTGACTCACTGACCCTCACACTGACTCACTGACCCTCACACTGACCCTCACACTGACTCTCACACTGACTCACTGACCCTCACACTGACCCTCACACTGACTCACTGACACTGACTCACTGACCCTCACACTGACTCACTGACCCTCACACTGACCCTCACACTGACCCTCACACTGACCCTCACACTGACACTGACCCTCACACTGACCCTCACACTGACCCTCACACTGACTCACTGACCCTCACACTGACTCACTGAGACTGACTCACTGACCATCACACTGACTCACTGACTCTCACACTGACCCTCACACTGACTCACTGACCCTCACACTGACCTTCACACTGACACTCACACTGACCCTCACACTGACCCACTGACCCTCACACTGACTCACTGACCCTCACACTGACCCTCACACTGACCCTCACACTGACTCACTAACCCTCACACTGACCCTCACACTGATTCACTGACCCTCACACTGACCCTCACACTGACTCACTGAACTCACACTGACTCAATGACCCTCACACTGACCCTCACACTGATTCATTGACCCTCACACTGACCCTCACATTGACTCACTGACCCTCACATTGACTCACTGACCCTCACACTGACCCTCACACTGACTCACTGACCCTCACACTGGCTCACTGACGCTCACACTGACCCTCACACTGACTCGCTGACCCTCACACTGACTCACTGACCCTCACACTGACCCTCACACTGACTCACTGACCCTCACACTGACCCTCACACTTACCCTCACACTGACCCTCACACTGACCCTCACACTGACTCACTGACCCTCACACTGACTCACTGACCCTCACACTGACCCTCACACTGACTCACTGACCCTCACACTGACCCTCACACTGACTCACTGACCCTCACACTGACTCACTGACCCGCACATTGACCCTCACACTGATTCACTGACCCTCACACTGACTCACTGACCCTCACACTGACCCGCACACTGACTCACTGACCCGCACACTGACTCACTGACCCTCACACTGACCTTCACACTGACTCACTGACACTGACTCACTGACCCTCACACTGACCCTCACACTGACTCACTGACCCTCACACTGACCCTCACACTGACTCACTGCCCCTCACACTGACTCACTGACCCTCACACTGACTCACTGACCCTCACACTGACCCTCACACTGACTCACTGACCCTCACACTGACCCTCACACTGACTCACTGACACTGACACACTGACCCTCACACTGACCCTCACACTGACTCACTGACCCTCACACTGACACTGACCCTCACACTGACTCACTGACACTGACCCTCACACTGACCCTCACACTGACTCACTGACCCTCACACTGACTCGCTGACCCTCACACTGACCCTCACACTGACTCACTGACCCTCACACTGACCCTCACACTGACTCTGACCCTCACACTGACTCACTGAACCTCACACTGACTCACTGACCCTCACACTGACCCTCACACTGACCCTCACACTGACCCTCACACTGACTCACTAACCCTCACACTGACTCACTTACCCTCACACTGACCCTCACACTGACCCTCACACTGATTCACTGACCGTCACACTGACCCTCACACTGACTCACTGACCTCACACTGACACACTGACCTCACACTGACCCTCACACTGACCCTCACACTGACTCTGACCCTCACACGGACTCACTGACCCTCACACTGACTCACTGACCCTCACACTGACCCTCACACTGACTCACTGACCCTCACTCTGACCCTCACACTGACTCGCTGACCCTCACATTGACCCTCACACTGACTCACTGACCCTTACACTGACTCACTGACCCTCACAGTGACTCACTGACCCTCACACTGACCCTCACACTGACTCACTGACCCTCACACTGACTCACTGACCCTCACACTGACCCTCACACTGACCCTCACACGGACTTACTGACACTGACTCACTGACCCTCACATTGACCCTCACACTGACTCACTGACCCTCACACTGACTCACTGATCCTCACACTGACCCTCACACTGACTCACTGACCCTCACACTGACTCACTGACCCTCACACTGACCCTCACACTGACCCTAAACACTGACTCACTGACACTGACACACTGACCCTCACACTGACCGTCACACTGACCCTCACACTGACTCACTGACCCTCACACTGACCCTCACACTGACTCACTGACCCTCACACTGACCCTCACACTGACCCTCAACACTGACTCACTGACACTGACACACTGACCCTCACACTGACTCACTGACCCTCACACTGACCCTCACACTGACTCACTGACCCTCACACTGACCCTCACACTGACCCTCACACTGACTCACTGACCCTCACACTGACCCTCACACTGACTCACTGACCCTCACACTGACCCTCACACACACTCACTGACCCTCACACTGACTCGCTGACCCTCACATTGACCCTCACACTGACTCACTGACCCTTACACTGACTCACTGACCCTCACAGTGACTCACTGACCCTCACACTGACCCTCACACTGACTCACTGACCCTCACACTGACTCACTGACCCTCACATTGACCCTCACACTGACTAGCTGACCCTCACACTGACTCACTAACCCTCACACTGACCCTCACACTGACCCTCAACACTGACTCACTGACACTGACACACTGACCCTCACACTGACTCACTGACCCTCACACTGACCCTCACACTGACTCACTGACCCTCACACTGACACTGACCCTCACACTGACTCACTGACACTGACCCTCACACTGACCCTCACACTGACTCACTGACCCTCACACTGACTCGCTGACCCTCACATTGACTCACTGACCCTCACACTGACTCACTGACCCTCACACTGACCCTCACGCTGACTCTGACCCTCACACTGACTCACTGACCCTCACACTGACTCACTGACCCTCACACTGACCCTCACACTGACCCTCACACTGACCCTCACACTGACTCACTAACCCTCACACTGACTCACTGACCCTCACACTGACCCTCACACTGACCCTCACACTGATTCACTGACCCTCACACTGACCCTCACACTGACTCACTGACCTCACACTGACACACTGACCTCACACTGACCCTCACACTGATTCATTGACCCTCACACTGACCCTCACACTGACTCACTGACCCTCACATTGACTCACTGACCCTCACATTGACTCTCACACTGACTCACTGACACTCACACTGGCTCACTGACGCTCACACTGACCCTCACACTGACCCTCACATTGACTCACTGACCCTCACACTGACCCTCACACGGACTCAATGACCCTCACACTGATTCACTGAACCTCACACTGACCGTCACACTGACTCACTGACCCTCACACTGACCCTCACACTGACCCTCACACTGACTCACTGACCCTCACACTGACCCTCACACTGGCTCACTGACCCTCACACTGACCCTCACACTGACTCACTGACCCTCACACTGACCCTCACACTGACTCACTGACCCTCGCACTTAACCTCACACTGACATACTGACCCCCTACCCTGACCCCCCACCCTGAGCCCCCAGGCTGACACCCCACCCTGACCCCCCACCCTAACCCCCCACCCTGAGCCCCCAGGCTGACTCACTGACCCTCACACTGACTCACTGACCCTCACACTGACCCTCACACTGACTCACTGACCCTCACATTGACCCTCACACTGATTCACTGACCCTCACACTGACTCACTGACCCTCACACTGACCCGCACACTGACTCACTGACCCGCACACTGACTCACTGACCCTCACACTGACCCTCACACTGACTCACTGACACTGACTCACTGACCCTCACACTGACCCTCACACTGACCCTCACACTGACTCACTGACCCTCACACTGACCCTCACACTGACTCACTGCCCCTCACACTGACTCACTGACCCTCACACTGACTCACTGACCCTCACACTGACCCTCACACTGACCCTCACACTGACTCACTGACCCTCACACTGACCCTCACAAAGACTCGCTGACCCTCACACTGACCCTCACACACACTCACTGACCCTAACACTGACTCGCTGACCCTCACACTGACCCTCACACTGACTCACTGACCCTCACATTGACCCTCACATTGATTCACTGACCCTCACACTGACTCACTGACCCTCACACTGACCCGCACACTGACTCACTGACCCGCACACTGACTCACTGACCCTCACACTGACCCTCACACTGACTCACTGACACTGACTCACTGACCCTCACACTGACCCTCACACTGACCCTCACACTGACCCTCACACTGACTCACTGACCCTCACACTGACCCTCACACTGACTCACTGCCCCTCACACTGACTCACTGACCCTCACACTGACTCACTGACCCTCACACTGACCCTCTCACTGACCCTCACACTGACTCACTGACCCTCACACTGACCCTCACACTGACTCACTGACCCTCACACTGACCCTCACACACACTCACTGACCCTAACACTGACTCGCTGACCCTCTCATTGACCCTCACACTGACTCACTGACCCTTACACTGACTCACTGACCCTCACACTGACTCACTGACCCTCACACTGACCCTCACACTGACTCACTGACCCTCACACTGACTCACTGACCCTCACACTGACCCTCACATGGACTTACTGACACTGACTCACTGACCCTCACACTGACCCGCACACTGACTCACTGACCCTCACACTGACCTTCACACTGACTCACTGACACTGACTCACTGACCCTCACACTGACCCTCACACTGACTCACTGACCCTCACACTGACCCTCACACTGACTCACTGCCCCTCACACTGACTCACTGACCCTCACACTGACTCACTGACCCTCACACTGACCCTCACACTGACTCACTGACCCTCACACTGACCCTCACACTGACTCACTGACACTGACACACTGACCCTCACACTGACCCTCACACTGACCCTCACACTGACTCACTGACCCTCACACTGACACTGACCCTCACACTGACTCACTGACACTGACCCTCACACTGACCCTCACACTGACTCACTGACCCTCACACTGACTCGCTGACCCTCACACTGACCCTCACACTGACTCACTGACCCTCACACTGACTCTGACCCTCACACTGACTCTGACCCTCACACTGACTCACTGACCCTCACACTGACTCACTGACCCTCACACTGACCCTCACACTGACCCTCACACTGACCCTCACACTAACTCACTAACCCTCACACTGACTCACTTACCCTCACACTGACCCTCACACTGACCCTCACACTGATTCACTGACCGTCACACTGACCCTCACACTGACTCACTGACCTCACACTGACACACTGACCTCACACTGACCCTCACACTGACCCTCACATTGACTCACTGACCCTCACACTGACCCTCACACGGACTCACTGACCCTCACACTGACTCACTGACCCTCACACTGACCCTCACACTGACTCACTGACCCTCACTCTGACCCTCACACTGACTCGCTGACCCTCACATTGACCCTCACACTGACTCACTGACCCTTACTCTGACTCACTGACCCTCACAGTGACTCACTGACCCTCACACTGACCCTCACACTGACTCACTGACCCTCACACTGACTCACTGACCCTGACACTGACCCTCACACTGACCCTCACACGGACTTACTGACACTGACTCACTGACCCTCACATTGACCCTCACACTGACTCACTGACCCTCACACTGACTCACTGATCCTCACACTGACCCTCACACTGACTCACTGACCCTCACACTGACTCACTGACCCTCACACTGACCCTCACACTGACCCTCAACACTGACTCACTGACACTGACACACTGACCCTCACACTGACTCACTGACCCTCACACTGACCCTCACACTGACTCACTGACCCTCACACTCACCCTCACACTGACTCACTGACCCTCACACTGACCCTCACACTGGCCCTCAACACTGACTCACTGACACTGACACACTGACCCTCACACTGACTCACTGACCCTCACACTGACCCTCACACTGACTCACTGACCCTCACACTGACCCTCACACTGACCCTCACACTGACTCACTGACCCTCACACTGACCCTCACACTGACTCACTGACCCTCACACTGACCCTCACACACACTCACTGACCCTCACACTGACTCGCTGACCCTCACATTGACCCTCACACTGACTCACTGACCCTTACACTGACTCACTGACCCTCACAGTGACTCACTGACCCTCACACTGACCCTCACACTGACTCACTGACCCTCACACTGACTCACTGACCCTCACATTGACCCTCACACTGACTAGCTGACCCTCACACTGACTCACTAACCCTCACACTGACCCTCACACTGACCCTCAACACTGACTCACTGACACTGACACACTGACCCTCACACTGACCCTCACACTGACCCTCACACTGACTCACTGACCCTCACACTGACACTGACCCTCACACTGACTCACTGACACTGACCCTCACACTGACCCTCACACTGACTCACTGACCCTCACACTGACTCGCTGACCCTCACATTGACTCACTGACCCTCACACTGACCCTCACACTGACTCTGACCCTCACACTGACTCACTGACCCTCACACTGACTCACTGACCCTCACACTGACCCTCACACTGACCCTCACACTGACCCTCACACTGACTCACTAACCCTCACACTGACCCTCACACTGACCCTCACACTGACCCTCACACTGATTCACTGACCCTCACACTGACCCTCACACTGACTCACTGACCTCACACTGACACACTGACCTCACACTGACCCTCACACTGATTCATTGACCCTCACACTGACCCTCACACTGACTCACTGACCCTCACATTGACTCACTGACCCTCACATTGACTCTCACACTGACTCACTGACACTCACACTGGCTCACTGACGCTCACACTGACCCTCACACTGACCCTCACATTGACTCACTGGCCCTCACACTGACCCTCACACGGACTCAATGACCCTCACACTGATTCACTGAACCTCACACTGACCGTCACACTGACTCACTGACCCTCACACTGACCCTCACACTGACCCTCACACTGACCCTCACACTGACTCACTGACCCTCACACTGCCCCTCACACTGGCTCACTGACCCTCACACTGACCCTCACACTGACTCACTGACCCTCACACTGACCCTCACACTGACTCACTGACCCTCGCACTTAACCTCACACTGACATACTGACCCCCTACCCTGACCCCCCACCCTGAGCCCCCAGGCTGACACCCCACCCTGACCCCCCACCCTAACCCCCCACCCTGAGCCCCCAGGCTGACTCACTGACCCTCACACTGACTCACTGACCCTCACACTGACCCTCACACTGACTCACTGACCCTCACATTGACCCTCACACTGATTCACTGACCCTCACACTGACTCACTGACCCTCACACTGACCCGCACACTGACTCACTGACCCGCACACTGACTCACTGACCCTCACACTGACCCTCACACTGACTCACTGACACTGACTCACTGACCCTCACACTGACCCTCACACTGACTCACTGCCCCTCACACTGACTCACTGACCCTCACACTGACTCACTGACCCTCACACTGACCCTCACACTGACCCTCACACTGACTCACTGACCCTCACACTGACCCTCACAAAGACTCGCTGACCCTCACACTGACCCTCACACACACTCACTGACCCTAACACTGACTCGCTGACCCTCTCATTGACCCTCACACTGACTCACTGACCCTTACACTGACTCACTGACCCTCACACTGACTCACTGACCCTCACACTGACCCTCACACTGACTCACTGACCCTCACACTGACTCACTGACCCTCACATGGACTTACTGACACTGACTCACTGACCCTCACGTTGACCCTCACACTGACTCACTGACCCTCACACTGACTCACTGATCCTCACACTGACCCTCACACTGACTCACTGAGCCTCACACTGACTCACTGACCCTCACACTGACCCTCACACTGACTCACTGACACTGACTCACTGACCCTCACACTGACTCACTGACCCTCACACTGACCATCACACTGACCCTCACACTGACCCTCACACTGACACTGACCCTCACACTGACCCTCACTCTGACCCTCACACTGACTCACTGACCCTCACACTGACTCACTGAGACTGACTCACTGACCATCACACTGACTCACTGACTCTCACACTGACCCTCACACTGACCCTCACACTGACCCTCACACTGACTCACTGACCCTCACACTGACTCACTGACCCTCACACTGACCCTCACACTGACCCTCACACTGACTCACTAACCCTCACACTGACCCTCACACTGATTAACTGACCCTCACACTGACACTCACACTGACTCACTGACCTCACACTGACTCACTGACCCTCACACTGACCCTCACACTGATTCATTGACCCTCACACTGACCCTCACACTGACTCACTGACCCTCACATTGACTCACTGACCCTCACACTGACCCTCACACTGACTCACTGACCCTCACACTGGCTCACTGACGCTCACACTGACCCTCACACTGACTCGCTGACCCTCACATTGACTCACTGACCCTCACACTGACCCTCACACTGACTCACTGACCCTCACACTGACCCTCACACTGACCCTCACACTGACCCTCACACTGACTCACTGACCCACACACTGACTCACTGACCCTCACATTGACCCTCACACTGACTCACTGACCCTCACACTGACCCTCACACTGACTCACTGACCCTCACACTGACCCTCACACTGACCCTCACACTGACTCACTGACCCTCACACTGACCCTCACACTGACTCACTGACCCTCACACTGACCCTCACACTGACCCTCACACTGACTCACTGACCCTCACACTGACCCTCACACTGACTCACTGACCCTCACACTGACCCTCACACACACTCACTGACCCTCACACTGACTCGCTGACCCTCACATTGACCCTCACACTGACTCACTGACCCTTACACTGACTCACTGACCCTCACAGTGACTCACTGACCCTCACACTGACCCTCACACTGACTCACTGACCCTCACACTGACTCACTGACCCTCACATTGACCCTCACACTGACTAGCTGACCCTCACACTGACTCACTAACCCTCACACTGACCCTCACACTGGCCCTCAACACTGACTCACTGACACTGACACACTGACCCTCACACTGACTCACTGACCCTCACACTGACCCTCACACTGACTCACTGACCCTCACACTGACACTGACCCTCACACTGACTCACTGACACTGACCCTCACACTGACCCTCACACTGACTCACTGACCCTCACACTGACTCGCTGACCCTCACATTGACTCACTGACCCTCACACTGACCCTCACACTGACTCTGACCCTCACACTGACTCACTGACCCTCACACTGACTCACTGACCCTCACACTGACCCTCACACTGACCCTCACACTGACCCTCACACTGACTCACTAACCCTCACACTGACCCTCACACTGACCCTCACACTGACCCTCACACTGATTCACTGACCCTCACACTGACCCTCACACTGACTCACTGACCTCACACTGACACACTGACCTCACACTGACCCTCACACTGATTCATTGACCCTCACACTGACCCTCACACTGACTCACTGACCCTCACATTGACTCACTGACCCTCACATTGACTCTCACACTGACTCACTGACACTCACACTGGCTCACTGACGCTCACACTGACCCTCACACTGACCCTCACATTGACTCACTGACCCTCACACTGACCCTCACACGGACTCAATGACCCTCACACTGATTCACTGAACCTCACACTGACCGTCACACTGACTCACTGACCCTCACACTGACCCTCACACTGACCCTCACACTGACCCTCACACTGACTCACTGACCCTCACACTGACCCTCACACTGGCTCACTGACCCTCACACTGACCCTCACACTGACTCACTGACCCTCACACTGACCCTCACACTGACTCACTGACCCTCGCACTTAACCTCACACTGACATACTGACCCCCTACCCTGACCCCCCACCCTGAGCCCCCAGGCTGACACCCCACCCTGACCCCCCACCCTAACCCCCCACCCTGAGCCCCCAGGCTGACTCACTGACCCTCACACTGACTCACTGACCCTCACACTGACCCTCACACTGACTCACTGACCCTCACATTGACCCTCACACTGATTCACTGACCCTCACACTGACTCACTGACCCTCACACTGACCCGCACACTGACTCACTGACCCGCACACTGACTCACTGACCCTCACACTGACCCTCACACTGACTCACTGACACTGACTCACTGACCCTCACACTGACCCTCACACTGACCCTCACACTGACTCACTGACCCTCACACTGACCCTCACACTGACTCACTGCCCCTCACACTGACTCACTGACCCTCACACTGACTCACTGACCCTCACACTGACCCTCACACTGACCCTCACACTGACTCACTGACCCTCACACTGACCCTCACAAAGACTCGCTGACCCTCACACTGACCCTCACACACACTCACTGACCCTAACACTGACTCGCTGACCCTCTCATTGACCCTCACACTGACTCACTGACCCTTACACTGACTCACTGACCCTCACACTGACTCACTGACCCTCACACTGACCCTCACACTGACTCACTGACCCTCACACTGACTCACTGACCCTCACATGGACTTACTGACACTGACTCACTGACCCTCACGTTGACCCTCACACTGACTCACTGACCCTCACACTGACTCACTGATCCTCACACTGACCCTCACACTGACTCACTGACCCTCACACTGACTCACTGACCCTCACACTGACCCTCACACTGACTCACTGACACTGACTCACTGACCCTCACACTGACTCACTGACCCTCACACTGACCCTCACACTGACCCTCACACTGACCCTCACACTGACACTGACCCTCACACTGACCCTCACTCTGACCCTCACACTGACTCACTGACCCTCACACTGACTCACTGAGACTGACTCACTGACCATCACACTGACTCACTGACTCTCACACTGACCCTCACACTGACCCTCACACTGACCCTCACACTGACTCACTGACCCTCACACTGACTCACTGACCCTCACACTGACCCTCACACTGACCCTCACACTGACTCACTAACCCTCACACTGACCCTCACACTGATTCACTGACCCTCACACTGACACTCACACTGACTCACTGACCTCACACTGACTCACTGACCCTCACACTGACCCTCACACTGATTCATTGACCCTCACACTGACCCTCACACTGACTCACTGACCCTCACATTGACTCACTGACCCTCACACTGACCCTCACACTGACTCACTGACCCTCACACTGGCTCACTGACGCTCACACTGACCCTCACACTGACTCGCTGACCCTCACATTGACTCACTGACCCTCACACTGACCCTCACACTGACTCACTGACCCTCACACTGACCCTCACACTGACCCTCACACTGACCCTCACACTGACTCACTGACCCACACACTGACTCACTGACCCTCACATTGACCCTCACACTGACTCACTGACCCTCACACTGACCCTCACACTGACTCACTGACCCTCACACTGATTCACTGACCCGCACATTGACCCTCACACTGATTCACTGACCCTCACACTGACTCACTGACCCTCACACTGACCGGCACACTGACTCACTGACCCGCACACTGACTCACTGACCCTCACACTGACCTTCACACTGACTCACTGACCCTCACACTGACCCTCACACTGACTCACTGACACTGACACACTGACCCTCACACTGACTCACTGACCCTCACACTGATTCACTGACCCTCACACTGACACTGACACTCACACTGACTCACTGACACTGACCCTCACACTGACCCTCACACTGACTCACTGACCCTCACACTGACTCGCTGACCCTCACACTGACCCTCACACTGACTCACTGACCCTCACACTGACCCTCACACTGACTCTGACCCTCACACTGACTCACTGACCCTCACACTGACTCACTGACCCTCACACTGACCCTCACACTGACCCTCACACTGACACTCACACTGACTCACTAACCCTCACACTGACTCACTGACCCTCACACTGACCCTCACACTGACCCTCACACTGATTCACTGACCCTCACACTGACCCTCACACTGATTCACTGACCTCACACTGACACACTGACCTCACACTGACCCTCACACTGATTCATTGACCCTCACACTGACCCTCACACTGACTCACTGACCCTCACATTGACTCACTGACCCTCACATTGACTCACTGACACTCACACTGACTCACTGACACTCACACTGGCTCACTGACGCTCACACTGACCCTCACACTGACCCTCACATTGACTCACTGACCCTCACACTGACCCTCACACGGACTCACTGACCCTCACACTGACTCACTGACCCTCACACTGACCGTCACACTGACTCACTGACCCTCACACTGACCCTCACACTGACCCTCACACTGACCCTCACACTGACTCACTGACCCTCACACTGACCCTCACACTGACTCACTGACCCTCACACTGACCCTCACACTGACTCACTGACCCTCACACTGACTCACTGAGCCTCACACTTACCCTCACACTGACATACTGACCCCCCACCCTGACCCCCCACCCTGAGCCCCCAGGCTGACACCCCACCCTGACCCCCCACCCTAACCCCCCACCCTGAGCCCCCAGGCTGACTCACTGACCCTCACATTGACCCTCACACTGATTCACTGACCCTCACACTGACTCACTGACCCTCACACTGACCCGCACACTGACTCACTGACCCGCACACTGACTCACTGACCCTCACACTGACCCTCACACTGACTCACTGACACTGACTCACTGACCCTCACACTGACCCTCACACTGACCCTCACACTGACTCACTGACCCTCACACTGACCCTCACACTGACTCACTGCCCCTCACACTGACTCACTGACCCTCACACTGACTCACTGACCCTCACACTGACCCTCACACTGACCCTCACACTGACTCACTGACCCTCACACTGACCCTCACACTGACTCACTGACCCTCACACTGACCCACACACACACTCACTGACCCTAACACTGACTTGCTGACCCTCTCATTGACCCTCACACTGACTCACTGACCCTTACACTGACTCACTGACCCTCACACTGACTCACTGACCCTCACACTGACCCTCACACTGACTCACTGACCCTCACACTGACTCACTGACCCTCACACTGACCCTCACATGGACTTACTGACACTGACTCACTGACCCTCACATTGACCCTCACACTGACTCACTGACCCACACACTGACTCCCTGATCCTCACACTGACCCTCACACTGACTCACTGACCCTCACACTGACTCACTGACCCTCACACTGACCCTCACACTGACTCACTGACACTGACACACTGACCCTCACACTGACTCACTGACCCTCACACTGACCCTCACACTGACCCTCACACTGACACTGACCCTCACACTGACCCTCACACTGACTCACTGACACTGACCCTCACACTGACCCTCACACTGACTCACTGACCCTCACACTGACTCACTGAGACTGACTCACTGACCATCACACTGACTCACTGACTCTAACACTGACCCTCACACTGACTCACTGACCCTCACACTGACCTTCACACTGACCCTCACACTGACCCTCACACTGACTCACTGACCCTCACACTGACCCTCACACTGACCCTCACACTGACTCACTAACCCTCACACTGACTCACTGACCCTCACACTGACCCTCACACTGACCCTCACACTGATTCACTGACCCTCACACTGACCCTCACACTGACTCACTGACCTCACACTGACTCACTGACCCTCACACTGACCCTCACACTGACCCTCACACTGATTCATTGACCCTCACACTGACCCTCACACTGACTCACTGACCCTCACATTGACTCACTGACCCTCACACTGACCCTCACACTGACTCACTGACCCTCACACTGGCTCACTGACGCTCACACTGACCCTCACACTGACTCGCTGACCCTCACACTGACTCACTGACCCTCACACTGACCGTCACACTGACTCACTGTCCCTCACACTGACCCTCACACTGACTCACTGACCCTCACACTGACCCTCACACTGACCCTCACACTGACTCACTGACCCTCACACTGACTCACTGACCCTCACACTGACCCTCACACTGACTCACTGACCCTCACACTGACTCACTGACCCTCACACTGACCCTTACACTGACTCACTGACCCTCACACTGACTCACTGACCCGCACATTGACCCTCACACTGATTCACTGACCCTCACACTGACTCACTGACCCTCACACTGACCCGCACACTGACTCACTGACCCGCACACTGACTCACTGACCCTCACACTGACTCACTGACCCGCACACTGACCTTCACACTGACTCACTGACACTGACTCACTGACCCTCACACTGACCCTCACACTGACCCTCACACTGACTCACTGACCCTCACACTGACCCTCACACTGACTCACTGCCCCTCACACTGACTCACTGACCCTCACACTGACTCACTGACCCTCACACTGACCCTCACACTGACCCTCACACTGACTCACTGACCCTCACACTGACCCTCACACTGACTCACTGACCCTCACACTGACCCTCACACACACTCACTGACCCTCACACTGACTCGCTGACCCTCACATTGACCCTCACACTGACTCAATGACCCTTACACTGACTCACTGACCCTCACACTGACTCACTGACCCTCACACTGACCCTCACACTGACTCACTGACCCTCACACTGACTCACTGACCCTCACACTGACCCTCACACTAACCCTCACACGGACTTACTGACACTGACTCACTGACCCTCACTTTGACCCTCACACTGACTCATTGACCCTCACACTGACTCACTGATCCTCACACTGACTCACTGACCCTCACACTGACTCACTGACCCTCACACTGACCCTCATACTGACCCTCACACTGACTCACTGACACTGACACACTGACCCCCACACTGACTCACTGACCCTCACACTGACTCACTGACCCTCACACTGACCCTCACACTGACTCACTGACCCTCACACTGACACTGACCCTCACACTGACCTTCACACTGACTCACTGACACTGACCCTCACACTGACTCACTGACCCTCACACTGACTCACTGAGACTGACTCACTGACCCTCACACTGACTCACTGAGACTGACTCACTGACCCTCACACTGACTCACTGACCCTCGCACTGACCCTCACACTGACCCTCACACTGACTCACTGACTCTGACTCACTGACCCTCACACTGACTCTCTGACCCTCACACTGACCCTCACACTGACTCACTGACCCTCACACTGACCCTCACACTAACCCTCACACTGACCCTCACACTGACTCACTGACCCTCACACTGACTCACTGACCCTCACACTGACTCACTGACACTGACTCACTGAGCCTCACACAGACTCACTGACCCTCACACTGACCCTCACACTGACTCACAGACCCTCACACTGACCCTCACAGTGACCCTCACACTGACTCACTGACCTTCACACTGACTCACTTACCCTCGCACTGACCCTCACAGTGACCCTCACACTGACCATCACATTGACTCACTGGCCCTCACACTGACTCACTGACCCTCACACTGACCCTAACACTGACTCACTGACACTGACTCACTGACCCTCACACTGACCCTCGCACTGACCCACACACTGACCCACTGACCCTCACACTGACCCTCACACTGACCCTCACACTGACTCACTGACCTCACACTGACACACTGACCTCACACTGACCCTCACACTGATTCATTGACCCTCACACTGACACACTGACCCTCACACTGACCCGCACACTGACTCACTGACCCTCACACTGACTCACTGACCCTCACACTGACCCTCACACTGACCCTCACACGGACTCACTGACACTCACACTGACCCTCACACTGACTCACTGACAATCACACTGACTCACTGACCCTCACACTGACTAACTGACCCTCACACTGACCCTCACACTGACCCTCACACTGACACACACACTGACTCACTGACCCTCACACTGACCCTCACACTGACTCTCTGACCCTCACACTGACCCTCACACACACTCACTGACCCTCTCACTGACTCGCTGACCCTCACATTGACCCTCACACTGACTCACTGACCCTCACACTGACTCAATGACACACACACTGACCCTCACACTGACTCACTGACCCTCACACTGACACACTGACCCTGACTCACTTACCCTCACACTGAGTCAATGACCCTCACACTGACACACTGACCCTCACACTGACTCACTGACCCTCACACTGACCCCCACACTGACTCACTGACCCTCACACTGAACAAAGAACAAAGAACAAAGAACAAAGAAATGTACAGCACAGGAACAGGCCCTTCGGCCCTCCAAGCCCGTGCCGACCATACTGCCCGACTAAACTACAATCTTCTGCACTTCCTGGGTCCGTATCCATCTATTCCCATCCTATTCATATATTTGTCAAGATGCCCCTTAAATGCCCCTATCGTCCCTGCCTCCACTACCTCCTCCGGTAGTGAGTTCCAGGCACCCACTACCCTCTGCGTAAAAAACTTGCCTCGTACATCTACTCTAAACTTTGCCCCTCTCACCTTAAACCTATGCCCCCTAGTAATTGACCCCTCTACCCTGGGGAAAAGCCTCTGACTATCCACTCTGTCTATGCCCCTCATAATTTTGTATACCTCTATCAGGTCGCCCCTCAACCTCCTTCGTTCCAGTGAGAACAAACCGAGTTTATTCAATCGCTCCTCATAGCTTATGCCCTCCATACCAGGCAACATTCTGGTAAATCTCTTCTGCACCCTCTCTAAAGCCTCCACATCCTTCTGGTAGTGTGGCGACCAGAATTGAACACTATACTCCAAGTGTGGCCTAACTAAGGTTCTATACAGCTGCAACATGACTTGCCAATTCTTATACTCAATGCCCCGGCCAATGAAGGCAAGCATGCCGTATGCCTTCTTGACTACCTTCTCCACCTGTGTAGCCCCTTTCAGTGATCTGTGGACCTGTACTCCTAGATCTCTTTGACTTTCAATACTCTTGAGGGTTCTACCATTCACTGTATATTCCCTACCTGCATTAGCCCTTCCAAAATGCATTACCTCACATTTGTCCAGGTTAAACTCCATCTGCCATCTCTCCGCCCAAGTCTCCAGACAATCTAAATCCTGCTGTATCCTCAGACAGTCCTCATCGCTATCCGCAATTCCACCAACCTTTGTGTCGTCTGCAAACTTACTAATCAGACCAGTTACATTTTCCTCCAAATCATTTATATATACTACAAAGAGCAAAGGTCCCAGCACTGATCCCTGTGGAACACCACTGGTCACAGCCCTCCAATTAGAAAAGCATCCCTCCATTGCTACCCTCTGCCTTCTATGGCCTAGCCAGTTCTGTATCCACCTTGCCAGTTCACCCCTGATCCCGTGTGACTTCACCTTTTGTACTAGTCTACCATGAGGGACCTTGTCAAAGGCCTTACTGAAGTCCATATAGACAACATCTACTGCCCTACCTGCATCAATCATCTTAGTGACCTCCTCGAAAAACTCTATCAAGTTAGTGAGACACGACCTCCCCTTCACAAAACCGTGCTGCCTCTCACTAATACGTCCATTTGCTTCCAAATGGGAGTAGATCCTGTCTCGAAGAATTCTCTCCAGTAATTTCCCTACCACTGAAGTAAGGCTCACCGGCCTGTAGTTCCCGGGATTATCCCTGCCACCCTTCTTAAACAGAGGAACAACATTGGCTATTCTCCAGTCGTCCGGGACATCCCCTGAAGACAGCGAGGATCCAAAGATTTCTGTCAAGGCCTCAGCAATTTCCTCTCCAGCCTCCTTCAGTATTCTGGGGTAGATCCCATCCGGCCCTGGGGACTTATCTACCTTAATATTTTTTAAGACACCCAACACCTCGTCTTTTTGGATCACAATGTGACCCAGGCTATCTACACCCCCTTCTCCAGACTCAACATCTACCAATTCCTTCTCTTTGGTGAATACTGATGCAAAGTATTCATTTAGTACCTCGCCCATTTCCTCTGGCTCCACACATAGATTCCCTTGCCTATCCTTCAGTGGGCCAACCCTTTCCCTGGCTACCCTCTTGCTTTTTATGTAAGTGTAAAAAGCCTTGGGATTTTCCTTAACCCTATTTGCCAATGACTTTTCATGACCCCTTCTAGCCCTCCTGACTCCTTGCTTAAGTTCCTTCCTACTTTCCTTATATGCCACACAGGCTTTGTCTGTTCCCAGCCTTTTAGCCCTGACAAATGCCTCCTTTTTCTTTTTGAAGAGGCCGACAATATCACTCGTCATCCAAGGTTCCCGAAAATTGCCGTATTTATCTTTCTTCCTCACAGGAACATGCCTGTCCTGTATTCCTTTCAACTGACACTTGAAAGCCTCCCACATGTCAGATGTTGATTTGCCCTCAAACATCCGCCCCCAATCTATGTTCTTCAGTTCCCGCCTAATATTGTTATAATTAGCCTTCCCCCAATTTAGCACATTCATCCTCGGACCACTCTTATCCTTGCAGTACTTTAAAACTTACTGAATTGTGGTCACTGTTACCGAAATGCTCCCCTACTGAAACATCTACCACCTGGCCGGGCTCATTCCCCAATACCAGGTCCAGTACCGCCCCTTCCCTAGTTGGACTGTTTACATATTGTTTTAAGAAGCCCTCCTGGATGCTCCTTACAAACTCTGCCCCGTCTAAGCCCCTGGCACTAAGTGAGTCCCAGTCAATATTGGGGAAGTTGAAGTCTCCCATCACCACAACCCTGTTGTTTTTACTCTTTTCCAAAATCTGTCTACCTATCTGCTCCTCTATCTCCCGCTGGCTGTTGGGAGGCCTGTAGTATACCCCCAACATTGTGACTGCACCCTTCTTATTCCTGATCTCTACCCATATAGCCTCACTGCCCTCTGAGGTGTCCTCTCGCTGTATAGCTGTGATACTCTCCTGAACAAGTAGCGCAACTCCGCCTCCCCTTTTACATCCCCCTCTATCCCGCCTGAAACATCTAAATCCTGGAACGTTTAGCTGCCAATCCTGCCCTTCCCTCAACCAGGTCTCTGTAATGGCAACAACATCATAGTTCCAAGTAGTAATCCAAGCTCTAAGTTCATCTGCCTTACCCGTAATGCTCCTTGCATTAAAACATATGCACTTCAGGCCACCAGACCCGCTGTGTTCAGCAACTTCTCCCCGTCTGCTCTGCCTCAGAGCCACACTGCCCCTATTCCCTAGTTCTCCCTCAATGCTCTCACCTTCTGACCTATTGCTCCCGTGCCCACCCCCCTGCCATACTAGTTTAAACTCTCCCGTGTGACACTAGCAAATCTCGCGGCCAGGATATTTATGCCTCTCCGGTTTAGATGCAACCCGTCCATCTTATACAGGTCACACCTGCCCCGGAAGAGCTCCCAGTGGTCCAGATAACAGAAACCCTCCCTCCTACACCAGCTGTTTAGCCACGTGTTTGTCTGCTCTATCTTCCTATTTCTAGCCTCACTGGCACGTGGCACAGGGAGTAATCCCGAGATTACAACCCTCGAGGTCCTGTCTTTTAACTTTCTGCCTAGCTCCCTGAACTCCTGCTGCAGGACCTCATGCCCCTTCCTGCCTATGTCGTTAGTACCAATATGTACAACGACCTCTGCCTGTTTGCCCTCCCCCTTCAGGATTCCCTCTACCCGTTCGGAGACATCCTGGACCCTGGCACCAGGGGGGCAACATACCATCCTGGAGTCTCTTCCACGTCCACAGAAGCGCCTATCTGTGCCCCTGACTATAGAGTCCCCTATTGCTATTACTCTTCTGCGCTTTGACCCTCCCTTCTGAACATCAGAGCCAGCCGTGGTGCCACTGCTCTGGCTGCTGCTGTTTTCCCCTGATAGGCTATCCCCCCCGACAGTATCCAAAGGGGTATATCTGTTCGAGAGGGGGACAACCACAGGGGATTCCTGCACTGACTGCCTGCCCTTTCTGGTGGTCACCCATTTCTCTGCCTGCACCTTGGGTGTGACCACACTTACATAACTGCGATCTATGACGCTTTCCGCCACCTGCATGCTCCTAAGTGCATCCAATTGCTGCTCCAACCGAACCATGCGGTCTGTGAGGTGCTGCAGTTGGGTGCACTTTCTGCAGATGAAGCCATCCGGGACGCTGGAAGCCTCCCGGACCTGCCACATCTCACAGTCAGAGCACAGCACCCCTCTAACTGACATTGCGTCAATTAATTAAAATTAAAATTTGTCTTTTTTTTTTAAATAACAAAGTTACTGTCAACTATCTGTTTCCTAGCACTAGATTTCTAATAGAAATGCGATAGCTAACTATAATATTCTCCGATCTCTGGCTTAGATATCCTCTAAATTATAATTAAGTTATTATGTTTAATTAGTTCCCAAATACTCAAAAAAATTTAGGTTAGAATCCCAACCAGCCACTCAGGTCACAGCTTTTCTGTGATGTCACTTCAGTTTCCCCCCGACACACACAATTTGAAAAAAAGGTATAAAAGTAAAAATCACTTGCTTAACTTCTGAGATGTTCTCAGGTTCTCTCGCTGACAGAGACTGCTCCTCCACCTCCAATCCTTGACCTGCACAATGCTAATAATATAATAATATAATATGGCACTTACCTTACACCAATGGGTCTTATTATTATGTTAGAGGAGGAGGGTGGGTGGGAGACACTACACGTGTAGTGTCTCGGGTTTCCTCTCCACCAGAATTTATTGGTTGGGGGGGCGGGGGGGGGACTTGCCAGAGGTCGAACTTCCGGTTCCCGCCGAAATCCAAAGGGCTGCTCCTGTAAAGGTAAGTGGTTTTAAACTCACTACTCACCTCCCAGAAGGCCCCTGCGCACCGCTGCCGCCGAAATCCAAAGGGCTGCTCCTGTAAAGGTAAGTGGTTTTAAACACACTACTCACCTCCAAGAAGGCCCCTGCGCACCGCTGCCGCCGAAATCCAAAGGGCTGCTCCTGTAAAGGTAAGGTTTTTAAACACACTACTCACCTCCAAGAAGGCCCCTGCGCACCGCTGCCGCCGAAATCCAAAGGGCTGCTCCTGTAAAGGTAAGGTTTTTAAACACACTACTCACCTCCAAGAAGGCCCCTGCGCACCGCTGCCGCCGAAATCCAAAGGGCTGCTCCTGTAAAGGTAAGGTTTTTAAACACACTACTCACCTCCAAGAAGGTCCCTGCGCACCGCTGCCGCCGAAATCCAAAGGGCTGCTCCTGTAAAGGTAAGGTTTTTAAACACACTACTCACCTCCAAGAAGGCCCCTGCGCACCGCTGCCGCCGAAATCCAAAGGGCTGCTCCTGTAAAGGTAAGGTTTTTAAACACACTACTCACCTTCAAGAAGGCCCCTGCGCACCGCTGCCGCCGAAATCCAAAGGGCTGCTCCTGTAAAGGTAAGGTTTTTAAACACACTACTCACCTCCAAGAAGGCCCCTGCGCACCGCTGCCGCCGAAATCCAAAGGGCTGCTCCTGTAAAGGTAAGGTTTTTAAACACACTACTCACCTCCCAGAAGGCCCCTGCGCACCGCTGCCGCCGAAATCCAATGGGCTGCTCCTGTAAAGGTAAGGTTTTTAAACACACTACTCACCTCCAAGAAGGCCCCTGCGCACCGCTGCCGCCGAAATCCAAAGGGCTGCTCCTGTAAAGGTAAGGTTTTTAAACACACTACTCACCTCCAAGAAGGCCCCTGCGCACCGCTGCCGCCGAGATCCAAAGGGACACACTGACTCACTGACCCTCACACTGACCCTCACACTGACTCACTGACCCTCACACTGACTCACTGACCCTCACACTGACTCACTGACCCTCATACTGACCCTCACACTGACTCGCTGACCCTCACACTGACTCACTGACCCTCACACTGACTCACTGTCCTTCACACTGACACACTGACCCTCACACTGCCTCACTGACCTCACACTGACCCTCACACTGACCCTCACACTGACCCTCACACTGAGTCACTGACCCTCACACTGACTCACTGTCCCTCACACTGACCCTCACACTGACCCTCACACTGACCCTCACACTGACCCTCACACTGAGTCACTGACCCTCACACTGACTCACTGTCCCTCACACTGACCCTCACACTGACTCACTGACACTGATCCTCACACTGACCCTCACACTGACTCACCGACCCTCACACTGACCCACTGAGACTGACTCACTGACCGTCACACTGACTCACTGACCCTCGCACTGACCCTCACACTGACCCTCACACTGACTCACTGACACTGACTCACTGACCCTCACACTGACTCACTGACCCTCACACTGACCCTCACACTGACCCTCACACTGACTCACTGACCCTCACACTGACCCTCACACTGACCCTCACACTGACTCACTGACCCTCACACTGACTCACTGACACTGACTCACTGACCCTCACACTGACTCACTGACCCTCACACTGACTCACTGACCCTCACACTGACTCACTGACACTGACTCACTGACCCTCACACTGACTCACTGACCCTCACACTGACTCACTGACCCTCACACTGACCCTCACACTGACTCACTGACCCTCACACTGACCCTCACACTGACTCACTGACCCTCACACTGACCCTCACACTGACTCACTGACCCTCACACTGACACTCACACACACTCACTGACCCTCACACTGACTCGCTGACCCTCACATTGACCCTCACACTGACTCACTGACCCTCACACTGACTCAATGACCCTCACACTGACCCACACACTGACTCACTGACCCTCACACTGACTCACTGACCCTCACACTGACCCTCACACTGACTCACTGACCCTCACACTGACTCACTGACCCTCACACTGACCCTCACACTGACCCTCACACTGACTCACTGACCCTCACACTGACCCTCACACTGACCCTCACACTGACTCACTGACCCTCACACTGACCCTCACACTGACTCACTGACCCTCACACTGACTCACTGACCCTCACACTGACCCTCACACTGACTCACTGACCCTCACACTGACTCACTGACCCTCACACTGACCCTCACACTGATTCACTGACCCTCACACTGACTCACTGACCCTCACACTGACCCGCACACTGACTCACTGACCCTCACACTGACTCACTGACCCTCACACTGACCCTCACACTGACTCACTGACCCTGACTCACTGACCCTCACACTGACCCTCACACTGACTCACTGACACTGACTCACTGACCCTCACACTGACCCTCACACTGACTCACTGACACTGACTCACTGACCCTCACACTGACCCTCACACTGACCCTCACACTGACTCACTGACCCTCACACTGACCCTCACACTGACTCACTGACCCTCACACGGACTCACTGACCCTCAAACTGACTCACTGACCCTGACTCACTGACCCTCACACTGACCCTCACACTGACTCACTGACACTGACTCACTGACCCTCACACTGACCCTCACACTGACCCTCACACTGACTCACTGACCCTCACACTGACCCACACACTGACTCACTGACCCTCACACTGACTCACTGACCCTGACTCACTGACCCTCACACTGACCCTCACACTGACTCACTGACACTGACTCACTGACCCTCACACTGACCCTCACACTGACCCTCACACTGACTCACTGACCCTCACACTGACCCTCACACTGACTCACTGACCCTCACACGGACTCACTGACCCTCAAACTGACTCACTGACCCTCACACTGACCCTCACACTGACCCTCACACTGACCCTCACACTGACTCACTGACCCTCACACTGACCCTCACACTGACTCACTGACCCTCACACTGACACTCACACACACTCACTGACCCTCACACTGACTCGCTGACCCTCACATTGACCCTCACACTGACTCACTGACCTTCACACTGACTCAATGACCCTCACACTGACCCACACACTGACTCACTGACCCTCACACTGACTCACTGACCCTGACTCACTTACCCTCACACTGACTCAATGACCCTCACACTGACCTTCACACTGACACACTGACCCTCACACTGACTCACTGACCCTCACACTGACTCACTGACCCTCACACTGACCCTCACACTGACTCACTGACCCTCACACTGACCCTCACACTGACTCACTGACCCTCACACTGACTCACTGACCCTCACACTGACCCTCACACTGACTCACTGACCCTCACACTTACCCTCACACTGACTCACTGACCCTCACACTGACCCTCACATTGACCCTCACACTGACTCACTGACCCTCACACTGACTCACTGAGCTTCACACTGACACACTGACCCTCACATTGACCATCACACTGACCCTCACACTGACCCTCACACTGACTCACTGACCCTCACACTGACTCACTGACCCTCACACTGACCCTCACACTGACTCACTGACCCTCACACTGACTCACTGACCCTCACACTGACCCTCACACGGACTTACTGACACTGACTCACTGACCCTCACACTGACCCTCACACTGACCCTCACACTGACTCACTGACCCTCACACCGACTCACTGATCCTCACACTGACCCTCACACTGACTCACTGACCCTCACACTGACTCACTGACCCTCACACGGACCCTCACACTGACCCTCACACTGACCCTCACTCTGACTCACTGACACTGACACACTGACCCTCACACTGACTCACTGACCCTCACACTGACCCTCACACTGACTCACTGACACTGACACTCACACTGACCCTCACACTGACTCACTGACCCTCACACTGACTCACTGACCCTCACACTGACCCTCACACTGACTCACTGACACTGACACTCACACTGACCCTCACACTGACTCACTGATCGTCACACTGACTCACTGACCCTCGCACTGACCCTCACACTGACCCTCACACTGACTCACTGACACTGACTCACTGACCCTCACACTGATTCACTGACCCTCACACTGACTCACTGACCCTCACACTGACCCTCACACTGACCCTCACACTGACCCTCACAATGACTCACTGACACTGACACACTGACCCTCACACTGACACTGACCCTCACACTGACCCTCACACTGACTCACTGACACTGACACTCACACTGACCCTCACACTGACTCACTGACCCTCACACTGACTCACTGAGACTGACTCACTGACCGTCACACTGACTCACTGACCCTCGCACTGACCCTCACACTGACCCTCACACTGACTCACTGACACTGACTCACTGACACTCACACTGACTCACTGACCATCACACTGACCCTCACACTGACTCACTGACCCTCACACTGACCCTCACACTGACTCACTGACCCTCACACTGACTCACTGACACTGACTCACTGACCCTCACACAGACTCACTGACCCTCACACTGACTCACTGACCCTCAAACTGACCCTCACACTGATTCACTGACCCACACACTGACCCTCACACTTACTCACTGACCCTCACATTGACTCACTGACCCTCACACTGACCCTCACACTGACTCACTGACCCTCACACTGACTCACTGACCATCACACTGACCCTCACACTGACCCTCACACTGACTCACTGACCCTCACACTGATTCACTGACTCTCACACTGACCCTCACACTGACTCACTGACCCTCACATTGACTCACTGACGCTCACACTGACCCTCACACTGACTCACTGACCCTCACACTGACTCACTGACCCTCACACTGACTCACTGACCCTCACACTGACCCTCACACTGGCTCACTGACCCTCACACTGACCCTCACACTGACTCACTGACCCTCACACTGACTCACTGACACTGACTCACTGACCCTCACACAGACTCACTGACCCTCACACTGACTCACTGACCCTCACACTGACCCTCACACTGATTCACTGACCCTCACACTGACCCTCACACTGACTGACTGACCCTCACATTGACTCACTGACCCTCACACTGACCCTCACACTGACTCACTGACCCTCACACTGGCTCACTGACGCTCACACTGACCCTCACACTGACTCACTGACCCTCACACTGACTCACTGACCCTCACACTGACTCACTGACACTGACACACTGACCCTCACACTGACACTGACCCTCACACTGACCCTCACACTGACTCACTGACACTGACCCTCACACTGACCCTCACACTGACTCACTGAGACTGACTCACTGACCGTCACACTGACTCACTGACCCTCGCACTGACCCTCACACTGACCCTCACACTGACTCACTGACACTGACTCACTGACCCTCACACTGACTCACTGACCATCACACTGACCCTCACACTGACTCACTGACCCTCACACTGACCCTCACACTGACTCACTGACCCTCACACTGACTCACTGACACTGACTCACTGACCCTCACACAGACTCACTGACCCTCACACTGACTCACTGACCCTCAAACTGACCCTCACACTGATTCACTGACCCTCACACTGACCCTCACACTGACTCACTGACCCTCACATTGACTCACTGACCCTCACACTGACCCTCACATTGACTCACTGACCCTCAAACTGGCTCACTGACCCTCATACTGACTCACTGACCATCACACTGACCCTCACACTGACCCTCACACTGACTCACTGACCCTCACACTGATTCACTGACCCTCACACTGACCCTCACACTGACTCACTGACCCTCACATTGACTCACTGACGCTCACACTGACCCTCACACTGACTCACTGACCCTCACACTGACTCACTGACCCTCACACTGACTCACTGACCATCACACTGACCCTCACACTGACCCTCACACTGACCCTCCCTCTGACTCACTGACACTGACACACTGACCCTCACACTGACTCACTGACCCTCACACTGACACTGACCCTCACACTGACCCTCACACTGACTCACTGAGAGTGACTCACTGACCGTCACACTGACTCACTGACCCTCACACTGACACACTGACCCTCACTCTGACTCACTGACACTGACTCACTGACCGTCACACTGACTCACTGACCCTCGCACTGACCCTCACACTGACCCTCACACTGACTCACTGACACTGACTCACTGACCCTCACACTGATTCACTGACCCTCACACTGACTCACTGACCCTCACACTAACCCTCACACTGACCCTCACACTGACCCTCACACTGACTCACTGACACTGACACACTGACCCTCACACTGACTCACTGACCCTCACACTGACACTGACCCTCACACTGACCCTCACACTGACTCACTGACACTGACACTCACACTGACCCTCACACTGACTCACTGACCTTCACACTGACTCACTGAGACTGACTCACTGACCGTCACACTGACTCACTGACCCTCGCACTGACCCTCACACTGACCCTCACACTGACCCTCACACTGACTCACTGACCCTCACACTGACCCTCACACTGACTCACTGTCCCTCACACTGACCCTCACACTGGCTCACTGACCCTCACACTGACCATCATACTGACTCACTGACCCTCACACTGACTCACTGACACTGACTCACTGACCCTCACACAGACTCACTGACCCTCACACTGACTCACTGACCCTCACACTGACCCTCACACTGATTCACTGACCCTCACACTGACCCTCACACTGACTGACTGACCCTCACATTGACTCACTGACCCTCACACTGACCCTCACACTGACTCACTGACCCTCACACTGGCTCACTGACGCTCACACTGACCCTCACACTGACTCACTGACCCTCACACTGACTCACTGACCCTCACACTGACTCACTGACCATCACACTGACTCACTGACCATCACACTGACCGTCACACTGACTAACTGACCCTCACACTGACTCACTGACCCTCACACTGACCCTCACACTGACCCTCACACTGACTCACGGACCCTCACACTGACCCTCACACTGACTCATTGACCCTCACACTGACCTTCACACTGACTCACTGACCCTCACACTGACTCACTGACCCTCACACTGACCTCCACACTGACCCTCACACTGACTCACTGACACTGACTCACTGACCCTCACACTGACTCACTGACCCTCACACTGACCGTCACACTGACTCACTGACCCTCACACTGACCCTCACACTGACCCTCACACTGACTCACTGACACTGACTCACTGACCCTCACACTGACCCTCACACTGACTCACTGACCCTCACACTGTCTCACTGACCCTCACACTGACTCACTGACCCTCACACTGACCCTCACACTGACCCTCACACTGACTCACTGACCCTCACACTGACTCATGACACTCACACTGACTCACTGACCCTCACACTGACCCTCACACTGACTCACTGACCCTCACACTGTCTCACTGACCCTCACACTGACCCTCACACTTACTCACTGACCCTCACACTGACTCACTGACCTCACACTGACCCTCACACTGATTCACTGACCCTCACACTGACACACTGACCCTCACACTGACCCGCACACTGACTCACTGACCCTCACACTGACTCACTGACCCTCACACTGACCCTCACACTGACCCTCACACTGACTCACTGACACTCACACTGACCCTCACACTGAATCACTGACAATCACACTGACTCACTGACCCTCACACTGACTAACTGACCCTCACACTGACCCTCACACTGACCCTCACACTGACACTCACGCTGACTCCCTGACCCTCACACTGACCCTCACACTGACTCACTGACCCTCACACTGACCCTCACACACACTCACTGACCCTCTCACTGACCCGCTGACCCTCACATTGACCCTCACACTGACTCACTGACCCTCACACTGACTCACTGACCCTCACACTGACCCTCACACTGACTCACTGACCCTCACACTGACCCTCACACTGACCCTCACACTGACTCACTGACCCTCACACTGACTCACTGACCCTCACACTGACCCTCACACTGACTCGCTAACCCTCACACTGACTCTCACATTGACTCACTGACCCTCACACTGACCCTCAAACTGACTCACTGACCCTCACACTGACTCACTGACCTTCACACTGACACACTGACCCTCACACTGACTCACTGACCCTCACATTGACCATCACACTGACCCTCACACTGACCCTCACACTGACTCACTGGCCCTCACACGGACTCACTGACACTCACACCGACCCTCACACTGACCCTCACACTGACCCTCACACTGACTCACTGACACTGACACACTGACCCTCACACTGACTCACTGACCCTCACACTGACACTGACCCTCACACTGACCCTCACACTGACTCACTGACACTGACACTCACACTGACCCTCACACTGACTCACTGACCCCCACACTGACTCACTGAGACTGACTCACTGACCGTCACACTGACTCACTGACCCTCGCACTGACCCTCACACTGACCCTCACACTGACTCACTGACACTGACTCACTGACCCTCACACTGACTCACTGACCATCACACTGACCCTCACACTGACTCACTGACCCTCACACTGACCCTCACACTGACTCACTGACCCTCACACTGACTCACTGACACTGACTCACTGACCCTCACACAGACTCACTGACCCTCACACTGACTCACTGACCCTCAAACTGACCCTCACACTGATTCACTGACCCTCACACTGACTCACTGACCCTCACACTGACCCTCACACTGACCCTCACACTGACTCACTGACACTCACACTGACCCTCACACTGAATCACTGACAATCACACTGACTCACTGACCCTCACACTGACTAACTGACCCTCACACTGACCCTCACACTGACCCTCACACTGACACTCACGCTGACTCCCTGACCCTCACACTGACCCTCACACTGACACTCACGCTGACTCCCTGACCCTCACACTGACCCTCACACTGACTCACTGACCCTCACACTGACCCTCACACACACTCACTGACCCTCTCACTGACCCGCTGACCCTCACATTGACCCTCACACTGACTCACTGACCCTCACACTGACTCACTGACCCTCACACTGACCCTCACACTGACTCACTGACCCTCACACTGACCCTCACACTGACCCTCACACTGACTCACTGACCCTCACACTGACTCACTGACCCTCACACTGACCCTCACACTGACTCGCTAACCCTCACACTGACTCTCACATTGACTCACTGACCCTCACACTGACCCTCAAACAGACTCACTGACCCTCACACTGACTCACTGACCTTCACACTGACACACTGACCCTCACACTGACTCACTGACCCTCACATTGACCATCACACTGACCCTCACACTGACCCTCACACTGACTCACTGACCCTCACACTCACTCACTGACCCTCACACTGACCCTCCCACTGACCCTCACACTGACTCACTGGCCCTCACACGGACTCACTGACACTCACACCGACCCTCACACTGACCCTCACACTGACCCTCACACTGACTCACTGACACTGACACACTGACCCTCACACTGACTCACTGACCCTCACACTGACACTGACCCTCACACTGACCCTCGCACTGACTCACTGACACTGACACTCACACTGACCCTCACACTGACTCACTGACCCTCACACTGACTCACTGAGACTGACTCACTGACCGTCACACTGACTCACTGACCCTCGCACTGACCCTCACACTGACCCTCACACTGACTCACTGACACTGACTCACTGACCCTCACACTGACTCACTGACCATCACACTGACCCTCACACTGACTCACTGACCCTCACACTGACCCTCACACTGACTCACTGACCCTCACACTGACTCACTGACACTGACTCACTGACCCTCACACAGACTCACTGACCCTCACACTGACTCACTGACCCTCAAACTGACCCTCACACTGATTCACTGACCCTCACACTGACTCACTGACCCTCACATTGACTCACTGACCCTCACACTGACCCTCACACTGACTCACTGACCCTCACACTGGCTCACTGACCCTCACACTGACTCACTGACCATCACACTGACCCTCACACTGACCCTCACACTGACTCACTGACCCTCACACTGATTCACTGACCCTCACACTGACCCTCACACTGACTCACTGACCCTCACATTGACTCACTGACGCTCACACTGACCCTCACACTGACTCACTGACCCTCACACTGACTCACTGACCCTCACACTGACTCACTGACCATCACACTGACCCTCACACTGACCCTCACACTGACCCTCCCTCTGACTCACTGACACTGACACACTGACCCTCACACTGACTCACTGACCCTCACACTGACACTGACCCTCACACTGACCCTCACACTGACTCACTGAGAGTGACTCACTGACCGTCACACTGACTCACTGACCCTCACACTGACTCACTGACCCTCACACTGACTCACTGACCCTCACACTGACTCACTGACAATCACACTGACCCTCACACTGACCCTCACACTGACCCTCACTCTGACTCACTGACACTGACACACTGACCCACTGACCCTCACACTGACACTGACCCTCACACTGACCCTCACACTGACTCACTGACACTGACACTCACACTGACCCTCACACTGACTCACTGAGACTGACTCACTGACCGTCACACTGACTCACTGACCCTCGCACTGACCCTCACACTGACCCTCACACTGACTCACTGACACTGACTCACTGACCCTCACACTGATTCACTGACCCTCACACTGACTCACTGACCCTCACACTAACCCTCACACTGACCCTCACACTGACCCTCACACTGACTCACTGACACTGACACACTGACCCTCACACTGACTCACTGACCCTCACACTGACACTGGCCCTCACACTGACCCTCACACTGACTCACTGACACTGACACTCACACTGACCCTCACACTGACTCACTGACCTTCACACTGACTCACTGAGACTGACTCACTGACCGTCACACTGACTCACTGACCCTCGCACTGACCCTCACACTGACCCTCACACTGACCCTCACACTGACTCACTGACCCTCACACTGACCCTCACACTGACTCACTGTCCCTCACACTGACCCTCACACTGGCTCACTGACCCTCACACTGACCCTCACACTGACTCACTGACCCTCACACTGACTCACTGACACTGACTCACTGACCCTCACACAGACTCACTGACCCTCACACTGACTCACTGACCCTCACACTGACCCTCACACTGGCTCACTGACCCTCACACTGACCCTCACACTGACTCACTGACCCTCACACTGACTCACTGACACTGACTCACTGACCCTCACACAGACTCACTGACCCTCACACTGACTCACTGACCCTCACACTGACCCTCACACTGATTCACTGACCCTCACACTGACCCTCACACTGACTGACTGACCCTCACATTGACTCACTGACCCTCACACTGACCCTCACACTGACTCACTGACCCTCACACTGGCTCACTGACGCTCACACTGACCCTCACACTGACTCACTGACCGTCACACTGACTAACTGACCCTCACACTGACTCACTGACCCTCACACTGACCCTCACACTGACCCTCACACTGACTCACGGACCCTCACACTGACCCTCACACTGACTCACTGACCCTCACACTGACCTTCACAGTGACTCACTGACCCTCACACTGACTCACTGACCCTCACACTGACCTCCACACTGACCCTCACACTGACTCACTGACACTGACTCACTGACCCTCACACTGACTCACTGACCCTCACACTGACCGTCACACTGACTCACTGACCCTCACACTGACCCTCACACTGACCCTCACACTGACTCACTGACACTCACACTGACTCACTGACACTGACTCACTGACCCTCACACTGACCCTCACACTGACTCACTGACCCTCACACTGTCTCACTGACCCTCACACTGACTCACTGACCCTCACACTGACCCTCACACTGACCCTCACACTGACTCACTGACCCTCACACTGACTCATGACACTCACACTGACTCACTGACCCTCACACTGACCCTCACACTGACTCACTGACCATCACACTGTCTCACTGACCCTCACACTGACCCTCACACTTACTCACTGACCCTCACACTGACTCACTGACCTCACACTGACCCTCACACTGATTCACTGACCCTCACACTGACACACTGACCCTCACACTGACCCGCACACTGACTCACTGACCCTCACACTGACTCACTGACCCTCACACTGACCCTCACACTGAATCACTGACAATCACACTGACTCACTGACCCTCACACTGACTAACTGACCCTCACACTGACCCTCACACTGACCCTCACACTGACACTCACGCTGACTCACTGACCCTCACACTGACCCTCACACTGACTCACTGACCCTCACACTGACCCTCACACACACTCACTGACCCTCTCACTGACTCGCTGACCCTCACATTGACCCTCACACTGACTCACTGACCCTCACACTGACTCACTGACCCTCACACTGACCCTCACACTGACCCTCACACTGACTCACTGACCCTCACACTGACTCACTGACACTGACTCACTGACCCTCACACTGACTCACTGACCCTCACACTGACCCTCACACTGACTCACTGACCCTCACACTGACTCAATGACCCTCACACTGTCTCACTGACCCTCACACTGACTCACTGACCCTCACACTGACCCTCACACTGACCCTCACACTGACTCACTGACCCTCACACTGACTCATGACACTCACACTGACCCTCACACTGACCCTCACACTGACTCACTGACACTGGCTCACTGACCCTCACACTGACTCACTGACCCTCACACTGACCCTCACACTGACTCACTGACCCTCACACTGACCCTCACACCGACTCACTGACCCTCACACTGACTTACTGACACTGACTCACTGACCCTCACACTGACTCACTGACCCTCACACTGACCCTCACACTGACTCACTGACCCTCACACTGTCTCACTGACCTTCATACTGACTCACTGACCCTCACACTGACCCTCACACTGACCCTCACACTGACTCACTGACCCTCTCAAGAACCCTCACACTGACCCTCAAACTGACTCACTGACCCTCACATTGACCATCACACTGACCCTCACACTGACCCTCACACTGACTCACTGACCCTCTCAAGGACCCTCACACTGACCCTCAAACTGATTCACTGACCCTCACACTGACTCACTGACCTTCACACTGACACACTGACCCTCACACTGACTCACTGACCCTCACATTGACCATCACACTGACCCTCACACTGACCTTCATACTGACTCACTGACACTCACACTGACCCTCACACTGACTCACTGACCTTCACACTGACTCACTGAGACTGACTCACTGACCGTCACACTGACTCACTGACCCTCGCACTGACCCTCACACTGACCCTCACACTGACCCTCACACTGACTCACTGACCCTCACACTGACCCTCACACTGACTCACTGACCCTCACACTGACCCTCACACTGGCTCACTGACCCTCACACTGACCCTCACACTGACTCACTGACCCTCACACTGACTCACTGACACTGACTCACTGACCCTCACACAGACTCACTGACCCTCACACTGACTCACTGACCCTCACACTGACCCTCACACTGATTCACTGACCCTCACACTGACCCTCACACTGACTGACTGACCCTCACATTGACTCACTGACCCTCACACTGACCCTCACACTGACTCACTGACCCTCACACTGGCTCACTGACGCTCACACTGACCCTCACACTGACTCACTGACCCTCACACTGACTCACTGACCCTCACACTGACTCACTGACACTGACACACTGACCCTCACACTGACACTGACCCTCACACTGACCCTCACACTGACTCACTGACACTGACACTCACACTGACCCTCACACTGACTCACTGACCCTCACACTGACTCACTGAGACTGACTCACTGACCGTCACACTGACCCACTGACCCTCGCACTGACCCTCACACTGACCCTCACACTGACTCACTGACACTGACTCACTGACCCTCACACTGACTCACTGACCATCACACTGACCCTCACACTGACTCACTGACCCTCACACTGACCCTCACACTGACTCACTGACCCTCACACTGACTCACTGACACTGACTCACTGACCCTCACACAGACTCACTGACCCTCACACTGACTCACTGACCCTCAAACTGACCCTCACACTGATTCACTGACCCTCACACTGACCCTCACACTGACTCACTGACCCTCACATTGACTCACTGACCCTCACACTGACCCTCACACTGACTCACTGACCCTCAAACTGGCTCACTGACCCTCACACTGACTCACTGACCATCACACTGACCCTCACACTGACCCTCACACTGACTCACTGACCCTCACACTGATTCACTGACCCTCACACTGACCCTCACACTGACTCACTGACCCTCACATTGACTCACTGACGCTCACACTGACCCTCACACTGACTCACTGACCCTCACACTGACTCACTGACCCTCACACTGACTCACTGACCATCACACTGACCCTCACACTGACCCTCACACTGACCCTCCCTCTGACTCACTGACACTGACACACTGACCCTCACACTGACTCACTGACCCTCACACTGACACTGACCCTCACACTGACCCTCACACTGACTCACTGAGAGTGACTCACTGACCGTCACACTGACTCACTGACCCTCACACTGACTCACTGACCCTCACACTGACTCACTGACCCTCACACTGATTCACTGACCCTCACACTGACTCACTGACCCTCACACTGACTCACTGACCCTCACACTGACTCACTGACCATCACACTGACCCTCACACTGACCCTCACTCTGACTCACTGACACTGACACACTGACCCTCACACTGACTCACTGACCCTCACACTGACACTGACCCTCACACTGACCCTCACACTGACTCACTGACACTGACACTCACACTGACCCTCACACTGACTCACTGAGACTGACTCACTGACCGTCACACTGACTCACTGACCCTCGCACTGACCCTCACACTGACCCTCACACTGACTCACTGACACTGACTCACTGACCCTCACACTGATTCACTGACCCTCACACTGACTCACTGACCCTCACACTAACCCTCACACTGACCCTCACACTGACCCTCACACTGACTCACTGACACTGACACACTGACCCTCACACTGACTCACTGACCCTCACACTGACACTGACCCTCACACTGACCCTCACACTGACTCACTGACACTGACACTCACACTGACCCTCACACTGACTCACTGACCTTCACACTGACTCACTGAGACTGACTCACTGACCGTCACACTGACTCACTGACCCTCGCACTGACCCTCACACTGACCCTCACACTGACCCTCACACTGACTCACTGACCCTCACACTGACCCTCACTCTGACTCACTGACCCTCACACTGACCCTCACACTGGCTCACTGACCCTCACACTGACCCTCACACTGACTCACTGACCCTCACACTGACTCACTGACACTGACTCACTGACCCTCACACAGACTCACTGACCCTCACACTGACTCACTGACCCTCACACTGACCCTCACACTGATTCACTGACCCTCACACTGACCCTCACACTGACTGACTGACCCTCACATTGACTCACTGACCCTCACACTGACTCTCACACTGACTCACTGACCCTCACACTGGCTCACTGACGCTCACACTGACCCTCACACTGACTCACTGACCCTCACACTGACTCACTGACCCTCACACTGACTCACTGACCATCACACTGACTCACTGACCATCACACTGACCGTCACACTGACTAACTGACCCTCACACTGACTCACTGACCCTCACACTGACCCTCACACTGACCCTCACACTGACTCACGGACCCTCACACTGACCCTCACACTGACTCACTGACCCTCACACTGACCTTCACACTGACTCACTGACCCTCACACTGACTCACTGACCCTCACACTGACCTCCACACTGACCCTCACACTGACTCACTGACACTGACTCACTGACCCTCACACTGACTCACTGACCCTCACACTGACCGTCACACTGACTCACTGACCCTCACACTGACCCTCACACTGACCCTCACACTGACTCACTGACACTCACACTGACTCACTGACACTGACTCACTGACCCTCACACTGACCCTCACACTGACTCACTGACCCTCACACTGTCTCACTGACCCTCACACTGACTCACTGACCCTCACACTGACCCTCACACTGACCCTCACACTGACTCACTGACCCTCACACTGACTCATGACACTCACACTGACTCACTGACCCTCACACTGACCCTCACACTGACTCACTGACCCTCACACTGTCTCACTGACCCTCACACTGACCCTCACACTTACTCACTGACCCTCACACTGACTCACTGACCTCACACTGACCCTCACACTGATTCACTGACCCTCACACTGACACACTGACCCTCACACTGACCCGCACACTGACTCACTGACCCTCACACTGACTCACTGACCCTCACACTGACCCTCACACTGACCCTCACACTGACTCACTGACACTCACACTGACCCTCACACTGAATCACTGACAATCACACTGACTCACTGACCCTCACACTGACTAACTGACCCTCACACTGACCCTCACACTGACCCTCACACTGACACTCACGCTGACTCACTGACCCTCACACTGACTCTCACACTGACTCACTGACCCTCACACTGACCCTCACACACACTCACTGACCCTCTCACTGACTCGCTGACCCTCACATTGACCCTCACACTGACTCACTGACCCTCACACTGACTCACTGACCCTCACACTGACACACTGACCCTCACACTGACTCACTGACCCTCACATTGACCATCACACTGACCCTCACACTGACCCTCACACTGACTCACTGACCCTCACACTCACTCACTGACCCTCACACTGACCCTCCCACTGACCCTCACACTGACTCACTGGCCCTCACACGGACTCACTGACATTCACACCGACCCTCACACTGACCCTCACACGGACTTACTGACACTGACTCACTGACCCTCACACTGACCCTCACACTGACCCTCACACTGACTCACTGACCCTCACACTGACTCACTGACCCTCACACTGACTCACTGACCCTCACACTGACCCTCACACTGACCCTCACTCTGACTCACTGACACTGACACACTGACCCTCACACTGACACTGACCCTCACACCGACCCTCACACTGACTCGCTGACACTGACACTCACACTGACCCTCACACAGACTCACTGACCCTCACACTGACTCACTGACCCTCACACTGACTCACTGAGACTGACTCACTGACCGTCACACTGACTCACTGACCCTCGCACTGACCCTCACACTGACCCTCACACTGACTCACTGACACTAACTCACTGACCCTCACACTGATTCACTGACCCTCACACTGACTCACTGACCCTCACACTGACCCTCACACTGACCCTCACACTGACCCTCACACTGACTCACTGACACTGACACACTGACCCTCACACTGACTCACTGACCCTCACACTGACACTGACCCTCACACTGACCCTCACACTGACTCACTGACACTGACACTCACACTGACCCTCACACTGACTCACTGACCCTCACACTGACTCACTGAGACTGACTCACTGACCGTCACACTGACTCACTGACCCTCGCACTGACCCTCACACTGACCCTCACACTGACCCTCACACTGACTCACTGACCCTCACACTGACTCACTGACACTGACTCACTGACCCTCACACTGACTCACTGACCCTCACACTGACCCTCACACTGACTCACTGACCCTCACACTGACTCAATGACCCTCACACTGTCTCACTGACCCTCACACTGACTCACTGACCCTCACACTGACCCTCACACTGACCCTCACACTGACTCACTGACCCTCACACTGACTCATGACACTCACACTGACCCTCACACTGACCCTCACACTGACTCACTGACACTGGCTCACTGACCCTCACACTGACTCACTGACCCTCACACTGACCCTCACACTGACTCACTGACCCTCACACTGACCCTCACACCGACTCACTGACCCTCACACTGACTTACTGACACTGACTCACTGACCCTCACACTGACTCACTGACCCTCACACTGACCCTCACACTGACTCACTGACCCTCACACTGTCTCACTGACCTTCATACTGACTCACTGACCCTCACACTGACCCTCACACTGACCCTCACACTGACTCACTGACCCTCTCAAGGACCCTCACACTGACCCTCAAACTGACTCACTGACCCTCACACTGACTCACTGACCTTCACACTGACACACTGACCCTCACACTGACTCACTGACCCTCACATTGACCATCACACTGACCCTCACACTGACCCTCACACTGACTCACTGACCCTCACACTCACTCACTGACCCTCACACTGACCCTCACACTGACTCACTGACACTCACACTGACCCTCACACTGAATCACTGACAATCACACTGACTCACTGACCCTCACACTGACTAACTGACCCTCACACTGACCCTCACACTGACCCTCACACTGACACTCACGCTGACTCACTGACCCTCACACTGACCCTCACACTGACTCACTGACCCTCACACTGACCCTCACACACACTCACTGACCCTCTCACTGACTCGCTGACCCTCACATTGACCCTCACACTGACTCACTGACCCTCACACTGACTCACTGACCCTCACACTGACCCTCACACTGACTCACTGACCCTCACACTGACCCTCACACTGACCCTCACACTGACTCACTGACCCTCACACTGACTCACTGACCCTCACACTGACCCTCACACTGACTCGCTAACCCTCACACTGACTCTCACATTGACTCACTGACCCTCACACTGACCCTCAAACTGACTCACTGACCCTCACACTGACTCACTGACCTTCACACTGACACACTGACCCTCACACTGACTCACTGACCCTCACATTGACTCACTGACCTTCACACTGACACACTGACCCTCACACTGACTCACTGACCCTCACATTGACCATCACACTGACCCTCACACTGACCCTCACACTGACTCACTGACCCTCACACTCACTCACTGACCCTCACACTGACCCTCCCACTGACCCTCACACTGACTCACTGGCCCTCACACGGACTCACTGACACTCACACCGACCCTCACACTGACCCTCACACGGACTTACTGACACTGACTCACTAATCACACTGACTCACTGAGACTGACTCACTGACCGTCACACTGACTCACTGACCCTCGCACTGACCCTCACACTGACCCTCACACTGACCCTCACACTGGCTCACTGACCCTCACACTGGCTCACTGACCCTCACACTGACTCACTGACCCTCACACTGACCCTCACAGTGACCCTCACACTGACTCACTGACCTTCACACTGACTCACTGAGACTGACTCACTGACCGTCACACTGACTCACTGACCCTCACACTGACTCACTGACCCTCACGCTGACCCTCACACTGACCCTCACACTGACTCACTGACCCTCAAACTGACCCTCACACTGACCCTCACACTGACTCACTGACCCTCACACTGACCCTCACACTGACTCACTGACCCTCACACTGACCCTCACACTGACTCACTGACCCTCACACTGACTCACTGACCCTCACACTGACCCTCACACTGACCCTCACACTGACTCACTGACACTCAAACTGACCCTCACACTGACCCTCACACTGACTCACTGACCATCACACTGACTCACTGACACTGACTCATTGACCCTCACACTGACTCACTGACCCTCACACAGACTCACTGACCCTCACACTGACCCTCACACTGACTCACAGACACTCACACTGACCCTCACACTGACTCACTGACCCTCACACTGACCCTCGCACTGACCCTCTCACTGACCCTCACACTGACCCTCACACTGACTCACTGACCCTCACACTGACTCACTGACCCTCACACTGACCCTCACACTGACACACTGAACCTGAGACTGACCCTCACAGTGACCCTGACACTGACCCTCAAACTGACCCCCACACTGACTCACTGACCCTCACACTGACCCTCACACTGACTCACTGACCCTCACACTGACCCTCACACTGACTCACTGACCCTCACACTGACCCTCACACTGACTTACTGACCCTCACACTGACTCACTGACCCTCATACTGACCCTCACACTGACTCGCTGACCCTCACACTGACCCTCACACTGACTTACTGACCCTCACACTGACTCACTGTTCTTTCCCACTGACACACTGACCCTCACACTGCCTCACTGACCCTCACACTGACCATCACACTGACCCTCACACTGACTCACTGACCCTCACACTGACTCACTGACCCTCACACTGACCCTCACACTGACTCACTGACCCTCACACTGACTCACTGAGACTGACTCACTGACCGTCACACTGACTCACTGACCCTCGCACTGACCCTCACACTGACCCTCACACTGACTCACTGACACTGACTCACTGACCCTCACACTGACTCACTGAACCTCACACTGACCCTCACACTGATTCACTGACCCTCGCACTGACCCTCACACTGACTCACTGACCCTCACACTGACCCTCACACTGACTCACTGACCCTCACACTGACCCTCACACTGACTCACTGACCCTCACACTGACCCTCACACTGATTCACTGACCCTCACACTGACTCACTGACCCTCACACTGACACTCACACTGACCCTCACAGTGACTCACTGACCCTTTCACTGACCCTCACACTGACTCACTGACCCTCACACTGACTCACTGACCCTCACACTGACACACTGACCCTCACACTGCCTCACTGACACTCACACTGACCCTCACACTGACTCACTGACCTTCACACTGACTCACTGAGACTGACTCACTGACCGTCACACTGACTCACTGACCCTCGCACTGACCCTCACACTGACCCTCACACTGACCCTCACACTGACTCACTGACCCTCACACTGACCCTCACTCTGACTCACTGACCCTCACACTGACCCTCACACTGGCTCACTGACCCTCACACTGACCCTCACACTGACTCACTGACCCTCACACTGACTCACTGACACTGACTCACTGACCCTCACACAGACTCACTGACCCTCACACTGACTCACTGACCCTCACACTGACCCTCACACTGATTCACTGACCCTCACACTGACCCTCACACTGACTGACTGACCCTCACATTGACTCACTGACCCTCACACTGACTCTCACACTGACTCACTGACCCTCACACTGGCTCACTGACGCTCACACTGACCCTCACACTGACTCACTGACCCTCACACTGACTCACTGACCCTCACACTGACTCACTGACCATCACACTGACTCACTGACCATCACACTGACCGTCACACTGACTAACTGACCCTCACACTGACTCACTGACCCTCACACTGACCCTCACACTGACCCTCACACTGACTCACGGACCCTCACACTGACCCTCACACTGACTCACTGACCCTCACACTGACCTTCACACTGACTCACTGACCCTCACACTGACTCACTGACCCTCACACTGACCTCCACACTGACCCTCACACTGACTCACTGACACTGACTCACTGACCCTCACACTGACTCACTGACCCTCACACTGACCGTCACACTGACTCACTGACCCTCACACTGACCCTCACACTGACCCTCACACTGACTCACTGACACTCACACTGACTCACTGACACTGACTCACTGACCCTCACACTGACCCTCACACTGACTCACTGACCCTCACACTGTCTCACTGACCCTCACACTGACTCACTGACCCTCACACTGACCCTCACACTGACCCTCACACTGACTCACTGACCCTCACACTGACTCATGACACTCACACTGACTCACTGACCCTCACACTGACCCTCACACTGACTCACTGACCCTCACACTGTCTCACTGACCCTCACACTGACCCTCACACTTACTCACTGACCCTCACACTGACTCACTGACCTCACACTGACCCTCACACTGATTCACTGACCCTCACACTGACACACTGACCCTCACACTGACCCGCACACTGACTCACTGACCCTCACACTGACTCACTGACCCTCACACTGACCCTCACACTGACCCTCACACTGACTCACTGACACTCACACTGACCCTCACACTGAATCACTGACAATCACACTGACTCACTGACCCTCACACTGACTAACTGACCCTCACACTGACCCTCACACTGACCCTCACACTGACACTCACGCTGACTCACTGACCCTCACACTGACTCTCACACTGACTCACTGACCCTCACACTGACCCTCACACACACTCACTGACCCTCTCACTGACTCGCTGACCCTCACATTGACCCTCACACTGACTCACTGACCCTCACACTGACTCACTGACCCTCACACTGACACACTGACCCTCACACTGACTCACTGACCCTCACATTGACCATCACACTGACCCTCACACTGACCCTCACACTGACTCACTGACCCTCACACTCACTCACTGACCCTCACACTGACCCTCCCACTGACCCTCACACTGACTCACTGGCCCTCACACGGACTCACTGACATTCACACCGACCCTCACACTGACCCTCACACGGACTTACTGACACTGACTCACTGACCCTCACACTGACCCTCACACTGACCCTCACACTGACTCACTGACCCTCACACTGACTCACTGACCCTCACACTGACTCACTGACCCTCACACTGACCCTCACACTGACCCTCACTCTGACTCACTGACACTGACACACTGACCCTCACACTGACACTGACCCTCACACCGACCCTCACACTGACTCGCTGACACTGACACTCACACTGACCCTCACACAGACTCACTGACCCTCACACTGACTCACTGACCCTCACACTGACTCACTGAGACTGACTCACTGACCGTCACACTGACTCACTGACCCTCGCACTGACCCTCACACTGACCCTCACACTGACTCACTGACACTAACTCACTGACCCTCACACTGATTCACTGACCCTCACACTGACTCACTGACCCTCACACTGACCCTCACACTGACCCTCACACTGACCCTCACACTGACTCACTGACACTGACACACTGACCCTCACACTGACTCACTGACCCTCACACTGACACTGACCCTCACACTGACCCTCACACTGACTCACTGACACTGACACTCACACTGACCCTCACACTGACTCACTGACCCTCACACTGACTCACTGAGACTGACTCACTGACCGTCACACTGACTCACTGACCCTCGCACTGACCCTCACACTGACCCTCACACTGACCCTCACACTGACTCACTGACCCTCACACTGACTCACTGACACTGACTCACTGACCCTCACACTGACTCACTGACCCTCACACTGACCCTCACACTGACTCACTGACCCTCACACTGACTCAATGACCCTCACACTGTCTCACTGACCCTCACACTGACTCACTGACCCTCACACTGACCCTCACACTGACCCTCACACTGACTCACTGACCCTCACACTGACTCATGACACTCACACTGACCCTCACACTGACCCTCACACTGACTCACTGACACTGGCTCACTGACCCTCACACTGACTCACTGACCCTCACACTGACCCTCACACTGACTCACTGACCCTCACACTGACCCTCACACCGACTCACTGACCCTCACACTGACTTACTGACACTGACTCACTGACCCTCACACTGACTCACTGACCCTCACACTGACCCTCACACTGACTCACTGACCCTCACACTGTCTCACTGACCTTCATACTGACTCACTGACCCTCACACTGACCCTCACACTGACCCTCACACTGACTCACTGACCCTCTCAAGGACCCTCACACTGACCCTCAAACTGACTCACTGACCCTCACACTGACTCACTGACCTTCACACTGACACACTGACCCTCACACTGACTCACTGACCCTCACATTGACCATCACACTGACCCTCACACTGACCCTCACACTGACTCACTGACCCTCACACTCACTCACTGACCCTCACACTGACCCTCACACTGACTCACTGACACTCACACTGACCCTCACACTGAATCACTGACAATCACACTGACTCACTGACCCTCACACTGACTAACTGACCCTCACACTGACCCTCACACTGACCCTCACACTGACACTCACGCTGACTCACTGACCCTCACACTGACCCTCACACTGACTCACTGACCCTCACACTGACCCTCACACACACTCACTGACCCTCTCACTGACTCGCTGACCCTCACATTGACCCTCACACTGACTCACTGACCCTCACACTGACTCACTGACCCTCACACTGACCCTCACACTGACTCACTGACCCTCACACTGACCCTCACACTGACCCTCACACTGACTCACTGACCCTCACACTGACTCACTGACCCTCACACTGACCCTCACACTGACTCGCTAACCCTCACACTGACTCTCACATTGACTCACTGACCCTCACACTGACCCTCAAACTGACTCACTGACCCTCACACTGACTCACTGACCTTCACACTGACACACTGACCCTCACACTGACTCACTGACCCTCACATTGACCATCACACTGACCCTCACACTGACCCTCACACTGACTCACTGACCCTCACACTCACTCACTGACCCTCACACTGACCCTCCCACTGACCCTCACACTGACTCACTGGCCCTCACACGGACTCACTGACACTCACACCGACCCTCACACTGACCCTCACACGGACTTACTGACACTGACTCACTAATCACACTGACTCACTGAGACTGACTCACTGACCGTCACACTGACTCACTGACCCTCGCACTGACCCTCACACTGACCCTCACACTGACCCTCACACTGGCTCACTGACCCTCACACTGGCTCACTGACCCTCACACTGACTCACTGACCTTCACACTGACCCTCACAGTGACCCTCACACTGACTCACTGACCTTCACACTGACTCACTGAGACTGACTCACTGACCGTCACACTGACTCACTGACCCTCACACTGACTCACTGACCCTCACGCTGACCCTCACACTGACCCTCACACTGACTCACTGACCCTCAAACTGACCCTCACACTGACCCTCACACTGACTCACTGACCCTCACACTGACCCTCACACTGACTCACTGACCCTCACACTGACCCTCACACTGACTCACTGACCCTCACACTGACTCACTGACCCTCACACTGACCCTCACACTGACCCTCACACTGACTCACTGACACTCAAACTGACCCTCACACTGACCCTCACACTGACTCACTGACCATCACACTGACTCACTGACACTGACTCATTGACCCTCACACTGACTCACTGACCCTCACACAGACTCACTGACCCTCACACTGACCCTCACACTGACTCACAGACACTCACACTGACCCTCACACTGACTCACTGACCCTCACACTGACCCTCGCACTGACCCTCTCACTGACCCTCACACTGACCCTCACACTGACTCACTGACCCTCACACTGACTCACTGACCCTCACACTGACTCACTGACCCTCACACTGACCCTCACACTGACACACTGAACCTGAGACTGACCCTCACAGTGACCCTGACACTGACCCTCAAACTGACCCCCACACTGACTCACTGACCCTCACACTGACCCTCACACTGACTCACTGACCCTCACACTGACCCTCACACTGACTCACTGACCCTCACACTGACCCTCACACTGACTTACTGACCCTCACACTGACTCACTGACCCTCATACTGACCCTCACACTGACTCGCTGACCCTCACACTGACCCTCACACTGACTTACTGACCCTCACACTGACTCACTGTTCTTTCCCACTGACACACTGACCCTCACACTGCCTCACTGACCCTCACACTGACCATCACACTGACCCTCACACTGACTCACTGACCCTCACACTGACTCACTGACCCTCACACTGACCCTCACACTGACTCACTGACCCTCACACTGACTCACTGAGACTGACTCACTGACCGTCACACTGACTCACTGACCCTCGCACTGACCCTCACACTGACCCTCACACTGACTCACTGACACTGACTCACTGACCCTCACACTGACTCACTGAACCTCACACTGACCCTCACACTGATTCACTGACCCTCGCACTGACCCTCACACTGACTCACTGACCCTCACACTGACCCTCACACTGACTCACTGACCCTCACACTGACCCTCACACTGACTCACTGACCCTCACACTGACCCTCACACTGATTCACTGACCCTCACACTGACTCACTGACCCTCACACTGACACTCACACTGACCCTCACAGTGACTCACTGACCCTTTCACTGACCCTCACACTGACTCACTGACCCTCACACTGACTCACTGACCCTCACACTGACACACTGACCCTCACACTGCCTCACTGACACTCACACTGACCCTCACACTGACTCACTGACCCTCACACTGACCCTCACACTGACCCTCACACTGACCCTCACACTGACTCACTGACCCTCACACTGACTCACTGACCCTCATACTGACCCTCACACTGACTCGCTGACCCTCACACTGACCCTCACACTGACCCTCACACTGACTCACTGACCCTCACACTGACTCACTGACCCTCACACTGACCCTCACACTGACCGTCACACTGACTCACTGACCCTCACACTGATCCTCACACTGACCCTCACACTGACTCACTGACACTGACTCACTGACCCTCACACTGACTCACTGACCCTCACACTGTCTCACTGACCCTCACACTGACCCTCACACTGACTCACTGACCCTCACACTGACTCACTGACCCTCACACTGACCCTCACACTGACTCTCACACTGACTCACTGACCCTCACACTGACCCTCACACTGAGCCTCACAGACCCTCACACTGACACTCACACTGACTCACTGACCCTCACACTGACTCACAGACCCTCAAACTGACCCTCACACTGACCCTCACACTGACCCTCACAGTGACTCTCTGACCCTCACACTGACCTTCACCCTGACCCTCACACTGACTCGCTGACCCTCACACTGACTCACTGACCGTCACACTGACTCACTGACCCTGGCACTGACCCTCACACTGACTCACTGACCGTCACACTGACTCACTGACCCTGGCACTGACCCTCACACTGACTCACTGACCCTCACACTGACTCACTGACCCTCACACTGACCCTCACACTGACCCTCACACTGACTCACTGACACTGACTCACTGACCCTCACACTGACTCACTGACCCTCACACTGACCCTCACACTGACCGTCACACTGACTCACTGACCCTCACACTGACCCTCACACTGACCCTCACACTGACTCACTGACCCTCACACTGACTCACTGACACTGACTCACTGACCCTCACACTGACTGACTGACCCTCACACTGACCCTCACACTGACCCTCACACTGACCGTCACACTGACTCACTGACCCTCACACTGACCCTCACACTGACCCTCACACTGACTCACTGACCCTCACACTGACTCACTGACACTGACTCACTGACCCTCACACTGACTGACTGACCCTCACACTGACCCTCACACTGACTCACTGACCCTCACACTGACTCAATGACCCTCACACTGTCTCACTGACCCTCACACTGACTCACTGACCCTCACACTGACCCTCACACTGATTCACTGACCCTTGCACTGACCCTCACACTGACTCACTGACTCTCACACTGACCCTCACACTGACTCACTGACCCTCACACTGACCCTCACACTGACTCACTGACCCTCACACTGACCCTCACACTGATTCACTGACCCTGGCACTGACCCTCACACTGACTCACTGACCCTCACACTGACTCACTGACCCTCACACTGACCCTCACACTGACCCTCACACTGACTCACTGACACTGACTCACTGACCCTCACACTGACTCACTGACCCTCACACTGACCCTCACACTGACCGTCACACTGACTCACTGACCCTCACACTGACCCTCACACTGACCCTCACACTGACTCACTGACCCTCACACTGACTCACTGACACTGACTCACTGACCCTCACACTGACTCACTGACCCTCACACTGACCCTCACACTGACTCACTGACCCTCACACTGACTCAATGACCCTCACACTGTCTCACTGACCCTCACACTGACTCACTGACCCTCACACTAACTCTCACACTGACCCTCACACTGACTCACTGACCCTCACACTGACTCATGACACTCACACTGACCCTCACACGGACCCTCACACTGACTCACTGACACTGGCTCACTGACCCTCACACTGACTCACTGACCCTCACACTGACCCTCACACTGACCCTCACACTGACTCACTGACCCTCACACTGACCCTCACACCGACTCACTGACCCTCACACTGACTTACTGACACTGACTCACTGACCCTCACACTGACTCACTGACCCTCACACTGACCCTCACACTGACTCACTGACCCTCACACTGTCTCACTGACCCTCATACTGACTCACTGACCCTCACACTGACCCTCACACTGACCCTCACACTGACCCTCACACTGACCCTCAAACTGACTCACTGACCCTCACACTGACTCACTGACCTTCACACTGACACACTGACCCTCACACTGACTCACTGACCCTCACATTGACCATCACACTGACCCTCACACTGACCCTCACACTGACTCACTGACCCTCACACTCACTCACTGACCCTCACACTGACCCTCCCACTGACCCTCACACTGACTCACTGACCGTCACACAGACTGACTAACCCTCACACCGACCCTCACACTGACCCTCACACGGACTTACAGACACTGACTCACTGACCCTCACACTGACCCTCACACTGACCCTCACACTGACTCACTGACCCTCACACTGACTCACTGACCCTCACACTGACCCTCACACTGACCCTCACACTGACCCTCACTCTGACTCACTGACACTGACACAATGACCCTCACACTGACTCACTGACCCTCACACTGACACTGACCCTCACACTGACCCTCACACTGACTCACTGACACTGACACTCACACTGACCCTCACACTGACTCACTGACCCTCACACTGACTCACTGAGACTGACTCACTGAGACTGACTCACTGACCCTCGCACTGACCCTCACACTGACCCTCACACTGACTCACTGACACTGACTCACTGACCCTCACACTGATTCACTGACCTTCACACTGACTCACTGACCCTCACACTGACCCTCACACTGACCCTCACACTGACTCACTGACACTGACACACTGACCCTCACACTGACTCACTGACCCTCACACTGACAGTGACCCTCACACTGACCCTCACACTGACTCACTGACACTGACACTCACACTGACCCTCACACTGACTCACTGACCCTCACACTGACTCACTGAGACTGACTCACTGACCGTCACACTGACTCACTGACCCTCGCACTGACCCTCACACTGACCCTCACACTAACTCACTGACACTGACTCAGTGACCCTCACACTGACTCACTGACCCTCACACTGACCCTCACACTGACTCACTGACCCTCACACTGACCATCACACTGACTCACTGACCCTCACACTGACTCACTGACACTGACTCACTGACCCTCACACAGACTCACTGACCCTCACACTGACTCACTGACTCTCACACTGACCCTCACACTTATTCACTGACCCTCACAATGACCCTCACACTGACTCACTGACCCTCACATTGACTCACTGACCCTCACACTGACCCTCACACTGACTCACTGACCCTCACACTGACCCTCACACTGACTCACTGACCCTCACACTGGCTCACTGACGCTCACACTGACCCTCACACTGACTCACTGACCCTCACACTGACTCACTGACCATCACACTGACTCACTGACCATCACACTGACCGTCACACTGACTAACTGACCCTCACACTGACTCACTGACCCTCACACTGACCCTCACACTGACCCTCACACTGACTCACTGACCCTCACACTGACCCTCACACTGACTCACTGACCCTCACACTGACTCACTGACCCTCACACTGACCCTCACACTGACTCACTGACCCTCACACTGTCTCACTGACCCTCACACTGACCCTCACACTTACTCACTGACCCTCACACTGACTCACTGACCTCACACTGACCCTCACACTGATTCACTGACCCTCACACTGACACACTGACCCGCACACTGACTCACTGACCCTCACACTGACTCACTGACCCTCACACTGACCCTCACACTGACCCTCACACTGACTCACTGACACTCACACTGACCCTCACACTGACTCACTGACAATCACACTGACTCACTGACCCTCACACTGACTAACTGACCCTCACACTGGCCCTCACACTGACCCTCACACTGACACTCACACTGACACTCACACTGACTCACTGACCCTCACACTGACCATCACACTGACTCACTGACCCTCACACAGACTCACTGACCCTCACACTGACTCACTGACTCTCACACTGACCCTCACACTTATTCACTGACCCTCACAATGACCCTCACACTGACTCACTGACCCTCACATTGACTCACTGACCCTCACACTGACCCTCACACTGACTCACTGACCCTCACACTGACCCTCACACTGACTCACTGACCCTCACACTGGCTCACTGACGCTCACACTGACCCTCACACTGACTCACTGACCCTCACACTGACTCACTGACCATCACACTGACTCACTGACCATCACACTGACCATCACACTGACTAACTGACCCTCACACTGACTCACTGACCCTCACACTGACCCTCACACTGACCCTCACACTGACTCACTGACCCTCACACTGACCCTCACACTGACTCACTGACCCTCACACTTACTCACTGACCCTCACACTGACCCTCACACTGACTCACTGACCCTCACACTGTCTCACTGACCCGCACACTGACTCACTGACCCTCACACTGACTCACTGACCCTCACACTGACCCTCACACTGACCCTCACACTGACTCACTGACACTCACACTGACCCTCACACTGACTCACTGACAATCACACTGACTCACTGACCCTCACACTGACTAACTGACCCTCACACTGGCCCTCACACTGACCCTCACACTGACACTCACACTGACACTCACACTGACTCACTGACCCTCACACTGACCCTCACAGTGACTCACTGACCCTCACACTGACCCTCACACACACTCACTGACCCTCTCACTGACTCGCTGACCCTCACACTGACCCTCACACTGACACACTGAACCTGAGACTGATCCTCACAGTGACCCTGACACTGACCCTCAAACTGACCCCCACACTGACTCACTGACCCTCACACTGACCCTCACACTGACTCACTGACCCTCACACTGACCCTCACACTGACTCACTGACCCTCACACTGACCCTCACACTGACTTACTGACCCTCACACTGACTCACTGACCCTCATACTGACCCTCACACTGACTCGCTGACCCTCACACTGACCCTCACACTGACTTACTGAACCTCACACTGACTCACTGTTCGTTCCCACTGACACACTGACCCTCACACTGCCTCACTGACCCTCACACTGACCATCACACTGACCCTCACACTGACTCACTGACCCTCACACTGACTCACTGACCCTCACACTGACCCTCACACTGACTCACTGACCCTCACACTGACTCACTGAGACTGACTCACTGACCGTCACACTGACTCACTGACCCTCGCACTGACCCTCACACTGACCCTCACACTGACTCACTGACACTGACTCACTGACCCTCACACTGACTCACTAAACCTCACACTGACCCTCACACTGATTCACTGACCCTCGCACCGACCCTCACACTGACTCACTGACCCTCACACTGACCCTCACACTGACTCACTGACCCTCACACTGACCTTCACACTGACTCACTGACCCTCACACTGACCCTCACACTGATTCACTGACCCTCACACTGACTCACTGACCCTCACACTGACATCACACTGACCCTCACAGTGACTCACTGACCCTTTCACTGACCCTCACACTGACTCACTGACCCTCACACTGACTCACTGACCCTCACACTGACACACTGACCCTCACACTGCCTCACTGACACTCACACTGACCCTCACACTGACTCACTGACCCTCACACTGACCCTCACACTGACCTTCACACTGACCCTCACACTGACTCACTGACCCTCACACTGACTCACTGACCCTCATACTGACCCTCACACTGACTCGCTGACCCTCACACTGACCCTCACACTGCCTCACTGACCCTCACACTGACCATCACACTGACCCTCACACTGACCCCCACACTGACTCACTGACCCTCACACTGACTCACTGACCCTGACACTGACCCTCACACTGACCCTCACACTGACCCTCACACTGACGAACTGACCCTCACACTGACTCACTGTCCCTCACACTGACCCACACACTGACTCACTGACACTGACCCTCACACTGACCGTCACACTGACTCACTGACCCTCGCACTGACCCTCACACTGACCCTCACACTGACCCTCACACTGACTCACTGACCCTCACACTGACCCTCACACTGACCCTCACACTGACTCACTGACCCTCACACTGACCCTCACACTGACCGTCACACTGACTCACTGACCCTCACACTGATCCTCACACTGACCCTCACACTGACTCACTGACCCTCACACTGACTCACTGACACTGACTCACTGACCCTCACACTGACTCACTGACCCTCACACTGTCTCACTGACCCTCATACTGACCCTCACACTGTCTCACTGACCCTCACACTGACTCACTGACCCTCACACTGACTCACTGACACTGACTCACTGACCCTCACACTGACTCACTGACCCTCACACTGACCCTCACACTGACCGTCACACTGACTCACTGACCCTCACACTGATCCTCACACTGACCCTCACACTGACTCACTGACCCTCACACTGACTCACTGACACTGACTCACTGACCCTCACACTGACTCACTGACCCTCACACTGTCTCACTGACCCTCACACTGACCCTCACACTGACTCACTGACCCTCACACTGACTCACTGACCCTCACACTGACCCTCACACTGACTCTCACACTGACTCACTGACCCTCACACTGACCCTCACACTGAGCCTCACACTGACTCACTGACCCTCACACTGACACTCACACTGACTCACTGACCCTCACAATGACTCACAAACCCTCAAACTGACCCTCACACTGACCCTCACACTGACCCTCACAGTGACTCTCTGACCCTCACACTGACCTTCACCCTGACCCTCACACTGACTCGCTGACCCTCACACTGACTCACTGACCGTCACACTGACTCACTGACCCTGGCACTGACCCTCACACTGACTCACTGACCGTCACACTGACTCACTGACCCTGGCACTGACCCTCACACTGACTCACTGACCCTCACACTGACTCACTGACCCTCACACTGACCCTCACACTGACCCTCACACTGACTCACTGACACTGACTCACTGACCCTCACACTGACTCACTGACCCTCACACTGACCCTCACACTGACCGTCACACTGACTCACTGACCCTCACACTGACCCTCACACTGACCCTCACACTGACTCACTGACCCTCACACTGACTCACTGACACTGACTCACTGACCCTCACACTGACTGACTGACCCTCACACTGACCCTCACACTGACTCACTGACCCTCACACTGACTCAATGACCCTCACACTGTCTCACTGACCCTCACACTGACTCACTGACCCTCACACTGACCCTCACACTGATTCACTGACCCTCGCACTGACCCTCACACTGACTCACTGACTCTCACACTGACCCTCACACTGACTCACTGACCCTCACACTGACCCTCACACTGACTCACTGACCCTCACACTGACCCTCACACTGATTCACTGACCCTGGCACTGACCCTCACACTGACTCACTGACCCTCACACTGACTCACTGACCCTCACACTGACCCTCACACTGACCCTCACACTGACTCACTGACACTGACTCACTGACCCTCACACTGACTCACTGACCCTCACACTGACCCTCACACTGACCGTCACACTGACTCACTGACCCTCACACTGACCCTCACACTGACCCTCACACTGACTCACTGACCCTCACACTGACTCACTGACACTGACTCACTGACCCTCACACTGACTCACTGACCCTCACACTGACCCTCACACTGACTCACTGACCCTCACACTGACTCAATGACCCTCACACTGTCTCACTGACCCTCACACTGACTCACTGACCCTCACACTAACTCTCACACTGACCCTCACACTGACTCACTGACCCTCACACTGACTCATGACACTCACACTGACCCTCACACTGACCCTCACACTGACTCACTGACACTGGCTCACTGACCCTCACACTGACTCACTGACCCTCACACTGACCCTCACACTGACCCTCACACTGACTCACTGACCCTCACACTGACCCTCACACCGACTCACTGACCCTCACACTGACTTACTGACACTGACTCACTGATACTCACACTGACTCACTGACCCTCACACTGACCCTCACACTGACTCACTGACCCTCACACTGTCTCACTGACCCTCATACTGACTCACTGACCCTCACACTGACCCTCACACTGACCCTCACACTGACCCTCACACTGACCCTCAAACTGACTCACTGACCCTCACACTGACTCACTGACCTTCACACTGACACACTGACCCTCACACTGACTCACTGACCCTCACATTGACCATCACACTGACCCTCACACTGACCCTCACACTGACCCTCACACTGACTCACTGACCCTCACACTCACTCACTGACCCTCACACTGACCCTCCCACTGACCCTCACACTGACTCACTGACCGTCACACGGACTGACTAACCCTCACACCGACCCTCACACTGACCCTCACACGGACTTACAGACACTGACTCACTGACCCTCACACTGACCCTCACACTGACCCTCACACTGACTCACTGACCCTCACACTGACTCACTGACCCTCACACTGACCCTCACACTGACCCTCACACTGACCCTCACTCTGACTCACTGACACTGACACAATGACCCTCACACTGACTCACTGACCCTCACACTGACACTGACCCTCACACTGACCCTCACACTGACTCACTGACACTGACACTCACACTGACCCTCACACTGACTCACTGACCCTCACACTGACTCACTGAGACTCACTCACTGAGACTGACTCACTGACCCTCGCACTGACCCTCACACTGACCCTCACACTGACTCACTGACACTGACTCACTGACCCTCACACTGATTCACTGACCTTCACACTGACTCACTGACCCTCACACTGACCCTCACACTGACCCTCACACTGACTCACTGACACTGACACACTGACCCTCACACTGACTCACTGACCCTCACACTGACAGTGACCCTCACACTGACCCTCACACTGACTCACTGACACTGACACTCACACTGACCCTCACACTGACTCACTGACCCTCACACTGACTCACTGAGACTGACTCACTGACCGTCACACTAACTCACTGACCCTCGCACTGACCCTCACACTGACCCTCACACTAACTCACTGACACTGACTCACTGACCCTCACACTGACTCACTGACCCTCACACTGACCCTCACACTGACTCACTGACCCTCACACTGACCATCACACTGACTCACTGACCCTCACACTGACTCACTGACACTGACTCACTGACCCTCACACAGACTCACTGACCCTCACACTGACTCACTGACTCTCACACTGACCCTCACACTTATTCACTGACCCTCACAATGACCCTCACACTGACTCACTGACCCTCACATTGACTCACTGACCCTCACACTGACCCTCACACTGACTCACTGACCCTCACACTGACCCTCACACTGACTCACTGACCCTCACACTGGCTCACTGACGCTCACACTGACCCTCACACTGACTCACTGACCATCACACTGACTCACTGACCATCACACTGACCGTCACACTGACTAACTGACCCTCACACTGACTCACTGACCCTCACACTGACCCTCACACTGACTCACTGACCCTCACACTGACCCTCACACTGACTCACTGACCCTCACACTGACTCACTGACCCTCACACTGACCCTCACACTGACTCACTGACCCTCACACTGTCTCACTGACCCTCACACTGACCCTCACACTTACTCACTGACCCTCACACTGACTCACTGACCTAACACTGACCCTCACACTGATTCACTGACCCTCACACTGACACACTGACCCGCACACTGACTCACTGACCCTCACACTGACCCTCACACTGACCCTCACACTGACTCACTGACACTCACACTGACCCTCACACTGACTCACTGACAATCACACTGACTCACTGACCCTCACACTGACTAACTGACCCTCACACTGGCCCTCACACTGACCCTCACACTGACACTCACACTGACACTCACACTGACTCACTGACCCTCACACTGACCATCACACTGACTCACTGACCCTCACACAGACTCACTGACCCTCACACTGACTCACTGACTCTCACACTGACCCTCACACTTATTCACTGACCCTCACAATGACCCTCACACTGACTCACTGACCCTCACATTGACTCACTGACCCTCACACTGACCCTCACACTGACTCACTGACCCTCACACTGACCCTCACACTGACTCACTGACCCTCACACTGGCTCACTGACGCTCACACTGACCCTCACACTGACTCACTGACCCTCACACTGACTCACTGACCATCACACTGACTCACTGACCATCACACTGACCGTCACACTGACTAACTGACCCTCACACTGACTCACTGACCCTCACACTGACCCTCACACTGACCCTCACACTGACTCACTGACCCTCACACTGACCCTCACACTGACTCACTGACCCTCACACTTACTCACTGACCCTCACACTGACCCTCACACTGACTCACTGACCCTCACACTGTCTCACTGACCCTCACACTGACCCTCACACTTACTCACTGACCCTCACACTGACTCACTGACCTCACACTGACCCACACACTGATTCACTGACCCTCACACTGACACACTGACCCGCACACTGACTCACTGACCCTCACACTGACTCACTGACCCTCACACTGACCCTCACACTGACCCTCACACTGACTCACTGACACTCACACTGACCCTCACACTGACTCACTGACAATCACACTGACTCACTGACCCTCACACTGACTAACTGACCCTCACACTGGCCCTCACACTGACCCTCACACTGACACTCACACTGACACTCACACTGACTCACTGACCCTCACACTGACCCTCACAGTGACTCACTGACCCTCACACTGACCCTCACACACACTCACTGACCCTCTCACTGACTCGCTGACCCTCACATTGACCCTCACACTGACTCACGGACCCTCACACTGACTCAATGACACACACACTGACCCTCACACTGACTCACTGACCCTCACACTGACTCACTGACCCTGACTCACTTACCCTCACACAGAGTCAATGACCCTCACACTGACCCTCACACTGACACACTGACCCTCACACTGACTCACTGACCCTCACACTGACTCACTGACCCTCACACTGACCCTCACACTGACTCACTGACCCTCACACTGACCCTCACACTGACCCTCACACTGACTCACTGACCCTCACACTGACTCACTGACCCTCACACTGACCCTCACACTGACTCGCTGACCCTCACACTGACTCTCACATTGACTCACTGACCCTCACACTGACCCTCACACTTACCCTCAAACTGACTCACTGACCCTCACACTGACTCACTGACCTTCACACTGACACACTGACCCTCACACTGACTCACTGACCCTCACATTGACCATCACACTGACCCTCACACTGACCCTCACACTGACTCACTGACCCTCACACTCACTCACTGACCCTCACACTGACCCTCCCACTGACCCTCACACTGCCTCACTGACCCTCACACGGACTCACTGACCCTCACACCGACCCTCACACTGACCCTCACACAGACTTACTGACACTGACTCACTGACCCTCACACTGACCCTCACACTGACCCTCACACTGACTCACTGACCCTCACACTGACTAACTGATCCTCACACTGACCCTCACACTGACTCACTGACCCTCACACTGACTCACTGACCCTCACACTGACCCTCACACTGACCCTCACACTGACTCACTGACACTGACACACTGACCCTCACACTGACTCACTGACCCTCACACTGACTCACTGACCCTCACACTGACCCTCACACTGACTCACTGACCCTCACACTGACACTGACTCTCACACTGACACTGACCCTCACACTGACCCTCACACAGACTCATTGACATTTACCCTCACACTGACCCTCACACTGACTCACTGACCCTCACACTGACTCACTGAGACTGTCTCACTGACCGTCACACTGACTCACTGACCCTGGCACTGACCCTCACACTGACTCACTGACCCTCACACTGACTCACTGACCCTCACACTGACCCTCACACTGACCCTCACACTGACTCACTGACTCACTGACACTGACTCACTGACCCTCACACTGACTCACTGACCCTCACACTGACCCTCACACTGACTCACTGACCCTCACACTGAGTCAATGACCCTCACACTGTCTCACTGACCCTCACACTGACTCACTGACCCTCACACTGACCCTCACACTGACCCTCACATTGACTCACTTACCCTCACACTGACTCATGACACTCACACTGACCCTCACACTGACCCTCACACTGACTCACTGACACTGGCTCACTGACCCTCACACTGACTCACTGACCCTCACACTGACCCTCACACTGACTCACTGATCCTCACACTGACCCTCACACCGACTCACTGACCCTCACACTGACTTACTGACACTGACTCACTGACCCTCACACTGACTCACTGACCCTCACACTGACCCTCACACTGACTCACTGACCCTCACACTGTCTCACTGACCCTCATACTGACTCACTGACCCTCACACTGACCCTCACACTGACTCACTGACCCTCACACTGACTCACTGACCCTCACACTGACCCTCATACTGACTCACTGACCCTCACACTGACCCGCACACTGAGCCTCACACTGACTCACTGACCCTCACACTGACACTCACACTGACTCACTGACCCTCACACTGACTCACTGACCCTCAAACTGACCCTCACAGTGCCTCTCTGACCCTCACACTGACCCTCACACTGACCCGCACACTGACTCACTGACCCTCACACTGACTCACTGACCCTCACACTGACCCTCACACTGACCCTCACACTGACACACTGACACTGACTCACTGACCCTCACACTGACCCTCACACTGACTCTCTGACCCTCACACTGACTCACTGACTCTCACACTGACCCTCACACTGACTCACTGACCCTCACATTGACTTACTGACACTGACTCACTGACCCTCACACTGACCCTCACACTGACCCTCACACTGGCTCACTGACCCTCACACTGACTCACTGACCCTCACACTGACCCTCACAGTGACCCTAACACTGACTCACTGACCTTCACACTGACTCACTGAGACTGACTCACTGACCGTCACACTGACTCACTGACCCTCGCACTGACCCTCACACTGACCCTCACACTGACCCTCACACTGGCTCACTGACCCTCACACTGACTCACTGACCCTCACACTGACCCTCACAGTGACCCTCAAACTGACTCACTGACCTTCACACTGACTCACTGAGATTGACTCACTGACCGTCACACTGACTCACTGACCCTCGCACTGACCCTCACACTGACCCTCACACTGGCTCACTGACCCTCACACTGACTCACTGACCCTCACACTGACCCTCACAGTGACCCTCACACTGACTCACTGACCTTCACACTGACTCACTGAGACTGACTCACTGACCGTCACACTGACTCACTGACCCTCACACTGACTCACTGACCCTCACACTGACCCTCACACTGACCCTCACACTGACTCACTGACCCTCAAACTGACCCTCACACTGACCCTCACACTGACTCACTGACCCTCACACTGACTCACTGACACTGACTCATTGACCCTCACACTGACTCACTGACCCTCACACAGACTCACTGACCCTCACACTGACCCTCACACTGACTCACAGACCCTCACACTGACCCTCACACTGACTCACAGGGCCATTGTGATGGTCAAGCACTGACTCACTGACCCTCACACTGACGCACACACTGACCATCACACTGACTCACTGACCCACACACTGACCCTCACACTGACCCTCACACTGACTCACTGACCCTCACACTGACTCACTGACACTGACTCACTGACCCTCACACTGACTCACTGACCCTCACACTGACCCTCACACTGACTCACTGACCCTCACACTGAGTCAATGACCCTCACACTGTCTCACTGACCCTCACACTGACTCACTGACCCTCACACTGACCCTCACACTGACCCTCATATTGACTCACTTACCCTCACACTGACTCATGACACTCACACTGACCCTCACACTGACCCTCACACTGACTCACTGACACTGGCTCACTGACCCTCACACTGACTCACTGACCCTCACACTGACCCTCACACTGACCCTCACACTGACTCACTGATCCTCACACTGACCCTCACACCGACTCACTGACCCTCACACTGACTTACTGACACTGACTCACTGACCCTCACACTGACTCACTGACCCTCACACTGACCCTCACACTGACTCACTGACCCTCACACTGTCTCACTGACCCTCATACTGACTCACTGACCCTCACACTGACCCTCACACTGACTCACTGACCCTCACACTGACTCACTGACCCTCACACTGACCCTCATACTGACTCACTGACCCTCACACTGACCCGCACACTGAGCCTCACACTGACTCACTGACCCTCACACTGACACTCACACTGACTCACTGACCCTCACACTGACTCACTGACCCTCAAACTGACCCTCACAGTGCCTCTCTGACCCTCACACTGACCCTCACACTGACCCGCACACTGACTCACTGACCCTCACACTGACTCACTGACCCTCACACTGACCCTCACACTGACCCTCACACTGACACACTGACACTGACTCACTGACCCTCACACTGACCCTCACACTGACTCTCTGACCCTCACACTGACTCACTGACTCTCACACTGACCCTCACACTGACTCACTGACCCTCACATTGACTTACTGACACTGACTCACTGACCCTCACACTGACCCTCACACTGACCCTCACACTGGCTCACTGACCCTCACACTGACTCACTGACCCTCACACTGACCCTCACAGTGACCCTAACACTGACTCACTGACCTTCACACTGACTCACTGAGACTGACTCACTGACCGTCACACTGACTCACTGACCCTCGCACTGACCCTCACACTGACCCTCACACTGACCCTCACACTGGCTCACTGACCCTCACACTGACTCACTGACCCTCACACTGACCCTCACAGTGACCCTCAAACTGACTCACTGACCTTCACACTGACTCACTGAGACTGACTCACTGACCGTCACACTGACTCACTGACCCTCGCACTGACCCTCACACTGACCCTCACACTGGCTCACTGACCCTCACACTGACTCACTGACCCTCACACTGACCCTCACAGTGACCCTCACACTGACTCACTGACCTTCACACTGACTCACTGAGACTGACTCACTGACCGTCACACTGACTCACTGACCCTCACACTGACTCACTGACCCTCACACTGACCCTCACACTGACCCTCACACTGACTCACTGACCCTCAAACTGACCCTCACACTGACTCACTGACCCTCACACTGACTCACTGACACTGACTCATTGACCCTCACACTGACCCTCACACTGACTCACAGGGCCATTGTGATGGTCAAACACTGACTCACTGACCCTCACACTGACCCTCGCACTGACCCTCTCACTGACCCTCACACTGACCCTCACACTGACTCACTGACCCTCACACTGACTCACTGACACTCACACTGTCTCACTGACCCTCACACTGACTCACTGACCCTCACACTGACCGTCACACTGACCCTCACACTGACACACTGAACCTGAGACTGACCCTCACAGTGACCCTGACACTGACCCTCACACTGACCCCCACACTGACTCACTGACACTCACACTGACCCTCACACTGACTCACTGACCCTCACACTGACCCTCACACTGACTCACTGACCCTCACACTGACCCTCACACTGACTTACTGACCCTCACACTGACTCACTGACCCTCATACTGACCCTCACACTGACTCGCTGACCCTCACACTGACCCTCACACTGACTTACTGACCCTCACACTGACTCACTGTTCTTTCCCACTGACACACTGACCCTCACACTGCCTCACTGACCCTCACACTGACCATCACACTGACCCTCACACTGACCCTCACACTGACTCACTGACCCTCACACTGACTCACTGTCCCTCACACTGACCCTCACACTGACTCACTGACACTGACCCTCACACTGACCCTCACACTGACTCACTGACCCTCACACTGACTCACTGAGACTGACTCACTGACCGTCACACTGACTCACTGACCCTCGCACTGACCCTCACACTGACCCTCACACTGACTCACTGACACTGACTCACTGACCCTCACACTGACTCACTGACCCTCACACTGACCCTCACACTGACTCACTGACCCTCACACTGACTCACTGACCCTCACACTGACCCTCACACTGACTCACTGACCCTCAAACTGACCCTCACACTGACTCACTGACCCTCACACTGACTCACTGACCCTCGCACTGACCCTCACACTGACCCTCACACTGACTGACTGACCCTCACACTGACTCACTGACCCTCACACTGACCCTCACACTGACCCTCACACTGACTCACTGACCCACACACTGACCCTCACACTGACCCTCACACTGACTCACTGACCCTCACACTGACTCACTGACACTGACTCACTGACCCTCACACTGACTCACTGACCCTCACACTGACCCTCACACTGACTCACTGACCCTCACACTGACTCACTGACCCTCACACTGTCTCACTGACCCTCACACTGACTCACTGACACTCACACTGACCCTCACACTGACCCACTGACCCTCACACTGACTCACTGACCCTCACACTGACCCTCACACTGACTCTCACACTGACTCACTGACCCTCACACTGACCCTCACACTGAGCCTCACACTGACTCACTGACCCTCACACTGACACTCACACTGACTCACTGACCCTCACACTGACTCACAGACCCTCAAACTGACCCTCACACTGACCCTCACACTGACCCTCACAGTGACTCTCTGACCCTCACACTGACCCTCACACTGACTCACCGACCCTCACACTGACTCACTGACCCTCACACTGACCATCACAATGACTCACTGACCCTCACACTGACACACTAACCCTCACACTGACCCTCACAGTGACCCTCACACTGACCCTCACACTGACCCCCCCACTGACCCTCACACTGACTCACTGACCCTCACACTGACTCACTAACCCTCACACTGACCCTCACACTGACTCACTGACACTGACTCACTGACCCTCACACTGACCCTCACACTGACCCTCACACTGACTCACTGACCCTCACACTGACTCACTGACTCTCACACTGACCCTCACACTGACCCTCACACTGACTCACTGACCCTCACACTGACTCACTGACACTGACTCACTGACCCTCACACTGACTCACTGACCCTCACACTGACCCTCACACTGACCGTCACACTGACTCACTGACCCTCACACTGATCCTCACACTGACCCTCACACTGACTCACTGACCCTCACACTGACCCTCACACTGACCCTCACACTGACTCACTGACCCTCACACTGACTCACTGACCCTCACACTGACTCACTGACCCTCACACTGACCCTCACACTGACTCTCACACTGACTCACTGACCCTCACACTGACCCTCACACTGAGCCTCACACTGACTCACTGACCATCACACTGACACTCACACTGACTCACTGACCCTCACACTGACTCACAGACCCTCAAACTGACCCTCACACTGACCCTCACACTGACCCTCACAGTGACTCTTTGACCCTCACACTGACCCTCACACTGACCCTCACACTGACTCACTGACCCTCACACTGACTCACTGACCCTCACACTGACCCTCACAATGACTCACTGACCCTCACACTGACACACTAACCCTCACACTGACCCTCACAGTGACCCTCACACTGACCCTCACACTGACCCCCACATTGACCCTCACACTGACTCACTGACCCTCACACTGACTCACTGACCCTCACACTGACCCTCACACTGACTACTGACACTGACTCACTGACCCTCACACTGACCCTCACACTGACCCGCACACTGACTCACTGACCCACTGACTCTCACACTGACCCTCACACTGACTCATTGACCCTCACATTGACTCACTGACACTGATTCACTGACCCTCACACTGACCCTCACACTGACTCACTGACCCTCACACTGACTCACTGACCCTCACAGTGACCCACACAGTGACCCTCACACTGACTCACTGACCTTCACAGTGACTCACTGACCCTCGCACTGACCCTCACACTTACCCTCACACTGACCCTCACACTGACCATCACATTGACTCACTGGCCCTCACACTGACTCACTGACCCTCACACTGACACTAACACTGACTCACTGACCCTCACACTGACTCACTGACACTGACTCACTGGCCCTCACACTAACCCTCACACTGACCCACACACTGACTCACTGACCCTCACACTGACCCTCACACTGACCCTCACACTGACCCTCACACTGACTCACTGAACCTCACACTGACTCACTGACCCTGACTCACTTACCCTCACACTGACTCACTGACTCTCACACTGACCCTCACACTGACTCACTGACCCTCACACTGACTCACTGACCCTGACTCACTGACCCTCACACTGACCCTCACACTGACTCACTGACTCTCACACTGACCCTCACACTGACTCACTGACCCTCACACTGACACTCACACTGACCATCACACTGACTCACTGACCCTCACAATGACCCTCAAACTGACCCTCACACTGACTCACTGACCCTCACACTGACTCACTGACACTGACTCACTGACCCTCACACTGACTCACTGACCCTCACACTGACCCTCACACTGACTCACTGACCCTCACACTGACTCAATGACCCTCACACTGTCTCACTGACCCTCACACTGACTCACTGACCCTCACACTGACCCTCACACTGACCGTCACATTGACTCACTTACCCTCACACTGACTCATGACACTCACACTGACCCTCACACTGACCCTCACACTGACTCACTGACACTGGCTCACTGACCCTCACACTGACTCACTGACCCTCACACTGACCCTCACACTGACCCTCACACTGACTCACTGACCCTCACACTGACACTCACACCGACTCACTGACCCTCACACTGACCCTCACACTGACTCACTGACCCTCACACTGTCTCACTGACCCTCATACTGACTCACTGACCCTCACACTGACCCTCACACTGACTCACTGACCCTCACACTGACTCACTGACCCTCACACTGACCCTCATACTGACTCACTGACCCTCACACTGACCCGCACACTGAGCCTCACACTGACTCACTGACCCTCACACTGACACTCACACTGACTCACTGACCCTCACACTGATCCTCACACTGACCCTCACACTGACTCACTGACCCTCACACTGACCCTCACACTGACCCTCACACTGTCTCACTGACCCTCACACTGACTCACTGACACTCACACTGACCCTCACACTGACCCACTGACCCTCACACTGACACTCACACTGACTCACTGACCCTCACACTGATCCTCACACTGACCCTCACACTGACTCACTGACCCTCACACTGACCCTCACACTGACCCTCACACTGTCTCACTGACCCTCACACTGACTCACTGACCCTCACACTGACCCTCACACTGTCTCACTGACCCTCACACTGACTCACTGACCCTCACACTGACCCTCACACTGACACTCACACTGACTCACTGACCCTCACACTGATCCTCACACTGACCCTCACACTGACTCACTGACCCTCACACTGACCCTCACACTGACCCTCACACTGTCTCACTGACCCTCACACTGACTCACTGACACTCACACTGAGCCTCACACTGACTCACTGACCCTCACACTGACACTCACACTGACTCACTGACCCTCACACTGATCCTCACACTGACCCTCACACTGACTCACTGACCCTCACACTGACCCTCACACTGACCCTCACACTGTCTCACTGACCCTCACACTGACTCACTGACCCTCACACTGACCCTCACACTGACTCTCACACTGACTCACTGACCCTCACACTGACCCTCACACTGAGCCTCACTCTGACTCACTGACCCTCACACTGACACTCACACTGACTCACTGACCCTCACACTGACTCACAGACCCTCAAACTGACCCTCACACTGACCCTCACACTGACCCTCACATTGACTCTCTGACCCTCACACTGACCCTCACACTGACTCACCGACCCTCACACTGACTCACTGACCCTCACACTGACCATCACAATGACTCACTGACCCTCACACTGACACACTAACCCTCACACTGACCCTCACAGTGACCCTCACACTGACCCTCACACTGACCCCCCCACTGACCCTCACACTGACTCACTGACCCTCACACTGACTCACTAACCCTCACACTGACCCTCACACTGACTCACTGACACTGACTCACTGACCCTCACACTGACCCTCACACTGACCCTCACACTGACTCACTGACCCTCACACTGACTCACTGACTCTCACACTGACCCTCACATTGACCCTCACACTGACTCACTGACCCTCACACTGACTCACTGACACTGACTCACTGACCCTCACACTGACTCACTGACCCTCACACTGACCCTCACACTGACCGTCACACTGACTCACTGACCCTCACACTGATCCTCACACTGACCCTCACACTGACTCACTGACCCTCACACTGACCCTCACACTGACCCTCACACTGACTCACTGACCCTCACACTGACTCACTGACCCTCACACTGACTCACTGACCCTCACACTGACCCTCACACTGACTCTCACACTGACTCACTGACCCTCACACTGACCCTCACACTGAGCCTCACACTGACTCACTGACCATCACACTGACACTCACACTGACTCACTGACCCTCACACTGACTCACAGACCCTCAAACTGACCCTCACACTGACCTTCACACTGACCCTCACAGTGACTCTTTGACCCTCACACTGACCCTCACACTGACCCTCACACTGACTCACTGACCCTCACACTGACTCACTGACCCTCACACTGACCCTCACAATGACTCACTGACCCTCACACTGACACACTAACCCTCACACTGACACACTAACCCTCACAGTGACCCTCACACTGACCCTCACACTGACCCCCACATTGACCCTCACACTGACTCACTGACCCTCACACTGACTCACTGACCCTCACACTGACCCTCACACTGACTACTGACACTGACTCACTGACCCTCACACTGACCCTCACACTGACCCGCACACTGACTCACTGACCCTCACACTGACTCACTGACTCTCACACTGACCCTCACACTGACTCATTGACCCTCACATTGACTCACTGACACTGATTCACTGACCCTCACACTGACCCTCACACTGACTCACTGACCCTCACACTGACTCACTGACCCTCACAGTGACCCACACAGTGACGCTCACACTGACTCACTGACCTTCACAGTGACTCACTGACCCTCGCACTGACCCTCACACTTACCCTCACACTGACCCTCACACTGACCATCACATTGACTCACTGGCCCTCACACTGACTCACTGACCCTCACACTGACACTAACACTGACTCACTGACCCTCACACTGACTCACTGACACTGACTCACTGGCCCTCACACTAACCCTCACACTGACCCACACACTGACTCACTGACCCTCACACTGACCCTCACACTGACCCTCACACTGACCCTCACACTGACTCACTGAACCTCACACTGACTCACTGACCCTGACTCACTTACCCTCACACTGACTCACTGACTCTCACACTGACCCTCACACTGACTCACTGACCCTCACACTGACTCACTGACCCTGACTCACTGAACCTCACACTGACCCTCACACTGACTCACTGACTCTCACACTGACCCTCACACTGACTCACTGACCCTCACACTGACACTCACACTGACCATCACACTGACTCACTGACCCTCACACTGACCCTCAAACTGACCCTCACACTGACTCACTGACCCTCACACTGACTCACTGACACTGACTCACTGACCCTCACACTGACTCACTGACCCTCACACTGACCCTCACACTGACTCACTGACCCTCACACTGACTCAATGACCCTCACACTGTCTCACTGACCCTCACACTGACTCACTGACCCTCACACTGACCCTCACACTGACCGTCACATTGACTCACTTACCCTCACACTGACTCATGACACTCACACTGACTCTCACACTGACCCTCACACTGACTCACTGACACTGGCTCACTGACCCTCACACTGACTCACTGACCCTCACACTGACCCTCACACTGACCCTCACACTGACTCACTGACCCTCACACTGACACTCACACCGACTCACTGACCCTCACACTGACCCTCACACTGACTCACTGACCCTCACACTGTCTCACTGACCCTCATACTGACTCACTGACCCTCACACTGACCCTCACACTGACTCACTGACCCTCACACTGACTCACTGACCCTCACACTGACCCTCATACTGACTCACTGACCCTCACACTGACCCGCACACTGAGCCTCACACTGACTCACTGACCCTCACACTGACACTCACACTGACTCACTGACCCTCACACTGACTCACTGACCCTCAAACTGACCCTCACAGTGCCTCTCTGACCCTCACACTGACCCTCACACTGACCCGCACACTGACTCACTGACCCTCACACTGACTCACTGACCCTCACACTGACCCTCACACTGACCCTCACACTGACCCTCACACTGACACACTGACACTGACTCACTGACCCTCACACTGACCCTCACACTGACTCTCTGACCCTCACACTGACTCACTGACTCTCACACTGACCCTCACACTGACTCACTGACCCTCACATTGACTTACTGACACTGACTCACTGACCCTCACACTGACCCTCACACTGACCCTCACACTGGCTCACTGACCCTCACACTGACTCACTGACCCTCACACTGACCCTCACAGTGACCCTCACACTGACTCACTGACCCTCACACTGACTCACTGACCCTCACACTGACCCACACACTGACTCTCACACTGACTCACTGACCCTCACACTGACCCTCACACTGAGCCTCACACTGACTCACTGACCCTCACACTGACACTCACACTGACTCACTGACCCTCACACTGACTCACAGACCCTCAAACTGACCCTCACACTGACCCTCACACTGACCCTCACAGTGACTCTTTGACCCTCACACTGACCCTCACACTGACCCTCACACTGACTCACTGACCCTCACACTGACTCACTGACCCTCACACTGACCCTCACAATGACTCACTGACCCTCACACTGACACACTAACCCTCACACTGACCCTCACAGTGACCCTCACACTGACCCTCACACTGACCCCCACATTGACCCTCACACTGACTCACTGACCCTCACACTGACTCACTGACCCTCACACTGACTCACTGACACTGACTCACTGACCCTCACACTGACCCTCACACTGACCCGCACACTGACTCACTGACCCTCACACTGACTCACTGACTCTCACACTGACACTCACACTGACTCACTGACCCTCACATTGACTCACTGACACTGATTCACTGACCCTCACACTGACCCTCACACTGACTCACTGACCCTCACACTGACTCACTGACCCTCACACTGACCCTCACACTGACCCTCACACTGACTCACTGACCCTCACACTGACTCACTGACCCTCACACTGACCCTCACACTGACTCTCACACTGACTCACTGACCCTCACACTGAGCCTCACACTGACTCACTGACCCTCACACTGACACTCACACTGACTCACTGACCCTCACACTGACTCACAGACCCTCAAACTGACCCTCACACTGACCCTCACACTGACCCTCACAGTGACTCTTTGACCCTCACACTGACCCTCACACTGACCCTCACACTGACTCACTGACCCTCACACTGACTCACTGACCCTCACACTGACCCTCACAATGACTCACTGACCCTCACACTGACACACTAACCCTCACACTGACCCTCACAGTGACCCTCACACTGACCCTCACACTGACCCCCACATTGACCCTCACACTGACTCACTGACCCTCACACTGACTCACTGACCCTGACCCTCACACTGACTCACTGACACTGGCTCACTGACCCTCACACTGACCCTCACACTGACCCGCACACTGACTCACTGACCCTCACACTGACTCACTGACTCTCACTCTCACCCTCACACTGACTCACTGACCCTCACATTGACTCACTGCCCCTCACACTGACCCTCACACTGACTCTCACACTGACTCACTGACCCTCACACTGACCCTCACACTGAGTCTCACACTGACTCACTGACCCTCACACTGACACTCACACTGACTCACTGACCCTCACACTGACTCACAGACCCTCAAACTGACCCTCACACTGACCCTCACACTGACCCTCACAGTGACTCTCTGACCCTCACACTGACCCTCACACTGACTCACCGACCCTCACACTGACTCACTGACCCTCACACTGACCATCACAATGACTCACTGACCCTCACACTGACACACTATCCCTCACACTGACCCTCACAGTGACCCTCACACTGACCCTCACACTGAACCCCCCCACTGACCCTCACACTGACTCACTGACCCTCACACTGACTCACTAACCCTCACACTGACCCTCACACTGACTCACTGACACTGACTCACTGACCCTCACACTGACCCTCACACTGACTCACTGACCCTCACACTGACTCACTGACTCTCACACTGACCCTCACACTGACCCTCACACTGACTCACTGACCCTCACACTGACTCACTGACACTGACTCACTGACCCTCACACTGACTCACTGACCCTCACACTGACCCTCACACTGACCGTCACACTGACTCACTGACCCTCACACTGATACTCACACTGACCCTCACACTGACTCACTGACCCTCACACTGACCCTCACACTGACCCTCACACTGACTCACTGACCCTCACACTGACTCACTGACCCTCACACTGACCCTCACACTGACCCTCACACTGACCCTCACACTGACTCACTGACCCTCACACTGACTCACTGACCCTCACACTGACCCTCACACTGCCTCTCACACTGACTCACTGACCCTCACACTGACCCTCACACTGAGCCTCACACTGACTCACTGACCCTCACACTGACTCACAGACCCTCAAACTGACCCTCACACTGACCCTCACACTGACCCTCACAGTGACTCTTTGACCCTCACACTGACCCTCACACTGACCCTCACACTGACTCACTGACCCTCACACTGACTCACTGACCCTCACACTGACCCTCACAATGACTCACTGACCCTCACACTGACACACTAACCCTCACACTGACCCTCACAGTGACACTCACACTGACCCTCACACTGACCCCCACATTGACCCTCACACTGACTCACTGACCCTCACACTGACTCACTGACCCTGACACTGACCCTCACACTGACTCACTGACACTGGCTCACTGACCCTCACACTGACCCTCACACTGACCCGCACACTGACTCACTGACCCTCACACTGACTCACTGACTCTCACACTGACCCTCACACTGACTCACTGACCCTCACATTGACTCACTGACACTGATTCACTGACCCTCACACTGACCCTCACACTGACTCACTGACCCTCACACTGACTCACTGACCCTCACAGTGACCCTCACAGTGACCCTCACACTGACTCACTGACCTTCACAGTGACTCACTGACCCTCGCACTGCCCTCACACTTACCCTCACACTGACCCTCACACTGACCATCACATTGACTCACTGGCCCTCACACTGACTCACTGACCCTCACACTGACACTAACACTGACTCACTGACCCTCACACTCACTCACTGACACTGACTCACTGGCCCTCACACTAACCCTCACACTGACCCGCACACTGACTCACTGACCCTCACACTGACCCTCACACTGACCCTCACACTGACCCTCACACTGACTCACTGAACCTCACACTGACTCACTGACCCTGACTCACTTTCCCTCACACTGACTCACTGACTCTCACACTGACCCTCACACTGACTCACTGACCCTCACACTGACTCACTGACCCTGACTCACTGACCCTCACACTGACCCTCACACTAACACACTGACTCTCACACTGACCCTCACACTGACTCACTGACCCTCACACTGACACTCACACTGACCCTCACACTGACTCACTGACACTGACTCACTGACCCTGACTCACTGACCCTCACACTGACTCACTGACACTGACTCACTGACCCTCACACTGACACTCACACTGACCCTCACACTGACTCACTGACCCTCACACTGACACTCACACTGACCCTCACAGTGACTCACTGACCCTTTCACTGACCCTCACACTGACTCACTGACCCTCACACTGACACACTGACCCTCACACTGCCTCACTGACCCTCACACTGACCCTCACACTGACTCACTGACTCTCACACTGACCCTCACACTGACCCTCACACTGACCCTCACACTGACTCACTGACCCTCACACTGACTCACTGACCCTCATACTGACCCTCACACTGACTCGCTGACCCTCACACTGACCCTCACACTGACTCACTGACCCTCACACTGACTCACTGACCCTCACACTGCCTCACTGACCCTCACACTGACCATCACACTGACCCTCACTCTGACCCTCACACTGACTCACTGACCCTCACACTGACTCACTGACCCTGACACTGACCCTCACACTGACCCTCACACTGACCGTCACACTGACTAACTGACCCTCACACTGACTCACTGTCCCTCACACTGACTCACTGACACTGACCCTCACACTGACCCTCACACTGACTCACTGACCCTCACACTGACTCACTGAGACTGACTCACTGACCGTCACACTGACTCACTGACCCTCGCACTGACCCTCACACTGACCCTCACCCTGACCCTCACACTGACTCACTGACCCTCACACTGACCCTCACACTGACCCTCACACTGACTCACTGACCCTCACACTGACTCACTGACACTGACTCACTGACCCTCACACTGACTCACTGACCCTCACACTGACCCTCACACTGACCGTCACACTGATTCACTGACCCTCACACTGATCCTCACACTGACCCTCACACTGACTCACTGACCCTCACACTGACCCTCACACTGACTCACTGACCCTCACACTGACTCACTGACACTGACTCACTGACTCACTGACCCTCACACTGTCTCACTGACCCTCACACTGACTCACTGACCCTCACACTGACCCTCACACTGACTCACTGACCCTCACACTGACTCACTGACCCTCACACTGACCCTCACACTGACTCTCACACTGACTCACTGACCCTCACACTGAGCCTCACACTGACTCACTGACCCTCACACTGACACTCACACTGACTCACTGACCCTCACACTGACTCACAGACCCTCAAACTGACCCTCACACTGACCCGCACACTGACCCTCACAGTGACTCTCTGACCCTCACACTGACCCTCACACTGACCCTCACACTGACTCGCTGACCCTCACACTGACTCACTGACCCTCACACTGACCCTCACAATGACTCACTGACCCTCACACTGACACACTAACTCTCACACTGACCCTCACAGTGACCCTCACACTGACCCTCACACTGACCCCCACATTGACCCTCACACTGACTCACTGACCCTCACACTGACTCACTGACCCTCACACTGACCCTCACACTGACCCTCACACTGACTCACTGACACTGACTCACTGACCCTCACACTGACCCTCACACTGACCCTCACACTGACTCACTGACCCTCACACTGACTCACTGACTCTCACACTGACCCTCACACTGACTCACTGACCCTCACATTGACTCACTGACACTGATTCACTGACCCTCACACTGACCCTCACACTGACTCACTGACCCTCACACTGACTCACTGACCCTCACAGTGACCCTCACAGTGACCCTCACACTGACTCACTGACCTTCACAGTGACTCACTGACCCTCGCACTGACCCTCACACTTACCCTCACACTGACCCTCACACTGACCATCACATTGACTCACTGGCCCTCACACTGACTCACTGACCCTCACACTGACACTAACACTGACCCACTGACCCTCACACTGACTCACTGACACTGACTCACTGGCCCTCACACTAACCCTCACACTGACCCACACACTGACCCACACACTGACTCACTGACCCTCACACTGACCCTCACACTGACTCACTGAACCTCACACTGACTCACTGACCCTGACTCACTTACCCTCACACTGACTCACTGACTCTCACACTGACCCTCACACTGACTCACTGACCCTCACACTGACTCACTGACCCTGACTCACTGACCCTCACACTGAGCCTCACACTGACTCACTGACTCTCACACTGACCCTCACACTGACTCACTGACCCTCACACTGACACTCACACTGACCCTCACACTGACTCACTGACACTGACCCTCACACTGACTCACTGACACTGACTCACTGACCCTCACACTGACACTCACACTGACCCTCACACTGACTCACTGACCCTCACACTGACACTCACACTGACCCTCACAGTGACTCACTGACCCTCACACTGACACTCACATTGACTCACTGACCCTCACACTGACCCTCACACTGACTCACTGACTCTCACACTGACCCTCACACTGACCCTCACACTGACTCACTGACACTGACTCACTGACCCTGACTCACTGACCCTCACACTGACCCTCACACTGACTCACTGATCCTCACACTGACTGACTGACCCTCACACTGACACTCACACTGACCCTCACACTGACTCACTGACACTCACACTTACCCACTGACACTGACTCACTGACCCTCACACTGACCCTCACACTGACCCTCACACTGACCCACTGACCCTCACACTGACTCACTGATCCTCACACTGATCCTCACACTGACTCACTGACACTGACACTGACTCACTGACCCTCACACTGACCCTCACACTGACGCTCAAACTGACCCTCACACTGACTCACTGACACTGACTCACTGACCCTCACACTGACTCACTGACCCTCACACTGACCCTCACACTGACTCACTGACCCTCACACAGACACTGACCCTCACACTGACCCTCAAACTGACTCACTGACACTGACCCTCAGACTGATCCTCACACTGACTCACTGACCCTCACACTGACTCTCTGACCCTCACACTGACTCACTGAGACTGACTCACTGACCGTCACACTGACTCACTGAACCTCGCACTGACCCTCACACTGACCCTCACACTGACTCACTGACCCTCACACTGACTCACTGACACTGACTCACTGACCCTCACACTGACTCACTGAGACTGACTCACTGACCGTCACACTGACTCACTGAACCTCGCACTGACCCTCACACTGACCCTAACACTGACTCACTGACCCTCACACTGACTCACTGACACTGACTCACTGACCCTCACACTGAATCACTGACCCTCAAACTGACCCTCACACTGACCCTCACACTGACTCACTGACCCTCACACTGACTCACTGACACTGACTCATTGACCCTCACACTGACTCACTGACCCTCACACAGACTCACTGACCCTCACACTGACCCTCACACTGACTCACAGACCCTCACACTGACCCTCACACTGACTCACTGACCATCACACTGACCCTAACACTGACTCACTGACCCTCACACTGACCCTCGCACTGACCCTCACACTTACCCTCACACTGACCCTCACACTGACTCACTGACCCTCACACTGACTCACTGACCCTCACACAGTCTCACTGACCCTCACACTGATTCACTGACCCTCACACTGACCCTCACACTGACCCTCACACTGACTCACTGACCCTCACACTGACTCACTGACCCTCACACTGACACACTGACCCTGAGACTGACCCTCACAGTGTCCCTCACAATGACCCTCACACTGACCCCCACACTGACTCACTGACCCTCACACTGACTCACTGACCCTCACACTGACCCTCACACTGACCCTCACACTGACTCACTGACACTGACTCACTGACCCTGACTCACTGACCCTCACACTGACCCTCACACTGACTCACTGATCCTCACACTGACTGACTGACCCTCACACTGACACTCACACTGACCCTCACACTGACTCACTGACACTCACACTTACCCACTGACACTGACTCACTGACCCTCACACTGACCCTCACACTGACCCTCACACTGACCCACTGACCCTCACACTGACTCACTGATCCTCACACTGATCCTCACACTGACTCACTGACACTGACACTGACTCACTGACCCTCACACTGACCCTCACACTGACGCTCACACTGACCCTCACACTGACTCACTGACACTGACTCACTGACCCTCACACTGACTCACTGACCCTCACACTGACCCTCACACTGACTCACTGACCCTCACACAGACACTGACCCTCACACTGACCCTCAAACTGACTCACTGACACTGACCCTCAGACTGATCCTCACACTGACTCACTGACCCTCACACTGACTCTCTGACCCTCATACTGACTCACTGAGACTGACTCACTGACCATCACACTGACCCTAACACTGACTGACTGACCCTCACACTGACCCTCGCACTTACCCTCACACTTACCCTCACACTGACCCTCACACTGACTCACTGACCCTCACACTGACTCACTGACCCTCACACAGTCTCACTGACCCTCACACTGACTCACTGACCCTCACACTGACCCTCACACTGACCCTCACACTGACTCTCACACTGACTCACTGACCCTCACACTGACTCACTGACCCTCACACTGACCCTCACACTGACCCTCACACTGACTCTCACACTGACTCACTGACCCTCACACTGACTCACTGACCCTCACACTGACTCACTGACCCTCACACTGACACACTGACCCTGAGACAGACCCTCACAGTGACCCTCACAATGACCCTCACACTGACCCCCACACTGACTCACTGACCCTCACACTGACCCTCACACTGACTCACTGACCCTCACACTGACCCTCACACTGACTCACTGAACCTCACACTGACCCTCACACTGACTCACTGACCCTCACACTGACTCACTGACCCTCATACTGACCCTCACACTGACTCACTGACCCTCACACTGACTCGCTGACCCTCACACTGACTGACTGACCCTCACACTGACCCTCAAACTGACTCACTGACCCTCACACTGACAGTCACACTGACCCTCACACTGACTCACTGACACTCACACTGACCCACTGACACTGACTCACTGACCCTCACACTGACCCTCATACTGACCCTCACACTAACTCACTGACCCTCACACTGACTCACTGATCCTCACACTGACCATCACACTGACTCACTGACACTCACACTGACTCACTGACCCTCACACTGACCCTCACACTGACGCTCACACTGACCCTCACACTGACTCACTGACTCACTGACTCACTGACCCTCACACTGACTCACTGACCCTCACACTGACTCACTGACCCTCACACTGACCCTCACACTGACTCACTGACCCTCACACTGACCCTCACACTGATTCACTGACCCTCACACTGACCCTCACACTGACCCTCACACTGACTCACTGACCCTCACACTGACACTCACACTGACCCACACAGTGACTCACTGACCCTTTCACTGACCCTCACACTGACTCACTGACCCTCACACTGACTCACTGACCCTCACACTGACACACTGACCCTCACACTGCCACACTGACCCTCACACTGACCCTCACACTGACTCACTGACCCTCACACTGACCCTCACACTGACCCTCACACTGACCCTCACACTGACTCACTGACCCTCACACTGACTCACTGACCCTCATACTGACCCTCACACTGACTCGCTGACCCTCAAACTGACCCTCACACTGACCCTCACACTGACTCACTGACCCTCACACTGACTCACTGACCCTCACACTGACCATCACACTGACCCTCACACTGACCCTCACACTGACTCACTGACCCTCACACTGACTCACTGACCCTGACACTGACCCTCACACTGACCCTCACACTGACCCTCACACTGACTAACTGACCCTCACAGTGACTCACTGTCCCTCACACTGACCCTCACACTGACTCACTGACACTGACCCTCACACTGACCCTCACACTGACTCACTGACCCTCACACTGACTCACTGAGAATGACTCACTGACCGTCACACTGACTCACTGACCCTCGCACTGACCCTCACACTGACCCTCACACTGACCCTCACACTGACTCACTGACCCTCACACTGACCCTCACACTGACCCTCACACTGACTCACTGACCCTCACACTGACTCACTGACACTGACTCACTGACCCTCACACTGACTCACTGACCCTCACACTGACCCTCACACTGACCGTCACACTGACTCACTGACCCTCACACTGATCCTCACACTGACCCTCACACTGACTCACTGACCCTCACACTGACCCTCACACTGACCCTCACACTGACTCACTGACCCTCACACTGACTCACTGACACTGACTCACTGACCCTCACACTGACTCACTGACCCTCACACTGACTCACTGACCGTCACACTGACTCACTGACCCTCGCACTGACCCTCACACTGACCCTCACACTGACCCTCACACTGACTCACTGACCCTCACACTGACCCTCACACTGACCCTCACACTGACTCACTGACCCTCACACTGACTCACTGACACTGACTCACTGACCCTCACACTGACTCACTGACCCTCATACTGACCCTCACACTGACCGTCACACTGACTCACTGACCCTCACACTGACCCTCACACTGACTCACTGACCCTCACACTGACCCTCACACTGACTCACTGACCCTCACACTGACCCTCACACTGACCCTCACACTGACTCACTGACCCTCACACTGACTCACTGACACTGACTCACTGACCCTCACACTGACTCACTGACCCTCACACTGTCTCACTGACCCTCACACTGACTCACTGACCCTCACACTGACCCTCACACTGACTCACTGACCCTCACACTGACTCACTGACCCTCACACTGACCCTCACACTGACTCTCACACTGACTCACTGACCCTTACACTGACCCTCACACTGAGCCTCACACTGACTCACTGACCCTCACACTGACACTCACACTGACTCACTGACCCTCACACTGACTCACAGACCCTCAAACTGACCCTCACACTGACCCTCACACTGACCCTCACAGTGACTCTCTGACCCTCACACTGACCCTCACACTGACCCTCACACTGACTCGCTGACCCTCACACTGACTCACTGACCCTCACACTGACCCTCACAATGACTCACTGACCCTCACACTGACACACTAACCCTCATACTGACCCTCACAGTGACCCTCACACTGACCCTCACACTGACCCCCACATTGACCCTCACACTGGCTCACTGACCCTCACACTGACTCACTGACCCTCACACTGACCCTCACACTGACCCTCACACTGACTCACTGACACTGACTCACTGACCCTCACACTGACCCTCACACTGACCCTCACACTGACTCACTGACCCTCACACTGACTCACTGACTCTCACACTGACCCTCACACTGACTCACTGACCCTCACATTGACTCACTGACACTGATTCACTGACCCTCACACTGACCCTCACACTGACTCACTGAGCCTCACACTGACTCACTGACCCTCACAGTGACCCTCACAGTGACCGTCACACTGACTCACTGACCTTCACAGTGACTCACTGACCCTCGCACTGACCCTCACACTTACCCTCACACTGACCCTCACACTGACCATCACATTGACTCACTGGCCCTCACACTGACTCACTGACCCTCACACTGACACTAACACTGACCCACTGACCCTCACACTGACTCACTGACACTGACTCACTGGCCCTCACACTAACCCTCACACTGACCCACACACTGACTCACTGACCCTCACACTGACCCTCACACTGACTCACTGAACCTCACACTGACTCACTGACCCTGACTCACTTACCCTCACACTGACTCACTGACTCTCACACTGACCCTCACACTGACTCACTGACCCTCACACTGACTCACTGACCCTTACTCACTGACCCTCACACTGACCCTCACACTGACTCACTGACTCTCACACTGACCCTCACACTGACTCACTGACCCTCACACTGACACTCACACTGACCCTCACACTGACTCACTGACACTGACTCACTGACCCTGACTCACTGACCCTCACACTGACTCACTGACACTGACTCACTGACCCTCACACTGACACTCACACTGACCCTCACACTGACTCACTGACCCTCACACTGACACTCACACTGACCCTCACAGTGACTCACTGACCCTCACACTGACACTCACATTGACTCACTGACCCTCACACTGACCCTCACACTGACTCACTGACTCTCACACTGACCCTCACACTGACCCTCACACTGACTCACTGACACTGACTCACTGACCCTGACTCACTGACCCTCACACTGACCCTCACACTGACCCTCACACTGACTCACTGACACTCACACTTACCCACTGACACTGATTCACTGACCATCACACTGACCCTCACACTGACCCTCACACTGACTCACTGACCCTCACACTGACTCACTGATCCTCACACTGACCCTCACACTGACTCACTGACACTCACACTGACTCACTGACCCTCACACTGACCCTCACACTGACGCTCACACTGACCCTCACACTGACTCACTGACACTGACTCACTGACCCTCACACTGACTCACTGACCCTCACACTGACCCTCACACTGACTCACTGACACTGACCCTCACACTGATCCTCACACTGACTCACTGACCCTCACACTGACTCTCTGACCCTCACACTGACTCACAGAGACTGACTCACTGAGCGTCACACTGACTCACTGAACCTCGCACTGACCCTCACACTGACCCTCACACTGACTCACTGACCCTCACACTGACTCACTGACACTGACTCACTGACCCTCACACTGAATCACTGACCCTCAAACTGACCCTCACACTGACCCTCACACTGACTCACTGACCCTCACACTGACTCACTGACACTGACTCATTGACCCTCACACTGACTCACTGACCCTCACACAGACTCACTGACCCTCACACTGACCCTCACACTGACTCACAGACCCTCACACTGACCCTCACACTGACTCACTGACCATCACACTGACCCTAACACTGACTCACTGACCCTCACACTGACCCTCGCACTGACCCTCACACTTACCCTCACACTGACCCTCACACTGACTCACTGACCCTCACACTGACTCACTGACCCTCACACTGTCTCACTGACCCTCACACTGACTCACTGACCCTCACACTGACCCTCACACTGACCCTCACACTGACTCTCACACTGACTCGCTGACCCTCACACTGACTCACTGACCCTCACACTGACTCACTGACCCTCACACTGACACACTGACCCTGAGACTGACCCTCACAGTGACCCTCACAATGACCCTCACACTGACCCCCACACTGACTCACTGACCCTCACACTGACCCTCACACTGACTCACTGACCCTCACACTGACCCTCACACTGACTCACTGAACCTCACACTGACCCTCACACTGACTCACTGACCCTCACACTGACTCACTGACCCTCATACTGACCCTCACACTGACTCACTGACCCTCACACTGACTCGCTGACCCTCACACTGACTGACTGACCCTCACACTGACCCTCAAACTGACTCACTGACCCTCACACTGACACTCACACTGACCCACACACTGACTCACTGACACTCACACTGACCCACTGACACTGACTCACTGACCCTCACACTGACCCTCACACTGACCCTCACACTGACTCACTGACCCTCACACTGACTCACTGATCCTCACACTGACCCTCACACTGACTCACTGACACTCACACTGACTCACTGACCATCACACTGACCCTCACACTGACGCTCACACTGACCCTCACACTGACTCACTGACTCACTGACCCTCACACTGACTCACTGACCCTCACAGTGACTCACTGACCCTCACACTGACCCTCACACTGATTCACTGACCCTCGCACTGACCCTCACACTGACTCACTGACCCACACACTGACCCTCACACTGACTCACTGACCCTCACACTGACCCTCACACTGACTCACTGACCCTCACACTGACCCTCACACTGATTCACTGACCCTCACACTGACCCTCACACTGACTCACTGACCCTCACACTGACACTCACACTGACCCTCACAGTGACTCACTGACCCTTTCACTGACCCTCACACTGACTCACTGACCCTCACACTGACTCACTGACCCTCACACTGACACACTGACCCTCACACTGACCCTCACACTGACTCACTGACCCTCACACTGACCCTCACACTGACCCTCACACTGACTCACTGACCCTCACACTGACTCACTGACCCTCATACTGACCCTCACACTGACTCGCTGACCCTCACACTGACCCTCACACTGACCCTCACACTGACTCACTGACCCACACAATGACTCACTGACCCTCACACTGACACACTGACCCTCACACTGCCTCACTGACCCTCACACTGACCATCACACTGACCCTCACACTGACCCTCACACTGACTCACTGACCCTCACACTGACTCACTGACCCTGACACTGACCCTCACACTGACCCTCACACTGACCCTCACACTGACTAACTGACCCTCACACTGACACACTGTCCCTCACACTGACCCTCACACTGACTCACTGACACTGACCCTCACACTGACCCTCACACTGACTCACTGACCCTCACACTGACTCACTGAGACTGACTCACTGACCGTCACACTGACTCACTGACCCTCGCACTGACCCTCACACTGACCCTCACACTGACCCTCACACTGACTCACTGACCCTCACACTGACCCTCACACTGACCCTCACACTGACTCACTGACCCTCACACTGACTCACTGACACTGACTCACTGACCCTCACACTGACTCACTGACCCTCACACTGACCCTCACACTGACCGTCACACTGAATCACTGACCCTCATCTGATCCTCACACTGACCCTCACACTGACTCACTGACCCTCACACTGACCCTCACACTGACCCTCACACTGACTCACTGACCCTCACACTGACTCACTGACACTGACTCACTGACCCTCACACTGACTCACTGACCCTCACACTGACTCACTGACCGTCACACTGACTCACTGACCCTCGCACTGACCCTCACACTGACTCTCACACTGACCCTCACACTGACTCACTGACCCTCACACTGACCCTCACACTGACCCTCACACTGACTCACTGACCCTCACACTGACTCACTGACACTGACTCACTGACCCTCACACTGACTCACTGACCCTCACACTGACCCTCACACTGACCGTCACACTGACTCACTGACACTCACACTGATCCTCACACTGACCCTCACACTGACTCACTGACCCTCACACTGACCCTCACACTGACTCACTGACCCTCACACTGACTCACTGACACTGACTCACTGACCCTCACACTGACTCACTGACCCTCACACTGTCTCACTGACCCTCACACTGACTCACTGACCCTCACACTGACCCTCACACTGACTCACTGACCCTCACACTGACTCACTGACCCTCACACTGACCCTCACACTGACTCTCACACTGACTCACTGACCCTCACACTGACCCTCACACTGAGCCTCACACTGACTCACTGACCCTCACACTGACACTCACACTGACTCACTGACCCTCACACTGACTCACAGACCCTCAAACTGACCCTCACACTGACCCTCACACTGACCATCACAGTGACTCTCTGACCCTCACACTGACCCTCACCCTGACCCTCACACTGACTCGCTGACCCTCTCACTGACTCACTGACCCTCACACTGACCCTCACAATGACTCACTGACCCTCACACTGACACACTAACCCTCACACTGACCCTCACAGTGATCCTCACACTGACCCTCACACTGACTCACTGACCCTCACACTGACCCTCACACTGACCCTCACACTGACTCACTGACCCTCACACTGACTCACTGACACTGACTCACTGACCCTCACACTGACTCACTGACCCTCACACTGACCCTCACACTGACCGTCACACTGACTCACTGACCCTCACACTGACCCTCACACTGACCCTCACACTGACTCACTGACCCTCACACTGACCCTCACACTGACCCTCACACTGACTCACTGACCCTCACACTGACTCACTGACACTGACTCACTGACCCTCACACTGACTCACTGACCCTCACACTGACTCACTGACCGTCACACTGACTCACTGACCCTCGCACTGACTCACTGACCCTCACACTGACCCTCACACTGACCCTCACACTGACTCACTGACCCTCACACTGACTCACTGACACTGACTCACTGACCCTCACACTGACTCACTGACCCTCACACTGACCGTCACACTGACTCACTGACCCTCACACTGATCCTCACACTGACCCTCACACTGACTCACTGACCCTCACACTGACCCTCACACTGACTCACTGACCCTCACACTGACTCACTGACACTGACTCACTGACCCTCACACTGACTCACTGACCCTCACACTGTCTCACTGACCCTCACTGACCCTCACACTGATCCTCACACTGACTCACTGACCCTCACACTGACTCACTGACCCTCACACTGACCCTCACACTGACTCTCACACTGACTCACTGACCCTCACACTGACCCTCACACTGAGCCTCACACTGACTCACTGACCCTCACACTGACACTCACACTGACTCACTGACCCTCACACTGACTCACAGACCCTCAAACTGACCCTCACACTGACCCTCACACTGACCCTCACAGTGACTCTCTGACCCTCACACTGTCTCACTGACCCTCACACTGACTCACTGACCCTCACACTGACTCTCACACTGACTCACTGACCCTCACACTGACTCGCAGACCCTCACACTGACTCTCACACAGTCTCACTGACCCTCACACTGACTCACTGACCCTCACACTGACTCACTGACCCTCACACTGACACACTGACCCTGAGACTGACCCTCACAGTGACCCTCACAATGACCCTCACACTGACCCCCACACTGACTCACTGACCCTCACACTGACCCTCACACTGACTCACTGACCCTCACACTGACCTTCATACTGACTCACTGACCCTCACACTGACTCACTGACCCTCACACTGACCCTCACACTGACTCACTGACCCTCACACTGACTCACTGACCCTCATACTGACCCTCACACTGACTCGCTGACCCTCACACTGACTGACTGACCCTCACACTGACCCTCAAACTGACTCACTGACCCTCACACTGACACTCACACTGACCCTCACACTGACTCACTGACACTCACACTGACCCACTGACACTGAATCACTGACCCTCACACTGACCCTCACACTGACCCTCACACTGACTCACTGACCCTCACACTGACTCACTGATCCTCACACTGACCCTCACACTGACTCACTGACACTCACACTGACTCACTGACCCTCACACTGACCCTCACACTGACGCTCACACTGACCCTCACACTGACTCACTGACTCACTGACTCACTGACCCTCACACTGACTCACTGACCCTCACACTGACTCACTGACCCTCACACTGACCCTCACACTGATTCACTGACCCTCGCACTGACCCTCACACTGACTCACTGACCCTCACACTGACCCTCACACTGACTCACTGACCCTCACACTGACCCTCACACTGACTCACTGACCCTCACACTGACACTGACCCTCACACTGATCCTCACACTGACTCACTGACCCTCACACTGACTCTCTGACCCTCACACTGACTCACTGAGACTGACTCACTGACCGTCACACTGACTCACTGAACCTCGCACTGACCCTCACACTGACCCTCACACTGACTCACTGACCCTCACACTGACTCACTGACACTGACTCACTGACCCTCGCACTGAATCACTGACCCTCAAACTGACCCTCACACTGACCCTCACACTGACTCTCTGACCCTCACACTGACTCACTGACACTGACTCATTGACCCTCACACTGACTCACTGACCCTCACACAGACTCACTGACCCTCACACTGACCCTCACACTGACTCACAGACCCTCACACTGACCCTCACACTGACTCAATGACCATCACACTGACCCTAACACTGACACACTGACCCTCACACTGACCCTCGCACTGACCCTCACACTTACCCTCACACTGACCCTCACACTGACTCACTGACCCTCACACTGACTCACTGACCCTCACACTGTCTCACTGATCCTCACACTGACCCTCACACTGACCCTCACATTGACCCTCACACTGACTCACTGACCCTCACACTGACTCACTGACCCTCACACTGACACACTGACCCTGAGACTGACCCTCACAGTGACCCTCACAATGACCCTCACACTGACCCCCACACTGACTCACTGACCCTCACACTGACCCTCACACAGACTCACTGACCCTCACACTGACTCACTGACCCTCTCACTGACCCTCACACCGACTCACTGACCCTCACACTGACTCACTGACCCTCATACTGACCCTCACACTGACTCGCTGACCCTCACACTGACCATCACACTGACCATCACACTGACTCACTGACCCTCACACTGACCCTCACACTGACTCACTGACCCTCACACTGACTCACTGTCCTTCACACTGACACACTGACCCTCACACTGCCACACTGACCCTCACACTGACCCTCACACTGACTCACTGACCCTCACACTGACCCTCACACTGACTCACTGACCCTCACACAGACTCACTGACCCTCACACTGACCCTCATACTGACTCACTGACCCTCACACTGACTCACTGACCCTCACACTGACCCTCACACTGACTCACTGACCCTCACACTGACTCACTGACCCTCATACTGACCCTCACACTGACTCGCTGACCCTCACACTGACTGACTGACCCTCACACTGACCCTCAAACTGACTCACTGACCCTCACACTGACACTCACACTGACCCTCACACTGACTCACTGACACTCACACTGACCCACTGACACTGAATCACTGACCCTCACACTGACCCTCACACTGACCCTCACACTGACTCACTGACCCTCACACTGACTCACTGATCCTCACACTGACCCTCACACTGACTCACTGACACTCACACTGACTCACTGACCCTCACACTGACCCTCACACTGACGCTCACACTGACCCTCACACTGACTCACTGACTCACTGACTCACTGACCCTCACACTGACTCACTGACCCTCACACTGACTCACTGACCCTCACACTGACCCTCACACTGATTCACTGACCCTCGCACTGACCCTCACACTGACTCACTGACCCTCACACTGACCCTCACACTGACTCACTGACGCTCACACTGACCCTCACACTGACTCACTGACCCTCACACTGACACTGACCCTCACACTGATCCTCACACTGACTCACTGACCCTCACACTGACTCTCTGACCCTCACACTGACTCACTGAGACTGACTCACTGACCGTCACACTGACTCACTGAACCTCGCACTGACCCTCACACTGACCCTCACACTGACTCACTGACCCTCACACTGACTCACTGACACTGACTCACTGACCCTCGCACTGAATCACTGACCCTCAAACTGACCCTCACACTGACCCTCACACTGACTCTCTGACCCTCACACTGACTCACTGACACTGACTCATTGACCCTCACACTGACTCACTGACCCTCACACAGACTCACTGACCCTCACACTGACCCTCACACTGACTCACAGACCCTCACACTGACCCTCACACTGACTCAATGACCATCACACTGACCCTAACACTGACACACTGACCCTCACACTGACCCTCGCACTGACCCTCACACTTACCCTCACACTGACCCTCACACTGACTCACTGACCCTCACACTGACTCACTGACCCTCACACTGTCTCACTGATCCTCACACTGACCCTCACACTGACCCTCACACTGACCCTCACACTGACTCACTGACCCTCACACTGACTCACTGACCCTCACACTGACACACTGACCCTGAGACTGACCCTCACAGTGACCCTCACAATGACCCTCACACTGACCCCCACACTGACTCACTGACCCTCACACTGACCCTCACACAGACTCACTGACCCTCACACTGACCCTCACACTGACTCACTGACCCTCTCACTGACCCTCACACTGACTCACTGACCCTCACACTGACTCACTGACCCTCATACTGACCCTCACACTGACTCGCTGACCCTCACACTGACCATCACACTGACCATCACACTGACTCACTGACCCTCACACTGACCCTCACACTGACTCACTGACCCTCACACTGACTCACTGTCGTTCACACTGACACACTGACCCTCACACTGCCACACTGACCCTCACACTGACCCTCACACTGACTCACTGACCCTCACACTGACTCACTGACCCTGACACTGACCCTCACACTGACTCACTGACCCTCACACAGACTCACTGACCCTCACACTGACTCACTGACCCTCACACTGACCCTCACACTGACCCTCACACTAACTCACTGACCCTCACACTGACTCACTGATCCTCTCTCTGACCCTCACACTGACCCTCACACGGACTTACTGACACTGACTCACTGACCCTCACACTGACCCTCACACTGACCCTCACACTGACTCACTGACCCTCACACTGACTCACTGACCCTCACACTGACACTCACAATGACCCTCACACTGACTCACTGACCCTCACACTGACTCACTGATACTCACACTGACCCTCACACTGACTCACTGACCCTCACACTGACTTACTGACCCTCACACTGACCCTCACACTGACGCTCACACTGACCCTCACACTGACTCACTGACACTGACTCACTGACACTGACTCACTGACCCTCACACAGACTCACTGACCCTCACACTGGCCCTCACACTGACTCACAGACCCTCACACTGACCCTCACACTGGCTCACTGACCATCACACTGACCCTAACACTGACACACTGACCCTCACACTGACCCTCGCACTGACCCTCACACTTACCCTCACACTGACCCTCACACTGACTCACTGACCCTCACACTGACTCACTGACCCTCACACTGTCTCACTGATCCTCACACTGACCCTCACACTGACCCTCACACTGACCCTCACACTGACTCACTGACCCTCACACTGACTCACTGACCCTCACACTGACACACTGACCCTGAGACTGACCTTCACAGTGACCCTCACAATGACCCTCACACTGACCCCCACACTGATTCACTGACACTCACACTGACCCTCACACTGACTCACTGACCCTCACACTGACACTCACACTGACTCACTGACCCTCTCACTGACCCTCACACTGACTCACTGACCCTCACACTGACTCACTGACCCTCATACTGACCCTCACACTGACTCGCTGACCCTCACACTGACCATCACACTGACTCACTGACCCTCACACTGACCCTCACACTGACTCACTGACCCTCACACTGACTCACTGTCCTTCACACTGACACACTGACCCTCACACTGCTACACTGACCCTCACACTGACCCTCACACTGACTCACTGACCCTCACACTGACTCACTGACCCTGACACTGACCCTCACACTGACTCACTGACCCTCACACAGACTCACTGACCCTCACACTGACTCACTGACCCTCACACTGACCCTCACACGGACTTACTGACACTGACTCACTGACCCTCACACTGACCCTCACACTGACTCACTGACCCTCACACTGACTCACTGACCCTCACACTGACACTCACACTGACCCTCACACTGACTCACTGACTCTCACACTGACTCACTGATCCTCACACTGACCCTCACACTGACTCACTGACCCTCACACTGACTTACTGACCCTCACACTGACCCTCACACTGACGCTCACACTGACCCTCACACTGACTCACTGACACTGACTCACTGACACTGACTCACTGACCCTCACACTGACTCACTGACCCTCACACTGACCCTCACACTGACACTGACCCTCACACTGACCCTCAAACTGACTCACTGACACTGACCCTCACACTGATCCTCACACTGACTCACTGACCCTCACACTGACTCTCTGACCCTCACACTGACTCACTGAGACTGACTCACTGACCGTCACACTGACTCACTGAACCTCGCACTGACCCTCACACTGACTCACTGACCCTCACACTGACTCACTGACACTGACTCACTGACCCTCACACTGAATCACTGAACCTCGCACTGACCCTCACACTGACTCACTGACCCTCACACTGACTCACTGACACTGACTCACTGACCCTCACACTGAATCACTGACCCTCAAACTGACCCTCACATTGACCCTCACACTGACTCACTGACCCTCACACTGACTCACAGACCCTCACACTGACCCTCACACTGACTCACAGACCCTCACACTGACCCTCACACTGACTCACTGACCATCACACTGACCCTAACACTGACTCACTGACCCTCACACTGACCCTCGCACTGACCCTCACACTTACCCTCACACTGACCCTCACACTGACTCACTGACCCTCACACTGACTCACTGACCCTCACACTGTCTCACTGACCCTCACACTGACCCTCACACTGACCCCCACACTGACTCACTGACCCTCACACTGACCCTCACACTGACTCACTGACCCTCACACTGACTCACTGACCCTCACACTGACCCTCACACTGACTCACTGACCATCACACTGACTCACTGACCCTCACACTGACCCTCACACTGACCCTCACAATGACCCCTTCACTGACTCACTGACCCTCACACTTACCCGCACACTGACTCACTGACCCTCACACTGACCATCACACTGACTCACTGACCCTCACACTGACCCTCACACTGACTCACTGACCCTCACACTGACTCACTGACCCTCATACTGACCCTCACACTGACTCGCTGACCCTCACACTGACCATCACACTGACTCACTGACCCTCACACTGACCCTCACACTGACTCATTGACCCTCACACTGACTCACTGACCCTCACACTGACCCTCACACTGACCCTCACACTGACTCACTGACCCTCACACTGACTCACTGACACTGACTCATTGACCCTCACACTGACTCACTGACCCTCACACTGACCCTCACACTGACTCACAGACCCTCACTCTGACACTCACACTGACTCACAGGGCCAATGTGATGGTCAAACACTGACTCACTGACCCTCACACTGACCATCGCACTGACCCTCTCACTGACCCTCACACTGACCCTCACACTGACTCACTGACCCTCACACTGACTCACTGACCCTCACACTGTCTCACTGACCCTCACACTGACTCACTGACCCTCGCACTGACTCACTGACCCTCACACTGACCCTCACACTGACACACTGACCCTGAGACAGACCCTCACAGTGACCCTCACACTGACCCTCACACTGACCCCCACACTGACTCACTGACCCTCACACTGACCCTCACACTGACTCACTGACCCTCACACTGACCCTCAAACTGACTCACTGACGCTCACACTGACCCTCACACTGATTCACTGACCCTCTCACTGACTCACTGACCCTCATACTGACCCTCACACTGACTCGCTGACCCTCACACTGACCCTCACACTGACTCACTGACCCTCACACTGACTCACTGTCCTTCACACTGACACACTGTCCCTCCCACTGCCTCACTGACCCTCACACTGACCATCACACTGACCCTCACACTGACCCTCACACTGACTCACTGACCCTCACACTGACTCACTGACCCTGACACTGACCCTCACACTGACCCTCACACTGACTCACTGACCCTCACACTGACTCACTGTCCCTCACACTGACCCTCACACTGACTCACTGACACTGACCCTCACACTGACCCTCACACTGACTCACTGACCCTCACACTGACTCACTGAGACTGACTCACTGACCGTCACACTGACTCACTGACCCTCGCACTGACCCTCACACTGACCCTCACACTGACTCACTGACACTGACTCACTGACCCTCACACTGACTCACTGACCCTCACACTGACCCTCACACTGACCCTCACACTGACTCACTGACCCTCACACTGACCCTCACACTGACCCTCACACTGACTCACTGACCCTCACACTGACTCACTGACACTGACTCACTGACCCTCACACTGACTCACTGACCCTCACACTGACTCACTGACCCTCATACTGACCCTCACACTGACTCGCTGACCCTCACACTGACCATCACACTGACCCTCACACTGACACACTGACCCTGAGACAGACCCTCACAGTGACCCTCACACTGACCCTCACACTGACCCCCACACTGACTCACTGACCCTCACACTGACTTCACACTGACTCACTGACCCTCACACTGACCCTCACACTGACCCTCACACTGACTAACTGACCCTCACAATGACTCACTGTCCCTCACACTGACCCTCACACTGACTCACTGACACTGACCCTCACACTGACCCTCACACTGACTCACTGACCCTCACACTGACTCTCTGAGAATGACTCACTGACCGTCACACTGACTCACTGACCCTCGCACTGACCCTCACACTGACCCTCACACTGACCCTCACACTGACTCACTGACCCTCACACTGACCCTCACACTGACTCACTGACCCTCACACTGACTCACTGACACTGACTCACTGACCCTCACACTGACTCACTGACCCTCACACTGACCCTCACACTGACCGTCACACTGACTCACTGACCCTCACACTGATCCTCACACTGACCCTCACACTGACTCACTGACCCTCACACTGACCCTCACACTGACCCTCACACTGACTCACTGACCCTCACACTGACTCACTGACACTGACTCACTGACCCTCACACTGACTCACTGACCCTCACACTGACTCACTGACCGTCACACTGACTCACTGACCCTCGCACTGACCCTCACACTGACCCACACACTGACCCTCACACTGACTCACTGACCCTCACACTGACCCTCACACTGACCCTCACACTGACTCACTGACCCTCACACTGACTCACTGACACTGACTCACTGACCCTCACACTGACTCACTGACCCTCACACTGACCCTCACACTGACCGTCACACTGACTCACTGACCCTCACACTGATCCTCACACTGACCCTCACACTGACTCACTGACCCTCACACTGACCCTCACACTGACCCTCACACTGACTCACTGACCCTCACACTGACTCACTGACACTGACTCACTGACCCTCACACTGACTCACTGACCCTCACACTGTCTCACTGACCCTCACACTGACCCTCACACTGTCTCACTGACCCTCACACTGACTCACTGACCCTCACACTGACCCTCACACTGACTCTCACACTGACTCACTGACCCTTACACTGACCCTCACACTGAGCCTCACACTGACTCACTGACCCTCACACTGACACTCACACTGACTCACCGACCCTCACACTGACTCACAGACCCTCAAACTGACCCTCACACTGACCCTCACACTGACCCTCACAGTGACTCTCTGACCCTCACACTGACCCTCACACTGACTCGCTGACCCTCACACTGACTCACTGACCCTCACACTGACCCTCACAATGACTCACTGACCCTCACACTGACACACTAACCCTCATACTGACCCTCACAGTGACCCTCACACTGACCCTCACACTGACCCCCACATTGACCCTCACACTGACTCACTGACCCTCACACTGACTCACTGACCCTCACACTGACCCTCACACTGACTCACTGACACTGACTCACTGACCCTCACACTGACCCTCACACTGACCCTCACACTGACTCAGTGACCCTCACACTGACTCACTGACTCTCACACTGACCCTCACACTGACTCACTGACCCTCACATTGACTCACTGACACTGATTCACTGACACTCACACTGACCCTCACACTGACTCACTGACCCTCACACTGACTCACTGACCCTCACAGTGACCCTCACAGTGACCCTCACACTGACTCACTGACCTTCACAGTGACTCACTGACCCTCGCACTGACCCTCACACTTACCCTCACACTGACCCTCACACTGACCATCACATTGACTCACTGGCCCTCACACTGACTCACTGACCCTCACACTGACACTAACACTGACCCACTGACCCTCACACTGACTCACTGACACTGACTCACTGGCCCTCACACTAACCCTCACACTGACCCACACACTGACTCACTGACCCTCACACTGACCCTCACACTGACTCACTGAACCTCACACTGACTCACTGACCCTGACTCACTTACCCTCACACTGACTCACTGACTCTCACACTGACCCTCACACTGACTCACTGACCCTCACACTGACTCACTGACCCTGACTCACTGACCCTCACACTGACCCTCACACTGACTCACTGACTCTCACACTGACCCTCACACTGACTCACTGACCCTCACACTGACACTCACACTGACCCTCACACTGACTCACTGACACTGACTCACTGACACTGACTCACTGACCCTCACACTGACACTCACACTGACCCTCACACTGACTCACTGACCCTCACACTGACACTCACACTGACCCTCACAGTGACTCACTGACCCTCACACTGACACTCACATTGACTCACTGACCCTCACACTGACCCTCACACTGACTCACTGACTCTCACACTGACCCTCACACTGACCCTCACACTGACTCACTGACACTGACTCACTGACCCTGACTCACTGACCCTCACACTGACCCTCACACTGACTCACTGATCCTCACACTGACTCACTGACCCTCACACTGACACTCACACTGACCCTCACACTGACTCACTGACACTCACACTTACCCACTGACACTGACTCACTGACCCTCACACTGACTCACTGACACTGACTCACTGACCCTCACACTGACTCACTGACCCTCACACTGACCCTCACACTGACTCACTGACCCTCACACTGACACTGACACTCACACTGACCCTCAAACTGACTCACTGACACTGACCCTCACACTGATCCTCACACTGACTCACTGACCCTCACACTGACTCTCTGACCCTCACACTGACTCACTGAGACTGACTCACTGAGCGTCACACTGACTCACTGAACCTCGCACTGACCCTCACACTGACCCTCACACTGACTCACTGACCCTCACACTGACTCACTGACACTGACTCACTGACCCTCACACTGAATCACTGACCCTCAAACTGACCCTCACACTGACCCTCACACTGACTCACTGACCCTCACACTGACTCACTGACACTGACTCATTGACCCTCACACTGACTCACTGACCCTCACACTGACTCACAGACCCTCACACTGACCCTCACACTGACTCACTGACCATCACACTGACCCTAACACTGACTCACTGACCCTCACACTGACCCTCGCACTGACCCTCACACTTACCCTCACACTGACCCTCACACTGACTCACTGACCCTCACACTGACTCACTGACCCTCACACTGTCTCACTGACCCTCACACTGACTCACTGACCCTCACACTGACCCTCACACTGACCCTCACACTGACTCTCACACTGACTCACTGACCCTCACACTGACTCACTGACCCTCACACTGACTCACTGACCCTCACACTGACACACTGACCCTGAGACTGACCCTCACAGTGACCCTCACAATGACCCTCACACTGACCCCCACACTGACTCACTGACCCTCACACTGACCCTCACACTGACTCACTGACCCTCACACTGACCCTCACACTGACTCACTGAACCTCACACTGACCCTCACACTGACTCACTGACCCTCACACTGACTCACTGACCCTCATACTGACCCTCACACTGACTCACTGACCCTCACACTGACTCGCTGACCCTCACACTGACTGACTGACCCTCACACTGACCCTCAAACTGACTCACTGACCCTCACACTGACACTCACACTGACCCTCACACTGACTCACTGACACTCACACTGACCCACTGACACTGACTCACTGACCCTCACACTGACCCTCACACTGACCCTCACACTGACTCACTGACCCTCACACTGACTCACTGATCCTCACACTGACCCTCACACTGACTCACTGACACTCACACTGACTCACTGACCATCACACTGACCCTCACACTGACGCTCACACTGACCCTCACACTGACTCACTGACTCACTGACCCTCACACTGACTCACTGACCCTCACAGTGACTCACTGACCCTCACACTGACCCTCACACTGATTCACTGACCCTCGCACTGACCCTCACACTGACTCACTGACCCACACACTGACCCTCACACTGACTCACTGACCCTCACACTGACTCACTGACCCTCACACTGACCCTCACACTGATTCACTGACCCTCACACTGACCCTCACACTGACTCACTGACCCTCACACTGACACTCACACTGACCCTCACAGTGACTCACTGACCCTTTCACTGACCCTCACACTGACTCACTGACCCTCACACTGACTCACTGACCCTCACACTGACACACTGACCCTCACACTGACCCTCACACTGACTCACTGACCCTCACACTGACCCTCACACTGACCCTCACACTGACTCACTGACCCTCACACTGACTCACTGACCCTCATACTGACCCTCACACTGACTCGCTGACCCTCACACTGACCCTCACACTGACCCTCACACTGACTCACTGACCCTCACACTGACTCACTGACCCTCACACTGACACACTGACCCTCACACTGCCTCACTGACCCTCACACTGACCATCACACTGACCCTCACACTGACCCTCACACTGACTCACTGACCCTCACACTGACTCACTGACCCTGACACTGACCCTCACACTGACCCTCACACTGACCCTCACACTGACTAACTGACCCTCACACTGACTCACTGTCCCTCACACTGACCCTCACACTGACTCACTGACACTGACCCTCACACTGACCCTCACACTGACTCACTGACCCTCACACTGACTCACTGAGACTGACTCACTGACCGTCACACTGACTCACTGACCCTCGCACTGACCCTCACACTGACCCTCACACTGACCCTCACACTGACTCACTGACCCTCACACTGACCCTCACACTGACCCTCACACTGACTCACTGACCCTCACACTGACTCACTGACACTGACTCACTGACCCTCACACTGACTCACTGACCCTCACACTGACCCTCACACTGACCGTCACACTGACTCACTGACCCTCACACTGATCCTCACACTGACCCTCACACTGACTCACTGACCCTCACACTGACCCTCACACTGACCCTCACACTGACTCACTGACCCTCACACTGACTCACTGACACTGACTCACTGACCCTCACACTGACTCACTGACCCTCACACTGACTCACTGACCCTCGCACTGACCCTCACACTGACCCTCACACTGACCCTCACACTGACTCACTGACCCTCACACTGACCCTCACACTGACCCTCACACTGACTCACTGACCCTCACACTGACTCACTGACACTGACTCACTGACCCTCACACTGACTCACTGACCCTCACACTGACCCTCACACTGACCGTCACACTGACTCACTGACACTCACACTGATCCTCACACTGACCCTCACACTGACTCACTGACCCTCACACTGACCCTCACACTGACTCACTGACCCTCACACTGACTCACTGACACTGACTCACTGACCCTCACACTGACTCACTGACCCTCACACTGACCCTCACACTGACTCACTGACCCTCACACTGACTCACTGACCCTCACACTGACCCTCACACTGACTCTCACACTGACTCACTGACCCTCACACTGACCCTCACACTTAGCCTCACACTGACTCACTGACCCTCACACTGACACTCACACTGACTCACTGACCCTCACACTGACTCACAGACCCTCAAACTGACCCTCACACTGACCCTCACACTGACCCTCACAGTGACTCTCTGACCCTCACACTGACCCTCACCCTGACCCTCACACTGACTCGCTGACCCTCTCACTGACCCTCACACTGACCCTCACAATGACTCACTGACCCTCACACTGACACACTAACCCTCACACTGACCCTCACAGTGATCCTCACACTGACCCTCACACTGACTCACTGACCCTCACACTGACCCTCACACTGACCCTCACACTGACTCACTGACCCTCACACTGACTCACTGACACTGACTCACGGACCCTCACACTGACTCACTGACCCTCACACTGACCCTCACACTGACCGTCACACTGACTCACTGACCCTCACACTGATCCTCACACTGACCCTCACACTGACTCACTGACCCTCACACTGACCCTCACACTGACCCTCACACTGACTCACTGACCCTCACACTGACTCACTGACACTGACTCACTGACCCTCACACTGACTCACTGACCCTCACACTGACTCACTGACCGTCACACTGACTCACTGACCCTCGCACTGACCCTCACACTGACCCTCACACTGACCCTCACACTGACTCACTGACCCTCACACTGACCCTCACACTGACCCTCACACTGACTCACTGACCCTCACACTGACTCACTGACACTGACTCACTGACCCTCACACTGACTCACTGACCCTCACACTGACCCTCACACTGACCGTCACACTGACTCACTGACCCTCACACTGATCCTCACACTGACCCTCACACTGACTCACTGACCCTCACACTGACCCTCACACTGACTCACTGACCCTCACACTGACTCACTGACACTGACTCACTGACCCTCACACTGACTCACTGACCGTCACACTGTCTCACTGACCCTCACCCTGACTCACTGACCCTCACACTGATCCTCACACTGACTCACTGACCCTCACACTGACTCACTGACCCTCACACTGACCCTCACACTGACTCTCACACTGACTCACTGAACCTCACACTGACCCTCACACTGAGCCTCACACTGACTCACTGACCCTCACACTGACACTCACACTGACTCACTGACCCTCACACTGACTCACAGACCCTCAAACTGACCCTCACACTGACCCTCACACTGACCCTCACAGTGACTCTCTGACCCTCACACTGTCTCACTGACCCTCACACTGACTCACTGACCCTCACACTGACTCTCACACTGACTCACTGACCCTCACACTGACTCGCTGACCCTCACACTGACTCTCACACTGACTCACTGACCCTCACACTGACTCACTGACCCTCACACTGACTCACTGACGCTCACACTGACACACTGACCCTGAGACTGACCCTCACAGTGACCCTCACAATGACCCTCACACTGACCCCCACACTGACTCACTGACCCTCACACTGACCCTCACACTGACTCACTGACCCTCACACTGACCCTCATACTGACTCACTGACCCTCACACTGACTCACTGACCCTCACACTGACCCTCACACTGACTCACTGACCCTCACACTGACTCACTGACCCTCATACTGACCCTCACACTGACTCTCTGACCCTCACACTGACTGACTGACCCTCACACTGACCCTCAAACTGACTCACTGACCCTCACACTGACACTCACACTGACCCTCACACTGACTCACTGACACTCACACTGACCCACTGACACTGAATCACTGACCCTCACACTGACCCTCACACTGACCCTCACACTGACTCACTGACCCTCACACTGACTCACTGATCCTCACACTGACCCTCACACTGACTCACTGACACTCACACTGACTCACTGACCCTCACACTGACCCTCACACTGACGCTCACACTGACCCTCACACTGACTCACTGACTCACTGACTCACTGACCCTCACACTGACTCACTGACCCTCACACTGACCCTCACACTGATTCACTGACCCTCGCACTGACGCTCACACTGACTCACTGACCCTCACACTGACCCTCACACTGACTCACTGACCCTCACACTGACCCTCACACTGACTCACTGACCCTCACACTGACACTGACCCTCACACTGATCCTCACACTGACTCACTGACCCTCACACTGACTCTCTGACCCTCACACTGACTCACTGAGACTGACTCACTGACCGTCACACTGACTCACTGAACCTCGCACTGACCCTCACACTGACCCTCACACTGACTCACTGACCCTCACACTGACTCACTGACACTGACTCACTGACCCTCGCACTGAATCACTGACCCTCAAACTGACCCTCACACTGACCCTCACACTGACTCTCTGACCCTCACACTGACTCACTGACACTGACTCATTGACCCTCACACTGACTCACTGACCCTCACACAGACTCACTGACCCTCACACTGACCCTCACACTGACTCACAGACCCTCACACTGACCCTCACACTGACTCAATGACCATCACACTGACCCTAACACTGACACACTGACCCTCACACTGACCCTCGCACTGACCCTCACACTTACCCTCACACTGACCCTCACACTGACTCACTGACCCTCACACTGACTCACTGACCCTCACACTGTCTCACTGATCCTCACACTGACCCTCACACTGACCCTCACACTGACCCTCACACTGACTCACTGACCCTCACACTGACTCACTGACCCTCACACTGACACACTGACCCTGAGACTGACCCTCACAGTGACTCTCACAATGACCCTCACACTGACCCCCACACTGACTCACTGACCCTCACACTGACCCTCACACAGACTCACTGACCCTCACACTGACCCTCACACTGACTCACTGACCCTCTCACTGACCCTCACACCGACTCACTGACCCTCACACTGACTCACTGACCCTCATATTGACCCTCACACTGACTCGCTGACCCTCACACTGATGATCACACTGACCATCACACTGACTCACTGACCCTCACACTGACCCTCACACTGACTCACTGACCCTCACACTGACTCACTGTCCTTCACACTGACACACTGACCCTCACACTGCCACACTGACCCTCACACTGACCCTCACACTGACTCACTGACCCTCACACTGACTCACTGACCCTGACACTGACCCTCACACTGACTCACTGACCCTCACACAGACTCACTGACCCTCACACTGACCCTCATACTGACTCACTGACCCTCACACTGACTCACTGACCCTCACACTGACCCTCACACTGACTCACTGACCCACACACTGACTCACTGACCCTCATACTGACCCTCACACTGACTCGCTGACCCTCACACTGACACTGACACTCACACTGACCCTCAAACTGACTCACTGACACTGACCCTCACACTGATCCTCACACTGACTCACTGACCCTCACACTGACTCTCTGACCCTCACACTGACTCACTGAGACTGACTCACTGAGCGTCACACTGACTCACTGAACCTCGCACTGACCCTCACACTGACCCTCACACTGACTCACTGACCCTCACACTGACTCACTGACACTGACTCACTGACCCTCACACTGAATCACTGACCCTCAAACTGACCCTCACACTGACCCTCACACTGACTCACTGACCCTCACACTGACTCACTGACACTGACTCATTGACCCTCACACTGACTCACTGACCCTCACACTGACTCACAGACCCTCACACTGACCCTCACACTGACTCACTGACCATCACACTGACCCTAACACTGACTCACTGACCCTCACACTGACCCTCGCACTGACCCTCACACTTACCCTCACACTGACCCTCACACTGACTCACTGACCCTCACACTGACTCACTGACCCTCACACTGACACACTGACCCTGAGACTGACCCTCACAGTGACCCTCACAATGACCCTCACACTGACCCCCACACTGACTCACTGACCCTCACACTGACCCTCACACTGACTCACTGACCCTCACACTGACCCTCACACTGACTCACTGAACCTCACACTGACCCTCACACTGACTCACTGACCCTCACACTGACTCACTGACCCTCATACTGACCCTCACACTGACTCACTGACCCTCACACTGACTCGCTGACCCTCACACTGACTGACTGACCCTCACACTGACCCTCAAACTGACTCACTGACCCTCACACTGACACTCACACTGACCCTCACACTGACTCACTGACACTCACACTGACCCACTGACACTGACTCACTGACCCTCACACTGACCCTCACACTGACCCTCACACTGACTCACTGACCCTCACACTGACTCACTGATCCTCACACTGACCCTCACACTGACTCACTGACACTCACACTGACTCACTGACCATCACACTGACCCTCACACTGACGCTCACACTGACCCTCACACTGACTCACTGACTCACTGACCCTCACACTGACTCACTGACCCTCACAGTGACTCACTGACCCTCACACTGACCCTCACACTGATTCACTGACCCTCGCACTGACCCTCACACTGACTCACTGACCCACACACTGACCCTCACACTGACTCACTGACCCTCACACTGACTCACTGACCCTCACACTGACCCTCACACTGATTCACTGACCCTCACACTGACCCTCACACTGACTCACTGACCCTCACACTGACACTCACACTGACCCTCACAGTGACTCACTGACCCTTTCACTGACCCTCACACTGACTCACTGACCCTCACACTGACTCACTGACCCTCACACTGACACACTGACCCTCACACTGACCCTCACACTGACTCACTGACCCTCACACTGACCCTCACACTGACCCTCACACTGACTCACTGACCCTCACACTGACTCACTGACCCTCATACTGACCCTCACACTGACTCGCTGACCCTCACACTGACCCTCACACTGACCCTCACACTGACTCACTGACCCTCACACTGACTCACTGACCCTCACACTGACACACTGACCCTCACACTGCCTCACTGACCCTCACACTGACCATCACACTGACCCTCACACTGACCCTCACACTGACTCACTGACCCTCACACTGACTCACTGACCCTGACACTGACCCTCACACTGACCCTCACACTGACCCTCACACTGACTAACTGACCCTCACACTGACTCACTGTCCCTCACACTGACCCTCACACTGACTCACTGACACTGACCCTCACACTGACCCTCACACTGACTCACTGACCCTCACACTGACTCACTGAGACTGACTCACTGACCGTCACACTGACTCACTGACCCTCGCACTGACCCTCACACTGACCCTCACACTGACCCTCACACTGACTCACTGACCCTCACACTGACCCTCACACTGACCCTCACACTGACTCACTGACCCTCACACTGACTCACTGACACTGACTCACTGACCCTCACACTGACTCACTGACCCTCACACTGACCCTCACACTGACCGTCACACTGACTCACTGACCCTCACACTGATCCTCACACTGACCCTCACACTGACTCACTGACCCTCACACTGACCCTCACACTGACCCTCACACTGACTCACTGACCCTCACACTGACTCACTGACACTGACTCACTGACCCTCACACTGACTCACTGACCCTCACACTGACTCACTGACCGTCACACTGACTCACTGACCCTCGCACTGACCCTCACACTGACCCTCACACTGACCCTCACACTGACTCACTGACCCTCACACTGACCCTCACACTGACCCTCACACTGACTCACTGACCCTCACACTGACTCACTGACACTGACTCACTGACCCTCACACTGACTCACTGACCCTCACACTGACCCTCACACTGACCGTCACACTGACTCACTGACACTCACACTGATCCTCACACTGACCCTCACACTGACTCACTGACCCTCACACTGACCCTCACACTGACTCACTGACCCTCACACTGACTCACTGACACTGACTCACTGACCCTCACACTGACTCACTGACCCTCACACTGACCCTCACACTGACTCACTGACCCTCACACTGACTCACTGACACTCACACTGACCCTCACACTGACTCTCACACTGACTCACTGACCCTCACACTGACCCTCACACTTAGCCTCACACTGACTCACTGACCCTCACACTGACACTCACACTGACTCACTGACCCTCACACTGACTCACAGACCCTCAAACTGACCCTCACACTGACCCTCACACTGACCCTCACAGTGACTCTCTGACCCTCACACTGACCCTCACCCTGACCCTCACACTGACTCGCTGACCCTCTCACTGACCCTCACACTGACCCTCACAATGACTCACTGACCCTCACACTGACACACTAACCCTCACACTGACCCTCACAGTGATCCTCACACTGACCCTCACACTGACTCACTGACCCTCACACTGACCCTCACACTGACCCTCACACTGACTCACTGACCCTCACACTGACTCACTGACACTGACTCACGGACCCTCACACTGACTCACTGACCCTCACACTGACCCTCACACTGACCGTCACACTGACTCACTGACCCTCACACTGATCCTCACACTGACCCTCACACTGACTCACTGACCCTCACACTGACCCTCACACTGACCCTCACACTGACTCACTGACCCTCACACTGACTCACTGACACTGACTCACTGACCCTCACACTGACTCACTGACCCTCACACTGACTCACTGACCGTCACACTGACTCACTGACCCTCGCACTGACCCTCACACTGACCCTCACACTGACCCTCACACTGACTCACTGACCCTCACACTGACCCTCACACTGACCCTCACACTGACTCACTGACCCTCACACTGACTCACTGACACTGACTCACTGACCCTCACACTGACTCACTGACCCTCACACTGACCCTCACACTGACCGTCACACTGACTCACTGACCCTCACACTGATCCTCACACTGACCCTCACACTGACTCACTGACCCTCACACTGACCCTCACACTGACTCACTGACCCTCACACTGACTCACTGACACTGACTCACTGACCCTCACACTGACTCACTGACCGTCACACTGTCTCACTGACCCTCACACTGACTCACTGACCCTCACACTGATCCTCACACTGACTCACTGACCCTCACACTGACTCACTGACCCTCACACTGACCCTCACACTGACTCTCACACTGACTCACTGAACCTCACACTGACCCTCACACTGAGCCTCACACTGACTCACTGACCCTCACACTGACACTCACACTGACTCACTGACCCTCACACTGACTCACAGACCCTCAAACTGACCCTCACACTGACCCTCACACTGACCCTCACAGTGACTCTCTGACCCTCACACTGTCTCACTGACCCTCACACTGACTCACTGACCCTCACACTGACTCTCACACTGACTCACTGACCCTCACACTGACTCGCTGACCCTCACACTGACTCTCACACTGACTCACTGACCCTCACACTGACTCACTGACCCTCACACTGACTCACTGACGCTCACACTGACACACTGACCCTGAGACTGACCCTCACAGTGACCCTCACAATGACCCTCACACTGACCCCCACACTGACTCACTGACCCTCACACTGACCCTCACACTGACTCACTGACCCTCACACTGACCCTCATACTGACTCACTGACCCTCACACTGACTCACTGACCCTCACACTGACCCTCACACTGACTCACTGACCCTCACACTGACTCACTGACCCTCATACTGACCCTCACACTGACTCTCTGACCCTCACACTGACTGACTGACCCTCACACTGACCCTCAAACTGACTCACTGACCCTCACACTGACACTCACACTGACCCTCACACTGACTCACTGACACTCACACTGACCCACTGACACTGAATCACTGACCCTCACACTGACCCTCACACTGACCCTCACACTGACTCACTGACCCTCACACTGACTCACTGATCCTCACACTGACCCTCACACTGACTCACTGACACTCACACTGACTCACTGACCCTCACACTGACCCTCACACTGACGCTCACACTGACCCTCACACTGACTCACTGACTCACTGACTCACTGACCCTCACACTGACTCACTGACCCTCACACTGACCCTCACACTGATTCACTGACCCTCGCACTGACGCTCACACTGACTCACTGACCCTCACACTGACCCTCACACTGACTCACTGACCCTCACACTGACCCTCACACTGACTCACTGACCCTCACACTGACACTGACCCTCACACTGATCCTCACACTGACTCACTGACCCTCACACTGACTCTCTGACCCTCACACTGACTCACTGAGACTGACTCACTGACCGTCACACTGACTCACTGAACCTCGCACTGACCCTCACACTGACCCTCACACTGACTCACTGACCCTCACACTGACTCACTGACACTGACTCACTGACCCTCGCACTGAATCACTGACCCTCAAACTGACCCTCACACTGACCCTCACACTGACTCTCTGACCCTCACACTGACTCACTGACACTGACTCATTGACCCTCACACTGACTCACTGACCCTCACACAGACTCACTGACCCTCACACTGACCCTCACACTGACTCACAGACCCTCACACTGACCCTCACACTGACTCAATGACCATCACACTGACCCTAACACTGACACACTGACCCTCACACTGACCCTCGCACTGACCCTCACACTTACCCTCACACTGACCCTCACACTGACTCACTGACCCTCACACTGACTCACTGACCCTCACACTGTCTCACTGATCCTCACACTGACCCTCACACTGACCCTCACACTGACCCTCACACTGACTCACTGACCCTCACACTGACTCACTGACCCTCACACTGACACACTGACCCTGAGACTGACCCTCACAGTGACTCTCACAATGACCCTCACACTGACCCCCACACTGACTCACTGACCCTCACACTGACCCTCACACAGACTCACTGACCCTCACACTGACCCTCACACTGACTCACTGACCCTCTCACTGACCCTCACACCGACTCACTGACCCTCACACTGACTCACTGACCCTCATATTGACCCTCACACTGACTCGCTGACCCTCACACTGATGATCACACTGACCATCACACTGACTCACTGACCCTCACACTGACCCTCACACTGACTCACTGACCCTCACACTGACTCACTGTCCTTCACACTGACACACTGACCCTCACACTGCCACACTGACCCTCACACTGACCCTCACACTGACTCACTGACCCTCACACTGACTCACTGACCCTGACACTGACCCTCACACTGACTCACTGACCCTCACACAGACTCACTGACCCTCACACTGACCCTCATACTGACTCACTGACCCTCACACTGACTCACTGACCCTCACACTGACCCTCACACTGACTCACTGACCCTCACACTGACTCACTGACCCTCATACTGACCCTCACACTGACTCGCTGACCCTCACACTGACTGACTGACCCTCACACTGACCCTCAAACTGACTCACTGACCCTCACACTGACACTCACACTGACACTCACACTGACTCACTGACACTCACACTGACCCACTGACACTGAATCACTGACCCTCACACTGACCCTCACACTGACCCTCACACTGACTCACTGACCCTCACACTGACTCACTGATCCTCACACTGACCCTCACACTGACTCACTGACACTCACACTGACTCACTGACCCTCACACTGACCCTCACACTGACGCTCACACTGACCCTCACACTGACTCACTGACTCACTGACTCACTGACCCTCACACTGACTCACTGACCCTCACACTGACTCACTGACCCTCACACTGACCCTCACACTGATTCACTGACCCTCGCACTGACCCTCACACTGACTCACTGACCCTCACACTGACCCTCACACTGACTCACTGACCCTCACAGTGATCCTCACACTGACCCTCACACTGACTCACTGACCCTCACACTGACCCTCACACTGACCCTCACACTGACTCACTGACCCTCACACTGACTCACTGACACTGACTCACGGACCCTCACACTGACTCACTGACCCTCACACTGACCCTCACACTGACCGTCACACTGACTCACTGACCCTCACACTGATCCTCACACTGACCCTCACACTGACTCACTGACCCTCACACTGACCCTCACACTGACCCTCACACTGACTCACTGACCCTCACACTGACTCACTGACACTGACTCACTGACCCTCACACTGACTCACTGACCCTCACACTGACTCACTGACCGTCACACTGACTCACTGACCCTCGCACTGACCCTCACACTGACCCTCACACTGACCCTCACACTGACTCACTGACCCTCACACTGACCCTCACACTGACCCTCACACTGACTCACTGACCCTCACACTGACTCACTGACACTGACTCACTGACCCTCACACTGACTCACTGACCCTCACACTGACCCTCACACTGACCGTCACACTGACTCACTGACCCTCACACTGATCCTCACACTGACCCTCACACTGACTCACTGACCCTCACACTGACCCTCACACTGACTCACTGACCCTCACACTGACTCACTGACACTGACTCACTGACCCTCACACTGACTCACTGACCGTCACACTGTCTCACTGACCCTCACACTGACTCACTGACCCTCACACTGATCCTCACACTGACTCACTGACCCTCACACTGACTCACTGACCCTCACACTGACCCTCACACTGACTCTCACACTGACTCACTGAACCTCACACTGACCCTCACACTGAGCCTCACACTGACTCACTGACCCTCACACTGACACTCACACTGACTCACTGACCCTCACACTGACTCACAGACCCTCAAACTGACCCTCACACTGACCCTCACACTGACCCTCACAGTGACTCTCTGACCCTCACACTGTCTCACTGACCCTCACACTGACTCACTGACCCTCACACTGACTCTCACACTGACTCACTGACCCTCACACTGACTCGCTGACCCTCACACTGACTCTCACACTGACTCACTGACCCTCACACTGACTCACTGACCCTCACACTGACTCACTGACGCTCACACTGACACACTGACCCTGAGACTGACCCTCACAGTGACCCTCACAATGACCCTCACACTGACCCCCACACTGACTCACTGACCCTCACACTGACCCTCACACTGACTCACTGACCCTCACACTGACCCTCATACTGACTCACTGACCCTCACACTGACTCACTGACCCTCACACTGACCCTCACACTGACTCACTGACCCTCACACTGACTCACTGACCCTCATACTGACCCTCACACTGACTCTCTGACCCTCACACTGACTGACTGACCCTCACACTGACCCTCAAACTGACTCACTGACCCTCACACTGACACTCACACTGACCCTCACACTGACTCACTGACACTCACACTGACCCACTGACACTGAATCACTGACCCTCACACTGACCCTCACACTGACCCTCACACTGACTCACTGACCCTCACACTGACTCACTGATCCTCACACTGACCCTCACACTGACTCACTGACACTCACACTGACTCACTGACCCTCACACTGACCCTCACACTGACGCTCACACTGACCCTCACACTGACTCACTGACTCACTGACTCACTGACCCTCACACTGACTCACTGACCCTCACACTGACCCTCACACTGATTCACTGACCCTCGCACTGACGCTCACACTGACTCACTGACCCTCACACTGACCCTCACACTGACTCACTGACCCTCACACTGACCCTCACACTGACTCACTGACCCTCACACTGACACTGACCCTCACACTGATCCTCACACTGACTCACTGACCCTCACACTGACTCTCTGACCCTCACACTGACTCACTGAGACTGACTCACTGACCGTCACACTGACTCACTGAACCTCGCACTGACCCTCACACTGACCCTCACACTGACTCACTGACCCTCACACTGACTCACTGACACTGACTCACTGACCCTCGCACTGAATCACTGACCCTCAAACTGACCCTCACACTGACCCTCACACTGACTCTCTGACCCTCACACTGACTCACTGACACTGACTCATTGACCCTCACACTGACTCACTGACCCTCACACAGACTCACTGACCCTCACACTGACCCTCACACTGACTCACAGACCCTCACACTGACCCTCACACTGACTCAATGACCATCACACTGACCCTAACACTGACACACTGACCCTCACACTGACCCTCGCACTGACCCTCACACTTACCCTCACACTGACCCTCACACTGACTCACTGACCCTCACACTGACTCACTGACCCTCACACTGTCTCACTGATCCTCACACTGACCCTCACACTGACCCTCACACTGACCCTCACACTGACTCACTGACCCTCACACTGACTCACTGACCCTCACACTGACACACTGACCCTGAGACTGACCCTCACAGTGACTCTCACAATGACCCTCACACTGACCCCCACACTGACTCACTGACCCTCACACTGACCCTCACACAGACTCACTGACCCTCACACTGACCCTCACACTGACTCACTGACCCTCTCACTGACCCTCACACCGACTCACTGACCCTCACACTGACTCACTGACCCTCATATTGACCCTCACACTGACTCGCTGACCCTCACACTGATGATCACACTGACCATCACACTGACTCACTGACCCTCACACTGACCCTCACACTGACTCACTGACCCTCACACTGACTCACTGTCCTTCACACTGACACACTGACCCTCACACTGCCACACTGACCCTCACACTGACCCTCACACTGACTCACTGACCCTCACACTGACTCACTGACCCTGACACTGACCCTCACACTGACTCACTGACCCTCACACAGACTCACTGACCCTCACACTGACCCTCATACTGACTCACTGACCCTCACACTGACTCACTGACCCTCACACTGACCCTCACACTGACTCACTGACCCTCACACTGACTCACTGACCCTCATACTGACCCTCACACTGACTCGCTGACCCTCACACTGACTGACTGACCCTCACACTGACCCTCAAACTGACTCACTGACCCTCACACTGACACTCACACTGACACTCACACTGACTCACTGACACTCACACTGACCCACTGACACTGAATCACTGACCCTCACACTGACCCTCACACTGACCCTCACACTGACTCACTGACCCTCACACTGACTCACTGATCCTCACACTGACCCTCACACTGACTCACTGACACTCACACTGACTCACTGACCCTCACACTGACCCTCACACTGACGCTCACACTGACCCTCACACTGACTCACTGACTCACTGACTCACTGACCCTCACACTGACTCACTGACCCTCACACTGACTCACTGACCCTCACACTGACCCTCACACTGATTCACTGACCCTCGCACTGACCCTCACACTGACTCACTGACCCTCACACTGACCCTCACACTGACTCACTGACCCTCACACTGACCCTCACACTGACTCACTGACCCTCACACTGACACTGACCCTCACACTGATCCTCACACTGACTCACTGACCCTCACACTGACTCTCTGACCCTCACACTTACTCACTGAGACTGACTCACTGACCGTCACACTGACTCACTGAACCTCGCACTGACCCTCACACTGACCCTCACACTGACTCACTGACCCTCACACTGACTCACTGACACTGACTCACTGACCCTCGCACTGAATCACTGACCCTCAAACTGACCCTCACACTGACCCTCACACTGACTCTCTGACCCTCACACTGACTCACTGACACTGACTCATTGACCCTCACACTGACTCACTGACCCTCACACAGACTCACTGACCCTCACACTGACCCTCACACTGACTCACAGACCCTCACACTGACCCTCACACTGACTCAATGACCATCACACTGACCCTAACACTGACAAACTGACCCTCACACTGACCCTCGCACTGACCCTCACACTGACCCTCACACTGACTCACTGACCCTCACACTGACTCACTGACCCTCACACTGTCTCACTGATCCTCACACTGACCCTCACACTGACCCTCACACTGACCCTCACACTGACTCACTGACCCTCACACTGACTCACTGACCCTCACACTGACACACTGACCCTGAGACTGACCCTCACAGTGACCCTCACAATGACCCTCACACTGACCCCCACACTGACTCACTGACCCTCACACTGACCCTCACACAGACTCACTGACCCTCACACTGACCCTCACACTGACTCACTGACCCTCTCACTGACCCTCACACTGACTCACTGACCCTCACACTGACTCACTGACCCTCATACTGACCCTCACACTGACTCGCTGACCCTCACACTGACCATCACACTGACCATCACACTGACTCACTGACCCTCACACTGACCCTCACACTGACTCACTGACCCTCACACTGACTCACTGTCCTTCACACTGACACACTGACCCTCACACTGCCACACTGACCCTCACACTGACCCTCACACTGACTCACTGACCCTCACACTGACTCACTGACCCTCACACTGACCCTCACACTGACTCACTGACCCTCACACAGACTCACTGACCCTCACACTGACTCACTGACCCTCACACTGACCCTCACACTGACCCTCACACTAACTCACTGACCCTCACACTGACTCACTGATCCTCTCTCTGACCCTCACACTGACCCTCACACGGACTTACTGACACTGACTCACTGAACCTCACACTGACCCTCACACTGACCCTCACACTGACTCACTAACCCTCACACTGACTCACTGACCCTCACACTGACACTCACAATGACCCTCACACTGACTCACTGACCCTCACACTGACTCACTGATCCTCACACTGACCCTCACACTGACTCACTGACCCTCACACTGACTTACTGACCCTCACACTGACCCTCACACTGACGCTCACACTGACCCTCACACTGACTCACTGACACTGACTCACTGACACTGACTCACTGACCCTCACACAGACTCACTGACCCTCACACTGGCCCTCACACTGACTCACAGACCCTCACACTGACCCTCACACTGGCTCACTGACCATCACACTGACCCTAACACTGACACACTGACCCTCACACTGACCCTCGCACTGACCCTCACACTTACCCTCACACTGACCCTCACACTGACTCACTGACCCTCACACTGACTCACTGACCCTCACACTGTCTCACTGATCCTCACACTGACCCTCACACTGACCCTCACACTGACCCTCACACTGACTCACTGACCCTCACACTGACTCACTGACCCTCACACTGACACACTGACCCTGAGACTGACCCTCACAGTGACCCTCACAATGACCCTCACACTGACCCCCACACTGACTCACTGACCCTCACACTGACCCTCACACTGACTCACTGACCCTCACACTGACCCTCACACTGACTCACTGACCCTCTCACTGACCCTCACACTGACTCACTGACCCTCATACTGACCCTCACACTGACTCGCTGACCCTCACACTGACCATCACACTGACTCACTGACCCTCACACTGACCCTCACACTGACTCACTGACCCTCACACTGACTCACTGTCCTTCACACTGACACACTGACCCTCACACTGCTACACTGACCCTCACACTGACCCTCACACTGACTCACTGACCCTCACACTGACTCACTGACCCTGACACTGACCCTCACCCTGACTCACTGACCCTCACACTGACCCTCACACGGACTTACTGACACTGACTCACTGACCCTCACACTGACCCTCACACTGACCCTCACACTGACTCACTGACCCTCACACTGACTCACTGACCCTCACACTGACACTCACACTGACCCTCACACTGACTCACTGACCCTCACACTGACTCACTGATCCTCACACTGACCCTCACACTGACTCACTGACCCTCACACTGACTTACTGACCCTCACACTGACCCTCACACTGACGCTCACACTGACCCTCACACTGACTCACTGACACTGACTCACTGACACTGACTCACTGACCCTCACACTGACTCACTGACCCTCACACTGACCCTCACACTGACCCTCACACTGACACTGACCCTCACACTGACCCTCAAACTGACTCACTGACACTGACCCTCACACTGATCCTCACACTGACTCACTGACCCTCACACTGACTCTCTGACCCTCACACTGACTCACTGAGACTGACTCACTGACCGTCACACTGACTCACTGAACCTCGCACTGACCCTCACACTGACTCACTGACCCTCACACTGACTCACTGACACTGACTCACTGACCCTCACACTGAATCACTGAACCTCGCACTGACCCTCACACTGACTCACTGACCCTCACACTGACTCACTGACACTGACTCACTGACCCTCACACTGAATCACTGACCCTCAAACTGACCCTCACATTGACCCTCACACTGACTCACTGACCCTCACACTGACTCACAGACCCTCACACTGACCCTCACACTGACTCACAGACCCTCACACTGACCCTCACACTGACTCACTGACCATCACACTGACCCTAACACTGACTCACTGACCCTCACACTGACCCTCGCACTGACCCTCACACTTACCCTCACACTGACCCTCACACTGACTCACTGACCCTCACACTGACTCACTGACCCTCACACTGTCTCACTGACCCTCACACTGACCCTCACACTGACCCCCACACTGACTCACTGACCCTCACACTGACCCTCACACTGACTCACTGACCCTCACACTGACCCTCACACTGACTCACTGACCCTCACACTGACCCTCACACTGACTCACTGACCATCACACTGACTCACTGACCCTCACACTGACCCTCACACTGACCCTCACACTGACCCCTTCACTGACTCACTGACCCTCACACTTACCCTCACACTGACTCACTGACCCTCACATTGACCATCACACTGACTCACTGACCCTCACACTGACCCTCACACTGACTCACTGACCCTCACACTGACTCACTGACCCTCATACTGACCCTCACACTGACTCGCTGACCCTCACACTGACCATCACACTGACTCACTGACCCTCACACTGACCCTCACACTGACTCATTGACCCTCACACTGACTCACTGACCCTCACACTGACCCTCACACTGACCCTCACACTGACTCACTGACCCTCACACTGACTCACTGACACTGACTCATTGACCCTCACACTGACTCACTGACCCTCACACTGACCCTCACACTGACTCACAGACCCTCACACTGACACTCACACTGACTCACAGGGCCAATGTGATGGTCAAACACTGACTCACTGACCCTCACACTGACCCTCGCACTGACCCTCTCACTGACCCTCACACTGACCCTCACACTGACTCACTGACCCTCACACTGACTCACTGACCCTCACACTGTCTCACTGACCCTCACACTGACTCACTGAACCTCGCACTGACTCACTGACCCTCGCACTGACCCTCACACTGACCCTCACACTGACTCACTGACCGTCACACTGACTCACTGACCCTCGCACTGACCCTCACACTGACCCTCACACTGACTCACTGACACTGACTCACTGACCCTCACACTGACTCACTGACCCTCACACTGACCCTCACACTGACCCTCACACTGACTCACTGACCCTCACACTGACCCTCACACTGACCCTCACACTGACTCACTGACCCTCACACTGACTCACTGACACTGACTCACTGACCCTCACACTGACTCACTGACCCTCACACTGACTCACTGACCCTCATACTGACCCTCACACTGACTCGCTGACCCTCACACTGACCATCACACTGACCCTCACACTGACACACTGACCCTGAGACAGACCCTCACAGTGACCCTCACACTGACCCTCACACTGACCCCCACACTGACTCACTGACCCTCACACTGACCCTCACACTGACTCACTGACCCTCACACTGACCCTCACACTGACTCACTGACCCTCACACTGACCCTCACACTGATTCACTGACCCTCACACTGACTCACTGACCCTCATACTGACCCTCACACTGACTCGCTGACCCTCACACTGACCCTCACACTGACTCACTGACCCTGACACTGACTCACTGTCCTTCACACTGACACACTGTCCCTCCCACTGCCTCACTGACCCTCACACTGACCATCACACTGACCCTCACACTGACCCTCACACTGACTCACTGACCCTCACACTGACTCACTGACCCTGACACTGACCCTGACACTGACCCTCACACTGACCCTCACACTGACTCACTGACCCTCACACTGACTCACTGTCCCTCACACTGACCCTCACACTGACTCACTGACACTGACCCTCACACTGACCCTCACACTGACTCACTGACCCTCACACTGACTCACTGAGACTGACTCACTGACCGTCACACTGACTGACTGACCCTCGCACTGACCCTCACACTGACCCTCACACTGACTCACTGACACTGACTCACTGACCCTCACACTGACTCACTGACCCTCACACTGACCCTCACACTGACCCTCACACTGACTCACTGACCCTCACACTGACCCTCACACTGACCCTCACACTGACTCACTGACCCTCACACTGACTCACTGACACTGACTCACTGACCCTCACACTGACTCACTGACCCTCACACTGACTCACTGACCCTCATACTGACCCTCACACTGACTCGCTGACCCTCACACTGACCATCACACTGACTCACTGACCCTCACACTGACCCTCACACTGACTCACTGACCCTCACACTGACTCACTGTCCTTCACACTGACACACTGACCCTCACACTGCCACACTGACCCTCACACTGACCCTCACACTGACTCACTGACCCTCACACTGACTCACTGACCCTGACACTGACCCTCACACTGACCCTCACACTGACTCACTGACCCTCACACAGACTCAATGACCCTCACACTGACTCACTGACCCTCACACTGACCCTCACACTGACCCTCACACTAACTCACTGACCCTCACACTGACTCACTGATCCTCTCTCTGACCCTCACACTGACCCTCACACGGACTTACTGACACTTACTCACTGACCCTCACACTGACCCTCACACTGACCCTCACACTGACTCACTGACCCTCACACTGACTCACAGACCCTCACACTGACACTCACACTGACTCACTGACCCTCACACTGACTCACTGATCCTCACACTGACCCTCACACTGACTCACTGACCCTCACACTGACTTACTGACCCTCACACTGACCCTCACACTGACGCTCACACTGACCCTCACACTGACTCACTGACACTGACTCACTGACACTGACTCACTGACCCTCACACTGACTCACTGACCCTCACACTGACCCTCACACTGACCCTCACACTGACACTGACCCTCACACTGACCCTCAAACTGACTCACTGACACTGACCCTCACACTGATCCTCACACTGACTCACTGACCCTCACACTGACTCACTGACACTGACTCACTGACCCTCACACTGAATCACTGACCCTCAAACTGACCCTCACACTGACCCTCACACTGACTCACTGACCCTCACACTGACTCACTGACACTGACTCATTGACCCTCACACTGACTCACTGACCCTCACACTGACTCACAGACCCTCACACTGACTCACAGACCCTCACACTGACCCTCACACTGACTCACTGACCATCACACTGACCCTAAAACTGACTCACTGACCCTCACACTGACCCTCGCACTGACCCTCACACTGACCCTCACACTGACTCACTGACCCTCACACTGACTCACTGACCCTCACACTGTCTCACTGACCCTCACACTGACTCACTGACCCTCACACTGACCCTCACACTGACCCCCACACTGACTCACTGACCCTCACACTGACCCTCACACTGACACACTGACCTTCACACTGACCCTCACACTGACTCACTGACCCTCACACTGACCCTCACACTGACTCACTGACCCTCACACTGACTCACTGACCCTCACACTGACCCTCACACTGACCCCCACACTGACTCACTGACCCTCACACTTACCCTCACACTGACTCACTGACCCTCACACTGACCATCACACTGACTCACTGACCCTCACACTGACCCTCACACTGACTCACTGACCCTCACACTAACTCACTGACCCTCATACTGACCCTCACACTGACTCGCTGACCCTCACACTGACCATCACACTGACTCACTGACCCTCACACTGACCCTCACACTGACTCACTGACCCTCACACTGACTCACTGACCCTCACACTGACCCTCACACTGACCCTCACACTGACTCACTGACCCTCACACTGACTCACTGACACTGACTCATTGACCCTCACACTGACTCACTGACCCTCACACTGACCCTCACACTGACTCACAGACCCTCACACTGACACTCACACTGACTCACAGGGCCAATGTGATGGTCAAACACTGACTCACTGACCCTCACACTGACCCTCGCACTGACCCTCTCACTGACCCTCACACTGACCCTCACACTGACTCACTGACCCTCACACTGTCTCACTGACCCTCACACTGACTCACTGACCCTCACAATGACTCACTTACCCTCACACTGACCCTCACACTGACACACTGACCCTGAGACAGACCCTCACAGTTACCCTCACACCGACGCTCACACTGACCCCCACACTGACTCACTGACCCTCACACTAACCCTCACACTGACTCACTGACCCACACAGTGACCCTCACACTGACTGACTGACCCTCACACTGACCCTCACTGACCCTCACACTGACTCACTGAACCTCATACTGACCCTCACACTGACTCGCTGACCCTCACACTGACCCTCACACTGACTCACTGACCCTCACATTGACTCACTGACCCTCACACTGACTCACTGTCCTTCACACTGACACACTGACCCTCACACTGCCTCACTGACCCTCACACTGACCATCACACTGACCCTCACACTGACCCTCACACTGACTCACTGACCCTCACACTGACTCACTGACCCTGACACTGACCCTCACACTGACCCTCACACTGACCCTCACACTGACTCACTGACCCTCACACTGACTCACTGTCCCTAACACTGACCCTTACACTGACTCACTGACACTGACCCTCACACTGACCCTCACACTGACTCACTGACCCTCACACTGACTCACTGAGACTGACTCACTGACCGTCACACTGACTCACTGACCCTCGCACTGACCCTCACACTGACCCTCACACTGACCCTAACACTGACTCACTGACCCTCACACTGACCCTCGCACTGACCCTCACACTGACGCTCACACTGACTCACTGACCCTCACACTGACTCACTGACCCTCACACTGACTCACTGACCCTCACACTGACCCTCACACTGACCCCCACACTGACTCACTGACCCTCACACTGACCCTCACACTGACACACTGACCCTCACACTGACCCTCACACTGACTCACTGACCCTCACACTGACCATCACACTGACTCACTGACCCACACACTGACTCACTGACCCTCACACTGACCCTCACACTGACCCTCACACTGACCCCCACACTGACTCACTGACCCTCACACTAACTCACTGACCCTCATACTGACCCTCACACTGACTCGCTGACCCTCACACTGACCATCACACTGACTCACTGACCCTCACACTGACCCTCACACTGACTCACTGACCCTCACACTGACTCACTGACCCTCACACTGACCCTCACACTGACCCTCACACTGACTCACTGACCCTCACACTGACTCACTGACACTGACTCATTGACCCTCACACTGACTCACTGACCCTCACACTGACCCTCACACTGACTCACAGACCCTCACACTGACACTCACACTGACTCACAGGGCCAATGTGATGGTCAAACACTGACTCACTGACCCTCACACTGACCCTCGCACTGACCCTCTCACTGACCCTCACACTGACCCTCACACTGACTCACTGACCCTCACACTGACTCACTGACCCTCACACTGACTCACTGACCCTCACACTGACCCTCACACTGACACACTGACCCTGAGACAGACCCTCACAGTTACCCTCACACTGACCCCCACACTGACTCACTGACCCTCACACTGACCCTCACACTGACTCACTGACCCTCACACTGACCCTCACACTGACTCACTGACCCTCACACTGACCCTCACACTGACTCACTGACCCTCACACTGACTCACTGACCCTCATACTGACCCTCACACTGACTCGCTGACCCTCACACTGACCCTCACACTGACTCACTGACCCTCACATTGACTCACTGACCCTCACACTGACTCACTGTCCTTCACACTGACACACTGACCCTCACACTGCCTCACTGACCCTCACACTGACCATCACACTGACCCTCACACTGACCCTCACACTGACTCACTGACCCTCACACTGACTCACTGACCCTGACACTGACCCTCACACTGACCCTCACACTGACCCTCACACTGACTCACTGACCCTCACACTGACTCACTGTCCCTCACACTGACCCTGACACTGACTCACTGACACTGACCCTCACACTGACCCTCACACTGACTCACTGACCCTCACACTGACTCACTGAGACTGACTCACTGACCGTCACACTGACTCACTGACCCTCGCACTGACCCTCACACTGACCCTCACACTGACTCACTGACACTGACTCACTTAACCTCACATTGACTCACTGACCCTCACACTGACCCTCACACTGACCCTCACACTGACTCACTGACCCTCACACTGACCCTCACACTGACCCTCACACTGACTCACTGACCCTCACACTGACTCACTGACACTGACTCACTGACCCTCACACTGACTCACTGACCCTCAAACTGACCCTCACACTGACTCACTGACCCTCACACTGACTCACTGACCCTCACACTGTCTCACTGACCCTCACACTGACTCACTGACCCTCACACTGACCCTCACACTGACCCTCACACTGACTCACTGACCCTCACACTGACTCACTGACCCTCACACTGACCCTCACACTGACTCTCACACTGACTCACTGACCCTCACACTGTCTCATTGACCCTCACACTGACACACTGAGCCTCACACTGACTCACTGACCCTCACACTGACACTCACACTGACTCACTGACCCTCACACTGACTCACAGACCCTCAAACTGACCCTCACACTGACCCTCACACTGACCCTCACAGTGATTCTCTGACCCTCACACTGACCCTCACACTGACCCTCACACTGACTCACTGACCCTCACACTGACTCACTGACCCTCACACTGACCCTCACAATGACTCACTGACCCTCACACTGACACACTAACCCATCACTGACCCTCACAGTGACCCTCACACTGACCCTCACACTGACCCCCACATTGACCCTCACACTGACTCACTGACCCTCACACAGACTCACTGACCCTCACACTGACCCTCACACTGACTAACTGAGACTGACTCACTGACCCTCGCACTGACCCTCACACTGACCCTCACACTGACTCACTGACACTGACTCACTGACTCTCACACTGACCCTCACACTGACTCACTGACCCTCACATTGACTCACTGACACTGATTCACTGACCCTCACACTGACCCTCACACTGACTCACTGACCCTCACACTGACTCACTGACCCTCACACTGACCCTCACACTTACCCTCACACTGACCCTCACACTTACCCTCACACTTACCCTCACACTTACCCTCACACTGACCCTCACATTGACTCACTGACACTGATTCACTGACCCTCACAGTGACCCTCACACTGACTCACTGACCTTCACAGTGACTCACTGACCCTCGCACTGACCCTCACACTTACCCTCACACTGACCCTCACACTGACCATCACATTGACTCACTGGCCCTCACACTGACTCACTGACCCTCACACTGACACTAACACTGACTCACTGACCCTCACACTGACTCACTGACACTGACTCACTGGCCCTCACACTAACCCTCACACTGACCCACACACTGACTCACTGACCCTCACACTGACCCTCACACTGACCCTCACACTGACTCACTGAACCTCACACTGACTCACTGACCCTGACTCACTGACCCTCACACTGACTCACTGACTCTCACACTGACTCTCACACTGACTCACTGACCCTCACACTGACTCACTGACACTGACTCACTGACCCTCACACTGACTCACTGACTCTCACACTGACCCTCACACTGTCTCACTGACACTGACTCACTGACCCTCACACTGACTCACTGACCCTCACACTGACTCACTGACCCTCACACTGACCCTCATACTGACTCACTGACACTGACTCACTGACCCTCACACTGACCCTCACACTGACTCACTGACCCTCACACTGACTCACTGACACTGACTCATTGACCCTCACACTGACTCACTGACCCTCGCACTGACTCACAGACCCTCACACTGACCCTCACACTGACTCATAGACCCTCACACTGACCCTCACACTGTCTCACTGACCATCACACTGACCCTAACACTGACTCACTGACCCTCACACTGACCCTCGCACTGACCCTCACACTGACCCTCACACTGACTCACTGACCCTCACACTGACTCACTGACCCTCACACTGTCTCACTGACCCTCACACTGACTCACTGACCCTCACACTGACCCTCACACTGACCCCCGCACTGACTCACTGACCCTCACACTGACCCTCACACTGACTCACTGACCCTCACACTGACCCTCACACTGACTCACGGACCCTCACACTGACCCTCACACTGACTCACTGACCCTCACACTGACTCACTGACCCTCACACTGACCCTCACACTGACCCTCACACTGACCCCCACACTGACTCACTGACCCTCACACTTACCCTCACACTGACTCTCTGACCCTCACACTGACCATCACACTGACTCACTGACCCTCACACTGACCCTCACACTGACTCACTGACCCTCACACTGACTCACTGACCCTCACACTGACCCTCACAGTGACCCTCACACTGACTCACTGACCCTCACATTGACTCACTGACACTGACTCATTGACCCTCACACTGACTCACTGACCCTCACACTGACCCTCACACTGACTCACAGACCCTCACACTGACACTCACACTGACTCACAGGGCCAATGTGATGGTCAAACACTGACTCACTGACCCTCACACTGACCCTCACACTGACCCTCTCACTGACCCTCACACTGACCCTCACACTGACTCACTGAACCTCACACTGACTCACTGACCCTCACACTGTCTCACTGACCCTCACACTGACTCACTGACCCTCACACTGACTCACTGACCCTCACACTGACCCTCACACTGACCCTCACACTGACACACTGACCCTGAGACAGACCCTCACAGTGACCCTCACACTGACCCTCACACTGACCCCCACACTGACTCACTGACCCTCACTCTGACCCTCACACTGACTCACTGACCCTCACACTGACCCTCACACTGACTCACTGACCCTCACACTGACCCTCACACTGACTCACTGACCCTCACACTGACTCACTGACCCTCATACTGACCCTCACACTGACTCGCTGACCCTCACACTGACCCTCACACTGACTCACTGACCCTCACATTGACTCACTGACCCTCACACTGACTCACTGTCCTTCACACTGACACACTGACCCTCACACTGCCTCACTGACCCTCACACTGACCATCACACTGACCCTCACACTGACCCTCACACTGACTCACTGACCCTCACACTGACTCACTGACCCTGACACTGACCCTCACACTGACCCTCACACTGACCCTCACACTGACTCACTGACCCTCACACTGACTCACTGTCCCTCACACTGACCCTCACACTGACTCACTGACACTGACCCTCACACCGACCCTCACACTGACTCACTGACCCTCACACTGACTCACTGAGACTGACTCACTGACCGTCACACTGACTCACTGACCCTCGCACTGACCCTCACACTGACCCTCACACTGACTCACTGACACTGACTCACTGACCCTCACACTGACTCACTGACCCTCACACTGACCCTCACACTGACCCTCACACTGACTCACTGACCCTCACACTGACCCTCACACTGACCCTCACACTGACCACTGACCCTCACACTGACTCACTGACACTGACTCACTGACCCTCACACTGACTCACTGACCCTCACACTGACCCTCACACTGACTCACTGACCCTCACACTGACTCACTGACCCTCACACTGTCTCACTGACCCTCACACTGACTCACTGACCCTCACACTGACCCTCACACTGACCCTCACACTGACTCACTGACCCTCACACTGATTCACTGACCCTCACACTGACCCTCACACTGACTCACAGACCCTCATACTGACACTCACACTGACTCACAGGGCCAATGTGATGGTCAAACACTGACTCACTGACCCTCACACTGACCCTCGCACTGACCCTCTCACTGACCCTCTCACTGACCCTCACACTGACCCTCACACTGACTCACTGACCCTCACACTGTCTCACTGACCCTCACACTGACTCACTGACCCTCACACTGACTCACTGACCCTCACACTGACCCTCACACTGACACACTGACCCTGAGACAGACCCTCACAGTTACCCTCACACCGACCCTCACACTGACCCCCACACTGACTCACTGACCCTCACACTGACCCTCACACTGACTCACTGACCCTCACACTGACCCTCACACTGACTGACTGACCCTCACACTGACCCTCACACTGACTCACTGACCCTCACACTGACTCACTGACCCTCATACTGACCCTCACACTGACTCGCTGACCCTCACACTGACCCTCACACTGACTCACTGACCCTCACATTGACTCACTGACCCTCACACTGACTCACTGTCCTTCACACTGACACACTGACCCTCACACTGCCTCACTGACCCTCACACTGACCATCACACTGACCCTCACACTGACCCTCACACTGACTCACTGACCCTCACACTGACTCACTGACCCTGACACTGACCCTCACACTGACTCACTGACCCTCACACTGACTCACTGACCCTCACACTGTCTCACTGACCCTCACACTGACTCACTGACCCTCACACTGACCCTCACACTGACCCCCACACTGACTCACTGACCCTCACACTGACCCTCACACTGACACACTGACCCTCACACTGACCCTCACACTGACTCACTGACCCTCACACTGACCCTCACACTGACTCACTGACCCTCACACTGACTCACTGACCCTCACACTGACCCTCACACTGACCCTCACACTGACCCCCACACTGACTCACTGACCCTCACACTTACCCTCACACTGACTCACTGACCCTCACACTGACCATCACACTGACTCACTGACCCTCACACTGACCCTCACACTGACTCACTGACCCTCACACTAACTCACTGACCCTCATACTGACCCTCACACTGACTCGCTGACCCTCACACTGACCATCACACTGACTCACTGACCCTCACACTGACCCTCACACTGACTCACTGACCCTCACACTGACTCACTGACCCTCACACTGACCCTCACACTGACCCTCACACTGACTCACTGACCCTCACACTGACTCATTGACCCTCACACTGACTCACTGACCCTCACACTGACCCTCACACTGACTCACAGACCCTCACACTGACACTCACACTGACTCACAGGGCCAATGTGATGGTCAAACACTGACTCACTGACCCTCACACTGACCCTCGCACTGACCCTCTCACTGACCCTCACACTGACCCTCACACTGACTCACTGACCCTCACACTGTCTCACTGACCCTCACACTGACTCACTGACCCTCACACTGACTCACTGACCCTCACACTGACCCTCACACTGACCCTCACACTGACACACTGACCCTGAGACAGACCCTCACAGTTACCCTCACACCGACCCTCACACTGACCCCCACACTGACTCACTGACCCTCACACTGACCCTCACACTGACTCACTGACCCTCACACTGACCCTCACACTGACTCACTGACCCTCACACTGACCCTCACACTGACTCACTGACCCTCACACTGACTCACTGACCCTCATACTGACCCTCACACTGACTCGCTGACCCTCACACTGACCCTCACACTGACTCACTGACCCTCACATTGACTCACTGATCCTCACACTGACTCACTGTCCTTCACACTGACACACTGACCCTCACACTGCCTCACTGACCCTCACACTGACCATCACACTGACCCTCACACTGACCCTCACACTGACTCACTGACCCTCACACTGACTCTGACACTGACCCTCACACTGACCCTCACACTGACCCTCACACTGACTCACTGACCCTCACACTGACTCACTGTCCCTCACACTGACCCTTACACTGACTCACTGACACTGACCCTCACACTGACCCTCACCCTGACTCACTGACCCTCACACTGACTCACTGAGACTGACTCACTGACCGTCACACTGACTCACTGACCCTCGCACTGACCCTCACACTGACCCTCACACTGACTCACTGACACTGACTCACTTAACCTCACACTGACTCACTGACCCTCACACTGACCCTCACACTGACCCTCACACTGACTCACTGACCCTCACACTGACCCTCACACTGACCCTCACACTGACTCACTGACCCTCACACTGACTCACTGACACTGACTCACTGACCCTCACACTGACTCACTGACCCTCACACTGACCCTCACACTGACTCACTGACCCTCACACTGACTCACTGACCCTCACACTGTCTCACTGACCCTCACACTGACTCACTGACCCTCACACTGACCCTCACACTGACCCTCACACTGACTCACTGACCCTCACACTGACTCACTGACCCTCACACTGACCCTCACACTGACTCTCACACTGACTCACTGACCCTCACACTGTCTCACTGACCCTCACACTGACACACTGAGCCTCACACTGACTCACTGACCCTCACACTGACACTCACACTGACTCACTGACCCTCACACTGACTCACAGACCCTCAAACTGACCCTCACACTGACCCTCACACTGACCCTCACAGTGATTCTCTGACCCTCACACTGACCCTCACACTGACCCTCACACTGACTCACTGACCCTCACACTGACTCACTGACCCTCACACTGACCCTCACAATGACTCACTGACCCTCACACTGACACACTAACCCTCACACTGACCCTCACAGTGACCCTCACACTGACCCTCACACTGACCCCCACATTGACCCTCACACTGACTCACTGACCCTCACACTGACTCACTGACCCTCACACTGACCCTCACACTGAGTCACTGACACTGACTCACTGACCCTCACACTGACCCTCACACTGACTCACTGACCCTCACACTGACTCACTGACACTGACTCACTGACCCTCACACAGACTCACTGACCCTCACACTGACCCTCACACTGACTAACTGAGACTGACTCACTGACCCTCGCACTGACCCTCACACTGACCCTCACACTGACTCACTGACACTGACTCACTGACTCTCACACTGACCCTCACACTGACTCACTGACCCTCACATTGACTCACTGACACTGATTCACTGACCCTCACACTGACCCTCACACTGACTCACTGACCCTCACACTGACTCACTGACCCTCACACTGACCCTCACACTTACCCTCACACTGACCCTCACACTGACCCTCACACTTACCCTCACACTTACCCTCACACTGACCCTCACATTGACTCACTGACACTGATTCACTGACCCTGACAGTGACCCTCACACTGACTCACTGACCTTCACAGTGACTCACTGACCCTCGCACTGACCCTCACACTTACCCTCACACTGACCCTCACACTGACCATCACATTGACTCACTGGCCCTCACACTGACTCACTGACCCTCACACTGACACTAACACTGACTCACTGACCCTCACACTGACTCACTGACACTGACTCACTGGCCCTCACACTAACCCTCACACTGACCCACACACTGACTCACTGACCCTCACACTGACCCTCACACTGACCCTCACACTGACTCACTGAACCTCACACTGACTCACTGACCCTGACTCACTGACCCTCACACTGACTCACTGACTCTCACACTGACCCTCACACTGACTCACTGACCCTCACACTGACTCACTGACACTGACTCACTGACCCTCACACTGACTCACTGACTCTCACACTGACCCTCACACTGTCTCACTGACCCTCACACTGACTCACTGACCCTCACACTAACTCACTGACCCTCATACTGACCCTCACACTGACTCGCTGACCCTCACACTGACCATCACACTGACTCACTGACCCTCACACTGACCCTCACACTGACTCACTGACCCTCACACTGACTCACTGACCCTCACACTGACCCTCACATTGACCCGCACACTGACTCACTGACCCTCACACTTACTCATTGACCCTCACACTGACTCACTGACCCTCACACTGACCCTCACACTGACTCACAGACCCTCACACTGACACTCACACTGACTCACAGGGCCAATGTGATGGTCAAACACTGACTCACTGACCCTCACACTGACCCTCGCACTGACCCTCTCACTGACCCTCACACTGACCCTCACACTGACTCACTGACCCTCACACTGTCTCACTGACCCTCACACTGACTCACTGACCCTCACACTGACTCACTGACCCTCACACTGACCCTCACACTGACACACTGAACCTGAGACAGACCCTCACAGTTACCCTCACACCGACCCTCACACTGACCCCCACACTGACTCACTGACCCTCACACTGACCCTCACACTGACTCACTGACCCTCACACTGACCCTCACATTGACTCACTGACCCTCATACTGACCCTCACACTGACTCACTGACCCTCACACTGACTCACTGACCCTCATACTGACCCTCACACTGACTCGCTGACCCTCACACTGACCCTCACACTGACTCACTGACCCTCACATTGACTCATTGACCCTCACACTGACTCACTGTCCTTCACACTGACACACTGACCCTCACACTGCCTCACTGACCCTCACACTGACCATCACACTGACCCTCTCACTGACCCTCACACTGACTCACTGACTCTCACACTGACTCACTGACCCTGACACTGACCCTCACACTGACCCTCACACTGACCCTCACACTGACTCACTGACCCTCACACTGACTCACTGTCCCTCACACTGACCCTTACACTGACTCACTGACACTGACCCTCACACTGACCCTCACACTGACTCACTGACACTCACACTGACTCACTGAGACTGACTCACTGACCGTCACACTGACTCACTGACCCTCGCACTGACCCTCACACTGACCCTCACACTGACTCACTGACACTGACTCACTTAACCTCACACTGACTCACTGACCCTCACACTGACCCTCACACTGACCCTCACACTGACTCACTGACCCACACACTGACCCTCACACTGGCCCTCACACTGACTCACTGACCCTCACACTGACTCACTGACACTGACTCACTGACCCTCACACTGACTCACTGACCCTCACACTGACCCTCACACTGACTCACTGACCCTCACACTGACTCACTGACCCTCACACTGTCTCACTGACCCTCACACTGACTCACTGACCCTCACACTGACCCTCACACTGACCCTCACACTGACTCACTGACCCTCACACTGACTCACTGACCCTCACACTGACCCTCACACTGACTCTCACACTGACCCTCACACTGTCTCACTGACCCTCACACTGACACACTGAGCCTCACACTGACTCACTGACCCTCACACTGACACTCACACTGACTCACTGACCCTCACACTGACTCACAGACGCTCAAACTGACCCTCACACTGACCCTCACACTGACCCTCACAGTGATTCTCTGACCCTCACACTGACCCTCACACTGACCCTCACACTGACTCACTGACCCTCACACTGACTCACTGACCCTCACACTGACCCTCACAATGACTCACTGACCCTCACACTGACACACTAACCCTCACACTGACCCTCACAGTGACCCTCACACTGACCCTCACACTGACCCCCACATTGACCCTCACACTGACTCACTGACCCTCACACTGACTCACTGACCCTCACACTGACCCTCACACTGAGTCACTGACACTGACTCACTGACCCTCACACTGACCCTCACACTGACTCACTGACCCTCACACTGACTCACTGACACTGACTCACTGACCCTCACACAGACTCACTGACCCTCACACTGACCCTCACACTGACTAACTGAGACTGACTCACTGACCCTCGCACTGACCCTCACACTGACCCTCACACTGACTCACTGACACTGACTCACTGACTCTCACACTGACCCTCACACTGACTCACTGACCCTCACATTGACTCACTGACACTGATTCACTGACCCTCACACTGACCCTCACACTGACTCACTGACCCTCACACTGACTCACTGACCCTCACACTGACCCTCACACTTACCCTCACACTGACCCTCACACTGACCCTCACACTTACCCTCACACTTACCCTCACACTGACCCTCACATTGACTCACTGACACTGATTCACTGACCCTCACAGTGACCCTCACACTGACTCACTGACCTTCACAGTGACTCACTGACCCTCGCACTGACCCTCACACTTACCCTCACACTGACCCTCACACTGACCATCACATTGACTCACTGGCCCTCACACTGACTCACTGACCCTCACACTGACACTAACACTGACTCACTGACCCTCACACTGACTCACTGACACTGACTCACTGGCCTTCACACTAACCCTCACACTGACCCACACACTGACTCACTGACCCTCACACTGACCCTCACACTGACCCTCACACTGACTCACTGAACCTCACACTGACTCACTGACCCTGACTCACTGACCCTCACACTGACTCACTGACTCTCACACTGACCCTCACACTGACTCACTGACCCTCACACTGACTCACTGACACTGACTCACTGACCCTCACACTGACTCACTGACTCTCACACTGACCCTCACACTGTCTCACTGACACTGACTCACTGACCCTCACACTGACTCACTGACTCTCACACTGACCCTCACACTGACTCACTGACCCTCACACTGACTCACTGACCCTCACACTGACCCTCATACTGACTCACTGACACTGACTCACTGACCCTCACACTGACCCTCACACTGACTCACTGACCCTCACACTGACTCACTGACACTGACTCATTGACCCTCACACTGACTCACTGACCCTCACACTGACTCACAGACCCTCACACTGACCCTCACACTGACTCATAGACCCTCACACTGACCCTCACACTGTCTCACTGACCATCACACTGACCCTAACACTGACTCACTGACCCTCACACTGACCCTCGCACTGACCCTCACACTGACCCTCACACTGACTCACTGACCCTCACACTGACTCACTGACCCTCACACTGACCCTCACACTGACCCCCACACTGACTAACTGACCCTCACACTGACCCTCACACTGACTCACTGACCCTCACACTGACCCTCACACTGACTCACTGACCCTCACACTGACCCTCACACTGACTCACTGACCCTCACACTGACTCACTGACCCTCACACTGACCCTCACACTGACCCTCACACTGACTCACTGACCCTCACACTTACCCTCACACTGACTCTCTGACCCTCACACTGACCATCACACTGACTCACTGACCCTCACACTGACCCTCACACTGACTCACTGACCCTCACACTGACTCACTGACCCTCACACTGACCCTCACACTGACCCTCACATTGAGTCACTGACACTGACTCATTGACCCTCACACTGACTCACTGACCCTCACACTGACCCTCACACTGACTCACAGACCCTCACACTGACACTCACACTGACTCACAGGGCCAATGTGATGGTCAAACACTGACTCACTGACCCTCACACTGACCCTCACACTGACCCTCTCACTGACCCTCACACTGACCCTCACACTGACTCACTGAACCTCACACTGACTCACTGACCCTCACACTGTCTCACTGATCCTCACACTGACTCACTGACCCTCACACTGACTCACTGACCCTCACACTGACCCTCACACTGACCCTCACACTGACACACTGACCCTGAGACAGACCCTCACAGTGACCCTCACACTGACCCTCACACAGACCCCCACACTGACTCACTGACCCTCACTCTGACCCTCACACTGACTCACTGACCCTCACACTGACCCTCACACTGACTCACTGACCCTCACACTGACCCTCACACTGACTCACTGACCCTCACACTGACTCACTGACCCTCATACTGACCCTCACACTGACTCGCTGACCCTCACACTGACCCTCACACTGACTCACTGACCCTGACATTGACTCACTGACCCTCACACTGACTCACTGTCCTTCACACTGACACACTGACCCTCACACTGCCTCACTGACCCTCACACTGACCATCACACTGACCCTCACACTGACCCTCACACTGACTCACTGACCCTCACACTGACTCACTGACCCTGACACTGACCCTCACACTAACCCTCACACTGACTCACTGACCCTCACACTGACTCACTGTCCCTCACACTGACCCTCACACTGACTCACTGACACTGACCCTCACACTGACCCTCACACTGACTCACTGACCCTCACACTGACTCACTGAGACTGACTCACTGACCGTCACACTGACTCACTGACCCTCGCACTGACCCTCACACTGACCCTCACACTGACTCACTGACACTGACTCACTGACCCTCACATTGACTCACTGACCCTCACACTGACCCTCACACTGACCCTCACACTGACTCACTGACCCTCACACTGACCCTCACACTGACCCTCACACTGACTCACTGACCCTCACACTGACTGACTGACACTGACTCACTGACCCTCACACTGACTCACTGACCCTCACACTGACCCTCACACTGACTCACTGACCCTCACACTGACTCACTGACCCTCACACTGTCTCACTGACCCTCACACTGACTCACTGACCCTCACACTGACCCTCACACTGACCCTCACACTGACTCACTGACCCTCACACTGACTCACTGACCCTCACACTGACCCTCACACTGACTCTCACACTGACTCACTGACCCTCACACTGTCTCACTGACCCTCACACTGACACACTGAGCCTCACACTGACTCACAGACCCTCAAACTGACCCTCACACTGACCCTCACACTGACCCTCACAGTGATTCTCTGACCCTCACACTGACCCTCACACTGACCCTCACACTGACTCACTGACCCTCACACTGACTCACTGACCCTCACACTGACCCTCACAATGACTCACTGACCCTCACACTGACACACTAACCCTCACACTGACCCTCACAGTGACCCTCACACTGAGTCACTGACCCTCACACTGACTCACTGACCCTCACACTGACCCTCACACTGAGTCACTGACACTGACTCACTGACCCTCACACTGACCCTCACACTGACTCACTGACCCTCACACTGACTCACTGACACTGACTCACTGACCCTCACACAGACTCACTGACCCTCACACTGACCCTCACACTGACTCACTGAGACTGACTCACTGACCCTCGCACTGACCCTCACACTGACCCTCACACTGACTCACTGACACTGACTCACTGACTCTCACACTGACCCTCACACTGACTCACTGACCCTCACATTGACTCACTGACACTGATTCACTGACCCTCACACTGACCCTCACACTGACACACTGACCCTCACACTGACTCACTGACCCTCACACTGACCCTCACACTTACCCTCACACTGACCCTCACACTGACCCTCACACTTACCCTCACACTGACCCTCACATTGACTCACTGACACTGATTCACTGACCCTCACAGTGACCCTCACACTGACTCACTGACCTTCACAGTGACTCACTGACCCTCGCACTGACCCTCACACTTACCCTCACACTGACCCTCACACTGACCATCACATTGACTCACTGGCCCTCACACTGACTCACTGACCCTCACACTGACACTAACACTGACTCACTGACCCTCACACTGACTCACTGACACTGACTCACTGGCCCTCACACTAACCCTCACACTGACCCACACACTGACTCACTGACCCTCACACTGACCCTCACACTGACCCTCACACTGACTCACTGAACCTCACACTGACTCACTGACCCTGACTCACTGACCCTCACACTGACTCACTGACTCTCACACTCACCCTCACACTGACTCACTGACCCTCACACTGACTCACTGACACTGACTCACTGACCCTCACACTGACTCACTGACTCTCACACTGACCCTCACACTGACTCACTGACACTGACTCACTGACCCTCACACTGACTCACTGACTCTCACACTGACCCTCACACTGACTCACTGACCCTCACACTGACTCACTGACCCTCACACTGACCCTCATACTGACTCACTGACACTGACTCACTGACCCTCACACTGACCCTCACACTGACTCACTGACTCTCACACTGACCCTCACACTGACTCACTGACTCTCACACTGACTCACTGACCCTCACACTGACCCTCACACTTACTCACTGACCCTCACACTGACTCACTGACCCTCACACTGACCCTCACACTGACTCACTGACACTGACTCACTGACCCTCACACTGACACTCACACTGACCCTCACACTGACTCACTGACCCTCACACTGACACTCACATTGACCCTCACAGTGACTCACTGACCCTCACACAGACCCTCACATTGACTCACTGACCCTCACACTGACCCTCACACTGACTCACTGACTCTCACACTGACCCTCACACTGACCCTCACACTGACTCACTGACACTGACTCACTGACGCTGACTCACTGACCCTCACACTGACCCTCACACTGACTCACTGACCCTCACACTGACTGACTGACCCTCACACTGACACACACACTGACCCTCACACTGACTCACTGACACTCACACTGACCCACTGACACTGACTCACTGACCCTCACACTGACCCTCACACTGACCCTCACACTGACTCACTGACCCTCACACTGACTCACTGATCCTCACACTGACCCTCACACTGACTCACTGACACTCACACTGACTCACTGACCCTCACACTGACCCTCACACTGACGCTCACACTGACCCTCACACTGACTCACTGACACTGACTCACTGACCGTCACACTGACTCACTGACCCTCACACTGACCCTCACACTGACCCTCACACTGACCATCACACTGACCATCACACTGACTCACTGACCCTCACACTGACCCTCACACTGACCCTCACACTGATCCTCACACTGATCCTCACACTGACTCACTGACCCTCACACTGACCCTCACACTGACTCACTGACCCTCACACTGACTCACTGACCCTCACACTGACCCTCACACTGACGCTCACACTGACTCACTGACCCTCACACTGACTCTCTGAGACTGACTCACTGACCGTCACACTGACTCACTGAACCTCGCACTGACCCTCACACTGACCCTCACACTGACTCACTGACCCTCACACTGACTCACTGACACTGACTCACTGACCCTCACACTGAATCACTGACCCTCAAACTGACCCTCACACTGACCCTCACACTGACTCACTGACCCTCACACTGACTCACTGACACTGAATCATTGACCCTCACACTGACTCACTGACCCTCACACAGACTCACTGACCCTCACACTGACCCTCACACTGACTCACAGACCCTCACACTGACCCTCACACTGACTCACTGACCATCACACTGACCCTAACACTGACTCACTGACCCTCACACTGACCCTCGCACTGACCCTCACACTGACCCTCACACTGACTCACTGACCCTCACACTGACTCACTGACCCTCACACTGTCTCACTGACCCTCACACTGACTCACTGACCCTCACACTGACCCTCACACTGACCCTCACACTGACCCTCACACTGACTCACTGACCCTGAGACTGACCCTCACAGTGACCCTCACAATGACCCTCACACTGACCCCCACACTGACTCACTGACCCTCACACTGACCCTCACACTGACTCACTGACCCTCACACTGACCCTCACACTGACTCACTGACCCTCACACTGACCCTCACACTGACTCACTGACCCTCATACTGACCCTCACACTGACTCGCTGACCCTCACACTGACCATCACACTGACTCACTGACCCTCACACTGACCCTCACACTGACTCACTGACCCTCACACTGACTCACTGACCCTCACACTGACCCTCACACTGACTCTCACACTGACTCACTGACCCTCACACTGTCTCACTGACCCTCACACTGACACACTGACCCTCACACTGCCACACTGACCCTCACACTGACTCACTGACCCTCACACTGACCCTCACACTGACTCACTGACCCTCACACTGACCCGCACACTGACTCACTGACACTGACTCACTGACCCTCACACTGACTCACTGACACTGACACACTGTCCCTCACACTGACTCACTGACCCTCACACTGACTCACTGACCCTCACACTGCCTCACTGACGCTGACTCACTGACCCTCACACTGACTCACTGACCCTCACACTGACCCACTGACCCTCACACTGACCCTCACACTGACTCACTGACCCTCACACTGACTCACTGACGCTGACTCACTGACCCTCACACTGACTCACTGACCCTCAAACCGACCCTCACACTGACTCACTGACAATCACACTGACTCACTGACCACTGCTGCAACATGACCTCATGACTCCGGAACTCAATCCCTCTACCAATAAAGGCCAACACTCCATAGGCCTTCTTCACAACCCTATCAACCTGGGTGGCAACTTTCAGGGATCTATGTACATGGACACCTAGATCCCTCTGCTCATCCACACTTCCAAGAACTTTACCATTAGCCAAATATTCCGCATTCCTGTTATTCCTTCCAAAGTGAATCACCTCACACTTCTCTACATTAAACTCCATTTGCCACCTCTCAGCCCAGCTCTGCAGCTTATCTCTGTCCCTCTGTAACCTGCATCCGCACTGTCGACAACACCACCGACTTTAGTGTTGTCTGCAAATTTACTCACCCACCCTTCTGCGCCCTCCCTAGGTCATTTATAAAAATGACAAATAGCAACGGCCCCAGAAGTGGTACGCCACTTGTAACTGAACTCCATTCTGAACATTTCCCATCAACCACCACCCTCTGTCTTCTTTCAGCTAGCCAATTTCTGATCCATATCTCTAAATCACCCTCAATCCCCAGCCTCTGTATTTTCTGCAATAGCCTACCGTGGAGAACCTTATCAAACGCTTTACTGAAATCCATATACACCACATCAACTGCTCTACCCTAGTCTACATGTTCAGTCACCTTCTCAAAGAACTCGATAAGGTTTGTGAGGCATGACCTACCCTTCACAAAGCCATGCTGACTATCCCTAATCATATTATTCCTATCTAGATGATTATAAATCTTGTCTCTTATAATCCCCTCCAAGACTTTACCCACAACAGACGTGAGGCTCACCGGTCTATAGTTGCCGGGGTTGTCTCTACTCCCCTTCTTGAACAAAGGAACCACATTTGCTGTCCTCCAGTCCTCTGGCACTATTCCTGTAGCCAATGATGACATAAAAATCAAAGCCAAAAGTTCAGCAATCTCTTCCCTGGCTTCCCAGAGAATCCTAGGATAAATCCCATCGGGCCCCGGGGACTTATCTATTTTCAGCCTGTCCAGAATTGCCAACACCTCTTCCCTACGTACCTCAATGTCATTTATTCTAATAGCCTTGGTCTCAGTATTCTCCTCCACAACATTATCTTTTTCCTGAGTGAGTACTGACGAAAAATATTCATTTAGTATCTCGCCTATCTCTTCAAACTCCACACACAACTTCCCATCCCAGTCCTTGACTGGCCCTACTCTTACCCTAGTCATTCGCTTATTCCTGACATACCTATAGAAAGCTTTTGGGTTTTCCTTGATCCTACCTGCCAAATACTTCTCATGTCCCCTCCTTGCTCGTCTTAGCTCTCTCTTTAGATCCTTCCTCGCTACCTTGTAACTATCAAGCGCCCCAACTGAAACTTCACACCTCATCTTCACATAGGCCTCCTTCTTCCTCTTAACAAGAGATTCCACTTCTTTGATAAACCACGGTTCCCTCGCTCGACGCCTTCCTCCCTGCCTGACGGCGTACTTATCAAGAACACGTAGTAGCTGTTCCTTGAACAAGCTCCACATATCCAGTGTGCCCAACACTTGCAGCCTACTTCTCCAACCTATCCCCCCCAAGTCACTTCTAATGGCATCATAATTGCCCTTCCCCCAGCTATAACTCTTGCCCTGCCGGGTATACTTATCCCTTTCCATCACTAACGTAAGCGTCACAGAATTGTGGTCACTGTCCCCAAAGTGCTCACCTACATCTAAATCTAACACCTGGCCTGGTTCATTACACAGTACCAAATCCAATGTGGCCTCGCCTCTTGTTGGCCTGTCAACATATTGTGTCAGGAAACCCTCCTGCACACATTGTACAAAAAAAACGACCCATCTAATGTACTGGAACTATATCTTTTCCAGTCAATATTTGGAAAGTTAAAGTCTCCCATAATAACTACCCTGTTACTTTCGCTCTTATCCAGAATCATCTTTGCCATCCTTTCCTCTACATCCCTAGGACTATTTGGAGGCCTATAGAAAACTCCCAACAGGGTGACCTCTCCTTTCCTGTTTCTAACCTCAGCCCATACTACCTCGGAAGAAGAGTCCCCATCTAGCATCCTCTCCGCCACCGTAATACTGTTCTTGACTAGCAGCGCCACACCTCCCCCTCTTTTGCCTCCTTCTCTGAGATTACTAAAACACCTAAACCCCGGAACCTGCACCAACTATTCCTGTCCCTGCTCTATCCATGTCTCCGAAATGGCCACAACATCGAAGTCCCAGGTACCAACCCATGCTGCCAGTTCCCCTACCTTAGTTTGTATACTCCATTGAGTAGACACACTTCAAACCACCTACCTGAACACTGGCCCCCTCCTGCGAAGTCAAATCTGTGCTCCTGACCTTTATACTCTCAATCTCCCGTACCCTAAAACTACAATCCAGGTTCCCATGCCCCTGCTGCATTAGTTTAAACCCCCCCAAAGAGCACTAACAAATCTCCCCCCCCCCCCAGGTAGACATATTTTGGAAAAGAGCAAAAACAGCAGGGTTGTGGTGATGGGAGACTTCAACTTCCCCAATATTGATTGGGACTCACTTAGTGCCAGGGGCTTAGACGGGGCAGAGTTTGTAAGGAGCATCCAGGAGGGCTTCTTAAAACAATATGTGGACAGTCCAACTAGGGAAGGGGCGGTACTGGACCTGGTATTGGGGAATGAGCCCGGCCAGGTGGTAGATGTTTCAGTAGGGGAGCATTTCGGGAACAGTGACCACAATTCAGTAAGTTTTAAAGTACTGGTGGACAAGGATAAGAGTGGTCCTATGGTAAATGTGCTAAATTGGGGGAAGGCTAATTATAACAATATTAGGCGGGAACTGAAGAACCTAGATTCGGGGCAGATGTTTGAGGGCAAATCAACATCTGACATGTGGGAGGCTTTCAAGTGTCAGTTGAAAGGAATTCAGGACCGGCATGTTCCTGTGATGAAGAAGGATAAATACGGCAATTTTCGGGAACCATGGATAACGAAAAATATTGTAGGCCTCGTCAAAAAGAAAAGGAGGCATTTGTCAGGGCTAAAAGGCTGGGAACAGACGAAGCCTGTGTGGAATATAAGGAAAGTAGGAAGGAACTTAAGCAAGGAGTCAGGAGGGCTAGAAGGGGTCACGAGAAGTCATTGGCAAATAGGGTTAAGGAAAATCCCAAGGCTTTTTACACGTACATAAAAAGCAAGAGGGTAGCCATGGAAAGGGTTGGCCCACTGTAGGATAGGCAAGGGAATCTATATGTGGAGCCAGACGAAATGGGTGAGGTACTAAATGAATACTTTGCATCAGTATTCACCAAAGAGAAGGAATTGGTAGATGTTGAGTCTGGAGAAGGGTGTGTAGATAGCCTGGGTCACATTGAGATCCAAAAAGACGAGGTGTTGGGCGTCTTGAAAAATATTAAGGTAGATAAGTCCCCAGGGCCTGATGGGATCTACCCCAGAATACTGAAGGAGGCTAGAGAGGAAATTGCTGAGGCCTTGACAGAAATCTTTGGATCCTCACTGTCTTCAGGTGATGTCCCGGAGGACTGGAGAATAGCCAATATTGTTCCTCTGTTTAAGAAGGGTAGCAAGGATAATCCAGGGAACTACAGGCCGGTTAGCCTTACGTCAGTGGTAGGGAAATTACGGGAGAGAATTCTTCAAGACAGGATCTACTCCCATTTGGAAGCAAATGGACGTATTAGTGAGAGACAGCATGGTTTTGTGAAGGGGAGGTTGTGTCTCACTAACTTGATAGATTTTTTCAAGGAGGTCACAAAGATGATTGATGCAGGTAGGGCAGTGGATGTTGTCTATGTGGACTTCAGTAAGGCCTTTGACAAGGTCCCTCATGGTAGACTAGTACAAAAGGTGAAGTCACACGGGATCAGGGGTGAGCTGGCAAGGTGGATACAGAACTTACAGAACTGGCTAGGTCATAGAAGGCAGAGAGTAGCAATGGAAGGGTGCTTTTCTAATTGGAGGGCTGTGACCAGTGGTGTTCCGCAAGGATCAGTGCTGGGGCCTTTGCTGTTTGTAGTATGTATAAATGATTTGGAGGAAAATGTAACTGGTCTGATTAGTAAGTTTGCGGACGTCACAAAGGTTGGTGGAATTGTGGATAGCGATGAGGACTGTCAGAGGATACAGCAGGATTTAGATTGTTTGGAGACTTGGGCGGAGAGATGGCAGATGGAGTTTAATCCGGACAAATGTGAGGTAATGCATTTTGGAAGGTCTAATGCAGGTAGGGAATATACAGTGAATGGTGGAACCCTCAAGAGTATTGAAAGTCAGAGAGATCTAGGTGTACAGGTCCACAGGTCACTGAAAGGGGCAACACAGGTGGAGAAGGTAGTCAAGAAGGCATACGGCATGCTTGCCTTCATTGGCCGGGGCATTGAGTTTAAGAATTGGCAAGTCATGTTGCAGCTGTATAGAACCTTAGTTAGGCCACACTTGGAGTATAGTGTTCAATTCTGGTCGCCACACTACCAGAAGGATGTGGAGGCTTTAGAGAGGGTGCAGAAGAGATTTACCAGAATGTTGCCTGGTATGGAGGGCATTAGCAATGAGGAGCGGTTGAATAAACTTGTTTTTTTCTCACTGGAACGACGGAGGTTGAGGGGCGACCTGATAGAGATCTACAAAATTATGAGGGGCATAGACAGAGTGGATAGTCAGAGGCTTTTCCCCAGGGTAGAGGGGTAAATTACTAGGGGGCATAGGTTTAAGGTAAGAGGGGCAAGGTTTAGAGTAGATGTACGAGGCAAGTTTTTTACACAGAGGGTAGTGGGTGCCTGGAACTCGCTACCGGAGGAGGTGGTGGAAGCAGGGACGATAGTGACATTTAAGGGGCATCTTGACAAATACATGAATAGGATGGGAATAGAGGAGTACGGACCCAGGAAGTGTAGAAGATTGTAGTTTAGTCGGGCAGCATGGTCGGCACGGGCTTGGAGGGCCCAAGGGCCTGTTCCTGTGCTGTACATTTCTTTGTTTGTTCTTTGTTCTTTGTGTAAAAGCAATGGTTGTTGCCCTATATTGACTGGGACTCACTTCGTGCTAGGGGCTTGGACAGGGCAGAGTTTGTAAGGAGCATTCAGGAGGGCTTCTTGAAACAGTATATAGATATTCCAACGAGGGGAATGGCTGTACTGGATCTGGTATTGGGGAATGAGCCCGGCCAGGTGGTCGAAGTTTCAGTCGGGGAGCATTTCTTGAACAAAGAACAATTCAGGAACAGGCCCTTCGGCCCTCCAAGCCTGCGCCGACCATGGTACCTGCCTAAACTAAAACCATATGCACTTACAGAGTCCGTACCCTTCCATTCCCATCCTATTCATATATTTGTCTAGATGTCCCTTAAATGCCACTATCATACCTGCTCCCAACGCCTCCCCAGGCAGTGCATTCCATATATTTACGACTCTCTGTGTAAGAAACTTGCATCACACATGTGTTTTATACTTTTCCCCATGCACTTTAAAGCTCTGCCCTGCCCCTCGTACTTGATATTCTTACTCTTGGAAAGAGCATCTGACTATCCACTCTGTCCATGCCAATCATAATCCTGTAGACATCTATCGGGTCGCATTTCAACCTCCAGTGAGAACAGACTGAGTTTGTCTAATCTCTCCTCATAGCTAATGCCCTATGAAGAAAATGTAACTGGTCTGATTAGTAAGTCTGCAGAAGACACAAAGGTTGGAGGAATTGCGGATAGCGATGAGGACTGTCAGAGGATACAGCAGGATTTAGATTGTTTGGAGACTTGGGCGGAGAGATGGCAGATGGAGTTTAATCCGGACAAATGTGAGGTAATGCATTTTGGATGGTCTAATACAAGTAGGAAATAGACAGTAAATGGCAGAACCCTTAAGAGTGTTGCTAGGCAGAGGGATTTGGGTGTACAGGTCCACAGGTCATTGAAAGGGGCAACACAGGTGGAGAAGGTAGTCAAGAAGGCATACAGCATGCTTGCCTTTATTGGCCAGGGCATTGAGTATAAAAATTGGCAAGTCTTGCTGCAGCTGTATAGAACCTTAGTGAGGCCACACTTGGAATATACTGTTCATTTCTGGTCACCACACTACCAGAAGGATTTAGAGAGGGTGCAGAAGAGACTTACCAGGATGTTGCCTGGTATGGAGGGCATTGGCTATGAGGAGCGGTTGGATAAACTCAGTTTGTTCTCACTGGAACGACGAAGGTTGAGGGGTAATCCGATAGAAGTCTACAAAATTATGAGGGGCATAGACAGAGTGGATAGTCGGAAGGTTTTTCCAAGGGTGGAAGAGTCAATTACTAGGGGACACAGGTTTAAGGTGCGAGGGGCAAAGTTTAGAGGAGATGTGCGAGGGAAGTTTTTTGATACAGAGGCTGCCTGGAACTCGCTGCCGGAGGAGGAGGTGGAAGCAGGGACGATAGTGACGTTTAAGTGAATGAAATGAAAATCGCTTATTGTCACGAGTAGGCTTCAATGAAGTTACTGTGAAAAGCCCCTAGTCGCCACATTCCGGCGCCAGTTCGGGGGGGGGGGGGGTGCTGGTACGGGAATTGAACCGTGCTGCTGGCCTGCCTTGGTCTGCTTTAAAAGCCAGCAATTTAGCTAAACCAGCCCCAGTTGGCATCTTGACAAATACATGAATTGGGTGGGAATAGAGGGATACGAGCCCCAGATGTGTAGAAGGGTTGAGGTTAGATGGGCAGCATGGTCGGTGCAGGCTTAGAGGGCTGAAGGGCCTGTTCCTGTGCTGCGCTGTTCTTTGATTTTTGTTAGTTCAGGAAAAGGTGGGACCTATCAGAGATGAAGAAAATAACTTGTGTGTAGATTCAGAGGCTGTGAGAAGGGTTTTAAATGGATATTTTGTCTTCCGTGTTTACAAAGGAAATGGATGATGCATATATTGTAGTCTAAGAGGAACACTGTGAGATACTGGATGGGAAAATCGTAAAGAGAGAGAGGGGCAACACGGTTAGCACTGTTGCCTCAAGGCCCTGAAGACCCGGGTTTGATCCCGGCCCCAGGTCACTGTCCTTGTGGAGTTTGCACATTCTCCTCGTGCCGGCGTGCATCTCACCCTCATAAACTCTAAGATGTGCAGGGTAGGTGGATTGGCCATGCTAAATTGCCCCTTTATTGAAAAAAAAAGAATTGGTATTCTAAAAAATCATAGAGAGGGAGTACTCGAAGGATTGGAATCCTCGAAAATTGATAAGTCACCAGAGCCATTTGGATTGTTTCCGAGGTTACTGAAGGAGGTCAGGGAGGAGACAGCAGATGCTCTGAGACTGATTTTCCAATCCTCACTAGATACAGGGGAGGTACCGGAGGACTGGAGAAATGCAAAAGTGGTTCCATTGTTTATACAGGGATTGAAGGAAATGCCAAACAATTATCGGCCAGTTAGTCTTACATTAGTGGTGGGCAAGTTAGTAGAATCAATCCTGAGCGAGGATTAACTGTCACTGATTTGTTATGCTCTAGGTGTAGCATAAGCGGCTTCCTTGTGGTTCACTTGACAAAGGAAGGTTCAGACGTGGAGATAACTTCAACACGTTTATTAAACTATTTACACTTCTATTACTCGGGTTTGACACTACTGCTAATCCTATTATAGCTACCCAGACTGACTAACCAGCTGCTGCAATCCACGTGGTGGGTGTAATATTGAATCAACCCTGATTCTGTACTCACTGACTGTCTCCACTGGAAAGAGGCAGATCATGTGTGTGGTGTCCTTTATATATGGGTTGGTGTAATGCCCCCCTGTGGTCATGTCACCTCCGTGCGTATCGTGAATGTCCATTGGTCGTGTCCTATCTAACTGATCTATTGGTTGAGTGTGTGTGTGTGATGTCTCTGGTGCTCCCTCTGGTATCTAGCTAGCCTACATGTATTTACATTAACCCCTTGTGTATTTACAGTGATGCACATCACCACATCCCCCCTTTTTTATATGTTACATATTTTCTGTACACTTTAAGAAAATTGAACAAAAAACAGGTAGATAAGTTAAGGTGTATACAAGTCATGGGAACAGTGATTAAACAATAAGTCCAAATCATTCGTGTGAGTCCAAAAACCATCAATCATCATGGTCAAATGTCTCTCTTGGTTATGAACGCCATCAACGTCCCTGTGCCACAGGAACCAGGAAGTGGTCAAATCACTTTGCTGTCTGATTTGGAGTCCCTTTCTTTTTAGATGTTTGTGATGGTGCTGTCGGATGGCATCTTGTAGCTGATAAGGTGTTGACGTTGAAGAGGTACCATCAACAGTATCATTCGAAGTCATGGATGTGCCATATTTTGAAGTTGGATAAGACTGTACATACTGGTTCTGGCCACATGCTGTGCTGGAAGGGTGATCCTGCTGAGAACCGTTGAAGCTTGTCGAATTGGAAACTGAATTGCTGCTCGCATAAATACCTGGTGATGGTGTGAAACTAGAACCTTGCATCTGAGAGGAATATGCCGCCTGGCCAGGCTGGGGTGCAGCAAATCCTGGGCTGTAGCTAAGGCATCCAGTCTGTAGTGCAGATTGCACTTGCGGTAGTCCTTCGGTCTTGATTCCATCAGTGGGCAATCCGTAGTGCTGGCCTGTTTGAGAATATGCTGCATAGACTGCTGGCTGCTGCATGCCTGAATACTGAGTTTGTCCAGCATGAACTGTCATTGGCTGCACTGCTGGTGTGGAAAAAATGTGTGCATATAGCTGTGGTGAATATTGGTGTATTCCTCTTGGATTGTAGCCGCTGCTTGTTATTACTGACCCAGTGTAATTGTTAAGTGGTCCATCTCCTGTCGTTGTGGCATCTGCTGTCACCCTGAGCGTGCCATCACTGAGGTTGTTGCACTCCCTGTCTGGAATAAAGTCCGGCTTACGTGAATCAGAGTCGGCGTTTGGTTGCTTCCCATCTGGAGTCTGGTCTGTTTTAACTGAGTCAGTGTTGGTTTGTTGATGCTCCCCGTCCGGAGTCTTAGCAGGTTCACTGGAGTCAGCTGAGATTTCTTGAAGCTGCACGTCTGGAGTCGGAACATGCAGGAATGCATTGACTTGTGGAGAGGTTCGAGTGAATGAGGGTGGAAGTATCATGGTGTCACCGGAGTCACCAGCGGTCTCACAGTGATCGTCGAGTGCCTCTGTACACACTAGCTGAGGTCTGTCACTTTTCACATCTTGCATGGGAAGTGGGATGCTGTCGTCACTCGTCTCACATGCTGTGGGTAGAGCCTCAGTAGCTGCTTGTTGTTCACTTGGGTTGGGTAAATTGTCAGATGTGGTGTTGGGCATTCTGACACACAGACCTACTGACCACTAGGTGTCGTGCTCGTGCTTTTTATGTGGTTGGTGTCCTTGTGTGTGATTGGTTGTGGTGTTGTGTGCTCTGATTTGTCTGTTGGTGTGTCCATCATGATGTGTGTGTTTGAATATCATGACATCCCCCCCTTTTTACAAAGATATGTGCCTACGTGGTAATAAATATGATCGCGTCGTGAGTGCATCTAAGAGTGTGTGTGTGTTGTGTACAGCATGTGCATATGACGTAACTATTTACATGGGGCGATGTCGGGTGCGTCACATGAACAAGGTTGTACCATAACAGAACATGAATGCGAACGAGAAAAAAACTTGAACAGTAGTCCAGTCAGACGATATCTGGAACGATAAACAACAGGTTATCATATAAAATTGGGTAACTTGTTAGACATATGAACGGTGTTATAAGTCCAGTCTAATGGGCTTGCGACGAGTTCGGGTTGACCGCCTCAAGGGTGGGTCAAGAACCACCGGCTGATGTGCAAGCATGGCCATGGGTGGTGATGGAGAGGGCGTGATCTGCAGCAGCTCCACAAAGTCATCCTCGGAAGCCTGTTGAGGATCTGGCGTGTGTGTACTGTGTGGCTGCGAGTGTGGAAGTCGGCGAAGGGCGCGCCTATTGCGGCGACGCACTGAACCATCCGGCATGCGAACCAGGAACGAGCGGGGAGCCACATGTCGGAGGACTTCGGCCGGTGCTGACCAGCCACCATACGGTTGATGGACGCGTACTTTGTCCCCGGAGGACAGGGGGGGCAGGTCCGTCGCTCGTGTGTCGTACTGACTTTTCTGGCGATCACGCTGCATTTGCATGTTCCGAATGGTCTGTTGTTGGTGCCAGGATGGACGGTACCGCCGTCCTGAGGGAGCGACCCATTAGTAGCTGCGCTGGCGAGAGACCCGTGGATAGCGGGGCCGATCGATAGGCCAGCAAGGCGAGGTTAAAGTCCGATCCGGCAGCAGCCGCCTTGCACAGGAGCCGCTTGGCAATGTGGACGCCCTTTTCAGCCTTCCCGTTCGACTGTGGATGTAGAGGGCTGGATGTCACATGAGTGAAACCATATGCTGCGGCAAAGGACGACCATTCACGGCTGGCGAAGCAGGGTCCATTGTCTGACATGACAGTCCTTGGAATGCCATGGCGAGCAAATGTTTCCTTGCAGGCCCCAATGACTGCGGACGACGTCAGATCATGGAGAGGCATGACTTCCGGGTAGTTTGAGAAGTAGTCTATAATAACGATGTGATCTCTGCCGAGCGCGTGAAATAGGTCAACACCCACCTTCGCCCAGGGGGATGTCACCAACTCGTGTGGTAGAAGTGTCTCCGGAGGTTGCGCCGGCTGAAACCTCTGACAGGTTGTGCAATTGAGCACCATGTTGGCTATGCCTTCATTAATACCCGGCCAATATACCGCCTCTCGGGCCCTTCGTCTGCATTTTTCGACGCCCAAGTGGCCTTCGTGTAGTTGATTAAGAATCATCTGGCGCATGCTGTGCGGAATAACAATCCTGTCTAATTTCATAAGGACCCCGTCTATGTTGGTAAGGTCATCTCGCACATTATAAAACTGGGGGCACTGCCCTTTGAGCCACCCTTCCGTCATGTGGCGCATCACTCGCTGCAGAAGGGGGTCAGTCGCCGTCTCTGCGCGTATGTGGGCCAGACTTGGATCATCAGCTGGCAGATTTGCTGCTGTCAGAGTCACGTGTGCCTCAATTTGACGCACGAACCCCCTCCGCATCTGGTGGTGTGCTCACTGCTCGGGAGAGCGTGTCCGCCACGATGAGATCCTTCCCCGGAGTGTAGATCAGTTCGAAATCATACCTCCTGAGTTTAAGTAAGATGCGCTGGAGGCGAGGGGTCATGTCGTTCAGGTCTTTGTTAATGATGTTGACCAGGGGGCGGTGGTCAGTTTCAACCGTAAATCATGGCAGGCCATACACATAGTCGTGGATCTTGTCCAGTCCAGTTAACAAGCCCAGGCATTCTTTTTCTATTTGCGCGTAGCGCTGTTCGGTAGGGGTCATGGCTCGTGAAGCATATGCAACCGGGGCCCATGACGACGTGCTGTCTTTTTGCAGGAGTACCGCTCCAATACCAGATTGGCTGGCGTCTGTTGAGATCTTTGTAGGGCGAGTCGTGTCAAAGAACGCCAACACTGGTGCCGTGACCAGTTTGTGCTTGAGCTCCTCCCATTCCAGCTGGTGCGATTGCTGCCAGTGGAATTCTGTTGATTTTTTTACGAGATGGTGCATATTCGTTGTATGAGAAGCCAGGTTGGGAATGAACTTCCCAAGGAAGTTGACCATGCCCAGGAATCTTAGGACAGCCTTCTTGTCAGCCGGCCGTGGCATGGCTGTGATGGCGCTAACTTTGTCTGCATCGGGACAGACCCTTGATCGTGAGATGTGGTCCCCGAGGAATTTCAGCTCAGTCTGGCCGAAGGCACACTTGGCGGTTGAGACGCAGGCCATTTTGTCGTATGCGGGTGAAGACACGTCGTAGACGATGCATGTGTTCCTGCGGAGTGGTGGACCAAATGATGATATCGTCCACATATACACGTACCCCTTCGATGCCTTCCATCATCTGCTCCATAATGCGGTGGAAAACTTCAGATGCTGAAATGATGCCGAATGGCATCCGGTTGTAGCAGAATCTGCCAAAAGGGGTGTTGAACGTGCATAGCCTTCGGCTGGCCGGGTCCAATTGGATCTGCCGAAATCCTTTGGACGCATCCAATTTGGTAAATATTTTGGCTTGTGCCATCTCGCTGGTGAGGTCCTCTCGTTTCGGGATGGGATAGTGTTCCCGCATGATGTTGTTATTCAGATCTTTAGGATCTATACATATGCGGAGCTCGCCAGAGGGCTTCTTTACACAGACCATGGAGCTGACCCATGGCGTGGGCTCCGTGACCCTGGATAGGACCCCTTGGTCCTGAAGATCCTGCAGTTGCAACTTGAGGCGGTCTTTGAGTGGCGCAGGAACCCTGCGAGGTGCGTGAACGACAGGGATGGCGTCCGGTTTGAGTCGAATCTTGCACGTGTATGGCAATGTCCCCATGCCTTCAAAAACCTCCTGGTTGTGAGCAAGGAGGGAATAGAGATTTGCGTGGAACTCAGCATCCGGGAAGTCGGATATCTCATCTGGAGAGAGAGACATAATGCGCTGTACCAGGTGAAGGACCTTACACGCCTGTGCGCCCAGTAACGAGTCTTTTGATGAGCCGACAACTTCGAAGGGGAGTGTGGCCGTGTGCATCTTGTGAGTTATCTGTAGCTGGCAAGATCCTATGGACGGGATGACGTTCCCGTTATAATCAACCATCTTGAGCCGGGATGGCGTGATGGGTGGTTTGACCTTCATGGCCTGGAATGCAGAATGTGCAATCAGGTTGGTGGATGCGCCGGTGTCCAGACGGAAGGTGACGCGCGATCGGTTGACCGTCAGGGTGGCACACCACTCATCGGCTGGATTGATGGCATTGACCTTGTTGACATCGATGACGGAAATGCGGAAGGCATCCTGGTCATCTGCATCACTTAACTGGAAGTCTTGATGCGTGGGCTGGACGGTCCTGACTTGTCTGCGAGATTGTCGGGGATGTGCAGGATCCATGGGTTGAGCCGAACGACAGTGGGCAGCATAGTGGCCCATCTTGCCACATCTGAGGCACTGTCGGTTTTTAGCAGGACATTGCCCTTTTAAGTGTACAGCTCCACAATTGCCGCACGTCATGACGTCACGGCGTTCGTTGCGCCACTGCGCATGCGCAGTGCGATCTTGCGGTGGGCGCGCCTGCGCAGTGCGTCCCTCGATGTGGCCGTTATTTTTGGCGCGCACCAGCGCGGGAGACCGCGAAAAGCGCGGGAAGCGGCCGCTGTCGTCCGGGCCGTGGGTCGGGAAGTAATCGACGGCCTGGATGCGTTTGGCGTCGTGGGCAGCCTGGCTTGCCGATTCGACGGCTGGGGACCCCCTCCGTGCCAACTCGGACGCCTGAAATCGGGCAAAACGGCAGGTTGCATTCTCGTGGAGGACACAGGCTTCCACAGCAGACGCTAAGGTGAGGCTTTTTATTTTAAGAAGCTGCTGGCGTAGGCCACTGGAGGCAACGCCAAAAACAATCTGGTCCCTGATCATGGACTCTGTGGTGCTGCCGTAACCGCAGGACTGCGCTAGAATTCGGAGGTGCGTCAAAAAGGGTTGAAAAAGCTCCTCCTTACCTTGCAGGCGTTGCTGAAAGAGGTATCTTTCAAAACTTTCATTCACTTCAACCTTAAAGTGCTGGTCCAGTTTGAGGATGACCGTGTCATGTTTGGATTGGTTTTCGCCTTCTTCGAACACCAGTGAGTTGAAGACGTCGAGGGCGTGCTGACCTGCGTAGAAGAGGAGCATTGCAATCTTTGTTTCATCCGAGGCACTCTGTTTTTCGTTGGCTCGGATGTACAGGTCAAATCGCTGCCTGAAGAGCTTCCAATTGGTACCAAGGTTCCCCGCGACTTGCAACAGCTGCGGTTTGTCGGTGCGGTCCATGTCCAGAATGGCAGGTTAGTTGGCAGGTATCGATCCACTCCTGTACCATGTGGTGTTGGGCGTTCTGACACACAGATGAGCCAACACGGTTGTATATGGTACAACGCTATTTTATTTAAATTTTCTATGTACAGTTTTGTCTTGATACTCTGCACGTGGGGATTCCCTGTTTGTGATCTTGTAACAGGTCTTGTCCGTGTCTTTGTCCCCAGACCTACTGACCACTAGGTGTCGTGCTCGTGCTTTTTATGTGGTTGGTGTCCTTGTGTGTGATTGGTTGTGGTGTTGTGTGCTCTGATTTGTCTGTTGGTGTGTCCATCATGATGTGTGTGTTTGAATATCATGACATCCCCCCCTTTTTACAAAGATATGTGCCTACGTGGTAATAAATATGATCGCGTCGTGAGTGCATCTAAGAGTGTGTGTGTGTTGTGTACAGCATGTGCATATGACGTAACTATTTACATGGGGCGATGTCGGGTGCGTCACATGAACAAGGTTGTACCATAACAGAACATGAATGCGAACGAGAAAAAAACTTGAACAGTAGTCCAGTCAGACGATATCTGGAACGATAAACAATCTTTTTATGTGGTTGGTGTCCTTGTGTGTGATTGGTTGTGGTGTTGTGTGCTCTGATTTGTCTGTTGGTGTGACCAGAATGATGTGTGTGTTTGAATATCATGACATCAGAGTCTTCATCTGATGGTGCAAACAATGTGGGTGGACTGTCATTGTCTTGCTGTTGTCCTGCATTTGGGCTTGGACTGTCATCGTCGCTTTGTTCTTCACTGTAGCATGATAGACCACAGGTCGTCCTGTTGCGCACTGGAGTGTGGTAGACTGTCATAGTCTTCTTGCTGTTTACTTGAGCATGGCAGACTTGCATTGTCTGCCGCTAGTTGGTCAGAGGAGGTTGCTAGACCCTCATGGTCTTGTTCCTGCAAGGACTGTGCGTCGGAGTCTTGCATTGCTTCTATCGTGGAGTCTGTCCACGAGCTCACTGCGGAGGCTTGAGACACTGGAGTCATGTCTTGTGTGTGCGCAAGGACTGCGCTCTGGAGTCTTGCATTTCTTCTATCGTGGAGTCTGTCCACGAGCTCGCTGTGGAGGCTTGTGTGGAGTCTTGCGTGTCTTCTTTCGTAGAGTCAGGAACCATGAGCTGTGCGTGGACCACGATCTGTGTGGCAGCAGGTCGCTCTCTGTGGGCTTGTACCGCTCTCTGTCTCTTCAGGCCGCAGAATAATTCTGCACTCACGAGTCGGGATGTCGTAGATGCTGGGCTGAAGATCCTCAAATGCGGAGAATGAATCCGCGTCTGCGTCGGATTCAGTACGGGGTCGCCATTTCTAATGAAAAAACCTTTGTCCGAGTCGTTGTCTTCTAGGACCATATCATCACTGTTTGCGTCGGAGGCTGGCATTGGGCTCGCGAGTTCCAGAGAAAATGTAAAGGTCGGTTGCGAAGTATTCAAGGTCGGAATCATCGGTTTTGGTGTAGGTAACTGCTTGTTGCAGGGTTCTTCGGAGGTTAATTTCATTTCCTGGTTCAATTTGAGGCATTGTGCTGTCATTCCAGGTGAAAGAAGGGTGTTTTACGGCTTTAAAATATTTTTCTTTGATTTGGGACGTTTCCCCTTTAAATGGGCATGGTCCGGGGCCTCTGACATCATGACGCATGTGACGTACTGCGTAGGAAGCGATTGCGCAGATCGCTGTTCCTTAACTTTGGGCCTTTCCCGCAAATCGCGCATGCGCAAACGGACCTTCCCGTTCTGTGCGTTTCTCACGCAACTGCGCATGTGCAGGATTTAGAAAGGTGGCTGCCGACTTCCGGTTGTGGCTATGCGGAGCTAAATCGCACATTCGGCAGCTTCTGCAAAAAACGGACTTTTGGGCTCTTTTCAGGGCCCCCAAAGGAACTTTTTCGACGTTTCCCGCGGTGGGAAGGAGAGTACAATAGTTCCCCGACAGTATGTGGCTTTTACCAGGAGCGGGGCGACTAAAAAGGTGGTGGTGGAAGAAGGTGCGAGGGAAGAAGAACAAAATGGCGGCGGGTGGAGACCAGGCAGCGTGGATGCAGTGGGCGCAGGAGCAAAGGAGCGTATCCAGCGCTGCTTCAGGGAGATTAAAGTGGTCCTGCTTGAGCCGATGAAGGCTTCTATTGATAAGCTGCTGGAGACACAGATGGCCCAGAGGGTGGCGATCCGCGAGGCATGGCAAAAGATCTCCGACAATGAGGACGAGATCTTAGGCCTGGCGGTAAAAGTAACATATCAACCGCAATCCCCAAACGCCCATCCCGACCCTCAACGAGGCGCTCCACAAGAAATGACAGGAGCGGTTCGAGGAGATGGAGAATCGGTCGAGGCGGAAGAATTTGCGGATTCTGGGTCTCCCGGAGGGGCTGGAGGGGCCGGACATGGGGGCCTATGTGGTCACCATGTTGAACTCGCTGATGGGAGCGGGGTCCTTCCAGGGGCCCCTGGAGCTGGAAGGGGCCCATAGAGTGCTGGCGAGGAGGCCCTGGCGGGCGGTGCTGGTGCGGTTTCATCGGTTCGCCGATCGGGAGTGTGTGCTCAGGTGGGCCAAGAAGGAGAGGAGCAGCAGGTGGGAGAACGCGGAGGTTCGAATATACCAGGACTGGAGTGCGGAGGTGGCGAAGAGGAGGGCCGGGTGCAATCGAGCGAAGGCGGTGCTGCACAGGAAGGGGGTGAAGTTTGGCATGTTGCAGCCGCGCGACTGTGGGTCACCTACAAGGACCGGCACCATTGTTTTGAGTCTCTGGAGGAGGCGTGGGCTTTCGTTCAGGCCGAGAAGTTGGACACAGATTGAGGGTCGGGATGGGCGTTTGGGGATTGCGGTGGATATGTTACTTTTTGAGGGGAGGTCCTTTGCTTTTGTTTTTCTTTTTCCTTTCCGGTTCAGTGAGGGTGGTCAGGACGGGTTGGGCACTGTTTTGGTTGGGTTGGTCGGGGGCGGCTCTTGGAGGAGGGTAAGCAAATGGAACAGGGGTGGATGGCCGGCACTGAGGTGAGACCCCGCGGGGGGAGGGGGAGGTCCGAGTCAGGGGTGAGGGGACTGGGCCTGTAAAAGGAGCTGCGTCAGAGGTGGCGGGGCTGGGTAGGTGGAAAGTGCGGGTTATTTCCCGCGCTGAAAACTGGAGGGGGCGGGGCGGGGAAGCGAGGGTTGTTTCCCGCGCTCGGGATGGAAGGGGGAGGTGGAGAGCCTGCGGATGGGGAATGGAAGAGAAGGGTGTGTCACACAATGGGAGGAGTCGAAGCAGAGGCGGGAGTGGCCGGGGTCAGCAGGAGTCAGCTGACTTGCGGAAGTGCAATGGGGGGAGTAAAGCAGCTAGGATGGGTCTTAGCCGGGTTGGGGGGGGGGGGGGGGAAATCAAGTTGCTGCTGCTATGGTCAAGGGGGAACTGGAGCGAGTGGGGGGGGGGGCCGAGACGGGGGTATGCCGCTGTGGGGAACGGGCCGGGTGTGGGGTGCGGGCGCGTGGCTGGCCGAGGAGGGGTCATGGCTAGTCGGCGGGGGAGGGAGGCAGGTAGCCCCCTGATCTGGCTGATAACCTGGAATGTAAGGGGACTGAATGGGCCGGTTAAGCGGGCCCGCGTGTTCGGGCACCTGAAGGGGCTGAAGGCGGATGTGGTTATGCTCCAGGAGACACACCTGAAGGTGGCAGACCAGGTAAGATTGAGGAAAGGGTGGGTAGGTCAGGTGTTTCACTCGGGGCTAGATGCCAAAAATCGAGGGGTGGCGATCTTGGTGCGAAAGAAGGTGTCATTCGAGGCATCGAGCATTGTGGCAGATAATGGCGGCAGGTACGTAATGGTAAGTGGTAAGTTGCAGGGAGAGAGGGTGGTACTGGTCAGTGTGTATGCTCCGAACTGGGACGATGCGGGTTTTATGCGGCACATGTTGGGTCGGATCCCAGACTTGGAAGTGGGGGGCCTGATAATGGGGGGAGACTTTAACACGGTGTTGGATCCGGCACTGGATCGCTCCAGGTCTAGGACGGGTAGGAAGCCAGCGGCGGCTAAAGTGCTGAGGGGGTTTAGAACATAGAACATAGAAAAATACAGCACAGAACAGGCCCTTCGGCCCACGATGTTGTGCCGAACCTTTGTCCTAGATTAATCATAGATTATCATAGAATTTACAGTGCAGAAGGAGGCCATTCGGCCCATCGAGTCTGCACCGGCTCTTGGAAAGAGCACCCTACCCAAGGTCAACACCTCCACCCAACACTAAGGGCAATTTTGGACACTAAGGGCAATTTATCATGGCCAATCCACCTAACCTGCACATTTTTGGACTGTGGGAGGAAACCGGAGCACTCGGAGGAAACCCACGCACACACGGGGAGGATGTGCAGACTCCGCACAGACAGTGACCCAAGCCGGAATCGAACCTGGGACCCTGGAGCTGTGAAGCAATTGTGCTATCCACAATGCTACCGTGCTGCCCTTAAGAACAAATTAATCTACACTATATCATTCTACCGTAATCCATGTACCTATCCAATAGCTGCTTGAAGGTCCCTAATGTTTCCGACTCAACTACTTCCACAGGCAGTGCATTCCATGCCCCCACTACTCTCTGGGTAAAGAACCTACCTCTGATATCCCCCCTATATCTTCCACCATTCACCTTAAATTTATGTCCCCTTGTAATGGTTTGTTCCACCCGGGAAAAAAGTCTCTGACTGTCTACTCTATCTATTCCCCTGATCATCTTATAAACCTCTATCAAGTCGCCCCTCATCCTTCTCCGTTCTAATGAGAAAAGGCCTCGCACCCTCAACCTTTCCTCGTAAGACCTACTCTCCATTCCAGGCAACATCCTGGTAAATCTCCTTTGCATCTTTTCCAAAGCTTCCACATTCTTCCTAAAATGAGGCGACCAGAACTGTACACAGTACTCCAAATGTGGCCTTACCAAAGTTTTGTACAGCTGCATCATCACCTCGCGGCTCTTAAATTCAATCCCTCTGTTGATGAACGCTAGCAAACCATAGGCCTTCTTCACAGCTCTATCCACTTGAGTGGCAACTTTCAAAGATGTATGAATATAGACCCCAAGATCTCTCTGCTCCTCCACATTGCCAAGAACTCTACCGTTAACCCTGTATTCTGCATTCATATTTGTCCTTCCAAAATGGACAACCTCACACTTTTCAGGGTTAAACTCCATCTGCCACTTCTCAGCCCAGCTCTGCATCCTATCTATGTCTCTTTGAAGCCGACAACTCCACCAATCTTCGTATCATCTGCAAATTTACTGACCCACCCTTCAACTCCCTCATCCAAGTCATTAATGAAAATCACAAACAGCAGAGGACCCAGAACTGATCCCTGTGGTACGCCACTGGTAACTGGGATCCAGGCTGAATATTTGCCATCCACCACCACTCTCTGACTTCTATCGGTTAGCCAGTTCGTTATCCAACTGGCCAAATTTCCCACTATCCCATGCCTCCTTACTTTCTGCATAAGCCTACCATGGGGAACCTTATCAAATGCCTTACTAAAATCCATGTACACTACATCCACTGCTTTACCTTCATCCACATGCTTGGTCACCTCCTCAAAGAATTCAGTTAGACTTGTAAGGCAAGACCTACCCCTCACAAATCCGTGCTGACTATCCCTAATCAAGCAGTGTCTTTCCAGATGCTCAGAAATCCTATCCTTCAGTACCCTTTCCATTACTTTGCCTACCACCAAAGAAAGACTAACTGGCCTGTAATTCCCAGGGTTATCCCTAGTCCCTTTTTTGAACAGGGGCACGACATTCGCCACTCTCCAATCCCCTGGTACCACCCCTGTTGACAGTGAGGACGAAAAGATCATTGCCAACGGCTCTGCAATTTCATCTCTTGCTTCCCATAGAGTCCTTGGGTATATCCTGTCAGGCCCGGGGGACTTGTCTATCCTCAAGTTTTTCAAAATGTCCAACACATCTTCCTTCCTAACAAGTATATCCTCGAGCTTACACACTGTTTCACACTGTCCTCTCCAACAATATGGCCCCTCTCATTTGTAAATACAGAAGAAAAGTAAATACAGAAGAAAACTCGTTCAAGACCTCTCCTATCTCTTCAGGCTCAATACACAATCTCCCGCTACTGTCCTTGATCGGACCTACCCTCGCTCTAGTCATTCTCATATTTCTCACATATGTGTAAAAGGCCTTGGGGTTTTCCTTGATCCTACCCGCCAAAGATTGTTTATGCCCTCTCTTAACTCTCCTAATCCCTTTCTTCAGTTCCCTCCTGGCTATCTTGTATCCCTCCAGTGCCCTGGCTGAACCTTGTTTCCTCAGCCTTACATAAGTCTCCTTTTTCCTCTTAGCAAGACATTCAACCTCTCTTGTCAACCATTGTTCCCTCACTCGACCATCTCTTCCCTGCCTGACAGGGACATACATATCAAGGACACGTAGTACCTTATGGACCAGATGGGAGGGGTGCAACTTCTTTGCAAGGCCGGGGGCTAGGGAATTTTCATTCTTCTCACATGTCCATTAGGCTTATTCCCGGATCGACTTTTTTATTTTGAGCAGGGCGCTGATAGAGAGAGTAGAGGATACCGAGTACTCGGCGATAGTCATTTTGCATCACGCCCCGCATTGGGTGGACTTAGAGCTGGGGGAGGAGAGGGACCAGCGCCCGTGGTGGCGCTTGGAGGTGGGGCTGTTGGTGGACGAGGAGGTGAGTGAGCGGGTCCGAGAAAGCATAGAGAGGTACCTGGAGGTCAACGATAACGGGGAGGTCCGAGTGGGGATGGTATGGGAGGCGCTGAAGGCGGTGGTTAGGGGAGAGTTGATCTCCATTAGGGCCCATAAGGAGAGGAGGGAGCAGAGGGAGAGGCTGGTGGGGGAGATGGTGAGGGTAGACAGGAGTTATGCAGAGGTGCCCGAGGAAGGACTGTTGAGGAAGAGGTGCAGCCTCCAGGCCGAATTCGACCTGGTGACCACCAGGAAGGTGGAGGTGCAGTGGAGGAAGGCCCAGGGGACGATTTACGAGTATTGGGAAAAGGCAAGCCGGATGCTGGCGCATCAGCTTCGGAAGCGGGATGCCGCTAGGGAGATCGGGGGAGTTAAGGACAGGGGAGGGAGTGTGGTGCGGGGTGGGGTTGGCATCAATGGGGTCTTCAGGGACTTCTTTGAGGAATTGTATCGGTCCGAGCCCCCACTGGAGGAGGGAGGGATGGGCCGCTTTCTGGACCAACTGAGGTTTCCGAAGGTGGAGGAGGGACTGGTGGCGGGATTGGGGGCCCCGATTGGGCTGGAGGAGCTGACCAAAGGGATAGGGAGCATGCAGGCGGGTAAGGCACAGGGGCCGGACAGTTTCCCGGTCGAATTCTGTCAAAAATATATGGACCTGCTGGGCCCGTTGCTAGTTAGGACCTTCAATGAGGCAAGGGAGGGGGGGCCTTTGCCCCCGACGATGTCCCGGGCACTGATCTCCTTGATCCTGAAGCGGGACAAGGATCCCCTGCAGTGTGGGTCTTACAGGCCGATTTCGCTGCTAAACGTAGATGCCAAGGTGCTGGCGAAGGGCTTAGCCACTAGGATCGAGGATTGTGTGCCGCAGGTCATCCACGAAGACCAGACGGGGTTCGTGAAGGGGAGGCAGTTGAACGCGAATGTGCGGAGGCTTCTGAACGTTATCATGATGCAGGCGAGGGAGGGGGAGGCGGAGATAGTGGTGGCGATGGACGCTGAGAAAGCCTTCGATAGGGTAGAGTGGGGGTACCTGTGGGAGGTGCTGAAGAGGTTTGGGTTTGGGGAGAGGTTTGTCAGGTGGGTTAGGCTGTTGTATGAGGTCCCAATGGCCAATGTGGCCCACGAACAGGAGGAGGTCTGAGTACCTTCAGTTGCACCGAGGGACGAGGCAGGGGTGTCCCCTGTCCCCCCTGCTCTTTGCACTGGCGATTGAACCCCTGGCTATGGACTGAAGGAGTCGAGGAACTGGAGGGGGTTGGTGCGGGGTGGGGAGGATCATAGGGTTGTCGCTCTATGCGGATGACTTGCTGCTATATGTGGCGGACCCGGTGGGGGGAATGCCGGAGGTAATGAGGATCCTCAGGGAAGTCGGGGATTTCTCGGGGTATAAGCTCAACATGGGGAAGAGCGAGCTGTTCGTGGTTCACCCAGGGGACCAGGAGAGGGGGATTGGCGAGCTCCCACTAAAAAGGGCGGAGAGGAGCTTCAGGTATTTGGGGGTCCAGGTGGCCAGGAGCTGAGCCCTGCATAGGCTTAATTTCACAAGGCTGGTGGGGCAAATGGAGGAGGAGTTCAAGAGGTGGGACGCGTTGCCGCTGTCCCTGGCGGGTAGGGTTGCCGCTGTCCCTGGCGGGTAGGGTGCAGTCAGTCAAAATGACGGTGCTCCCAAGGTTTTTGTTCCTGTTCCAGTGCCTCCTTGTGTTTATCCCGAAGGCCTTTTTTTGGTGGGTCAACAGGAGTATAATGGGGTTTGTGTGGGCACGAAGGACTCTGAGGGTGAGATGGGTGTTACTGGAGCGGAGTAGAGATAGGGGGGGGCCGGCGCTGCCCAACCTCTGTGGGTACTACTGGGCCGCCAATGCGACGATGGTGCGCAAGTGGGTGATGGAGGGGGAGGGGGCTGCATGGAAGAGGCTGGAGACGGCGTCCTGTGTGGGTACGAGTCTGTGGACGCTGGCAACGGCGCCGCTGCCGTTCCCTCCAAGGAGGTATACCACGAGCCCGGTGGTGGCGGCTGCCCTCAAAATCTGGGGGCAGTGGAGGCGGCACAGGGGCAAAGTTGGGGCCTCGGTGTGGACCCCAATACGGGGGAACCACCGGTTCGTCCCAGGGAGAACAGGTGGAGGGTTTTCGGGGTGGCACAGGGCAGGAATACAAAGGTTGGGCGATCTGTTTGTGGACGGGAAGTTCGCGAGCCTGGATGAGCTGGAGGAGAAGTACGGGCTCCCCCCGGGGAACACCTTCAGGTACTTACAGGTAATGGAGTTTGCCAGGCAGCAGGTGGTGGAATTCCCGCGGCTACTGCCACACACAGTACAGGACAGGGTGCTCTCGGGGGGGGGGGGGGGGGGAGATCTCGGAAACTTACCAGGTGATGCAGGAGGAGGAGGAGGCCTCGGTGGTGGAGGTGAAAGGTAAGTGGGAGGAGGAGTTGGGAGAGGAGATCGAGGAAGGGGCGTGGGCAGATGCCCTAGGGAGGGTGAACTCTTCCTCTTCGTGTGCGAGGCTCAGCCTCATACAGTTTAAGGTGCTGCACAGGGCACACATGACCGGGACAAGGATGAGCCGGTTCTTTGAGGGCGAGGGCAGGTGCGTTAGGTGCTTGGGGAGTCCAGCAAATCACACCCATATGTTCTGGGCGTGCCCAGCGCTGGAGGAATTTTGGAAGGGCGTAGCGAGGACGGTGTCGGGAGTGGTAGGATCCAGGGTCAAACCGGGCTGGGTGCTCGCAATATTTGGGGTGGCAGCGGAGCCGGGAGTGCAGGAGGCGAAAGAGGCCGGTATTCTGGCCTTTGCGTCCCTGGTAGCCCGGTGAAGGATTCTTCTTCAGTGGAAGGATGCGAGGCCCCCAAGCGTGGAATCCTGGATCAACGATATGGCGGGGTTCATTAAATTGGAGAGGGTGAAATTCGCCTTGAGAGGGTCGGTGGGGGGGGGGGGATGGGAGTTTACTTTATTTTTGTTTTTGTTATTTACACTGTGGGGTCTGAGGGGGTGCATATATTTGTTGTGTTAAGTCGGGGTGTTAACGCTAATTTATTATTTATGTACAGGGGGGAGTGGGGTATGGAGGGTTGCTTTTTTTGACTGTGTTTAGTACGTAACCCTGTTGGGTTCCTTTTTCATTTTGTTATTGATATTTTATGAAAACCTTAATAAAAATTATTTTAAAAAAAAGAAAGCTGGCCACCAATCAAAATTGTTCTCTGCTTCGGGATCTCGGCCTCGTAGTGAGTACTGGCGCTTCTCTTACCTTTTCTTGCTGGTTGGAGTGTGGTTTCCTCACAGTATTTGCCGAATTTGTCCAGGACTGCCTGGAAATCGCTCCTGTTTTGCCCTTTGGAGAACTTGAATTTTTAAAAGATTTCTTCTGCTCTGGCACCTGTGAGCAGAAGCTGTCTTTTCAGCATCGGCCACATCTTGTAGGTCGGCTGCTACCAGGAAGATTTCAAACTTTTGCCGGAATGCCCGCCAGTTTTTGCGGAGATTGCCGTGGCACTGGAGCCGCTGCGGAACCGGGATCTAGAACATCTTGCCTGGGTATCGTTGCTGGTTGTCACTGTACGCTGAGATATGGCGATATAGATTGAAACAGTTCACTGCTGGTACCAAGATTTGTTAGGTTCTAGATGTAACATAAGCGGCTTCCTTGTCGTGCACTTGACAAAAGAAGGTTCAGACGTGGAGATAACTTCAACACGTTTATTAAACTATTTACACTTCTATTGCTCGGGTTCGACACTACTGCTAATCCTACTATAGCTACCCAGACTGACTAACCAGCTGCTGCAATCCACATGGTGGGAGTGATATTGAATCAACCCTGTGTCTGTACTCACTGACTGTCTCCACTGGAAAGAGGCAGATCATGTGTGTGGTGTCCTTTATATATGGGTTGGGAAATGCCCTCCTGTGGTCGTGTCACCTCCGTGCGTATCGTGAATGTCCATTGGTCGTGTCCTATCTAACTGATCTATTGGTTGAGTGTGTGTGTGTGATGTCTCTGGTGCTCGCTCTAGTGTCTAGCTAGCCTACATACATTTACATTAATCCCTTGTGTATTTACAATGATGCACATCACCACAGTCACATAGAAAGGCATGGACTAGTCAGGTATAGTCAGCATGGATTTGTTAAAGTAAAGTCTTGCCTCACAAATTTGATTGAAATCTTTGAAAAGTGACAAGAAAAGTTTATGAAGGTAGTGCAGAGGATGTTATGTGCATGGATTTTAGCAAGGTATTTGACAAAATCCCAGATAGAATCAAAGAATCTCTACAGTGCAGAAAGAGGCCGTTCGGCCCATTGAGTCTGCACCAACCCTCTCCCCATTCTCCCCGTGTCTGCGTGGGTTTCCTCCGACGTTCCGGTTTCCTCCTACAGTCCAAAGATGTGCGGGTTAGAACAAAAGAACAAAGAAAATTACAGCACAGGAACAGGCCCTTCGGCCCTCCCAGCCTGCACCGATTCAGATCCTTTATCTAAACCTGTCACCTATTTTCCAAGGATCTACTTCCCTCTGTTCCCCGCCCGTTCATATATCTGTCTAGATGCATCTTAAATGACGCTACCGTGCCCGCCTTTACCACCTCCGCTGGCAAAGCGTTCCAGGCACCCACCACCCTCTGCGTAAAAAACTTTCCACGCACATCTCCCTTAAACTTTCCCTCTCTCACCTTGAAATCGTGACCCCTTGTAATTGACACCCCCACTCTTGGAAAAGCTTGATGCTATCCACCCTGTCCATACCTCTCATAATTTTGTAGACCTCATTCAGGTCCCCCCTCAACCTCCGTCTTTCCAACGAAAACAATCCTAATCTACTCAACCTTTCTTCATAGCTAGCACCCTCCATACCAGGCAACATCCTGATGAACCTCCTCTGCACCCTCTCTAAAGCATCCACATCCTTCTGGTGATGTGGCGACCAGAACTGCACGCAGTATTCCAAATGTGGCCGAACCAAAGTCCTATACAACTGTAACATGACCTGCCGACTCTTGTACTCAATACCCCGTCTGATGAAGGCAAGCATGCTGTATGCCTTCTTGACCACTCTATCGACCTGCGTTACCACCTTCAGCGTACAATGGACCTGAACTCCCAGATCTCTCTGTACATCAATTTTCCCCAGGACTCTTCCATTGACCGTATAGTCCGCTCTTGAATTAGATCTTCCAAAATACATCACCTCGCATTTTCCTGGATTGAACTCCATCTGCCATTTCTCTGCCCAACTCTCCAATCTATCTATATTTTGCTGTATTCTCTGACAGTCCTCCTCGCTATCTGCAACTCCACCAATCTTAGTATCATCTGCAAACTTGCTAATCAGACCACCTATACCTTCATCCAGATCATTTATGTATATCATAAACAACAGTGGTCCGAGCACGGATCCCTGTGGAACACCACTAGTCACCTTTCTCCATTTTGAGAAACTCCCTTCCACCACTACCCTCTGTCTCCTGTTGCCCAGCCAGTTCTTTATCTATCTAGCTAGTACAGCCTGAACCCCATGCGACTTCACTTTTTCCATCAGCCTGCCATGGGAAACTTTGTCAAACACCTTACTGAAGTCCATGTATATGACATCTACAGCCCTTCCCTCATCAATTAACTTTGTCACTTCCTCAAAGAATTCTATTAGGTGTGTAAGACATGACCTTCCCTGCACAAAACCATGCTGCCTATCACTGATGTCTATTTTCTTCCAAATGTGAATAGATCCTATCCCTCAGTATCTTCTCCAACAGTTTGCCTACCACTGATGTCAAGCTCACAGGTCTATAATTCCCTGAATTATCCCTGCTACCCTTCTTAAACAAAGGGACAACAATTCTCCAGTCCTCCGGGACTTGACCCGTGCTCAAGGATGCTGCAAAGATATCTGTTAAGGCCCCAGCTATTTCGTCCCTCGCTTCCCTCAGTAATCTGGGATAGATCCCATCCGGACCTGGGGACTTGTCCACCTTAATACCTTTTAGAATACCCAAAACTTCCCCCTTCCTTATGCCAACTTGACCTAGAGTATTTAAACATCCTTCCCTAACCTCAACATCCGTCATGTCCTTCTCCTTGGTGAATACCGATGCAAAGTACTCATTAAGAATCTCCCCATTTTCTCTGACTCCACGCATAAATTCCCTCTTTTGTCTTTGAGTGGGCCAATCCTTTCTCTAGTTACCCTCTTGCTCCTTATATACGAATAAAAGGCTTTGGGCTTTTCCTTATCCCTGTCAGCCAAAGATATTTCATGACCCCTTTTAGACCTCTTTATTGCGCCTTTGAGATTTGTCCTACTTTCCCGAAATTCCTCCAAAGCTTCATCAGTTTTAAGTCGCCTAGATCTTATGTATGCTTCCTTTTTCATTTTAGCTAGTCTCACAATTCCACCCGTCATCCATGGTTCCCTAATCTTGCAATTTCTATCACTCATTTTCACAGGGACATGTCTGTCCTGCACTCTAATCAACCTTTCCTTAAAAGACCCCCACATTTAAATGTGGATTTACCCTTACACAGCTGCTCCCAATCCACATTCCCTAGCTCCTGCCGAATTTTGATATACTTCGCCTTTCCCCAATTTAGCACTCTTCCTTTAGGACCACTCTCGTCTTTGTCCATGAGTATTCTAAAATTTACGGAATTGTGATCGCTATTCCCAAAGTAATCACCGTTAGGTGGACTGGCCATGCTAAATTGCCCTTAATGTCCAAAAAAAAGGTTAAGTGGGGGTTACTGGGTTACAGAAATAGGGTAGATATGTGGGCTTGAGTGGGGTGCTCTTTACAAGAGCCGGTGCAGTCTCGATGGGCCGAATGGCCTCCTTCTGCACTGTAAATTCTATGATTCTATGAACCCTCCAACAGAGCACCCTACCTAGGCTCAATGCCCACCCGAACCCTGTAACTCCACCTAACCTAACTTTGAACACTAGGGGGAAATTTGGCATGGCCAAATTCACCTAACCTGCACATCTTTCAACTGTGGGAGGAAACCGGAGCACCCGCAGGAAACCCACGCAGACAGGGGGAGAATATGCTGACTCCGCAGACAGTGACCCGAGGCCGGAATCGAACCTGGGACCCTGGAGCTGTGAGGCAGCAGTGCTAACCACTGTGCCAACATGAAGGGAAGTGACAGGATAAAATGATTTCCCTTGGTGGAGAACATAGAACATACAGTGCAGAAGGAGGCCATTCGGCCCATCGAGTCTACACTGACCCACTTAAGCCCTCACTTCCACCCTATCGCCGTAACCCAATAACCCCGCCTAATCTTTTTGGTCACTAAGGGAAATTTATCATGTCCAATCCACCTAACCTGCACGTCTTTGGACTGTGGGAGGAAACCAGAGCACCCGGAGGAAACCCACGTAGACACGGGGAGAACATGCAGACTCCGCACAGACAATGACACAGTGGGGAATCGAACCTGGCACCCTGGCGCTGTGAAGCCACTGTGCTAATCACTTGTGCTACCGTGTTTCCCAACTCTCGACCAGGGGACATAGATTCGAGATAAGTGGCAGAAGTACATGAGGAGGAATTTTTTTACGCAGAGGATAGTGGGAGCCCGAGTTGATGGTGAAAGCAGATACCTAAACTCTTTCATCTGGATCTGCACCTTAAGTGCTCAAAGCTACAAGGCCAAGGACCAGGTGCAGGTAGGTGGGATTAGAAAGGGCACCTGGGTGCCCTCAGACTGGTGTTGACAAGATGCGCTGAATGGCCTACTTGTATGCTCTAACTTTGCTTTGCTATGGTTCTATGATCACCAATTCATCCACTATCTCCACAGTTTGGGATGTAGATCAACTTACAGTCACATTCATTTTTCCAATACTTCTTTACGAAGCCTAATTTCTTTCAATTCCTCATTCTTGCTGATCCAGTGAGCTGTTTAGAATCTTCCTCCATGATGACACGCACAAAGAGCAGGATTCTCCGTCCAGCGATGCCAGAATAGTGAAATATGATCAGATGGAGAAATCGGCGTCTGCTGAAAATCGAGATTGGCGCTGGGTGGTGAACGGAATGTCGTGCTCCGGTGCCTCGACAGAGGCGTGAATGAATTCCAGGCCGCATGTCGGCATGGGCATGCAAATTGTATAGTAAAGGCCGTTAGCATATCTGTAACAGGCCTGACCCGGCGCTTTCCGGGCCTCCCGTGATGCTCCGCCACCACCAAGAGGAATTATCCATGGCGGGGGTCACGGATGGTATTTACAATCGGGAAGAAGGCGCAATGGGTGCCCAACATCACTATAGTGTGCTGCCACTTGTGCTGGGGGGGGGGGGGGGTTGTCTGTCAGGGCTGGGGTGAGTAGTGGGAGGCGGCCAGGAGGTGGGCCCTGAGGTTGGGTGGCCAGGCACGAACAACCATTTCTGGAGCCTGCAAGGCAACCATCTGGCTGTGCCCGCCGCATTGTTGCCCACTGTGAATTTAGAACATGGGTCGTATGGGTGCCCTCCCCCTCGCTCCCCAGACCACCCCCCCGCAAGGTACCCTCTGGCCTCAGCTGACCCATCAGCGGGGCTGACGTGCTCCAGCTGGGATGACGGTTGGCATGTATTGAATCGCCGCACAAGTTCCACGTGGCACCAGTGCTAGCCCATTAATAACACTTGAATTGCCCCGGGACCGACACTGCTGTCATGAACGGAGAAGGCTTGCGATTCATTCCCAGCATCAGCACTTCTCTCAAATGGAGAATTCAGACCAAAGTATTTGTTTAGGTTCTTGGCCATTACTTTATTTCCTGTTGTGAATTCTCCTGTGTTCAGGTCACTGAGATCAGCAATGTGAAGAATGTTACCCGCTTACCGAAGGACACCAAACGTCAAGCCCTGGCTCTCACCTTCACCGATGATACATCCCGCACATTCACCTGTGACTCAGGTAAGGTGACGCAGCAGAATTAGAGCACACAGGGAGAGTGGGAACAGGCATTACCAGAACCTAGATCCAGGTTAGAGTCAGTGTGTGTGGAACCCGTACCCCAGTTAGAGTCAGTGTCTGTGGAACACATACCCCAGTGAGAGTCAGTGAGTGTGGAACCTGTACCCCAGTGAGAGTCAGTGTCTGTGGAGCCCGTACCCCAGTGAGAGTCAGTGTGTGTGGAGCCCGTACCCTAGAGTGAGTCAGTGTCTGTGGAGCCCGTACCCCAGTGAGAGTCAGTGAGTGTGGAACCTGTACCCCAGTGAGAGTCAGTGTGTGTGGAACCCGTACCCCAGTGAGAGTCAGTGTGTGTGGAACCTGTACCCCAGTGAGAGTCAGTGAGTGTGGAGCCCGTACCCTAGAGTGAGTCAGTGTCTGTGGAGCCCGTACCCCAGTGAGAGTCAGTGTGTATGGAACCCGTACCCCAGTGAGAGACAGTGGGCGCGATTCTCCACTCCCACGCCGAAGTGGCCGCGCCGTCGTGAACGCCGTCGAGGTTCACGACGGCGCGGAACGGCCCCGGTCCCGACCGATTCAGGCCCTGACAATGGGCCAGGATCGGAGCCGCGTCATCTAACCGCGCCAGGCCTTGTTGTCCGCGTAAAAGCGGCGCCGCATAGATGACGCGGCCGGCGCCGCATAACTGGTGTCATCCGCGCATGCATGGTTGCCGGCCTGTCCAAATCCGCCCCGCAAGAAGATGGGGGACGGGTCCTTCGTGGAAGGAAGGAGGTCCTCCTTCAGAGAGGACGGCCCGACGATCGGTGGGCACCGATCGTGGGCCACTCCACATTCCAGGTGAAGCCCGGTGCGGGATCCCTCCTCGCCCCCCCACAGGCCGCCCCCCCAGCGTTCACGCACCGCCCACGTCTGCAGCGACCAGGTGTGGACGGCGCCGGGGGGAACCCGCCGTTTTGGCCTGGCCGCTCAGCCCATCCGGGCCTCAGAATAGCGGGGGTGCTGGAGAATCGCCATTTGGGGTGTCTCCGGCGATTCTCCGGCCTGCGGCCCGCGAAACTCGACCGGGCCGTTCCCGCCGCTTGAGAGAATCGCGGGAGGGTGTCGGACCGGCGTCCCCGGAAATTTTGGCGGCCCAGGCGATTCTCCCAACCGGCGTGGGAGTGGAGAATCGCGCCCAGTGTGTGTGGAACCCGTAACCCAGTGAGAGTCAGTGTGTGTGGAACCCGTAACCCAGTGAGAGTCAGTGTGTGTGGAGCCCGTACCCCAGTGAGTGTCAGTGTGTGTGGAGCCCGTGCCCCAGTGAGAATCAGTGTGTGGGGAACCCGTCCCCCAGTGAGAGTCAGTGTGTGTGGAGCCCGTGCCCCAGTGAGAGTCCGTGTGTGGGGAACCCGTCCCCCAGTGAGAGTCAGTGTGTGGGGAATCCGTACCCCAGTGAGAGTCAGTGTGTGTGGAGCCCGTGCCCCAGTGAGAGTCAGTGTGTGGGGAATCCGTACCCCAGTGAGAGTCAGTGTGTGTGGAGCCCGTGCCCCAGTGAGAATCAGTGTGTGGGGAACCCGTCCCCCAGTGAGAGTCAGTGTGTGTGGAGCCCGTGCCCCAGTGAGAGTCAGTGTGTGGGGAACCCGTCCCCCAGTGAGAGTCAGTGTGTGTGGAACCCGTTCCCCAGTGAGTGTCACTGTGTGTGGAACCCGTACCCAACTGAGAGTCAGTGTGTGGGGAACCCGTACCCCAGTGAGAGTCAGTATGTGTGGAGCCAGTACCCCTGTGAGTGTCAGTGTGTGTGGAACCCGTACCCCAGTGAGAGTCAGTGTGTGTGGAACCTGTACCCCAGTGAGAGTCAGTGTGTGTGGAACCCGTACCCCAGTGAGAGTCAGTGTGTGTGGGACCCGTATCCCAGTGAGAATCAGTGTGTGTGGAAACTGTATCCCAGTAAGAGTTAGTGTGTGTGGAACCCGTACCCCAGTGAGAGTCAGTGTGTGTGGAACCCATACCCCAGTGAGAGTCAGTGTGTGTGGAACCTGTACCCCAGTGAGAGTTAGTGTGTGTGGAACCCGTACCCCAGTGAGAGTCAGTGTGTGTGGAACCCATACCCCAGTGAGAGTCAGTGTGTGTGGAACCCATACCCCAGTGATAGTCAGTGTGTGTGGAACCAGTACCATTGAGAGAGTCAGTGTGTGTGGAACCCGTACCCCAGTGAGAGTCAGTTTGTGTGGAACCCCTACCCCAATGAGTGTCAGTGTGTGAGGAACCTGTACCCCAGTGAGAGTCACTGTGTGTAACCCATACCCCAGTGAGAGTCAGTGTGTGGAGCCCGTACCCCAGTGAGAGTCAGTGTGTGTGGAACCAATACCCCAGTGACAGTCAGTGTGTGTGGAACCTGTACCACAGTGAGAGTCAGTGTGTGTGGAACCGGTACCCCAGTGAGAGTCAGTGAGTGTGGGACCTGTACCCCAGTGAGAATCAGTGTGTGTGGAACCTGTATCCCAGTAAGAGTCAGTGTGTGTGGAACCCGTACCCCAATGATAGTCAGTGTGTGTGGAGCCCGTACCCCAGTGAGAGTCGGTGTGTGTGGAACCAGTACCATAGAGAGTGTCAGTGTGTGTGGGACCCGTACCCCAGTGAGATTCGGTGTGTGTGCAACCCGTTCCCCAGTGAGAGTCAGTGTGTGGAACCCGTACCCCAGTGAGAGTCAGTGTGTGTGGAAACTGTATCCCAGTAAGAGTTAGTGTGTGTGGAACCCGTACCCCAGTGAGAGTCAGTGTGTGTGGAACCCATACCCCAGTGAGAGTCAGTGTGTGTGGAACCTGTACCCCAGTGAGAGTCAGTGTGTGTGGAACCCGTACCCCAGTGAGAGTCAGTGTGTGTGGGACCCGTACCCCAGTGAGAATCAGTGTGTGTGGAAACTGTATCCCAGTAAGAGTTAGTGTGTGTGGAACCCGTACCCCAGTGAGAGTCAGTGTGTGTGGAACCCATACCCCAGTGAGAGTCAGTGTGTGTGGAAACTGTATCCCAGTAAGAGTTAGTGTGTGTGGAACCCGTACCCCAGTGAGAGTCAGTGTGTGTGGAACCCATACCCCAGTGAGAGTCAGTGTGTGTGGAACCCATACCCCAGTGATAGTCAGTGTGTGTGGAACCAGTACCATTGAGAGAGTCAGTGTGTGTGGAACCCGTACCCCAGTGAGAGTCAGTTTGTGTGGAACCCCTACCCCAATGAGTGTCAGTGTGTGAGGAACCTGTACCCCAGTGAGAGTCACTGTGTGTAACCCATACCCCAGTGAGAGTCAGTGTGTGGAGCCCGTACCCCAGTGAGAGTCAGTGTGTGGGGAACCCGTACCCCAGTGAGAGTCAGTATGTGTGGAGCCAGTACCCCTGTGAGTGTCAGTGTGTGTGGAACCCGTACCCCAGTGAGAGTCAGTGTGTGTGGAACCTGTACCCCAGTGAGAGTCAGTGTGTGTGGAACCCGTACCCCAGTGAGAGTCAGTGTGTGTGGGACCCGTATCCCAGTGAGAATCAGTGTGTGTGGAAACTGTATCCCAGTAAGAGTTAGTGTGTGTGGAACCCGTACCCCAGTGAGAGTCAGTGTGTGTGGAACCCATACCCCAGTGAGAGTCAGTGTGTGTGGAACCTGTACCCCAGTGAGAGTTAGTGTGTGTGGAACCCGTACCCCAGTGAGAGTCAGTGTGTGTGGAACCCATACCCCAGTGAGAGTCAGTGTGTGTGGAACCCATACCCCAGTGATAGTCAGTGTGTGTGGAACCAGTACCATTGAGAGAGTCAGTGTGTGTGGAACCCGTACCCCAGTGAGAGTCAGTTTGTGTGGAACCCCTACCCCAATGAGTGTCAGTGTGTGAGGAACCTGTACCCCAGTGAGAGTCACTGTGTGTAACCCATACCCCAGTGAGAGTCAGTGTGTGGAGCCCGTACCCCAGTGAGAGTCAGTGTGTGTGGAACCAATACCCCAGTGACAGTCAGTGTGTGTGGAACCTGTACCACAGTGAGAGTCAGTGTGTGTGGAACCGGTACCCCAGTGAGAGTCAGTGAGTGTGGGACCTGTACCCCAGTGAGAATCAGTGTGTGTGGAACCTGTATCCCAGTAAGAGTCAGTGTGTGTGGAACCCGTACCCCAATGATAGTCAGTGTGTGTGGAGCCCGTACCCCAGTGAGAGTCGGTGTGTGTGGAACCAGTACCATAGAGAGTGTCAGTGTGTGTGGGACCCGTACCCCAGTGAGATTCGGTGTGTGTGCAACCCGTTCCCCAGTGAGAGTCAGTGTGTGGAACCCGTACCCCAGTGAGAGTCAGTGTGTGTGGAAACTGTATCCCAGTAAGAGTTAGTGTGTGTGGAACCCGTACCCCAGTGAGAGTCAGTGTGTGTGGAACCCATACCCCAGTGAGAGTCAGTGTGTGTGGAACCTGTACCCCAGTGAGAGTCAGTGTGTGTGGAACCCGTACCCCAGTGAGAGTCAGTGTGTGTGGGACCCGTACCCCAGTGAGAATCAGTGTGTGTGGAAACTGTATCCCAGTAAGAGTTAGTGTGTGTGGAACCCGTACCCCAGTGAGAGTCAGTGTGTGTGGAACCCATACCCCAGTGAGAGTCAGTGTGTGTGGAAACTGTATCCCAGTAAGAGTTAGTGTGTGTGGAACCCGTACCCCAGTGAGAGTCAGTGTGTGTGGAACCCATACCCCAGTGAGAGTCAGTGTGTGTGGAACCCATACCCCAGTGATAGTCAGTGTGTGTGGAACCAGTACCATTGAGAGAGTCAGTGTGTGTGGAACCCGTACCCCAGTGAGAGTCAGTTTGTGTGGAACCCCTACCCCAATGAGTGTCAGTGTGTGAGGAACCTGTACCCCAGTGAGAGTCACTGTGTGTAACCCATACCCCAGTGAGAGTCAGTGTGTGGAGCCCGTACCCCAGTGAGAGTCAGTGTGTGTGGAACCAATACCCCAGTGACAGTCAGTGTGTGTGGAACCTGTACCCCAGTGAGAGTCAGTGTGTGTGGAACCGGTACCCCAGTGAGAGTCAGTGAGTGTGGGACCTGTACCCCAGTGAGAGTCAGTGTCTGTGGAGCCCGTACCCCAGTGAGAGTCAGTGTGTGTGGAGCCCGTACCCTAGAGTGAGTCAGTGTCTGTGGAGCCCATACCCCAGTGAGAGTCAGTGAGTGTGGAACCTGTACCCCAGTGAGAGTCAGTGAGTGTGGAACCCGTACCCCAGTGAGAGTCAGTGAGTGTGGAACCTGTACCCCAGTGAGAGTCAGTGTCTGTGGAGCCCGTACCCCAGTGAGAGTCAGTGAGTGTGGAGCCCGTACCCTAGAGTGAGTCAGTGTCTGTGGAGCCCGTACCCCAGTGAGAGTCAGTGTGTATGGAACCCGTACCCCAGTGAGAGACAGTGGGCGCGATTCTCCACTCCCACGCCGAAGTGGCCGCGCCGTCGTGAACGCCGTCGAGGTTCACGACGGCGCGGAACGGCCCCGGTCCCGACCGATTCAGGCCCTGACAATGGGCCAGGATCGGAGCCGCGTCATCTAACCGCGCCAGGCCTTGTTGTCCGCGTAAAAGCGGCGCCGCATAGATGACGCGGCCGGCGCCGCATAACTGGTGTCATCCGCGCATGCATGGTTGCCGGCCTGTCCAAATCCGCCCCGCAAGAAGATGGGGGACGGGTCTTACGGGGCCGTGGAAGGAAGGAGGTCCTCCTTCAGAGAGGACGGCCCGACGATCGGTGGGCACCGATCGTGGGCCACTCCACATTCCAGGTGAAGCCCGGTGCGGGATCCCTCCTCGCCCCCCCACAGGCCGCCCCCCCAGCGTTCACGCACCGCCCACGTCTGCAGCGACCAGGTGTGGACGGCGCCGGGGGGAACCCGCCGTTTTGGCCTGGCCGCTCAGCCCATCCGGGCCTCAGAATAGCGGGGGTGCTGGAGAATCGCCATTTGGGGTGTCTCCGGCGATTCTCCGGCCTGCGGCCCGCGAAACTCGACCGGGCCGTTCCCGCCGCTTGAGAGAATCGCGGGAGGGTGTCGGACCGGCGTCCCCGGAAATTTTGGCGGCCCAGGCGATTCTCCCAACCGGCGTGGGAGTGGAGAATCGCGCCCAGTGTGTGTGGAACCCGTAACCCAGTGAGAGTCAGTGTGTGTGGAACCCGTAACCCAGTGAGAGTCAGTGTGTGTGGAGCCCGTACCCAGTGAGAGTCAGTGTGTGTGGAGCCCGTGCCCCAGTGAGAATCAGTGTGTGGGGAACCCGTCCCCCAGTGAGAGTCAGTGTGTGTGGAGCCCGTGCCCCAGTGAGAGTCCGTGTGTGGGGAACCCGTCCCCCAGTGAGAGTCAGTGTGTGTGGAACCCGTTCCCCAGTGAGTGTCACTGTGTGTGGAACCCGTACCCAACTGAGAGTCAGTGTGTGGGGAACCCGTACCCCAGTGAGAGTCAGTATGTGTGGAGCCAGTACCCCTGTGAGTGTCAGTGTGTGTGGAACCCGTACCCCAGTGAGAGTCAGTGTGTGTGGAACCTGTACCCCAGTGAGAGTCAGTGTGTGTGGAACCCGTACCCCAGTGAGAGTCAGTGTGTGTGGGACCCGTATCCCAGTGAGAATCAGTGTGTGTGGAAACTGTATCCCAGTAAGAGTTAGTGTGTGTGGAACCCGTACCCCAGTGAGAGTCAGTGTGTGTGGAACCCATACCCCAGTGAGAGGCAGTGTGTGTGGAACCTGTACCCCAGTGAGAGTCAGTGTGTGTGGAACCCGTACCCCAGTGAGAGTCAGTGTGTGTGGGACCCGTACCCCAGTGAGAATCAGTGTGTGTGGAAACTGTATCCCAGTAAGAGTTAGTGTGTGTGGAACCCGTACCCCAGTGAGAGTCAGTGTGTGTGGAACCCATACCCCAGTGAGAGTCAGTGTGTGTGGAAACTGTATCCCAGTAAGAGTTAGTGTGTGTGGAACCCGTGCCCCAGTGAGAGTCAGTGTGTGTGGAACCCATACCCCAGTGAGAGTCAGTGTGTGTGGAACCCATACCCCAGTGATAGTCAGTGTGTGTGGAACCAGTACCATTGAGAGAGTCAGTGTGTGTGGAACCCGTACCCCAGTGAGAGTCAGTTTGTGTGGAACCCCTACCCCAATGAGTGTCAGTGTGTGAGGAACCTGTACCCCAGTGAGAGTCACTGTGTGTAACCCATACCCCAGTGAGAGTCAGTGTGTGGAGCCCGTACCCCAGTGAGAGTCAGTGTGTGTGGAACCAATACCCCAGTGACAGTCAGTGTGTGTGGAACCTGTACCCCAGTGAGAGTCAGTGTGTGTGGAACCGGTACCCCAGTGAGAGTCAGTGAGTGTGGGACCTGTACCCCAGTGAGAATCAGTGTGTGTGGAACCTGTATCCCAGTAAGAGTCAGTGTGTGTGGAACCCGTACCCCAATGATAGTCAGTGTGTGTGGAGCCCGTACCCCAGTGAGAGTCGGTGTGTGTGGAACCAGTACCATAGAGAGTGTCAGTGTGTGTGGGACCCGTACCCCAGTGAGATTCGGTGTGTGTGCAACCCGTTCCCCAGTGAGAGTCAGTGTGTGGAACCCGTACCCCAGTGAGAGTCAGTGTGTGTGGAAACTGTATCCCAGTAAGAGTTAGTGTGTGTGGAATCCGTACCCCAGTGAGAGTCAGTGTGTGTGGAACCCATACCCCAGTGAGAGTCAGTGTGTGTGGAACCTGTACCCCAGTGAGAGTCAGTGTGTGTGGAACCCGTACCCCAGTGAGAGTCAGTGTGTGTGGGACCCGTACCCCAGTGAGAATCAGTGTGTGTGGAAACTGTATCCCAGTAAGAGTTAGTGTGTGTGGAACCCGTACCCCAGTGAGAGTCAGTGTGTGTGGAACCCATACCCCAGTGAGAGTCAGTGTGTGTGGAAACTGTATCCCAGTAAGAGTTAGTGTGTGTGGAACCCGTACCCCAGTGAGAGTCAGTGTGTGTGGAACCCATACCCCAGTGAGAGTCAGTGTGTGTGGAACCCATACCCCAGTGATAGTCAGTGTGTGTGGAACCAGTACCATTGAGAGAGTCAGTGTGTGTGGAACCCGTACCCCAGTGAGAGTCAGTTTGTGTGGAACCCCTACCCCAATGAGTGTCAGTGTGTGAGGAACCTGTACCCCAGTGAGAGTCACTGTGTGTAACCCATACCCCAGTGAGAGTCAGTGTGTGGAGCCCGTACCCCAGTGAGAGTCAGTGTGTGTGGAACCAATACCCCAGTGACAGTCAGTGTGTGTGGAACCTGTACCCCAGTGAGAGTCAGTGTGTGTGGAACCGGTACCCCAGTGAGAGTCAGTGAGTGTGGGACCTGTACCCCAGTGAGAATCAGTGTGTGTGGAAACTGTATCCCAGTAAGAGTCAGTGTGTGTGGAACCCGTACCCCAATGATAGTCAGTGTGTGTGGAGCCCGTACCCCAGTGAGAGTCGGTGTGTGTGGAACCAGTACCATAGAGAGTGTCAGTGTGTGTGGGACCCGTACCCCAGTGAGATTCGGTGTGTGTGCAACCCGTTCCCCAGTGAGAGTCAGTGTGTGGAACCCGTACCCCAGTGAGAGTCAGTGTGTGTGGAGCCCGTTCCCCAGTGAGAGTCAGTGTGTGTGGAACCCGTACCCCAGTGAGAGTCAGTGTGTGTGGAGCCCGTTCCCCAGTGATAGTCAGTGTGTGTGGAACCCGTACCCCAGTGAGAGTCAGTGTGTGTGGAGCCCGTTCCCCAGTGAGAGTCAGTGTGTGTGGAACCCGTCCCCCAGTGAGAGTCAGTGTGTGGAACCCGTACCCCAATGAGAGTCAGTGTGTGTGGAACCCATACCCCAGTGAGAGTCAGTGTGTGTGGGAGACGTACCCCAGTGAGAGTCAGTGTGTGTGGAGCCCGTTCCCCAGTGAGAGTCAGTGTGTGTGGAACCCACACCCCAGTGAGAGTCAGTGTGTGTGGAGCCCGTTCCCCAGTGAGAGTCAGTGTGTGTGGAACCCGTCCCCCAGTGAGAGTCAGTGTGTGGAACCCGTACCCCAATGAGAGTCAGTGTGTGTGGAACCCATACCCCAGTGAGAGTCAGTGTGTGTGGGAGACGTACCCCAGTGAGTGTCAGTGTGTGTGGAACTTGTACCCCAGTGAGAGTCAGTGTGTGTGGAACCCGTACCCCAGTGAGAGTCAGTGTGTGTGGGACACGTACCCCAGTGAGAGTCAGTGTGTGTGGAACCCGTACCCCAGTGAGAGTCAGTGTGTGTGGAACTCGTACCCCAGTGAGAGTCAGTGTGTGGAACGCGTACCCCAGTGAGAGTCAGTGTGTGTGGAACCCGTACCCCAGGGAGAGTCAGTGTCTGTGGAGCTCGTACCCCAGTGAGAGTCAGTGTGTGTGGAATCTGTACCCCATTGAGAGTTAGTGTGTGTGGAGACCGTACCCCAGTGAGAGTCAGTGTGTGTGGGACCCGTACCCCAGTGAGTCAGTGTGTGTGGAACCCCAGTGAGAGTCAGGGTGTGTGGAACCCCAGTGAGAGTCAGTGTGTGTGGAGCCCGTACCTCAGTGAGAGCCAGTGTGTGGGGAACCCGTACCCCAGTGAGAGTCAGTGTGTGGAACCTGTACCCCAGGGAGAGTCAGTGTGTGGGGAACCCGTACCCCAGTGTGAGTCAGTGTGTGTAGAGCCCGTACCCAAGTAAGAGTCAGTGTGTGTGGAACCCCTACCCCAGTGAGTGTCAGTGTGTGTGGGAACCGTACCCAAGTGAGAGTCAGTGTGTGTGGGATCCTTATCCCAGTGAGAGTCAGTGTGTGGAACCCTTACCCCATTGAGAGGCAGTGTGTGTGGAATTCGTATCCCAGTGAGAGTCAGTGTGTGTGGGACACGTACCCCAGTGAGAGTCAGTATTTGTGGAACCCGTACCCCAGTGAGTGTCAGTGTGTGTGGAACCTGTACCCAGTGAGAGTCAGTGTGTGTAACCCGTACCCCAGTGAGAGTCAGTGTGTGGAACCCGTACCCCAGTGAGAGTTGGTGTGTGTGGAACCCATACCCCAGTGAGAGTTGGTGTGTGTGGAACCCATACCCCAGTGAGAGTCGGTGTGTGTAGAACCAGTACCCCAGTGACAGTCAGTGAGTGTGGACCCATACCCCAGTGAGAGTCAGTGCGTGTGGAATCCGTACCCCAGTGAGAGTCAGTTTCTGCGGAGCCCGTACCCCAGTGAGAGTCAGTGTGTATGGAACCCGTACCACAGTGAGAGTCAGTGTGTGTGGAATCCGTACCCCAGTGAGAGTCAGTGTGTATGGAGCCCGTATCCCAGTGAGAGTCAGTGCGTGTGGAACCCGTACCCCAGTGAGAGACAGTGTGTGTGGACCCGTACCCAGTGAGAGTCAGTGCGTGTGTAACTCGTACCCCACTGAGAGTCAGTGTGTGTGGACCCGTACCCCGGTGAGAGTCAGTGTGTGTGGACCCGTACCCCAGTGAGAGTCAGTGTGTGTCGGACGCGAACCCCAGTGATTGTCAGTGTGTGTGGGACACGTACCCCAGTGAGAGTCAGTGTGTGTGGAACCCGTACCCCAGTGAGAGTGTGTGTGTGTGGAACCCGTACCCTAGTGACAGTCAGTGAGTGTGGACCCATACCCCAGTGAGAGTCAGTGTGTGTCGGACGCGAACCCCAGTGATTGTCAGTGTGTGTGGAACCCGTACCCCATTGAGAGGCAGTGTGTGTGGAATTCGTATCCCAGTGAGAGTCAGTGTGTGTGGGACACGTACCCCAGTGAGAGTCAGTGTTTGTGGAACCCGTACCCCAGTGAGTGTCAGTGTGTGTGGAACCTGTACCCCAGTGAGAGTCAGTGTGTGTAACCCGTACCCCAGTGAGAGTCAGTGTGTGGAACCCGTACCCCAGTGAGAGTTGGTGTGTGTGGAACCCATACCCCAGTGAGAGTCAGTGTGTGTGGAACCCGTACCCCAGTGAGAGTCGGTGTGTGTAGAACCAGTACCCCAGTGACAGTCAGTGAGTGTGGACCCATACCCCAGTGAGAGTCAGTGCGTGTGGAATCCGTACCCCAGTGAGAGTCAGTTTCTGCGGAGCCCGTACCCCAGTGAGAGTCAGTGTGTATGGAACCCGTACCACAGTGAGAGTCAGTGTGTGTGGAATCCGTACCCCAGTGAGAGTCAGTGTGTATGGAGCCCGTATCCCAGTGAGAGTCAGTGTGTGTGGAACCCGTACCCCAGTGAGCGTCAGTGCGTGTGGAACCCGTACCCCAGTGAGAGACAGTGTGTGTGGAACCCGTACCCCAGTGAGCGTCAGTGCGTGTGGAACTCGTACCCCACTGAGAGTCAGTGTGTGTGGACCCGTACCCAGTGAGAGTCAGTGCGTGTGGAACTCGGACCCCACTGAGAGTCAGTGTGTGTGGACCCGTACCCCGGTGAGAGTCAGTGTGTGTGGACCCGTACCCCAGTGAGAGTCAGTGTGTGTCGGACGCGAACCCCAGTGATTGTCAGTGTGTGTGGGACACGTACCCCAGTGAGAGTCAGTGTGTGTGGAAGCCATACCCCAGTGAGAGTGTGTGTGTGTGGAACCCGTACCCCAGTGACAGTCAGTGAGTGTGGACCCATACCCCAGTGAGAGTCAGTGTGTGTCGGACGCGAACCCCAGTGATTGTCAGTGTGTGTGGGACACGTACCCCAGTGATTGTCAGTGTGTGTGGAGCCCGTACCCCATTGAGAGTCAGTGTGTGTGGAACCCGTTTCCCAGTGAGGGTGTGTGTGTGTGGAACCCGTACCCCAGTGACAGTCAGTGAGTGTGGACCCATACCCCAGTGAGAGTCAGTGTGTGTGGATCCACACCCCAGTACGAGTCAGTGTGTGTGGACCCGTACCCCAGTGAGAGTCAGTGTGTGTCGGACGCGAACCCCAGTGATTGTCAGTGTGTGTGGGACACGTACCCCAGTGAGAGTCAGTGTGTGTGGAAGCCATACCCCAGTGAGAGTGTGTGTGTGTGGAACCCGTACCCCAGTGACAGTCAGTGAGTGTGGACCCATACCCCAGTGAGAGTCAGTGTGTGTCGGACGCGAACCCCAGTGATTGTCAGTGTGTGTGGGACACGTACCCCAGTGATTGTCAGTGTGTGTGGAGCCCGTACCCCATTGAGAGTCAGTGTGTGTGGAACCCGTTTCCCAGTGAGGGTGTGTGTGTGTGGAACCCGTACCCCAGTGACAGTCAGTGAGTGTGGACCCATACCCCAGTGAGAGTCAGTGTGTGTGGATCCACACCCCAGTACGAGTCAGTGTGTGTGGAACCCGTACTTCAGTGAGAGTCAGTGAGTGTGGGACCTGTATCCCAGTGAGAGTCAATGTGTGTGGACCCGTACCCCAGTGAGTGTCAGTGTGTGTGGTACCCGTACCCAAATAAGAGTCAGTGTGTGTCGGACCGTATCCCAGTGAGAGTCAGTGTGTGTGGAACCCGTACCCCAGTGAGAGTCTTTGTGTGGGGAACCCGTACCCCAGTGAGTGTCAGTGTGTCTGGACCCACACCCCAGTGAGAGTCAGTGTGTGTAACCCGTACCCCAGTGATAGTCAGTGTGTGGAACCCGTACCCCAGTGAGAGTCAGTGTTTGGAACCCGTATCCCAGTCAGAGTCAGTGTGTACGGAACCCGTACCCCAGTGTGAGTAAGTGTGTGTCGACCCACGCCCCAGTGCGAGTCAGTGTGTGTGGAACCCGTACCTCAGTGAGAGTCAGGGAGTGTGGGATCCGTACCCCAGTGAGAGTCAGTGTGTGTGGAACCCGTACCCCAGTGAGTGTCAGTGTGTGTGGAACTTGTTCCCCAGTGAGAGTCAGTGTGTGTGGAACCTGTACCCCAGTGAGAGTCAGTGTCTGTGGAGCTCGTACCCCAGTGAGAGTCAGTGTGCATGGAACCCGTACCCCAGTGAGAGTCAGTGTGTGGGGAACCCGTACCCCAGTGAGAGCCAGTGTGTGGGGAACCCGTACCCCAGTGAAAGTAAGTGTGTGTGGGAGACGTACCCCAGTGAGAGTCAGTGTGTGTGGAACCCGTACCCCAGTTAGTGTCAGTGTGTGTGGAACATGTACCCCAGTGAGAGTCAGTGTGTGTGGAACCCGTACCACAGTGAGTGTCAGTGTGTGTGGAACTTGTACCCCAGTGAGAGTCAGCGTGTGTGGAACCCGTACCCCAGTGAGAGTCAGTGTGTGGAGCCCGTACCCCAGTGAGAGTCAGTGTGTGTGGAACCAATACCCCAGTGACAGTCAGTGTGTGTGGAACCTGTACCCCAGTGAGAGTCAGTGTGTGTGGAACCGGTACCCCAGTGAGAGTCAGTGAGTGTGGGACCTGTACCCCAGTGAGAATCAGTGTGTGTGGAACCTGTATCCCAGTAAGAGTCAGTGTGTGTGGAACCCGTACCCCAATGATAGTCAGTGTGTGTGGAGCCCGTACCCCAGTGAGAGTCGGTGTGTGTGGAACCAGTACCATAGAGAGTGTCAGTGTGTGTGGGACCCGTACCCCAGTGAGATTCGGTGTGTGTGCAACCCGTTCCCCAGTGAGAGTCAGTGTGTGGAACCCGTACCCCAGTGAGAGTCAGTGTGTGTGGAAACTGTATCCCAGTAAGAGTTAGTGTGTGTGGAACCCGTACCCCAGTGAGAGTCAGTGTGTGTGGAACCCATACCCCAGTGAGAGTCAGTGTGTGTGGAACCTGTACCCCAGTGAGAGTCAGTGTGTGTGGAACCCGTACCCCAGTGAGAGTCAGTGTGTGTGGGACCCGTACCCCAGTGAGAATCAGTGTGTGTGGAAACTGTATCCCAGTAAGAGTTAGTGTGTGTGGAACCCGTACCCCAGTGAGAGTCAGTGTGTGTGGAACCCATACCCCAGTGAGAGTCAGTGTGTGTGGAAACTGTATCCCAGTAAGAGTTAGTGTGTGTGGAACCCGTACCCCAGTGAGAGTCAGTGTGTGTGGAACCCATACCCCAGTGAGAGTCAGTGTGTGTGGAACCCATACCCCAGTGATAGTCAGTGTGTGTGGAACCAGTACCATTGAGAGAGTCAGTGTGTGTGGAACCCGTACCCCAGTGAGAGTCAGTTTGTGTGGAACCCCTACCCCAATGAGTGTCAGTGTGTGAGGAACCTGTACCCCAGTGAGAGTCACTGTGTGTAACCCATACCCCAGTGAGAGTCAGTGTGTGGAGCCCGTACCCCAGTGAGAGTCAGTGTGTGTGGAACCAATACCCCAGTGACAGTCAGTGTGTGTGGAACCTGTACCCCAGTGAGAGTCAGTGTGTGTGGAACCGGTACCCCAGTGAGAGTCAGTGAGTGTGGGACCTGTACCCCAGTGAGAATCAGTGTGTGTGGAAACTGTATCCCAGTAAGAGTCAGTGTGTGTGGAACCCGTACCCCAATGATAGTCAGTGTGTGTGGAGCCCGTACCCCAGTGAGAGTCGGTGTGTGTGGAACCAGTACCATAGAGAGTGTCAGTGTGTGTGGGACCCGTACCCCAGTGAGATTCGGTGTGTGTGCAACCCGTTCCCCAGTGAGAGTCAGTGTGTGGAACCCGTACCCCAGTGAGAGTCAGTGTGTGTGGAGCCCGTTCCCCAGTGAGAGTCAGTGTGTGTGGAACCCGTACCCCAGTGAGAGTCAGTGTGTGTGGAGCCCGTTCCCCAGTGATAGTCAGTGTGTGTGGAACCCGTACCCCAGTGAGAGTCAGTGTGTGTGGAGCCCGTTCCCCAGTGAGAGTCAGTGTGTGTGGAACCCGTCCCCCAGTGAGAGTCAGTGTGTGGAACCCGTACCCCAATGAGAGTCAGTGTGTGTGGAACCCATACCCCAGTGAGAGTCAGTGTGTGTGGGAGACGTACCCCAGTGAGAGTCAGTGTGTGTGGAGCCCGTTCCCCAGTGAGAGTCAGTGTGTGTGGAACCCACACCCCAGTGAGAGTCAGTGTGTGTGGAGCCCGTTCCCCAGTGAGAGTCAGTGTGTGTGGAACCCGTCCCCCAGTGAGAGTCAGTGTGTGGAACCCGTACCCCAATGAGAGTCAGTGTGTGTGGAACCCATACCCCAGTGAGAGTCAGTGTGTGTGGGAGACGTACCCCAGTGAGTGTCAGTGTGTGTGGAACTTGTACCCCAGTGAGAGTCAGTGTGTGTGGAACCCGTACCCCAGTGAGAGTCAGTGTGTGTGGGACACGTACCCCAGTGAGAGTCAGTGTGTGTGGAACCCGTACCCCAGTGAGAGTCAGTGTGTTGTGGAACTCGTACCCCAGTGAGAGTCAGTGTGTGGAACGCGTACCCCAGTGAGAGTCAGTGTGTGTGGAACCCGTACCCCAGGGAGAGTCAGTGTCTGTGGAGCTCGTACCCCAGTGAGAGTCAGTGTGTGTGGAATCTGTACCCCATTGAGAGTTAGTGTGTGTGGAGACCGTACCCCAGTGAGAGTCAGTGTGTGTGGAACCCGTACCCCACTGAGAGTCAGTGTTTGTGGAACCCGTACCCCAGTGAGAGCCAGTGTGTGGGGAACCCGTACCCCAGTGAGAGTCAGTGTGTGTGGAACCCGTACCCAAGTGAGAGCCAGTGTGTGGGGAACCCGTACCCCAGTGAGAGTCAGTGTGTGTGGAACCCGTACCCCAGTGAGAGTCAGTGTGTGTGGAACCCGTACCCCAGTGAGAGTCAGTGTGTGTGGGACCCGTACCCCAGTGAGTCAGTGTGTGTGGAACCCCAGTGAGAGTCAGGGTGTGTGGAACCCCAGTGAGAGTCAGTGTGTGTGGAGCCCGTACCTCAGTGAGAGCCAGTGTGTGGGGAACCCGTACCCCAGTGAGAGTCAGTGTGTGGAACCTGTACCCCAGGGAGAGTCAGTGTGTGGGGAACCCGTACCCCAGTGTGAGTCAGTGTGTGTAGAGCCCGTACCCAAGTAAGAGTCAGTGTGTGTGGAACCCCTACCCCAGTGAGTGTCAGTGTGTGTGGGAACCGTACCCAAGTGAGAGTCAGTGTGTGTGGGATCCTTATCCCAGTGAGAGTCAGTGTGTGGAACCCTTACCCCATTGAGAGGCAGTGTGTGTGGAATTCGTATCCCAGTGAGAGTCAGTGTGTGTGGGACACGTACCCCAGTGAGAGTCAGTATTTGTGGAACCCGTAACCCAGTGAGTGTCAGTGTGTGTGGAACCTGTACCCAGTGAGAGTCAGTGTGTGTAACCCGTACCCCAGTGAGAGTCAGTGTGTGGAACCCGTACCCCAGTGAGAGTTGGTGTGTGTGGAACCCATACCCCAGTGAGAGTTGGTGTGTGTGGAACCCATACCCCAGTGAGAGTCGGTGTGTGTAGAACCAGTACCCCAGTGACAGTCAGTGAGTGTGGACCCATACCCCAGTGAGAGTCAGTGCGTGTGGAATCCGTACCCCAGTGAGAGTCAGTTTCTGCGGAGCCCGTACCCCAGTGAGAGTCAGTGTGTATGGAACCCGTACCACAGTGAGAGTCAGTGTGTGTGGAATCCGTACCCCAGTGAGAGTCAGTGTGTATGGAGCCCGTATCCCAGTGAGAGTCAGTGCGTGTGGAACCCGTACCCCAGTGAGAGACAGTGTGTGTGGACCCGTACCCAGTGAGAGTCAGTGCGTGTGTAACTCGTACCCCACTGAGAGTTAGTGTGTGTGGACCCGTACCCCGGTGAGAGTCAGTGTGTGTGGACCCGTACCCCAGTGAGAGTCAGTGTGTGTCGGACGCGAACCCCAGTGATTGTCAGTGTGTGTGGGACACGTACCCCAGTGAGAGTCAGTGTGTGTGGAACCCGTACCCCAGTGAGAGTGTGTGTGTGTGGAACCCGTACCCTAGTGACAGTCAGTGAGTGTGGACCCATACCCCAGTGAGAGTCAGTGTGTGTCGGACGCGAACCCCAGTGATTGTCAGTGTGTGTGGAACCCGTACCCCATTGAGAGGCAGTGTGTGTGGAATTCGTATCCCAGTGAGAGTCAGTGTGTGTGGGACACGTACCCCAGTGAGAGTCAGTGTTTGTGGAACCCGTACCCCAGTGAGTGTCAGTGTGTGTGGAACCTGTACCCCAGTGAGAGTCAGTGTGTGTAACCCGTACCCCAGTGAGAGTCAGTGTGTGGAACCCGTACCCCAGTGAGAGTTGGTGTGTGTGGAACCCATACCCCAGTGAGAGTCAGTGTGTGTGGAACCCGTACCCCAGTGAGAGTCGGTGTGTGTAGAACCAGTACCCCAGTGACAGTCAGTGAGTGTGGACCCATACCCCAGTGAGAGTCAGTGCGTGTGGAATCCGTACCCCAGTGAGAGTCAGTTTCTGCGGAGCCCGTACCCCAGTGAGAGTCAGTGTGTATGGAACCCGTACCACAGTGAGAGTCAGTGTGTGTGGAATCCGTACCCCAGTGAGAGTCAGTGTGTATGGAGCCCGTATCCCAGTGAGAGTCAGTGTGTGTGGAACCCGTACCCCAGTGAGCGTCAGTGCGTGTGGAACCCGTACCCCAGTGAGAGACAGTGTGTGTGGAACCCGTACCCCAGTGAGCGTCAGTGCGTGTGGAACTCGTACCCCACTGAGAGTCAGTGTGTGTGGACCCGTACCCAGTGAGAGTCAGTGCGTGTGGAACTCGGACCCCACTGAGAGTCAGTGTGTGTGGACCCGTACCCCGGTGAGAGTCAGTGTGTGTGGACCCGTACCCCAGTGAGAGTCAGTGTGTGTCGGACGCGAACCCCAGTGATTGTCAGTGTGTGTGGGACACGTACCCCAGTGAGAGTCAGTGTGTGTGGAAGCCATACCCCAGTGAGAGTGTGTGTGTGTGGAACCCGTACCCCAGTGACAGTCAGTGAGTGTGGACCCATACCCCAGTGAGAGTCAGTGTGTGTCGGACGCGAACCCCAGTGATTGTCAGTGTGTGTGGGACACGTACCCCAGTGATTGTCAGTGTGTGTGGAGCCCGTACCCCATTGAGAGTCAGTGTGTGTGGAACCCGTTTCCCAGTGAGGGTGTGTGTGTGTGGAACCCGTACCCCAGTGACAGTCAGTGAGTGTGGACCCATACCCCAGTGAGAGTCAGTGTGTGTGGATCCACACCCCAGTACGAGTCAGTGTGTGTGGAACCCGTACTTCAGTGAGAGTCAGTGAGTGTGGGACCTGTATCCCAGTGAGAGTCAATGTGTGTGGACCCGTACCCCAGTGAGTGTCAGTGTGTGTGGTACCCGTACCCAAATAAGAGTCAGTGTGTGTCGGACCGTATCCCAGTGAGAGTCAGTGTGTGTGGAACCCGTACCCCAGTGAGAGTCTTTGTGTGGGGAACCCGTACCCCAGTGAGTGTCAGTGTGTCTGGACCCACACCCCAGTGAGAGTCAGTGTGTGTAACCCGTACCCCAGTGATAGTCAGTGTGTGGAACCCGTACCCCAGTGAGAGTCAGTGTTTGGAACCCGTATCCCAGTCAGAGTCAGTGTGTACGGAACCCGTACCCCAGTGTGAGTAAGTGTGTGTCGACCCACGCCCCAGTGCGAGTCAGTGTGTGTGGAACCCGTACCTCAGTGAGAGTCAGGGAGTGTGGGATCCGTACCCCAGTGAGAGTCAGTGTGTGTGGAACCCGTACCCCAGTGAGTGTCAGTGTGTGTGGAACTTGTTCCCCAGTGAGAGTCAGTGTGTGTGGAACCTGTACCCCAGTGAGAGTCAGTGTCTGTGGAGCTCGTACCCCAGTGAGAGTCAGTGTGCATGGAACCCGTACCCCAGTGAGAGTCAGTGTGTGGGGAACCCGTACCCCAGTGAGAGCCAGTGTGTGGGGAACCCGTACCCCAGTGAAAGTAAGTGTGTGTGGGAGACGTACCCCAGTGAGAGTCAGTGTGTGTGGAACCCGTACCCCAGTTAGTGTCAGTGTGTGTGGAACATGTACCCCAGTGAGAGTCAGTGTGTGTGGAACCCGTACCCCAGTGAGTGTCAGTGTGTGTGGAACTTGTACCCCAGTGAGAGTCAGCGTGTGTGGAACCCGTACCCCAGTGAGAGTCAGTGTGTGGAACGTGTACCCCAGTGAGAGTCAGTGTCTGTGGAACCTATACCCCAGTGACTGTCAGTGTGTGTGGAACTTGTACCCCAGTGAGAGTCAGTGTGTGTGGGACCGGTACCCAAGTGAGAGTCAGTGTGTGTGGAATTCGTACCCCAGTGAGTGTCAGTGTGTATGGAACCCGTACCCCAGTGAGAGTCAGTGTGTGTGGAGCCCGTACCCCAGTGAGAGTCAGTGTGTGTGGACCCGTACACCAGTGAGAGTCAGTGTGTGGAACCCGTACCCCAGTGACAGTCAGTGTCTGTGGAGCTCGTACCCCAGTGAGAGTCAGTGTGCATGGAACCCGTACCCCAGTGAGAGTCAGTGTGTGGGGAACCCGTACCCCAGTGAGAGCCAGTGTGTGGGGAACCCGTACCCCAGTGAGAGTCAGTGTGTGTGGAACCCGTACCCCAGTTAGTGTCAGTGTGTGTGGAACCTGTACACCAGTGAGAGTCAGTGTGTGTGGAACCCGTACCCCAGTGAGTGTCTGTGAGTATGGAGCCCGTACCCCAGTGAGAGTCAGTGTGTGTGGACCCGTACACCAGTGAGTGTCAGTGTGTGTGGGACACGTGCCCCAGTGAGAGTCAGTGTGTGGAACCCGTACCCCAGTGAGAGTCAGTGTGTGTGGGACACGTACCCCAGTGAGAGTCAGTGTGTGTGGAACTTGTACCCCAGTGAGAGTCAGTGGGTGTGTGAACCCGTACCCCAGTGAGTGTCAGTGTGTGTGGAACTTGTACCCCAGTGAGAGTCAGTGTGTGTGGAACCCGGACCCCAGTGAGAGTCAGTGTGTGTGGAACCTATACCCCAGTGAGTGTCTGTGTGTATGGAGCCCGTACCCCAGTGAGAGTCAGTGTGTGTGGACCCGTACACCAGTGAGTGTCAGTGTGTGTGGGACCCGTACCCAAGTGAGAGTCAGTGTGTGCGGAATTCGTACCCCAGTGAGAGTCAGTGTGTATGGAACTCGTACCCCAGTGAGAGTCAGTGTGTGTGGGACCCGTACCCCAGTGTGAGTCAGTGTGTGTGGACCCGTACCACAGTGAGTGTCAGTGTGTGTGGGTCCCGTACCCAAGTGAGAGTCAGTGTGTGTCGGACCCGTACCCCAGTGAGAGTCAGTGTGTGTGGACCCGTACCCAAGTGAGAGTCAGTGCGTGTCGGACCCGTATCGCAGTGAAAGTCAGTGAGTGTGGAATTCGTACACCAGTGAGAGTCAGTATGTGTGGAATCCACACCCCAGTGAGATTCAGTGTGTGTGGAACCCGGACTCCAATGAGAGTCAGAGTGTGTGGAACCCGTACCCCAGTGAGAGTCAGTGTGTGTGGGAGACGTACCCCAGTGAGAGTCAGTGTGTGTGGAACCCGTACCCCAGTGAGTGTCAGTGTGTGTGGAACTTGTACCCCAGTGAGAGTCAGTGTGTGTGGAACCCGTACCCCAGTGAGAGTCAGTGTGTGGAACCCGTACCCCAGTGAGAGTCAGTGTGTGGACCCCGTACCCCAGTGAGAGTCAGTGTGTGTGGAACCCGTACCCGAGTGAGAGTCAGTGTGTGTGGGACACGTACCCCAGTGAGAGTCAGTGTGTGTGGAACCCGTACCCCAGTGAGTGTCAGTGTGTGTGGAACCTATACCCCAGTGAGTGTCAGTGTGTGTGGAACTTGTACCCCAGTGAGAGTCAGTGTGTGTGGAACCCGTACCCCAGTGAGAGTCAGTGTCTGTGGAGCTCGTACCCTAGTGAGAGTCAGTGTGTGTGGAATCTGTACCCCATTGAGAGTTAGTGTGTGTGGAACCCGTACCCCAGTGAGAGTCAGTGTGTGTGGAGACCGTACCCCAGTGAGAGTCAGTGTGTGTGGAGCCCGTACCCCAGTGAGAGCCAGTCTGTGGGGAACCCGTACCCCAGTGAGAGTCAGTGTGTGGAACCCGTACCCCAGTGAGAGTCAGTGTGTGTGGAACCCGTACCCCAGTGAGTGTCAGTGTGTGTGGAACACATACCCCAGTGAGAGTCAGTGTGTGTGGGACCCGTACTCAGTGAGAGTCAGTGTGTGTGGAACCCCAGTGAGACTCAGGGTGTGTGGAACCCCAGTGAGAGTCAGTGTGTGTGGAGCCAGTACCTCAGTGAGAGTCAGTGCGTGTGGAACCCGTATCCCAGTGAGAGCCAGTGTGTGGGGAACCCTTACCCCAGTGAGAGTCAGTGTGTGGAACCCGTACCCCAGGGAGAGTTAGTGTGTGGGGAACCCGTACACAAGTGTGAGTCAGTGTGTGTAGAGCCCGTACCCAAGTAAGAGTCAGTGTGTGTGGAACCCCTACCCCAGTGAGAGTCAGTGTGTGGAACCCGGACCCCATTGAGAGTCAGTGTGTGTGGAATTCGTATCCCAGTGAGAGTCAGTGTGTGTGGGACACGTACCCCAGTGAGAGTCAGTGTTTGTGGAAACCGTACACCAGTGAGTGTCAGTGTGTGTGGAACCTGTACCCCAGTGAGAGTCAGTGTGTGTAACCCGTACCCCAGTGAGAGTCAGTGTGTGGAACCCGTACCCCAGAGAGAGTCGGTGTGTGTGGAACCCATACCCCAGTGAGAGTCAGTGTGTGTGGAACCCCAGTGAGAGTCAGTGTGTGTGGAACCCGTACCGCAGTGAGAGTCGGTGTGTGTGGAACCAGTAACCCAGTGACAGTCAGTGAGTGTGGACCCATACCCCAGTGAGAGTCAGTGTGTGTGGAATCCGTACCCCAGTGAGAGTCAGTGTCTGTGGAGCTCGTACCCCAGTGAGAGTCGGTGTGTGTGGAATCCGTACCCCATTGAGAGTTGGTGTGTGTGGAATCCGTACCCCAGTGATAGTCAGTGTGTGGAACCCGTACCCCAGTGAGAGTCAGTGTGTGGGACCCGTATCCCAGTGAGAGTCAGTGTGTACGGAACCCGTACCCCAGTGAGAGTCAGTGTGTATGGAGCCCGTATCCCAGTGAGAGTCAGTGTGTGCGGAACCCGTACCCCAGTGAGCGTCAGTGCGTGTGGAACCCGTACCCCAGTGAGATTCAGTGTGTGTGGAACCCGTACCCCAGTGAGCGTCAGTACGTGTGGAACTCGTACCCCACTGAGAGTCAGTGTGTGTGGACCCGTACCCCGGTGAGAGTCAGTGTGTGTGGACCCGTACCCCAGTGAGAGTCAGTGTGTGTCGGACGCGAACCCCAGTGATTGTCAGTGTGTGTGGAACTCGTACCCCAGTGAGAGTCTGTGTGTGTGGAACCCGTACCCCAGTGAGAGTCAGTGCGTGGAACCCGTATCCCAGTGAGAGTCAGTGTGTACGGAACCCGTACCCCAGTGTGAGTCAGTGTGTGTGGACCCACACCCCAGTGCGAGTCAGTGTGCGTGGAAACCGTAATTCAGTGAGAGTCAGGGAGTGTGGGATCCGTACCCCAGTGAGAGTCAGTGTGTGTGGAGCTCGTACCCCAGTGAGAGTCAGTGTTTATGGAACCCGTACCCCAGTGAGAGTCAGTGTGTGGAACCCGTACCCCAGTGAGAGTCAGTGTCTGTGGAGCTCGTACCCCAGTGAGAGTCAGTGTGTATGGAACCCGGACCCCAGTGAGAGTCAGTGTGTGGGGAACCCGTACCCCAGTGAGAGTAAGTGTGTGTGGGAGACGTACCCCAGTCAGAGTCAGTGTGTGTGGAACCCGTACCCCAGTGAGTGTCAGTGTGTGTGGAACTTGTACCCCAGTGAGAGTCAGTGTGTGTGGAACCTGTACCCCAGTGAGAGTCAGTGTGTCGAACCCGTACCCCAGTGAGAGTCAGTGTGTGGACCCCGTACCCCAGTGAGAGTCAGTGTGTGTGGGACATGTACCCCAGTGAGAGTCAGTGTGTGTGGAACCCGTACCCCAGTGAGTGTCAGTGTGTGTGGAACTTGTACCCCAGTGAGAGTCAGTGTGTGTGGATCTTGTACCCCAGTGAGAGTCAGTGTGTGGAACGCGTACCCCAGTGAGAGTCAGTGTGTGTGGAACCAATACCCCAGTGAGTGTCAGTGTGTGTGGATCTTGTACCCCAGTGAGAGTCAGTGTGTGTGTGACCCGTACCCAAGTGAGAGTCAGTGTGTGTGGAATTCGTACCCCAGTGAGAGTCAGTGTGTGTGGAACCCGTACCCCAGTGAGAGTCAGTGTGTGTGGAGCCCGTACCGCAGTGAGAGTCAGTGTGTGTGGACCCGTACACCAGTGAGTGTCAGTGTGTGTGGGACCCGTACCCATGTGAGAGTCAGTGTGTGTGGAATTCGTACCCCAGTGAGAGTCACTGTGTATGGAACTCGTACCCCAGTGAGAGTCAGTGTGTGTGGGACCCGTACCCCAGTGAGAGTCAGTGTGTGTGGACCCGTACCCCAGTGAGTGTCAGTGTGTGTGGGTCCCGTACCCAAGTGAGAGTCAGTGTGTGTCGGACCCGTACCCCAGTGAGAGTCAGTGTGTGTGGAACCCGTACCCCAGTGAGTGTCAGAGTGTGTGGAACTTGTACCCCAGTGAGAGTCAGTGTGTGTGGAACCCGTACCCCAGTGAGAGTCAGTGTGTGGAACGCGTACCCCAGTGAGTGTCAGTGTTTGTGGAACTTGTACCCCAGTGAGAGTCAGTGTGTGTGGGACCCGTACCCAAGTGAGAGTCAGTGTGTGTGGAATTCGTACCCCAGTGAGAGTCAGTGTGTGTGGGACCCGTACCCCAGTGAGAGTCAGTGTGTGTGGACCCGTACCCCAGTGAGTGTCAGTGTGTGTGGGTCCCGTACCCAAGTGAGAGTCAGTGTGTGTCGGACCCGTACCCCACTGAGAGTCAGTGTGTGTGGAACCCGTACCCCAGTGAGTGTCAGAGTGTGTGGAACTTGTACCCCAGTGAGAGTCAGTGTGTGTGGAACCCCAGTGAGAGTCAGTGTGTGGAACGCGTACCCCAGTGAGTGTCAGTGTGTGTGGGACCCGTACCCAAGTGAGAGTCAGTGTGTGTGGGACCCGTACCCCAGTGAGAGTCAGTGTGTGTGGAACCCGTACCCCAGTGAGAGTCAGTGTGTGTGGAACTTGTACCCCAGTGAGAGTCAGTGTGTGTGGGACCCGTACCCAAGTGAGAGTCAGTGTGTGTGGAATTCGTACCCAAGTGAGAGTCAGTGTGTGTGGAATTCGTACCCCAGTGAGAGTCAGTGTGTATGGAACTCGTACCCCAGTGAGAGTCAGTGTGTGTGGGACCCGTACCCCAGTGAGAGTCAGTGTGTCTGGACCCGTACCCCAGTGAGTGTCAGTGTGTGTGGGTCCCGTACCCAAGTGAGAGTCAGTGTGTGTCGGACCCGTACCCCAGTGAGAGTCAGTGTGTGTGGACCCGTACCCAAGTGAGAGTCAGTGTGTGTCGGACCCGTATCGCAGTGAAAGTCAGTGAGTGTGGAATTCGTACACCAGTGAGAGTCAGTATGTGTGGAATCCATACCCCAGTGAGAGTCAGTGTGTGTGGAACCCGTACCCCAATGAGAGTCAGTGTGTGTGGAACCCGTACCCCAGTGAGAGTCAGTGTGTGTGGGAGACGTACCCCAGTGAGAGTCAGTGTGTGTGGAACCCGTACCCCAGTGAGTGTCAGTGTGTTTGGAACTTGCACCCCAGTGAGAGTCAGCGTGTGTGGAACCCGTACCCCAGTGAGAGTCAGTGTGTGGACCCCGTACCCCATTGAGAGTCAGTGTGTGTGGAACCCGTACCCCAGTGAGAGTCAGTGTGTGTGGGACACGTACCCCAGTGAGAGTCAGTGTGTGTGGAACACGTACCCCAGTGAGTGTCAGTGTGTGTGGAACTTGTACCCCAGTGAGAGTCAGTGTGTGTGGAACCCGTACCCCAGTGAGAGTCAGTGTGTGGAACGCGTACCCCAGTGAGAGTCAGTGTCTGTGGAGCTCGTACCCCAGTGAGAGTCAGTGTGTGTGGAATCTGTACCCCATTGAGAGTTAGTGTGTGTGGAGCCCGTACCCCAGTGAGAGTCAGTTTGTGTGGAGACCGTACCCCAGTGAGAGTCAGTGTGTGTGGAGCCTGTATCCCAGTGAGAGCCAGTGTGTGGGGAACCCGTACCCCAGTGAGAGTCAGTGTGTGTGGAACCGGTACCCCAGTGAGAGTCAGTGTTTGTGGAACCCGTACCCCAGTGAGAGCCAGATGTGGGGAACCCGTACCCCAGTGAGAGTCAGTGTGTGTGGACCCCGTACCCAAGTGAGAGCCAGTGTGTGGGGAACCCGTACCCCAGTGAGAGTCAGTGTGTGTGGAACCCGTACCCCAGTGAGAGTCAGTGTGTGTGGGACCCGTACCCCAGTGAGAGTCAGTGTGTGTGGGTCCCGTACCCAAGTGAGAGTCAGTGTGTGTCGGACCCGTACCCCAGTGAGAGTCAGTGTGTGTGGACCCGTACCCAAGTGAGAGTCAGTGTGTGTCGGACCCGTATCGCAGTGAAAGTCAGTGAGTGTGGAATTCGTACACCAGTGAGAGTCAGTATGTGTGGAATCCATACCCCAGTGAGAGTCAGTGTGTGTGGAACCCGTACCCCAATGAGAGTCAGTGTGTGTGGAACCCGTACCCCAGTGAGAGTCAGTGTGTGTGGGAGACGTACCCCAGTGAGAGTCAGTGTGTGTGGAACCCGTACCCCAGTGAGTGTCAGCGTGTGTGGAACTTGTACCCCAGTGAGAGTCAGTGTGTGTGGGACACGTACCCCAGTGAGAGTCAGTGTGTGTGGAACCCGTACCCCAGTGAGTGTCAGTGTGTGTGGAACTTGTACCCCAGTGAGAGTCAGTGTGTGGAACGCGTACCCCAGTGAGAGACAGTGTCTGTGGAGCTCGGACCCCAGTGAGAGTCAGTGTGTGTGGAATCTGTACCCCATTGAGAGTCAGTGTGTGTGTACCCGTACCCCAGTGAGAGTCAGTGTGTGTGGAACCCGTACCCAAGTGAGAGCCAGTGTGTGGGGAACCCGTACCCCAGTGAGAGTCAGTGTGTGTGGAACCCGTACCCCAGTGAGAGTCAGTGTGTGTGGAACCCGTACCCCAGTGAGTGTCAGTGTGTGTGGAACACATACCCCAGTGAGACTCAGTGTGTGTGGGACCCGTACCCCAGGGAGAGTCAGTGTGTGGGGAACCCCAGTGAGAGTCAGGGTGTGTGGAACCCCAGTGAGAGTCAGTGTGTGTGGAGCCCGTACCTCAGTGAGAGTCAGTGCGTGTGGAACCCGTATCCCAGTGAGAGCCAGTGTGTGGGGAACCCGTACCCCAGTGAGAGTCAGTGTGTGGAACTCGTACCCGAGGGAGAGTCAGTGTGTGGGGAACCCGTACCCCAGTGTGAGTCAGTGTTTGTAGAGCCCGTACCCAAGTAAGAGTCAGTGTGTGTGGAACCCCTACCCCAGTGAGTGTCAGTGTGTGTGGGAACCGTACCCAAGTGAGAGTCAGTGTGTGTGGGATCCTTATCCCAGTCAGAGTCAGTGTGTGGAACCCGTACCCCATTGAGAGTCAGTGTGTGTGGAATTAATTTCCCAGTGAGAGTCAGTGTGTGTGGGACACGTACCCCAGTGAGAGTCAGTGTTTGTGGAACCCGTACCCCAGTGAGTGTCAGTGTGTGTGGAACCTGTACCCCAGTGAGAGTCAGTGTGTGTAACCCGTACCCCAGTGAGAGTCAGTGTGTGGAACCCGTACCCCAGAGAGAGTCGGTGTGTGTGGAACCCATACCCCAGTGTGAGTCAGTGTGTGTGGAACCCCAGTGAGTGTCAGTGTGTGTGGAACCCGTACCCCATTGAGAGTCGGTGTGTGTGGAACCAGTACCCCAGTGACAGTCAGTGAGTGTGGACCCATACCCCAGTGAGAGTCAGTGTGTGTGGAATCCGTACCCCAGTAAGAGTCAGTTTCTGCGGAGCCCGTACCCCAGTGAGAGTCAGTGTGTATGGAACCCGTACCACAGTGATAGTCAGTGTGTGTGGAATCCGTACCCCAGTGAGAGTCAGTGTGTATGGAGCCCGTATCCCAGTGAGAGTCAGTGTGTGTGGAACCCGTACCCCAGTGAGCGTCAGTGCGTGCGGAACCCGTACCCCAGTGAGAGTCAGTGTGTGTGGGAGCCGTACCCCAGTGAGAGTCAGTGTGTGTGGAACCCGTACCCCAGTGAGCGTCAGTGCGTGTGGAACTCGTACCCCACTGAGAGTCAGTGTGTGTGGACCCGTACCCAGTGAGAGTCAGTGCGTGTGGAACTCGTACCCCACTGAGAGTCAGTGTGTGGAACCCCAATCCCAGTGAGAGTCAGTGTGTACGGAACCCGTACCTCAGTGAGAGCCAGGGAGTGTGGGATCCGTACCCCAGTGAGAGTCAGTGTGTGTGGAACCCGTACCCCAGTGAGTGTCAGTGTGTGTGGAACTTATACCCCAGTGAGAGTCAGTGTATGGAACTCGTACCCCAGTGAGAGTCAGTGTGTGTGGGACCCGTACCCCAGTGTGAGTCAGTGTGTGTGGACCCGTACCACAGTGAGTGTCAGTGTGTGTGGGTCCCGTACCCAAGTGAGAGTCAGTGTGTGTCGGACCCGTACCCCAGTGAGAGTCAGTGTGTGTGGACCCGTACCCAAGTGAGAGTCAGTGCGTGTCGGACCCGTATCGCAGTGAAAGTCAGTGAGTGTGGAATTCGTACACCAGTGAGAGTCAGTATGTGTGGAATCCACACCCCAGTGAGATTCAGTGTGTGTGGAACCCGGACTCCAATGAGAGTCAGAGTGTGTGGAACCCGTACCCCAGTGAGAGTCAGTGTGTGTGGGAGACGTACCCCAGTGAGAGTCAGTGTGTGTGGAACCCGTACCCCAGTGAGTGTCAGTGTGTGTGGAACTTGTACCCCAGTGAGAGTCAGTGTGTGTGGAACCCGTACCCCAGTGAGAGTCAGTGTGTGGAACCCGTACCCCAGTGAGAGTCAGTGTGTGGACCCCGTACCCCAGTGAGAGTCAGTGTGTGTGGAACCCGTACCCGAGTGATAGTCAGTGTGTGTGGGACACGTACCCCAGTGAGAGTCAGTGTGTGTGGAACCCGTACCCCAGTGAGTGTCAGTGTGTGTGGAACCTATACCCCAGTGAGTGTCAGTGTGTGTGGAACTTGTACCCCAGTGAGAGTCAGTGTGTGTGGAACCCGTACCCCAGTGAGAGTCAGTGTCTGTGGAGCTCGTACCCTAGTGAGAGTCAGTGTGTGTGGAATCTGTACCCCATTGAGAGTTAGTGTGTGTGGAACCCGTACCCCAGTGAGAGTCAGTGTGTGTGGAGACCGTACCCCAGTGAGAGTCAGTGTGTGTGGAGCCCGTACCCCAGTGAGAGCCAGTCTGTGGGGAACCCGTACCCCAGTGAGAGTCAGTGTGTGGAACCCGTACCCCAGTGAGAGTCAGTGTGTGTGGAACCCGTACCCCAGTGAGTGTCAGTGTGTGTGGAACACATACCCCAGTGAGAGTCAGTGTGTGTGGGACCCGTACTCAGTGAGAGTCAGTGTGTGTGGAACCCCAGTGAGACTCAGGGTGTGTGGAACCCCAGTGAGAGTCAGTGTGTGTGGAGCCAGTACCTCAGTGAGAGTCAGTGCGTGTGGAACCCGTATCCCAGTGAGAGCCAGTGTGTGGGGAACCCTTACCCCAGTGAGAGTCAGTGTGTGGAACCCGTACCCCAGGGAGAGTTAGTGTGTGGGGAACCCGTACACAAGTGTGAGTCAGTGTGTGTAGAGCCCGTACCCAAGTAAGAGTCAGTGTGTGTGGAACCCCTACCCCAGTGAGAGTCAGTGTGTGGAACCCGGACCCCATTGAGAGTCAGTGTGTGTGGAATTCGTATCCCAGTGAGAGTCAGTGTGTGTGGGACACGTACCCCAGTGAGAGTCAGTGTTTGTGGAAACCGTACACCAGTGAGTGTCAGTGTGTGTGGAACCTGTACCCCAGTGAGAGTCAGTGTGTGTAACCCGTACCCCAGTGAGAGTCAGTGTGTGGAACCCGTACCCCAGAGAGAGTCGGTGTGTGTGGAACCCATACCCCAGTGAGAGTCAGTGTGTGTGGAACCCCAGTGAGAGTCAGTGTGTGTGGAACCCGTACCGCAGTGAGAGTCGGTGTGTGTGGAACCAGTACCCCAGTGACAGTCAGTGAGTGTGGACCCATACCCCAGTGAGAGTCAGTGTGTGTGGAATCCGTACCCCAGTGAGAGTCAGTGTCTGTGGAGCTCGTACCCCAGTGAGAGTCGGTGTGTGTGGAATCCGTACCCCATTGAGAGTTGGTGTGTGTGGAGCCCGTACCCCAGTGAGAGTCAGTGTGTGTGGAGCCCGTACCCCAGTGAGAGTCAGTGTGTGTCGAGCCCGTACCCCAGTGAGAGCCAGTGTGTGGGGAACCCGTACCGCAGTGAGAGTCAGTGTGTGTAATCCGTACCCCAGTGATAGTCAGTGTGTGGAACCCGTACCCCAGTGAGAGTCAGTGTGTGGGACCCGTATCCCAGTGAGAGTCAGTGTGTACGGAACCCGTACCCCAGTGAGAGTCAGTGTGTATGGAGCCCGTATCCCAGTGAGAGTCAGTGTGTGCGGAACCCGTACCCCAGTGAGCGTCAGTGCGTGTGGAACCCGTACCCCAGTGAGATTCAGTGTGTGTGGAACCCGTACCCCAGTGAGCGTCAGTACGTGTGGAACTCGTACCCCACTGAGAGTCAGTGTGTGTGGACCCGTACCCCGGTGAGAGTCAGTGTGTGTGGACCCGTACCCCAGTGAGAGTCAGTGTGTGTCGGACGCGAACCCCAGTGATTGTCAGTGTGTGTGGAACTCGTACCCCAGTGAGAGTCTGTGTGTGTGGAACCCGTACCCCAGTGAGAGTCAGTGTGTGTGGAACCCGTACCCCAGTGAGTGTCAGTGTGTGTGGAACACATACCCCAGTGAGACTCAGTGTGTGTGGGACCCGTACCCCAGGGAGAGTCAGTGTGTGGGGAACCCCAGTGAGAGTCAGGGTGTGTGGAACCCCAGTGAGAGTCAGTGTGTGTGGAGCCCGTACCTCAGTGAGAGTCAGTGCGTGTGGAACCCGTATCCCAGTGAGAGCCAGTGTGTGGGGAACCCGTACCCCAGTGAGAGTCAGTGTGTGGAACTCGTACCCGAGGGAGAGTCAGTGTGTGGGGAACCCGTACCCCAGTGTGAGTCAGTGTTTGTAGAGCCCGTACCCAAGTAAGAGTCAGTGTGTGTGGAACCCCTACCCCAGTGAGTGTCAGTGTGTGTGGGAACCGTACCCAAGTGAGAGTCAGTGTGTGTGGGATCCTTATCCCAGTCAGAGTCAGTGTGTGGAACCCGTACCCCATTGAGAGTCAGTGTGTGTGGAATTAATTTCCCAGTGAGAGTCAGTGTGTGTGGGACACGTACCCCAGTGAGAGTCAGTGTTTGTGGAACCCGTACCCCAGTGAGTGTCAGTGTGTGTGGAACCTGTACCCCAGTGAGAGTCAGTGTGTGTAACCCGTACCCCAGTGAGAGTCAGTGTGTGGAACCCGTACCCCAGAGAGAGTCGGTGTGTGTGGAACCCATACCCCAGTGTGAGTCAGTGTGTGTGGAACCCCAGTGAGAGTCAGTGTGTGTGGAACCCGTACCCCATTGAGAGTCGGTGTGTGTGGAACCAGTACCCCAGTGACAGTCAGTGAGTGTGGACCCATACCCCAGTGAGAGTCAGTGTGTGTGGAATCCGTACCCCAGTAAGAGTCAGTTTCTGCGGAGCCCGTACCCCAGTGAGAGTCAGTGTGTATGGAACCCGTACCACAGTGATAGTCAGTGTGTGTGGAATCCGTACCCCAGTGAGAGTCAGTGTGTATGGAGCCCGTATCCCAGTGAGAGTCAGTGTGTGTGGAACCCGTACCCCAGTGAGCGTCAGTGCGTGCGGAACCCGTACCCCAGTGAGAGTCAGTGTGTGTGGGAGCCGTACCCCAGTGAGAGTCAGTGTGTGTGGAACCCGTACCCCAGTGAGCGTCAGTGCGTGTGGAACTCGTACCCCACTGAGAGTCAGTGTGTGTGGACCCGTACCCAGTGAGAGTCAGTGCGTGTGGAACTCGTACCCCACTGAGAGTCAGTGTGTGGAACCCCAATCCCAGTGAGAGTCAGTGTGTACGGAACCCGTACCTCAGTGAGAGCCAGGGAGTGTGGGATCCGTACCCCAGTGAGAGTCAGTGTGTGTGGAACCCGTACCCCAGTGAGTGTCAGTGTGTGTGGAACTTATACCCCAGTGAGAGTCAGTGTATGGAACTCGTACCCCAGTGAGAGTCAGTGTGTGTGGGACCCGTACCCCAGTGTGAGTCAGTGTGTGTGGACCCGTACCACAGTGAGTGTCAGTGTGTGTGGGTCCCGTACCCAAGTGAGAGTCAGTGTGTGTCGGACCCGTACCCCAGTGAGAGTCAGTGTGTGTGGACCCGTACCCAAGTGAGAGTCAGTGCGTGTCGGACCCGTATCGCAGTGAAAGTCAGTGAGTGTGGAATTCGTACACCAGTGAGAGTCAGTATGTGTGGAATCCACACCCCAGTGAGATTCAGTGTGTGTGGAACCCGGACTCCAATGAGAGTCAGAGTGTGTGGAACCCGTACCCCAGTGAGAGTCAGTGTGTGTGGGAGACGTACCCCAGTGAGAGTCAGTGTGTGTGGAACCCGTACCCCAGTGAGTGTCAGTGTGTGTGGAACTTGTACCCCAGTGAGAGTCAGTGTGTGTGGAACCCGTACCCCAGTGAGAGTCAGTGTGTGGAACCCGTACCCCAGTGAGAGTCAGTGTGTGGACCCCGTACCCCAGTGAGAGTCAGTGTGTGTGGAACCCGTACCCGAGTGATAGTCAGTGTGTGTGGGACACGTACCCCAGTGAGAGTCAGTGTGTGTGGAACCCGTACCCCAGTGAGTGTCAGTGTGTGTGGAACCTATACCCCAGTGAGTGTCAGTGTGTGTGGAACTTGTACCCCAGTGAGAGTCAGTGTGTGTGGAACCCGTACCCCAGTGAGAGTCAGTGTCTGTGGAGCTCGTACCCTAGTGAGAGTCAGTGTGTGTGGAATCTGTACCCCATTGAGAGTTAGTGTGTGTGGAACCCGTACCCCAGTGAGAGTCAGTGTGTGTGGAGACCGTACCCCAGTGAGAGTCAGTGTGTGTGGAGCCCGTACCCCAGTGAGAGCCAGTCTGTGGGGAACCCGTACCCCAGTGAGAGTCAGTGTGTGGAACCCGTACCCCAGTGAGAGTCAGTGTGTGTGGAACCCGTACCCCAGTGAGTGTCAGTGTGTGTGGAACACATACCCCAGTGAGAGTCAGTGTGTGTGGGACCCGTACTCAGTGAGAGTCAGTGTGTGTGGAACCCCAGTGAGACTCAGGGTGTGTGGAACCCCAGTGAGAGTCAGTGTGTGTGGAGCCAGTACCTCAGTGAGAGTCAGTGCGTGTGGAACCCGTATCCCAGTGAGAGCCAGTGTGTGGGGAACCCTTACCCCAGTGAGAGTCAGTGTGTGGAACCCGTACCCCAGGGAGAGTTAGTGTGTGGGGAACCCGTACACAAGTGTGAGTCAGTGTGTGTAGAGCCCGTACCCAAGTAAGAGTCAGTGTGTGTGGAACCCCTACCCCAGTGAGAGTCAGTGTGTGGAACCCGGACCCCATTGAGAGTCAGTGTGTGTGGAATTCGTATCCCAGTGAGAGTCAGTGTGTGTGGGACACGTACCCCAGTGAGAGTCAGTGTTTGTGGAAACCGTACACCAGTGAGTGTCAGTGTGTGTGGAACCTGTACCCCAGTGAGAGTCAGTGTGTGTAACCCGTACCCCAGTGAGAGTCAGTGTGTGGAACCCGTACCCCAGAGAGAGTCGGTGTGTGTGGAACCCATACCCCAGTGAGAGTCAGTGTGTGTGGAACCCCAGTGAGAGTCAGTGTGTGTGGAACCCGTACCGCAGTGAGAGTCGGTGTGTGTGGAACCAGTACCCCAGTGACAGTCAGTGAGTGTGGACCCATACCCCAGTGAGAGTCAGTTTGTGTGGAATCCGTACCCCAGTGAGAGTCAGTGTCTGTGGAGCTCGTACCCCAGTGAGAGTCGGTGTGTGTGGAATCCGTACCCCATTGAGAGTTGGTGTGTGTGGAGCCCGTACCCCAGTGAGAGTCAGTGTGTGTGGAGCCCGTACCCCAGTGAGAGTCAGTGTGTGTCGAGCCCGTACCCCAGTGAGAGCCAGTGTGTGGGGAACCCGTACCGCAGTGAGAGTCAGTGTGTGTAATCCGTACCCCAGTGATAGTCAGTGTGTGGAACCCGTACCCCAGTGAGAGTCAGTGTGTGGGACCCGTATCCCAGTGAGAGTCAGTGTGTACGGAACCCGTACCCCAGTGAGAGTCAGTGTGTATGGAGCCCGTATCCCAGTGAGAGTCAGTGTGTGCGGAACCCGTACCCCAGTGAGCGTCAGTGCGTGTGGAACCCGTACCCCAGTGAGATTCAGTGTGTGTGGAACCCGTACCCCAGTGAGCGTCAGTACGTGTGGAACTCGTACCCCACTGAGAGTCAGTGTGTGTGGACCCGTACCCCGGTGAGAGTCAGTGTGTGTGGACCCGTACCCCAGTGAGAGTCAGTGTGTGTCGGACGCGAACCCCAGTGATTGTCAGTGTGTGTGGAACTCGTACCCCAGTGAGAGTCTGTGTGTGTGGAACCCGTACCCCAGTGAGAGTCAGTGCGTGGAACCCGTATCCCAGTGAGAGTCAGTGTGTACGGAACCCGTACCCCAGTGTGAGTCAGTGTGTGTGGACCCACACCCCAGTGCGAGTCAGTGTGCGTGGAAACCGTAATTCAGTGAGAGTCAGGGAGTGTGGGATCCGTACCCCAGTGAGAGTCAGTGTGTGTGGAGCTCGTACCCCAGTGAGAGTCAGTGTTTATGGAACCCGTACCCCAGTGAGAGTCAGTGTGTGGAACCCGTACCCCAGTGAGAGTCAGTGTCTGTGGAGCTCGTACCCCAGTGAGAGTCAGTGTGTATGGAACCCGGACCCCAGTGAGAGTCAGTGTGTGGGGAACCCGTACCCCAGTGAGAGTAAGTGTGTGTGGGAGACGTACCCCAGTCAGAGTCAGTGTGTGTGGAACCCGTACCCCAGTGAGTGTCAGTGTGTGTGGAACTTGTACCCCAGTGAGAGTCAGTGTGTGTGGAACCTGTACCCCAGTGAGAGTCAGTGTGTCGAACCCGTACCCCAGTGAGAGTCAGTGTGTGGACCCCGTACCCCAGTGAGATTCAGTGTGTGTGGAACCCGTACCCCAGTGAGAGTCAGTGTGTGTGGGACATGTACCCCAGTGAGAGTCAGTGTGTGTGGAACCCGTACCCCAGTGAGTGTCAGTGTGTGTGGAACTTGTACCCCAGTGAGAGTCAGTGTGTGTGGAACCCGTACCCCAGTGAGAGTCAGTGTGTGTGGAACCTATACCCCAGTGAGTGTCAGTGTGTGTGGATCTTGTACCCCAGTGAGAGTCAGTGTGTGGAACGCGTACCCCAGTGAGAGTCAGTGTGTGTGGAACCAATACCCCAGTGAGTGTCAGTGTGTGTGGATCTTGTACCCCAGTGAGAGTCAGTGTGTGTGTGACCCGTACCCAAGTGAGAGTCAGTGTGTGTGGAATTCGTACCCCAGTGAGAGTCAGTGTGTGTGGAACCCGTACCCCAGTGAGAGTCAGTGTGTGTGGAGCCCGTACCGCAGTGAGAGTCAGTGTGTGTGGACCCGTACACCAGTGAGTGTCAGTGTGTGTGGGACCCGTACCCATGTGAGAGTCAGTGTGTGTGGAATTCGTACCCCAGTGAGAGTCACTGTGTATGGAACTCGTACCCCAGTGAGAGTCAGTGTGTGTGGGACCCGTACCCCAGTGAGAGTCAGTGTGTGTGGACCCGTACCCCAGTGAGTGTCAGTGTGTGTGGGTCCCGTACCCAAGTGAGAGTCAGTGTGTGTCGGACCCGTACCCCAGTGAGAGTCAGTGTGTGTGGAACCCGTACCCCAGTGAGTGTCAGAGTGTGTGGAACTTGTACCCCAGTGAGAGTCAGTGTGTGTGGAACCCGTACCCCAGTGAGAGTCAGTGTGTGGAACGCGTACCCCAGTGAGTGTCAGTGTTTGTGGAACTTGTACCCCAGTGAGAGTCAGTGTGTGTGGGACCCGTACCCCAGTGAGAGTCAGTGTGTGTGGACCCGTACCCCAGTGAGTGTCAGTGTGTGTGGGTCCCGTACCCAAGTGAGAGTCAGTGTGTGTCGGACCCGTACCCCAGTGAGAGTCAGTGTGTGTGGAACCCGTACCCCAGTGAGTGTCAGAGTGTGTGGAACTTGTACCCCAGTGAGAGTCAGTGTGTGTGGAACCCCAGTGAGAGTCAGTGTGTGGAACGCGTACCCCAGTGAGTGTCAGTGTGTGTGGGACCCGTACCCAAGTGAGAGTCAGTGTGTGTGGGACCCGTACCCCAGTGAGAGTCAGTGTGTGTGGAACCCGTACCCCAGTGAGAGTCAGTGTGTGTGGAACTTGTACCCCAGTGAGAGTCAGTGTGTGTGGGACCCGTACCCAAGTGAGAGTCAGTGTGTGTGGAATTCGTACCCAAGTGAGAGTCAGTGTGTGTGGAATTCGTACCCCAGTGAGAGTCAGTGTGTATGGAACTCGTACCCCAGTGAGAGTCAGTGTGTGTGGGACCCGTACCCCAGTGAGAGTCAGTGTGTCTGGACCCGTACCCCAGTGAGTGTCAGTGTGTGTGGGTCCCGTACCCAAGTGAGAGTCAGTGTGTGTCGGACCCGTACCCCAGTGAGAGTCAGTGTGTGTGGACCCGTACCCAAGTGAGAGTCAGTGTGTGTCGGACCCGTATCGCAGTGAAAGTCAGTGAGTGTGGAATTCGTACACCAGTGAGAGTCAGTATGTGTGGAATCCATACCCCAGTGAGAGTCAGTGTGTGTGGAACCCGTACCCCAATGAGAGTCAGTGTGTGTGGAACCCGTACCCCAGTGAGAGTCAGTGTGTGTGGGAGACGTACCCCAGTGAGAGTCAGTGTGTGTGGAACCCGTACCCCAGTGAGTGTCAGTGTGTTTGGAACTTGCACCCCAGTGAGAGTCAGCGTGTGTGGAACCCGTACCCCAGTGAGAGTCAGTGTGTGGACCCCGTACCCCAGTGAGAGTCAGTGTGTGTGGGACACGTACCCCAGTGAGAGTCAGTGTGTGTGGAACACGTACCCCAGTGAGTGTCAGTGTGTGTGGAACTTGTACCCCAGTGAGAGTCAGTGTGTGTGGAACCCGTACCCCAGTGAGAGTCAGTGTGTGGAACGCGTACCCCAGTGAGAGTCAGTGTCTGTGGAGCTCGTACCCCAGTGAGAGTCAGTGTGTGTGGAATCTGTACCCCATTGAGAGTTAGTGTGTGTGGAGCCCGTACCCCAGTGAGAGTCAGTTTGTGTGGAGACCGTACCCCAGTGAGAGTCAGTGTGTGTGGAGCCTGTATCCCAGTGAGAGCCAGTGTGTGGGGAACCCGTACCCCAGTGAGAGTCAGTGTGTGTGGAACCGGTACCCCAGTGAGAGTCAGTGTTTGTGGAACCCGTACCCCAGTGAGAGCCAGATGTGGGGAACCCGTACCCCAGTGAGAGTCAGTGTGTGTGGACCCCGTACCCAAGTGAGAGCCAGTGTGTGGGGAACCCGTACCCCAGTGAGAGTCAGTGTGTGTGGAACCCGTACCCCAGTGAGAGTCAGTGTGTGTGGGACCCGTACCCCAGTGAGAGTCAGTGTGTGTGGGTCCCGTACCCAAGTGAGAGTCAGTGTGTGTCGGACCCGTACCCCAGTGAGAGTCAGTGTGTGTGGACCCGTACCCAAGTGAGAATCAGTGTGTGTCGGACCCGTATCGCAGTGAAAGTCAGTGAGTGTGGAATTCGTACACCAGTGAGAGTCAGTATGTGTGGAATCCATACCCCAGTGAGAGTCAGTGTGTGTGGAACCCGTACCCCAATGAGAGTCAGTGTGTGTGGAACCCGTACCCCAGTGAGAGTCAGTGTGTGTGGGAGACGTACCCCAGTGAGAGTCAGTGTGTGTGGAACCCGTACCCCAGTGAGTGTCAGCGTGTGTGGAACTTGTACCCCAGTGAGAGTCAGTGTGTGTGGGACACGTACCCCAGTGAGAGTCAGTGTGTGTGGAACCCGTACCCCAGTGAGTGTCAGTGTGTGTGGAACTTGTACCCCAGTGAGAGTCAGTGTGTGGAACGCGTACCCCAGTGAGAGTCAGTGTCTGTGGAGCTCGTACCCCAGTGAGAGTCAGTGTGTGTGGAATCTGTACCCCATTGAGAGTCAGTGTGTGTGTACCCGTACCCCAGTGAGAGTCAGTGTGTGTGGAACCCGTACCCAAGTGAGAGCCAGTGTGTGGGGAACCCGTACCCCAGTGAGAGTCAGTGTGTGTGGAACCCGTACCCCAGTGAGAGTCAGTGTGTGTGGAACCCGTACCCCAGTGAGAGTCAGTGTGTGTGGAACTTGTACCCCAGTGAGAGTCAGTGTGTGTGGGACCCGTACCCAAGTGAGAGTCAGTGTGTGTGGAATTCGTACCCAAGTGAGAGTCAGTGTGTGTGGAATTCGTACCCCAGTGAGAGTCAGTGTGTATGGAACTCGTACCCCAGTGAGAGTCAGTGTGTGTGGGACCCGTACCCCAGTGAGAGTCAGTGTGTCTGGACCCGTACCCCAGTGAGTGTCAGTGTGTGTGGGTCCCGTACCCAAGTGAGAGTCAGTGTGTGTCGGACCCGTACCCCAGTGAGAGTCAGTGTGTGTGGACCCGTACCCAAGTGAGAGTCAGTGTGTGTCGGACCCGTATCGCAGTGAAAGTCAGTGAGTGTGGAATTCGTACACCAGTGAGAGTCAGTATGTGTGGAATCCATACCCCAGTGAGAGTCAGTGTGTGTGGAACCCGTACCCCAATGAGAGTCAGTGTGTGTGGAACCCGTACCCCAGTGAGAGTCAGTGTGTGTGGGAGACGTACCCCAGTGAGAGTCAGTGTGTGTGGAACCCGTACCCCAGTGAGTGTCAGTGTGTTTGGAACTTGCACCCCAGTGAGAGTCAGCGTGTGTGGAACCCGTACCCCAGTGAGAGTCAGTGTGTGGACCCCGTACCCCATTGAGAGTCAGTGTGTGTGGAACCCGTACCCCAGTGAGAGTCAGTGTGTGTGGGACACGTACCCCAGTGAGAGTCAGTGTGTGTGGAACACGTACCCCAGTGAGTGTCAGTGTGTGTGGAACTTGTACCCCAGTGAGAGTCAGTGTGTGTGGAACCCGTACCCCAGTGAGAGTCAGTGTGTGGAACGCGTACCCCAGTGAGAGTCAGTGTCTGTGGAGCTCGTACCCCAGTGAGAGTCAGTGTGTGTGGAATCTGTACCCCATTGAGAGTTAGTGTGTGTGGAGCCCGTACCCCAGTGAGAGTCAGTTTGTGTGGAGACCGTACCCCAGTGAGAGTCAGTGTGTGTGGAGCCTGTATCCCAGTGAGAGCCAGTGTGTGGGGAACCCGTACCCCAGTGAGAGTCAGTGTGTGTGGAACCGGTACCCCAGTGAGAGTCAGTGTTTGTGGAACCCGTACCCCAGTGAGAGCCAGATGTGGGGAACCCGTACCCCAGTGAGAGTCAGTGTGTGTGGACCCCGTACCCAAGTGAGAGCCAGTGTGTGGGGAACCCGTACCCCAGTGAGAGTCAGTGTGTGTGGAACCCGTACCCCAGTGAGAGTCAGTGTGTGTGGGACCCGTACCCCAGTGAGAGTCAGTGTGTGTGGGTCCCGTACCCAAGTGAGAGTCAGTGTGTGTCGGACCCGTACCCCAGTGAGAGTCAGTGTGTGTGGACCCGTACCCAAGTGAGAATCAGTGTGTGTCGGACCCGTATCGCAGTGAAAGTCAGTGAGTGTGGAATTCGTACACCAGTGAGAGTCAGTATGTGTGGAATCCATACCCCAGTGAGAGTCAGTGTGTGTGGAACCCGTACCCCAATGAGAGTCAGTGTGTGTGGAACCCGTACCCCAGTGAGAGTCAGTGTGTGTGGGAGACGTACCCCAGTGAGAGTCAGTGTGTGTGGAACCCGTACCCCAGTGAGTGTCAGCGTGTGTGGAACTTGTACCCCAGTGAGAGTCAGTGTTTGTGGGACACGTACCCCAGTGAGAGTCAGTGTGTGTGGAACCCGTACCCCAGTGAGTGTCAGTGTGTGTGGAACTTGTACCCCAGTGAGAGTCAGTGTGTGGAACGCGTACCCCAGTGAGAGTCAGTGTCTGTGGAGCTCGTACCCCAGTGAGAGTCAGTGTGTGTGGAATCTGTACCCCATTGAGAGTCAGTGTGTGTGTACCCGTACCCCAGTGAGAGTCAGTGTGTGTGGAACCCGTACCCAAGTGAGAGCCAGTGTGTGGGGAACCCGTACCCCAGTGAGAGTCAGTGTGTGTGGAACCCGTACCCCAGTGAGAGTCAGTGTGTGTGGAACCCGTACCCCAGTGAGTGTCAGTGTGTGTGGAACACATACCCCAGTGAGACTCAGTGTGTGTGGGACCCGTACCCCAGGGAGAGTCAGTGTGTGGGGAACCCCAGTGAGAGTCAGGGTGTGTGGAACCCCAGTGAGAGTCAGTGTGTGTGGAGCCCGTACCTCAGTGAGAGTCAGTGCGTGTGGAACCCGTATCCCAGTGAGAGCCAGTGTGTGGGGAACCCGTACCCCAGTGAGAGTCAGTGTGTGGAACTCGTACCCGAGGGAGAGTCAGTGTGTGGGGAACCCGTACCCCAGTGTGAGTCAGTGTTTGTAGAGCCCGTACCCAAGTAAGAGTCAGTGTGTGTGGAACCCCTACCCCAGTGAGTGTCAGTGTGTGTGGGAACCGTACCCAAGTGAGAGTCAGTGTGTGTGGGATCCTTATCCCAGTCAGAGTCAGTGTGTGGAACCCGTACCCCATTGAGAGTCAGTGTGTGTGGAATTAATTTCCCAGTGAGAGTCAGTGTGTGTGGGACACGTACCCCAGTGAGAGTCAGTGTTTGTGGAACCCGTACCCCAGTGAGTGTCAGTGTGTGTGGAACCTGTACCCCAGTGAGAGTCAGTGTGTGTAACCCGTACCCCAGTGAGAGTCAGTGTGTGGAACCCGTACCCCAGAGAGAGTCGGTGTGTGTGGAACCCATACCCCAGTGTGAGTCAGTGTGTGTGGAACCCCAGTGAGAGTCAGTGTGTGTGGAACCCGTACCCCATTGAGAGTCGGTGTGTGTGGAACCAGTACCCCAGTGACAGTCAGTGAGTGTGGACCCATACCCCAGTGAGAGTCAGTGTGTGTGGAATCCGTACCCCAGTAAGAGTCAGTTTCTGCGGAGCCCGTACCCCAGTGAGAGTCAGTGTGTATGGAACCCGTACCACAGTGATAGTCAGTGTGTGTGGAATCCGTACCCCAGTGAGAGTCAGTGTGTATGGAGCCCGTATCCCAGTGAGAGTCAGTGTGTGTGGAACCCGTACCCCAGTGAGCGTCAGTGCGTGCGGAACCCGTACCCCAGTGAGAGTCAGTGTGTGTGGGAGCCGTACCCCAGTGAGAGTCAGTGTGTGTGGAACCCGTACCCCAGTGAGCGTCAGTGCGTGTGGAACTCGTACCCCACTGAGAGTCAGTGTGTGTGGACCCGTACCCAGTGAGAGTCAGTGCGTGTGGAACTCGTACCCCACTGAGAGTCAGTGTGTGGAACCCCAATCCCAGTGAGAGTCAGTGTGTACGGAACCCGTACCTCAGTGAGAGCCAGGGAGTGTGGGATCCGTACCCCAGTGAGAGTCAGTGTGTGTGGAACCCGTACCCCAGTGAGTGTCAGTGTGTGTGGAACTTATACCCCAGTGAGAGTCAGTGTTTGGAACCCGTACCCAAGTGGGAGTCAGTGTGTGGAACCCGTACCCCAGTGAGAGTCAGTGTCTGTGGAGCTCGTACCCCAGTGAGAGTCAGTGTGTATGGAACCCGTACCCCAGTGAGAGTCAGTGTGTGGGGAACCAGTACCCCAGTGAGAGCCAGTGTGTGGGGAACCCGTACCCCAGAGAGAGAAAGTGTGTGTGGACCTGTTCCCCAGTGAGAGTCAGTATTTGTGGAACCCGTACCCCAGTGAGAGCCAGTGTGTGGGGAACCCGTACCCCAGTGAGAGCCAGTGTGTGGGGAAACCGTACCCCAGTGAGAGTCAGTGTGTGTGGACCCGTACCCCAGTGAGTGTCAGTGTGTGTGGGACACGGACCCAAGTGAGAGCCAGTGTGTGTCGGACCCGTATCGCAGTGAGACTCAGTGTGTGTGGAATTCGTACCCCAGTGCGAGTCAGTGTGTGTGGGACACGTACCCCAGTGCGAGTCAGTGTGTGTGGGACACGTACCCCAGTGCGAGTCAGTGTGTGTGGGACCCGTACCCAAGTGAGAGTCAGTGTGTGTCGGACCGTATCCCAGTGAGAGTCAGTGTGTGTGAAACTCGTACCCCAGTGAGAGTCAGTGTGTGTGGAACCCGTACCCCAGTGCGAGTAAGTGTGTGTGGATCCCGTACCTCAGTGACAGTCAGTGTGTGTGGAGCTCGTACCCCAGTGAGAGTCAGTGTGTGTGGACCCACACCCCAGTGCGAGTAAGTGTGTGTGGATCCCGTACCTCAGTGAGTGTCAGTGTGTGTGGAGCCCGTACCACAGTGAGAGTCAGTGTGTGTGGAGCCCGTACCCCGTGAGAGTCAGTGTGTCTGGAACCCGGACCCCAGTGAGAGTCAGTGTGTGTGGGACACGTACCCCAGTGAGAGTCAGTGTGTGTGGAGCCCGTACCCCAGTGAGAGTCAGTGTGTGTGGACCAGTACACCAGTGAGAGTCAGTGTTTGTGGAACCCGTACCCCAGTGAGAGTCAGTGTGTGTGGAGCCCGTACCCCAGTGAGAGTCAGTGTGTGTGGACCAGTACACCAGTGAGAGTCAGTGTTTGTGGAACCCGTACCCCAGTGAGAGCCAGTGTGTGGGGAACCCGTACCCCAGTGAGAGTCAGTGTGTGTGGAACCCCATTGAGAGTCAGTGTGTGTGGAACCCCAGTGAGAGTCAGTGTGTGTGGAGCCCGTACCCCAGTGAGAGTCAGTGTGTGTGGAACACGAACCCCAGTGAGAGTCAGTGTGTGTGTAGCCCGTACCCCAGTGAGTGTCAGTGACCGAACCCCATTGAGAGTCAGTGTGTGTGGAACCCGTGCCCCAGTGAGCGTCAGTGCGTGTGGAACCCGTACCCCAGTGAGAGTCAGTGTGTGTCGAGCTCGTACCCCAGTGAGAGCCAGTGTGTGTGGAACCCGTACCCCAGTGAGAGTCAGTGTGTGTGGGACACGTACCCCAATGAGAGTCAGTGTCTGTGGGACACATACCCCAGTGAGAGTCGGTGTATGAGGAACCCGTACCCCAGTGAGTGTCAGTGTGTGTGGAACTTGTACCCCAGTGCGAGTCAGTGTGTGTGGAACCCGTACCCCAGTGAGAGTCAGTGTGTGGAACCCGTACCCCAGTGCGAGTCAGTGTGTGTGGAACCCGTACCCCAGTGAGTGTCAGTGTGTTTGGAACTTGTACCCCAGTGAGAGTCAGTGTGTGTGGAACCCGTACCCCAGTGAGAGTCAGTGTCTGTGGAGCTCGTACCCCAGTGAGAGTCGGTGTGTGTGGAGCCCGTACCGCAGTGAGAGTCAGTGTGTGTCGAGCCCGTACCCCAGTGAGAGTCAGTGTGTGTGGAACCCGTACCCCAATGAGAGTCAGTATTTGTGGAACCCGTACCCCAGTGAGAGCCAGTGTGTGGGGAACCCGTACCCCAGTGAGAGTCAGTGTGTGTGGAACCCGTACCCCAGTGAGAGCCAGTGTGTGGGGAACCCGTACCCCAGTGAGAGTCAGTGTGTGTGGAACCCGTACCCCAGTGAGAGTCAGTGTGTGTGGAACCCGTACCCCAGTGAGTGTCAGTGTGTGTGGGACACGTACCCCAGTGCGAGTCAGTGTGTGGAACGCGTACCCCATTGAGAGTTAGTGTGTGTGTAATTTGTATCCCAGTGAGAGTCAGTGTGTGTGGGACACGTACCCCAGTGAGAGTCAGTGTGTGTGCACCCGTACCCCAGTGAGTGTCAGTGTGTGTGGGACCCGTACCCAAGTGAGAGTCAGTGTGTGTGGGATCCGTATCCCAGTGAGAGTCAGTGTGTGGAACCCGTACCCCATTGAGAGTCAGTGTGTGTGGAATTCGTATCCCAGTGAGAGTCAGTGTGTGTGGGACACGTACCCCAGTTAGAGTCAGTGTGTGTGGAACCCATACCCCAGTGAGTGTCAGTGTGTGTGGAACCTGTACCCCAGTGAGAGTCAGTGTGTGTAACCCGTACCCCAGTGAGAGTCAGTGTGTGGAACCCGTACCCCAGTGAGAGTCGGTGTGTGTGGAACCCATACCCCAGTGAGAGTCAATGTGTGTGGAACCCCAGTGAGAGTCAGTGTGTGTGGAACCCGTACCCCAGTGAGAGTCGGTGTGTGTGGAACCCGTACCCCAGTGAGAGTCGGTGTGTGTGGAACCAGTACCCCAGTGACAGTCAGTGAGTGTGGACCCATACCCCAGTGAGAGTCAGTGTGTGTGGAATCCGTACCCCAGTGAGTGTCAGTGTGTATGGAACCCGTACCCCAGTGAGTGTCAGTGTGTGTGGAACCCCAGTGAGAGCCAGTGTGTGTGGAACCCATACCCCAGTGAGAGTCGGTGTGTGTGGAACCAGTACCCCAGTGACAGTCAGTGAGTGTGGACCCATACCCCAGTGAGAGTCAGTGTGTGTGGAATCCGTACCCCAGTGAGAGTCAGTTTCTGCGGAGCCCATACCCCAGTGAGTGTCAGTGTGTATGGAACCCGTACCACAGTGAGAGTCAGTGTGTGTGGAATCCGTATCACAGTGAGAGTCAGTGTGTGTGGAACCCGTACCCCAGTGAGCGTCAGTGCGTGTGGAACCCGTACCAAAGTGAGAGTCAGTGTGTGTTGAGCTCGTACCCCAGTGAGAGCCAGTGTGTGTGGAACCCGTACCCCAGTGAGAGTCAGTGTGTGTGGAGCTCTTACCCCAGTGAGAGCCAGTGTGTGTGGAACCCGTACCCCAGTGAGAGTCAGTGTGTGTCGGACACGTACCCCAGTGAGAGTTAGTGTGTGTGGGACACATACCCCAGTGAGAGTCGGTGTGTGTGGAACCCGTACCCCAGTGTGTGTCAGTGTGTGTGGAACTTGTACCCCAGTGAGAGTCAGTGTGTGTGGAACCCGTACCCCAGTGAGAGTCAGTGTGTGGAACCCGTACCCCAGTGAGAGTCAGTGTGTGTGGAATCCATACCCCAGTGAGTGTCAGTGTGTGTGAAACTTGTACCCCAGTGAGAGTCAGTGTGTGTGGAACCCGTACCCCAGTGAGAGTCAGTGTCTGTGGAGCTCGTACCCCAGTGAGAGTCAGTGTGTGTGGAATCCATACCCCATTGAGAGTTAGTGTGTGTGGAGCCCGTACCCCAGTGAGAGTCAGTGTGTGTGGAGCCCGTACCCCAGTGAGAGTCAGTGTGTGGAGTCCGTACCCCAATGAGAGCCAGTGTGCGTGGAACCCGTACCCCAGTGAGAGTCAGTGTGTGGGTAACCCGTACCACAGTGAGAGTCAGTGTGTGTGGAACCCGTACCCCAGTGAGAGTCAGTGTGTGTGGAACCCGTACCCCAGTGAGTGTCAGTGTGTGTGGGACACGTACCCCAGTGCGAGTCAGTGTGTGGAACCCGTACCCCATTGAGAGTCAGTGTGTGTGGAATTCGTATCCCAGTGAGAGTCAGTGTGTGTGGGACCCGTACCCAAGTGAGAGTCAGTGTGTGTGGGATCCGTATCCCAGTGAGAGTCAGTGTGTGGAACCAGTACCCCATTGAGAGTCAGTGTGTGTGGAATTCGTATCCCAGTGAGAGTCAGTGTGTGTGGGACACGTACCCCAGTGAGAGTCAGTGTGTGTGGAACCCGTACCCCAGTGAGTGTCAGTGTGTGTGGAACCTGTACCACAGTGAGAGTCAGTGTGTGTAACCCGTACCCCAGTGAGAGTCAGTGTGTGTGGAGACCGTACCCCAGTGAGAGTCAGTGTGTGTGGAGCCTGTATCCCAGTGAGAGCCAGTGTGTGGGGAACCCGTACCCCAGTGAGAGTCAGTGTGTGTGGAACCGGTACCCCAGTGAGAGTCAGTGTTTGTGGAACCCGTACCCCAGTGAGAGCCAGATGTGGGGAACCCGTACCCCAGTGAGAGTCAGTGTGTGTGGACCCCGTACCCAAGTGAGAGCCAGTGTGTGGGGAACCCGTACCCCAGTGAGAGTCAGTGTGTGTGGAACCCGTACCCCAGTGAGAGTCAGTGTGTGTGGGACCCGTACCCCAGTGAGAGTCAGTGTGTGTGGGTCCCGTACCCAAGTGAGAGTCAGTGTGTGTCGGACCCGTACCCCAGTGAGAGTCAGTGTGTGTGGACCCGTACCCAAGTGAGAATCAGTGTGTGTCGGACCCGTATCGCAGTGAAAGTCAGTGAGTGTGGAATTCGTACACCAGTGAGAGTCAGTATGTGTGGAATCCATACCCCAGTGAGAGTCAGTGTGTGTGGAACCCGTACCCCAATGAGAGTCAGTGTGTGTGGAACCCGTACCCCAGTGAGAGTCAGTGTGTGTGGGAGACGTACCCCAGTGAGAGTCAGTGTGTGTGGAACCCGTACCCCAGTGAGTGTCAGCGTGTGTGGAACTTGTACCCCAGTGAGAGTCAGTGTGTGTGGGACACGTACCCCAGTGAGAGTCAGTGTGTGTGGAACCCGTACCCCAGTGAGTGTCAGTGTGTGTGGAACTTGTACCCCAGTGAGAGTCAGTGTGTGGAACGCGTACCCCAGTGAGAGTCAGTGTCTGTGGAGCTCGTACCCCAGTGAGAGTCAGTGTGTGTGGAATCTGTACCCCATTGAGAGTCAGTGTGTGTGTACCCGTACCCCAGTGAGAGTCAGTGTGTGTGGAACCCGTACCCAAGTGAGAGCCAGTGTGTGGGGAACCCGTACCCCAGTGAGAGTCAGTGTGTGTGGAACCCGTACCCCAGTGAGAGTCAGTGTGTGTGGAACCCGTACCCCAGTGAGTGTCAGTGTGTGTGGAACACATACCCCAGTGAGACTCAGTGTGTGTGGGACCCGTACCCCAGGGAGAGTCAGTGTGTGGGGAACCCCAGTGAGAGTCAGGGTGTGTGGAACCCCAGTGAGAGTCAGTGTGTGTGGAGCCCGTACCTCAGTGAGAGTCAGTGCGTGTGGAACCCGTATCCCAGTGAGAGCCAGTGTGTGGGGAACCCGTACCCCAGTGAGAGTCAGTGTGTGGAACTCGTACCCGAGGGAGAGTCAGTGTGTGGGGAACCCGTACCCCAGTGTGAGTCAGTGTTTGTAGAGCCCGTACCCAAGTAAGAGTCAGTGTGTGTGGAACCCCTACCCCAGTGAGTGTCAGTGTGTGTGGGAACCGTACCCAAGTGAGAGTCAGTGTGTGTGGGATCCTTATCCCAGTCAGAGTCAGTGTGTGGAACCCGTACCCCATTGAGAGTCAGTGTGTGTGGAATTAATTTCCCAGTGAGAGTCAGTGTGTGTGGGACACGTACCCCAGTGAGAGTCAGTGTTTGTGGAACCCGTACCCCAGTGAGTGTCAGTGTGTGTGGAACCTGTACCCCAGTGAGAGTCAGTGTGTGTAACCCGTACCCCAGTGAGAGTCAGTGTGTGGAACCCGTACCCCAGAGAGAGTCGGTGTGTGTGGAACCCATACCCCAGTGTGAGTCAGTGTGTGTGGAACCCCAGTGAGAGTCAGTGTGTGTGGAACCCGTACCCCATTGAGAGTCGGTGTGTGTGGAACCAGTACCCCAGTGACAGTCAGTGAGTGTGGACCCATACCCCAGTGAGAGTCAGTGTGTGTGGAATCCGTACCCCAGTAAGAGTCAGTTTCTGCGGAGCCCGTACCCCAGTGAGAGTCAGTGTGTATGGAACCCGTACCACAGTGATAGTCAGTGTGTGTGGAATCCGTACCCCAGTGAGAGTCAGTGTGTATGGAGCCCGTATCCCAGTGAGAGTCAGTGTGTGTGGAACCCGTACCCCAGTGAGCGTCAGTGCGTGCGGAACCCGTACCCCAGTGAGAGTCAGTGTGTGTGGGAGCCGTACCCCAGTGAGAGTCAGTGTGTGTGGAACCCGTACCCCAGTGAGCGTCAGTGCGTGTGGAACTCGTACCCCACTGAGAGTCAGTGTGTGTGGACCCGTACCCAGTGAGAGTCAGTGCGTGTGGAACTCGTACCCCACTGAGAGTCAGTGTGTGGAACCCCAATCCCAGTGAGAGTCAGTGTGTACGGAACCCGTACCTCAGTGAGAGCCAGGGAGTGTGGGATCCGTACCCCAGTGAGAGTCAGTGTGTGTGGAACCCGTACCCCAGTGAGTGTCAGTGTGTGTGGAACTTATACCCCAGTGAGAGTCAGTGTTTGGAACCCGTACCCAAGTGGGAGTCAGTGTGTGGAACCCGTACCCCAGTGAGAGTCAGTGTCTGTGGAGCTCGTACCCCAGTGAGAGTCAGTGTGTATGGAACCCGTACCCCAGTGAGAGTCAGTGTGTGGGGAACCAGTACCCCAGTGAGAGCCAGTGTGTGGGGAACCCGTACCCCAGAGAGAGAAAGTGTGTGTGGACCTGTTCCCCAGTGAGAGTCAGTATTTGTGGAACCCGTACCCCAGTGAGAGCCAGTGTGTGGGGAACCCGTACCCCAGTGAGAGCCAGTGTGTGGGGAAACCGTACCCCAGTGAGAGTCAGTGTGTGTGGACCCGTACCCCAGTGAGTGTCAGTGTGTGTGGGACACGGACCCAAGTGAGAGCCAGTGTGTGTCGGACCCGTATCGCAGTGAGAGTCAGTGTGTGTGGAATTCGTACCCCAGTGCGAGTCAGTGTGTGTGGGACACGTACCCCAGTGCGAGTCAGTGTGTGTGGGACACGTACCCCAGTGCGAGTCAGTGTGTGTGGGACCCGTACCCAAGTGAGAGTCAGTGTGTGTCGGACCGTATCCCAGTGAGAGTCAGTGTGTGTGAAACTCGTACCCCAGTGAGAGTCAGTGTGTGTGGAACCCGTACCCCAGTGCGAGTAAGTGTGTGTGGATCCCGTACCTCAGTGACAGTCAGTGTGTGTGGAGCTCGTACCCCAGTGAGAGTCAGTGTGTGTGGACCCACACCCCAGTGCGAGTAAGTGTGTGTGGATCCCGTACCTCAGTGAGTGTCAGTGTGTGTGGAGCCCGTACCACAGTGAGAGTCAGTGTGTGTGGAGCCCGTACCCCGTGAGAGTCAGTGTGTCTGGAACCCGGACCCCAGTGAGAGTCAGTGTGTGTGGGACACGTACCCCAGTGAGAGTCAGTGTGTGTGGAGCCCGTACCCCAGTGAGAGTCAGTGTGTGTGGACCAGTACACCAGTGAGAGTCAGTGTTTGTGGAACCCGTACCCCAGTGAGAGTCAGTGTGTGTGGAGCCCGTACCCCAGTGAGAGTCAGTGTGTGTGGACCAGTACACCAGTGAGAGTCAGTGTTTGTGGAACCCGTACCCCAGTGAGAGCCAGTGTGTGGGGAACCCGTACCCCAGTGAGAGTCAGTGTGTGTGGAACCCCATTGAGAGTCAGTGTGTGTGGAACCCCAGTGAGAGTCAGTGTGTGTGGAGCCCGTACCCCAGTGAGAGTCAGTGTGTGTGGAACACGAACCCCAGTGAGAGTCAGTGTGTGTGTAGCCCGTACCCCAGTGAGTGTCAGTGACCGAACCCCATTGAGAGTCAGTGTGTGTGGAACCCGTGCCCCAGTGAGCGTCAGTGCGTGTGGAACCCGTACCCCAGTGAGAGTCAGTGTGTGTCGAGCTCGTACCCCAGTGAGAGCCAGTGTGTGTGGAACCCGTACCCCAGTGAGAGTCAGTGTGTGTGGGACACGTACCCCAATGAGAGTCAGTGTCTGTGGGACACATACCCCAGTGAGAGTCGGTGTATGAGGAACCCGTACCCCAGTGAGTGTCAGTGTGTGTGGAACTTGTACCCCAGTGCGAGTCAGTGTGTGTGGAACCCGTACCCCAGTGAGAGTCAGTGTGTGGAACCCGTACCCCAGTGCGAGTCAGTGTGTGTGGAACCCGTACCCCAGTGAGTGTCAGTGTGTTTGGAACTTGTACCCCAGTGAGAGTCAGTGTGTGTGGAACCCGTACCCCAGTGAGAGTCAGTGTCTGTGGAGCTCGTACCCCAGTGAGAGTCGGTGTGTGTGGAGCCCGTACCGCAGTGAGAGTCAGTGTGTGTCGAGCCCGTACCCCAGTGAGAGTCAGTGTGTGTGGAACCCGTACCCCAATGAGAGTCAGTATTTGTGGAACCCGTACCCCAGTGAGAGCCAGTGTGTGGGGAACCCGTACCCCAGTGAGAGTCAGTGTGTGTGGAACCCGTACCCCAGTGAGAGCCAGTGTGTGGGGAACCCGTACCCCAGTGAGAGTCAGTGTGTGTGGAACCCGTACCCCAGTGAGAGTCAGTGTGTGTGGAACCCGTACCCCAGTGAGTGTCAGTGTGTGTGGGACACGTACCCCAGTGCGAGTCAGTGTGTGGAACGCGTACCCCATTGAGAGTTAGTGTGTGTGTAATTTGTATCCCAGTGAGAGTCAGTGTGTGTGGGACACGTACCCCAGTGAGAGTCAGTGTGTGTGCACCCGTACCCCAGTGAGTGTCAGTGTGTGTGGGACCCGTACCCAAGTGAGAGTCAGTGTGTGTGGGATCCGTATCCCAGTGAGAGTCAGTGTGTGGAACCCGTACCCCATTGAGAGTCAGTGTGTGTGGAATTCGTATCCCAGTGAGAGTCAGTGTGTGTGGGACACGTACCCCAGTTAGAGTCAGTGTGTGTGGAACCCGTACCCCAGTGAGTGTCAGTGTGTGTGGAACCTGTACCCCAGTGAGAGTCAGTGTGTGTAACCCGTACCCCAGTGAGAGTCAGTGTGTGGAACCCGTACCCCAGTGAGAGTCGGTGTGTGTGGAACCCATACCCCAGTGAGAGTCAATGTGTGTGGAACCCCAGTGAGAGTCAGTGTGTGTGGAACCCGTACCCCAGTGAGAGTCGGTGTGTGTGGAACCCGTACCCCAGTGAGAGTCGGTGTGTGTGGAACCAGTACCCCAGTGACAGTCAGTGAGTGTGGACCCATACCCCAGTGAGAGTCAGTGTGTGTGGAACCCGTACCCCAGTGAGAGTCAGTGTCTGTGGAACCCCAGTGAGAGCCAGTGTGTGTGGAACCCATACCCCAGTGAGAGTCGGTGTGTGTGGAACCAGTACCCCAGTGACAGTCAGTGAGTGTGGACCCATACCCCAGTGAGAGTCAGTGTGTGTGGAATCCGTACCCCAGTGAGAGTCAGTTTCTGCGGAGCCCATACCCCAGTGAGTGTCAGTGTGTATGGAACCCGTACCACAGTGAGAGTCAGTGTGTGTGGAATCCGTATCACAGTGAGAGTCAGTGTGTGTGGAACCCGTACCCCAGTGAGCGTCAGTGCGTGTGGAACCCGTACCAAAGTGAGAGTCAGTGTGTGTTGAGCTCGTACCCCAGTGAGAGCCAGTGTGTGTGGAACCCGTACCCCAGTGAGAGTCAGTGTGTGTGGAGCTCTTACCCCAGTGAGAGCCAGTGTGTGTGGAACCCGTACCCCAGTGAGAGTCAGTGTGTGTCGGACACGTACCCCAGTGAGAGTTAGTGTGTGTGGGACACATACCCCAATGAGAGTCGGTGTGTGTGGAACCCGTACCCCAGTGTGTGTCAGTGTGTGTGGAACTTGTACCCCAGTGAGAGTCAGTGTGTGTGGAACCCGTACCCCAGTGAGAGTCAGTGTGTGGAACCCGTACCCCAGTGAGAGTCAGTGTGTGTGGAATCCATACCCCAGTGAGTGTCAGTGTGTGTGAAACTTGTACCCCAGTGAGAGTCAGTGTGTGTGGAACCCGTACCCCAGTGAGAGTCAGTGTCTGTGGAGCTCGTACCCCAGTGAGAGTCAGTGTGTGTGGAATCCATACCCCATTGAGAGTTAGTGTGTGTGGAGCCCGTACCCCAGTGAGAGTCAGTGTGTGTGGAGCCCGTACCCCAGTGAGAGTCAGTGTGTGGAGTCCGTACCCCAATGAGAGCCAGTGTGCGTGGAACCCGTACCCCAGTGAGAGTCAGTGTGTGGGTAACCCGTACCACAGTGAGAGTCAGTGTGTGTGGAACCCGTACCCCAGTGAGAGTCAGTGTGTGTGGAACCCGTACCCCAGTGAGTGTCAGTGTGTGTGGGACACGTACCCCAGTGCGAGTCAGTGTGTGGAACCCGTACCCCATTGAGAGTCAGTGTGTGTGGAATTCGTATCCCAGTGAGAGTCAGTGTGTGTGGGACCCGTACCCAAGTGAGAGTCAGTGTGTGTGGGATCCGTATCCCAGTGAGAGTCAGTGTGTGGAACCAGTACCCCATTGAGAGTCAGTGTGTGTGGAATTCGTATCCCAGTGAGAGTCAGTGTGTGTGGGACACGTACCCCAGTGAGAGTCAGTGTGTGTGGAACCCGTACCCCAGTGAGTGTCAGTGTGTGTGGAACCTGTACCACAGTGAGAGTCAGTGTGTGTAACCCGTACCCCAGTGAGAGTCAGTGTGTGTGTTACCCGTACCCCAGTGAGAGTCAGTGTGTGGAACCCGTACCCCAGTGAGAGTCGGTGTGTGTGGAACCCATACCCCAGGGAGAGTCAGTGTGTGTGGAACCCCAGTGAGAGTCAGTGTGTGTGGAACCCTTACCCCAGTGAGAGTCGGTGTGTGTGGACCCATACCCCAGTGAGAGTCAGTGTGTGTGGAATCCGTACCCCAGTGAGAGTCAGTTTCTGCGGAGCCCGTACCCCAGTGAGTGTCAGTGTGTATGGAACCCGTACCACAGTGAGAGTCAGTGTGTGTGGAATCCGTACCCCAGTGAGAGTCAGTGTGTATGGAGCCCGTATCCCAGTGAGAGTCAGTGTGTTTGGAGCCCGTACCCCAGTGAGCGTCAGTGCGTGTGGAACCCGTACCCCAGTGAGAGTCAGTGTTTGTGGAATCCGTAGCCCAGTGAGAGTCAGTGTGTGTGGGACACGTACCCCAGTGAGAGTCAGTGTGTGTGGGACACATACCCCAGTGAGAGTCGGTGTGTGTGGAACCCGTACGCCAGTGAGTGTCAGTGTGTGTGGAATCCGTACCCCATTGAGAGTTAGTGTGTGTGGAGCCCGTACCCCAGTGAGAGTCAGTGTGTGTGGAGCCCGTACCCCAGTGAGAGCCAGTGTGTGGGGAACCCGTACCGCAGTGAGAGTCAGTGTGTGTGGAACACGTACAACAGTGAGAGTCAGTGTTTGTGGAACCCGTACCCCAGTGAGAGCCAGTGTGTTTGGAGCCCGTACCCCAGTGAGCGTCAGTGCGTGTGGAACCCGTACCCCAGTGAGAGTCAGTGTTTGTGGAATCCGTAGCCCAGTGAGAGTCAGAGTGTGTGGGACACGTACCCCAGTGAGAGTCAGTGTGTGTGGGACACATACCCCAGTGAGAGTCGGTGTGTGTGGAACCCGTACGCCAGTGAGTGTCAGTGTGTGTGGAACTTGTACCCCAGTGAGTGTCAGTGTGTGTGGAACCCGTACCCCAGTGAGAGTCAGTGTGTGTGGAATCCGTACCCCATTGAGAGTTAGTGTGTGTGGAGCCCGTACCCCAGTGAGAGTCAGTGTGTGTGGAGCCCGTACCCCAGTGAGAGCCAGTGTGTGGGGAACCCGTACCGCAGTGAGAGTCAGTGTGTGTGGAACACGTACAACAGTGAGAGTCAGTGTTTGTGGAACCCGTACCCCAGTGAGAGCCAGTGTGTGGGGAACCGGTACCCCAGTGAGAGTCAGTGTGTGTGGAACTCGTACCCCAGTGAGTGTCAGTGTGTGTGGAACACATAACCCAGTGAGAGTCAGTGTGTGTGGGACCCGTACCCCAGTGAGAGTCAGTGTGTGTGGAACCCCAGTGAGAGTCAGTGTGTGTGGAACCCCAGTGAGAGTCAGTGTGTGTGGAACCCGTACCCCAGTGAGAGTCAGTGTGTGTGGGACCCGTACCCCAGTGAGAGTCAGTGTGTGTGGAACCCCAGTGAGAGTCAGTGTGTGTGGAACCCCAGTGAGAGTCAGTGTGTGTGGAACCCGTACCCCAGTGAGAGACAGTGTGTGTGGAACCCGTACCCCAGTGAGAGTCAGTGTGTGTGGAAACCGTACCCCAGTGAGAGTCAGTGTGTGTGGAACCCGTACCCCAGTGAGAGTCAGTGTGTGTGGAACCCGTACCCCAGTGAGTGTCAGTGTGTGTGGAACACATAACCCAGTGAGAGTCAGTGTGTGTCGGACCCGTACCCCAGTGAGAGTCAGTGTGTGTGGAACCCCAGTGAGAGTCAGTGTGTGTGGAGCCCGTACCCCAGTGAGAGTCAGTGCATGTGGAACCCGTATCCCAGTGAGAGCCAGTGTGTGGGGAACCCGTACCCCAGTGAGAGTCAGTGTGTGGAACCCGTACCCCAGTGAGAGTCAGTGTGTGGGGAACCCGTACCCCAGTGTGAGTCAGTGTGTGTAGAGCCCGTACCCAAGTGAGAGTCAGTGTGTGTGGACCCGTACACCAGTGAGCGTCAGTGCGTGTGGAACCCGTACCCCAGTGAGAGTCAGTGTGTGTCGAGCTCGTACCCCAGTGAGAGCCAGTGTGTGTGGAACCCGTACCCCAGTGAGAGTCAGTGTGTGTGGGACACGTACCCCAGTGAGAGTCAGTGTGTGTGGGACACATACCCCAGTGAGAGTCGGTGTGAGTGGAACCCGTACGCCAGTGAGTGTCAGTGTGTGTGGAACTTGTACCCCAGTGAGAGTCAGTGTGTGTGGAACCCGTACCCCAGTGAGAGTCAGTGTTTGGAACCCGTACCCCAGTGAGAGTCAGTGTGCGTGGAATCCATACCCCAGTGAGTGTCAGTGTGTGTGGAACTTGTACCCCAGTGAGAGTCAGTGTGTGTGGAACCCATACCCCAGTGAGAGTCAGTGTCTGTGGAGCCCGTACCCCAGTGAGAGTCAGTGTGTGTGGAGCCCGTACCCCAGTGAGAGTCAGTGTGTGTCGAGCCCGTACCCCAGTGAGAGCCAGTGTGTGGGGAACCCGTACCGCAGTGAGAGTCAGTGTGTGTGGAACCCGTACCCCAGTGAGAGTCAGTGTTTGTGGATCCCGTACCCCAGTGAGAGCCAGTGTGTGGGGAACCCGTACCCCAGTGAGAGTCAGTGTGTGTGGAACCCGTACCCCAGTGAGAGCCAGTGTGTGGGGAACCCGTACCCCAGTGAGAGTCAGTGTGTGTGGAACCCGTACCCCAGTGAGAGTCAGTGTGTGGGGAACCCGTACTCCAGGGAGAGTCAGTGTGTGTCGAACCCATACCCCAGTGAGAGTCAGTGTGTGTGGAACCCGTACCCCAGTGAGTGTCAGTGTGTGTGGAATTCGTATCCCAGTGAGAGTCAGTGCGTGTGGGACCCGTACCCAAGTGAGAGTCAGTGTGTGTGGGATCCGTATCCCAGTGAGAGTCAGTGTGTGGAACCCGGACCCCATTGAGAGTCAGTGTGTGTGGAATTCGTATCCCAGTGAGAGTCAGTGTGTGTGGGACACGTACCCCAGTGAGAGTCAGTGTGTGTGGAACCCGTACCCCAGTGAGTGTCAGTGTGTGTGGAACCTGTACCCCAGTGAGAGTCAGTGTGTGTAACCCGTACCCCAGTGAGAGTCAGTGTGTGTGGAACCCGTACCCCAGTGAGAGTCGGTGTGTGTGGAACCAGTACCCCAGTGACAGTCAGTGAGTGTGGACCCATACCCCAGTGAGAGTCAGTGTGTGTGGAATCCGTACCCCAGTGAGAGTCAGTTTCTGCGGAGCCCGTACCCCAGTGAGTGTCAGTGTGTATGGAACCCGTACCACAGTGAGAGTCAGTGTGTGTGGAATCCGTACCCCAGTGAGAGTCAGTGTGTATGGAGCCCGTATCCCAGTGAGAGAGAGTGTGTGTGGGACACGTACCCCAGTGAGAGTCAGTGTGTGTGGGACACATACCCCAGTGAGAGTCGGTGTGTGTGGAACCCGTACCCCAGTGAGAGTCAGTGTGTGGAACCCGTACCCCAGTGAGAGTCAGTGTGCGTGGAATCCATACCCCAGTGAGTGTCAGTGTGTGTGGAACTTGTACCCCAGTGAGAGTCAGTGTGTGTGGAACCCGTACCCCAGTGAGAGTCAGTGTCTGTGGAGCCCGTACCCCAGTGAGAGTCAGTGTGTGTGGAGCCCGTACCCCAGTGAGAGTCAGTGTGTGTCGAGCCCGTACCCCAGTGAGAGCCAGTATGTGGGGAACCCGTACCGCAGTGAGAGTCAGTGTGTGTGGAACACGTACCCCAGTGAGAGTCAGTGTTTGTGGATCCCGTACCCCAGTGAGAGCCAGTGTGTGGGGAACCCGTACCCCAGTGAGAGTCAGTGTGTGTGGAACCCGTACCCCAGTGAGAGCCAGAGTGTGGGGAACCCGTACCCCAGTGAGAGTCAGTGTGTGTGGAACCCGTACCCCAGTGAGAGCCAGTGTGTGGGGAACCCGTACCGCAGTGAGAGTCAGTGTGTGTGGAACCCGTACCCCAGTGAGAGTCAGTGTGTGTGGAATCCGTACCCCAGTGAGTGTCAGTGTCTGTGGGACACGTATCCCAGTGAGAGTCAGTGTGTGGAACCCGTACCCCATTGAGAGTCAGTGTTTGTGGAATTCGTATCCCAGTGAGAGTCAGTGTGTGTGGGACACGTACCCCAGTGAGAGTCAGTGTGTGTGGAACCCGTACCCCAGTGAGTGTCAGTGTGTGTGGAACCTGTACCCCAGTGAGAGTCAGTGTGTGTGGAGCCCGTACCCCAGTGAGAGTCAGTGCGTGTGGAACCCGTATCCCAGTGAGAGTCAGTGTGTGTGGACCCGTACACCAGTGAGTGTCAGTGTGTCTGGGACCCGTACCCAAGTGAGAGTCAGTGTGTGGGACCCGTACCCCATTGAGAGTCAGTGTGTGTGGAACCCGTACCCCATTGAGAGTCAGTGTGTGTGGAATTCGTACCCCAGTGAGAGTCAGTGTGTGTGGGACACGTACCCCAGTGCGAGTCAGTGTGTGGATCCCGTACCCCATTGAGAGTCAGTGTGTGTGGAATTCGTACCCCAGTGAGAGTCAGTGTGTGTGGGACACGTACCCCAGTGCGAGTTAGTGTGTGGAACCCGTACCCCATTGTGAGTCAGTGTGTGTGGAATTCGTATCCCAGTGAGAGACAGTGTGTGTGGGACATGTACCCCAGTGAGAGTCAGTGTGTGTGGAACCCGTACCCCAGTGAGTGTCAGTGTGTGTGGAACCTGTACCCCAGTGAGAGTTAGTGTGTGTAACCCGTACCCCAGTGAGACTCAGTGTGTGGAACCCGTACCCCAGTGAGTGTCAGTGTGTGTGGACCCGTACCCAGTGAGAGTCAGTGGGTGTGGAAACCGTACCCCAGTGAGAGTCAGTGTGTGTGGAACCCCTACCCCAGTGAGAGCCAGTGTGTGTGGAACCCGTACCCCAGTGAGAATCAGTGTGTGTGGGACACGTACCCCAGTGAGAGTCAGTGTGTGTGGGACACATACCCCAGTGAGAGTCGGTGTGTGTGGAACCCGTACCCCAGTGAGAGTCAGTGTGTGTGGAGCCCGTACCCAAGTGAGAGTCAGTGTGTGTGGAGCCCGTACCCCAGTGAGTGCCAGTGTGTGGGGAACCCGTACCGCAGTGAGAGTCAGTTTGTGTGGAACCCGTACAACAGTGAGAGTCAGTGTTTGTGGAACCCGTACCCCAGTGAGAACCAGTGTGTGGGGAACCCGTACCCCAGTGAGAGTCAGTGTGTGTGGAACCCGTACCCCAGTGAGAGCCAGTGTGTGGGTAACCCGTACACCAGTGAGAGTCAGTGTGTGTGCAATTCGTATCCCAGTGAGAGTCAGTGTGTGTGGGACACGTACCCCGGTGAGAGTCAGTGTGTGTGGAACCCGTACCCCAGTGAGTGTCAGTGTGTGTGGAACCTGTACCCCAGTGAGAGTCAGTGTGTGTGGAACCCGTACCCCAGTGAGTGTCAGTGTGTGTGGAACCTGTACCCCAGTGAGAGTCAGTGTGTGTAACCCGTACCCCAGTGAGAGTCAGTGTGTGGAGCCCCTACCCCAGTGAGAGCCAGTGTGTGGGGAACCCGTACCGCAGTGAGAGTCAGTTTGTGTGGACCCCGTACAACAGTGAGAGTCAGTGTTTGTGGAACCCGTAACCCAGTGAGAACCAGTGTGTGTGTAACCCGTACCCCAGTGAGAGTCAGTGTGTGGAACCCGTACCCCAGTGAGTGTCAGTGTGTGTGGACCCGTACCCAGTGAGAGTCAGTGTGTGTGGAAACCGTACCCCAGTGAGAGTTAGTGTGTGTGTAACCCGTACCCCAGTAGGAGCCAGTGTGTGTGGAACCCGAACCCCAGTAAGAGTCAGTCTGTGTGGGACACGTACCCCAGTGAGAATCAGTGTGTGTGGGACACATACCCCAGTGAGAGTCAGTGTGTGTGGAACCCGTATGCCAGTGAGTGTAAGTGTGTGTGGAACTAGTACCCCAGTGAGAGTCAGTGTGTGTGGAACCCGTACCCCAGTCAGAGTCAGTGTGTGTGGAATCCGTACCCCATTGAGAGTTAGTGTGTGTGGAGCCCGTACCCCAGTGAGAGTCAGTGTGTGTGGAGCCCGTACCCCAGTGAGAGTCAGTGTGTGTGGAGCCCGTACCGCAGTGAGAGCCAGTGTGTGGGGAACCCGTACCGCAGTGAGAGTCAGTGTGTGTGGAACCCGTACCCCAGTGAGAGTCAGTGTGTGTGGAACCCGTACCCCAGTGAGAGCCAGTGTGTGTGGAACCCGTACCCCAGTGAGAGTCAGTGTGTGTGGAACCCGTACCCCAGTGAGAGTTACTGTGTGTGGGACACATACCCCAGTGAGAGTCGGTGTGTGTGGAACCCGTACCCCAGTGAGTGTCAGTGTGTGTGGAACCAGTACCCCAGTGAGTGTCAGTGTGTGTGGAACTTGTACCCCAGTGAGAGTCAGTGTGTGTGGAACCCGTACCCCAGTGAGAGTCAGTGTGTGTGGAACCCGTACCCCAGTGAGAGTTAGTGTGTATGGGACACATACCCCAGTGAGAGTCGGTGTGTGTGGAACCCGTACCCCAGTGAGTGTCAGTGTGTGTGGAACCAGTACCCCAGTGAGTGTCAGTGTGTGTGGAACTTGTACCCCAGTGAGTGTCAGTGTGTGTGGAACCAGTACCCCAGTGAGAGTCAGTGTGTGTGAAACTTGTACCCCAGTGAGAGTCAGTGTGTGTGGAACCCGTACCCCAGTGAGAGTCAGTGTGTGGAACCCGTACCCCAGTGAGAGTCAGTGTGTGTGGAACCCGTACCCCAGTGAGAGTCAGTGTGTGTGGAACCCGTACCCCAGTGAGAGTCAGTGTCTGTGGAGCTCGTACCCCAGTGAGAGTCAGTGTGTGTGGAATCCGTACCCCATTGAGAGTTAGTGTGTGTGGAGCCCGTACCCCAGTGAGAGTCAGTGTGTGTGGAGCCCGTACCCCAGTGAGAGTCAGTGTGTGTGGAGCCCGTACCCCAGTGAGAGCCAGTGTGTGGGGAACCCGTACCGCAGTGAGAGTCAGTGTGTGTGGAACCCGTACCCCAGTGAGAGTCAGTGTTTGTGGAGCCCGTACCTCAGTGAGAGCCAGTGTGTGGGGAACCCGTACCCCAGTGAGAGTCAGTGTGTGTGGAACCCGTACCCCAGTGAGAGTCAGTGTCTGTGGAACCCGTACCCCAGTGAGTGTCAGTGTGTGTGGAACCCATACACCAGTGAGAGTCAGTTTGTGTGGGACCCTACCCCAGTGAGAGTCAGTGTGTGTGGAACCCCAGTGAGAGTCAGTGTGTGTGGAACCCCAGTGAGAATCAGTGTGTGTGGAGCCCGTACCCCAGTGAGAGTCAGTGCGTGTGGAACCCGTATCCCAGTGAGAGCCAGTGTGTGGGGAACCCGTACCCCAGTGAGAGTCAGTGAGTGGAACCCGTATCCCAGTGAGAGTCAGTGTGTGGAACCCGTACCCCATTGAGAGTCAGTGTGTGTGGAATTCGTACCCCAGTGAGAGTCAGTGTGTGTGGGACACGTACCCCAGTGCGAGTCAGTGTGTGGAACCCGTACCCCATTGAGAGTCAGTGTGTGTGGAATTCGTATCCCAGTGAGAGTCAGTGTGTGTGGGGCACGTACCCCAGTGAGAGTCTGTGTGTGTGGAACCCGTACCCCAGCGAGTGTCAGTGTGTGTGGGACCCGTACCCAAGTGAGAGTCAGTGTGTGTGGAATCCGTATCCCAGTGAGAGTCAGTGTGTGGAACCCATACCCCATTGTGAGTCAGTGTGTGTGGAATTCGTATCCCAGTGAGAGTCAGTGTGTGTGGGACATGTACCCCAGTGAGAGTCGGTGTGTGTGGAACCCGTACCCCAGTGAGTGTCAGTGTGTGTGGAACCTGTACCCCAGTGAGAGCCAGTGTGTGTGGAACCCGTACCCCAGTGAGAGTCAGTGTGTGTGGGACACGTACCCCAGTGAGAGTCAGTGTGTGTGGGACACAGACCCCAGTGAGAGTCGGTGTGTGTGGAACCCGTACCCCAGTGAGTGTCAGTGTGTGTGAAACTTGTACCCCAGTGAGAGTCAGTGTGTGTGGAGCCCGTACCCCAGTGAGAGTCAGTGTGTGGAACCCGTACCCCAGTGAGAGTCAGTGTGTGTGGAACCCGTACCCCAGTGAGAGTCAGTGTGTGTGGAGCCCGTACCCCAGTGAGAGTCAGTGTGTGTGGAGCCCGTACCCCAGTGAGAGCCAGTGTGTGGGGAACCCGTACCGCAGTGAGAGTCAGTGTGTGTGGAACCCGTACCCTAGTGAGAGTCACTGTTTGTGGAGCCCGTACCTCAGTGAGAGCCAGTGTGTGGGGAACCCGTACCCCAGTGAGAGTCAGTGTGTGTGGAACCCGTACCCCAGTGAGAGTCAGTGTCTGTGGAACCCGTACCCCAGTGAGTGTCAGTGTATGTGGAACCCATACACCAGTGAGAGTCAGTGTGTGTGGGACCCTACCCCAGTGAGAGTCAGTGTGTGTGGAACCCCAGTGAGAGTCAGTGTGTGTGGAACCCCAGTGAGAGTCAGTGTGTGTGGAGCCCGTACCCCAGTGAGAGTCAGTGCGTGTGGAACCCGTATCCCAGTGAGAGCCAGTGTGTGGGGAACCCGTACCCCAGTGAGAGTCAGTGAGTGGAACCCGTATCCCAGTGAGAGTCAGTGTGTGGAACCTGTACCCCATTGAGAGTCAGTGTGTGTGGAATTCGTACCCCAGTGAGAGTCAGTGTGTGTGGGACACGTACCCCAGTGCGAGTCAGTGTGTGGAACCCGTACCCCATTGAGTGTCAGTGTGTGTGGAATTCGTATCCCAGTGAGAGTCAGTGTGTGTGGGGCACGTACCCCAGTGAGAGTCAGTGTGTGTGGAACCCGTACCCCAGCGAGGGTCAGTGTGTGTGGGACCCGTACCCAAGTGAGAGTCAGTGTGTGTGGAATCCGTATCCCAGTGAGAGTCAGTGTGTGGAACCCATACCCCATTGTGAGTCAGTGTGTGTGGAATTCGTATCCCAGTGAGAGTCAGTGTGTGTGGGACATGTACCCCAGTGAGAGTCAGTGTGTGTGGAACCCGTACCCCAGTGAGTGTCAGTGTGTGTGGAACCTGTACCCCAGTGAGAGTCAGTGTGTGTAACCCTACCCCAGTGAGAGTCAGTGTGTGGAACCCGTACCCCAGTGAGTGTCAGTGTCTGTGGACCAGTACCCAGTGAGAGTCAGTGTGTGTGGAAACCGTACCCCACTGAGAGTTAGTGTGTGTGTAACCCGTACCCCAGTGAGAGCCAGTGTGTGTGGAACCCGAACCCCAGTAAGAGTCAGTCTGTGTGGGACACGTACCCCAGTGAGAATCAGTGTGTGTGGGACACATACCCCAGTGAGAGTCGGTGTGTGTGGAACCCGTACGCCAGTGAGTGTCAGTGTGTGTGGAACTTGTACCCCAGTGAGAGTCAGTGTGTGTGGAACCCGTACCCCAGTCAGAGTCAATGTGTGTGGAATCCGTACCCCATTGAGAGTTAGTGTGTGTGGAGCCCATACCCCAGTGAGAGTCAGTGTGTGTGGAGCCCGTACCCCAGTGAGAGTCAGTGTGTGTGGAGCCCGTACCCCAGTGAGAGCCAGTGTGTGGGGAACCCGTACCGCAGTGAGAGTCAGTGTGTGTGGAACCCGTACCCCAGTGAGAGTCAGTGTGTGTGGAACCCGTACCCCAGTGAGAGCCAGTGTGTGTGGAACCCGTACCCCAGTGAGAGTCAGTGTGTGTGGGAGACGTACCCCAGTGAGAGTCAGTGTGTGTGGGACACATACCCCAGTGAGAGTCGGTGTGTGTGGAACCCGTACCCCAGTGAGTGTCAGTGTGTGTGGAACTTGTACCCCAGTGAGAGTCAGTGTGTGTGGAACCCGTACCCCAGTGAGAGTCAGTGTGTGGAACCCGTACCCCAGTGAGAGTCAGTGTGTGTGGAATCCATACCCCAGTGAGTGTCAGTGTTTGTGGAACATGTACCCCAGTGAGAGTCAGTGTGTGTGGAACCCGTACCCCAGTGAGAGTCAGTGTCTGTGGAGCTCGTACCCCAGTAAGAGTCAGTGTGTGTGTAATCCGTACCCCATTGAGAGTTAGTGTGTGTGGAGCCCGTACCCCAGTGAGAGTCAGTGTGTGTGGAGCCCGTACCCCAGTGAGAGTCAGTGTGTGTGGAGCCCGTACCCCAGTGAGAACCAGTGTGTGGGGAACCCGTACCGCAGTGAGAGTCAGTGTGTGTGGAACCCGTACCCCAGTGAGAGTCAGTGTTTGTGGAAACCGTGCCCCAGTGAGAGCCAGTGTGTGGGGAACCCGTACCCCAGTGAGAGTCAGTGTGTGTGGAACCCGTACCCCAGTGAGAGCCAGTGTGTGGGGAACCCGTACCCCAGTGAGAGTCAGTGTGTGTGGAACCCATACACCAGTGAGAGTCAGTGTGTGTGGGACCCGTACCCCAGTGAGAGTCAGTGTGTGTGGAACCCCAGTGAGAGTCAGTGTGTGTGGAACCCCAGTGAGAGTCAGTGTGTGTGGAGCCCGTACCCCAGTGAGAGTCAGTGCGTGTGGAACCCGTATCCCAGTGAGAGCCAGTGTGTGGGGAACCCGTACCCCAGTGAGAGTCAGTGTGTGGAACCCGTACCCCAGTGAGAGTCAGTGTGTGGGGAACCCGTACCGCAATGTGAGTCAGTGTGTGTAGAGCCCGTACCCAAGTGAGAGTCAGTGCGTGTGGAACCCGTATCCCAGTGAGAGCCAGTGTGTGGGGAACCCGTACCCCAGTGCGAGTCAGTGTGTGGGACCCGTACCCCATTGTGAGTCAGTGTGTGTGGAATTCGTACCCCAGTGAGAGTCAGTGTGTGTGGGACACGTGCCCCAGTGCGAGTCAGTGTGTGCGACCCGTACCCCAGTGAGAGTCAGTGTGTGGAACCCGTACCCCAGTGAGTGTCAGTGTCTGTGGACCCGTACCCAGTGAGAGTCAGTGTGTGTGGAAACCGTACCCCACTGTGAGTTAGTGTGTGTGTAACCCGTACCCCAGTGAGAGCCAGTGTGTGTGGAACCCGAACCCCAGTAAGAGTCAGTCTGTGTGGGACACGTACCCCAGTGAGAATCAGTGTGTGTGGGACACATACCCCAGTGAGAGTCGGTGTGTGTGGAACCCGTACGCCAGTGAGTGTCAGTGTGTGTGGAACTTGTACCCCAGTGAGAGTCAGTGTGTGTGGAACCCGTACCCCAGTCAGAGTCAGTGTGTGTGGAATCCGTACCCCATTGAGAGTTAGTGTGTGTGGAGCCCATACCCCAGTGAGAGTCAGTGTGTGTGGAGCCCGTACCTCAGTGAGAGTCAGTGTGTGTGGAACCCGTACCCCAGTGAGAGTCAGTGTGTGTGGAACCCGTACCCCAGTGAGAGCCAGTGTGTGTGGAACCCGTACCCCAGTGAGAGTCAGTGTGTGTGGGAGACGTACCCCAGTGAGAGTCAGTGTGTGTGGGACACATACCCCAGTGAGAGTCAGTGTGTGGAACCCGTACCCCAGTGAGAGTCAGTGTGTGTGGAATCCATACCCCAGTGAGTGTCAGTGTTTGTGGAACATGTACCCCAGTGAGAGTCAGTGTGTGTGGAGCCCGTACCCCAGTGAGAGTCAGTGTGTGTGGAGCCCGTACCCCAGTGAGAGCCAGTGTGTGGGGAACCCGTACCGCAGTGAGAGTCAGTGTGTGTGGAACCCGTACCCCAGTGAGTGTCAGTGTGTGTGGGACCCGTACCCCAGTGAGAGTCAGTGTGTGTGGAACCCCAGTGAGAGTCAGTGTGTGTGGAACCCCAGTGAGAGTCAGTGTGTGTGGAGCCCGTACCCCAGTGAGAGTCAGTGCGTGTGGAACCCGTATCCCAGTGAGAGCCAGTGTGTGGGGAACCCGTACCCCAGTGAGAGTCAGTGTGTGGAACCCGTACCCCAGTGAGAGTCAGTGTGTGTGGAACCCCAGTGAGAGTCAGTGTGTGTGGAACCCCAGTGAGAGTCAGTGTGTGTGGAGCCCGTACCCCAGTGAGAGTCAGTGCGTGTGGAACCCGTATCCCAGTGAGAGCCAGGGTGTGGGGAACCCGTACCCCAGTGAGAGTCAGTGTGTGTGGAACCCGTACCCCAGTGAGAGTCAGTGTGTGGGGAACCCGTACCCCAATGTGAGTCAGTGTGTGTAGAGCCCGTACCCAAGTGAGAGTCAGTGTGTGTGGACCCGTACACCAGTGAGTGTCAGTGTGTGTGGGACACGTACCCCAGTGCGAGTCAGTGTGTGGGACCCGTACCCCATTGAGAGTCAGTGTGTGTGGAATTCGTACCCCAGTGAGAGTCAGTGTGTGTGGGACACGTACCCCAGTGCGAGTCAGTGTGTGGGACACGTACCCCATTGAGAGTCAGTGTGTGTGGAATTCGTACCCCAGTGAGAGTCAGTGTGTGTGGGACACGTACCCTAGTGCGAGTCAGTGTGTGGAACCCGTACCCCATTGAGAGTCAGTGTGTGTGGAATTCGTATCCGAGTGAGAGTCAGTGTGTGTGGGGCACGTACCCCAGTGAGAGTCAGTGTGTGTGGAACCCGTACCCCAGCGAGTGTCAGTGTGTGTGGGACCCGTACCCAAGTGAGAGTCAGTGTATGTGGGATCCGTATCCCAGTGAGAGTCAGTGTGTGGAACCCGTACCCCAGTGAGTGTCAGTGTGTGTGGAACCTGTACCCCAGTGAGAGTTAGTGTGTGTAACCCGTACCCCAGTGAGACTCAGTGTGTGGAACCCGTACCCCAGTGAGTGTCAGTGTGTGTGGACCCGTACCCAGTGAGAGTCAGTGGGTGTGGAAACCGTACCCCAGTGAGAGTCAGTGTGTGTGGAACCCCTACCCCAGTGAGAGCCAGTGTGTGTGGAACCCGTACCCCAGTGAGAATCAGTGTGTGTGGGACACGTACCCCAGTGAGAGTCAATGTGTGTGGGACACATACCCCAGTGAGAGTCAGTGTGTGTGGAGCCCGTACCCCAGTGAGAGCCAGTGTGTGGGGAACCCGTACCGCAGTGAGAGTCAGTTTGTGTGGAACCCGTACAAAAGTGAGAGTCAGTGTTTGTGGAACCCGTACCCCAGTGAGAACCAGTGTGTGGGGAACCCGTACCCCAGTGAGAGTCAGTGTGTGTGGAACCCGTACCCCAGTGAGAGCCAGTGTGTGTAACCCGTACCCCGGTGAGAGTCAGTGTGTGGAACCCGTACCCCAGTGAGAGTCGGTGTGTGTGGAACCCATACCCCAGTGAGAGTCAGTGTGTGTGGAACCGCAGTGAGAGTCAGTGTGTGCGGAACCCGTACCCCAGTGAGAGTCGGTGTGTGTGGAACCCGTACCCCAGTGAGAGTCGGTGTGTGTGGAACCAGTACGCCAGTGACAGTCAGTGAGTGTGGACCCACACCCCAGTGAGAGTCAGTGTGTGTGGAATCCGTACCCCAGTGAGAGTCAGTTTCTGCGGAGCCCATACCCCAGTGAGTGTCAGTGTGTATGGAACCCGTACCACAGTGAGAGTCAGTGTGTGTGGAATCCGTACCCCAGTGAGAGTCAGTGTGTATGGAGCCCGTATCCCAGTGAGAGTCAGTGTGTGTGGGACATGTACCCCAGTGAGAGTCAGTGTGTGTGGAACCCGTACCCCAGTGAGTGTCAGTGTGTGTGGAACCTGTACCCCAGTGAGAGTCAGTGTGTGTAACCCGTACCCCAGTGAGAGTCAGTGTGTGGAACCCGTACCCCAGTGAGTGTCAGTGTGTGTGGAACCTGTACCCCAGTGAGAGTCAGTGTGTGTAACCCGTACCCCAGTGAGAGTCAGTGTGTGTGGAGCCCGTACCCCAGTGAGAGCCAGTGTGTGTGGAACCCGTACCCCAGTGAGAGTCAGTGTGTGTGGGACACGTACTCCAGTGAGAGTCAGTGTGTGTGGGACACATACCCCAGTGAAAGTCGGTGTGTGTGGAACCCGTACCCCAGTGAGAGTCAGTGTGTGTGGAGCCCGTACCCCAGTGAGAGCCAGTGTGTGGGGAACCCGTACCGCAGTGAGAGTCAGTGTGTGTGGAACCCGTACCCCAGTGAGAGTCAGTGTTTGTGGAAACCGTACCCCAGTGAGAGTCAGTGTGTGTGGGACACGTACCCCAGTGAGAGTCAGTGTGTGTGGAACCCGTACCCCAGTGAGAGCCAGTGTCTGTGGAACCCGTACCCCAGTGAGTGTCAGTGTGTGTGGAACCCATACACCAGTGAGAGACAGTGTGTGTGGGACCCATACCCCAGTGAGAGTCAGTGTGTGTGGAACCCCAGTGAGAGTCAGTGTGTGTGGAACCCCAGTGAGAGTCAGTGTGTGTGGAGCCCGTACCCCAGTGAGAGTCAGTGCGTGTGGAACCCGTATCCCAGTGAGAGCCAGTGTGTGGGGAACCCGTACCCCAGTTAGAGTCAGTGTGTGGAACCCGTACCCCAGTTAGAGTTAGTGTGTGTGGGACACATACCACAGTGAGAGCCGGTGTGTGTGGAACCAGTACCCCAGTGACAGTCAGTGAGTGTGGACCCATACCCCAGTGAGAGTCAGTGTGTGTGGAATCCGTACCCCAGTGAGAGTCAGTTTTTGCGGAGCCCATACCCCAGTGAGAGTCAGTGTGTATGGAACCCGTACCACAGTGAGAGTCAGTGTGTGTGGAATCCGTACCCCAGTGAGAGTCAGTGTGTATGGAGCCCGTATCCCAGTGAGAGTCAGTTTCTGCGGAGCCCATACCCCAGTGAGAGTCAGTGTGTATGGAACCCGTACCCCAGTGAGAGTCAGTGTGTGTGGAATCCGTACCCCAGTGAGAGTCAGTGTGTATGGAGCCCGTATCCCAGTGAGAGTCAGTGTGTGTGGAACCTGTACCCCAGTGAGCGTCAGTGCGTGTGGAACCCGTACCCCACTGAGAGTCAGTGTGTGTGGAGCTCGTACCCCAGTGAGAGCCAGTGTGTGTGGAACCCGTACCCCAGTGAGAGTCAGTGTGTGTGGGGCACGTACCCCAGTGAGAGTTAGTGTGTGTGGGACACATACCCCAGTGAGAGTCAGTGTGTGTGGAGCCCGTACCCCAGTGAGAGCCAGTGTGTGGGGAACCCGTACCGCAGTGAGAGTCAGTGTGTGTGGAACCCGTACCCCAGTGAGAGTCAGTGTGTGTGGAAGCCGTACCCCAGTGAGAGCCAGTGTGTGTGGAACCCGTACCCCAGTGAGAGTCAGTGTGTGTGGGACACGTACTCCAGTGAGAGTCAGTGTGTGTGGGACACATACCCCAGTGAAAGTCGGTGTGTGTGGAACCCGTACCCCAGTGAGAGTCAGTGTGTGTGGAGCCCGTACCCCAGTGAGAGCCAGTGTGTGGGGAACCCGTACCGCATTGAGAGTCAGTGTGTGTGGAACCCGTACCCCAGTGAGAGTCAGTGTTTGTGGAAACCGTACCCCAGTGAGAGTCAGTGTGTGTGGGACACGTACCCCAGTGAGAGTCAGTGTGTGTGGAACCCGTACCCCAGTGAGAGCCAGTGTCTGTGGAACCCGTACCCCAGTGAGTGTCAGTGTGTGTGGAACCCATACACCAGTGAGAGTCAGTGTGTGTGGGACCCATACCCCAGTGAGAGTCAGTGTGTGTGGAACCCCAGTGAGAGTCAGTGTGTGTGGAACCCCAGTGAGAGTCAGTGTGTGTGGAGCCCGTACCCCAGTGAGAGTCAGTGCGTGTGGAACCCGTATCCCAGTGAGAGCCAGTGTGTGGGGAACCCGTACCCCAGTTAGAGTCAGTGTGTGGAACCCGTACCCCAGTTAGAGTTAGTGTGTGTGGGACACATACCACAGTGAGAGTCGGTGTGTGTGGAACCAGTACCCCAGTGACAGTCAGTGAGTGTGGACCCATACCCCAGTGAGAGTCAGTGTGTGTGGAATCCGTACCCCAGTGAGAGTCAGTTTTTGCGGAGCCCATACCCCAGTGAGAGTCAGTGTGTATGGAACCCGTACCACAGTGAGAGTCAGTGTGTGTGGAATCCGTACCCCAGTGAGAGTCAGTGTGTATGGAGCCCGTATCCCAGTGAGAGTCAGTTTCTGCGGAGCCCATACCCCAGTGAGAGTCAGTGTATGTGGAACCCGTACCCCAGTGAGAGTCAGTGTGTGTGGAATCCGTACCCCAATGAGAGTCAGTGTGTATGGAGCCCGTATCCCAGTGAGAGTCAGTGTGTGTGGAACCTGTACCCCAGTGAGCGTCAGTGCGTGTGGAACCCGTACCCCACTGAGAGTCAGTGTGTGTGGAGCTCGTACCCCAGTGAGAGCCAGTGTGTGTGGAACCCGTACCCCAGTGAGAGTCAGTGTGTGTGGGGCACGTACCCCAGTGAGAGTTAGTGTGTGTGGGACACATACCCCAGTGAGAGTCGGTGTGTGTGGAACCCGTACCCCAGTGAGTGTCAGTGTGTGTGGAACCCGTACAACAGTGAGAGTCAGCGTTTGTGGAACCCGTACCCCAGTGAGAACCAGTGTGTGGGGAACCCGTACCCCAGTGAGAGTCAGTGTGTGTGGAACCCGTACCCCAGTGAGAGCCAGTGTGTGGGTAACCCGTACACCAGTGAGAGTCAGTGTGTGTGCAATTCGTATCCCAGTGAGAGTCAGTGTGTGTCGGACACGTACCCCAGTGAGTGTCAGTGTGTGTGGAACCAGTACCCCAGTGACAGTCAGTGAGTGTGGACCCATACCCCAGTCAGAGTCAGTGTGTGTGGAATCCGTACCCCAGTGAGTGTCAGTCTGTATGGAACCCGTACCCCAGTGAGTGTCAGTGTGTGTGGAACCCCAGTGAGAGCCAGTGTGTGTGGAACCCGTACCCCAGTGAGAGTCGGTGTGTGTGGAACCAGTACCCCAGTGACAGTCAGTGAGTGTGGACCCATACCCCAGTGAGAGTCAGTGTGTGTGGAATCCGTACCCCAGTGAGAGTCAGTTTTTGCGGAGCCCATACCCCAGTGAGAGTCAGTGTGTATGGAACCCGTACCACAGTGAGAGTCAGTGTGTGTGGAATCCGTACCCCAGTGAGAGTCAGTGTGTATGGAGCCCGTATCCCAGTGAGAGTCAGTTTCTGCGGAGCCCATACCCCAGTGAGAGTCAGTGTGTATGGAACCCGTACCCCAGTGAGAGTCAGTGTGTGTGGAATCCGTACCCCAGTGAGAGTCAGTGTGTATGGAGCCCGTATCCCAGTGAGAGTCAGTGTGTGTGGAACCCGTACCCCAGTGAGCGTCAGTGCGTGTGGTACCCGTACCCCACTGAGAGTCAGTGTGTGTGGAGCTCGTACCCCAATGAGAGCCAGTGTGTGTGGAACCCGTACCCCAGTGAGAGTCAGTGTGTGTGGGACACGTACCCCAGTGAGAGTTAGTGTGTGTGGGACACATACCCCAGTGAGAGTCGGTGTGTGTGCAACCCGTACCCCAGTGAGTGTCAGTGTGTGTGGAACTAGTACCCAAGTGAGAGTCAGTGTGTGTGGAACCCGTACCCCAGTGAGAGTCAGTGTGTGGAACCCGTACCCCAAGGAGAGTCAGTGTGTGTGGAATCCATACCCCAGTGAGCATCAGTGTGTGTGGAACTTGTACCCCAGTGAGAGTCAGTGTGTGTGGAACCCGTACGCCAGTGAGAGTCAGTATCTGTGGAGCTCGTACCCCAGTGAGAGTCAGTGTGTGTGGAATCCGTACCCCATTGAGAGTTAGTGTGTGTGGAGCCCGTACCCCAGTGAGAGTTAGTGTGTGTAACCCGTACCCCAGTGAGAGTCAGTGTGTGGAACCCGTACCCCAGTGAGTGTCAGTGTGTGTGGACCCGTACCCAGTGAGAGTCAGTGTGTGTGGAAACCGTACCCCAGTGAGAGTCAGTGTGTGTGGAACCCGTACCCCAGCGAGAGTCAGTGTGTGTGGAACCCGTACCCCAGTGAGTGTCAGTGTGTGTGGAACTTGTACCCCAGTGAGAGTCAGTGTGTGTGGAACCCGTACCCCAGTGAGAGTCAGTGTCAGTGGAGCTCGTACCCCAGTAAGAGTCATTGTGTGTGGAATCCGTTCCCCAGTGAGAGTCGGTGTGTGTGGAACCCATACGCCAGTGAGTGTCAGTGTGTGTGGAACTTGCACCCCAGTGAGAGTCAGTGTGTGTGGAACCCGTACCCCAGTGAGAGTCAGTGTGTGTGGAATCCGTACCCCATTGAGAGTTAGTGTGTGTGGAGCCCATACCCCAGTGAGAGTCAGTGTGTGTGGAGCCCGTACCCCAGTGAGAGTCAGTGTGTGTGGAGCCCGTACCCCAGTGAGAGCCAGTGTGTGGGGAACCCGTACCACAGTGAGAGTCAGTTTGTGTGGAACCCGTACAACAGTGAGAGTCAGTGTTTGTGGAACCCGTACCTCAGTGAGAACCAGTGTGTGGGGAACCCGTACCCCAGTGAGAGTCAGTGTGTGTGGAACCCGTACCCCAGTGAGAGCCAGTGTGTGGGTAACCCGTACACCAGTGAGAGTCAGTGTGTGTGGGACACGTACCCCAGTGAGAGTCAGTGTGTGTGGAACCCGTACCCCAGTGAGAACCAGTGTGTGGGGAACCCGTACCCCAGTGAGAGTCAGTGTGTGTGGAACCCGTACCCCAGTGAGAGCCAGTGTTTGGAACCCGTACCCCAGTGAGAGTCGGTGTGTGTGGAACCCATACCCCAGTGAGAGTCAGTGTGTGTGGAACCCCAGTGAGAGTCGGTGTGTGTGGAACCCGTCCCCCAGTGAGAGTCGGTGTGTGTGGAACCAGTACCCCAGTGACAGTCAGTGAGTGTGGACCCATACCCCAGTGAGAGTCAGTGTGTGTGGAATCCGTACCCCAGTGAGTGTCAGTGTGTGTGGGACCCGTACCCCAGTGAGAGTCAGTGTGTGTGGAACCCCAGTGAGAGCCAGTGTGTGTGGAACCCGGACCCCAGTGAGAGTCGGTGTGTGTGGAACCAGTACCCCAGTGACAGTCAGTGAGTGTGGACCCATACCCCAGTGAGAGTCAGTGTGTGTGGAATCCGTACCCCAGTGAGAGTCAGTTTCTGCGGAGCCCATACCCCAGTGAGTGTCAGTGTGTATGGAACCCGTACCACAGTGAGAGTCAGTGTGTGTGGAATCCGTACCCCAGTGAGAGTCAGTGTGTATGGAGCCCGTATCCCAGTGAGAGTCAGTGTGTGTGGAACCCGTACCCCAGTGAGCGTCAGTGCGTGTGGAACCCGTACCCCAGTGAGAGTCAGTGTGTGTGGAGCTCGTACCCCAGTGAGAGCCAGTGTGTGTGGAACCCGTACCCCAGTGAGAGTCAGTGTGTGTGGGACACGTACCCCAGTGAGAGTTAGTGTGTGTGGGACACATACCACAGTGAGAGTCGGTGTGTGTGGAACCCGTACCCCAGTGAGTGTCAGTGTGTGTGGAACTTGTACCCCAGTGAGAGTCAGTGTGTGGAACCCGTACCCCAATGAGAGTCAGTGTGTGTGGAATCCATACCCCAGTGAGTGTCAGTGTGTGTGGAACTTGTACCCCAGTGAGAGTCAGTGTGTGTGGAACCCATACCCCAGTGAGAGTCAGTGTGTGTGGAACTTGTACCCCAGTGAGAGTCAGTGTGTGTGGAAGTCGTATCCCAGTGAGAGTCAGTGTGTGGAACCCGTACCCCATTGAGAGTCAGTGTGTGTGGAATTCGTATTCCAGTGAGAGTCAGTGTGTGTGGGACACGTACCCCAGTGAGAGTCAGTGTGTGTGGAACCAGTACCCCAGTGAGTGTCAATGTGTGTGGAACCTGTACCCCAGTGAGAGTCAGTGTGTGTAACCCGTACCCCAGTGAGAGTCAGTGTGTGGAACCCGTACCCCAGTGAGAGTCGGTGTGTGTGGAACCCATACCCCAGTGAGAGTCAGTGTGTGTGGAACCCCAGTGAGAGTCAGTGTGTGTGGAACCCGTACCCCAGTGAGAGTCGGTGTGTGTGGAACCAGTACCCCAGTGACAGTCAGTGAGTGTGGACCCATACCCCAGTGAGAGTCAGTGTGTGTGGAATCCGTACCCCAGTGTGAGTCAGTTTCTGCGGAACCCGTACCCCAGTGAGTGTCAGTGTGTATGGAACCCGTATCCCAGTGAGAGTCAGTGTGTATGGAACCCGCACCACAGTGAGAGTCAGTGTGTGTTGAATCAGTACCCCAGTGAGAGTCAGTGTGTATGGAGCCCGTATCCCAGTGAGATACAGTGTGTGTGGAACCCGTACCCCAGTGAGCGTCAGTGCGTGTGGAACCCGTGCCCCAGTGAGAGTCAGTGTGTGTGGAACCCGTAGCACAGTGAGAGTCAGTGTGTGTGGGACACGTACCCCAGTGAGAGTCAGTGTGTGTGGGACACATACCCCAGTGAGTGTCAGTGTGTGTGGAACCCGTACAACAGTGAGAGTCAGTGTTTGTGGAACCCGTACCCCAGTGAGAACCAGTGTGTGGGGAACCCGTACCCCAGTGAGAGTCAGTGTGTGTGGAACCCGTACCCCAGTGAGAGCCAGTGTGTGGGTAACCCGTACACCAGTGAGAGTCAGTGTGTGTGCAATTCGTATCCCAGTGAGAGTCAGTGTGTGTCGGACACGTACCCCAGTGAGTGTCAGTGTGTGTGGAACCAGTACCCCAGTGACAGTCAGTGAGTGTGGACCCATACCCCAGTCAGAGTCAGTGTGTGTGGAATCCGTACCCCAGTGAGTGTCAGTCTGTATGGAACCCGTACCCCAGTGAGTGTCAGTGTGTGTGGAACCCCAGTGAGAGCCAGTGTGTGTGGAACCCGTACCCCAGTGAGAGTCGGTGTGTGTGGAACCAGTACCCCAGTGACAGTCAGTGAGTGTGGACCCATACCCCAGTGAGAGTCAGTGTGTGTGGAATCCGTACCCCAGTGAGAGTCAGTTTTTGCGGAGCCCATACCCCAGTGAGAGTCAGTGTGTATGGAACCCGTACCACAGTGAGAGTCAGTGTGTGTGGAATCCGTACCCCAGTGAGAGTCAGTGTGTATGGAGCCCGTATCCCAGTGAGAGTCAGTTTCTGCAGAGCCCATACCCCAGTGAGAGTCAGTGTGTATGGAACCTGTACCCCAGTGAGAGTCAGTGTGTGTGGAATCCGTACCCCAGTGAGAGTCAGTGTGTATGGAGCCCGTATCCCAGTGAGAGTCAGTGTGTGTGGAACCCGTACCCCAGTGAGCGTCAGTGCGTGTGGAACCCGTACCCCACTGAGAGTCAGTGTGTGTGGAGCTCGTACCCCAGTGAGAGCCAGTGTGTGTGGAACCCGTACCCCAGTGAGAGTCAGTGTGTGTGGGACACGTACCCCAGTGAGAGTTAGTGTGTGTGGGACACATACCCCAGTGAGAGTCGGTGTGTGTGCAACCCGTACCCCAGTGAGTGTCAGTGTGTGTGGAACTTGTACCCAAGTGAGAGTCAGTGTGTGTGGAACCCGTACCCCAGTGAGAGTCAGTGTGTGGAACCCGTACCCCAAGGAGAGTCAGTGTGTGTGGAATCCATACCCCAGTGAGAGTCAGTGTGTGTGGAACCCGTACGCCAGTGAGAGTCAGTATCTGTGGAGCTCGTACCCCAGTGAGAGTCAGTGTGTGTGGAATCCGTACCCCATTGAGAGTTAGTGTGTGTGGAGCCCGTACCCCAGTGAGAGTTATTGTGTGTAACCCGTACCCCAGTGAGAGTCAGTGTGTGGAACCCATACCCCAGTGAGTGTCAGTGTGTGTGGACCCGTACCCAGTGAGAGTCAGTGTGTGTGGAAACCGTACCCCAGTGAGAGTCAGTGTGTGTGGAACCCGTACCCCAGCGAGAGTCAGTGTGTGTGGAACACGTACCCCAGTGAGTGTCAGTGTGTGTGGAACTTGTACCCCAGTGAGAGTCAGTGTGTGTGGAACCCGTACCCCAGTGAGAGTCAGTGTCTGTGGAGCTCGTACCCCAGTAAGAGTCATTGTGTGTGGAATCCGTTCCCCAGTGGGAGTCGGTGTGTGTGGAACCCGTACGCCAGTGAGTGTCAGTGTGTGTGGAACTTGTACCCCAGTGAGAGTCAGTGTGTGTGGAATCCGTACCCCATTGAGAGTTAGTGTGTGTGGAGCCCATACCCCAGTGAGAGTCAGTGTGTGTGGAGCCCGTACCCCAGTGAGAGTCAGTGTGTGTGGAGCCGGTACCCCAGTGAGAGCCAGTGTGTGGGGAACCCGTACCGCAGTGAGAGTCAGTTTGTGTGGAACCCGTACAACAGTGAGAGTCAGTGTTTGTGGAACCCGTACCTCAGTGAGAACCAGTGTGTGGGGAACCCGTACCCCAGTGAGAGTCAGTGTGTGTGGAACCCGTACCCCAGTGAGAGCCAGTGTGTGGGTAACCCGTACACCAGTGAGAGTCAGTGTGTGTGGAATTCGTATCCCAGTGAGAGTCAGTGTGTGTGGGACACGTACCCCAGTGAGAGTCAGTGTGTGTGGAACCCGTACCCCAGTGAGAACCAGTGTGTGGGGAACCCGTACCCCAGTGAGAGTCAGTGTGTGTGGAACCCGTACCCCAGTGAGAGCCAGTGTTTGGAACCCGTACCCCAGTGAGAGTATGTGTGTGTGGAACCCATACCCCAGTGAGAGTCAGTGTGTGTGGAACCCCAGTGAGAGTCAGTGTGTGTGGAACCCGTCCCCCAGTGAGAGTCGGTGTGTGTGGAACCAGTACCCCAGTGACAGTCAGTGAGTGTGGACCCATACCCCAGTGAGAGTCAGTGTGTGTGGAATCCGTACCCCAGTGAGTGTCAGTGTGTGTGGGACCCGTACCCCAGTGAGAGTCAGTGTGTGTGGAACCCCAGTGAGAGCCAGTGTGTGTGGAACCCAGACCCCAGTGAGAGTCGGTGTGTGTGGAACCAGTACCCCAGTGACAGTCAGTGAGTGTGGACCCATACCCCAGTGAGAGTCAGTGTGTGTGGAATCCGTACCCCAGTGAGAGTCAGTTTCTGCGGAGCCCATACCCCAGTGAGTGTCAGTGTGTATGGAACCCGTACCACAGTGAGAGTCAGTGTGTGTGGAATCCGTACCCCAGTGAGAGTCAGTGTGTATGGAGCCCGTATCCCAGTGAGAGTCAGTGTGTGTGGAACCCGTACCCCAGTGAGCGTCAGTGCGTGTGGAACCCGTACCCCAGTGAGAGTCAGTGTGTGTGGAGCTCGTACCCCAGTGAGAGCCAGTGTGTGTGGAACCCGTACCCCAGTGAGAGTCAGTGTGTGTGGGACACGTACCCCAGTGAGAGTTAGTGTGTGTGGGACACATACCACAGTGAGAGTCGGTGTGTGTGGAACCCGTACCCCAGTGAGTGTCAGTGTGTGTGGAACTTGTACCCCAGTGAGAGTCAGTGTGTGGAACCCGTACCCCAATGAGAGTCAGTGTGTGTGGAATCCATACCCCAGTGAGTGTCAGTGTGTGTGGAACTTGTACCCCAGTGAGAGTCAGTGTGTGTGGAACCCATACCCCAGTGAGAGTCAGTGTCTGTGGAGCTCGTACCCCAGTAAGAGTCAGTGTGTGTGGAATCCGTACCCCATTGAGAGTCAGTGTGTGTGGAAGTCGTATCCCAGTGAGAGTCAGTGTGTGGAACCCGTACCCCATTGAGAGTCAGTGTGTGTGGAATTCGTATTCCAGTGAGAGTCAGTGTGTGTGGGACACGTACCCCAGTGAGAGTCACTGTGTGTGGAACCCATACCCCAGTGAGAGTCAGTGTGTGTGGAACCCCAGTAAGAGTCAGTGTGTGTGGAATCCGTACCCCATTGAGAGTCAGTGTGTGTGGAAGTCGTATCCCAGTGAGAGTCAGTGTGTGGAACCCGTACCCCATTGAGAGTCAGTGTGTGTGGAATTCGTATTCCAGTGAGAGTCAGTGTGTGTGGGACACGTACCCCAGTGAGAGTCAGTGTGTGTGGAACCAGTACCCCAGTGAGTGTCAATGTGTGTGGAACCTGTACCCCAGTGAGAGTCAGTGTGTGTAACCCGTACCCCAGTGAGAGTCAGTGTGTGGAACCCGTACCCCAGTGAGAGTCGGTGTGTGTGGAACCCATACCCCAGTGAGAGTCAGTGTGTGTGGAACCCCAGTGAGAGTCAGTGTGTGTGGAACCCGTACCCCAGTGAGAGTCGGTGTGTGTGGAACCAGTACCCCAGTGACAGTCAGTGAGTGTGGACCCATACCCCAGTGAGAGTCAGTGTGTGTGGAATCCGTACCCCAGTGTGAGTCAGTTTCTGCGGAACCCGTACCCCAGTGAGTGTCAGTGTGTATGGAACCCGTATCCCAGTGAGAGTCAGTGTGTATGGAACCCGCACCACAGTGAGAGTCAGTGTGTGTGGAATCAGTACCCCAGTGAGAGTCAGTGTGTATGGAGCCCGTATCCCAGTGAGATACAGTGTGTGTGGAACCCGTACCCCAGTGAGCGTCAGTGCGTGTGGAACCCGTGCCCCAGTGAGAGTCAGTGTGTGTGGAACCCGTAGCACAGTGAGAGTCAGTGTGTGTGGGACACGTACCCCAGTGAGAGTCAGTGTGTGTGGGACACATACCCCAGTGAGAGTCGGTGTGTGTGGAACCCGTACGCCAGTGAGTGTCAGTGTGTGTGGAACTTGTACCCCAGTGAGAGTCAGTGTGTGTGGAACCCGTACCCCAGTGAGAGTCAGTGTGTGTGGAATCCGTACCCCATTGAGAGTTAGTGTGTGTGGAGCCCGTACCCCAGTGAGAGTCAGTGTGTGTGGAGCCCGTACCCCAGTGAGAGTCAGTGTGTGTGGAGCCCGTACCCCAGTGAGAGCCAGTGTGTGGGGAACCCGTACCCCAGTGAGAGTCAGTGTGTGTGGGACACGTACCCCAGCGAGAGCCAGTGTGTGGGGAACCCGTATCCCAGTGAGAGTCAGTGTGTTTGGAACTCGTACCCCAGTGAGTTTCAGTGTGTGTGGAACCACAGTGAGAGTCAGTGTGTGTGGAACCCCAGTGAGAGTCAGTGTGTGTGGAGCCCGTACCCCAGTGAGAGTCAGTGCGTGTGGAACCCGTATCCCAGTGAGAGCCAGTGTGTGGGGAACCCGTACCCCAGTGAGAGTCAGTGTGTGGGGAACCCGTACCCCAGTGTGAGTCAGTGTGTGTAGAGCCCGTACCCAAGTGAGAGTCAGTGTGTGTGGACCCGTACACTAGTGAGTGTCAGTGTGTGTCGGACCCGTATCGCAGTGAGAGTCTGTGTGTGGAACCCGTACCCCATTGAGAGTCAGTGTTTGTGGAATTCGTACCCCAGTGAGAGTCAGTGTGTGTGGGACACGTACCTCAGTGCGAGTCGGTGTATGGAAACCGAACCCCATTGAGAGTCAGTGTGTGTGGAACCCGTACCCCATTGAGCGTCAGTGCGTGTGGAACCCGTACCCCAGTGAGAGTCAGTGTGTGTCGAGCTCGTACCCCTGTGAGAGCCAGTGTGTGTGGAACCCGTACCCCAGTGAGAGTCAGTGTGTGTGGAATCAGTACCCCAGTGAGAGTCAGTGTGTATGGAGCCCGTATCCCAGTGAGATACAGTGTGTGTGGAACCCGTACCCCAGTGATCGTCAGTGCGTGTGGAACCCGTGCCCCAGTGAGAGTCAGTGTGTGTGGAACCCGTAGCACAGTGAGAGTCAGTGTGTGTGGGACACGTACCCCAGTGAGAGTCAGTGTGTGTGGGACATATACCCCAGTGAGAGTCAGTGTGTGTGGAACCCGTACGCCAGTGAGTGTCAGTGTGTGTGGAACTTGTACCCCAGTGAGAGTCAGTGTGTGTGGAACCCGTACCCCAGTGAGAGTCAGTGTGTGTGGAATCCGTACCCCATTGAGAGTTAGTGTGTGTGGAGCCCGTACCCCAGTGAGAGTCAGTGTGTGTGGAGCCCGTACCCCAGTGAGAGCCAGTGTGTGGGGAACCCGTACCCCAGTGAGAGTCAGTGTGTGTGGGACACGTACCCCAGCGAGAGCCAGTGTGTGTGGAACACATACCCCAGTGAGAGTCAGTGTGTGTGGGACCCCTACCCCAGTGAGAGTCAGTGTGTGTGGAACCACAGTGAGAGTCAGTGTGTGTGGAACCCCAGTGAGAGTCAGTGTGTGTGGAGCCCGTACCCCAGTGAGAGTCAGTGCGTGTGGAACCCGTATCCCAGTGAGAGTCAGTGTGTGGGGAACCCGTACCCCAGTGTGAGTCAGTGTGTGTAGAGCCCGTACCCAAGTGAGAGTCAGTGTGTGTGGACCCGTACACCAGTGAGTGTCAGTGTGTGTCGGACCCGTATCGCAGTGAGAGTCTGTGTGTGGAACCCGTACCCCATTGAGAGTCAGTGTATGTGGAATTCGTACCCCAGTGAGAGTCAGTGTGTGTGGGACACGTACCTCAGTGCGAGTCGGTGTGTGGAACCCGTACCCCAGTGAGAGTCAGTGTGTGTGGGACACGTACCTCAGTGCGAGTCGGTGTATGGAAACCGAACCCCATTGAGAGTCAGTGTGTGGAACCCGTACCCCAGTGAGAGTCAGTGTGTGTGGAACCACAGTGAGAGTCAGTGTGTGTGGAACCCCAGTGAGAGTCAGTGTGTGTGGAGCCCGTACCCCAGTGAGAGTCAGTGCGTGTGGAACCCGTACCCCAGTGAGAGTCAGTGTGTGGGGAACCCGTACCCCAGTGTGAGTCAGTGTGTGTAGAGCCCGTACCCAAGTGAGAGTCAGTGTGTGTGGACCCGTACACCAGTGAGTGTCAGTGTGTGTCGGACCCGTATCGCAGTGAGAGTCTGTGTGTGGAACCCGTACCCCATTGAGAGTCAGTGTATGTGGAATTCGTACCCCAGTGAGAGTCAGTGTGTGTGGGACACGTACCTCAGTGCGAGTCGGTGTATGGAAACCGAACCCCATTGAGAGTCAGTGTGTGGAACCCGTACCCCAGTGAGAGTCAGTGTGTGTCGAGCTCGTACACCAGTGAGATCCAGTGTGTGTGGAACCCGTACCCCAGTGAGAGTCAGTGTGTGTGGGACACGTACCCCAGTGAGAGTTAGTGTGTGTGGGACACATACCCCAGTGAGAGTCGGTGTGTGTGGAACCCGTACCCCAGTGAGTGTCAGTGTGTGTGGAACTTGTACCCCAGTGAGAGTCAGTGTGTGTGGAACCCGTACCCCAGTGAGAGTCAGTGTGTGTGGAATCCGTACCCCATTGAGAGTTAGTGTGTGTGGAGCCCGTACCCCAGTGAGAGTCAGTGTGTGTGGAGCCCGTACCCCAGTGAGAGTCAGTGTGTGTGGAGCCCGTACCCCAGTGAGAGCCAGTGTGTGGGGAACCCGTACCCCAGTGAGAGTCAGTGTGTGTGGGACACGTACCCCAGCGAGAGCCAGTGTGTGGGGAACCCGTATCCCAGTGAGAGTCAGTGTGTTTGGAACTCGTACCCCAGTGAGTTTCAGTGTGTGTGGAACACATACCCCAGTGAGAGTCAGTGTGTGTGGGACCCCTACCCCAGTGAGAGTCAGTGTGTGTGGAACCACAGTGAGAGTCAGTGTGTGTGGAACCCCAGTGAGAGTCAGTGTCTGTGGAGCCCGTACCCCAGTGAGAGTCAGTGCGTGTGGAACCCGTATCCCAGTGAGAGCCAGTGTGTGGGGAACCCGTACCCCAGTGAGAGTCAGTGTGTGGGGAACCCGGACCCCAGTGTGAGTCAGTGTGTGTAGAGCCCGTACCCAAGTGAGAGTCAGTGTGTGTGGACCCGTACACCAGTGAGTGTCAGTGTGTGTCGGACCCGTATCGCAGTGAGAGTCTGTGTGTGGAACCCGTACCCCATTGAGAGTCAGTGTATGTGGAATTCGTACCCCAGTGAGAGTCAGTGTGTGTGGGACACGTACCTCAGTGCGAGTCGGTGTATGGAAACCGAACCCCATTGAGAGTCAGTGTGTGTGGAACCTGTACCCCAGTGAGCGTCAGTGCGTGTGGAACCCGCACCCCAGTGAGAGTCAGTGTGTGTCGAGCTCGTACCCCAGTGAGAGCCAGTGTGTGTGGAACCCGTACCCCAGTGAGAGTCAGTGTGTGTGGGACACATACGACAGTGAGAGTCAGTGTGTGTGGGACACATACCCCAGTGAGAGACGCTGTGTGTGGAACCCGTACCCCAGTGAGTGTCAGTGTGTGTGGAACTTGTACCCCAGTGAGAGTCAGTGTGTGTGGAACCCGTACCCCAGTGAGTGTCAGTGTGTGTGGAACTTGTACCCCAGTGAGAGTCAGTGTGTGTGGAACCCGTACCACAGTGAGAGTCAGTGTGTGGAACCCGTACCCCAGTGAATGTCGGTGTGTGTGGAACCCATACCCCAGTGAGAGTCAGTGTGTGTGGAACCCGTACCACAGTGAGAGTCAGTGTGTGGAACCCGTACCCCAGTGAATGTCGGTGTGTGTGGAACCCGTACCACAGTGAGAGTCAGTGTGTGGAACCCGTACCCCAGTGAATGTCGGTGTGTGTGGAACCCATACCCCAGTGAGAGTCAGTGTGTGTGGAACCCCAGTGAGAGTCAGTGAGTGTGTGACCCGTACCCCAGTGAGAGTCGGTGTGTGTGGAACCCATACCCCAGTGAGTGTCAGTGTGTGTGGAACTTGTACCCCAGTGAGAGTCAGTGTGTGTGGAACCCGTACCACTGTGAGAGTCAGTGTGTGGAACCCGTACCCCAGTGAGAGTCGGTGTGTGTGGAACCCATACCCCAGTGAGAGTCAGTGTGTGTGGAACCCCAGTGAGAGTCAGTGTGTGTGGAACCCGTACCCCAGTGAGAGTCGGTGTGTGTGGAACCCGTACCCCAGTGAGAGTCGGTGTGTGTGGAACCAGTACCCCAGTGACAGTCAGTGAGTGTGGACCCATACCCCAGTGAGAGTCAGTGTGAGTGGAATCCATACCCCAGTGAGTGTCAGTGTGTATGGAACCCGTACCGCACTGAGTGTCAGTGTGTGTGGAACCCCGGTGAGATCCAGTGTGTGTGGAACCCGTACCCCAGTGAGAGTCTGTGTGTTTGGAACCAGTACCCCAGTGACAGTCAGTGAGTGTGGACCCATACCCCATTGAGAGTCAGTGTGTGTGGAACCCGTACCCCAGCGAGTGTCAGTGTGTGTGGGACCCGTACCCAAGTGAGAGTCAGTGTGTGTGGAATCCGTATCCCAGTGAGAGTCAGTGTGTGGAACCCATACCCCATTGTGAGTCAGTGTGTGTGGAATTCGTATCCCAGTGAGAGTCAGTGTGTGTGGGACATGTACCCCAGTGAGAGTCGGTGTGTGTGGAACCCGTACCCCAGTGAGTGTCAGTGTGTGTGGAACCTGTACCCCAGTGAGAGCCAGTGTGTGTGGAACCCGTACCCCAGTGAGAGTCAGTGTGTGTGGGACACGTACCCCAGTGAGAGTCAGTGTGTGTGGGACACAGACCCCAGTGAGAGTCGGTGTGTGTGGAACCCGTACCCCAGTGAGTGTCAGTGTGTGTGAAACTTGTACCCCAGTGAGAGTCAGTGTGTGTGGAGCCCGTACCACAGTGAGAGTCAGTGTGTGGAACCCGTACCCCAGTGAGAGTCAGTGTGTGTGGAACCCGTACCCCAGTGAGAGTCAGTGTGTGTGGAGCCCGTACCCCCGTGAGAGTCAATGTGTGTGGAGCCCGTACCCCAGTGAGAGCCAGTGTGTGGGGAACCCGTACCGCAGTGAGAGTCAGTGTGTGTGGAACCCGTACCCCAGTGAGAGTCACTGTTTGTGGAGCCCGTACCTCAGTGAGAGCCAGTGTGTGGGGAACCCGTACCCCAGTGAGAGTCAGTGTGTGTGGAACCCGTACCCCAGTGAGAGTCAGTGTCTGTGGAACCCGTACCCCAGTGAGTGTCAGTGTGGTGGAACCCATACACCAGTGAGAGTCAGTGTGTGTGGGACCCTACCCCAGTGAGAGTCAGTGTGTGTGGAACCCCAGTGAGAGTCAGTGTGTGTGGAACCCCAGTGAGAGTCAGTGTGTGTGGAGCCCGTACCCCAGTGAGAGTCAGTGCGTGTGGAACCCGTATCCCAGTGAGAGCCAGTGTGTGGGGAACCCGTACCCCAGTGAGAGTCAGTGAGTGGAACCCGTATCCCAGTGAGAGTCAGTGTGTGGAACCCGTACCCCATTGAGAGTCAGTGTGTGTGGAATTCGTACCCCAGTGAGAGTCAGTGTGTGTGGGACACGTACCCCAGTGCGAGTCAGTGTGTGGAACCCGTACCCCATTGAGAGTCAATGTGTGTGGAATTCGTATCCCAGTGAGAGTCAGTGTGTGTGGGGCACGTACCCCAGTGAGAGTCAGTGTGTGTGGAACCCGTACCCCAGCGAGGGTCAGTGTGTGTGGGACCCGTACCCAAGTGAGAGTCAGTGTGTGTGGAATCCGTATCCCAGTGAGAGTCAGTGTGTGGAACCCATACCCCATTGTGAGTCAGTGTGTGTGGAATTCGTATCCCAGTGAGAGTCAGTGTGTGTGGGACATGTACCCCAGTGAGAGTCAGAGTGTGTGGAACCCGTACCCCAGAGAGTGTCAGTGTGTGTGGAACCTGTACCCCAGTGAGAGTCAGTGTGTGTAACCCTACCCCAGTGAGAGTCAGTGTGTGGAACCCGTACCCCAGTGAGTGTCAGTGTCTGTGGACCCGTACCCAGTGAGAGTCAGTGTGTGTGGAAACCGTACCCCACTGAGAGTTAGTGTGTGTGTAACCCGTACCCCAGTGAGAGCCAGTGTGTGTGGAACCCGAACCCCAGTAAGAGTCAGTCTGTGTGGGACACGTACCCCAGTGAGAATCAGTGTGTGTGTGACACATACCCCAGTGAGAGTCGGTGTGTGTGGAACCCGTACGCCAGTGAGTGTCAGTGTGTGTGGAACTTGTACCCCAGTGAGAGTCAGTGTGTGTGGAACCCGTACCCCAGTCAGAGTCAGTGTGTGTGGAATCCGTACCCCATTGAGAGTTAGTGTGTGTGGAGCCCATACCCCAGTGAGAGTCAGTGTGTGTGGAGCCCGTACCCCAGTGAGAGTCAGTGTGTGTGGAGCCCGTACCCCAGTGAGAGCCAGTGTGTGGGGAACCCGTACCGCAGTGAGAGTCAGTGTGTGTGGAACCCGTACCCCAGTGAGAGTCAGTGTGTGTGGAACACGTACCCCAGTGAGAGCCAGTGTGTGTGGAACCCGTACCCCAGTGAGATTCAGTGTGTGTGGGAGACGTACCCCAGTGAGAGTCAGTGTGTGTGGGACACATACCCCAGTGAGAGTCGGTGTGTGTGGATCCCGTACCCCAGTGAGTGTCAGTGTGTGTGGAACTTGTACCCCAGTGAGAGTCAGTGTGTGTGGAACCCGTACCCCAGTGAGAGTCAGTGTGTGGAACCCGTACCCCAGTGAGAGTCAGTGTGTGTGGAATCCATACCCCAGTGAGTGTCAGTGTTTGTGGAACATGTACCCCAGTGAGAGTCAGTGTGTGTGGAACCCGTACCCCAGTGAGAGTCAGTGTCTGTGGAGCTCGTACCCCAGTAAGAGTCAGTGTGTGTGGAATCCGTACCCCATTGAGAGTTAGTGTGTGTGGAGCCCGTACCCCAGTGAGAGTCAGTGTGTGTGGAGCCCGTACCCCAGTGAGAGTCAGTGTGTGTGGAGCCCGTACCCCAGTGAGAACCAGTGTGTGGGGAACCCGTACCGCAGTGAGAGTCAGTGTGTGTGGAACCCGTACCCCAGTGAGAGTCAGTGTTTGTGGAAACCGTACCCCAGTGAGAGCCAGTGTGTGGGGAACCCGTACCCCAGTGAGAGTCAGTGTGTGTGGAACCCGTACCCCAGTGAGAGCCAGTGTGTGGGGAACCCGTACCCCAGTGAGAGTCAGTGTGTGTGGAACCCGTACCCCAGTGAGAGTCAGTGTCTGTGGAACCCGTGCCCCAGTGAGTGTCAGTGTGTGTGGAACCCATACACCAGTGAGAGTCAGTGTGTGTGGGACCCGTACCCCAGTGAGAGTCAGTGTGTGTGGAACCCCAGTGAGAGTCAGTGTGTGTGGAACCCCAGTGAGAGTCAGTGTGTGTGGAGCCCGTACCCCAGTGAGAGTCAGTGCGTGTGGAACCCGTATCCCAGTGAGAGCCAGTGTGTGGGGAACCCGTACCCCAGTGAGAGTCAGTGTGTGGAACCCGTACCCGAGTGAGAGTCAGTGTGTGGGGAACCCGTACCCCAATGTGAGTCAGTGTGTGTAGAGCCCGTACCCAAGTGAGAGTCAGTGTGTGTGGACCCGTACACCAGTGAGTGTCAGTGTGTGTGGGAAACGTACCCCAGTGCGAGTCAGTGTGTGGGACCCGTACCCCAGTGAGTGTCAGTGTCTGTGGACCCGTACCCAGTGAGAGTCAGTGTGTGTGGAAACCGTACCCCACTGAGAGTTAGTGTGTGTGTAACCCGTACCCCAGTGAGAGCCAGTGTGTGTGGAACCCGAACCCCAGTAAGAGTCAGTCTGTGTGGGACACGTACCCCAGTGAGAATCAGTGTGTGTGGGACACATACCCCAGTGAGAGTCGGTGTGTGTGGAACCCGTACGCCAGTGAGTGTCAGTGTGTGTGGAACTTGTACCCCAGTGAGAGTCAGTGTGTGTGGAACCCGTACCCCAGTCAGAGTCAGTGTGTGTGGAATCCGTACCCCATTGAGAGTTAGTGTGTGTGGAGCCCATACCCCAGTGAGAGTCAGTGTGTGTGGAGCCCGTACCCCAGTGAGAGTCAGTGTGTGTGGAACCCGTACCCCAGTGAGAGTCAGTGTGTGTGGAACTCGTACCCCAGTGAGAGCCAGTGTGTGTGGAACCCGGACCCCAGTGAGAGTCAGTGTGTGTGGGAGACGTACCCCAGTGAAAGTCAGTGTGTGTGGGACACATACCCCAGTGAGAGTCAGTGTGTGGAACCCGTACCCCAGTGAGAGTCAGTGTGTGTGGAATCCATACCCCAGTGAGTGTCAGTGTTTGTGGAACATGTACCCCAGTGAGAGTCAGTGTGTGTGGAACCCGTACCCCAGTGAGAGTCAGTGTCTGTGGAGCTCGTACCCCAGTAAGAGTCAGTGTGTGTGGAATCCGTACCCCATTGAGAGTTAGTGTGTGTGGAGCCCGTACCCCAGTGAGAGTCAGTGTGTGTGGAGCCCGTACCCCAGTGAGAGTCAGTGTGTGTGGAGCCCGTACCCCAGTGAGAGCCAGTGTGTGGGGAACCCGTACCGCAGTGAGAGTCAGTGTGTGTGGAACCCGTACCCCAGTGAGAGTCAGTGTTTGTGGAAACCGTACCCCAGTGAGAGCCAGTGTGTGGGGAACCCGTACCGCAGTGAGAGTCAGTGTGTGTGGAACCCGTACCCCAGTGAGAGTCAGTGTTTGTGGAAACCGTACCCCAGTGAGAGCCAGTGTGTGGGGAACCCGTACCCCAGTGAGAGTCAGTGTGTGTGGAACCCGTACCCCAGTGAGAGCCAGTGTGTGGGGAACCCGTACCCCAGTGAGAGTCAGTGTGTGTGGAACCCGTACCCCAGTGAGAGTCAGTGTCTGTGGAACCCGTACCCCAGTGAGTGTCAGTGTGTGTGGAACCCATACACCAGTGAGAGTCAGTGTGTGTGGGACCCGTACCCCAGTGAGAGTCAGTGTGTGTGGAACCCCAGTGAGAGTCAGTGTGTGTGGAACCCCAGTGAGAGTCAGTGTGTGTGGAGCCCGTACCCCAGTGAGAGCCAGTGTGTGGGGAACCCGTACCCCAGTGAGAGTCAGTGTGTGGAACCCGTACCCCAGTGAGAGTCAGTGTGTGTGGAACCCCAGTGAGAGTCAGTGTGTGTGGAACCCCAGTGAGAGTCAGTGTGTGTGGAGCCCGTACCCCAGTGAGAGTCAGTGCGTGTGGAACCCGTATCCCAGTGAGAGCCAGTGTGTGGGCAACCCGTACCCCAGTGAGAGTAAGTGTGTGGGGAACCCGTACCCCAGTGAGAGTCAGTGTCTGTGGAGCTCGTACCCCAGTAAGAGTCAGTGTGTGTGGAACCCGTACCCCAGTGAGAGTCAGTGTGTGTGGAGCCCGTACCCCAGTGAGAGTCAGTGTGTGTGGAGCCCGTACCCCAGTGAGAACCAGTGTGTGGGGAACCCGTACCGCAGTGAGAGTCAGTGTGTGTGGAACCCGTACCCCAGTGAGAGCCAGTGTGTGGGGAACCCGTACCCCAGTGAGAGTCAGTGTGTGTGGAACCCGTACCCCAGTGAGAGTCAGTGTCTGTGGAACCCGTACCCCAGTGAGGGTCAGTGTGTGTGGAACCCATATACCAGTGAGAGTCAGTGTGTGTGGGACCCGTACCCCAGTGAGAGTCAGTGTGTGTGGAACCCCAGTGAGAGTCAGTGTGTGTGGAACCCCAGTGAGAGTCAGTGTGTGTGGAGCCCGTACCCCAGTGAGAGTCAGTGCGTGTGGAACCCGTATCCCAGTGAGAGCCAGTGTGTGGGGAACCCGTACCCCAGTGAGAGTCAGTGTGTGGAACCCGTACCCCAGTGAGAGTCAGTGTGTGGGGAACCCATACCCCAATGTGAGTCAGTGTGTGTAGAGCCCGTACCCAAGTGAGAGTCAGTGTGTGTGGACCCGTACACCAGTGAGTGTCAGTGTGTGTGGGAAACGTACCCCAGTGCGAGTCAGTGTGTGGGACCCGTACCCCATTGTGAGTCAGTGTGTGTGGAATTCGTACCCCAGTGAGAGTCAGTGTGTGTGGGACACGTACCCCAGTGCGAGTCAGTGTGTGGGACCCGTACCCCAGTGAGAGTCAGTGTGTGGAACCCGTACCCCAGTGAGTGTCAGTGTCTGTGGACCCGTACCCAGTGAGAGTCAGTGTGTGTGGAAACCGTACCCCACTGAGAGTTAGTGTGTGTGTAACCCGTACCCCAGTGAGAGCCAGTGTGTGTGGAACCCGAACCCCAGTAAGAGTCAGTCTGTGTGGGACACGTACCCCAGTGAGAATCAGTGTGTGTGGGACACATACCCCAGTGAGAGTCGGTGTGTGTGGAACCCGTACGCCAGTGAGTGTCAGTGTGTGTGGAACTTGTACCCCAGTGAGAGTCAGTGTGTGTGGAATCCGTACCCCAGTCAGAGTCAGTGTGTGTGGAATCCGTACCCCATTGAGAGTTAGTGTGTGTGGAGCCCATACCCCAGTGAGAGTCAGTGTGTGTGGAGCCCGTACCCCAGTGAGAGTCAGTGTGTGTGGAACCCGTACCCCAGTGAGAGTCAGTGTGTGTGGAACCCGTACCCCAGTGAGAGCCAGTGTGTGTGGAACCCGTACCCCAGTGAGAGTCAGTGTGTGTGGGAGACGTACCCCAGTGAGAGTCAGTGTGTGTGGGACACATACCCCAGTGAGAGTCAGTGTGTGGAACCCGTACCCCAGTGAGAGTCAGTGTGTGTGGAATCCATACCCCAGTGAGTGTCAGTGTTTGTGGAACATGTACCCCAGTGAGAGTCAGTGTGTGTGGAACCCGTACCCCAGTGAGAGTCAGTGTCTGTGGAGCTCGTACCCCAGTAAGAGTCAGTGTGTGTGGAATCCGTACCCCATTGAGAGTTAGTGTGTGTGGAGCCCGTACCCCAGTGAGAGTCAGTGTGTGTGGAGCCCGTACCCCAGTGAGAGTCAGTGTGTGTGGAGCCCGTACCCCAGTGAGAGCCAGTGTGTGGGGAACCCGTACCGCAGTGAGAGTCAGTGTGTGTGGAACCCGTACCCCAGTGAGAGTCAGTGTTTGTGGAAACCGTACCCCAGTGAGAGCCAGTGTGTGGGGAACCCGTACCCCAGTGAGAGTCAGTGTGTGTGGAACCCGTACCCCAGTGAGAGCCAGTGTGTGGGGAACCCGTACCCCAGTGAGAGTCAGTGTGTGTGGAACCCGTACCCCAGTGAGAGTCAGTGTCTGTGGAACCCGTACCCCAGTGAGTGTCAGTGTGTGTGGAACCCATACACCAGTGAGAGTCAGTGTGTGTGGGACCCGTACCCCAGTGAGAGTCAGTGTGTGTGGAACCCCAGTGAGAGTCAGTGTGTGTGGAACCCCAGTGAGAGTCAGTGTGTGTGGAGCCCGTACCCCAGTGAGAGCCAGTGTGTGGGGAACCCGTACCCCAGTGAGAGTCAGTGTGTGGAACCCGTACCCCAGTGAGAGTCAGTGTGTGTGGAACCCCAGTGAGAGTCAGTGTGTGTGGAACCCCAGTGAGAGTCAGTGTGTGTGGAGCCCGTACCCCAGTGAGAGTCAGTGCGTGTGGAACCCGTATCCCAGTGAGAGCCAGTGTGTGGGGAACCCGTACCCCAGTGAGAGTAAGTGTGTGGGGAACCCGTACCCCAGTGAGAGTCAGTGTGTGTGGAACCCGTACCCCAGTGAGAGTCAGTGTGTGGGGAACCCGTACCCCAATGTGAGTCAGTGTGTGTAGAGCCCGTACCCAAGTGAGAGTCAGTGTGTGTGGACCCGTACACCAGTGAGTGTCAGTGTGTGTGGGACACGTACCCCAGTGCGAGTCAGTGTGTGGGACCCGTACCCCATTGAGAGTCAGTGTGTGTGGAATTCGTACCCCAGTGAGAGTCAGTGTGTGTGGGACACGTACCCCAGTGCGAGTCAGTGTGTGGGACACGTACCCCATTGAGAGTCAGTGTGTGTGGAATTCGTACCCCAGTGAGAGTCAGTGTGTGTGGGACACGTACCCTAGTGCGAGTCAGTGTGTGGAACCCGTACCCCATTGAGAGTCAGTGTGTGTGGAATTCGTATCCGAGTGAGAGTCAGTGTGTGTGGGGCACGTACCCCAGTGAGAGTCAGTGTGTGTGGAACCCGTACCCCAGCGAGTGTCAGTGTGTGTGGGACCCGTACCCAAGTGAGAGTCAGTGTATGTGGGATCCGTATCCCAGTGAGAGTCAGTGTGTGGAACCCGTACCCCAGTGAGTGTCAGTGTGTGTGGAACCTGTACCCCAGTGAGAGTTAGTGTGTGTAACCCGTACCCCAGTGAGACTCAGTGTGTGGAACCCGTACCCCAGTGAGTGTCAGTGTGTGTGGACCCGTACCCAGTGAGAGTCAGTGGGTGTGGAAACCGTACCCCAGTGAGAGTCAGTGTGTGTGGAACCCCTACCCCAGTGAGAGCCAGTGTGTGTGGAACCCGTACCCCAGTGAGAATCAGTGTGTGTGGGACACGTACCCCAGTGAGAGTCAGTGTGTGTGGGACACATACCCCATTGAGAGTCAGTGTGTGTGGAGCCCGTACCCCAGTGAGAGCCAGTGTGTGGGGAACCCGTACCGCAGTGAGAGTCAGTTTGTGTGGAACCCGTACAACAGTGAGAGTCAGTGTTTGTGGAACCCGTACCCCAGTGAGAACCAGTGTGTGGGGAACCCGTACCCCAGTGAGAGTCAGTGTGTGTGGAACCCGTACCCCAGTGAGAGCCAGTGTGTGGGTAACCCGTACACCAGTGAGAGTCAGTGTGTGTGCAATTCGTATCCCAGTGAGAGTCAGTGTGTGTGGGACACGTACCCCAGTGAGAGTCAGTGTGTGTGGAACCCATACCCCAGTGAGTGTCAGTGTGTGTGGAACCTGTACCCCAGTGAGAGTCAGTGTGTGTAACCCGTACCCCGGTGAGAGTCAGTGTGTGGAACCCGTACCCCAGTGAGAGTCGGTGTGTGTGGAACCCATACCCCAGTGAGAGTCAGTGTGTGTGGAACCGCAGTGAGAGTCAGTGTGTGCGGAACCCGTACCCCAGTGAGAGTCGGTGTGTGTGGAACCAGTACCCCAGTGACAGTCAGTGAGTGTGGACCCACACCCCAGTGAGAGTCAGTGTGTGTGGAATCCGTACCCCAGTGAGAGTCAGTTTCTGCGGAGCCCATACCCCAGTGAGTGTCAGTGTGTATGGAACCCGTACCACAGTGAGAGTCAGTGTGTGTGGAATCCGTACCCCAGTGAGAGTCAGTGTGTATGGAGCCCGTATCCCAGTGAGAGTCAGTGTGTGTGGGACATGTACCCCAGTGAGAGTCAGTGTGTGTGGAACCCGTACCCCAGTGAGTGTCAGTGTGTGTGGAACCTGTACCCCAGTGAGAGTCAGTGTGTGTAACCCGTACCCCAGTGAGAGTCAGTGTGTGGAACCCGTACCCCAGTGAGTGTCAGTGTGTGTGGACCCGTACCCAGTGAGAGTCAGTGTGCGTGGAACCCGTACCCCAGTGAGAGTCAGTGTGCGTGGAACCCGTACCCCAGTGAGAGTCAGTGTGTGTGGAACCCGTACCCCAGTGAGTGTCAGTGTGTGTGGAACCTGTACCCCAGTGAGAGTCAGTGTGTGTAACCCGTACCCCAGTGAGAGTCAGTGTGTGGAACCCGTACCCCAGTGAGTGTCAGTGTGTGTGGACCCGTACCCAGTGAGAGTCAGTGTGCGTGGAACCCGTACCCCACTGAGAGTTAGTGTGTGTGTAACCCGTACCCCAGTGAGAGCCAGTGTGTGTGGAACCCGAACCCCAGTAAGAGTCAGTCTGTGTGGGACACGTACCCCAGTGAGAATCAGTGTGTGTGGGACACCTACCCCAGTGAGAGTCGGTGTGAGTGGAACCCGTACGCCAGTGAGTGTCAGTGTGTGTGGAACTTGTACCCCAGTGAGAGTCAGTGTGTGTGGAACCCGTACCCCAGTGAGAGTCAGTGTGTGTGGAATCCGTACCCCATTGAGAGTTAGTGTGTGTGGAGCCCGTACCCAGTGAGAGTCAGTGTGTGTGGAGCCCGTACCCCAGTGAGAGTCAGTGTGTGTGGAGCCCGTACCCCAGTGAGAGCCAGTGTGTGGGGAACCCGTACCGCGGTGAGAGTCAGTGTGTGTGGAACCCGTACCCCAGTGAGAGTCAGTGTGTGTGGAACCCGTACCACAGTGAGAGCCAGTGTGTGTGGAACCCGTACCCCAGTGAGAGTCAGTGTGTGTGGGACACGTACTCCAGTGAGAGTCAGTGTGTGTGGGACACATACCCCAGTGAGAGTCGGTGTGTGTGGAAACCGTACCCCAGTGAGAGTCAGTGTGTGTGGAGCCCGTACCCCAGTGAGAGCCAGTGTGTGGGGAACCCGTACCGCAGTGAGAGTCAGTGTGTGTGGAACCCGTACCCCAGTGAGAGTCAGTGTTTGTGGAAACCGTACCCCAGTGAGAGTCAGTGTGTGTGGGACACGTACCCCAGTGAGAGTCAGTGTGTGTGGAACCCGTACCCCAGTGAGAGCCAGTGTCTGTGGAACCCGTACCCCAGTGAGTGTCAGTGTGTGTGGAACCCATACACCAGTGAGAGTCAGTGTGTGTGGGACCCATACCCCAGTGAGAGTCAGTGTGTGTGGAACCCCAGTGAGAGTCAGTGTGTGTGGAACCCCAGTGAGAGTCAGTGTGTGTGGAGCCCGTACCCCAGTGAGAGTCAGTGCGTGTGGAACCCGTATCCCAGTGAGAGCCAGTGTGTGGGGAACCCGTACCCCAGTTAGAGTCAGTGTGTGGAACCCGTACCCCAGTTAGAGTTAGTGTGTGTGGGACACATACCACAGTGAGAGTCGGTGTGTGTGGAACCAGTACCCCAGTGACAGTCAGTGAGTGTGGACCCATACCCCAGTGAGAGTCAGTGTGTGTGGAATCCGTACCCTTGTGAGAGTCAGTTTTTGCGGAGCCCATACCCCAGTGAGAGTCAGTGTGTATGGAACCCGTACCACAGTGAGAGTCAGTGTGTGTGGAATCCGTACCCCAGTGAGAGTCAGTGTGTATGGAGCCCGTATCCCAGTGAGAGTCAGTTTCTGCGGAGCCCATACCCCAGTGAGAGTCAGTGTGTATGGAACCCGTACCCCAGTGAGAGTCAGTGTGTGTGGAATCCGTACCCCAGTGAGAGCCAGTGTGTATGGAGCCCGTATCCCAGTGAGAGTCAGTGTGTGTGGAACCTGTACCCCAGTGAGCGTCAGTGCGTGTGAAACCCGTACCCCACTGAGAGTCAGTGTGTGTGGAGCTCGTACCCCAGTGAGAGCCAGTGTGTGTGGAACCCGTACCCCAGTGAGAGTCAGTGTGTGTGGGGCACGTACCCCAGTGAGAGTTAGTGTGTGTGGGACACATACCCCAGTGAGAGTCGGTGTGTGTGGAACCCGTACCCCAGTGAGTGTCAGTGTGTGTGGAACCCGTACAACAGTGAGAGTCAGTGTTTGTGGAACCCGTACCCCAGTGAGAACCAGTGTGTGGGGAACCCGTACCCCAGTGAGAGTCAGTGTGTGTGGAACCCGTACCCCAGTGAGAGCCAGTGTGTGGGTAACCCGTACACCAGTGAGAGTCAGTGTGTGTGCAATTCGTATCCCAGTGAGAGTCAGTGTGTGTGGGGCACGTACCCCAGTGAGTGTCAGTGTGTGTGGAACCAGTACCCCAGTGACAGTCAGTGAGTGTGGACCCATTACCCCAGTCAGAGTCAGTGTGTGTGGAATCTGTACCCCAGTGAGTGTCAGTCTGTATGGAACCCGTACCCCAGTGAGTGTCAGTGTGTGTGGAACCCCAGTGAGAGTCAGTGTGTGTGGAACCCGTACCCCAGTGAGAGCCAGTGTCTGTGGAACCCGTACCCCAGTGAGTGTCAGTGTGTGTGGAACCCATACACCAGTGAGAGTCAGTGTGTGTGGGACCCATACCCCAGTGAGAGTCAGTGTGTGTGGAACCCCAGTGAGAGTCAGTGTGTGTGGAACCCCAGTGAGAGTCAGTGTGTGTGGAGCCCGTACCCCAGTGAGAGTCAGTGCGTGTGGAACCCGTATCCCAGTGAGAGCCAGTGTGTGGGGAACCCGTACCCCAGTTAGAGTCAGTGTGTGGAACCCGTACCCCAGTTAGAGTTAGTGTGTGTGGGACACATACCACAGTGAGAGTCGGTGTGTGTGGAACCAGTACCCCAGTGACAGTCAGTGAGTGTGGACCCATACCCCAGTGAGAGTCAGTGTGTGTGGAATCCGTACCCCAGTGAGAGTCAGTTTTTGCGGAGCCCATACCCCAGTGAGAGTCAGTGTGTATGGAACCCGTACCACAGTGAGAGTCAGTGTGTGTGGAATCCGTACCCCAGTGAGAGTCAGTGTGTATGGAGCCCGTATCCCAGTGAGAGTCAGTTTGTGCGGAGCCCATACCCCAGTGAGAGTCAGTGTGTATGGAACCCGTACCCCAGTGAGAGTCAGTGTGTGTGGAATCCGTACCCCAGTGAGAGTCAGTGTGTATGGAGCCCGTATCCCAGTGAGAGTCAGTGTGTGTGGAACCTGTACCCCAGTGAGCGTCAGTGCGTGTGGAACCCGTACCCCACTGAGAGTCAGTGTGTGTGGAGCTCGTACCCCAGTGAGAGCCAGTGTGTGTGGAACCCGTACCCCAGTGAGAGTCAGTGTGTGTGGGGCACGTACCCCAGTGAGAGTTAGTGTGTGTGGGACACATACCCCAGTGAGAGTCGGTGTGTGTGGAACCCGTACCCCAGTGAGTGTCAGTGTGTGTGGAACCCGTACAACAGTGAGAGTCAGTGTTTGTGGAACCCGTACCCCAGTGAGAACCAGTGTGTGGGGAACCCGTACCCCAGTGAGAGTCAGTGTGTGTGGAACGCGTACCCCAGTGAGAGCCAGTGTGTGGGTAACCCGTACACCAGTGAGAGTCAGTGTGTGTGCAATTCGTATCCCAGTGAGAGTCAGTGTGTGTGGGACACGTACCCCAGTGAGTGTCAGTGTGTGTGGAACCAGTACCCCAGTGACAGTCAGTGAGTGTGGACCCATACCCCAGTCAGAGTCAGTGTGTGTGGAATCCGTACCCCAGTGAGTGTCAGTCTGTATGGAACCCGTACCCCAGTGAGTGTCAGTGTGTGTGGAACCCCAGTGAGAGCCAGTGTGTGTGGAACCCGTACCCCAGTGAGAGTCGGTGTGTGTGGAACCAGTACCCCAGTGACAGTCAGTGAGTGTGGACCCATACCCCAGTGAGAGTCAGTGTGTGTGGAATCCGTACCCCAGTGAGAGTCAGTTTTTGCGGAGCCCATACCCCAGTGAGAGTCAGTGTGTATGGAACCCGTACCACAGTGAGAGTCAGTGTGTGTGGAATCCGTACCCCAGTGAGAGTCAGTGTGTATGGAGCCCGTATCCCAGAGAGAGTCAGTTTCTGCGGAGCCCATACCCCAGTGAGAGTCAGTGTGTATGGAACCCGTACCCCAGTGAGAGTCAGTGTGTGTGGAATCCGTACCCCAGTGAGAGTCAGTGTGTATGGAGCCCGTATCCCAGTGAGAGTCAGTGTGTGTGGAACCCGTACCCCAGTGAGCGTCAGTGCGTGTGGAACCCGTACCCCACTGAGAGTCAGTGTGTGTGGAGCTCGTACCCCAGTGAGAGCCAGTGTGTGTGGAACCCGTACCCCAGTGAGAGTCAGTGTGTGTGGGACACGTACCCCAGTGAGAGTTAGTGTGTGTGGGACACATACCCCAGTGAGAGTCGGTGTGTGTGCAACCCGTACCCCAGTGAGTGTCAGTGTGTGTGGAACTTGTACCCAAGTGAGAGTCAGTGTGTGTGGAACCCGTACCCCAGTGAGAGTCAGTGTGTGGAACCCGTACCCCAAGGAGAGTCAGTGTGTGTGGAATCCATACCCCAGTGAGTGTCAGTGTGTGTGGAACTTGTACCCCAGTGAGAGTCAGTGTGTGTGGAATCCGTACCCCAGTGAGAGTCAGTGTGTATGGAGCCCGTATCCCAGTGAGAGTCAGTGTGTGTGGAACCTGTACCCCAGTGAGCGTCAGTGCGTGTGGAACCCGTACCCCACTGAGAGTCAGTGTGTGTGGAGCTCGTACCCCAGTGAGAGCCAGTGTGTGTGGAACCCGTACCCCAGTGAGAGTCAGTGTGTGTGGGGCACGTACCCCAGTGAGAGTTAGTGTGTGTGGGACACATACCCCAGTGAGAGTCGGTGTGTGTGGAACCCGTACCCCAGTGAGTGTCAGTGTGTGTGGAACCCGTACAACAGTGAGAGTCAGTGTTTGTGGAACCCGTACCCCAGTGAGAACCAGTGTGTGGGGAACCCGTACCCCAGTGAGAGTCAGTGTGTGTGGAACGCGTACCCCAGTGAGAGCCAGTGTGTGGGTAACCCGTACACCAGTGAGAGTCAGTGTGTGTGCAATTCGTATCCCAGTGAGAGTCAGTGTGTGTGGGACACGTACCCCAGTGAGTGTCAGTGTGTGTGGAACCAGTACCCCAGTGACAGTCAGTGAGTGTGGACCCATACCCCAGTCAGAGTCAGTGTGTGTGGAATCCGTACCCCAGTGAGAGTCAGTCTGTATGGAACCCGTACCCCAGTGAGTGTCAGTGTGTGTGGAACCCCAGTGAGAGCCAGTGTGTGTGGAACCCGTACCCCAGTGAGAGTCGGTGTGTGTGGAACCAGTACCCCAGTGACAGTCAGTGAGTGTGGACCCATACCCCAGTGAGAGTCAGTGTGTGTGGAATCCGTACCCCAGTGAGAGTCAGTTTTTGCGGAGCCCATACCCCAGTGAGAGTCAGTGTGTATGGAACCCGTACCACAGTGAGAGTCAGTGTGTGTGGAATCCGTACCCCAGTGAGAGTCAGTGTGTATGGAGCCCGTATCCCAGTGAGAGTCAGTTTCTGCGGAGCCCATACCCCAGTGAGAGTCAGTGTGTATGGAACCCGTACCCCAGTGAGAGTCAGTGTGTGTGGAATCCGTACCCCAGTGAGAGTCAGTGTGTATGGAGCCCGTATCCCAGTGAGAGTCAGTGTGTGTGGAACCCGTACCCCAGTGAGCGTCAGTGCGTGTGGAACCCGTACCCCACTGAGAGTCAGTGTGTGTGGAGCTCGTACCCCAGTGAGAGCCAGTGTGTGTGGAACCCGTACCCCAGTGAGAGTCAGTGTGTGTGGGACACGTACCCCAGTGAGAGTTAGTGTGTGTGGGACACATACCCCAGTGAGAGTCGGTGTGTGTGCAACCCGTACCCCAGTGAGTGTCAGTGTGTGTGGAACTTGTACCCAAGTGAGAGTCAGTGTGTGTGGAACCCGTACCCCAGTGAGAGTCAGTGTGTGGAACCCGTACCCCAAGGAGAGTCAGTGTGTGTGGAATCCATACCCCAGTGAGTGTCAGTGTGTGTGGAACTTGTACCCCAGTGAGAGTCAGTGTGTGTGGAACCCGTACGCCAGTGAGAGTCAGTATCTGTGGAGCTCGTACCCCAGTGAGAGTCAGTGTGTGTGGAATCCGTACCCCATTGAGAGTTAGTGTGTGTGGAGCCCGTACCCCAGTGAGAGTTAGTGTGTGTAACCCGTACCCCAGTGAGAGTCAGTGTGTGGAACCCGTACCCCAGTGAGTGTCAGTGTGTGTGGACCCGTACCCAGTGAGAGTCAGTGTGTGTGGAAACCGTACCCCAGTGAGAGTCAGTGTGTGTGGAACCCGTACCCCAGCGAGAGTCAGTGTGTGTGGAACCCGTACCCCAGTGAGTGTCAGTGTGTGTGGAACTTGTACCCCAGTGAGAGTCAGTGTGTGTGGAACCCGTACCCCAGTGAGAGTCAGTGTCTGTGGAGCTCGTACCCCAGTAAGAGTCATTGTGTGTGGAATCCGTTCCCCAGTGAGAGTCGGTGTGTGTGGAACCCGTACGCCAGTGAGTGTCAGTGTGTGTGGAACTTGTTCCCCAGTGAGAGTCAGTGTGTGTGGAACCCGTACCCCAGTGAGAGTCAGTGTGTGTGGAATCCGTACCCCATTGAGAGTTAGTGTGTGTGGAGCCCATACCCCAGTGAGAGTCAGTGTGTGTGGAGCCCGTACCCCAGTGAGAGTCAGTGTGTGTGGAGCCCGTACCCCAGTGAGAGCCAGTGTGTGGGGAACCCGTACCGCAGTGAGAGTCAGTTTGTGTGGAACCCGTACAACAGTGAGAGTCAGTGTTTGTGGAACCCGTACCTCAGTGAGAACCAGTGTGTGGGGAACCCGTACCCCAGTGAGAGTCAGTGTGTGTGGAACCCGTACCCCAGTGAGAGCCAGTGTGTGGGTAACCCGTACACCAGTGAGAGTCAGTGTGTGTGGAATTCGTATCCCAGTGAGAGTCAGTGTGTGTGGGACACGTACCCCAGTGAGAGTCAGTGTGTGTGGAACCCGTACCCCAGTGAGAACCAGTGTGTGGGGAACCCGTACCCCAGTGAGAGTCAGTGTGTGTGGAACCCGTACCCCAGTGAGAGCCAGTGTTTGGAACCCGTACCCCAGTGAGAGTCGGTGTGTGTGGAACCCATACCCCAGTGAGAGTCAGTGTGTGTGGAACCCCAGTGAGAGTCAGTGTGTGTGGAACCCGTCCCCCAGTGAGAGTCGGTGTGTGTGGAACCCGTCCCCCAGTGAGAGTCGGTGTGTGTGGAACCAGTACCCCAGTGACAGTCAGTGAGTGTGGACCCATACCCCAGTGAGAGTCAGTGTGTGTGGAATCCGTACCTCAGTGAGTGTCAGTGTGTGTGGGACCCGTACCCCAGTGAGAGTCAGTGTGTGTGGAACCCCAGTGAGAGCCAGTGTGTGTGGAACCCGGACCCCAGTGAGAGTCGGTATGTGTGGAACCAGTACCCCAGTGACAGTCAGTGAGTGTGGACCCATACCCCAGTGAGAGTCAGTGTGTGTGGAATCCGTACCCCAGTGAGAGTCAGTTTCTGCGGAGCCCATACCCCAGTGAGTGTCAGTGTGTATGGAACCCGTACCACAGTGAGAGTCAGTGTGTGTGGAATCCGTACCCCAGTGAGAGTCAGTGTGTATGGAGCCCGTATCCCAGTGAGAGTCAGTGTGTGTGGAACCCGTACCCCAGTGAGCGTCAGTGCGTGTGGAACCCGTACCCCAGTGAGAGTCAGTGTGTGTGGAGCTCGTACCCCAGTGAGAGCCAGTGTGTGTGGAACCCGTACCCCAGTGAGAGTCAGTGTGTGTGGGACACGTACCCCAGTGAGAGTTAGTGTGTGTGGGACACATACCACAGTGAGAGTCGGTGTGTGTGGAACCCGTACCCCAGTGAGTGTCAGTGTGTGTGGAACTTGTACCCCAGTGAGAGTCAGCGTGTGGAACCCGTACCCAAATGAGAGTCAGTGTGTGTGGAATCCATACCCCAGTGAGTTTCAGTGTGTGTGGAACTTGTACCCCAGTGAGAGTCAGTGTGTGTGGAACCCGTACCCCAGTGAGAGTCAGTGTGTGTGGAACCAGTACCCCAGTGAGTGTCAATGTGTGTGGAACCTGTACCCCAGTGAGAGTCAGTGTGTGTAACCCGTACCCCAGTGAGAGTCAGTGTGTGGAACCCGTACCCCAGTGAGAGTCGGTGTGTGTGGAACCCATACCCCAGTGAGAGTCAGTGTGTGTGGAACCCTAGTGAGAGTCAGTGTGTGTGGAACCCGTACCCCAGTGATAGTCGGTGTGTGTGGAACCAGTACCCCAGTGACAGTCAGTGAGTGTGGACCCATACCCCAGTGAGAGTCAGTGTGTGTGGAATCCGTACTCCAGTGTGAGTCAGTTTCTGCGGAACCCGTACCCCAGTGAGTGTCAGTGTGTATGGAACCCGTATCCCAGTGAGAGTCAGTGTGTATGGAACCCGCACCACAGTGAGAGTCAGTGTGTGTGGAATCAGTACCCCAGTGAGAGTCAGTGTGTATGGAGCCCGTATCCCAGTGAGATACAGTGTGTGTGGAACCCGTACCCCAGTGAGCGTCAGTGCGTGTGGAACCCGTGCCCCAGTGAGAGTCAGTGTGTGTGGAACCCGTAGCACAGTGAGAGTCAGTGTGTGTGGGACACGTACCCCAGTGAGAGTCAGTGTGCGTGGGACACATACCCCAGTGAGAGTCGGTGTGTGTGGAACCCGTACGCCAGTGAGTGTCAGTGTGTGTGGAACTTGTACCCCAGTGAGAGTCAGTGTGTGTGGAACCCGTACCCCAGTGAGAGTCAGTGTGTGTGGAATCCGTACCCCATTGAGAGTTAGTGTGTGTGGAGCCCGTACCCCAGTGAGAGTCAGTGTGTGTGGAGCCCGTACCCCATTGAGAGTCAGTGTGTGTGGAGCCCGTACCCCAGTGAGAGCCAGTGTGTGGGGAACCCGTACCCCAGTGAGAGTCAGTGTGTGTGGGACACGTACCCCAGCGAGAGCCAGTGTGTGGGGAACCCGTATCCCAGTGAGAGTCAGTGTGTTTGGAACTCGTACCCCAGTGAGTTTCAGTGTGTGTGGAACACATACCCCAGTGAGAGTCAATGTGTGTGGGCCCCCTACCCCAGTGAGAGTAAGTGTGTGTGGAACCACAGTGAGAGTCAGTGTGTGTGGAACCCCAGTGAGAGTCAGTGTGTGTGGAGCCCGTACCCCAGTGAGAGTCAGTGCGTGTGGAACCCGTATCCCAGTGAGAGCCAGTGTGTGGGGAACCCGTACCTCAGTGAGAGTCAGTGTGTGGGGAACCCGTACCCCAGTGTGAGTCAGTGTGTGTAGAGCCCGTACCCAAGTGAGAGTCAGTGTGTGTGGACCCGTACACCAGTGAGTGTCAGTGTGTGTCGGACCCGTATCGCAGTGAGAGTCTGTGTGTGGAACCCGTACCCCATTGAGAGTCAGTGTATGTGGAATTCGTACCCCAGTGAGAGTCAGTGTGTGTGGGACACGTACCTCAGTGCGAGTCGGTGTATGGAAACCGAACCCCATTGAGAGTCAGTGTGTGTGGAACCCGTACCCCATTGAGCGTCAGTGCGTGTGGAACCCGTACCCCAGTGAGAGTCAGTGTGTGTCGAGCTCGTACCCCTGTGAGAGCCAGTGTGTGTGGAACCCGTACCCCAGTGAGAGTCAGTGTGTGTGGAATCAGTACCCCAGTGAGAGTCAGTGTGTATGGAGCCCGTATCCCAGTGAGATACAGTGTGTGTGGAACCCGTACCCCAGTGAGCGTCAGTGCGTGTGGAACCCGTGCCCCAGTGAGAGTCAGTGTGTGTGGAACCCGTAGCACAGTGAGAGTCAGTGTGTGTGGGACACGTACCCCAGTGAGAGTCAGTGTGTGTGGGACATATACCCCAGTGAGAGTCGGTGTGTGTGGAACCCGTACGCCAGTGAGTGTCAGTGTGTGTGGAACTTGTACCCCAGTGAGAGTCAGTGTGTGTGGAACCCGTACCCCAGTGAGAGTCAGTGTGTGTGGAATCCGTACCCCATTGAGAGTTAGTGTGTGTGGAGCCCGTACCCCAGTGAGAGTCAGTGTGTGTGGAGCCCGTACCCCAGTGAGAGCCAGTGTGTGGGGAACCCGTACCCCAGTGAGAGTCAGTGTGTGTGGGACACGTACCCCAGCGAGAGCCAGTGTGTGTGGAACACATACCCCAGTGAGAGTCAGTGTGTGTGGGACCCCTACCCCAGTGAGAGTCAGTGTGTGTGGAACCACAGTGAGAGTCAGTGTGTGTGGAACCCCAGTGAGAGTCAGTGTGTGTGGAGCCCGTACCCCAGTGAGAGTCAGTGCGTGTGGAACCCGTATCCCAGTGAGAGCCAGTGTGTGGGGAACCCGTACCCCAGTGAGAGTCAGTGTGTGGGGAACCCGTACCCCAGTGTGAGTCAGTGTGTGTAGAGCCCGTACCCAAGTGAGAGTCAGTGTGTGTGGACCCGTACACCAGTGAGTGTCAGTGTGTGTCGGACCCGTATCGCAGTGAGAGTCTGTGTGTGGAACCCGTACCCCATTGAGACTCTGTGTATGTGGAATTCGTACCCCAGTGAGAGTCAGTGTGTGTGGGACACGTACCTCAGTGCGAGTCGGTGTATGGAAACCGAACCCCATTGAGAGTCAGTGTGTGTGGAACCCGTACCCCTGTGAGCGTCAGTGCGTGTGGAACCCGCACCCCAGTGAGAGTCAGTGTGTGTCGAGCTCGTACCCCAGTGAGAGCCAGTGTGTGTGGAACCCGTACCCCAGTGAGAGTCAGTGTGTGTGGGACACATACGACAGTGAGAGTCAGTGTGTGTGGGACACATACCCCAGTGAGAGTCGGTGTGTGTGGAACCCGTACCCCAGTGAGTGTCAGTGTGTGTGGAACTTGTACCCCAGTGAGAGTCAGTGTGTGTGGAACCCGTACCCCAGTGAGAGTCAGTGTGTGTGGGACCCCTACCCCAGTGAGAGTCAGTGTGTGTGGAACCACAGTGAGAGTCAGTGTGTGTGGAACCCCAGTGAGAGTCAGTGTGTGTGGAGCCCGTACCCCAGTGAGTGTCAGTGTGTGTGGAACTTGTACCCCAGTGAGAGTCAGTGTGTGTGGAACCCGTACCCCAGTGAGAGTCAGTGTGTGTGGAACCCGTACCCCAGTGAGAGTCAGTGTGTGTGGAATCCGTACCCCATTGAGAGTTAGTGTGTGTGGAGCCCGTACCCCAGTGAGAGTCAGTGTGTGTGGAGCCCGTACCCCAGTGAGAGTCAGTGTGTGTGGAGCCCGTACCCCAGTGAGAGCCAGTGTGTGGGGAACCCGTACCCCAGTGAGAGTCAGTGTGTGGGGAACCCGTATCCCAGTGAGAGTCAGTGTGTTTGGAACTCGTACCCCAGTGAGTTTCAGTGTGTGTGGAACACATACCCCAGTGAGAGTCAGTGTGTGTGGGACCCCTACCCCAGTGAGAGTCAGTGTGTGTGGAACCACAGTGAGAGTCAGTGTGTGTGGAACCCCAGTGAGAGTCAGTGTGTGTGGAGCCCGTACCCCAGTGAGAGTCAGTGCGTGTGGAACCCGTATCCCAGTGAGAGCCAGTGTGTGGGGAACCCGTACCCCAGTGAGAGTCAGTGTGTGGGGAACCCGTACCCCAGTGTGAGTCAGTGTGTGTAGAGCCCGTACCCAAGTGAGAGTCAGTGTGTGTGGACCCGTACACCAGTGAGTGTCAGTGTGTGTCGGACCCGTATCGCAGTGAGAGTCTGTGTGTGGAACCCGTACCCCATTGAGAGTCAGTGTATGTGGAATTCGTACCCCAGTGAGAGTCAGTGTGTGTGGGACACGTACCTCAGTGCGAGTCGGTGTATGGAAACCGAACCCCATTGAGAGTCAGTGTGTGTGGAACCCGTACCCCATTGAGCGTCAGTGCGTGTGGAACCCGTACCCCAGTGAGAGTCAGTGTGTGTCGAGCTCGTACCCCTGTGAGAGCCAGTGTGTGTGGAACCCGTACCCCAGTGAGAGTCAGTGTGTGTGGAATCAGTACCCCAGTGAGAGTCAGTGTGTATGGAGCCCGTATCCCAGTGAGATACAGTGTGTGTGGAACCCGTACCCCAGTGAGCGTCAGTGCGTGTGGAACCCGTGCCCCAGTGAGAGTCAGTGTGTGTGGAACCCGTAGCACAGTGAGAGTCAGTGTGTGTGGGACACGTACCCCAGTGAGAGTCAGTGTGTGTGGGACATATACCCCAGTGAGAGTCGGTGTGTGTGGAACCCGTACGCCAGTGAGTGTCAGTGTGTGTGGAACTTGTACCCCAGTGAGAGTCAGTGTGTGTGGAACCCGTACCCCAGTGAGAGTCAGTGTGTGTGGAGCCCGTACCCCAGTGAGAGTCAGTGTGTGTGGAGCCCGTACCCCAGTGAGAGCCAGTGTGTGGGGAACCCGTACCCCAGTGAGAGTCAGTGTGTGTGGGACACGTACCCCAGCGAGAGCCAGTGTGTGTGGAACACATACCCCAGTGAGAGTCAGTGTGTGTGGGACCCCTACCCCAGTGAGAGTCAGTGTGTGTGGAACCACAGTGAGAGTCAGTGTGTGTGGAACCCCAGTGAGAGTCAGTGTGTGTGGAGCCCGTACCCCAGTGAGAGTCAGTGCGTGTGGAACCCGTATCCCAGTGAGAGCCAGTGTGTGGGGAACCCGTACCCCAGTGAGAGTCAGTGTGTGGGGAACCCGTACCCCAGTGTGAGTCAGTGTGTGTAGAGCCCGTACCCAAGTGAGAGTCAGTGTGTGTGGACCCGTACACCAGTGAGTGTCAGTGTGTGTCGGACCCGTATCGCAGTGAGAGTCTGTGTGTGGAACCCGTACCCCATTGAGAGTCAGTGTATGTGGAATTCGTACCCCAGTGAGAGTCAGTGTGTGTGGGACACGTACCTCAGTGCGAGTCGGTGTATGGAAACCGAACCCCATTGAGAGTCAGTGTGTGTGGAACCCGTACCCCAGTGAGCGTCAGTGCGTGTGGAACCCGCACCCCAGTGAGAGTCAGTGTGTGTCGAGCTCGTACCCCAGTGAGAGCCAGTGTGTGTGGAACCCGTACCCCAGTGAGAGTCAGTGTGTGTGGGACACATACGACAGTGAGAGTCAGTGTGTGTGGGACACATACCCCAGTGAGAGTCGGTGTGTGAGGAACCCGTACCCCAGTGAGTGTCAATGTGTGTGGAACTTGTACCCCAGTGAGAGTCAGTGTGTGTGGAACCCGTACCCCAGTGAGTGTCAGTGTGTGTGGAACTTGTACCCCAGTGAGAGTCAGTGTGTGTGGAACCCGTACCACAGTGAGAGTCAGTGTGTGGAACCCGTACCCCAGTGAGAGTCGGTGTGTGTGGAACCCATACCCCAGTGAGAGTCAGTGTGTGTGGAACCCCAGTGAGAGTCAGTGAGTGTGTGACCCGTACCCCAGTGAGAGTCGGTGTGTGTGGAACCCATACCCCAGTGAGTGTCAGTGTGTGTGGAACATGTACCCCAGTGAGAGTCAGTGTGTGTGGAACCCGTACCACAGTGAGAGTCAGTGTGTGGAACCCGTACCCCAGTGAGAGTCGGTGTGTGTGGAACCTATACCCCAGTGAGAGTCAGTGTGTGTGGAACCCCAGTGAGAGTCAGCGTGTGTGGAACCCGTACCCCAGTGAGAGTCGGTGTGTGTGGAACCCGTACCCCAGTGAGAGTCGGTGTGTGTGGAACCAGTACCCCAGTGACAGTCAGTGAGTGTGGACCCATACCCCAGTGAGAGTCAGTGTGAGTGGAATCCATACCCCAGTGAGTGTCAGTGTGTATGGAACCCGTACCCCACTGAGTGTCAGTGTGTGTGGAACCCCGGTGAGATCCAGTGTGTGTGGAACCCGTACCCCAGTGAGAGTCTGTGTGTTTGGAACCAGTACCCCAGTGACAGTCAGTGAGTGTGGACCCATACCCCATTGAGAGTCAGTGTGTGTGGAATCCGTACCCCAGTGAGAGTCAGTGTGTGTGGAACCCGTACCCCAGTGAGCGTCAGTGCGTGTGGAACCCGTACCCCAGTGAGAGTCAGTGTGTGGAGCCCGTACCCCAGTGAGAGTCAGTGTGTGTGGAGCCCGTACCCCAGTGAGAGCCAGTGTGTGGGGAACCCGTACCCCAGTGAGAGTCAGTGTGTGTGGGACACGTACCCCAGCGAGAGCCAGTGTGTGTGGAACACATACCCCAGTGAGAGTCAGTGTGTGTGGGACCCCTACCCCAGTGAGAGTCAGTGTGTGTGGAACCACAGTGAGAGTCAGTGTGTGTGGAACCCCAGTGAGAGTCAGTGTGTGTGGAGCCCGTACCCCAGTGAGAGTCAGTGCGTGTGGAACCCGTATCCCAGTGAGAGCCAGTGTGTGGGGAACCCGTACCCCAGTGAGAGTCAGTGTGTGGGGAACCCGTACCCCAGTGTGAGTCAGTGTGTGTAGAGCCTGTACCCAAGTGAGAGTCAGTGTGTGTGGACCCGTACACCAGTGAGAGTCAGTGTGTGTCGGACCCGTATCGCAGTGAGAGTCTGTGTGTGGAACCCGTACCCCATTGAGAGTCAGTGTATGTGGAATTCGTACCCCAGTGAGAGTCAGTGTGTGTGGGACACGTACCTCAGTGCGAGTCGGTGTATGGAAACCGAACCCCATTGAGAGTCAGTGTGTGTGGAACCCGTACCCCAGTGAGCGTCAGTGCGTGTGGAACCCGCACCCCAGTGAGAGTCAGTGTGTGTCGAGCTTGTACCCCAGTGAGAGCCAGTGTGTGTGGAACCCGTACCCCAGTGAGAGTCAGTGTGTGTGGGACACATACGACAGTGAGAGTCAGTGTGTGTGGGACACATACCCCAGTGAGAGTCGGTGTGTGTGGAACCCGTACCCCAGTGAGTGTCAATGTGTGTGGAACTTGTACCCCAGTGAGAGTCAGTGTGTGTGGAACCCGTACCCCAGTGAGTGTCAGTGTGTGTGGAACTTGTACCCCAGTGAGAGTCAGTGTGTGTGGAACCCGTACCACAGTGAGAGTCAGTGTGTGGAACCCGTACCCCAGTGAGAGTCGGTGTGTGTGGAACCCATACCCCAGTGAGAGTCAGTGTGTGTGGAACCCCAGTGAGAGTCAGTGAGTGTGTGACCCGTACCCCAGTGAGAGTCGGTGTGTGTGGAACCCATACCCCAGTGAGTGTCAGTGTGTGTGGAACATGTACCCCAGTGAGAGTCAGTGTGTGGAACCCGTACCCCAGTGAGAGTCGGTGTGTGTGGAACCTATACCCCAGTGAGAGTCAGTGTGTGTGGAACCCCAGTGAGAGTCAGTGTGTGTGGAACCCGTACCCCAGTGAGAGTCGGTGTGTGTGGAACCCGTACCCCAGTGAGAGTCGGTGTGTGTGGAACCAGTACCCCAGTGACAGTCAGTGAGTGTGGACCCATACCCCAGTGAGAGTCAGTGTGAGTGGAATCCATACCCCAGTGAGTGTCAGTGTGTATGGAACCCGTACCCCACTGAGTGTCAGTGTGTGTGGAACCCCGGTGAGATCCAGTGTGTGTGGAACCCGTACCCCAGTGAGAGTCTGTGTGTTTGGAACCAGTACCCCAGTGACAGTCAGTGAGTGTGGACCCATACCGCATTGAGAGTCAGTGTGTGTGGAATCCGTACCCCAGTGAGAGTCAGTGTGTGTGGAACCCGTACCCCAGTGAGCGTCAGTGCGTGTGGAACCCGTACCCCAGTGAGAGTCAGTGTGTGGAGCCCGTACCCCAGTGAGACTCAGTGTGTGTGGAGCCCGTACCCCAGTGAGAGCCAGTGTGTGGGGAACCCGTACCCCAGTGAGAGTCAGTGTGTGTGGGACACGTACCCCAGCGAGAGCCAGTGTGTGTGGAACACATACCCCAGTGAGAGTCAGTGTGTGTGGGACCCCTACCCCAGTGAGAGTCAGTGTGTGTGGAACCACAGTGAGAGTCAGTGTGTGTGGAACCCCAGTGAGAGTCAGTGTGTGTGGAGCCCGTACCCCAGTGAGAGTCAGTGCGTGTGGAACCCGTATCCCAGTGAGAGCCAGTGTGTGGGGAACCCGTACCCCAGTGAGAGTCAGTGTGTGGGGAACCCGTACCCCAGTGTGAGTCAGTGTGTGTAGAGCCCGTACCCAAGTGAGAGTCAGTGTGTGTGGACCCGTACACCAGTGAGTGTCAGTGTGTGTCGGATCCGTATCCCAGTGAGAGTCTGTGTGTGGAACCCGTACCCCATTGAGAGTCAGTGTATGTGGAATTCGTACCCCAGTGAGACTCAGTGTGTGTGGAACCCGTACCCCAGTGAGAGTCTGTGTGTTTGGAACCAGTACCCCAGTGACAGTCAGTGAGTGTGGACCCATACCCCATTGAGAGTCAGTGTGTGTGGAATCCGTACCCCAGTGAGAGTCAGTGTGTGTGGAACCCGTACCCCAGTGAGCGTCAGTGCGTGTGGAACCCGTACCCCAGTGAGAGTCAGTGTGTGTGGAGCTCGTACCCCAGTGAGAGCCAGTGTGTGTGGAACCCGTAGCCCAGTGAGAGTCAGTGTGTGTGGGACACGTACCCCAGTGAGAGTTAGTGTGTGTGGGACACATACCCCAGTGAGAGTCGGTGTGTGTGGAACCCGTACCCCAGTGAGTGTCAGTGTGTGTGGAACTTGTACCCCAGTGAGAGTCAGTGTGTGTGGAACCCGTACCCCAGTGAGAGTCAGTGTCTGTGGAGCTCGTACCCCAGTGAGAGTCAGTGTGTGTGGAATCCGTACCCCATTGAGAGTTAGTGTGTGTGGATCCCGTACCCCAATGAGAGTCAGTGTGTGTGGAGCCCGTACCCCAGTGAGAGTCAGTGTGTGTGGAACCCGTACCCCAGTGAGAGTCAGTGTTTGTGGAACCCGTACCCCAGTGAGAGCCAGTATGTGGGGAACCCGTACCCCAGTGAGAGTCAGTGTGTGTGGAACCCGTACCCCAGTGAGAGCCAGTGTGTGGGGAACCCGTACCCCAGTGAGAGTCAGTGTGTGTGGAACCCGTACCCCAGTGAGAGTCAGTGTGTGTGGAACCCGTACCCCAGTGAGTGTCAGTGTGTGTGGGGCACGTACCCCAGTGCGAGTCAGTGTGTGGAACCCGTACCCCATTGAGAGTCAGTGTGTAGAATTCGTATCCCAGTGAGAGTCCGTGTGTGTGGGAGCCGTACCCAAGTGAGAGTCAGTGTGTGTGGGATCCGTATCCCAGTGAGAGTCAGTGTGTGGAACCCGTACCCCATTGAGAGTCAGTGTGTGTGGAATTCGTATCCCAGTGAGAGTCAGTGTGTGTGGGACACGTACCCCAGTGAGAGTCAGTGTGTGTGGAACCCGTACACCAGTGAGTGTCAATGTGTGTGGAACCTGTACCCCAGTGAGAGTCAGTGTGTGGAACCCGTACCCCAGTGAGAGACAGTGTGTGGAACCCGTACCCCAGTGATAGTCGGTGTGTGCGGAACCCATACCCCAGTGAGAGTCAGTGTGTGTGGAACCCCAGTGAGAGTCAGTGTGTGTGGAACCCGTACCCCAGTGAGAGTCGGTGTGTGTGGAACCAGTACCCCAGTGAGAGTCAGTGAGTGTGGACCCATACCCCAGTGAGCGTCAGTGTGTGTGGAATCCGTAGCCCAGTGAGAGTCAGTTTCTGCGGAACCCGTACCCCAGTGAGAGTCAGTGTGTATGGAGCCCGTATCCCAGTGAGAGACAGTGTGTGTGGAACCCGTACCCCAGTGAGCGTCAGTGCGTGTGGAACCCGTACCCCAGTGAGAGTCAGTGTGTGTGGAACCCGTAGCACAGTGAGAGTCAGTGTGTGTGGGACACATACCCCAGTGAGAGTCGGTGTGTGTGGAACCCGTACGCCAGTGAGAGTCAGTGTGTGTGGAACCCGTAGCACAGTGAGAGTCAGTGTGTGTGGGACACATACCCCAGTGAGAGTCAGTGTGTGTGGAACCCGTAGCACAGTGAGAGTCAGTGTGTGTGGGACACATACCCCAGTGAGAGTCAGTGTGTGTGGAACCCGTAGCACAGTGAGAGTCAGTGTGTGTGGGACACATACCCCAGTGAGAGTCAGTGTGTGTGGAACCCGTAGCACAGTGAGAGTCAGTGTGTGTGGGACACATACCCCAGTGAGTGTCAGTGTGTGTGGAACTTGTAGCCCAGTGAGAGTCAGTGTGTGTGGAACCCGTACCCCAGTGAGAGTCAGTGTGTGTGGAATCCGTACCCCATTGAGAGTTAGTGTGTGTGGAGCCCGTACACCAGTGAGAGTCAGTGTGTGTGGAGCCCGTACCCCAGTGAGAGCCAGTGTGTGGGGGACCCGTACCGCAGTGAGAGTCAGTATGTGTGGAACCCGTACAACAGTGAGAGTCAGTGTTTGTAGAACCCGTACCCCAGTGAGAGCCAGTGTGTCGGGAACCCGTACCCCAGTGAGAGTCAGTGTGTGGAACCCGTACCCCAGTGAGAGTCAGTGTGTGGGGAACCCGTACCCCAGTGTGAGTCAGTGTGTGTAGAGCCCGTACCCAAGTGAGAGTCAGTGTGTGTGGACCCGTACACCAGTGAGTGTCAGTGTGTGTGGGACCCGTTCCCAAGTGAGAGTCAGTGTGTGTCGGACCCGTATCGCAGTGAGAGTCAGTGTGTGGAACCCGTACCCCATTGAGAGTCAGTGTATGTGGAATTTGTACCACAGTGAGAGTCAGTGTGTGTGTGGGACCCGTACCCCAGTGAGCGTCAGTGCGTATGGAACCCGTACCCCAGTGAGAGTCAGTGTGTGTCGAGCTCGTACCCCAGTGAGAGCCAGTGTGTGTGGAACCCGTACCCCAGTGAGAGTCAGTGTGTGTGGGACACGTACCCCAGTGAGAGTCAGTGTGTGTGGGACACATACCCCAGTGAGAGTCGGTGTGTGTGGAACCCGTACCCCAGTGAGTGTCAGTGTGTGTGGAACTTGTATCCCAGTGAGAGTCAGTGTGTGTGGAACCCGTACCCCAGTGAGAGTCAGTGTGTGGAACCCGTACCCCAGTGAGAGTCAGCGTGCGTGGAATCCATGCCCCAGTGAGTGTCAGTGTGTGTGGAACTTGTACCGCAGTGAGAGTCAGTGTGTGTGGAACCCGTACCCCAGTGAGAGTCAGTGTCTGTGGAGCCCGTACCCCAGTGAGAGTCAGTGTGTGTGGAGCCCGTACCCCAGTGAGAGTCAGTGTGTGTCGAGCCCGTACCCCAGTGAGAGCCAGTGTGTGGGGAACCCGTACCCCACTGAGAGTCAGTGTGTGTGGACCCGTACCCCAGTGAGTGTCAGTGTGTGTGGGACACGTACCCAAGTGAGAGTCAGTGTGTGTCGGACCCGTATCGCAGTGAGAGTCAGTGTGTGTGGAATTTGTACCCCAGTGAGAGTCAGTGTGTGTGGGACACGTACCCCAGTGCGAGTCAGTATCTGTGGGATCCGTACCCCAGTGAGTGTCAGTGTGTGTGGGACACGTACCCCAGTGCGAGTCAGTGTGTGGAACCCGTACCCCATTGAGAGTCAGTGTATGTGGAATTCGTATCCCAGTGAGAGTCAGTGTGTGTGGGACACGTACCCCGTGAGAGTCAGTGTGTGTGGAACCCGTACCCCAGTGAGTGTCAGTGTGTGTGGTACCCGTACACAAGTGAGAGTCAGTGTGTGTGGGATCCGTATCCCAGTGAGAGTCAGTGTGTGGAACCCGTACCCCATTGTGAGTCAGTGTGTGTGGAATTCGTATCCCAGTGAGAGTCAGTGTGTGTGGGACATGTACCCCAGTGAGAGTCAGTGTGTGTGGAACCCGTACCCCAGTGAGTGTCAGTGTGTGTGGAACCTGTACCCCAGTGAGAGTCAGTGTGTGTAACCCGTACCCCAGTGAGAGACAGTGTGTGGAACCCACACCCCAGTGAGAGTCGGTGTGTGTGGAACCCATACCCCAGTGAGAGTCAGTGTGTGTGGAACCCCAGTGAGAGTCAGTGTGTGTGGAACCCGTACCCCAGTGAGAGTCGGTGTGTGTGGAACCAGTACCCCAGTGACAGTCAGTGTGTATGGAACCCGTACCACAGTGAGTGTCAGTGTGTGTGGAACCCGTACCCCAGTGAGAGTCAGTGTGTATGGAGCCCGTATCCCAGTGTGAGTCAGTGTGTGTGGAACCCGTACCCCAGTGAGCGTCAGTGCGTGTGGAACCCATACCCCAGTGAGAGACAGTGTGTGTGGAACCCGTAGCCCAGTGAGAGTCAGTGCATGTGGAACTCGTACCCCACTGAGAGTCAGTGTGTGTGGACCCACAGCCCAGTGCGAGTCAGTGTGTGTGGAACCCTTACTTCAGTGAGAGTCAGTGAGTGTGGGACCCGTACCCCAGTGAGAGTCAGTGTGTGTGGACCCGTACCCCAGTGAGTGTCAGTGTGTGTGGGACCCGTACCCAAATGTGAGTCAGTGTGTGTCGGACCGTATCCCAGTGAGAGTCAGTGTGTGTGTAACCCGTACCCCAGTGAGAGTCAGTGTGTGTGGAACCCGTACCCCACTGAGTGTCAGTGTGTCTGGACCCACACCCCAGTGAGAGTCAGTGTGTGTAACCCGTACCCCAGTGAGAGTCAGTGTATGTAACCCGTACCCCAGTGAGAGTCAGTGTGTGGAACCCGTACCCCAGTGAGAGTCAGTGTGTACGGAACCCGTACCCCAGTGTGAGTCAGTGTCTGTGGGATCCGTACCCCAGTGAGTGTCAGTGTGTGTGGGACCCGTACCCCAGTGCGAGTCAGTGTCTGTGGGATCCGTACCCCAGTGAGTGTCAGTGTGTGTGGGACCCGTACCCAAGTGAGAGTCAGTGTGTGTCGGACCGTATCCCAGTGAGAGTCAGTGTGTGTGAAACTCGTACCCCAGTGAGAGTCAGTGTGTGTGGAGCCCGTACCCCAGTGAGAGTCAGTGTGTGTGGAACCTGTTCCCCAGTGAGAGTCAGTGTGTGTGGAACCTGTTCCCCAGTGAGAGTCAGTGTTTGTGGAACCTGTACCCCAGTGTGAGTCAGTGTGTGTGGAACCCATACCCCAGTGAGAGTCAGTGTGTGTGGAACCCGTACCCCAGTGAGAGTCAGTGTGTGAGGAACCTGTTCCCCAGTGAGAGTCAGTGTGTGGAACCCGTACCCCAGTGAGAGTCAGTGTGTGTGGAACCCGGACCCCAGTGAGAGTCAGTGTGTGTGGAACCTGTTCCCCAGTGAGAGTCAGTGTGTGTGGAACCTGTTCCCCAGTGAGAGTCAGTGTTTGTGGAACCTGTACCCCAGTGAGAGTCAGTGTGTGTGGAACCCATACCCCAGTGAGAGTCAGTGTGTGTGGACCCGTACCCCAGTGAGAGTCAGTGTGTGTGGACCCGTACCCAAGTGAGAGTCAGTGTGTGCCGGACCCGTATCCCAGTGAGAGTCAGTGTGTGTGGAACCCCAGTGAGAGTCAGTGTGTCTGGGACCCGTACTCCAGTGAGAGTCAGTGTGTGTGGAACCTGTACCCCAGTGAGAGTCAGTGTGTGTGGATCCTGTACCCCGGTGAGAGTCAGTGTGTGTGGAACCCGTTCCCCAGTGAGAGTCAGTGTGTGTGGAACCCGTTCCCCAGTGAGAGTCAGTGTGTGTGGAGCCTGTACCCCAGTGAGAGTCAGAGTGTGTGGAACCCGTTCCCCAGTGAGAGTCAGTGTGTGTAGAGCCCATACCCCAGTGAGAGTCAGTGTGTGTGGAACCCGTACCCAAGTGAAAGTCAGTGTGTGTCGGACCCGTATCGCAGTGAGAGTCAGTGTGTGTGGAACCCAACCACAGTGAGAGTAAGTGTGTGTGGAACCTGTTCCGCAGTGAGAGTCAGTGTGAGTGGAACCTGTACCCCAGTGAGAGTCAGTGTGTGTGGAACCCATACCCCAGTGAGAGTCAGTGTGTGTAGCACTCGTACCCCAGGGAGAGTCAGTGTGTGTGGACCCGTACCCCAGAGAGAGTCGGTGTGTGTGGAACCCCAGTGAGATTCAGTGTGTCTGGGACTCGTACTCCAGTGAGAGTCAGTGTGTGTGGAACCTGTACCCCAGTGAGAGTCAGTGTGTGAGGAGCCCATACCCCAGTAAATGTCAGTGTGTGTGGAACCCATACCCCAGTGAGAGTCAGTGTGTGTGGAACCCGTACCCCAGTAAGAGTCAGTGTGTGTGGAATCCATACCCTAGTGAGAGTCAGTGTGTGTGGAACCCGTACCCCAGTGAGAATCAGTGTGTGTGGAACCCGGACCCCAGTGAGAGTCAGTGTGTGTGGAACCCGGACCCCAGTGAGTGTCAGTGTGTGTGGAACCCCAGTGAGAGTCAGTGTGTCTGGGACCGGTACCCCAGTGAGAGTCTGTGTGTGTGGAACCCATACCCCAGTGAGAGTCAGTGTGTGTGGAACCCGTACCCCAGTGAGTGTCAGTGTGCGTGGACCCACACCCCAGTGCGAGTCAGTGTGTTTGGAACTCGTACCCCAGTGAGAGTCAGTGTGTGTGGAGTCCGTACCCCAGTGACAGTCAGTGTGTGTGGGACACGAACCCCAGTGAGAGTCAGTGTGTGTGGAGCCCGTACCCCAGTGACAGTCAGTGTGTGTCGGACACGTACCCCAGTGAGAGTCAGTGTGTGTGGAGCCCGCAATCCAGTGAGAGTCAGCGTGTGTGGAACCCGTACCCCTGTGAGCGTCAGTGTGTGTGGAACCTGTTCCCCAGTGAGAGTCAGTGTGTGTGGAACCCGAACCCCAGTGAGAGTCAGTGTGTGTGGAACCCGTTCCCCAGTGAGAGTCAGTGTGTGTGGAACCCGTTCCCCAGTGAGAGTCAGTGTGTGTGGAGCCTGTACCCCAGTGAGAGTCAGTGTGTGTGGAACCCATACCCCAGTGAGAGTCAGTGTGTGTGAAACTCGTACCCCAGTGAGAGTCAGTGTGTGTGGACCCGTACCCAAGTGAGAGTCAGTGTGTGTGGAACCCCAGTGAGAGTCAGTGTGTCTGGGACCCGTACTCCAGTGAGAGTCAGTGTGTGTGGAACCTGTACCCCAGTGAGAGTCAGTGTGTGTGGAGCCCGTACCCCAGTAAGAGTCAGTGTGTGTGGAACCCATACCCCAGTGAGAGTCAGTGTGTGTGGAACCCGTACCCCAGTAAGAGTCAGTGTGTGTGGAACCCGTACCCCAGTGAGAGTCAGTGTGTGTGGAACCTGTTCCCCAGTGAGAGTCAGTGTGTGTAACCCGTACCCCAGTGAGAGTCAGTGTGTGGAACCCGTACCCCAGTGAGAGTCAGTGTGTACGGAACCCGTACCCCAGTGTGAGTCAGTGTCTGTGGGATCCGTACCCCAGTGAGTGTCAGTGTGTGTGGAACCCAACCCCAGTGAGAGTAAGTGTGTGTGGAACCTGTTCCGCAGTGAGAGTCAGTGTGAGTGGAACCTGTACCCCAGTGAGAGTCAGTCTGTGTGGAACCCATACCCCAGTGAGAGTCAGTGTGTGTAGCACTCGTACCCCAGTGAGAGTCAGTGTGTGTGGACCCGTACCCCAGAGAGAGTCAGTGTGTGTGGAACCCCAGTGAGATTCAGTGTGTCTGGGACTCGTACTCCAGTGAGAGTCAGTGTGTGTGGAACCTGTACCCCAGTGAGAGTCAGTGTGTGAGGAGCCCATACCCCAGTAAATGTCAGTGTGTGTGGAACCCATACCCCAGTGAGAGTCAGTGTGTGTGGAACCCGTACCCCAGTAAGAGTCAGTGTGTGTGGAATCCATACCCTAGTGAGAGTCAGTGTGTGTGGAACCCGTACCCCAGTGAGAATCAGTGTGTGTGGAACCCGGACCCCAGTGAGAGTCAGTGTGTGTGGAACCCGGACCCCAGTGAGTGTCAGTGTGTGTGAAACCCCAGTGAGAGTCAGTGTGTCTGGGACCGGTACCCCAGTGAGAGTCTGTGTGTGTGGAACCCATACCCCAGTGAGAGTCAGTGTATGTGGAACCCGTACACCAGTGAGAGTCAGTGTGTGTGGAACCCGTACCCCAGTGAGTGTCAGTGTGCATGGACCCACACCCCAGTGCGAGTCAGTGTGTTTGGAACTCGTACCCCAGTGAGAGTCAGTATGTGTGGAGTCCGTACCCCAGTGACAGTCAGTGTGTGTGGGACACGAACCCCAGTGAGAGTCAGTGTGTGTGGAGCCCGTACCCCAGTGACAGTCAGTGTGTGTCGGACACGTACCCCAGTGAGAGTCAGTGTGTGTGGAGCCCGCAATCCAGTGAGAGTCAGCGTGTGTGGAACCCGTACCCCTGTGAGCGTCAGTGTGTGTGGAACCTGTTCCCCAGTGAGAGTCAGTGTGTGTGGAACCCGAACCCCAGTGAGAGTCAGTGTGTGTGGAACCCGTTCCCCAGTGAGAGTCAGTGTGTGTGGAACCCGTTCCCCAGTGAGAGTCAGTGTGTGTGGAGCCTGTACCCCAGTGAGAGTCAGTGTGTGTGGAACCCATACCCCAGTGAGAGTCAGTGTGTGTGGACCCGTACCCAAGTGAGAGTCAGTGTGTGTCGGACCTGTATCCCAGTGAGAGTCAGTGTGTGTGGAACCCCAGTGAGAGTCAGTGTGTCTGGGACCCGTACTCCAGTGAGAGTCAGTGTGTGTGGAACCTGTACCCAGTGAGAGTCAGTGTGTGTGGAGCCCGTACCCCAGTAAGAGTCAGTGTGTGTGGAACCCATACCCCAGTGAGAGTCAGTGTGTGTGGAACCCGTACCCCAGTAAGAGTCAGTGTGTGTGGAACCCGTACCCCAGTGAGAGTCAGTGTGTGTGGAACCTGTTCCCCAGGGAGAGTCAGTGTGTGTAACCCGTACCCCAGTGAGAGTCAGTGTGTGGAACCCGTACCCCAGTGAGAGTCAGTGTGTACGGAACCCGTACCCCAGTGTGAGTCAGTGTCTGTGGGATCCGTACCCCAGTGAGTGTCAGTGTGTGTGGGGCCCGTACCCCAGTGCGAGTCAGTGTCTGTGGGATCCGTACCCCAGTGAGTGTCAGTGTGTGTGGGACCCGTACCCAAGTGAGAGTCAGTGTGTGTCGGACCGTATCCCAGTGAGAGTCAGTGTGTGTGAAACTCGTACCCCAGTGAGAGACAGTGTGTGTGGAACTTGTACCTCAGTGAGAGTCAGTCTGTGTGGAACCCGTACCCCAGTGAGAGTCAGTGTGTGTGGAACCTGTTCCCCAGTGAGAGTCAGTGTTTGTGGAACCTGTACCCCAGTGAGAGTCAGTGTGTGTGGAACCCGTACCCCAGTGAGAGTCAGTGTGTGTGGAACCCCAGTGAGAGTCAGTGTGTCTGGGACCCGTACTCCAGTGAGAGTCAGTGTGTGTGGACACGTACCCCAGTGAGAGTCAGTGTGTGTGGACCCGTACCCAAGTGAGAGTCAGTGTGTGTCGGACCCGTATCCCAGTGAGAGTCAGTGTGTGTGGAACCCCAGTGAGAGTCACTGTGTCTGGGACCCGTACTCCAGTGAGAGTCAGTGTGTGTGGAACCTGTACCCCAGTGAGAGTCCGTGTGTGTGGAACCTGTACCCCAGTGAGAGTCAGTGTGTGTGGAACCCGTTCCCCAGTGAGAGTCAGTGTGTGTGGAACCCGTTCCCCAGTGAGAGTCAGTGTGTGTGGAGCGTGTACCCCAGTGAGAGTCAGAGTGTGTGGAACCCGTTCCCCAGTGAGAGTCAGTGTGTGTAGAGCCCATACCCCAGTGAGAGTCAGTGTGTGTGGAACCCGTACCCAAGTGAAAGTCAGTGTGTGTCGGACCCGTATCGCAGTGAGAGTCAGTGTGTGTGGAACCCAACCCCAGTGAGAGTAAGTGTGTGTGGAACCTGTTCCGCAGTGAGAGTCAGTGTGAGTGGAACCTGTACCCCAGTGAGAGTCAGTGTGTGTGGAACCCATACCCCAGTGAGAGTCAGTGTGTGTAGCACTCGTACCCCAGGGAGAGTCAGTGTGTGTGGACCCGTACCCCAGAGAGAGTCAGTGTGTGTGGAACCCCAGTGAGATTCAGTGTGTCTGGGACTCGTACTCCAGTGAGAGTCAGTGTGTGTGGAACCTGTACCCCAGTGAGAGTCAGTGTGTGAGGAGCCCATACCCCAGTAAATGTCAGTGTGTGTGGAACCCATACCCCAGTGAGAGTCAGTGTGTGTGGAACCCGTACCCCAGTAAGAGTCAGTGTGTGTGGAATCCATACCCTAGTGAGAGTCAGTGTGTGTGGAACCCGTACCCCAGTGAGAATCAGTGTGTGTGGAACCCGGACCCCAGTGAGAGTCAGTGTGTGTGGAACCCGGACCCCAGTGAGTGTCAGTGTGTGTGGAACCCCAGTGAGAGTCAGTGTGTCTGGGACCGGTACCCCAGTGAGAGTCTGTGTGTGTGGAACCCATACCCCAGTGAGAGTCAGTGTATGTGGAACCCGTACACCAGTGAGAGTCAGTGTGTGTGGAACCCGTACCCCAGTGAGTGTCAGTGTGCGAGGAACCCGGACCCCAGTGAGTGTCAGTGTGTGTGGAACCCCAGTGAGAGTCAGTGTGTCTGGGACCCGTACCCCAGTGAGAGTCAGTGTGTGTGGACCCACACCCCAGTGCGAGTCAGTGTGTTTGGAACTCGTACCCCAGTGAGAGTCAGTGTGTGTGGAGTCCGTACCCCAGTGAGAGTCAGTGTGTGTGGGACACGAACCCCAGTGAGAGTCAGTGTGTGTGGAACCTGTACCCCAGTGAGAGTCAGTGTGTGTGGAACCCATACCCCAGTGAGAGTCAGTGTGTGTAGCACTCGTACCCCAGGGAGAGTCAGTGTGTGTGGACCCGTACCCCAGAGAGAGTCAGTGTGTGTGGAACCCCAGTGAGATTCAGTGTGTCTGGGACTCGTACTCCAGTGAGAGTCAGTGTGTGTGGAACCTGTACCCCAGTGAGAGTCAGTGTGTGAGGAGCCCATACCCCAGTAAATGTCAGTGTGTGTGGAACCCATACCCCAGTGAGAGTCAGTGTGTGTGGAACCCGTACCCCAGTAAGAGTCAGTGTGTGTGGAATCCATACCCTAGTGAGAGTCAGTGTGTGTGGAACCCGTACCCCAGTGAGAATCAGTGTGTGTGGAACCCGGACCCCAGTGAGAGTCAGTGTGTGTGGAACCCGGACCCCAGTGAGTGTCAGTGTGTGTGGAACCCCAGTGAGAGTCAGTGTGTCTGGGACCGGTACCCCAGTGAGAGTCTGTGTGTGTGGAACCCATACCCCAGTGAGAGTCAGTGTATGTGGAACCCGTACACCAGTGAGAGTCAGTGTGTGTGGAACCCGTACCCCAGTGAGTGTCAGTGTGCGAGGAACCCGGACCCCAGTGAGTGTCAGTGTGTGTGGAACCCCAGTGAGAGTCAGTGTGTCTGGGACCCGTACCCCAGTGAGAGTCAGTGTGTGTGGACCCACACCCCAGTGCGAGTCAGTGTGTTTGGAACTCGTACCCCAGTGAGAGTCAGTGTGTGTGGAGTCCGTACCCCAGTGAGAGTCAGTGTGTGTGGGACACGAACCCCAGTGAGAGTCAGTGTGTGTGGAGCCCGTACCCCAGTGAGAGTCAGTGTGTGTCGGACACGTACCCCAGTGAGAGTCAGTGTGTGTGGAGCCCGCAATCCAGTGAGAGTCAGCGTGTGTGGAACCCGTACCCCTGTGAGCGTCAGTGTGTGTGGAACCTGTTCCCCAGTGAGAGTCAGTGTGTGTGGAACCCAAACCCCAGTGAGAGTCAGTGTGTGTGGAACCTGTACCCCAGTGAGAGTCAGTGTGTGTGGAACCTGTACCCCAGTGAGAGTCAGTGTGTGTGGAACCCATTCCCCAGTGAGAGTCAGTGTGTGTGGAACCCGTTCCCCAGTGAGAGTCAGTGTGTGTGGAGCCTGTACCCCAGTGAGAGTCAGAGTGTGTGGAACCCGTTCCCCAGTGAGAGTCAGTGTGTGTAGAGCCCATACCCCAGTGAGAGTCAGTGTGTGTGGAACCCGTACCCAAGTGAAAGTCAGTGTGTGTCGGACCCGTATCGCAGTGAGAGTCAGTGTGTGTGGAACCCAACCCCAGTGAGAGTAAGTGTGTGTGGAACCTGTTCCGCAGTGAGAGTCAGTGTGAGTGGAACCTGTACCCCAGTGAGAGTCAGTGTGTGTGGAACCCATACCCCAGTGAGAGTCAGTGTGTGTAGCACTCGTACCCCAGGGAGAGTCAGTGTGTGTGGACCCGTACCCCAGAGAGAGTCAGTGTGTGTGGAACCCCAGTGAGATTCAATGTGTCTGGGACTCGTACTCCAGTGAGAGTCAGTGTGTGTGGAACCTGTACCCCAGTGAGAGTCAGTGTGTGAGGAGCCCATACCCCAGTAAATGTCAGTGTGTGTGGAACCCATACCCCAGTGAGAGTCAGTGTGTGTGGAACCCGTACCCCAGTAAGAGTCAGTGTGTGTGGAATCCATACCCTAGTGAGAGTCAGTGTGTGTGGAACCCGTACCCCAGTGAGAATCAGTGTGTGTGGAACCCGGACCCCAGTGAGAGTCAGTGTGTGTGGAACCCGGACCCCAGTGAGTGTCAGTGTGTGTGGAACCCCAGTGAGAGTCAGTGTGTCTGGGACCGGTACCCCAGTGAGAGTCTGTGTGTGTGGAACCCATACCCCAGTGAGAGTCAGTGTATGTGGAACCCGTACACCAGTGAGAGTCAGTGTGTGTGGAACCCGTACCCCAGTGAGTGTCAGTGTGCGTGGAACCCGGACCCCAGTGAGTGTCAGTGTGTGTGGAACCCCAGTGAGAGTCAGTGTGTCTGGGACCCGTACCCCAGTGAGAGTCAGTGTGTGTGGACCCACACCCCAGTGCGAGTCAGTGTGTTTAGAACTCGTACCCCAGTGAGAGTCAGTGTGTGTGGAGTCCGTACCCCAGTGAGAGTCAGTGTGTGTCGGACACGTACCCCAGTGAGAGTCAGTGTGGGTGGAGCCCGCAATCCAGTGAGAGTCAGCGTGTGTGGAACCCGTACCCCTGTGAGCGTCAGTGTGTGTGGAACCTGTTCCCCAGTGAGAGTCAGTGTGTGTGGAACCCGAACCCCAGTGAGAGTCAGTGTGTGTGGAATCCGTTCCCCAGTGAGAGTCAGTGTGTGTGGAACCCATTCCCCAGTGAGAGTCAGTGTGTGTGGAGCCTGTACCCCAGTGAGAGTCAGTGTGTGTGGAACCCATACCCCAGTGAGAGTCAGTGTGTGTGAAACTCGTACCCCAGTGAGAGTCAGTGTGTGTGGACCCGTACCCAAGTGAGAGTCAGTGTGTGTCGGACCCGTATCCCAGTGAGAGTCAGTGTGTGTGGAACCCCAGTGAGAGTCAGTGTGTCTGGGACCCGTACTCCAGTGAGAGTCAGTGTGTGTGGAACCTGTACCCCAGTGAGAGTCAGTGTGTGTGGAGCCCGTACCCCAGTAAGAGTCAGTGTGTGTGGAACCCATACCCCAGTGAGAGTCAGTGTGTGTGGAACCCGTACCCCAGTAAGAGTCAGTGTGTGTGGAACCCGTACCCCAGTGAGAGTCAGTGTGTGTGGAACCTGTTCCCCAGTGAGAGTCAGTGTGTGTGGAACCTGTACCCCAGTGAGAGTCAGTGTGTGTGGAACCCATACCCCAGTGAGAGTCAGTGTGTGTGAAACTTGTACCCCAGTGAGAGTCAGTGTGTGTGGACCCGTACCCAAGTGAGAGTCAGTGTGTGTCGGACCCGTATCCCAGTGAGAGTCAGTGTGTGTGGAACCCCAGTGAGAGTCAGTGTGTCTGGGACCCGTACTCCAGTGAGAGTCAGTGTGTGTGGAACCCATACCCCAGTGAGAGTCAGTGTGTGTGGAACCCGTACCCCAGTAAGAGTCAGTGTGTGTGGAACCCGTACCCCAGTGAGAGTCAGTGTGTGTGGAAACCGGACCCCAGTGAGAGTCAGTGTGTGTGTGGAACCCGGACCCCAGTGAGTGTCAGTGTGTGTGGAACCCCAGTGAGAGTCAGTGTGTCTGGGACCCGTACCCCAGTGAGAGCCAGTGTGTGGGGAACCCGTACCCCAGTGAGAGTCAGTGTGTGTGGAACCCGTACCCCAGTGAGAGCCAGGGTGTGGGGAACCCGTACCCCAGTGAGAGTCAGTGTGTGTGAAACCCGTACCCCAGTGAGAGTCAGTGTGTGTGGAACCCGTACCCCAGTGAGTGTCAGTGTGTGTGGAACCCATACCCCAGTGAGAGTCAGTGTGTGTGGGACCCGTACCCCAGTGAGAGTCAGTATGTGTGGAACCGCAGTGAGAGTCAGTGAGTGTGGAACCCCAGTGAGAGTCAGTGTGTGTGGAGCCCGTACCCCAGTGAGAGTCAGTGCGTGTGGATCCCGAATCCCAGTGAGAGCCAGTGTGTGGGGAACCCGTACCACAGTGAGAGTCAGTGTGTGGAACCCGTACCCCAGTGAGAGTCAGTGTGTGGGGAACCCGTACCCCAGTGTGAGTCAGTGTGTGTAGAGCCCGTACCCAAGTGAGAGTCAGTGTGTGTGGACCCGTACACCAGTGAGTGTCAGTGTGTGTGGGACCCGTACCCAAGTGAGAGTCAGTGTGTGTCGGACCCGTATCGCAGTGAGAGTCAGTGTGTGGAACCCGTACCCCACTGAGAGTCAGTGTGTGTGGAATTCATATCCCAGTGAGAGTCAGTGTGTGTGGAACCCGTTCCCCAGTGAGAGTCAGTGTGTGTGGAGCCTGTACCCCAGTGAGAGTCAGTGTGTGTGGAACCCCAGTGAGAGTCAGTGTGTCTGGTACTCGTACTCCAGTGAGAGTCAGTGTGTGTGGAACCTGTACCCCAGTGAGAGTCAGTGTGTGAGGAGCCCGTACCCCGGTAAGAGTCAGTGTGTGTGGAACCCATACCCCAGTGAGAGTCAGTGTGTGTGGAACCCGTACCCCAGTAAGAGTCAGTGTGTGTGGAATCCATACCCCAGTGAGAGTCAGTGTGTGTGGAACCCGTACCCCAGTGAGAGTCAGTGTGTGTGGAACCCGGACCCCAGTGAGTGTCAGTGTGTGTGGAAGCCCAGTGAGAGTCAGTGTGTCTGGGATCGGTACCCCAGTGAGAGACAGTGTGTGGAACCCGTACGCCAGTGAGAGTCAGTGTCTTTGGAGCCCGTACCGCAGTGAGAGTCAGTGTGTGTGGAACCCGTACCCCAGTGAGAGCCAGTGTGTGTGGAACCCATACCCCAGTAAGAGTCAGTGTGTGTGGGACCCGTACCCCAGTGAGAGTCAGTATGTGTGGAACCCGTACCCCAGTGAGAGCCAGTGTGTGTGGAACCCATACCCCAGTCAGAGTCAGTGTTTGTGGGACCCGTACCCCAGTGAGAGTCAGTATGTGTGGAACCCCAGTGAGAGTCAGTCTGTGTGGAACCCCAGTGAGAGACAGTGCGTGTGGATCCCGAATCCCAGTGAGAGCCAGTGTGTGGGGAACCCGTACCACAGTGAGTGTCAGTGTGTGGAACCCGTACCCCAGTGAGAGTCAGTGTGTGGGGAACCCGTACCCCAGTGTGAGTCAGTGTGTGTAGAGCCCGTACCCAAGTGAGAGGCAGTGTGTGTGGACCCGTACACCAGTGAGTGTCAGTGTGTGTGGGACCCGTACCCAAGTGAGAGTCAGTGTGTGTCGGACCCGTATCGCACTGAGAGTCAGTGTGTGGAACCCGTACCCCATTGAGAGTCAGTGTGTGTGGAATTCATATCCCAGTGAGAGTCAGTGTGTGTGGAACCCGTTCCCCAGTGAGAGTCAGTGTGTGTGGAGCCTGTACCCCAGTGAGAGTCAGTTTGTGTGGAACCCGTTCCCCAGTGAGAGTCAGTGTGTGTGGAACCCGTACCCAAGTGAAAGTCAGTGTGTGTCGGACCCGTATCGCAGTGAGAGTCAGTGTGTGTGGAACCCATACCCCAGTGAGAGTCAGTGTGTGTGGAACCTGTTCCCCAGTGAGAGTCAATGTGAGTGGAACCTGTACCCCAGTGAGAGTCAGTGTGTTTGGAACCCATACCCCAGTGAGAGTCAGTGTGTGTGGAACTCGTACCCCAGTGAGAGTCAGTGTGTGTGGACCCGTACCCCAGAGAGAGTCAGTGTGTGTGGAACCCGTAACCCAGTGAGAGTCAGTGTGTCTGGGACTCGTACTCCAGTGAGAGTCAGTGTGTGTGGAACCTGTACCCCAGTGAGAGTCAGTGTGTGAGGAGCCCGTACCCCAGTAAGAGTCACTGTGTGTGGAACCCATACCCCAGTAAGAGTCAGTGTGTGTGGAATCCATACCCCAGTGAGAGTCAGTGTGTGTGGAACCCTTACCCCAGTGAGAGTCAGTGTGTGTGGAACCCGGACCCCAGTGAGAGTCAGTGTGTCTGGAACCCGTACCCCAGTAAGAGTCAGTGTGTGTGGGACCCGTACCCCAGTGAGAGCCAGTGTGTGTGGAACCCGTACCCCAGTGAGAGCCAGGGTGTGGGGAACCCGTACCCCAGTGAGAGTCAGTGTGTGTGGAACCCGTACCCCAGTGAGAGTCAGTGTGTGTGGAACCCATACCCCAGTAAGAGTCAGTGTGTGTGGAACCCCAGTGAGAGTCAGTGTGTGTGGAACCCCAGTGAGAGTCAGTGTGTGTGGAGCCCGTACCCCAGTGAGAGTCAGTATGTGTGGAACCCCAGTGAGAGTCAGTGTGTGTGGAACCCGTACCCCGGTGAGAGACAGTGCGTGTGGATCCCGAATCCCAGTGAGAGCCAGTGTGTGGGGAACCCGTACCACAGTGAGAGTCAGTGTGTGGAACCCGTACCCCAGTGAGAGTCAGTGTGTGGGGAACCCGTACCCCAGTGTGAGTCAGTGTGTGTAGAGCCCGTACCCAAGTGAGAGGCAGTGTGTGTGGACCCGTACACCAGAGAGTGTCAGTGTGTGTCGGACCCGTATCGCAGTGAGAGTCTGTGTGTGTGGAATTCATATCCCAGTGAGAGTCAGTGTGTGTGGAACCAGTTCCCCAGTGAGAGTCAGTGTGTGTGGAGCCTGTACCCCAGTGAGAGTCAGTTTGTGTAGAGCCCGTACCCCAGTGAGAGCCAGTGTGTGTGGAACCCGTACCCAAGTGAAAGTCAGTGTGTGTGGAACCTGTTCCCCAGTGAGAGTCAGTGTGTGTGGAACCTGTACCCCAGTGAGAGTCAGTGTGTGTGGAACCCATACCCCAGTGAGTGTCAGTGTGTGTGAAACTCGTACCCCAGTGAGAGTCAGTGTGTGTGGACCCGTACCCAAGTGAGAGTCAGTGTGTGTCGGACCCGTATCCCAGTGAGAGTCTGTGTGTGTGGAACCCCAGTGAGAGTCAGTGTGTCTGGGACACGTACTCCAGTGAGAGTCAGTGTGTGCGGAACCCGTTCCCCAGTGAGAGTCAGTGTGTGTAGAGCCCGTACCCCAGTTAGAGTCAGTGTGTGTGGAACCCTTACCCCAGTGAGAGTCAGTGTGTGTGGAGCCCGTACTCCAGTGAGAGTCAGTTAGTGTGTGGAACCCAAACCCCAGTGAGAGTCAATGTGTGTGGAACCTGTTCCCCAGTGAGAGTCAGTGTGTGTGGAACCTGTACACCAGTGAGAGTCAGTGTGTGTGGAACCCATACCCCAGTGAGAGTCAGTGTGTGTGGAGCCCGTACTCCAGTGAGAGTCAGTGAGTGTGGAGCCTGTACCACAGTGAGAGTCAGTGTGTGTGGAACCCGTTCCCCAGTGAGAGTCAGTGTGTGTAGAGCCCGTACCCCAGTTAGAGTCAGTGTGTGTGGAACCCATACCCCAGTGAGAGTCAGTGTGTGTGGAGCCCGCACTCCAGTGAGAGTCAGTGAGTGTGGAGCCTGTACCACAGTGAGAGTCAGTGTGTGTGGAACCCGTTCCCCAGTGAGAGTTAGTGTGTGTAGAGCCCGTACCCCAGTGAGAGTCAGTGTGTGTGGAACCCGTACCCCAGTGAGAGTCAGTGTGTGTGGAACCCGTACCCCAGTAAGAGTCAGTGTGTGTGGAATCCATACCCCAGTGAGAGTCAGTGTGTGTGGAACCCGTACCCCAGTGAGAGTCAGTGTGTGTGGAACCCGGACCCCAGTGAGTGTCAGTGTGTGTGGAACCCCAGTGAGAGTCAGTGTGTCTGGGACCCGTACTCCAGTGAGAGTCAGTGTGTGTGGAACCCATACCCCAGTGAGAGTCAGTGTGTGTGGAACCCGTACCCCAGTAAGAGTCAGTGTGTGTGGAACCCGTACCCCAGTGAGAGTCAGTGTGTGTGGAAACCGGACCCCAGTGAGAGTCAGTGTGTGTGTGGAACCCGGACCCCAGTGAGTGTCAGTGTGTGTGGAACCCCAGTGAAAGTCAGTGTGTCTGGGACCCGTACCCCAGTGAGAGCCAGTGTGTGGGGAACCCGTACGCCAGTGAGAGTCAGTGTGTGTGGAACCCGTACCCCAGTGAGAGCCAGGGTGTGGGGAACCCGTACCCCAGTGAGAGTCAGTGTGTGTGAAACCCGTACCCCAGTGAGAGTCAGTGTGTGTGGAACCCGTACCCCAGTGAGTGTCAGTGTGTGTGGAACCCATACCCCAGTGAGAGTCAGTGTGTGTGGGACCCGTACCCCAGTGAGAGTCAGTATGTGTGGAACCGCAGTGAGAGTCAGTGAGTGTGGAACCCCAGTGAGAGTCAGTGTGTGTGGAGTCCGTACCCCACTGAGAGTCAGTGCGTGTGGATCCCGAATCCCAGTGAGAGCCAGTGTGTGGGGAACCCGTACCACAGTAAGAGTCAGTGTGTGGAACCCGTACCACAGTGAGAGTCAGTGTGTGGGGAACCCGTACCCCAGTGTGAGTCAGTGTGTGTATAGCCCGTACCCAAGTGAGAGTCAGTGTGTGTGGACCCGTACACCAGTGAGTGTCAGTGTGTGTGGGACCCGTACCCAAGTGAGAGTCAGTGTGTGTCGGACCCGTATCGCAGTGAGAGTCAGTGTGTGGAACCCGTACCCCACTGAGAGTCAGTGTGTGTGGAATTCATATCCCAGTGAGAGTCAGTGTGTGTGGAACCCGTTCCCCAGTGAGAGTCAGTGTGTGTGGAGCCTGTACCCCAGTGAGAGTCAGTGTGTGTGGAACCCCAGTGAGAGTCAGTGTGTCTGGTACTCGTACTCCAGTGAGAGTCAGTGTGTGTGGAACCTGTACCCCAGTGAGAGTCAGTGTGTGAGGAGCCCGTACCCCGGTAAGAGTCAGTGTGTGTGGAACCCATACCCCAGTGAGAGTCAGTGTGTGTGGAACCCGTACCCCAGTAAGAGTCAGTGTGTGTGGAATCCATACCCCAGTGAGAGTCAGTGTGTGTGGAACCCGTACCCCAGTGAGAGTCAGTGTGTGTGGAACCCGGACCCCAGTGAGTGTCAGTGTGTGTGGAACCCCAGTGAGAGTCAGTGTGTCTGGGATCGGTACCCCAGTGAGAGACAGTGTGTGGAACCCGTACGCCAGTGAGAGTCAGTGTCTGTGGAGCCCGTACCGCAGTGAGAGTCAGTGTGTGTGGAACCCGTACCCCAGTGAGAGCCAGTGTGTGTGGAACCCATACCCCAGTAAGAGTCAGTGTGTGTGGGACCCGTACCCCAGTGAGAGTCAGTATGTGTGGAACCCGTACCCCAGTGAGAGCCAGTGTGTGTGGAACCCATACCCCAGTAAGAGTCAGTGTGTGTGGGACCCGTACCCCAGTGAGAGTCAGTATGTGTGGAACCCCAGTGAGAGTCAGTCTGTGTGGAACCCCAGTGAGAGACAGTGCGTGTGGATCCCGAATCCCAGTGAGAGCCAGTGTGTGGGGAACCCGTACCACAGTGAGAGTCAGTGTGTGGAACCCGTACCCCAGTGAGAGTCAGTGTGTGGGGAACCCGTACCCCAGTGTGAGTCAGTGTGTGTAGAGCCCGTACCCAAGTGGGAGGCAGTGTGTGTGGACCCGTACACCAGTGAGTGTCAGTGTGTGTGGGGCCCGTACCCAAGTGAGAGTCAGTGTGTGTCGGACCCGTATCGCACTGAGAGTCAGTGTGTGGAACCCGTACCCCATTGAGAGTCAGTGTGTGTGGAATTCATATCCCAGTGAGAGTCAGTGTGTGTGGAACCCGTTCCCCAGTGAGAGTCAGTGTGTGTGGAGCCTGTACCCCAGTGAGAGTCAGTTTGTGTGGAACCCGTTCCCCAGTGAGAGTCAGTGTGTGTGGAACCCGTACCCAAGTGAAAGTCAGTGTGTGTCGGACCCGTATCGCAGTGAGAGTCAGTGTGTGTGGAACCCATACCCCAGTGAGAGTCAGTGTGTGTGGAACCTGTTCCCCAGTGAGAGTTAATGTGAGTGGAACCTGTACCCCAGTGAGAGTCAGTGTGTGTGGAACCCATACCCCAGTGAGAGTCAGTGTGTGTGGAACTCGTACCCCAGTGAGAGTCAGTGTGTTTGGACCCGTACCCCAGAGAGAGTCAGTGTGTGTGGAACCCGTACCCCAGTGAGAGTCAGTGTGTCTGGGACTCGTACTCCAGTGAGAGTCAGTGTGTGTGGAACCTGTACCCCAGTGAGAGTCAGTGTGTGAGGAGCCCGTACCCCAGTAAGAGTCACTGTGTGTGGAACCCATACCCCAGTGAGAGACAGTGTGTGTGGAACCCGTACCCCAGTAAGAGTCAGTGTGTGTGGAATCCATACCCCAGTGAGAGTCAGTGTGTGTGGAACCCTTACCCCAGTGAGAGTCAGTGTGTGTGGAACCCGGACCCCAGTGAGAGTCAGTGTGTCTGGAACCCGTACCCCAGTAAGAGTCAGTGTGTGTGGGACCCGTACCCCAGTGAGAGCCAGTGTGTGTGGAACCCGTACCCCAGTGAGAGCCAGGGTGTGGGGAACCCGTACCCCAGTGAGAGTCAGTGTGTGTGGAACCCGTACCCCAGTGAGAGTCAGTGTGTGTGGAACCCGTACCCCTGTGAGTGTCAGTGTGTGTGGAACCCATACCCCAGTAAGAGTCAGTGTGTGTGGAACCCCAGTGAGAGTCAGTGTGTGTGGAACCCCAGTGAGAGTCAGTGTGTGTGGAGCCCGTACCCCAGTGAGAGTCAGTATGTGTGGAACCCCAGTGAGAGTCAGTGTGTGTGGAACCCGTACCCCGGTGAGAGACAGTGCGTGTGGATCCCGAATCCCAGTGAGAGCCAGTGTGTGGGGAACCCGTACCACAGTGAGAGTCAGTGTGTGGAACCCGTACCCCAGTGAGAGTCAGTGTGTGGGGAACCCGTACCCCAGTGTGAGTCAGTGTGTGTAGAGCCCGTACCCAAGTGAGAGGCAGTGTGTGTGGACCCGTACACCAGTGAGTGTCAGTGTGTGTCGGACCCGTATCGCAGTGAGAGTCTGTGTGTGTGGAATTCATATCCCAGTGAGAGTCAGTGCGTGTGGAACCAGTTCCCCAGTGAGAGTCAGTGTGTGTGGAGCCTGTACCCCAGGGAGAGTCAGTTTGTGTAGAGCCCGTACCCCAGTGAGAGCCAGTGTGTGTGGAACCCGTACCCAAGTGAAAGTCAGTGTGTGTGGAACCTGTTCCCCAGTGAGAGTCAGTGTGTGTGGAACCTGTACCCCAGTGAGAGTCAGTGTGTGTGGAACCCATACCCCAGTGAGTGTCAGTGTGTGTGAAACTCGTACCCCAGTGAGAGTCAGTGTGTGTGGACCCGTACCCAAGTGAGAGTCAGTGTGTGTCGGACCCGTATCCCAGTGAGAGTCTGTGTGTGTGGAACCCCAGTGAGAGTCAGTGTGTCTGGGACCCGTACTCCAGTGAGAGTCAGTGTGTGCGGAACCCGTTCCCCAGTGAGAGTCAGTGTGTGTAGAGCCCGTACCCCAGTTCGAGTCAGTGTGTGTGGAACCCGTACCCCAGTGAGAGTCAGTGTGTGTGGAGCCCGTACTCCAGTGAGAGTCAGTTAGTGTGTGGAACCCAAACCCCAGTGAGAGTCAATGTGTGTGGAACCTGTTCCCCAGTGAGAGTCAGTGTGTGTGGAACCTGTACCCCAGTGAGAGTCAGTGTGTGTGGAACCCATACCCCAGTGAGAGTCAGTGTGTGTGGAGCCCGTACTCCAGTGAGAGTCAGTGAGTGTGGAGCCTGTACCACAGTGAGAGTCAGTGTGTGTGGAACCCGTTCCCCAGTGAGAGTCAGTGTGTGTAGAGCCCGTACCCCAGTTAGAGTCAGTGTGTGTGGAACCCATACCCCAGTGAGAGTCAGTGTGTGTGGAGCCCGCACTCCAGTGAGAGTCAGTGAGTGTGGAGCCTGTACCACAGTGAGAGTCAGTGTGTGTGGAACCCGTTCCCCAGTGAGAGTTAGTGTGTGTAGAGCCCGTACCCCAGTGAGAGTCAGTGTGTGTGGAACCCGTACCCCAGTGAGAGTCAGTGTGTGTGGAACCCGTACCCCAGTAAGAGTCAGTGTGTGTGGAATCCATACCCCAGTGAGAGTCAGTGTGTGTGGAACCCGTACCCCAGTGAGAGTCTGTGTGTGTGGAACCCGGACCCCAGTGAGTGTCAGTGTGTGTAGAACCCCAGTGAGAGTCAGTGTGTCTGGGATCGGTACCCCAGTGAGAGACAGTGTGTGGAACCCGTACGCCAGTGAGAGTCAGTGTCTGTGGAGCCCGTACCGCAGTGAGAGTCAGTGTGTGTGGAACCCGTACCCCAGTGAGAGCCAGTGTGTGTGGAACCCATACCCCAGTAAGAGTCAGTGTGTGTGGGACCCGTACCCCAGTGAGAGTCAGTATGTGTGGAACCCCAGTGAGAGTCAGTCTGTGTGGAACCCCAGTGAGAGACAGTGCGTGTGGATCCCGAATCCCAGTGAGAGCCAGTGTGTGGGGAACCCGTACCACAGTGAGAGTCAGTGTGTGGAACCCGTACCCCAGTGAGAGTCAGTGTGTGGGGAACCCGTACCCCAGTGTGAGTCAGTGTGTGTAGAGCCCGTACCCAAGTGAGAGGCAGTGTGTGTGGACCCGTACACCAGTGAGTGTCAGTGTGTGTGGGACCCGTACCCAAGTGAGAGTCAGTGTGTGTCGGACCCGTATCGCACTGAGAGTCAGTGTGTGGAACCCGTACCCCATTGAGAGTCAGTGTGTGTGGAATTCATATCCCAGTGAGAGTCAGTGTGTGTGGAACCCGTTCCCCAGTGAGAGTCAGTGTGTGTGGAGCCTGTACCCCAGTGAGAGTCAGTTTGTGTGGAACCCGTTCCCCAGTGAGAGTCAGTGTGTGTGGAACCCGTACCCAAGTGAAAGTCAGTGTGTGTCGGACCCGTATCGCAGTGAGAGTCAGTGTGTGTGGAACCCATACCCCAGTGAGAGTCAGTGTGTGTGGAACCTGTTCCCCAGTGAGAGTCAATGTGAGTGGAACCTGTACCCCAGTGGGAGTCAGTGTGTGTGGAACCCATACCCCAGTGAGAGTCAGTGTGTGTGGAACTCGTACCCCAGTGAGAGTCAGTGTGTGTGGACCCGTACCCCAGAGAGAGTCAGTGTGTGTGGAACCCGTACCCCAGTGAGAGTCAGTGTGTCTGGGACTCGTACTCCAGTGAGAGTCAGTGTGTGTGGAACCTGTACCCCAGTGAGAGTCAGTGTGTGAGGAGCCCGTACCCCAGTAAGAGTCACTGTGTGTGGAACCCATACCCCAGTGAGAGACAGTGTGTGTGGAACCCGGACCCCAGTAAGAGTCAGTGTGTGTGGAATCCATACCCCAGTGAGAGTCAGTGTGTGTGGAACCCTTACCCCAGTGAGAGTCAGTGTGTGTGGAACCCGGACCCCAGTGAGAGTCAGTGTGTCTGGAACCCGTACCCCAGTAAGAGTCAGTGTGTGTGGGACCCGTACCCCAGTGAGAGCCAGTGTGTGTGGAACCCGTACCCCAGTGAGAGCCAGGGTGTGGGGAACCCGTACCCCAGTGAGAGTCAGTATGTGTGGAACCCGTACCCCAGTGAGAGTCAGTGTGTGTGGAACCCGTACCCCTGTGAGTGTCAGTGTGTGTGGAACCCATACCCCAGTAAGAGTCAGTGTGTGTGGAACCCCAGTGAGAGTCAGTGTGTGTGGAACCCCAGTGAGAGTCAGTGTGTGTGGAGCCCGTACCCCAGTGAGAGTCAGTATGTGTGGAACCCCAGTGAGAGTCAGTGTGTGTGGAACCCGTACCCCGGTGAGAGACAGTGCGTGTGGATCCCGAATCCCAGTGAGAGCCAGTGTGTGGGGAACCCGTACCACAGTGAGAGTCAGCGTGTGGAACCCGTACCCCAGTGAGAGTCAGTGTGTGGGGAACCCGTACCCCAGTGTGAGTCAGTGTGTGTAGAGCCCGTACCCAAGTGAGAGGCAGTGTGTGTGGACCCGTACACCAGTGAGTGTCAGTGTGTGTCGGACCCGTATCGCAGTGAGAGTCTGTGTGTGTGGAATTCATATCCCAGTGAGAGTCAGTGTGTGTGGAACCAGTTCCCCAGTGAGAGTCAGTGTGTGTGGAGCCTGTACCCCAGTGAGAGTCAGTTTGTGTAGAGCCCGTACCCCAGTGAGAGCCAGTGTGTGTGGAACCCGTACCCAAGTGAAAGTCAGTGTGTGTGGAACCTGTTCGCCAGTGAGAGTCAGTGTGTGTGGAACCTGTACCCCAGTGAGAGTCAGTGTGTGTGGAACCCATACCCCAGTGAGTGTCAGTGTGTGTGAAACTCGTACCCCAGTGAGAGTCAGTGTGTGTGGACCCGTACCCAAGTGAGAGTCAGTGTGTGTCGGACCCGTATCCCAGTGAGAGTCTGTGTGTGTGGAACCCCAGTGAGAGTCAGTGTGTCTGGGACCCGTACTCCAGTGAGAGTCAGTGTGTGCGGAACCCGTTCCCCAGTGAGAGTCAGTGTGTGTAGAGCCCGTACCCCAGTTAGAGTCAGTGTGTGTGGAACCCATACCCCAGTGAGAGTCAGTGTGTGTGGAGCCCGTACTCCAGTGAGAGTCAGTTAGTGTGTGGAACCCAAACCCCAGTGAGAGTCAATGTGTGTGGAACCTGTTCCCCAGTGAGAGTCAGTGTGTGTGGAACCTGTACCCCAGTGAGAGTCAGTGTGTGTGGAACCCATACCCCAGTGAGAGTCAGTGTGTGTGGAGCCCGTACTCCAGTGAGAGTCAGTGAGTGTGGAGCCTGTACCACAGTGAGAGTCAGTGTGTGTGGAACCCGTTCCCCAGTGAGAGTCAGTGTGTGTAGAGCCCGTACCCCAGTTAGAGTCAGTGTGTGTGGAACCCATACCCCAGTGAGAGTCAGTGTGTGTGGAGCCCGCACTCCAGTGAGAGTCAGTGAGTGTGGAGCCTGTACCACAGTGAGAGTCAGTGTGTGTGGAACCCGTTCCCCAGTGAGAGTTAGTGTGTGTAGAGCCCGTACCCCAGTGAGAGTCAGTGTGTGTGGAACCCGTACCCAAGTGAAAGTCAGTGTGTGTCGGACCCGTATCGCAATGTGAGTCAGTGTGTGTGGAACCCAAACCCCAGTGAGAGTCAGTGTGTGTGGAACCTGTTCCCCAGTGAGAGTCAGTGTGTGTGGAACCTGTACCCCAGTGAGAGTCAGTGTGTGTGGAACCCATACCCCAGTGAGAGTCAGTGTGTGTGAAACTCGTACCCCAGTGTGAGTCAGTGTGTGTGGACACGTACCCAAGTGAGAGTCAGTGTGTGTCGGACCCGTATCCCAGTGAGAGTCAGTGTGTGTGGAACCCCAGTGAGAGTCAGTGTGTCTGGGACCCGTACTCCAGTGAGAGTCAGTGTGTGTGGAACCTGTACCCCAGTGAGAGTCAGTGTGTGTGGAGCCCGTACCCGAGTAAGAGTCAGTGTGTGTGGAACCCGTACCCCAGTGAGAGTCAGTGTGTGTGGAACCTGTTCCCCAGTGAGAGTCAGTGTGTGTGGAACCCGAGCCCCAGTGAGAGTCAGTGTGTGTGGAACCCGTTCCCCAGTGAGAGTCAGTGTGTGTGGAACCCGTTCCCCAGTGAGAGTCAGTGTGTGTGGAGCCTGTACCCCAGTGAGAGTCAGTGTGTGTGGAACCCGTTCCCCAGTGAGAGTCAGTGTGTGTAGAGCCCATACCCCAGTGAGAGTCAGTGTGTGTGGCACTCGTACCCCAGTGAGAGACAGTGTGTGTGGACCCGTACCCCAGAGAGAGTCAGTGTGTGTGGAATCCCAGTGAGATTCAGTGTGTCTGGGACTCGTACTCCAGTGAGAGTCAGTGAGTGTGGAACCTGTACCCCAGTGAGAGTCAGTGTGTGAAGAGCCCGTACCCCAGTAAATGTCAGTGTGTGTGTAATTCATATCCCAGTGAGAGTCAGTGTGTGTGGAACCCGTTCCCCAGTGAGAGTCAGTGTGTGTGGAGCCTGTACCCCAGTGAGAGTCAGTTTGTGTGGAACCCGTTCCCCAGTGACAGTCAGTGTGTGTGGAACCCGTACCCAAGTGAAAGTCAGTGTGTGTCGGACCCGTATCGCAGTGAGAGTCAGTGTGTGTGGAACCCATACCCCAGTGAGAGTCAGTGTGTGTGGAACCTGTTCCCCAGTGAGAGTCAATGTGAGTGGAACCTGTACCCCAGTGAGAGTCAGTGTGTGTGGAACCCATACCCCAGTGAGAGTCAGTGTGTGTGGAACTCGTACCCCAGTGAGAGTCAGTGTGTGTGGACCCGTACCCCAGAGAGAGTCAGTGTGTGTGGAACCCGTACCCCAGTGAGAGTCAGTGTGTCTGGGACTCGTACTCCAGTGAGAGTCAGTGTGTGTGGAACCTGTACCCCAGTGAGAGTCAGTGTGTGAGGAGCCCATACCCCAGTAAGAGTCACTGTGTGTGGAACCCATACCCCAGTGAGAGACAGTGTGTGTGGAACCCGTACCCCAGTAAGAGTCAGTGTGTGTGGAATCCATACCCCAGTGAGAGTCAGTGTGCGTGGAACCCTTACCCCAGTGAGAGTCAGTGTGTGTGGAACCCGGACCCCAGTGAGAGTCAGTGTGTCTGGAACCCGTACCCCAGTAAGAGTCAGTGTGTGTGGGACCCGTACCCCAGTGAGAGCCAGTGTGTGTGGAACCCGTACCCCAGTGAGAGCCACGGTGTGGGGAACCCGTAGCCCAGTGAGAGTCAGTGTGTGTGGAAACCGTACCCCAGTGAGAGTCAGTGTGTGTGGAACCCGTACCCCTGTGAGTGTCAGTGTGTGTGGAACCCATACCCCAGTAAGAGTCAGTGTGTGTGGAACCCCAGTGAGAGTCAGTGTGTGTGGAACCCCAGTGAGAGTCAGTGTGTGTGGAGCCCGTACCCCAGTGAGAGTCAGTATGTGTGGAACCCCAGTGAGAGTCAGTGTGTGTGGAACCCGTACCCCAGTGAGAGACAGTGCGTGTGGATCCCGAATCCCAGTGAGAGCCAGTGTGTGGGGAACCCGTACCACAGTGAGAGTCAGTGTGTGGAACCCGTACCCCAGTGAGAGTCAGTGTGTGGGGAACCCGTACCCCAGTGTGAGTCAGTGTGTGTAGAGCCCGTACCCAAGTGAGAGGCAGTGTGTGTGGACCCGTACACCAGTGAGTGTCAGTGTGTGTCGGACCCGTATTGCTGTGAGAGTCAGTGTGTGTGGAATTCATATCCCAGTGAGAGTCAGTGTGTGTGGAACCAGTTCCCCAGTGAGAGTCAGTGTGTGTGGAGCCTGTACCCCAGTGAGAGTCAGTTTGTGTAGAGCCCGTACCCCAGTGAGAGCCAGTGTGTGTGGAACCCGTACCCAAGTGAAAGTCAGTGTGTGTGGAACCTGTTCCCCAGTGAGAGTCAGTGTGTGTGGAACCTGTACCCCAGTGAGAGTCAGTGTGTGTGGAACCCATACCCCAGTGAGTGTCAGTGTGTGTGAAACTCGTACCCCAGTGAGAGTCAGTGTGTGTGGACCCGTACCCAAGTGAGAGTCAGTGTGTGTCGGACCCGTATCCCAGTGAGAGTCTGTGTGTGTGGAACCCCAGTGAGAGTCAGTGTGTCTGGGACCCGTACTCCAGTGAGAGTCAGTGTGTGTGGAACCCGTTCCCCAGTGAGAGTCAGTGTGTGTAGAGCCCGTACCCCAGTTAGAGTCAGTGTGTGTAGAACCCATACCCCAGTGAGAGTCAGTGTGTGTGGAGCCCGTACTCCAGTGAGAGTCAGTTAGTGTGTGGAACCCAAACCCCAGTGAGAGTCAATGTGTGTGGAACCTGTTCCCCAGTGAGAGTCAGTGTGTGTGGAACCTGTACCCCAGTGAGAGTCAGTGTGTGTGGAACCCATACCCCAGTGAGAGTCAGTGTGTGTGGAGCCCGTACTCCAGTGAGAGTCAGTGAGTGTGGAGCCTGTACCACAGTGAGAGTCAGTGTGTGTGGAACCCGTTCCCCAGTGAGAGTCAGTGTGTGTAGAGCCCGTACCCCAGTTAGAGTCACTGTGTGTGGAACCCATACCCCAGGGAGAGTCAGTGTGTGTGGAGCCCGTACCCCAGTGAGAGCCAGTGTGTGTGGAACCCGTACCCCAGTGAGAGCCACGGTGTGGGGAACCCGTACCCCAGTGAGAGTCAGTGTGTGTGGAACCCGTACCCCAGTGAGAGTCAGTGTGTGTGGAACCCGTACCCCTGTGAGTGTCAGTGTGTGTGGAACCCATACCCCAGTAAGAGTCAGTGTGTGTGGAACCCCAGTGAGAGTCAGTGTGTGTGGAACCCCAGTGAGAGTCAGTGTGTGTGGAGCCCGTACCCCAGTGAGAGTCAGTATGTGTGGAACCCCAGTGAGAGTCAGTGTGTGTGGAACCCGTACCCCAGTGAGAGACAGTGCGTGTGGATCCCGAATCCCAGTGAGAGCCAGTGTGTGGGGAACCCGTACCACAGTGAGAGTCAGTGTGTGGAACCCGTACCCCAGTGAGAGTCAGTGTGTGGGGAACCCGTACCCCAGTGTGAGTCAGTGTGTGTAGAGCCCGTACCCAAGTGAGAGGCAGTGTGTGTGGACCCGTACACCAGTGAGTGTCAGTGTGTGTCGGACCCGTATTGCTGTGAGAGTCAGTGTGTGTGGAATTCATATCCCAGTGAGAGTCAGTGTGTGTGGAACCAGTTCCCCAGTGAGAGTCAGTGTGTGTGGAGCCTGTACCCCAGTGAGAGTCAGTTTGTGTAGAGCCCGTACCCCAGTGAGAGCCAGTGTGTGTGGAACCCGTACCCAAGTGAAAGTCAGTGTGTGTGGAACCTGTTCCCCAGTGAGAGTCAGTGTGTGTGGAACCTGTACCCCAGTGAGAGTCAGTGTGTGTGGAACCCATACCCCAGTGAGTGTCAGTGTGTGTGAAACTCGTACCCCAGTGAGAGTCAGTGTGTGTGGACCCGTACCCAAGTGAGAGTCAGTGTGTGTCGGACCCGTATCCCAGTGAGAGTCTGTGTGTGTGGAACCCCAGTGAGAGTCAGTGTGTCTGGGACCCGTACTCCAGTGAGAGTCAGTGTGTGTGGAACCCGTTCCCCAGTGAGAGTCAGTGTGTGTAGAGCCCGTACCCCAGTTAGAGTCAGTGTGTGTAGAACCCATACCCCAGTGAGAGTCAGTGTGTGTGGAGCCCGTACTCCAGTGAGAGTCAGTTAGTGTGTGGAACCCAAACCCCAGTGAGAGTCAATGTGTGTGGAACCTGTTCCCCAGTGAGAGTCAGTGTGTGTGGAACCTGTACCCCAGTGAGAGTCAGTGTGTGTGGAACCCATACCCCAGTGAGAGTCAGTGTGTGTGGAGCCCGTACTCCAGTGAGAGTCAGTGAGTGTGGAGCCTGTACCACAGTGAGAGTCAGTGTGTGTGGAACCCGTTCCCCAGTGAGAGTCAGTGTGTGTAGAGCCCGTACCCCAGTTAGAGTCAGTGTGTGTGGAACCCATACCCCAGGGAGAGTCAGTGTGTGTGGAGCCCGCACTCCAGTGAGAGTCAGTGAGTGTGGAGCCTGTACCACAGTGAGAGTCAGTGTGTGTGGAACCCGTTCCCCAGTGAGAGTTAGTGTGTGTAGAGCCCGTACCCCAGTGAGAGTCAGTGTGTGTGGAACCCGTACCCAAGTGAAAGTCAGTGTGTGTCGGACCCGTATCGCAATGAGAGTCAGTGTGTGTGGAACCCAAACCCCAGTGAGAGTCAGTGTGTGTGGAACCTGTTCCCCAGTGAGAGTCAGTGTGTGTGGAACCTGTACCCCAGTGAGAGTCAGTGTGTGTGGAACCCATACCCCAGTGAGAGTCAGTGTGTGTGAAACTCGTACCCCAGTGTGAGTCAGTGTGTGTGGACACGTACCCAAGTGAGAGTCAGTGTGTGTCGGACCCGTATCCCAGTGAGAGTCAGTGTGTGTGGAACCCCAGTGAGAGTCAGTGTGTCTGGGACCCGTACTCCAGTGAGAGTCAGTGTGTGTGGAACCTGTACCCGAGTGAGAGTCAGTGTGTGTGGAGCCCGTACCCGAGTAAGAGTCAGTGTGTGTGGAACCCGTACCCCAGTGAGAGTCAGTGTGTGTGGAACCTGTTCCCCAGTGAGAGTCTGTGTGTGTGGAACCCCAGTGAGAGTCAGTGTGTCTGGGACCCGTACTCCAGTGAGAGTCAGTGTGTGTGGAACCCGTTCCCCAGTGAGAGTCAGTGTGTGTAGAGCCCGTACCCCAGTTAGAGTCAGTGTGTGTAGAACCCATACCCCAGTGAGAGTCAGTGTGTGTGGAGCCCGTACTCCAGTGAGAGTCAGTTAGTGTGTGGAACCCAAACCCCAGTGAGAGTCAATGTGTGTGGAACCTGTTCCCCAGTGAGAGTCAGTTTGTGTGGAACCTGTACCCCAGTGAGAGTCAGTGTGTGTGGAACCCATACCCCAGTGAGAGTCAGTGTGTGTGGAGCCCGTACTCCAGTGAGAGTCAGTGAGTGTGGAGCCTGTACCACAGTGAGAGTCAGTGTGTGTGGAACCCGTTCCCCAGTGAGAGTCAGTGTGTGTAGAGCCCGTACCCCAGTTAGAGTCAGTGTGTGTGGAACCCATACCCCAGGGAGAGTCAGTGTGTGTGGAGCCCGCACTCCAGTGAGAGTCAGTGAGTGTGGAGCCTGTACCACAGTGAGAGTCAGTGTGTGTGGAACCCGTTCCCCAGTGAGAGTTAGTGTGTGTAGAGCCCGTACCCCAGTGAGAGTCAGTGTGTGTGGAACCCGTACCCAAGTGAAAGTCAGTGTGTGTCGGACCCGTATCGCAATGAGAGTCAGTGTGTGTGGAACCCAAACCCCAGTGAGAGTCAGTGTGTGTGGAACCTGTTCCCCAGTGAGAGTCAGTGTGTGTGGAACCTGTACCCCAGTGAGAGTCAGTGTGTGTGGAACCCATACCCCAGTGAGAGTCAGTGTGTGTGAAACTCGTACCCCAGTGTGAGTCAGTGTGTGTGGACACGTACCCAAGTGAGAGTCAGTGTGTGTCGGACCCGTATCCCAGTGAGAGTCAGTGTGTGTGGAACCCCAGTGAGAGTCAGTGTGTCTGGGACCCGTACTCCAGTGAGAGTCAGTGTGTGTGGAACCTGTACCCCAGTGAGAGTCAGTGTGTGTGGAGCCCGTACCCGAGTAAGAGTCAGTGTGTGTGGAACCCGTACCCCAGTGAGAGTCAGTGTGTGTGGAACCTGTTCCCCAGTGAGAGTCTGTGTGTGTGGAACCCCAGTGAGAGTCAGTGTGTCTGGGACCCGTACTCCAGTGAGAGTCAGTGTGTGTGGAACCCGTTCCCCAGTGAGAGTCAGTGTGTGTAGAGCCCGTACCCCAGTTAGAGTCAGTGTGTGTAGAACCCATACCCCAGTGAGAGTCAGTGTGTGTGGAGCCCGTACTCCAGTGAGAGTCAGTTAGTGTGTGGAACCCAAACCCCAGTGAGAGTCAATGTGTGTGGAACCTGTTCCCCAGTGAGAGTCAGTGTGTGTGGAACCTGTACCCCAGTGAGAGTCAGTGTGTGTGGAACCCATACCCCAGTGAGAGTCAGTGTGTGTGGAGCCCGTACTCCAGTGAGAGTCAGTGAGTGTGGAGCCTGTACCACAGTGAGAGTCAGTGTGTGTGGAACCCGTTCCCCAGTGAGAGTCAGTGTGTGTAGAGCCCGTACCCGAGTTAGAGTCAGTGTGTGTGGAACCCATACCCCAGTGAGAGTCAGTGTGTGTGGAGCCCGCACTCCAGTGAGAGTCAGTGAGTGTGGCGCCTGTACCACAGTGAGAGTCAGTGTGTGTGGAACCCGTTCCCCAGTGAGAGTTAGTGTGTGTAGAGCCCGTACCCCAGTGAGAGTCAGTGTGTGTGGAACCCGTACCCAAGTGAAAGTCAGTGTGTGTCGGACCCGTATCGCAATGAGAGTCAGTGTGTGTGGAACCCAAACCCCAGTGAGAGTCAGTGTGTGTGGAACCTGTTCCCCAGTGAGAGTCAGTGTGTGTGGAACCTGTACCCCAGTGAGAGTCAGTGTGTGTGGAACCCATACCCCAGTGAGAGTCAGTGTGTGTGAAACTCGTACCCCAGTGTGAGTCAGTGTGTGTGGACACGTACCCAAGTGAGAGTCAGTGTGTGTCGGACCCGTATCCCAGTGAGAGTCAGTGTGTGTGGAACCCCAGTGAGAGTCAGTGTGTCTGGGACCCGTACTCCAGTGAGAGTCAGTGTGTGTGGAACCTGTACCCCAGTGAGAGTCAGTGTGTGTGGAGCCCGTACCCGAGTAAGAGTCAGTGTGTATGGAACCCGTACCCCAGTGAGAGTCAGTGTGTGTGGAACCTGTTCCCCAGTGAGAGTCAGTGTGTGTGGAACCCGAGCCCCAGTGAGAGTCAGTGTGTGTGGAACCCGTTCCCCAGTGAGAGTCAGTGTGTGTGGAACCCGTTCCCCAGTGAGAGTCAGTGTGTGTGGAGCCTGTACCCCAGTGAGAGTCAGTGTGTGTGGAACCCGTTCCCCAGTGAGAGTCAGTGTGTGTAGAGCCCATACCCCAGTGAGAGTCAGTGTGTGTGGCACTCGTACCCCAGTGAGAGACAGTGTGTGTGGACCCGTACCCCAGAGAGAGTCAGTGTGTGTGGAACCCCAGTGAGATTCAGTGTGTCTGGGACTCGTACTCCAGTGAGAGTCAGTGAGTGTGGAACCTGTACCCCAGTGAGAGTCAGTGTGTGAAGAGCCCGTACCCCAGTAAATGTCAGTGTGTGTGTAATTCATATCCCAGTGAGAGTCAGTGTGTGTGGAACCCGTTCCCCAGTGAGAGTCAGTCTGTGTGGAGCCTGTACCCCAGTGAGAGTCAGTTTGTGTGGAACCCGTTCCCCAGTGACAGTCAGTGTGTGTGGAACCCGTACCCAAGTGAAAGTCAGTGTGTGTCGGACCCGTATCGCAGTGAGAGTCAGTGTGTGTGGAACCCATACCCCAGTGAGAGTCAGTGTGTGTGGAACCTGTTCCCCAGTGAGAGTCAATGTGAGTGGAACCTGTACCCCAGTGAGAGTCAGTGTGTGTGGAACCCATACCCCAGTGAGAGTCAGTGTGTGTGGAACTCGTACCCCAGTGAGAGTCAGTGTGTGTGGACCCGTACCCCAGAGAGAGTCAGTGTGTGTGGAACCCGTACCCCAGTGAGAGTCAGTGTGTCTGGGACTCGTACTCCAGTGAGAGTCAGTGTGTGTGGAACCTGTACCCCAGTGAGAGTCAGTGTGTGAGGAGCCCATACCCCAGTAAGAGTCACTGTGTGTGGAACCCATACCCCAGTGAGAGACAGTGTGTGTGGAACCCGTACCCCAGTAAGAGTCAGTGTGTGTGGAATCCATACCCCAGTGAGAGTCAGTGTGCGTGGAACCCTTACCCCAGTGAGAGTCAGTGTGTCTGGAACCCGTACCCCAGTAAGAGTCAGTGTGTGTGGGACCCGTACCCCAGTGAGAGCCAGTGTGTGTGGAACCCGTACCCCAGTGAGAGCCAGGGTGTGGGGAACCCGTACCCCAGTGAGAGTCAGTGTGTGTGGAAAGCGTACCCCAGTGAGAGTCAGTGTGTGTGGAACCCGTACCCCTGTGAGTGTCAGTGTGTGTGGAACCCATACCCCAGTAAGAGTCAGTGTGTGTGGAACCCCAGTGAGAGTCAGTGTGTGTGGAACCCCAGTGAGAGTCAGTGTGTGTGGAGCCCGTACCCCAGTGAGAGTCAGTATGTGTGGAACCCCAGTGAGAGTCAGTGTGTGTGGAACCCGTACCCCAGTGAGAGACAGTGCGTGTGGATCCCGAATCCCAGTGAGAGCCAGTGTGTGGGGAACCCGTACCACAGTGAGAGTCAGTGTGTGGAACCCGTACCCCAGTGAGAGTCAGTGTGTGGGGAACCCGTACCCCAGTGTGAGTCAGTGTGTGTAGAGCCCGTACCCAAGTGAGAGGCAGTGTGTGTGGACCCGTACACCAGTGAGTGTCAGTGTGTGTCGGACCCGTATTGCTGTGAGAGTCAGTGTGTGTGGAATTCATATCCCAGTGAGAGTCAGTGTGTGTGGAACCAGTTCCCCAGTGAGAGTCAGTGTGTGTGGAGCCTGTACCCCAGTGAGAGTCAGTTTGTGTAGAGCCCGTACCCCAGTGAGAGCCAGTGTGTGTGGAACCCGTACCCAAGTGAAAGTCAGTGTGTGTGGAACCTGTTCCCCAGTGAGAGTCAGTGTGTGTGGAACCTGTACCCCAGTGAGAGTCAGTGTGTGTGGAACCCATACCCCAGTGAGTGTCAGTGTGTGTGAAAGTCGTACCCCAGTGAGAGTCAGTGTGTGTGGACCCGTACCCAAGTGAGAGTCAGTGTGTGTCGGACCCGTATCCCAGTGAGAGTCTGTGTGTGTGGAACCCCAGTGAGAGTCAGTGTGTCTGGGACCCGTACTCCAGTGAGAGTCAGTGTGTGTGGAACCCGTTCCCCAGTGAGAGTCAGTGTGTGTAGAGCCCGTACCCCAGTTAGAGTCAGTGTGTGTAGAACCCATACCCCAGTGAGAGTCAGTGTGTGTGGAGCCCGTACTCCAGTGAGAGTCAGTTAGTGTGTGGAACCCAAACCCCAGTGAGAGTCAATGTGTGTGGAACCTGTTCCCCAGTGAGAGTCAGTGTGTGTGGAACCTGTACCCCAGTGAGAGTCAGTGTGTGTGCAACCCATACCCCAGTGAGAGTCAGTGTGTGTGGAGCCCGTACTCCAGTGAGAGTCAGTGAGTGTGGAGCCTGTACCACAGTGAGAGTCAGTGTGTGTGGAACCCGTTCCCCAGTGAGAGTCAGTGTGTGTAGAGCCCGTACCCCAGTTAGAGTCAGTGTGTGTGGAACCCATACCCCAGTGAGAGTCAGTGTGTGTGGAGCCCGCACTCCAGTGAGAGTCAGTGAGTGTGGAGCCTGTACCACAGTGAGAGTCAGTGTGTGTGGAACCCGTTCCCCAGTGAGAGTTAGTGTGTGTAGAGCCCGTACCCCAGTGAGAGTCAGTGTGTGAGGAACCCGTATCCAAGTGAAAGTCAGTGTGTGTCGGACCCGTATCGCAATGAGAGTCAGTGTGTGTGGAACCCAAACCCCAGTGAGAGTCAGTGTGTGTGGAACCTGTTCCCCAGTGAGAGTCAGTGTGTGTGGAACCTGTACCCCAGTGAGAGTCAGTGTGTGTGGAACCCATACCCCAGTGAGAGTCAGTGTGTGTGAAACTCGTACCCCAGTGTGAGTCAGTGTGTGTGGACACGTACCCAAGTGAGAGTCAGTGTGTGTCGGACCCGTATCCCAGTGAGAGTCAGTGTGTGTGGAACCCCAGTGAGAGTCAGTGTGTCTGGGACCCGTACTCCAGTGAGAGTCAGTGTGTGTGGAACCTGTACCCCAGTGAGAGTCAGTGTGTGTGGAGCCCGTACCCGAGTAAGAGTCAGTGTGTGTGGAACCCGTACCCCAGTGAGAGTCAGTGTGTGTGGAACCTGTTCCCCAGTGAGAGTCTGTGTGTGTGGAACCCCAGTGAGAGTCAGTGTGTCTGGGACCCGTACTCCAGTGAGAGTCAGTGTGTGTGGAACCCGTTCCCCAGTGAGAGTCAGTGTGTGTAGAGCCCGTACCCCAGTTAGAGTCAGTGTGTGTAGAACCCATACCCCAGTGAGAGTCAGTGTGTGTGGAGCCCGTACTCCAGTGAGAGTCAGTTAGTGTGTGGAACCCAAACCCCAGTGAGAGTCAATGTGTGTGGAACCTGTTCCCCAGTGAGAGTCAGTGTGTGTGGAACCTGTACCCCAGTGAGAGTCAGTGTGTGTGGAACCCATACCCCAGTGAGAGTCAGTGTGTGTGGAGCCCGTACTCCAGTGAGAGTCAGTGAGTGTGGAGCCTGTACCACAGTGAGAGTCAGTGTGTGTGGAACCCGTTCCCCAGTGAGAGTCAGTGTGTGTAGAGCCCGTACCCCAGTTAGAGTCAGTGTGTGTGGAACCCATACCCCAGTGAGAGTCAGTGTGTGTGGAGCCCGCACTCCAGTGAGAGTCAGTGAGTGTGTGGAACCCAAACCCCAGTGAGAGTCAATGTGTGTGGAACCCGTTCCCCAGTGAGAGTTAGTGTGTGTAGAGCCCGTACCCCAGTGAGAGTCAGTGTGTGTGGAACCCGTACCCAAGTGAAAGTCAGTGTGTGTCGGACCCGTATCGCAATGAGAGTCAGTGTGTGTGGAACCCAAACCCCAGTGAGAGTCAGTGTGTGTGGAACCTGTTCCCCAGTGAGAGTCAGTGTGTGTGGAACCTGTACCCCAGTGAGAGTCAGTGTGTGTGGAACCCATACCCCAGTGAGAGTCAGTGTGTGTGAAACTCGTACCCCAGTGTGAGTCAGTGTGTGTGGACACTTACCCAAGTGAGAGTCAGTGTGTGTCGGACCCGTATCCCAGTGAGAGTCAGTGTGTGTGGAACCCCAGTGAGAGTCAGTGTGTCTGGGACCCGTACTCCAGTGAGAGTCAGTGTGTGTGGAACCTGTACCCCAGTGAGAGTCAGTGTGTGTGGAGCCCGTACCCGAGTAAGAGTCAGTGTGTGTGGAACCCGTACCCCAGTGAGAGTCAGTGTGTGTGGAACCCGAGCCCCAGTGAGAGTCAGTGTGTGTGGAACCCGTTCCCCAGTGAGAGTCAGTGTGTGTGTGTAACCCGTTCCCCAGTGAGAGTCAGTGTGTGTGGAGCCTGTACCCCAGTGAGAGTCAGTGTGTGTGGAACCCGTTCCCCAGTGAGAGTCAGTGTGTGTAGAGCCCATACCCCAGTGAGAGTCAATGTGTGTGGCACTCGTACCCCAGTGAGAGTCAGTGTGTGTGGACCCGTACCCCAGAGAGAGTCAGTGTGTGTGGAACCCCAGTGAGATTCAGTGTGTCTGGGACTCGTACTCCAGTGAGAGTCAGTGAGTGTGGAACCTGTACCCCAGTGAGAGTCAGTGTGTGAAGAGCCCGTACCCCAGTAAATGTCAGTGTGTGTGGAAGCCATACCCCAGTGAGAGTCAGTGTGTGTGGAACCCGTACCCCTGTAAGAGTCAGTTTGTGTGGAATCCATACCCCAGTGAGAGTCAGTGTGTGTGGAACCCGTACCCCAGTGAGAATCAGTGTGTGTGGAACCCGGACCCCAGTGAGTGTCAGTGTGTGTGGAACCCGTACCCCAGTGAGTGTCAGTGTATGTGGAACCCGTACACCAGTGAGAGTCAGTGTGTGTGGAACCCGTACCCCAGTGAGTGTCAGTGTGCGTGGAACCCGGACCACAGTGAGTGTCAGTGTGTTTGGAACCCCAGTGAGAGTCAGTGTGTCTGGGACCCGTACCCCAGTGAGAGTCAGTGTGTGTGGACCCACACCCCAGTGCGAGTCAGTGTGTGTGGAACTCGTACCCCAGTGAGAGTCAGTGTGTGTGGAGTCCGTACCCCAGTGAGAGTCAGTGTGTGTGGGACACGAACCCCAGTGAGAGTCAGTGTGTGTGGAACCCGTTCCCCAGTGAGAGTCAGTTTGTGTAGAGCCCGTACCCCAGTGAGAGTCAGTGTGTGTGGAGCTCGTACCCCAGTGAGAGTCAGTGTGTGTCGGACACGTACCCCAGTGAGAGTCAGTGTGTGAGGAGCCCGTAATCCAGTGAGAGTCAGTGTGTCTGGAACCCGTACCCCTGTGAGCGTCAGTGTGTGTGGAACCTGTTCCCCAGTGAGAGTCAGTGTGTGTGGAACCCGTACCCCAGTGAGAGTCAGTGTGTGTGGAACCCATACCCCAGTGAGAGTCAGTGTGTGTGGAACCCGTTCCCCAGTGAGAGTCATTGTGTGTAGAGCCCGTACCCCAGTGAGAGTCAGTGTGTGTGGAAGCCGTACCCAAGTGAAAGTCAGTGTGTGTCGGACCCGTATCGCAGTGAGAGTCAGTGTGTGTGGAACCCAAACCCCAGTGAGAGTCAGTGTGTGTGGAACCTGTTCCCCAGTGAGAGTCACTGTGTGTGGAACCTGTACCCCAGTGAGAGTCAGTGTGTGTGGAACCCATACCCCAGTGAGAGTCAGTGTGTGTGAAACTCGTACCCCAGTGAGAGTCAGTGTGTGTGGGCCCGTACCCAAGTGATAGTCAGTGTGAGTCGGACCCGTATCCCAGTGAGAGTCAGTGTGTGTGAAACCCCAGTGACAGTCAGTGTGTCTGGGACCCGTACTCCAGTGAGAGTCAGTGTGTGTGGAACCCGTTCCCCAGTGAGAGTCAGTGTGTGTAGAGCCCGTACCCCAGTTAGAGTCAGTGTGTGTGGAACCCATACCCCAGTGAGAGTCAGTGTGTGTGGAGCCCGTACTGCAGTGAGAGTCAGAGAGTGTGGAGCCTGTATCACAGTGAGAGTCAGTGTGTGTGGAACCCGTTCCCCAGTGAGAGTTAGTGTGTGTAGAGCCCGTACCCCAGTGAGAGTCAGTGTTTGTGGAACCCGTACCCAAGTGAAAGTCAGTGTGTGTCGGACCCGTATCGCAATGAGAGTCAGTGTGTGTGGAACCCAAACCCCAGTGAGAGTCAGTGTGTGTGGAACCTGTTCCCCAGTGAGAGTCAGTGTGTGTGGAACCTGTACCCCAGTGAGAGTCAGTGTGTGTGGAACCCATACCCCAGTGAGAGTCAGTGTGTGTGAAACTCGTACCCCAGTGAGAGTCAGTGTGTGTGGACCCGTACCCAAGTGAGAGTCAGTGTGTGTCGGACCCGTATCCCAGTGAGAGTCAGTGTGTGTGGAACCCCAGTGAGAGTCAGTGTGTCTGGGACCCGTACTCCAGTGAGAGTCAGTGTGTGTGGAACCTGTACCCCAGTGAGAGTCAGTGTGTGTGGAGCCCGTACCACAGTAAGAGTCAGTGGGTGTGGAACCCGTACCCCAGTGAGAGTCAGTGTGTGTTGAACCCGAGTCCCAGTGAGAGTCAGTGTGTGTGGAACCCGTACCCCAGTTAGAGTCAGTGTGTGTGGAGCCCGCACTCCAGTGAGAGTCAGTGAGTGTGGAGCCTGTACCACAGTGAGAGTCAGTGTGTGTGGAACCCGTTCCCCATTGAGAGTTAGTGTGTGTAGAGCCCGTACCCCAGTGAGAGTCAGTGTGTGTGGAACCCGTACCCAAGTGAAAGTCAGTGTGTGTCGGACCCGTATCGCAATGAGAGTCAGTGTGTGTGGAACCCAAACCCCAGTGAGAGTCAGTGTGTGTGGAACCTGTTCCCCAGTGAGAGTCAGTGTGTGTGGAACCTGTACCCCAGTGAGAGTCAGTGTGTGTGGAACCCATACCCCAGTGAGAGTCAGTGTGTGTGAAACTCGTACCCCAGTGTGAGTCAGTGTGTGTGGACACGTACCCAAGTGAGAGTCAGTGTGTGTCGGACCCGTATCCCAGTGAGAGTCAGTGTGTGTGGAACCCCAGTGAGAGTCAGTGTGTCTGGGACCCGTACTCCAGTGAGAGTCAGTGTGTGTGGAACCTGTACCCCAGTGAGAGTCAGTGTGTGTGGAGCCCGTACCCGAGTAAGAGTCAGTGTGTGTGGAACCCGTACTCCAGTGAGAGTCAGTGTGTGTGGAACCTGTTCCCCAGTGAGAGTCAGTGTGTGTGGAACCCGAGCCCCAGTGAGAGTCAGTGTGTGTGGAACCCGTTCCCCAGTGAGAGTCAGTGTGTGTGGAACCCGTTCCCCAGTGAGAGTCAGTGTGTGTGGAGCCTGTACCCCATGAGAGTCAGTGTGTGTGGAACCCGTTCCCCAGTGAGAGTCAGTGTGTGTAGAGCCCATACCCCAGTGAGAGTCAGTGTGTGTGGCACTCGTACCCCAGTGAGAGTCAGTGTGTGTGGACCCGTACCCCAGAGAGAGTCAGTGTGTGTGGAGCCCGCACTCCAGTGAGAGTCAGTGAGTGTGGAGCCTGTACCACAGTGAGAGTCAGTGTGTGTGGAACCCGTTCCCCAGTGAGAGTTAGTGTGTGTAGAGCCCTTACCCCAGTGAGAGTCAGTGTGTGTGGAACCCGTACCCAAGTGAAAGTCAGTGTGTGTGGAGCCCGTACCCGAGTAAGAGTCAGTGTGTGTGGAACCCGTACCCCAGTGAGAGTCAGTGTGTGTGGAACCTGTTCCCCAGTGAGAGTCAGTGTGTGTGGAGCCTGTACCCCAGTGAGAGTCAGTGTGTGTGGAACCCGTTCCCCAGTGAGAGTCAGTGTGTGTAGAGCCCGTACCCCAGTGAGAGTCAGTGTGTGTGGAAGCCGTACCCAAGTGAAAGTCAGTGTGTGTCGGACCCGTATCGCAGTGAGAGTCAGTGTGTGTGGAACCCAAACCCCAGTGAGAGTCAGTGTGTGTGGAACCTGTTCCCCAGTGAGAGTCACTGTGTGTGGAACCTGTACCCCAGTGAGAGTCAGTGTGTGTGGAACCCATACCCCAGTGAGAGTCAGTGTGTGTGAAACTCGTACCCCAGTGAGAGTCAGTGTGTGTGGGCCCGTACCCAAGTGATAGTCAGTGTGAGTCGGACCCGTATCCCAGTGAGAGTCAGTGTGTGTGAAACCCCAGTGACAGTCAGTGTGTCTGGGACCCGTACTCCAGTGAGAGTCAGTGTGTGTGGAACCCGTTCCCCAGTGAGAGTCAGTGTGTGTAGAGCCCGTACCCCAGTTAGAGTCAGTGTGTGTGGAACCCATACCCCAGTGAGAGTCAGTGTGTGTGGAGCCCGTACTGCAGTGAGAGTCAGAGAGTGTGGAGCCTGTATCACAGTGAGAGTCAGTGTGTGTGGAACCCGTTCCCCAGTGAGAGTTAGTGTGTGTAGAGCCCGTACCCCAGTGAGAGTCAGTGTTTGTGGAACCCGTACCCAAGTGAAAGTCAGTGTGTGTCGGACCCGTATCGCAATGAGAGTCAGTGTGTGTGGAACCCAAACCCCAGTGAGAGTCAGTGTGTGTGGAACCTGTTCCCCAGTGAGAGTCAGTGTGTGTGGAACCTGTACCCCAGTGAGAGTCAGTGTGTGTGGAACCCATACCCCAGTGAGAGTCAGTGTGTGTGAAACTCGTACCCCAGTGAGAGTCAGTGTGTGTGGACCCGTACCCAAGTGAGAGTCAGTGTGTGTCGGACCCGTATCCCAGTGAGAGTCAGTGTGTGTGGAACCCCAGTGAGAGTCAGTGTGTCTGGGACCCGTACTCCAGTGAGAGTCAGTGTGTGTGGAACCTGTACCCCAGTGAGAGTCAGTGTGTGTGGAGCCCGTACCACAGTAAGAGTCAGTGGGTGTGGAACCCGTACCCCAGTGAGAGTCAGTGTGTGTTGAACCCGAGTCCCAGTGAGAGTCAGTGTGTGTGGAACCCGTACCCCAGTTAGAGTCAGTGTGTGTGGAGCCCGCACTCCAGTGAGAGTCAGTGAGTGTGGAGCCTGTACCACAGTGAGAGTCAGTGTGTGTGGAACCCGTTCCCCATTGAGAGTTAGTGTGTGTAGAGCCCGTACCCCAGTGAGAGTCAGTGTGTGTGGAACCCGTACCCAAGTGAAAGTCAGTGTGTGTCGGACCCGTATCGCAATGAGAGTCAGTGTGTGTGGAACCCAAACCCCAGTGAGAGTCAGTGTGTGTGGAACCTGTTCCCCAGTGAGAGTCAGTGTGTGTGGAACCTGTACCCCAGTGAGAGTCAGTGTGTGTGGAACCCATACCCCAGTGAGAGTCAGTGTGTGTGAAACTCGTACCCCAGTGTGAGTCAGTGTGTGTGGACACGTACCCAAGTGAGAGTCAGTGTGTGTCGGACCCGTATCCCAGTGAGAGTCAGTGTGTGTGGAACCCCAGTGAGAGTCAGTGTGTCTGGGACCCGTACTCCAGTGAGAGTCAGTGTGTGTGGAACCTGTACCCCAGTGAGAGTCAGTGTGTGTGGAGCCCGTACCCGAGTAAGAGTCAGTGTGTGTGGAACCCGTACCCCAGTGAGAGTCAGTGTGTGTGGAACCTGTTCCCCAGTGAGAGTCAGTGTGTGTGGAACCCGAGCCCCAGTGAGAGTCAGTGTGTGTGGAACCCGTTCCCCAGTGAGAGTCAGTGTGTGTGGAACCCGTTCCCCAGTGAGAGTCAGTGTGTGTGGAGCCTGTACCCCATGAGAGTCAGTGTGTGTGGAACCCGTTCCCCAGTGAGAGTCAGTGTGTGTAGAGCCCATACCCCAGTGAGAGTCAGTGTGTGTGGCACTCGTACCCCAGTGAGAGTCAGTGTGTGTGGACCCGTACCCCAGAGAGAGTCAGTGTGTGTGGAGCCCGCACTCCAGTGAGAGTCAGTGAGTGTGGAGCCTGTACCACAGTGAGAGTCAGTGTGTGTGGAACCCGTTCCCCAGTGAGAGTTAGTGTGTGTAGAGCCCTTACCCCAGTGAGAGTCAGTGTGTGTGGAACCCGTACCCAAGTGAAAGTCAGTGTGTGTCGGACCCGTATCGCAATGAGAGTCAGTGTGTGTGGAACCCAAACCCCAGTGAGAGTCAGTGTGTGTGGAACCTGTTCCCCAGTGAGAGTCAGTGTGTGTGGAACCTGTACCCCAGTGAGAGTCAGTGTGTGTGGAACCCATACCCCAGTGAGAGTCAGTGTGTGTGAAACTCGTACCCCAGTGTGAGTCAGTGTGTGTGGACACGTACCCAAGTGAGAGTCAGTGTGTGTCGGACCCGTATCCCAGTGAGAGTCAGTGTGTGTGGAACCCCAGTGAGAGTCAGTGTGTCTGGGACCCGTACTCCAGTGAGAGTCAGTGTGTGTGGAACCTGTACCCCAGTGAGAGTCAGTGTGTGTGGAGCCCGTACCCGAGTAAGAGTCAGTGTGTGTGGAACCCGTACCCCAGTGAGAGTCAGTGTGTGTGGAGCCTGTACCCCAGTGAGAGTCAGTGTGTGTGGAACCCGTTCCCCAGTGAGAGTCAGTGTGTGTAGAGCCCATACCCCAGTGAGAGTCAGTGTGTGTGGCACTCGTACCCCAGTGAGAGTCAGTGTGTGTGGACCCGTACCCCAGAGAGAGTCAGTGTGTGTGGAACCCCAGTGAGAATCAGTGTGTGTGGAACCCGGACCCCAGTGAGAGTCAGTGTGTGTGGAACCCGGACCCCAGTGAGTGTCAGTGTGTGTGGAACCCGTACCCCAGTGAGTGTCAGTGTATGTGGAACCCGTACACCAGTGAGAGTCAGTGTGTGTGGAACCCGTACCCCAGTGAGTGTCAGTGTGCGTGGAACCCGGACCACAGTGAGTGTCAGTGTGTGTGGAACCCCAGTGAGAGTCAGTGTGTCTGGGACCCGTACCCCAGTGAGAGTCAGTGTGTGTGGACCCACACCCCAGTGCGAGTCAGTGTGTGTGGAACTCGTACCCCAGTGAGAGTCAGTGTGTGTGGAGTCCGTACCCCAGTGAGAGTCAGTGTGTGTGGGACACGAACCCCAGTGAGAGTCAGTGTGTGTGGAACCCGTTCCCCAGTGAGAGTCAGTTTGTGTAGAGCCCGTACCCCAGTGAGAGTCAGTGTGTGTGGAGCTCGTACCCCAGTGAGAGTCAGTGTGTGTCGGACACGTACCCCAGTGAGAGTCAGTGTGTGAGGAGCCCGTAATCCAGTGAGAGTCAGTGTGTCTGGAACCCGTACCCCTGTGAGCGTCAGTTTGTGTGGAACCTGTTCCTCAGTGAGAGTCAGTGTGTGTGGAACCCGTACCCCAGTGAGAGTCAGTGTGTGTGGAACCCATACCCCAGTGAGAGTCAGTGTGTGTGGAACCCGTTCCCCAGTGAGAGTCATTGTGTGTAGAGCCCGTACCCCAGTGAGAGTCAGTGTGTGTGGAAGCCGTACCCAAGTGAAAGTCAGTGTGTGTCGGACCCGTATCGCAGTGAGAGTCAGTGTGTGTGGAACCCAAACCCCAGTGAGAATCAGTGTGTGTGGAAACTGTTCCCCAGTGAGAGTCACTGTGTGTGGAACCTGTACCCCAGTGAGAGTCAGTGTGTGTGGAACCCATACCCCAGTGAGAGTCAGTGTGTGTGAAACTCGTACCCCAGTGAGAGTCAGTGTGTGTGGGCCCGTACCCAAGTGAGAGTCAGTGTGTGTCGGACCCGTATCCCAGTGAGAGTCAGTGTGTGTGGAACCCCAGTGAGAGTCAGTGTGTCTGGGACCCGTACTCCAGTGAGAGTCAGTGTGTGTGGAACCCGTTCCCCAGTGTGAGTCAGTGTGTGTAGAGCCCGTACCCCAGTTAGAGTCAGTGTGTGTGGAACCCATACCCCAGTGAGAGTCAGTGTGTGTGGAGCCCATACTGCAGTGAGAGTCAGAGAGTGTGGAGCCTGTATCACAGTGAGAGTCAGTGTGTGTGGAACCCGTTCCCCAGTGAGAGTTAGTGTGTGTAGAGCCCGTACCCCAGTGAGAGTCAGTGTGTGTGGAACCCGTACCCAAGTGAAAGTCAGTGTGTGTCGGACCCGTATCGCAATGAGAGTCAGTGTGTGTGGAACCCAAACCCCAGTGAGAGTCAGTGTGTGTGGAACCTGTTCCCCAGTGAGAGTCAGTGTGTGTGGAACCTGTACCCCAGTGAGAGTCAGTGTGTGTGGAACCCATACCCCAGTGAGAGTCAGTGTGTGTGAAACTCGTACCCCAGTGAGAGTCAGTGTGTGTGGACCCGTACCCAAGTGAGAGTCAGTGTGTGTCGGACCCGTATCCCAGTGAGAGTCAGTGTGTGTGGAACCCCAGTGAGAGTCAGTGTGTCTGGGACCCGTACTCCAGTGAGAGTCAGTGTGTGTGGAACCTGTACCCCAGTGAGAGTCAGTGTGTGTGGAGCCCGTACCACAGTGAGAGTCAGTGTGTGTGGAACCCGTACCCCAGTGAGAGTCAGTGTGTGTGGAGCCCGTACCACAGTGAGAGTCAGTGTGTGTGGGACACGAACCCCAGTGAGAGTCAGTGTGTGTGGAACCCGTTCCCCAGTGAGAGTCAGTTTGTGTAGAGCCCGTACCCCAGTGAGAGTCGGTGTGTGTGGAACCCGTACTCCAGTGAGAGTCAGTGTGTGTGGAACCTGTACCCCAGTGAGAGTCAGTGTGTGTGGAACCCGTACCCCAGTGAGAGTCAGTGTGTGTGGACCCACACCCCAGTGCGAGTCAGTGTGTGTGGAACTCGTACCCCAGTGAGAGTCAGTGTGTGTGGAGTCCGTACCCCAGTGAGAGTCAGTGTGTGTGGGACACGAACCCCAGTGAGAGTCAGTGTGTGTGGAACCCGTTCCCCAGTGAGAGTCAGTTTGTGTAGAGCCCGTACCCCAGTGAGAGTCAGTGTGTGTGGAGCTCGTACCCCAGTGAGAGTCAGTGTGTGTCGGACACGTACCCCAGTGAGAGTCAGTGTGTGAGGAGCCCGTAATCCAGTGAGAGTCAGTGTGTCTGGAACCCGTACCCCTGTGAGTGTCAGTGTGTGTGGAACCTGTTCCCCAGTGAGAGTCAGTGTGTGTGGAACCCGTACCCCAGTGAGAGTCAGTGTGTGTGGAACCCATACCCCAGTGAGAGTCAGTGTATGTGGAACCCATACCCCAGTGAGAGTCAGTGTGTGTGGAGCCCGTACTCCAGTGAGAGTCAGTGAGTGTGGAGCCTGTACCACAGTGAGAGCCAGTGTGTGTGGAACCCGTTCCCCAGTGAGAGTCATTGTGTGTAGAGCCCGTACCCCAGTGAGAGTCAGTGTGTGTGGAAGCCGTACCCAAGTGAAAGTCAGTGTGTGTCGGACCCGTATCGCAGTGAGAGTCAGTGTGTGTAGAGCCCGTACCCCAGTGAGAGTCAGTGTGTGTGGAACCTGTACCCCAGTGAGAGTCAGTGTGTGTGGAACCCATACCCCAGTGAGAGTCAGTGTGTGTGAAACTCGTACCCCAGTGAGAGTCAGTGTGTGTGGGCCCGTACCCAAGTGAGAGTCAGTGTGTGTCGGACCCGTATCCCAGTTAGAGTCAGTGTGTGTGAAACCCGAGTGAGAGTCAGTGTGTCTGGGACCCGTACTCCAGTGAGAGTCAGTGTGTGTGGAGCCCGTAATGCAGTGAGAGTCAGAGAGTGTGGAGCCTGTATCACAGTGAGAGTCAGTGTGTGTGGAACCCGTTCCCCAGTGAGAGTTAGTGTGTGTAGAGCCCGTACCCCAGTGAGAGTCAGTGTGTGTGGAACCCGTACCCAAGTGAAAGTCAGTGTGTGTCGGACCCGTATCGCAATGAGAGTCAGTGTGTGTGGAACCCAAACCCCAGTGAGAGTCAGTGTGTGTGGAACCTGTTCCCCAGTGAGAGTCAGTGTGTGTGGAACCTGTACCCCAGTGAGAGTCAGTGTGTGTGGAACCCATACCCCAGTGAGAGTCAGTGTGTGTGGAACCCGTACCCCAGTGAGAGTCAGTGTGTGTTGAACCCGAGCCCCAGTGAGAGTCAGTGTGTGTGGAACCCGTTCCCCAGTGAGAGTCAGAGTGTGTGGAACCCGTTCCCCAGTGAGAGTCAGTGTGTGTAGAGCCCATACCGCAGTGAGAGTCAGTGTGTGTGGAACCCGTACCCAAGTGAAAGTCAGTGTGTGTCGAACCCGTATCGCAGTGAGAGTCAGTGTGTGTGGAACCCAACCCCAGTGAGAGTCAGTGTGTGTGGAATCTGTTCCGCAGTGAGAGTCAGTGTGAGTGGAACCTGTACCCCAGTGAGAGTCAGTGTGTGTGGAACCCATACCCCAGTGAGAGTCAGTGTGTGTAGCACTCGTACCCCAGGGAGAGTCAGTGTGTGTGGACCCGAACCCCAGAGAGAGTCAGTGTGTGTGGAACCCCAGTGAGATTCAGTGTGTCTGGGACTCGTACTCCAGTGAGAGTCAGTGTGTGTGGAACCTGTACCCCAGTGAGAGTCAGTGTGTGAGGAGCCCGTACCCCAGTAAATGTCAGTGTGTGTGGAACCCATACCCCAGTGAGAGTCAGTGTGTGTGGAACCCGTACCCCAGTAAGAGTCAGTGTGTGTGGAATCCATACCCTAGTGAGAGTCAGTGTGTGTGGAACCCGTACCCCAGTGAGGATCAGTGTGTGTGGAACCCGGACCCCAGTGCGAGTCAGTGTGTGTGGAACCCGGACCCCAGTGAGTGTCAGTGTGTGTGGAACCCGAGTGAGAGTCAGTGTGTCGGGGACCGGTACCCCAGTGAGAGTCTGTGTGTGTGGAACCCATACCCCAGTGAGAGTCAGTGTATGTGGAACCCGTACACCAGTGAGAGTCAGTGTGTGTGGAACCCGTACCCCAGTGAGTGTCAGTGTGCGTGGAAACGGGATCCCAGTGAGTGTCAGTGTGTGTGGAACCCCAGTGAGAGTCAGTGTGTCTGGGACCCGTACCCCAGTGTGAGTCAGTGTGTGTGGACCCACACCCCAGTGCGAGTCAGTGTGTTTGGAACACGTACCCCAGTGAGAGTCAGTGTGTGTGGAGTCCGTACCCCAGTGAGAGTCAGTGTGTGTGGGACACGAACCCCAGTGAGAGTCAGTGTGTGTGGAACCCGTTCCCCAGTGAGAGTCAGTGTGTGTAGAGCCCGTACCCCAGTGAGAGTCAGTGTGTGTGGAGCCCGTACCCCAGTGAGAGTCAGTGTGTGTCGGACACGTACCCCAGTGAGAGTCAGTGTGTGTGGAGCCCGTAATCCAGTGAGAGTCAGCGTGTGTGGAACCCGTACCCCTGTGAGCGTCAGTGTGTGTGGAACCTGTTCCCCAGTGAGAGTCAGTGTGTGTGGAACCCGAACCCCAGTGAGAGTCAGTGTGTGTGGAACCCGTTCCCCAGTGAGAGTCAGTGTGTGTGGAACCCGTTCCCCAGTGAGAGTCAGTGTGTGTAGAGCCCGTACCCCAGTTAGAGTCAGTGTGTGTGGAACCCAAACCCCAGTGAGAGTCAGTGTGTGTGGAGCCCGTACTCCAGTGAGAGTCAGTGAGTGTGGAGCCTGTACCACAGTGAGAGTCAGTGTGTGTGGAACCCGTTCCCCAGTGAGAGTCATTGTGTGTAGAGCCCGTACCCCAGTGAGAGTCAGTGTGTGTGGAACCCGTACCCAAGTGAAAGTCAGTGTGTTTCGGACCCGTATCGCAGTGAGAGTCAGTGTGTGTGGAACCCAAACCCCAGTGAGAGTCAGTGTGTTTTGAACGTGATTCCCAGTGAGAGTCAGTGTGTGTGGAACCTGTACCCCAGTGAGAGTCAGTGTGTGTGGACGCGTACCCAAGTGAGAGTCAGTGTGTGTCGGACCCGTATGCCAGTGAGAGTCAGTGTGTGTGGAACCCGTACTCCAGTGAGAGTCAGTGTGTGTGGAACCTGTACCCCAGTGAGAGTCAGTGTGTGTGGAGCCCGTACCCCAGTAAGAGTCAGTGTGTGTGGAACCCATACCCCAGTGAGAGTCAGTGTGTGTGGAACCCGTACCCCAGTAAGAGTCAGTGTGTGTGGAACCCGTACCCCAGTGAGAGTCAGTGTGTGTGGAACCCGTACCCCAGTAAGAGTCAGTGTGTGGGGAACCCATACCCCAGTGAGAGTCAGTGTTTGTGGAACCCGTACCCCAGTGAGAGTCAGTGTGTGTGGAACCCAAACCCCAGTGAGAGTCAGTGTGTGTGGAACCTGTTCCCCAGTGAGGGTCAGTGTGTGTGGAACCTGTACCCCAGTGAGAGTCAGTGTGTGGAACCTGTACCCCAGTGAGAGTCAGTGTGTGTGGAACCCGTTCCCCAGTGAGAGTCAGTGTGTGTAGAGCCCGTACCCCAGTTAGAGTCGGTGTGTGTTGAACCCGTTCCCCAGTGAGAGTCAGTGTGTCTGGGACCCATACTCCAGTGAGAGTCAGTGAGTGTGGAACCTGTACCCCAGTGAGAGTCAGTGTGTGTGGAGCCCGTACCCCAGTAAGAGTCAGTGTGTGTGGAACCCATACCCCAGTGAGACTCAGTGTGTGTGGAACCCGTACCCCAGTAAGAGTCAGTGTGTGTGGAACCCGTACCCCAGTGAGAGTCAGTGTGTGTGGAACCCGTACCCCAGTAAGAGTCAGTGTGTGGGGAACCCATACCCCAGTGAGAGTCAGTGTTTGTGGAACCCGTACCCCAGTGAGAGTCAGTGTGTGTGGAACCCAAACCCCAGTGAGAGTCAGTGTGTGTGGAACCTGTTCCCCAGTGAGAGTCAGTGTGTGTGGAACCTGTACCCCAGTGAGAGTCAGTGTGTGGAACCTGTACCCCAGTGAGAGTCAGTGTGTGTGGAACCCGTTCCCCAGTGAGAGTCAGTGTGTGTAGAGCCCGTACCCCAGTGAGAGTCAGTGTGTGTGGAGCCCGTACCCCAGTGAGAGTCAGTGTGTGTCGGACACGTACCCCAGTGAGAGTCAGTGTGTGAGCATCCCGTAATCCAGTGAGAGTCAGTGTGTCTGGAACCCGTACCCCTGTGAGCGTCAGTGTGTGTGGAACCTGTTCCCCAGTGAGAGTCAGTGTGTGTGGAACCCGAACCCCAGTGAGAGTGAGTGAGTGTGGAGCCTGTACCACAGTGAGAGTCAGTGTGTGTGGAACCCGTTCCCCAGTGAGAGTCATTGTGTGTAGAGCCCGTACCCCAGTGAGAGTCAGTGTGTGTGGAACCCGTACCCAAGTGAAAGTCAGTGTGTGTCGGACCCGTATCGCAGTTTGAGTCAGTGTGTGTGGAACCCAAACCCCAGTGAGAGTCAGTGTGTGTGGAACCTGTTCCCCAGTGAGAGTCAGTGTGTGTGGAACCTGTACCCCAGTGAGAGTCAGTGTGTGTGGAACCCATACCCCAGTGAGAGTCAGTGTGTGTGAAACTCGTACCCCAGTGAGAGTCAGTGTGTGTGGAACCCCAGTGAGAGTCAGTGTGTCTGGGACCCGTACTCCAGTGAGAGTCAGTGTGTGTGGAACCCGTTCCCCAGTGAGAGTCAGTGTGTGTAGAGCCCGTACCCCAGTTAGAGTCAGTGTGTGTGGAACCCATACCCCAGTGAGAGTCAGTGTGTGTGGAGCCCGTACTGCAGTGAGAGTCAGAGAGTGTGGAGCCTGTACCACAGTGAGAGTCAGTGTGTGTGGAACCCGTTCCCCAGTGAGAGTTAGTGTGTGTAGAGCCCGTACCCCAGTGAGAGTCAGTGTGTGTGGAATCCGTACCCAAGTGAAAGTCAGTGTGTGTCGGACCCGTATCGCAATGAGAGTCAGTGTGTGTGGAACCCAAACCCCAGTGAGAGTCAGTGTGTGTGGAACCTGTTCCCCAGTGAGAGTCAGTGTGTGTGGAACCTGTACCCCAGTGAGAGTCAGTGTGTGTGGAACCCATACCCCAGTGAGAGTCAGTGTGTGTGAAACCCGTACCCCAGTGAGAGTCAGTGTGTGTGGACCCGTACCCAAGTGAGAGTCAGTGTGTTTCGGACCCGTATCCCAGTGAGAGTCAGTGTGTGTGGAACCCCAGTGAGAGTCAGTGTGTCTGGGACCCGTACTCCAGTGAGAGTCAGTGTGTGTGGAACCTGTACCCCAGTGAGAGTCAGTGTGTATGGAGCCCGTACCCCAGTAAGAGTCAGTGTGTGTGGAACCCGTACCCCAGTGAGAGTCAGTGTGTGTGGAACCCGAGCACCAGTGAGAGTCAGTGTGTGTGGAACCCATTCCCCAGTGAGAGTCAGTGTGTGTGGAACCCGTTCCCAGGTGAGAGTCAGTGTGTGTGGAGCCTGTACCCCAGTGAGAGTCAGAGTGTGTGGAACCCGTTCCCCAGTGAGAGTCAGTGTGTGTAGAGCCCATACCCCAGTGAGAGTCAGTGTGTGTGGAACCCGTACCCAAGTGAAAGTCAGTGTGTGTCGGACCCGTATCGCAGTGAGAGTCAGTGAGTGTGGAACCCAACCCCAGTGAGAGTCAGTGTGTGTGGAACCTGTTCCGCAGTGAGAGTCAGTGTGAGTGGAACCTGTACCCCAGTGAGAGTCAGTGTGTGTGGAACCCATACCCCAGTGAGAGTCAGTGTGTGTAGCACTCGTACCCCAGGGAGAGTCAGTGTGTGTGGACCCGTACCCCAGAGAGAGTCAGTGTGTGTGGAACCCCAGTGAGATTCAGTGTGTCTGGGACTCGTACTCCAGTGAGAGTCAGTGTGTGTGGAACCTGTACCCCAGTGAGAGTCAGTGTGTGTGGAGCCCGTACCCGAGTAAGAGTCAGTGTGTGTGGAACCCGTACCCCAGTGAGAGTCAGTGTGTGTGGAACCTGTTCCCCAGTGAGAGTCAGTGTGTGTGGAACCCGAGCCCCAGTGAGAGTCAGTGTGTGTGGAACCCGTTCCCCAGTGAGAGTCAGTGTGTGTGGAACCCGTTCCCCAGTGAGAGTCAGTGTGTGTGGAGCCTGTACCCCATGAGAGTCAGTGTGTGTGGAACCCGTTCCCCAGTGAGAGTCAGTGTGTGTAGAGCCCATACCCCAGTGAGAGTCAGTGTGTGTGGCACTCGTACCCCAGTGAGAGTCAGTGTGTGTGGACCCGTACCCCAGAGAGAGTCAGTGTATGTGGAGCCCGCACTCCAGTGAGAGTCAGTGAGTGTGGAGCCTGTACCACAGTGAGAGTCAGTGTGTGTGGAACCCGTTCCCCAGTGAGAGTTAGTGTGTGTAGAGCCCGTACCCCAGTGAGAGTCAGTGTGTGTGGAACCCGTACCCAAGTGAAAGTCAGTGTGTGTCGGACCCGTATCGCAATGAGAGTCAGTGTGTGTGGAACCCAAACCCCAGTGAGAGTCAGTGTGTGTGGAACCTGTTCCCCAGTGAGAGTCAGTGTGTGTGGAACCTGTACCCCAGTGAGAGTCAGTGTGTGTGGAACCCATACCCCAGTGAGAGTCAGTGTGTGTGAAACTCGTACCCCAGTGTGAGTCAGTGTGTGTGGACACGTACCCAAGTGAGAGTCAGTGTGTGTCGGACCCGTATCCCAGTGAGAGTCAGTGTGTGTGGAACCCCAGTGAGAGTCAGTGTGTCTGGGACCCGTACTCCAGTGAGAGTCAGTGTGTGTGGAACCTGTACCCCAGTGAGAGTCAGTGTGTGTGGAGCCCGTACCCGAGTAAGAGTCAGTGTGTGTGGAACCCGTACCCCAGTGAGAGTCAGTGTGTGTGGAACCTGTTCCCCAGTGAGAGTCAGTGTGTGTGGAACCCGAGCCCCAGTGAGAGTCAGTGTGTGTGGAACCCGTTCCCCAGTGAGAGTCAGTGTGTGTGGAACCCGTTCCCCAGTGAGAGTCAGTGTGTGTGGAGCCTGTACCCCAGTGAGAGTCAGTGTGTGTGGAACCCGTTCCCCAGTGAGAGTCAGTGTGTGTAGAGCCCATACCCCAGTGAGAGTCAGTGTGTGTGGACCCGTACCCCAGAGAGAGTCAGTGTGTGTGGAACCCCAGTGAGATTCAGTGTGTCTGGGACTCGTACTCCAGTGAGAGTCAGTGAGTGTGGAACCTGTACCCCAGTGAGAGTCAGTGTGTGAAGAGCCCGTACCCCAGTAAATGTCAGTGTGTGTGGAAGCCATACCCCAGTGAGAGTCAGTGTGTGTGGAACCCGTACCCCTGTAAGAGTCAGTTTGTGTGGAATCCATACCCCAGTGAGAGTCAGTGTGTGTGGACCCCGTACCCCAGTGAGAATCAGTGTGTGTGGAACCCGGACCCCAGTGAGAGTCAGTGTGTGTGGAACCCGGACCCCAGTGAGTGTCAGTGTGTGTGGAACCCGTACCCCAGTGAGTGTCAGTGTATGTGGAACCCGTACACCAGTGAGAGTCAGTGTGTGTGGAACCCGTACCCCAGTGAGCGTCAGTGTGCGTGGAACCCGGACCACAGTGAGTGTCAGTGTGTGTGGAACCCCAGTGAGAGTCAGTGTGTCTGGGACCCGTACCCCAGTGAGAGTCAGTGTGTGTGGACCCACACCCCAGTGCGAGTCAGTGTGTGTGGAACTCGTACCCCAGTGAGAGTCAGTGTGTGTGGAGTCCGTACCCCAGTGAGAGTCAGTGTGTGTGGGACACGAACCCCAGTGAGAGTCAGTGTGTGTGGAACCCGTTCCCCAGTGAGAGTCAGTTTGTGTAGAGCCCGTACCCCAGTGAGAGTCAGTGTGTGTCGGACACGTACCCCAGTGAGAGTCAGTGTGTGAGGAGCCCGTAATCCAGTGAGAGTCAGTGTGTCTGGAACCCGTACCCCTGTGAGCGTCAGTGTGTGTGGAACCTGTTCCCCAGTGAGAGTCAGTGTGTGTGGAACCCGTACCCCAGTGAGAGTCAGTGTGTGTGGAACCCATACCCCAGTGAGAGTCAGTGTGTGTGGAACCCGTTCCCCAGTGAGAGTCATTGTGTGTAGAGCCCGTACCCCAGTGAGAGTCAGTGTGTGTGGAAGCCGTACCCAAGTGAAAGTCAGTGTGTGTCGGACCCGTATCGCAGTGAGAGTCAGTGTGTGTGGAACCCAAACCCCAGTGAGAGTCAGTGTGTGTGGAACCTGTTCCCCAGTGAGAGTCACTGTGTGTGGAACCTGTACCCCAGTGAGAGTCAGTGTGTGTGGAACCCATACCCCAGTGAGAGTCAGTGTGTGTGAAACTCGTACCCCAGTGAGAGTCAGTGTGTGTGGGCCCGTACCCAAGTGAGAGTCAGTGTGTGTCGGACCCGTATCCCAGTGAGAGTCAGTGTGTGTGGAACCCCAGTGAGAGTCAGTGTGTCTGGGACCCGTACTCCAGTGAGAGTCAGTGTGTGTGGAACCCGTTCCCCAGTGTGAGTCAGTGTGTGTAGAGCCCGTACCCCAGTTAGAGTCAGTGTGTGTGGAACCCATACCCCAGTGAGAGTCAGTGTGTGTGGAGCCCATACTGCAGTGAGAGTCAGAGAGTGTGGAGCCTGTATCACAGTGAGAGTCAGTGTGTGTGGAACCCGTTCCCCAGTGAGAGTTAGTGTGTGTAGAGCCCGTACCCCAGTGAGAGTCAGTGTGTGTGGAACCCGTACCCAAGTGAAAGTCAGTGTGTGTCGGACCCGTATCGCAATGAGAGTCAGTGTGTGTGGAACCCAAACCCCAGTGAGAGTCAGTGTGTGTGGAACCTGTTCCCCAGTGAGAGTCAGTGTGTGTGGAACCTGTACCCCAGTGAGAGTCAGTGTGTGTGGAACCCATACCCCAGTGAGAGTCAGTGTGTGTGAAACTCGTACCCCAGTGAGAGTCAGTGTGTGTGGACCCGTACCCAAGTGAGAGTCAGTGTGTGTCGGACCCGTATCCCAGTGAGAGTCAGTGTGTGTGGAACCCCAGTGAGAGTCAGTGTGTCTGGGACCCGTACTCCAGTGAGAGTCAGTGTGTGTGGAACCTGTACCCCAGTGAGAGTCAGTGTGTGTGGAGCCCGTACCACAGTGAGAGTCAGTGTGTGTGGAACCCGTACCCCAGTGAGAGTCAGTGTGTGTTGAACCCGTACCCCAGTGAGAGTCAGTGTGTGTGGACCCACACCCCAGTGCGAGTCAGTGTGTGTGGAACTCGTACCCCAGTGAGAGTCAGTGTGTGTGGAGTCCGTACCCCAGTGAGAGTCAGTGTGTGTGGGACACGAACCCCAGTGAGAGTCAGTGTGTGTGGAACCCGTTCCCCAGTGAGAGTCAGTTTGTGTAGAGCCCGTACCCCAGTGAGAGTCAGTGTGTGTGGAACCCGTACTCCAGTGAGAGTCAGTGTGTGTGGAACCTGTACCCCAGTGAGAGTCAGTGTGTGTGGAACCCGTACCCCAGTGAGAGTCAGTGTGTGTGGACCCACACCCCAGTGCGAGTCAGTGTGTGTGGAACTCGTACCCCAGTGAGAGTCAGTGTGTGTGGAGTCCGTACCCCAGTGAGAGTCAGTGTGTGTGGGACACGAACCCCAGTGAGAGTCAGTGTGTGTGGAACCCGTTCCCCAGTGAGAGTCAGTTTGTGTAGAGCCCGTACCCCAGTGAGTCAGTGTGTGTGGAGCTCGTACCCCAGTGAGAGTCAGTGTGTGTCGGACACGTACCCCAGTGAGAGTCAGTGTGTGAGGAGCCCGTAATCCAGTGAGAGTCAGTGTGTCTGGAACCCGTACCCCTGTGAGCGTCAGTGTGTGTGGAACCTGTTCCCCAGTGAGAGTCAGTGTGTGTGGAACCCGTACCCCAGTGAGAGTCAGTGTGTGTGGAACCCATACCCCAGTGAGAGTCAGTGTATGTGGAACCCATACCCCAGTGAGAGTCAGTGTGTGTGGAGCCCGTACTCCAGTGAGAGTCAGTGAGTGTGGAGCCTGTACCACAGTGAGAGCCAGTGTGTGTGGAACCCGTTCCCCAGTGAGAGTCATTGTGTGTAGAGCCCGTACCCCAGTGAGAGTCAGTGTGTGTGGAAGCCGTACCCAAGTGAAAGTCAGTGTGTGTCGGACCCGTATCGCAGTGAGAGTCAGTGTGTGTGGAACCCAAACCCCAGTGAGAGTCAGTGTGTGTGGAACCTGTTCCCCAGTGAGAGTCAGTGTGTGTGGAACCTGTACCCCAGTGAGAGTCAGTGTGTGTAGAACCCATACCCCAGTGAGAGTCAGTGTGTGTGAAACTCGTACCCCAGTGAGAGTCAGTGTGTGTGGGCCCGTACCCAAGTGAGAGTCAGTGTGTGTCGGACCCGTATCCCAGTGAGAGTCAGTGTGTGTGAAACCCGAGTGAGAGTCAGTGTGTCTGGGACCCGTACTCCAGTGAGAGTCAGTGTGTGTGGAACCCGTTCCCCAGTGAGAGTCAGTGTGTGTAGAGCCCGTACCCCAGTTAGAGTCAGTGTGTGTGGAACCCATACCCCAGTGAGAGTCAGTGTGTGTGGAGCCCGTACTCCAGTGAGAGTCAGTTAGTGTGTGGAACCCATACCCCAGTGAGAGTCAGTGTGTGTGGAGCCCGTAATGCAGTGAGAGTCAGAGACTGTGGAGCCTGTATCACAGTGAGAGTCAGTGTGTGTGGAACCCGTTCCCCAGTGAGAGTTAGTGTGTGTAGAGCCCGTACCCCAGTGAGAGTCAGTTTGTGTGGAACCCGTACCCAAGTGAAAGTCAGTGTGTGTCGGACCCGTATCGCAATGAGAGTCAGTGTGTGTGGAACCCAAACCCCAGTGAGAGTCAGTGTGTGTGGAACCTGTTCCCCAGTGAGAGTCAGTGTGTGTGGAACCTGTACCCCAGTGAGAGTCAGTGTGTGTGGAACCCATACCCCAGTGAGAGTCAGTGTGTGTGGAACCCGTACCCCAGTGAGAGTCAGTGTGTGTTGAACCCGAGCCCCAGTGAGAGTCAGTGTGTGTGGAACCCGTTCCCCAGTGAGAGTCAGAGTGTGTGGAACCCGTTCCCCAGTGAGAGTCAGTGTGCGTAGAGCCCATACCGCAGTGAGAGTCAGTGTGTGTGGAACCCGTACCCAAGTGAAAGTCAGTGTGTGTCGAACCCGTATCGCAGTGAGAGTCAGTGTGTGTGGAACCCAACCCCAGTGAGAGTCAGTGTGTGTGGAATCTGTTCCGCAGTGAGAGTCAGTGTGAGTGGAACCTGTACCCCAGTGAGAGTCAGTGTGTGTGGAACCCATACCCCAGTGAGTGTCAGTGTGTGTAGCACTCGTACCCCAGGGAGAGTCAGTGTGTGTGGACCCGAACCCCAGAGAGAGTCAGTGTGTGTGGAACCCCAGTGAGATTCAGTGTGTGTGGAACCTGTACCCCAGTGAGAGTCAGTGTGTGAGGAGCCCGTACCCCAGTAAATGTCAGTGTGTGTGGAACCCATACCCCAGTGAGAGTCAGTGTGTGTGGAACCCGTACCCCAGTAAGAGTCAGTGTGTGTGGAATCCATACCCTAGTGAGAGTCAGTGTGTGTGGAACCCGTACCCCAGTGAGGATCAGTGTGTGTGGAACCCGGACCCCAGTGCGAGTCAGTGTGTGTGGAACCCGGACCCCAGTGAGTGTCAGTGTGTGTGGAACCCCAGTGAGAGTCAGTGTGTCGGGGACCGGTACCCCAGTGAGAGTCTGTGTGTGTGGAACCCATACCCCAGTGAGAGTCAGTGTATGTGGAACCCGTACACCAGTGAGAGTCAGTGTGTGTGGAACCCGTACCCCAGTGAGTGTCAGTGTGCGTGGAAACCGGATCCCAGTGAGTGTCAGTGTGTGTGGAACCCCAGTGAGAGTCAGTGTGTCTGGGACCCGTACCCCAGTGTGAGTCAGTGTGTGTGGACCCACACCCCAGTGCGAGTCAGTGTGTTTGGAACACGTACCCCAGTGAGAGTCAGTGTGTGTGGAGTCCGTACCCCAGTGAGAGTCAGTGTGTGTGGGACACGAACCCCAGTGAGAGTCAGTGTGTGTGGAACCCGTTCCCCAGTGAGAGTCAGTGTGTGTAGAGCCCGTACCCCAGTGAGAGTCAGTGTGTGTGGAGCCCGTACCCCAGTGAGTGTCAGTGTGTGTCGGACACGTACCCCAGTGAGAGTCAGTGTGTGTGGAGCCCGTAATCCAGTGAGAGTCAGCGTGTGTGGAACCCGTACCCCTGTGAGCGTCAGTGTGTGTGGAACCTGTTCCCCAGTGAGAGTCAGTGTGTGTGGAACCCGAACCCCAGTGAGAGTCAGTGTGTGTGGAACCCGTTCCCCAGTGAGAGTCAGTGTGTGTGGAACCCGTTCCCCAGTGAGAGTCAGTGTGTGTAGAGCCCGTACCCCAGTTAGAGTCAGTGTGTGTGGAACCCAAACCCCAGTGAGAGTCAGTGTGTGTGGAGCCCGTACTCCAGTGAGAGTCAGTGAGTGTGGAGCCTGTACCACAGTGAGAGTCAGTGTGTGTGGAACCCGTTCCCCAGTGAGAGTCATTGTGTGTAGAGCCCGTACCCCAGTGAGAGTCAGTGTGTGTGGAACCCGTACCCAAGTGAAAGTCAGTGTGTTTCGGACCCGTATCGCAGTGAGAGTCAGTGTGTGTGCAACCCAAACCCCAGTGAGAGTCAGTGTGTTTTGAACGTGATCCCCAGTGAGAGTCAGTGTGTGTGGAACCTGTACCCCAGTGAGAGTCAGTGTGTGTGGACGCGTACCCAAGTGAGAGTCAGTGTGTGTCGGACCCGTATGCCAGTGAGAGTCAGTGTGTGTGGAACCCGTACTCCAGTGAGAGTCAGTGTGTGTGGAACCTGTACCCCAGTGAGAGTCAGTGTGTGTGGAGCCCGTACCCCAGTAAGAGTCAGTGTGTGTGGAACCCATACCCCAGTGAGAGTCAGTGTGTGTGGAACCCGTACCCCAGTAAGAGTCAGCGTGTGTGGAACCCGTACCCCAGTGAGAGTCAGTGTGTGTGGAACCCGTACCCCAGTAAGAGTCAGTGTGTGGGGAACCCATACCCCAGTGAGAGTCAGTGTTTGTGGAACCCGTACCCCAGTGAGAGTCAGTGTGTGTGGAACCCAAACCCCAGTGAGAGTCAGTGTGTGTGGAACCTGTTCCCCAGTGAGGGTCAGTGTGTGTGGAACCTGTACCCCAGTGAGAGTCAGTGTGTGGAACCTGTACCCCAGTGAGAGTCAGTGTGTGTGGAACCCGTTCCCCAGTGAGAGTCAGTGTGTGTAGAGCCCGTACCCCAGTTAGAGTCGGTGTGTGTTGAACCCGTTCCCCAGTGAGAGTCAGTGTGTCTGGGACCCATACTCCAGTGAGAGTCAGTGAGTGTGGAACCTGTACCCCAGTGAGAGTCAGTGTGTGTGGAGCCCGTACCCCAGTAAGAGTCAGTGTGTGTGGAACCCATACCCCAGTGAGACTCAGTGTGTGTGGAACCCGTACCCCAGTAAGAGTCAGTGTGTGTGGAACCCGTACCCCAGTGAGAGTCAGTGTGTGTGGAACCCGTACCCCAGTAAGAGTCAGTGTGTGGGGAACCCATACCCCAGTGAGAGTCAGTGTTTGTGGAACCCGTACCCCAGTGAGAGTCAGTGTGTGTGGAGCCCAAACCCCAGTGAGAGTCAGTGTGTGTGGAACCTGTTCCCCAGTGAGAGTCAGTGTGTGTGGAACCTGTACCCCAGTGAGAGTCAGTGCGTGTGGACGCGTACCCAAGTGAGAGTCAGTGTGTGTCGGACCCGTATGCCAGTGAGAGTCAGTGTGTGTGGAACCCGTACTCCAGTGAGAGTCAGTGTGTGTGGAACCTGTACCCCAGTGAGAGTCAGTGTGTGTGGAGCCCGTACCCCAGTAAGAGTCAGTGTGTGTGGAACCCATACCCCAGTGAGAGTCAGTGTGTGTGGAACCCGTACCCCAGTAAGAGTCAGTGTGTGTGGAACCCGTACCCCAGTGAGAGTCAGTGTGTGTGGAACCCGTACCCCAGTAAGAGTCAGTGTGTGTGGAACCCGTTCCCCAGTGAGAGTCAGTGTGTGTAGAGCCCGTACCCCAGTTAGAGTCGGTGTGTGTTGAACCCGTTCCCCAGTGAGAGTCAGTGTGTCTGGGACCCATACTCCAGTGAGAGTCAGTGAGTGTGGAACCGGTACCCCAGTGAGAGTCAGTGTGTGTGGAGCCCGTACCCCAGTAAGAGTCAGTGTGTGTGGAACCCATACCCCAGTGAGACTCAGTGTGTGTGGAACCCGTACCCCAGTAAGAGTCAGTGTGTGTGGAACCCGTACCCCAGTGAGAGTCAGTGTGTGTGGAACCCGTACCCCAGTAAGAGTCAGTGTGTGGGGAACCCATACCCCAGTGAGAGTCAGTGTTTGTGGAACCCGTACCCCAGTGAGAGTCAGTGTGTGTGGAACCCAAACCCCAGTGAGAGTCAGTGTGTGTGGAACCTGTTCCCCAGTGAGAGTCAGTGTGTGTGGAACCTGTACCCCAGTGAGAGTCAGTGTGTGGAACCTGTACCCCAGTGAGAGTCAGTGTGTGTGGAACCCGTTCCCCAGTGAGAGTCAGTGTGTGTAGAGCCCGTACCCCAGTGAGAGTCAGTGTGTGTGGAGCCCGTACCCCAGTGAGAGTCAGTGTGTGTCGGACACGTACCCCAGTGAGAGTCAGTGTGTGAGCAGCCCGTAATCCAGTGAGAGTCAGTGTGTCTGGAACCCGTACCCCTGTGAGCGTCAGTGTGTGTGGAACCTGTTCCCCAGTGAGAGTCAGTGTGTGTGGAACCCGAACCCCAGTGAGAGTGAGTGAGTGTGGAGCCTGTACCACAGTGAGAGTCAGTGTGTGTGGAACCCGTTCCCCAGTGAGAGTCATTGTGTGTAGAGCCCGTACCCCAGTGAGAGTCAGTGTGTGTGGAACCCGTACCCCAGTGAGAGTCAGTGTGTGTGGAACCCGTACCCAAGTGAAAGTCAGTGTGTGTCGGACCCGTATCGCAGTTTGAGTCAGTGTGTGTGGAACCTGTTCCCCAGTGAGAGTCAGTGTGTGTGGAACCTGTTCCCCAGTGAGAGTCAGTGTGTGTGGAACCTGTACCCCAGTGAGAGTCAGTGTGTGTGGAACCCATACCCCAGTGAGAGTCAGTGTGTGTGAAACTCGTACCCCAGTGAGAGTCAGTGTGTGTGGAACCCCAGTGAGAGTCAGTGTGTCTGGGACCCGTACTCCAGTGAGAGTCAGTGTGTGTGGAACCCGTTCCCCAGTGAGAGTCAGTGTGTGTAGAGCCCGTACCCCAGTTAGAGTCAGTGTGTGTGGAACCCATACCCCAGTGAGAGTCAGTGTGTGTGGAGCCCGTACTGCAGTGAGAGTCAGAGAGTGTGGAGCCTGTACCACAGTGAGAGTCAGTGTGTGTGGAACCCGTTCCCCAGTGAGAGTTAGTGTGTGTAGAGCCCGTACCCCAGTGAGAGTCAGTGTGTGTGGAATCCGTACCCAAGTGAAAGTCAGTGTGTGTCGGACCCGTATCGCAATGAGAGTCAGTGTGTGTGGAACCCAAACCCCAGTGAGAGTCAGTGTGTGTGGAACCTGTTCCCCAGTGAGAGTCAGTGTGTGTGGAACCTGTACCCCAGTGAGAGTCAGTGTGTGTGGAACCCATACCCCAGTGAGAGTCAGTGTGTGTGAAACCCGTACCCCAGTGAGAGTCAGTGTGTGTGGACCCGTACCCAAGTGAGAGTCAGTGTGTGTCGGACCCGTATCCCAGTGAGAGTCAGTGTGTGTGGAACCCCAGTGAGAGTCAGTGTGTCTGGGACCCGTACTCCAGTGAGAGTCAGTGTGTGTGGAACCTGTACCCCAGTGAGAGTCAGTGTGTATGGAGCCCGTACCCCAGTAAGAGTCAGTGTGTGTGGAACCCGTACCCCAGTGAGAGTCAGTGTGTGTGGAACCCGAGCACCAGTGAGAGTCAGTGTGTGTGGAACCCGTTCCCCAGTGAGAGTCAGTGTGTGTGGAACCCGTTCCCCAGTGAGAGTCAGTGTGTGTGGAGCCTGTACCCCAGTGAGAGTCAGAGTGTGTGGAACCCGTTCCCCAGTGAGAGTCAGTGTGTGTAGATCCCATACCCCAGTGAGAGTCAGTGTGTGTGGAAGCCGTACCCAAGTGAAAGTCAGTGTGTGTCGGACCCGTATCGCAGTGAGAGTCAGTGAGTGTGGAACCCAACCCCAGTGAGAGTCAGTGTGTGTGGAACCTGTTCCGCAGTGAGAGTCAGTGTGAGTGGAACCTGTACCCCAGTGAGAGTCAGTGTGTGTGGAACCCATACCCCAGTGAGAGTCAGTGTGTGTAGCACTCGTACCCCAGGGAGAGTCAGTGTGTGTGGACCCGTACCCCAGAGAGAGTCAGTGTGTGTGGAACCCCAGTGAGATTCAGTGTCTCTGGGACTCGTACTCCAGTGAGAGTCAGTGTGTGTGGAACCCATACCCCAGTGAGAGTCAGTGTATGTGGAACCCATACCCCAGTGAGAGTCAGTGTGTGTGGAGCCCGTACTCCAGTGAGAGTCAGTGAGTGTGGAGCCTGTACCACAGTGAGAGCCAGTGTGTGTGGAACCCGTTCCCCAGTGAGAGTCATTGTGTGTAGAGCCCGTACCCCAGTGAGAGTCAGTGTGTGTGGAAGCCGTACCCAAGTGAAAGTCAGTGTGTGTCGGACCCGTATCGCAGTGAGAGTCAGTGTGTGTGGAACCCAAACCCCAGTGAGAGTCAGTGTGTGTGGAACCTGTTCCCCAGTGAGATTCAGTGTGTGTGGAACCTGTACCCCAGTGAGAGTCAGTGTGTGTAGAACCCATACCCCAGTGAGAGTCAGTGTGTGTGAAACTCGTACCCCAGTGAGAGTCAGTGTGTGTGGGCCCGTACCCAAGTGAGAGTCAGTGTGTGTCGGACCCGTATCCCAGTGAGAGTCAGTGTGTGTGAAACCCGAGTGAGAGTCAGTGTGTCTGGGACCCGTACTCCAGTGAGAGTCAGTGTGTGTGGAACCCGTTCCCCAGTTAGAGTCAGTGTGTGTGGAACCCATACCCCAGTGAGAGTCAGTGTGTGTGGAGCCCGTAATGCAGTGAGAGTCAGAGAGTGTGGAGCCTGTATCACAGTGAGAGTCAGTTTGTGTGGAACCCGTTCCCCAGTGAGAGTTAGTGTGTGTAGAGCCCGTACCCCAGTGAGAGTCAGTGTGTGTGGAACCCGTACCCAAGTGAAAGTCAGTGTGTGTCGGACCCGTATCGCAATGAGAGTCAGTGTGTGTGGAACCCAAACCCCAGTGAGAGTCAGTGTGTGTGGAACCTGTTCCCCAGTGAGAGTCAGTGTGTGTGGAACCTGTACCCCAGTGAGAGTCAGTGTGTGTGGAACCCATACCCCAGTGAGAGTCAGTGTGTGTGGAACCCGTACCCCAGTGAGAGTCAGTGTGTGTTGAACCCGAGCCCCAGTGAGAGTCAGTGTGTGTGGAACCCGTTCCCCAGTGAGAGTCAGAGTGTGTGGAACCCGTTCCCCAGTGAGAGTCAGTGTGTGTAGAGCCCATACCGCAGTGAGAGTCAGTGTGTGTGGAACCCGTACCCAAGTGAAAGTCAGTGTGTGTCGAACCCGTATCGCAGTGAGAGTCAGTGTGTGTGGAACCCAACCCCAGTGAGAGTCAGTGTGTGTGGAATCTGTTCCGCAGTGAGAGTCAGTGTGAGTGGAACCTGTACCCCAGTGAGAGTCAGTGTGTGTGGAACCCATACCCCAGTGAGAGTCAGTGTGTGTAGCACTCGTACCCCAGGGAGAGTCAGTGTGTGTGGACCCGAACCCCAGAGAGAGTCAGTGTGTGTGGAACCCCAGTGAGATTCAGTGTGTCTGGGACTCGTACTCCAGTGAGAGTCAGTGTGTGTGGAACCTGTACCCCAGTGAGAGTCAGTGTGTGAGGAGCCCGTACCCCAGTAAATGTCAGTGTGTGTGGAACCCATACCCCAGTGAGAGTCAGTGTGTGTGGAACCCGTACCCCAGTAAGAGTCAGTGTGTGTGGAATCCATACCCTAGTGAGAGTCAGTGTGTGTGGAACCCGGACCCCAGTGAGGATCAGTGTGTGTGGAACCCGGACCCCAGTGCGAGTCAGTGTGTGTGGAACCCGGACCCCAGTGAGTGTCAGTGTGTGTGGAACCCGAGTGAGAGTCAGTGTGTCGGGGACCGGTACCCCAGTGAGAGTCTGTGTGTGTGGAACCCATACCCCAGTGAGAGTCAGTGTATGTGGAACCCGTACACCAGTGAGAGTCAGTGTGTGTGGAACCCGTACCCCAGTGAGTGTCAGTGTGCGTGGAAACGGGATCCCAGTGAGTGTCAGTGTGTGTGGAACCCCAGTGAGAGTCAGTGTGTCTGGGACCCGTACCCCAGTGTGAGTCAGTGTGTGTGGACCCACACCCCAGTGCGAGTCAGTGTGTTTGGAACACGTACCCCAGTGAGAGTCAGTGTGTGTGGAGTCCGTACCCCAGTGAGAGTCAGTGTGTGTGGGACACGAACCCCAGTGAGAGTCAGTGTGTGTGGAACCCGTTCCCCAGTGAGAGTCAGTGTGTGTAGAGCCCGTACCCCAGTGAGAGTCAGTGTGTGTGGAGCCCGTACCCCAGTGAGAGTCAGTGTGTGTCGGACACGTACCCCAGTGAGAGTCAGTGTGTGTGGAGCCCGTAATCCAGTGAGAGTCAGCGTGGGTGGAACCCGTACCCCTGTGAGCGTCAGTGTGTGTGGAGCCCGTACTCCAGTGAGAGTCAGTGAGTGTGGAGCCTGTACCACAGTGAGAGTCAGTGTGTGTGGAACCCGTTCCCCAGTGAGAGTCATTGTGTGTAGAGCCCGTACCCCAGTGAGAGTCAGTGTGTGTGGAACCCGTACCCAAGTGAAAGTCAGTGTGTTTCGGACCCGTATCGCAGTGAGAGTCAGTGTGTGTGGAACCCAAACCCCAGTGAGAGTCAGTGTGTTTTGAACGTGATCCCCAGTGAGAGTCAGTGTGTGTGGAACCTGTACCCCAGTGAGAGTCAGTGTGTGTGGACGCGTACCCAAGTGAGAGTCAGTGTGTGTCGGACCCGTATGCCAGTGAGAGTCAGTGTGTGTGGAACCCGTACTCCAGTGAGAGTCAGTGTGTGTGGAACCTGTACCCCAGTGAGAGTCAGTGTGTGTGGAGCCCGTACCCCAGTAAGAGTCAGTGTGTGTGGAACCCATACCCCAGTGAGAGTCAGTGTGTGTGGAACCCGTACCCCAGTAAGAGTCAGTGTGTGTGGAACCCGTACCCCAGTGAGAGTCAGTGTGTGTGGAACCCGTACCCCAGTAAGAGTCAGTGTGTGGGGAACCCATACCCCAGTGAGAGTCAGTGTTTGTGGAACCCGTACCCCAGTGAGAGTCAGTGTGTGTGGAACCCAAACCCCAGTGAGAGTCAGTGTGTGTGGAACCTGTTCCCCAGTGAGGGTCAGTGTGTGTGGAACCTGTACCCCAGTGAGAGTCAGTGTGTGGAACCTGTACCCCAGTGAGAGTCAGTGTGTGTGGAACCCGTTCCCCAGTGAGAGTCAGTGTGTGTAGAGCCCGTACCCCAGTTAGAGTCGGTGTGTGTTGAACCCGTTCCCCAGTGAGAGTCAGTGTGTGTGGAGCCCGTACCCCAGTAAGAGTCAGTGTGTGTGGAACCCATACCCCAGTGAGACTCAGTGTGTGTGGAACCCGTACCCCAGTAAGAGTCAGTGTGTGTGGAACCCGTACCCCAGTGAGAGTCAGTGTGTGTGGAACCCGAGCACCAGTGAGAGTCAGTGTGTGTGGAACCCGTTCCCCAGTGAGAGTCAGTGTGTGTGGAACCCGTTCCCCAGTGAGAGTCAGTGTGTGTGGAGCCTGTACCCCAGTGAGAGTCAGAGTGTGTGGAACCCGTTCCCCAGTGAGAGTCAGTGTGTGTAGATCCCATACCCCAGTGAGAGTCAGTGTGTGTGGAAGCCGTACCCAAGTGAAAGTCAGTGTGTGTCGGACCCGTATCGCAGTGAGAGTCAGTGAGTGTGGAACCCAACCCCAGTGAGAGTCAGTGTGTGTGGAACCTGTTCCGCAGTGAGAGTCAGTGTGAGTGGAACCTGTACCCCAGTGAGAGTCAGTGTGTGTGGAACCCATACCCCAGTGAGAGTCAGTGTGTGTAGCACTCGTACCCCAGGGAGAGTCAGTGTGTGTGGACCCGTACCCCAGAGAGAGTCAGTGTGTGTGGAACCCCAGTGAGATTCAGTGTCTCTGGGACTCGTACTCCAGTGAGAGTCAGTGTGTGTGGAACCCATACCCCAGTGAGAGTCAGTGTATGTGGAACCCATACCCCAGTGAGAGTCAGTGTGTGTGGAGCCCGTACTCCAGTGAGAGTCAGTGAGTGTGGAGCCTGTACCACAGTGAGAGCCAGTGTGTGTGGAACCCGTTCCCCAGTGAGAGTCATTGTGTGTAGAGCCCGTACCCCAGTGAGAGTCAGTGTGTGTGGAAGCCGTACCCAAGTGAAAGTCAGTGTGTGTCGGACCCGTATCGCAGTGAGAGTCAGTGTGTGTGAAACCCAAACCCCAGTGAGAGTCAGTGTGTGTGGAACCTGTTCCCCAGTGAGATTCAGTGTGTGTGGAACCTGTACCCCAGTGAGAGTCAGTGTGTGTAGAACCCATACCCCAGTGAGAGTCAGTGTGTGTGAAACTCGTACCCCAGTGAGAGTCAGTGTGTGTGGGCCCGTACCCAAGTGAGAGTCAGTGTGTGTCGGACCCGTATCCCAGTGAGAGTCAGTGTGTGTGAAACCCGAGTGAGAGTCAGTGTGTCTGGGACCCGTACTCCAGTGAGAGTCAGTGTGTGTGGAACCCGTTCCCCAGTTAGAGTCAGTGTGTGTGGAACCCATACCCCAGTGAGAGTCAGTGTGTGTGGAGCCCGTAATGCAGTGAGAGTCAGAGAGTGTGGAGCCTGTATCACAGTGAGAGTCAGTTTGTGTGGAACCCGTTCCCCAGTGAGAGTTAGTGTGTGTAGAGCCCGTACCCCAGTGAGAGTCAGTGTGTGTGGAACCCGTACCCAAGTGAAAGTCAGTGTGTGTCGGACCCGTATCGCAATGAGAGTCAGTGTGTGTGGAACCCAAACCCCAGTGAGAGTCAGTGTGTGTGGAACCTGTTCCCCAGTGAGAGTCAGTGTGTGTGGAACCTGTACCCCAGTGAGAGTCAGTGTGTGTGGAACCCATACCCCAGTGAGAGTCAGTGTGTGTGGAACCCGTACCCCAGTGAGAGTCAGTGTGTGTTGAACCCGAGCCCCAGTGAGAGTCAGTGTGTGTGGAACCCGTTCCCCAGTGAGAGTCAGAGTGTGTGGAACCCGTTCCCCAGTGAGAGTCAGTGTGTGTAGAGCCCATACCGCAGTGAGAGTCAGTGTGTGTGGAACCCGTACCCAAGTGAAAGTCAGTGTGTGTCGAACCCGTATCGCAGTGAGAGTCAGTGTGTGTGGAACCCAACCCCAGTGAGAGTCAGTGTGTGTGGAATCTGTTCCGCAGTGAGAGTCAGTGTGAGTGGAACCTGTACCCCAGTGAGAGTCAGTGTGTGTGGAACCCATACCCCAGTGAGAGTCAGTGTGTGTAGCACTCGTACCCCAGGGAGAGTCAGTGTGTGTGGACCCGAACCCCAGAGAGAGTCAGTGTGTGTGGAACCCCAGTGAGATTCAGTGTGTCTGGGACTCGTACTCCAGTGAGAGTCAGTGTGTGTGGAACCTGTACCCCAGTGAGAGTCAGTGTGTGAGGAGCCCGTACCCCAGTAAATGTCAGTGTGTGTGGAACCCATACCCCAGTGAGAGTCAGTGTGTGTGGAACCCGTACCCCAGTAAGAGTCAGTGTGTGTGGAATCCATACCCTAGTGAGAGTCAGTGTGTGTGGAACCCGTACCCCAGTGAGGATCAGTGTGTGTGGAACCCGGACCCCAGTGCGAGTCAGTGTGTGTGGAACCCGGACCCCAGTGAGTGTCAGTGTGTGTGGAACCCGAGTGAGAGTCAGTGTGTCGGGGACCGGTACCCCAGTGAGAGTCTGTGTGTGTGGAACCCATACCCCAGTGAGAGTCAGTGTATGTGGAACCCGTACACCAGTGAGAGTCAGTGTGTGTGGAACCCGTACCCCAGTGAGTGTCAGTGTGCGTGGAAACGGGATCCCAGTGAGTGTCAGTGTGTGTGGAACCCCAGTGAGAGTCAGTGTGTCTGGGACCCGTACCCCAGTGTGAGTCAGTGTGTGTGGACCCACACCCCAGTGCGAGTCAGTGTGTTTGGAACACGTACCCCAGTGAGAGTCAGTGTGTGTGGAGTCCGTACCCCAGTGAGAGTCAGTGTGTGTGGGACACGAACCCCAGTGAGAGTCAGTGTGTGTGGAACCCGTTCCCCAGTGAGAGTCAGTGTGTGTAGAGCCCGTACCCCAGTGAGAGTCAGTGTGTGTGGAGCCCGTACCCCAGTGAGAGTCAGTGTGTGTCGGACACGTACCCTAGTGAGAGTCAGTGTGTGTGGAGCCCGTAATCCAGTGAGAGTCAGCGTGGGTGGAACCCGTACCCCTGTGAGCGTCAGTGTGTGTGGAACCTGTTCCCCAGTGAGAGTCAGTGTGTGTGGAACCCGAACCCCAGTGAGAGTCAGTGTGTGTGGAACCCGTTCCCCAGTGAGAGTCAGTGTGTGTGGAACCCGTTCCCCAGTGAGAGTCAGTGTGTGTAGAGCCCGTACCCCAGTTAGAGTCAGTGTGTGTGGAACCCAAACCCCAGTGAGAGTCAGTGTGTGTGGAGCCCGTACTCCAGTGAGAGTCAGTGAGTGTGGAGCCTGTACCACAGTGAGAGTCAGTGTGTGTGGAACCCGTTCCCCAGTGAGAGTCATTGTGTGTAGAGCCCGTACCCCAGTGAGAGTCAGTGTGTGTGGAACCCGTACCCAAGTGAAAGTCAGTGTGTTTCGGACCCGTATCGCAGTGAGAGTCAGTGTGTGTGGAACCCAAACCCCAGTGAGAGTCAGTGTGTTTTGAACGTGATCCCCAGTGAGAGTCAGTGTGTGTGGAACCTGTACCCCAGTGAGAGTCAGTGTGTGTGGACGCGTACCCAAGTGAGAGTCAGTGTGTGTCGGACCCGTATGCCAGTGAGAGTCAGTGTGTGTGGAACCCGTACTCCAGTGAGAGTCAGTGTGTGTGGAACCTGTACCCCAGTGAGAGTCAGTGTGTGTGGAGCCCGTACCCCAGTAAGAGTCAGTGTGTGTGGAACCCATACCCCAGTGAGAGTCAGTGTGTGTGGAACCCGTACCCCAGTAAGAGTCAGTGTGTGTGGAACCCGTACCCCAGTGAGAGTCAGTGTGTGTGGAACCCGTACCCCAGTAAGAGTCAGTGTGTGGGGAACCCATACCCCAGTGAGAGTCAGTGTTTGTGGAACCCGTACCCCAGTGAGAGTCAGTGTGTGTGGAACCCAAACCCCAGTGAGAGTCAGTGTGTGTGGAACCTGTTCCCCAGTGAGGGTCAGTGTGTGTGGAACCTGTACCCCAGTGAGAGTCAGTGTGTGGAACCTGTACCCCAGTGAGAGTCAGTGTGTGTGGAACCCGTTCCCCAGTGAGAGTCAGTGTGTGTAGAGCCCGTACCCCAGTTAGAGTCGGTGTGTGTTGAACCCGTTCCCCAGTGAGAGTCAGTGTGTCTGGGACCCATACTCCAGTGAGAGTCAGTGAGTGTGGAACCTGTACCCCAGTGAGAGTCAGTGTGTGTGGAGCCCGTACCCCAGTAAGAGTCAGTGTGTGTGGAACCCATACCCCAGTGAGACTCAGTGTGTGTGGAACCCGTACCCCAGTAAGAGTCAGTGTGTGTGGAACCCGTACCCCAGTGAGAGTCAGTGTGTGTGGAACCCGTACCCCAGTAAGAGTCAGTGTGTGGGGAACTCATACCCCAGTGAGAGTCAGTGTTTGTGGAACCCGTACCCCAGTGAGAGTCAGTGTGTGTGGAACCCAAACCCCAGTGAGAGTCAGTGTGTGTGGAACCTGTTCCCCAGTGAGAGTCAGTGTGTGTGGAACCTGTACCCCAGTGAGAGTCAGTGTGTGGAACCTGTACCCCAGTGAGAGTCAGTGTGTGTGGAACCCGTTCCCCAGTGAGAGTCAGTGTGTGTAGAGCCCGTACCCCAGTGAGAGTCAGTGTGTGTGGAGCCCGTACCCCAGTGAGAGTCAGTGTGTGTCGGACACGTACCCCAGTGAGAGTCAGTGTGTGAGCAGCCCGTAATCCAGTGAGAGTCAGTGTGTCTGGAACCCGTACCCCTGTGAGCGTCAGTGTGTGTGGAACCTGTTCCCCAGTGAGAGTCAGTGTGTGTGGAACCCGAACCCCAGTGAGAGTCAGTGTGTGTGGAAACCGTTCCCCAGTTAGAGTCAGTGTGTGTTGAACCCGTTCCCCAGTGAGAGTCAGTGTGTGTAGAGCCCGTACCCCAGTTAGAGTCAGTGTGTGTGGAACCCATACCCCAGTGAGAGTCAGTGTGTGTGGAGCCCGTACTCCAGTGAGAGTGAGTGAGTGTGGAGCCTGTACCACAGTGAGAGTCAGTGTGTGTGGAACCCGTTCCCCAGTGAGAGTCATTGTGTGTAGAGCCCGTACCCCAGTGAGAGTCAGTGTGTGTGGAACCCGTACCCAAGTGAAAGTCAGTGTGTGTCGGACCCGTATCGCAGTTTGAGTCAGTGTGTGTGGAACCCAAACCCCAGTGAGAGTCAGTGTGTGTGGAACCTGTTCCCCAGTGAGAGTCAGTGTGTGTGGAACCTGTACCCCAGTGAGAGTCAGTGTGTGTGGAACCCATACCCCAGTGAGAGTCAGTGTGTGTGAAACTCGTACCCCAGTTAGAGTCAGTGTGTGTGGAACCCCAGTGAGAGTCAGTGTGTCTGGGACCCGTACTCCAGTGAGAGTCAGTGTGTGTGGAACCCGTTCCCCAGTGAGAGTCAGTGTGTGTAGAGCCCGTACCCCAGTTAGAGTCAGTGTGTGTGGAACCCATACCCCAGTGAGAGTCAGTGTGTGTGGAGCCCGTACTGCAGTGAGAGTCAGAGAGTGTGGAGCCTGTACCACAGTGAGAGTCAGTGTGTGTGGAACCCGTTCCCCAGTGAGAGTTAGTGTGTGTAGAGCCCGTACCCCAGTGAGAGTCAGTGTGTGTGGAATCCGTACCCAAGTGAAAGTCAGTGTGTGTCGGACCCGTATCGCAATGAGAGTCAGTGTGTGTGGAACCCAAACCCCAGTGAGAGTCAGTGTGTGTGGAACCTGTTCCCCAGTGAGAGTCAGTGTGTGTGGAACCTGTACCCGAGTGATAGTCAGTGTGTGTGGAACCCATACCCCAGTGAGAGTCAGTGTGTGTGAAACCCGTACCCCAGTGAGAGTCAGTGTGTGTGGACCCGTACCCAAGTGAGAGTCAGTGTGTGTCGGACCCGTATCCCAGTGAGAGTCAGTGTGTGTGGAACCCCAGTGAGAGTCAGTGTGTCTGGGACCCGTACTCCAGTGAGAGTCAGTGTGTGTGGAACCTGTACCCCAGTGAGAGTCAGTGTGTATGGAGCCCGTACCCCAGTAAGAGTCAGTGTGTGTGGAACCCGTACCCCAGTGAGAGTCAGTGTGTCTGGGACCCGTACTCCAGTGAGAGTCAGTGTGTGTGGAACCCGTTCCCCAGTGAGAGTCAGTGTGTGTAGAGCCCGTACCCCAGTTAGAGTCAGTGTGTGTGGAACCCATACCCCAGTGAGAGTCAGTGTGTGTGGAGCCCGTAATGCAGTGAGAGTCAGAGAGTGTGGAGCCTGTATCACAGTGAGAGTCAGTTTGTGTGGAACCCGTTCCCCAGTGAGAGTTAGTGTGTGTAGAGCCCGTACCCCAGTGAGAGTCAGTGTGTGTGGAACCCGTACCCAAGTGAAAGTCAGTGTGTGTCGGACCCGTATCGCAATGAGAGTCAGTGTGTGTGGAACCCAAACCCCAGTGAGAGTCAGTGTGTGTGGAACCTGTTCCCCAGTGAGAGTCAGTGTGTGTGGAACCTGTACCCCAGTGAGAGTCAGTGTGTGTGGAACCCATACCCCAGTGAGAGTCAGTGTGTGTGGAACCCGTACCCCAGTGAGAGTCAGTGTGTGTTGAACCCGAGCCCCAGTGAGAGTCAGTGTGTGTGGAACCCGTTCCCCAGTGAGAGTCAGAGTGTGTGGAACCCGTTCCCCAGTGAGAGTCAGTGTGTGTAGAGCCCATACCGCAGTGAGAGTCAGTGTGTGTGGAACCCGTACCCAAGTGAAAGTCAGTGTGTGTCGAACCCGTATCGCAGTGAGAGTCAGTGTGTGTGGAACCCAACCCCAGTGAGAGTCAGTGTGTGTGGAATCTGTTCCGCAGTGAGAGTCAGTGTGAGTGGAACCTGTACCCCAGTGAGAGTCAGTGTGTGTGGAACCCATACCCCAGTGAGAGTCAGTGTGTGTAGCACTCGTACCCCAGGGAGAGTCAGTGTGTGTGGACCCGAACCCCAGAGAGAGTCAGTGTGTGTGGAACCCCAGTGAGATTCAGTGTGTCTGGGACTCGTACTCCAGTGAGAGTCAGTGTGTGTGGAACCTGTACCCCAGTGAGAGTCAGTGTGTGAGGAGCCCGTACCCCAGTAAATGTCAGTGTGTGTGGAACCCATACCCCAGTGAGAGTCAGTGTGTGTGGAACCCGTACCCCAGTAAGAGTCAGTGTGTGTGGAATCCATACCCTAGTGAGAGTCAGTGTGTGTGGAACCCGTACCCCAGTGAGGATCAGTGTGTGTGGAACCCGGACCCCAGTGCGAGTCAGTGTGTGTGGAACCCGGACCCCAGTGAGTGTCAGTGTGTGTGGAACCCGAGTGAGAGTCAGTGTGTCGGGGACCGGTACCCCAGTGAGAGTCTGTGTGTGTGGAACCCATACCCCAGTGAGAGTCAGTGTATGTGGAACCCGTACACCAGTGAGAGTCAGTGTGTGTGGAACCCGTACCCCAGTGAGTGTCAGTGTGCGTGGAAACGGGATCCCAGTGAGTGTCAGTGTGTGTGGAACCCCAGTGAGAGTCAGTGTGTCTGGGACCCGTACCCCAGTGTGAGTCAGTGTGTGTGGACCCACACCCCAGTGCGAGTCAGTGTGTTTGGAACACGTACCCCAGTGAGAGTCAGTGTGTGTGGAGTCCGTACCCCAGTGAGAGTCAGTGTGTGTGGGACACGAACCCCAGTGAGAGTCAGTGTGTGTGGAACCCGTTCCCCAGTGAGAGTCAGTGTGTGTAGAGCCCGTACCCCAGTGAGCGTCAGTGTGTGTGGAGCCCGTACCCCAGTGAGAGTCAGTGTGTGTCGGACACGTACCCCAGTGAGAGTCAGTGTGTGTGGAGCCCGTAATCCAGTGAGAGTCAGCGTGGGTGGAACCCGTACCCCTGTGAGCGTCAGTGTGTGTGGAACCTGTTCCCCAGTGAGAGTCAGTGTGTGTGGAACCCGAACCCCAGTGAGAGTCAGTGTGTGTGGAACCCGTTCCCCAGTGAGAGTCAGTGTGTGTGGAACCCGTTCCCCAGTGAGAGTCAGTGTGTGTAGAGCCCGTACCCCAGTTAGAGTCAGTGTGTGTGGAACCCAAACCCCAGTGAGAGTCAGTGTGTGTGGAGCCCGTACTCCAGTGAGAGTCAGTGAGTGTGGAGCCTGTACCACAGTGAGAGTCAGTGTGTGTGGAACCCGTTCCCCAGTGAGAGTCATTGTGTGTAGAGCCCGTACCCCAGTGAGAGTCAGTGTGTGTGGAACCCGTACCCAAGTGAAAGTCAGTGTGTTTCGGACCCGTATCGCAGTGAGAGTCAGTGTGTGTGGAACCCAAACCCCAGTGAGAGTCAGTGTGTTTTGAACGTGATCCCCAGTGAGAGTCAGTGTGTGTGGAACCTGTACCCCAGTGAGAGTCAGTGTGTGTGGACGCGTACCCAAGTGAGAGTCAGTGTGTGTCGGACCCGTATGCCAGTGAGAGTCAGTGTGTGTGGAACCCGTACTCCAGTGAGAGTCAGTGTGTGTGGAACCTGTACCCCAGTGAGAGTCAGTGTGTGTGGAGCCCGTACCCCAGTAAGAGTCAGTGTGTGTGGAACCCATACCCCAGTGAGAGTCAGTGTGTGTGGAACCCGTACCCCAGTAAGAGTCAGTGTGTGTGGAACCCGTACCCCAGTGAGAGTCAGTGTGTGTGGAACCCGTACCCCAGTAAGAGTCAGTGTGTGGGGAACCCATACCCCAGTGAGAGTCAGTGTTTGTGGAACCCGTACCCCAGTGAGAGTCAGTGTGTGTGGAACCCAAACCCCAGTGAGAGTCAGTGTGTGTGGAACCTGTTCCCCAGTGAGGGTCAGTGTGTGTGGAACCTGTACCCCAGTGAGAGTCAGTGTGTGGAACCTGTACCCCAGTGAGAGTCAGTGTGTGTGGAACCCGTTCCCCAGTGAGAGTCAGTGTGTGTAGAGCCCGTACCCCAGTTAGAGTCGGTGTGTGTTGAACCCGTTCCCCAGTGAGAGTCAGTGTGTCTGGGACCCATACTCCAGTGAGAGTCAGTGAGTGTGGAACCTGTACCCCAGTGAGAGTCAGTGTGTGTGGAGCCCGTACCCCAGTAAGAGTCAGTGTGTGTGGAACCCATACCCCAGTGAGACTCAGTGTGTGTGGAACCCGTACCCCAGTAAGAGTCAGTGTGTGTGGAACCCGTACCCCAGTGAGAGTCAGTGTGTGTGGAACCCGTACCCCAGTAAGAGTCAGTGTGTGGGGAACCCATACCCCAGTGAGAGTCAGTGTTTGTGGAACCCGTACCCCAGTGAGAGTCAGTGTGTGTGGAACCCAAACCCCAGTGAGAGTCAGTGTGTGTGGAACCTGTTCCCCAGTGAGAGTCAGTGTGTGTGGAACCTGTACCCCAGTGAGAGTCAGTGTGTGGAACCTGTACCCCAGTGAGAGTCAGTGTGTGTGGAACCCGTTCCCCAGTGAGAGTCAGTGTGTGTAGAGCCCGTACCCCAGTGAGAGTCAGTGTGTGTGGAGCCCGTACCCCAGTGAGAGTCAGTGTGTGTCAGACACGTACCCCAGTGAGAGTCAGTGTGTGAGCAGCCCGTAATCCAGTGAGAGTCAGTGTGTCTGGAACCCGTACCCCTGTGAGCGTCAGTGTGTGTGGAACCTGTTCCCCAGTGAGAGTCAGTGTGTGTGGAACCCGAACCCCAGTGAGAGTCAGTGTGTGTGGAACCCGTTCCCCAGTTAGAGTCAGTGTGTGTTGAACCCGTTCCCCAGTGAGAGTCAGTGTGTGTAGAGCCCGTACCCCAGTTAGAGTCAGTGTGTGTGGAACCCATACCCCAGTGAGAGTCAGTGTGTGTGGAGCCCGTACTCCAGTGAGAGTGAGTGAGTGTGGAGCCTGTACCACAGTGAGAGTCAGTGTGTGTGGAACCCGTTCCCCAGTGAGAGTCATTGTGTGTAGAGCCCGTACCCCAGTGAGAGTCAGTGTGTGTGGAACCCGTACCCAAGTGAAAGTCAGTGTGTGTCGGACCCGTATCGCAGTTTGAGTCAGTGTGTGTGGAACCCAAACCCCAGTGAGAGTCAGTGTGTGTGGAACCTGTTCCCCAGTGAGAGTCAGTGTGTGTGGAACCTGTACCCCAGTGAGAGTCAGTGTGTGTGGAACCCATACCCCAGTGAGAGTCAGTGTGTGTGAAACTCGTACCCCAGTTAGAGTCAGTGTGTGTGGAACCCCAGTGAGAGTCAGTGTGTCTGGGACCCGTACTCCAGTGAGAGTCAGTGTGTGTGGAACCCGTTCCCCAGTGAGAGTCAGTGTGTGTAGAGCCCGTACCCCAGTTAGAGTCAGTGTGTGTGGAACCCATACCCCAGTGAGAGTCAGTGTGTGTGGAGCCCGTACTGCAGTGAGAGTCAGAGAGTGTGGAGCCTGTACCACAGTGAGAGTCAGTGTGTGTGGAACCCGTTCCCCAGTGAGAGTTAGTGTGTGTAGAGCCCGTACCCCAGTGAGAGTCAGTGTGTGTGGAATCCGTACCCAAGTGAAAGTCAGTGTGTGTCGGACCCGTATCGCAATGAGAGTCAGTGTGTGTGGAACCCAAACCCCAGTGAGAGTCAGTGTGTGTGGAACCTGTTCCCCAGTGAGAGTCAGTGTGTGTGGAACCTGTACCCGAGTGATAGTCAGTGTGTGTGGAACCCATACCCCAGTGAGAGTCAGTGTGTGTGAAACCCGTACCCCAGTGAGAGTCAGTGTGTGTGGACCCGTACCCAAGTGAGAGTCAGTGTGTGTCGGACCCGTATCCCAGTGAGAGTCAGTGTGTGTGGAACCCCAGTGAGAGTCAGTGTGTCTGGGACCCGTACTCCAGTGAGAGTCAGTGTGTGTGGAACCTGTACCCCAGTGAGAGTCAGTGTGTATGGAGCCCGTACCCCAGTAAGAGTCAGTGTGTGTGGAACCCGTACCCCAGTGAGAGTCAGTGTGTGTGGAACCCGAGCACCAGTGAGAGTCAGTGTGTGTGGAACCCGTTCCCCAGTGAGAGTCAGTGTGTGTGGAACCCGTTCCCCAGTGAGAGTCAGTGTGTGTGGAGCCTGTACCCCAGTGAGAGTCAGAGTGTGTGGAACCCGTTCCCCAGTGAGAGTCAGTGTGTGTAGAGCCCATACCCCAGTGAGAGTCAGTGTGTGTGGAACCCGTACCCAAGTGAAAGTCAGTGTGTGTCGGACCCGTATCGCAGTGAGAGTCAGTGAGTGTGGAACCCAACCCCAGTGAGAGTCAGTGTGTGTGGAACCTGTTCCGCAGTGAGAGTCAGTGTGAGTGGAACCTGTACCCCAGTGAGAGTCAGTGTGTGTGGAACCCATACCCCAGTGAGAGTCAGTGTGTGTAGCACTCGTACCCCAGGGAGAGTCAGTGTGTGTGGACCCGTACCCCAGAGAGAGTCAGTGTGTGTGGAACCCCAGTGAGATTCAGTGTGTCTGGGACTCGTACTCCAGTGAGAGTCAGTGTGTGTGGAACCTGTACCCCAGTGAGAGTCAGTGTGTGAGGAGCCCGTACCCCAGTAAATGTCAGTGTGTGTGGAACCCATACCCCAGTGAGAGTCAGTGTGTGTGGAACCCGTACCCCAGTAAGAATTAGTGTGTGTGGAATCCATACCCTAGTGAGAGTCAGTGTGTGTGGAACCCGTACCCCAGTGAGAATCAGTGTGTGTGGAACCCGGACCCCAGTGAGAGTCAGTGTGTATGGAACCCGGACCCCAGTGAGTGTCAGTGTGTGTGGAACCCCAGTGAGAGTCAGTGTGTCTGGGACCGGTACCCCAGTGAGAGTCTGTGTGTGTGGAACCCATACCCCAGTGAGAGTCAGTGTATGTGGAACCCGTACACCAGTGAGAGTCAGTGTGTGTGGAACCCGTACCCCAGTGAGTGTCAGTGTGCGTGGAACCCGGACCCCAGTGAGTGTCAGTGTGTGTGGAACCCCAGTGAGAGTCACTGTGTCTGGGACGCGTACCCCAGTGAGAGTCAGTGTGTGTGGACCCACACCCCAGTGCGAGTCAGTGTGTTTGGAACTCGTACCCCAGTGAGAGTCAGTGTGTGTGGAGTCCGTACCCCAGTGAGAGTCAGTGTGTTTGGAACTCGTACCCCAGTGAGAGTCAGTGTGTGTGGAGTCCGTACCCCAGAGAGAGTCAGTGTGTGTGGGACACGAACCCCAGTGAGAGTCAGTGTGTGTGGAACCCGTTCCCCAGTGAGAGTCAGTGTGTGTAGAGCCCGTACCCCAGTGAGAGTCAGTGTGTGTGGAGCCCGTACCCCAGTGAGAGTCAGTGTGTGTCGGACACGTACCCCAGTGAGAGTCAGTGTGTGTGGAGCCGGCAATCCAGTGAGAGTCAGCGTGTGTGGAACCCGTACCCCTGTGAGCGTCAGTGTGTGTGGAACCTGTTCCCCAGTGAGAGTCAGTGTGTGTGGAACCCGAACCCCAGTGAGAGTCAGTGTGTGTGGAACCCGTTCCCCAGTGAGAGTCAGTGTGTGTGGAACCCGTTCCCCAGTGAGAGTCAGTGTGTGTGGAGCCTGTACCCCAGTGAGAGTCAGAGTGTGTGGAACCCGTTCCCCAGTGAGAGTCAGTGTGTGTAGAGCCCATACCCCAGTGAGAGTCAGTGTGTGTGGAACCCGTACCCAAGTGAAAGTCAGTGTGTGTCGGACCCATATCGCAGTGAGAGTCAGTGTGTGTGGAACCCAACCCCAGTGAGAGTCAGTGTGTGTGGAACCTGTTCCGCAGTGAGAGTCAGTGTGAGTGGAACCTGTACCCCAGTAAGAGTCAGTGTGTGTGGAACCCATACCCCAGTGAGAGTCAGTGTGTGTAGCACTCGTACCCCAGGGAGAGTCAGTGTGTGTGGACCCGTACCCCAGAGAGAGTCAGTGTGTGTGGAAACCCAGTGAGATTCAGTGTGTCTGGGACTCGTACTCCAGTGAGAGTCAGTGTGTGTGGAACCCAAACCCCAGTGAGAGTCAGTGTGTGTGGAACCTGTTCCGCAGTGAGAGTCAGTGTGTGTGGAACCTGTACCCCAGTGAGAGTCAGTGTGTGTGGAACCCCAGTGAGAGTCAGTGTGTCTGGGACCCGTACTCCAGTGAGAGTCAGTGTGTGTGGAACCTGTACCCCAGTGAGAGTCAGTGTGTGTGGAGCCCGTACCCAGTAAGAGACAGTGTGTGTGGAACCCATACCCCAGTGAGAGTCAGTGTTTGTGGAACCCGTACCCCAGTGAGAGTCAGTGTGTGTGGAACCCAAACCCCAGTGAGAGTCCGTGTGTGTCGAACCTGTTCCCCAGTGAGAGTCAGTGTGTGTGGAACCTCTACCCCAGTGAGAGTCAGTGTGTGGAACCTGTACCCCAGTGAGAGTCAGTGTGTGTGGAATCCATACCCCAGTGAGAGTCAGTGTGTGTGAAACTCGTACCCCAGTGAGAGTCAGTGTGTGTGGACCCGTACCCAAGTGAGAGTCAGTGTGTGTCGGACCCGTACCCCAGTGAGAGTCAGTGTGTGTGGAACCCCAGTGAGAGTCAGTGTGTGTGGAACCCGGACCCCAGTGAGAGTCAGTGTGTGTGGAACCCGTACCCCAGTGAGAGTCAGTGTGTCTGGGACCCGTACCCCAGTGAGAGCCAGTGTGTGGGGAACCCGTACCCCAGTGAGAGTCAGTGTGTGTGGAACCCGTACCCCAGTGAGAGCCAGGGTGTGTGGAACCCGTACCCCAGTAAGAGTCAGTGTGTGTGGGACCCGTACCCCAGTGAGAGTCAGTGTGTTTGGAACCCCAGTGAGAGTCAGTGTGTGTGGATCCCGAATCCCAGTGAGAGTCAGTGTGTGTGGAGCCCGTCCCCCAGTGAGAGTCAGTGTGTGGAACCCGTACCCCAGTGAGAGTCAGTGTGTGGGGAACCCGTACCCCAGTGTGAGTCAGTGTGTGTAGAGCCCGTACCCAAGTGAGAGTCAGTGTGTGTGGGACCCGTACCCAAGTGAGAGTCAGTGTGTGTCGGACCCGTACCCCAGTGAGAGTCAGTGTGTGTGGAACCCCAGTGAGAGTCAGTGTGTCTGGGACCCGTACCCCAGTGAGAGTCAGTGTGTGTGGAACCCTTACCCCAGTGAGAGTCAGTGTGTGTGGAACCCGGACGCCAGTGAGAGTCAGTGTGTGTGGAACCCGGACCCCAGTGAGTGTCAGTGTGTGTGGAACCCCAGTGAGAGTCAGTGTGTCTGGGACCCATACCCCAGTGAGAGCCAGTGTGTGGGGAATCCGTACCCCAGTGAGAGTCAGTGTGTGTGGAACACGTACCCCAGTGAGAGTCAGTGTGTGTGGAACCCGGACCCCAGTGAGAGTCAGTGTGTGTGGAACCCGTACCCCAGTGAGAGTCAGTGTGTCTGGGACCCGTACCCCAGTGAGAGCCAGTGTGTGGGGAACCCGTACCCCAGTAAGAGTCAGTGAGTGTGGAACCCGTACCCCAGTGAGAGCCAGGGTGTGTGGAACCCGTACCCCAGTAAGAGTCAGTGTGTGTGGGACCGGTACCCCAGTGAGAGTCAGTGTGTGTGGAACCCCAGTGAGAGTCAGTGTGTGTGTATCCCGAATCCCAGTGAGAGTCAGTGTGTGTGGAGCCCGTCCCCCAGTGAGAGTCAGTGTGTGGAACCCGTACCCCAGTGAGAGTCAGTGTGTGGGGAACCCGTACCCCAGTGTGAGTCAGTTTGTGTAGAGCCCGTACCCAAGTGAGAGTCAGTGTGTGTGGGACCCGTACCCAAGTGAGAGTGAGTTTGTGTCGGATCCGTATCGCAGTGAGAGTCAGTGTGTGGAACCCGTACCCCATTGAGAGTCAGTGTGTGTGGAATTCATATCCCAGTGAGAGTCAGTGTGTGGAGGACACGTACCCCACTGAGAGTCAGTGTGTGTGGAACCCGTACCCCAGTGAGTGTCAGTGTGTGGGACCCGTACCCAAGTGAGAGTCAGTGTGTGTGGAATTCGTATCCCAGTGAGAGTCAGTGTGTGTGGAACCCGTACCCCAGTGAGTGTCAGTGTTTGTGGAACCTGTACCCCAGTGAGAGTCAGTGTGTGTGGGACACATACCCCAGTGAGAGTCAGTGTGTGTGGAACCCGTACCCCAGTGAGTGTCAGTGTGTGTGGAACCCATACACCTGTGAGAGTCAGTGTGTGTGGAACCTGTACCCCAGTGAGAGTCAGTGTGTGTAACCCGTACCCCAGTGAGAGTCAGTGTGTCTGGGACCCGTACCCCAGTGAGAGCCAGTGTGTGGGGAACCCGTACCCCAGTGAGAGTCAGTGTGTGTGGAACCTGTACCCCAGTGAGAGTCAGTGTGTGTGGAGCCCGTACCCCAGTAAGAGTCAGTGTGTGTGGAACCCATACCCCAGTGAGAGTCAGTGTGTGTGGAACCCGTACCCCAGTAAGAGTCAGTGTGTGTGGAACCCGTACCCCAGTGAGAGTCAGTGTGTGTGGAACCCGTACCCCAGTAAGAGTCAGTGTGTGGGGAACCCATACCCCAGTGAGAGTCAGTGTTTGTGGAACCCGTACCCCAGTGAGAGTCAGTGTGTGTGGAACCCAAACCCCAGTGAGAGTCCGTGTGTGTCGAACCTGTTCCCCAGTGAGAGTCAGTGTGTGTGGAACCTCTACCCCAGTGAGAGTCAGTGTGTGGAACCTGTACCCCAGTGAGAGTCAGTGTGTGTGGAATCCATACCCCAGTGAGAGTCAGTGTGTGTGAAACTCGTACCCCAGTGAGAGTCAGTGTGTGTGGACCCGTACCCAAGTGAGAGTCAGTGTGTGTCGGACCCGTACCCCAGTGAGAGTCAGTGTGTGTGGAACCCCAGTGAGAGTCAGTGTGTCTGGGACCCGTACCCCAGTGAGAGTCAGTGTGCCTGGGACCCATACCCCAGTGAGAGCCAGTGTGTGGGGAATCCGTACCCCAGTGAGAGTCAGTGTGTGTGGAACCCGTACCCCAGTGAGAGCCAGGGTGTGTGGAACCCGTACCCCAGTAAGAGTCAGTGTGTGTGGGACCCGTACCCCAGTGAGAGTCAGTGTGTGTGGAACCCCAGTGAGAGTCAGTGTGTGTGGATCCCGAATCCCAGTGAGAGTCAGTGTGTGTGGAGCCCGTCCCCCAGTGAGAGTCAGTGTGTGGAACCCGTACCCCAGTGAGAGTCAGTGTGTGGGGAACCCGTACCCCAGTGTGAGTCAGTGTGTGTAGAGCCCGTACCCAAGTGAGAGTCAGTGTGTGTGGGACCCGTACCCAAGTGAGAGTCAGTGTGTGTCGGACCCGTACCCCAGTGAGAGTCAGTGTGTGTGGAACCCCAGTGAGAGTCAGTGTGTCTGGGACCCGTACCCCAGTGAGAGTCAGTGTGTGTGGAACCCGTACCCCAGTGAGAGTCAGTGTGTGTGGAACCCGGACCCCAGTGAGAGTCAGTGTGTGTGGAACCCGGACCCTAGTGAGTGTCAGTGTGTGTGGAACCCCAGTGAGAGTCAGTGTGTCTGGGACCCATACCCCAGTGAGAGCCAGTGTGTGGGGAATCCGTACCCCAGTGAGAGTCAGTGTGTGTGGAACCCGTACCCCAGTGAGAGTCAGTGTGTGTGGAACCCGGACCCCAGTGAGAGTCAGTGTGTGTGGAACCCGTACCCCAGTGAGAGTCAGTGTGTCTGGGACCCGTACCCCAGTGAGAGCCAGTGTGTGGGGAACCCGTACCCCAGTGAGAGTCAGTGTGTGTGGAACCCGTACCCCAGTGAGAGCCAGGGTGTGTGGAACCCGTACCCCAGTAAGAGTCAGTGTGTGTGGGACCGGTACCCCAGTGAGAGTCAGTGTGTGTGGAACCCCAGTGAGAGTCAGTGTGTGTGTATCCCGAATCCCAGTGAGAGTCAGTGTGTGTGGAGCCCGTCCCCCAGTGAGAGTCAGTGTGTGGAACCCGTACCCCAGTGAGAGTCAGTGTGTGGGGAACCCGTGCCCCAGTGTGAGTCAGTTTGTGTAGAGCCCGTACCCAAGTGAGAGTCAGTGTGTGTGGGACCCGTACCCAAGTGAGAGTCAGTTTGTGTCGGATCCGTATCGCAGTGAGAGTCAGTGTGTGGAACCCGTACCCCATTGAGAGTCAGTGTGTGTGGAATTCATATCCCAGTGAGAGTCAGTGTGTGTAGGACACGTACCCCAGTGAGAGTCAGTGTGTGTGGAACCCGTACCCCAGTGAGTGTCAGTGTGTGTGGGACCCGTACCCAAGTGAGAGTCAGTGTGTGTGGAATTCGTATCCCAGTGAGAGTCAGTGTGTGTGGAACCCGTACCCCAGTGAGTGTCAGTGTTTGTGGAACCTGTACCCCAGTGAGAGTCAGTGTGTGTGGGACACATACCCCAGTGAGAGTCAGTGTGTGTGGAACCCGTACCCCAGTGAGTGTCAGTGTGTGTGGAACCCATACACCTGTGAGAGTCAGTGTGTGTGGAACCTGTACCCCAGTGAGAGTCAGTGTGTGTAACCCGTACCTCAGTGAGGGTCAGTGTGTGGAACCCGTACGCCAGTGAGAGTCAGTGTCTGTGGAGCCCGTACCGCAGTGAGAGTCAGTGTGTGTGGACCCACACCCCAGTGCGAGTCAGTTTGTGTGGAACTCGTACCCCAGTTAGAGTCAGTGTGTGTGGAGCCCGTACCCCAGTAAGAGTCAGTGTCTGTGGACCCACACCCCAGTGCGAGTCAGTGTGTGTGGAACTCGTACCTCAGTGAGAGTCAGTGTGTGTGGAGCCCGTACCCCAGTAAGAGTCAGTGTCTGTGGACCCACACCCCAGTGAGAGTCAGTGTGTGTGGAGCCCGTACTCCAGTGAGAGTCAGTGTGTGTGGAACCTGTTCCCCAGTGAAAGTCAGTGTGTGTGGAACCCGAACCCCAGTGAGAGTCAGTGTGTGTGGAACCCGTTCCCCAGTGAGAGTCAGTGTGTGTGGAATCCGTTCCCCAGTGAGAGTCAGTGTGTGTGGAACCCGAACCCCAGTGAGAGTCAATGTGTGTGGAACCCGTTCCCCAGTGAGAGTCAGTGTGTGTGGAACCCGTACCCCAGTGAGAGCCAGTGTGTGTGGAACCCGTTCCCCAGTGAGAGTCAGTGTGTGTGGAACCCGTACCCCAGTGAGAGTCAGTGTGTGTAGAGCCTGTACCCCAGTGAGAGTCAGTGTGTGTAGAGCCCGTACCCCAGTGAGAGTCAGTGTGTGTGGAATCCGTTCCCCAGTGAGAGTCAGTGTGTGTGGAGCCTGTACCCCAGTGAGAGTCAGTGTGTGTAGAGCCCGTACCCCAGTGAGAGTCAGTGTGTGTGGAACCCGTACCCAAGTGAAAGTCAGTGTGTGTCGGACCCGTATCGCAGTGAGAGTCAGTGTGTGTGGAACCCATACCCCAGTGAGAGTCAGTGTGTGTGGAACCCGTACCCCAGTAAGAGTCAGTGTGTGTGGAACCCGGACCCCAGTGAGAGTCAGTGTGGGTGGAACCCGGACCCCAGTGAGAGTCAGTGTGTGTGGAACCCATACCCCAGTGAGTGTCAGTGTGCGTGGAACCCCAGTGAGAGTCAGTGTGTCTGGGACCCGTACCCCAGTGAGAGTCAGTGTGTGTGGAACCCATACCCCAGTGAGAGTCAGTGTGTGGGGAATCCGTACCCCAGTGAGAGTCAGTGTGTGTGGAAACCGTCCCCCAGTGAGAGTCAGTGTGTGGAACCCGTACCCCAGTGAGAGTCAGTGTGTGGGGAACCCGTACCCCAGTGTGAGTCAGTTTGTGTAGAGCCCGTACCCAAGTGAGAGTCAGTGTGTGTGGGACCCGTACCCAAGTGAGAGTCAGTTTGTGTCGGATCCGTATCGCAGTGAGAGTCAGTGTGTGGAACCCGTACCCCATTGAGAGTCAGTGTGTGTGGAATTCATATCCCAGTGAGAGTCAGTGTGTGTAGGACACGTACCCCAGTGAGAGTCAGTGTGTGTGGAACCCGTACCCCAGTGAGTGTCAGTGTGTGTGGGACCCGTACCCAAGTGAGAGTCAGTGTGTGTGGAATTCGTATCCCAGTGAGAGTCAGTGTGTGTGGAACCCGTACCCCAGTGAGTGTCAGTGTTTGTGGAACCTGTACCCCAGTGAGAGTCAGTGTGTGTGGGACACATACCCCAGTGAGAGTCAGTGTGTGTGGAACCCGTACCCCAGTGAGTGTCAGTGTGTGTGGAACCCATACACCTGTGAGAGTCAGTGTGTGTGGAACCTGTACCCCAGTGAGAGTCAGTGTGTGTAACCCGTACCTCAGTGAGGGTCAGTGTGTGGAACCCGTACGCCAGTGAGAGTCAGTGTCTGTGGAGCCCGTACCGCAGTGAGAGTCAGTGTGTGTGGACCCACACCCCAGTGCGAGTCAGTTTGTGTGGAACTCGTACCCCAGTTAGAGTCAGTGTGTGTGGAGCCCGTACCCCAGTAAGAGTCAGTGTCTGTGGACCCACACCCCAGTGCGAGTCAGTGTGTGTGGAACTCGTACCTCAGTGAGAGTCAGTGTGTGTGGAGCCCGTACCCCAGTAAGAGTCAGTGTCTGTGGACCCACACCCCAGTGAGAGTCAGTGTGTGTGGAGCCCGTACTCCAGTGAGAGTCAGTGTGTGTGGAACCTGTTCCCCAGTGAAAGTCAGTGTGTGTGGAACCCGAACCCCAGTGAGAGTCAGTGTGTGTGGAACCCGTTCCCCAGTGAGAGTCAGTGTGTGTGGAATCCGTTCCCCAGTGAGAGTCAGTGTGTGTGGAACCCGAACCCCAGTGAGAGTCAATGTGTGTGGAACCCGTTCCCCAGTGAGAGTCAGTGTGTGTGGAACCCGTACCCCAGTGAGAGCCAGTGTGTGTGGAACCCGTTCCCCAGTGAGAGTCAGTGTGTGTGGAACCCGTACCCCAGTGAGAGTCAGTGTGTGTAGAGCCTGTACCCCAGTGAGAGTCAGTGTGTGTAGAGCCCGTACCCCAGTGAGAGTCAGTGTGTGTGGAATCCGTTCCCCAGTGAGAGTCAGTGTGTGTGGAGCCTGTACTCCAGTGAGAGTCAGTGTGTGTAGAGCCCGTACCCCAGTGAGAGTCAGTGTGTGTGGAACCCGTACCCAAGTGAAAGTCAGTGTGTGTCGGACCCGTATCGCAGTGAGAGTCAGTGTGTGTGGAACCCATACCCCAGTGAGAGTCAGTGTGTATGGAACCCGTACCCCAGTAAGAGTCAGTGTGTGTGGAACCCGGACCCCAGTGAGAGTCAGTGTGGGTGGAACCCGGACCCCAGTGAGAGTCAGTGTGTGTGGAACCCATACCCCAGTGAGTGTCAGTGTGCGTGGAACCCCAGTGAGAGTCAGTGTGTCTGGGACCCGTACCCCAGTGAGAGTCAGTGTGTGTGGAACCCATACCCCAGTGAGAGTCAGTGTGTGTGCAACCCATACCCCAGTGAGTGTCAGTGTGCGTGGAACCCGGACCCCAGTGAGTGTCAGTGTGTGTGGAACGCCAGTGAGAGTCAGTGTGTCTGGGACCCGTACCCCAGTGAGAGTCAGTGTGTGTGGAACCCATACCCCAGTGAGAGTCAGTGTGTGGGGAATCCGTACCCCAGTGAGAGTCAGTGTGTGTGGAACCCGGACCCCAGTGAGAGTCAGTGTGTGTGGAACCCGTACCCCAGTGAGAGTCAGTGTGTCTGGGACCCGTACCCCAGTGAGAGCCAGTGTGTGGGGAACCCGTACCCCAGTGAGAGTCAGTGTGTGTGGAACCCGTACCCCAGTGAGAGCCAGGGTGTGTGGAACCCGTACCCCAGTAAGAGTCAGTGTGTGTGGGACCCGTACCCCAGTGAGAGTCAGTGTGTGTGGAACCCCAGTGAGAGTCAGTGTGTGTGGATCCCGAATCCCAGTGAGAGTCAGTGTGTGTGGAGCCCGTCCCCCAGTGAGAGTCAGTGTGTGGAACCCGTACCCCAGTGAGAGTCAGTGTGTGGGGAACCCGTACCCCAGTGTGAGTCAGTGTGTGTAGAGCCCGTACCCAAGTGAGAGTCAGTGTGTGTGGGACCCGTACCCAAGTGAGAGTCAGTGTGTGTCGGACCCGTACCCCAGTGAGAGTCAGTGTGTGTGGAACCCCAGTGAGAGTCAGTGTGTCTGGGACCCGTACCCCAGTGAGAGTCAGTGTGTGTGGAACCCGTACCCCAGTGAGAGTCAGTGTGTGTGGAACCCGGACCCCAGTGAGAGTCAGTGTGTGTGGAACCCGGACCCCAGTGAGTGTCAGTGTGTGTGGAACCACAGTGAGAGTCAGTGTGTCTGGGACCCATACCCCAGTGAGAGCCAGTGTGTGGGGAATCCGTACCCCAGTGAGAGTCAGTGTGTGTGGAACCCGGACCCCAGTGAGAGTCAGTGTGTGTGGAACCCGGACCCCAGTGAGAGTCAGTGTGTGTGGAACCCGTACCCCAGTGAGAGTCAGTGTGTCTGGGACCCGTACCCCAGTGAGAGCCAGTGTGTGGGGAACCCGTACCCCAGTGAGAGTCAGTGTGTGTGGAACCCGTACCCCAGTGAGAGCCAGGGTGTGTGGAACCCGTACCCCAGTAAGAGTCAGTGTGTGTGGGACCCGTACCCCAGTGAGAGTCAGTGTGTGTGGAACCCCAGTGAGAGTCAGTGTGTGTGTATCCCGAATCCCAGTGAGAGTCAGTGTGTGTGGAGCCCGTCCCCCAGTGAGAGTCAGCGTGTGGAACCCGTACCCCAGTGAAAGTCAGTGTGTGGGGAACCCGTACCCCAGTGTGAGTCAGTTTGTGTAGAGCCCGTACCCAAGTGAGAGTCAGTGTGTGTGGGACCCGTACCCAAGTGAGAGTCAGTTTGTGTCGGATCCGTATCGCAGTGAGAGTCAGTGTGTGGAACCCGTACCCCATTGAGAGTCAGTGTGTGTGGAATTCATATCCCAGTGAGAGTCAGTGTGTGTAGGACACGTACCCCAGTGAGAGTCAGTGTGTGTGGAACCCGTACCCCAGTGAGTGTCAGTGTGTGTGGGACCCGTACCCAAGTGAGAGTCAGTGTGTGTGGAATTCGTATCCCAGTGAGAGTCAGTGTGTGTGGAACCCGTACCCCAGTGAGTGTCAGTGTTTGTGGAACCTGTACCCCAGTGAGAGTCAGTGTGTGTGGGACACATACCCCAGTGAGAGTCAGTGTGTGTGGAACCCGTACCCCAGTGAGTGTCAGTGTGTGTGGAACCCATACACCTGTGAGAGTCAGTGTGTGTGGAACCTGTACCCCAGTGAGAGTCAGTGTGTGTAACCCGTACCTCAGTGAGGGTCAGTGTGTGGAACCCGTACGCCAGTGAGAGTCAGTGTCTGTGGAGCCCGTACCCCAGTGCGAGTCAGTGTGTGTGGAACTCGTACCTCAGTGAGAGTCAGTGTGTGTGGAGCCCGTACCCCAGTAAGAGTCAGTGTCTGTGGACCCACACCCCAGTGAGAGTCAGTGTGTGTGGAGCCCGTACTCCAGTGAGAGTCAGTGTGTGTGGAACCTGTTCCCCAGTGAAAGTCAGTGTGTGTGGAACCCGAACCCCAGTGAGAGTCAGTGTGTGTGGAACCCGTTCCCCAGTGAGAGTCAGTGTGTGTGGAATCCGTTCCCCAGTGAGAGTCAGTGTGTGTGGAACCCGAACCCCAGTGAGAGTCAATGTGTGTGGAACCCGTTCCCCAGTGAGAGTCAGTGTGTGTGGAACCCGTACCCCAGTGAGAGCCAGTGTGTGTGGAACCCGTTCCCCAGTGAGAGTCAGTGTGTGTGGAACCCGTACCCCAGTGAGAGTCAGTGTGTGTAGAGCCTGTACCCCAGTGAGAGTCAGTGTGTGTAGAGCCCGTACCCCAGTGAGAGTCAGTGTGTGTGGAATCCGTTCCCCAGTGAGAGTCAGTGTGTGTGGAGCCTGTACCCCAATGAGAGTCAGTGTGTGTAGAGCCCGTACCCCAGTGAGAGTCAGTGTGTGTGGAACCCGTACCCAAGTGAAAGTCAGTGTGTGTCGGACCCGTATCGCAGTGAGAGTCAGTGTGTGTGGAACCCATACCCCAGTGAGAGTCAGTGTGTGTGGAACCCGTACCCCAGTAAGAGTCAGTGTGTGTGGAACCCGGACCCCAGTGAGAGTCAGTGTGGGTGGAACCCGGACACCAGTGAGAGTCAGTGTGTGTGGAACCCATACCCCAGTGAGTGTCAGTGTGCGTGGAACCCCAGTGAGAGTCAGTGTGTCTGGGACCCGTACCCCAGTGAGAGTCAGTGTGTGTGGAACCCATACCCCAGTGAGAGTCAGTGTGTGTGCAACCCATACCCCAGTGAGTGTCAGTGTGCGTGGAACCCGGACCCCAGTGAGTGTCAGTGTGTGTGGAACGCCAGTGAGAGTCAGTGTGTCTGGGACCCGTACCCCAGTGAGAGTCAGTGTGTGTGGAACCCATACCCCAGTGAGAGTCAGTGTGTGGGGAATCCGTACCCCAGTGAGAGTCAGTGTGTGTGGAAACCGTCCCCCAGTGAGAGTCAGTGTGTGGAACCCGTACCCCAGTGAGAGTCAGTGTGTGGGGAACCCGTACCCCAGTGTGAGTCAGTTTGTGTAGAGCCCGTACCCAAGTGAGAGTCAGTGTGTGTGGGACCCGTACCCAAGTGAGAGTCAGTTTGTGTCGGATCCGTATCGCAGTGAGAGTCAGTGTGTGGAACCCGTACCCCATTGAGAGTCAGTGTGTGTGGAATTCATATCCCAGTGAGAGTCAGTGTGTGTAGGACACGTACCCCAGTGAGAGTCAGTGTGTGTGGAACCCGTACCCCAGTGAGTGTCAGTGTGTGTGGAACCCGTACCCAAGTGAAAGTCAGTGTGTGTCGGACCCGTATCGCAGTGAGAGTCAGTGTGTGTGGAACCCATACCCCAGTGAGAGTCAGTGTGTGTGGAACCCGTACCCCAGTAAGAGTCAGTGTGTGTGGAACCCGGACCCCAGTGAGAGTCAGTGTGGGTGGAACCCGGACCCCAGTGAGAGTCAGTGTGTGTGGAACCCATACCCCAGTGAGTGTCAGTGTGCGTGGAACCCCAGTGAGAGTCAGTGTGTCTGGGACCCGTACCCCAGTGAGAGTCAGTGTGTGTGGAACCCATACCCCAGTGAGAGTCAGTGTGTGTGCAACCCATACCCCAGTGAGTGTCAGTGTGCGTGGAACCCGGACCCCAGTGAGTGTCAGTGTGTGTGGAACGCCAGTGAGAGTCAGTGTGTCTGGGACCCGTACCCCAGTGAGAGTCAGTGTGTGTGGAACCCATACCCCAGTGAGAGTCAGTGTGTGGGGAATCCGTACCCCAGTTAGAGTCAGTGTGTGTGGAACCCGGACCCCAGTGAGAGTCAGTGTGTGTGGAACCCGTACCCCAGTGAGAGTCAGTGTGTCTGGGACCCGTACCCCAGTGAGAGCCAGTGTGTGGGGAACCCGTACCCCAGTGAGAGTCAGTGTGTGTGGAACCCGTACCCCAGTGAGAGCCAGGGTGTGTGGAACCCGTACCCCAGTAAGAGTCAGTGTGTGTGGGACCCGTACCCCAGTGAGAGTCAGTGTGTGTGGAACCCCAGTGAGAGTCAGTGTGTGTGGATCCCGAATCCCAGTGAGAGTCAGTGTGTGTGGAGCCCGTCCCCCAGTGAGAGTCAGTGTGTGGAACCCGTACCCCAGTGAGAGTCAGTGTGTGGGGAACCCGTACCCCAGTGTGAGTCAGTGTGTGTAGAGCCCGTACCCAAGTGAGAGTCAGTGTGTGTGGGACCCGTACCCAAGTGAGAGTCAGTGTGTGTCGGACCCGTACCCCAGTGAGAGTCAGTGTGTGTGGAACCCCAGTGAGAGTCAGTGTGTCTGGGACCCGTACCCCAGTGAGAGTCAGTGTGTGTGGAACCCGTACCCCAGTGAGAGTCAGTGTGTGTGGAACCCGGACCCCAGTGAGAGTCAGTGTGTGTGGAACCCGGACCCCAGTGAGTGTCAGTGTGTGTGGAACCACAGTGAGAGTCAGTGTGTCTGGGACCCATACCCCAGTGAGAGCCAGTGTGTGGGGAATCCGTACCCCAGTGAGAGTCAGTGTGTGTGGAACCCGTACCCCAGTGAGAGTCAGTGTGTGTGGAACCCGGACCCCAGTGAGAGTCAGTGTGTGTGGAACGTGTACCCCAGTGAGAGTCAGTGTGTCTGGGACCCGTACCCCAGTGAGAGCCAGTGTGTGGGGAACCCGTACCCCAGTGAGAGTCAGTGTGTGTGGAACCCGTACCCCAGTGAGAGCCAGGGTGTGTGGAACCCGTACCCCAGTAAGAGTCAGTGTGTGTGGGACCCGTACCCCAGTGAGAGTCAGTGTGTGTGGAACCCCAGTGAGAGTCAGTGTGTGTGTATCCCGAATCCCAGTGAGAGTCAGGGTGTGTGGAGCCCGTCCCCCAGTGAGAGTCAGCGTGTGGAACCCGTACCCCAGTGAAAGACAGTGTGTGGGGAACCCGTACCCCAGTGTGAGTCAGTTTGTGTAGAGCCCGTACCCAAGTGAGAGTCAGTGTGTGTGGGACCCGTACCCAAGTGAGAGTCAGTTTGTGTCGGATCCGTATCGCAGTGAGAGTCAGTGTGTGGAACCCGTACCCCATTGAGAGTCAGTGTGTGTGGAATTCATATCCCAGTGAGAGTCAGTGTGTGTAGGACACGTACCCCAGTGAGAGTCAGTGTGTGTGGAACCCGTACCCCAGTGAGTGTCAGTGTGTGTGGGACCCGTACCCAAGTGAGAGTCAGTGTGTGTGGAATTCGTATCCCAGTGAGAGTCAGTGTGTGTGGAACCCGTACCCCAGTGAGTGTCAGTGTTTGTGGAACCTGTACCCCAGTGAGAGTCAGTGTGTGTGGGACACATACCCCAGTGAGAGTCAGTGTGTGTGGAACCCGTACCCCAGTGAGTGTCAGTGTGTGTGGAACCCATACACCTGTGAGAGTCAGTGTGTGTGGAACCTGTACCCCAGTGAGAGTCAGTGTGTGTAACCCGTACCTCAGTGAGGGTCAGTGTGTGGAACCCGTACGCCAGTGAGAGTCAGTGTCTGTGGAGCCCGTACCCCAGTGCGAGTCAGTGTGTGTGGAACTCGTACCTCAGTGAGAGTCAGTGTGTGTGGAGCCCGTACCCCAGTAAGAGTCAGTGTCTGTGGACCCACACCCCAGTGAGAGTCAGTGTGTGTGGAGCCCGTACTCCAGTGAGAGTCAGTGTGTGTGGAACCTGTTCCCCAGTGAAAGTCAGTGTGTGTGGAACCCGAACCCCAGTGAGAGTCAGTGTGTGTGGAACCCGTTCCCCAGTGAGAGTCAGTGTGTGTGGAATCCGTTCCCCAGTGAGAGTCAGTGTGTGTGGAACCCGAACCCCAGTGAGAGTCAATGTGTGTGGAACCCGTTCCCCAGTGAGAGTCAGTGTGTGTGGAACCCGTACCCCAGTGAGAGCCAGTGTGTGTGGAACCCGTTCCCCAGTGAGAGTCAGTGTGTGTGGAACCCGTACCCCAGTGAGAGTCAGTGTGTGTAGAGCCTGTACCCCAGTGAGAGTCAGTGTGTGTAGAGCCCGTACCCCAGTGAGAGTCAGTGTGTGTGGAATCCGTTCCCCAGTGAGAGTCAGTGTGTGTGGAGCCTGTACCCCAATGAGAGTCAGTGTGTGTAGAGCCCGTACCCCAGTGAGAGTCAGTGTGTGTGGAACCCGTACCCAAGTGAAAGTCAGTGTGTGTCGGACCCGTATCGCAGTGAGAGTCAGTGTGTGTGGAACCCATACCCCAGTGAGAGTCAGTGTGTGTGGAACCCGTACCCCAGTAAGAGTCAGTGTGTGTGGAACCCGGACCCCAGTGAGAGTCAGTGTGGGTGGAACCCGGACACCAGTGAGAGTCAGTGTGTGTGGAACCCATACCCCAGTGAGTGTCAGTGTGCGTGGAACCCCAGTGAGAGTCAGTGTGTCTGGGACCCGTACCCCAGTGAGAGTCAGTGTGTGTGGAACCCATACCCCAGTGAGAGTCAGTGTGTGTGCAACCCATACCCCAGTGAGTGTCAGTGTGCGTGGAACCCGGACCCCAGTGAGTGTCAGTGTGTGTGGAACGCCAGTGAGAGTCAGTGTGTCTGGGACCCGTACCCCAGTGAGAGTCAGTGTGTGTGGAACCCATACCCCAGTGAGAGTCAGTGTGTGGGGAATCCGTACCCCAGTGAGAGTCAGTGTGTGTGGAAACCGTCCCCCAGTGAGAGTCAGTGTGTGGAACCCGTACCCCAGTGAGAGTCAGTGTGTGGGGAACCCGTACCCCAGTGTGAGTCAGTTTGTGTAGAGCCCGTACCCAAGTGAGAGTCAGTGTGTGTGGGACCCGTACCCAAGTGAGAGTCAGTTTGTGTCGGATCCGTATCGCAGTGAGAGTCAGTGTGTGGAACCCGTACCCCATTGAGAGTCAGTGTGTGTGGAATTCATATCCCAGTGAGAGTCAGTGTGTGTAGGACACGTACCCCAGTGAGAGTCAGTGTGTGTGGAACCCGTACCCCAGTGAGTGTCAGTGTGTGTGGGACCCGTACCCAAGTGAGAGTCAGTGTGTGTGGAATTCGTATCCCAGTGAGAGTCAGTGTGTGTGGAACCCGTACCCCAGTGAGTGTCAGTTTTTGTGGAACCTGTACCCCAGTGAGAGTCAGTGTGTGTGGGACACATACCCCAGTGAGAGTCAGTGTGTGTGGAACCCGTACCCCAGTGAGTGTCAGTGTGTGTGGAACCCATACACCTGTGAGAGTCAGTGTGTGTGGAACCTGTACCCCAGTGAGAGTCAGTGTGTGTAACCCGTACCTCAGTGAGGGTCAGTGTGTGGAACCCGTACGCCAGTGAGAGTCAGTGTGTGTGGACCCACACCCCAGTGCGAGTCAGTTTGTGTGGAACTCGTACCCCAGTTAGAGTCAGTGTGTGTGGAGCCCGTACCCCAGTAAGAGTCAGTGTCTGTGGACCCACACCCCAGAGAGAGTCAGTGTGTGTGGGACACGAACCCCAGTGAGAGTCAGTGTGTGTGGAACCCGTTCCCCAGTGAGAGTCAGTGTGTGTAGAGCCCGTACCCCAGTGAGAGTCAGTGTGTGTGGAGCCCGTACCCCAGTGAGAGTCAGTGTGTGTCGGACACGTACCCCAGTGAGAGTCAGTGTGTGTGGAGCCGGCAATCCAGTGAGAGTCAGCGTGTGTGGAACCCGTACCCCTGTGAGCGTCAGTGTGTGTGGAACCTGTTCCCCAGTGAGAGTCAGTGTGTGTGGAACCCGAACCCCAGTGAGAGTCAGTGTGTGTGGAACCCGTTCCCCAGTGAGAGTCAGTGTGTGTGGAACCCGTTCCCCAGTGAGAGTCAGTGTGTGTGGAGCCTGTACCCCAGTGAGAGTCAGAGTGTGTGGAACCCGTTCCCCAGTGAGAGTCAGTGTGTGTAGAGCCCATACCCCAGTGAGAGTCAGTGTGTGTGGAACCCGTACCCAAGTGAAAGTCAGTGTGTGTCGGACCCATATCGCAGTGAGAGTCAGTGTGTGTGGAACCCAACCCCAGTGAGAGTCAGTGTGTGTGGAACCTGTTCCGCAGTGAGAGTCAGTGTGAGTGGAACCTGTACCCCAGTAAGAGTCAGTGTGTGTGGAACCCATACCCCAGTGAGAGTCAGTGTGTGTAGCACTCGTACCCCAGGGAGAGTCAGTGTGTGTGGACCCGTACCCCAGAGAGAGTCAGTGTGTGTGGAAACCCAGTGAGATTCAGTGTGTCTGGGACTCGTACTCCAGTGAGAGTCAGTGTGTGTGGAACCCAAACCCCAGTGAGAGTCAGTGTGTGTGGAACCTGTTCCGCAGTGAGAGTCAGTGTGTGTGGAACCTGTACCCCAGTGAGAGTCAGTGTGTGTGGAACCCCAGTGAGAGTCAGTGTGTCTGGGACCCGTACTCCAGTGAGAGTCAGTGTGTGTGGAACCTGTACCCCAGTGAGAGTCAGTGTGTGTGGAGCCCGTACCCCAGTAAGAGTCAGTGTGTGTGGAACCCATACCCCAGTGAGAGTCAGTGTGTGTGGAACCCGTACCCCAGTAAGAGTCAGTGTGTGTGGAACCCGTACCCCAGTGAGAGTCAGTGTGTGTGGAACCCGTACCCCAGTAAGAGTCAGTGTGTGGGGAACCCATACCCCAGTGAGAGTCAGTGTTTGTGGAACCCGTACCCCAGTGAGAGTCAGTGTGTGTGGAACCCAAACCCCAGTGAGAGTCCGTGTGTGTCGAACCTGTTCCCCAGTGAGAGTCAGTGTGTGTGGAACCTCTACCCCAGTGAGAGTCAGTGTGTGGAACCTGTACCCCAGTGAGAGTCAGTGTGTGTGGAATCCATACCCCAGTGAGAGTCAGTGTGTGTGAAACTCGTACCCCAGTGAGAGTCAGTGTGTGTGGACCCGTACCCAAGTGAGAGTCAGTGTGTGTCGGACCCGTACCCCAGTGAGAGTCAGTGTGTGTGGAACCCCAGTGAGAGTCAGTGTGTGTGGAACCCGGACCCCAGTGAGAGTCAGTGTGTGTGGAACCCGTACCCCAGTGAGAGTCAGTGTGTCTGGGACCCGTACCCCAGTGAGAGCCAGTGTGTGGGGAACCCGTACCCCAGTGAGAGTCAGTGTGTGTGGAACCCGTACCCCAGTGAGAGCCAGGGTGTGTGGAACCCGTACCCCAGTAAGAGTCAGTGTGTGTGGGACCCGTACCCCAGTGAGAGTCAGTGTGTTTGGAACCCCAGTGAGAGTCAGTGTGTGTGGATCCCGAATCCCAGTGAGAGTCAGTGTGTGTGGAGCCCGTCCCCCAGTGAGAGTCAGTGTGTGGAACCCGTACCCCAGTGAGAGTCAGTGTGTGGGGAACCCGTACCCCAGTGTGAGTCAGTGTGTGTAGAGCCCGTACCCAAGTGAGAGTCAGTGTGTGTGGGACCCGTACCCAAGTGAGAGTCAGTGTGTGTCGGACCCGTACCCCAGTGAGAGTCAGTGTGTGTGGAACCCCAGTGAGAGTCAGTGTGTCTGGGACCCGTACCCCAGTGAGAGTCAGTGTGTGTGGAACCCTTACCCCAGTGAGAGTCAGTGTGTGTGGAACCCGGACGCCAGTGAGAGTCAGTGTGTGTGGAACCCGGACCCCAGTGAGTGTCAGTGTGTGTGGAACCCCAGTGAGAGTCAGTGTGTCTGGGACCCATACCCCAGTGAGAGCCAGTGTGTGGGGAATCCGTACCCCAGTGAGAGTCAGTGTGTGTGGAACACGTACCCCAGTGAGAGTCAGTGTGTGTGGAACCCGGACCCCAGTGAGAGTCAGTGTGTGTGGAACCCGTACCCCAGTGAGAGTCAGTGTGTCTGGGACCCGTACCCCAGTGAGAGCCAGTGTGTGGGGAACCCGTACCCCAGTAAGAGTCAGTGAGTGTGGAACCCGTACCCCAGTGAGAGCCAGGGTGTGTGGAACCCGTACCCCAGTAAGAGTCAGTGTGTGTGGGACCGGTACCCCAGTGAGAGTCAGTGTGTGTGGAACCCCAGTGAGAGTCAGTGTGTGTGTATCCCGAATCCCAGTGAGAGTCAGTGTGTGTGGAGCCCGTCCCCCAGTGAGAGTCAGTGTGTGGAACCCGTACCCCAGTGAGAGTCAGTGTGTGGGGAACCCGTACCCCAGTGTGAGTCAGTTTGTGTAGAGCCCGTACCCAAGTGAGAGTCAGTGTGTGTGGGACCCGTACCCAAGTGAGAGTGAGTTTGTGTCGGATCCGTATCGCAGTGAGAGTCAGTGTGTGGAACCCGTACCCCATTGAGAGTCAGTGTGTGTGGAATTCATATCCCAGTGAGAGTCAGTGTGTGGAGGACACGTACCCCACTGAGAGTCAGTGTGTGTGGAACCCGTACCCCAGTGAGTGTCAGTGTGTGTGGGACCCGTACCCAAGTGAGAGTCAGTGTGTGTGGAATTCGTATCCCAGTGAGAGTCAGTGTGTGTGGAACCCGTACCCCAGTGAGTGTCAGTGTTTGTGGAACCTGTACCCCAGTGAGAGTCAGTGTGTGTGGGACACATACCCCAGTGAGAGTCAGTGTGTGTGGAACCCGTACCCCAGTGAGTGTCAGTGTGTGTGGAACCCATACACCTGTGAGAGTCAGTGTGTGTGGAACCTGTACCCCAGTGAGAGTCAGTGTGTGTAACCCGTACCCCAGTGAGAGTCAGTGTGTCTGGGACCCGTACCCCAGTGAGAGCCAGTGTGTGGGGAACCCGTACCCCAGTGAGAGTCAGTGTGTGTGGAACCTGTACCCCAGTGAGAGTCAGTGTGTGTGGAGCCCGTACCCCAGTAAGAGTCAGTGTGTGTGGAACCCATACCCCAGTGAGAGTCAGTGTGTGTGGAACCCGTACCCCAGTAAGAGTCAGTGTGTGTGGAACCCGTACCCCAGTGAGAGTCAGTGTGTGTGGAACCCGTACCCCAGTAAGAGTCAGTGTGTGGGGAACCCATACCCCAGTGAGAGTCAGTGTTTGTGGAACCCGTACCCCAGTGAGAGTCAGTGTGTGTGGAACCCAAACCCCAGTGAGAGTCCGTGTGTGTCGAACCTGTTCCCCAGTGAGAGTCAGTGTGTGTGGAACCTCTACCCCAGTGAGAGTCAGTGTGTGGAACCTGTACCCCAGTGAGAGTCAGTGTGTGTGGAATCCATACCCCAGTGAGAGTCAGTGTGTGTGAAACTCGTACCCCAGTGAGAGTCAGTGTGTGTGGACCCGTACCCAAGTGAGAGTCAGTGTGTGTCGGACCCGTACCCCAGTGAGAGTCAGTGTGTGTGGAACCCCAGTGAGAGTCAGTGTGTCTGGGACCCGTACCCCAGTGAGAGTCAGTGTGCCTGGGACCCATACCCCAGTGAGAGCCAGTGTGTGGGGAATCCGTACCCCAGTGAGAGTCAGTGTGTGTGGAACCCATACCCCAGTGAGAGTCAGTGTGTGTGGAACCCGGACCCCAGTGAGAGTCAGTGTGTGTGGAACCCGTACCCCAGTGAGAGTCAGTGTGTCTGGGACCCGTACCCCAGTGAGAGCCAGTGTGTGGGGAACCCGTACCCCAGTGAGAGTCAGTGTGTGTGGAACCCGTACCCCAGTGAGAGCCAGGGTGTGTGGAACCCGTACCCCAGTAAGAGTCAGTGTGTGTGGGACCCGTACCCCAGTGAGAGTCAGTGTGTGTGGAACCCCAGTGAGAGTCAGTGTGTGTGGATCCCGAATCCCAGTGAGAGTCAGTGTGTGTGGAGCCCGTCCCCCAGTGAGAGTCAGTGTGTGGAACCCGTACCCCAGTGAGAGTCAGTGTGTGGGGAACCCGTACCCCAGTGTGAGTCAGTGTGTGTAGAGCCCGTACCCAAGTGAGAGTCAGTGTGTGTGGGACCCGTACCCAAGTGAGAGTCAGTGTGTGTCGGACCCGTACCCCAGTGAGAGTCAGTGTGTGTGGAACCCCAGTGAGAGTCAGTGTGTCTGGGACCCGTACCCCAGTGAGAGTCAGTGTGTGTGGAACCCGTACCCCAGTGAGAGTCAGTGTGTGTGGAACCCGGACCCCAGTGAGAGTCAGTGTGTGTGGAACCCGGACCCTAGTGAGTGTCAGTGTGTGTGGAACCCCAGTGAGAGTCAGTGTGTCTGGGACCCATACCCCAGTGAGAGCCAGTGTGTGGGGAATCCGTACCCCAGTGAGAGTCAGTGTGTGTGGAACCCGTACCCCAGTGAGAGTCAGTGTGTGTGGAACCCGGACCCCAGTGAGAGTCAGTGTGTGTGGAACCCGTACCCCAGTGAGAGTCAGTGTGTCTGGGACCCGTACCCCAGTGAGAGCCAGTGTGTGGGGAACCCGTACCCCAGTGAGAGTCAGTGTGTGTGGAACCCGTACCCCAGTGAGAGCCAGGGTGTGTGGAACCCGTACCCCAGTAAGAGTCAGTGTGTGTGGGACCGGTACCCCAGTGAGAGTCAGTGTGTGTGGAACCCCAGTGAGAGTCAGTGTGTGTGTATCCCGAATCCCAGTGAGAGTCAGTGTGTGTGGAGCCCGTCCCCCAGTGAGAGTCAGTGTGTGGAACCCGTACCCCAGTGAGAGTCAGTGTGTGGGGAACCCGTGCCCCAGTGTGAGTCAGTTTGTGTAGAGCCCGTACCCAAGTGAGAGTCAGTGTGTGTGGGACCCGTACCCAAGTGAGAGTCAGTTTGTGTCGGATCCGTATCGCAGTGAGAGTCAGTGTGTGGAACCCGTACCCCATTGAGAGTCAGTGTGTGTGGAATTCATATCCCAGTGAGAGTCAGTGTGTGTAGGACACGTACCCCAGTGAGAGTCAGTGTGTGTGGAACCCGTACCCCAGTGAGTGTCAGTGTGTGTGGGACCCGTACCCAAGTGAGAGTCAGTGTGTGTGGAATTCGTATCCCAGTGAGAGTCAGTGTGTGTGGAACCCGTACCCCAGTGAGTGTCAGTGTTTGTGGAACCTGTACCCCAGTGAGAGTCAGTGTGTGTGGGACACATACCCCAGTGAGAGTCAGTGTGTGTGGAACCCGTACCCCAGTGAGTGTCAGTGTGTGTGGAACCCATACACCTGTGAGAGTCAGTGTGTGTGGAACCTGTACCCCAGTGAGAGTCAGTGTGTGTAACCCGTACCTCAGTGAGGGTCAGTGTGTGGAACCCGTACGCCAGTGAGAGTCAGTGTCTGTGGAGCCCGTACCGCAGTGAGAGTCAGTGTGTGTGGACCCACACCCCAGTGCGAGTCAGTTTGTGTGGAACTCGTACCCCAGTTAGAGTCAGTGTGTGTGGAGCCCGTACCCCAGTAAGAGTCAATGTCTGTGGACCCACACCCCAGTGCGAGTCAGTGTGTGTGGAACTCGTACCTCAGTGAGAGTCAGTGTGTGTGGAGCCCGTACCCCAGTAAGAGTCAGTGTCTGTGGACCCACACCCCAGTGAGAGTCAGTGTGTGTGGAGCCCGTACTCCAGTGAGAGTCAGTGTGTGTGGAACCTGTTCCCCAGTGAAAGTCAGTGTGTGTGGAACCCGAACCCCAGTGAGAGTCAGTGTGTGTGGAACCCGTTCCCCAGTGAGAGTCAGTGTGTGTGGAATCCGTTCCCCAGTGAGAGTCAGTGTGTGTGGAACCCGAACCCCAGTGAGAGTCAATGTGTGTGGAACCCGTTCCCCAGTGAGAGTCAGTGTGTGTGGAAACCGTACCCCAGTGAGAGCCAGTGTGTGTGGAACCCGTTCCCCAGTGAGAGTCAGTGTGTGTGGAACCCGTACCCCAGTGAGAGTCAGTGTGTGTAGAGCCTGTACCCCAGTGAGAGTCAGTGTGTGTAGAGCCCGTACCCCAGTGAGAGTCAGTGTGTGTGGAATCCGTTCCCCAGTGAGAGTCAGTGTGTGTGGAGCCTGTACCCCAGTGAGAGTCAGTGTGTGTGGGACCCGTACCCAAGTGAGAGTCAGTTTGTGTCGGATCCGTATCGCAGTGAGAGTCAGTGTGTGGAACCCGTACCCCATTGAGAGTCAGTGTGTGTGGAATTCATATCCCAGTGAGAGTCAGTGTGTGTAGGACACGTACCCCAGTGAGAGTCAGTGTGTGTGGAACCCGTACCCCAGTGAGTGTCAGTGTGTGTGGGACCCGTACCCAAGTGAGAGTCAGTGTGTGTGGAATTCGTATCCCAGTGAGAGTCAGTGTGTGTGGAACCCGTACCCCAGTGAGTGTCAGTTTTTGTGGAACCTGTACCCCAGTGAGAGTCAGTGTGTGTGGGACACATACCCCAGTGAGAGTCAGTGTGTGTGGAACCCGTACCCCAGTGAGTGTCAGTGTGTGTGGAACCCATACACCTGTGAGAGTCAGTGTGTGTGGAACCTGTACCCCAGTGAGAGTCAGTGTGTGTAACCCGTACCTCAGTGAGGGTCAGTGTGTGGAACCCGTACGCCAGTGAGAGTCAGTGTGTGTGGACCCACACCCCAGTGCGAGTCAGTTTGTGTGGAACTCGTACCCCAGTTAGAGTCAGTGTGTGTGGAGCCCGTACCCCAGTAAGAGTCAGTGTCTGTGGACCCACACCCCAGAGAGAGTCAGTGTGTGTGGGACACGAACCCCAGTGAGAGTCAGTGTGTGTGGAACCCGTTCCCCAGTGAGAGTCAGTGTGTGTAGAGCCCGTACCCCAGTGAGAGTCAGTGTGTGTGGAGCCCGTACCCCAGTGAGAGTCAGTGTGTGTCGGACACGTACCCCAGTGAGAGTCAGTGTGTGTGGAGCCGGCAATCCAGTGAGAGTCAGCGTGTGTGGAACCCGTACCCCTGTGAGCGTCAGTGTGTGTGGAACCTGTTCCCCAGTGAGAGTCAGTGTGTGTGGAACCCGAACCCCAGTGAGAGTCAGTGTGTGTGGAACCCGTTCCCCAGTGAGAGTCAGTGTGTGTGGAACCCGTTCCCCAGTGAGAGTCAGTGTGTGTGGAGCCTGTACCCCAGTGAGAGTCAGAGTGTGTGGAACCCGTTCCCCAGTGAGAGTCAGTGTGTGTAGAGCCCATACCCCAGTGAGAGTCAGTGTGTGTGGAACCCGTACCCAAGTGAAAGTCAGTGTGTGTCGGACCCATATCGCAGTGAGAGTCAGTGTGTGTGGAACCCAACCCCAGTGAGAGTCAGTGTGTGTGGAACCTGTTCCGCAGTGAGAGTCAGTGTGAGTGGAACCTGTACCCCAGTAAGAGTCAGTGTGTGTGGAACCCATACCCCAGTGAGAGTCAGTGTGTGTAGCACTCGTACCCCAGGGAGAGTCAGTGTGTGTGGACCCGTACCCCAGAGAGAGTCAGTGTGTGTGGAAACCCAGTGAGATTCAGTGTGTCTGGGACTCGTACTCCAGTGAGAGTCAGTGTGTGTGGAACCCAAACCCCAGTGAGAGTCAGTGTGTGTGGAACCTGTTCCGCAGTGAGAGTCAGTGTGTGTGGAACCTGTACCCCAGTGAGAGTCAGTGTGTGTGGAACCCCAGTGAGAGTCAGTGTGTCTGGGACCCGTACTCCAGTGAGAGTCAGTGTGTGTGGAACCTGTACCCCAGTGAGAGTCAGTGTGTGTGGAGCCCGTACCCCAGTAAGAGTCAGTGTGTGTGGAACCCATACCCCAGTGAGAGTCAGTGTGTGTGGAACCCGTACCCCAGTAAGAGTCAGTGTGTGTGGAACCCGTACCCCAGTGAGAGTCAGTGTGTGTGGAACCCGTACCCCAGTAAGAGTCAGTGTGTGGGGAACCCATACCCCAGTGAGAGTCAGTGTTTGTGGAACCCGTACCCCAGTGAGAGTCAGTGTGTGTGGAACCCAAACCCCAGTGAGAGTCCGTGTGTGTCGAACCTGTTCCCCAGTGAGAGTCAGTGTGTGTGGAACCTCTACCCCAGTGAGAGTCAGTGTGTGGAACCTGTACCCCAGTGAGAGTCAGTGTGTGTGGAATCCATACCCCAGTGAGAGTCAGTGTGTGTGAAACTCGTACCCCAGTGAGAGTCAGTGTGTGTGGACCCGTACCCAAGTGAGAGTCAGTGTGTGTCGGACCCGTACCCCAGTGAGAGTCAGTGTGTGTGGAACCCCAGTGAGAGTCAGTGTGTGTGGAACCCGGACCCCAGTGAGAGTCAGTGTGTGTGGAACCCGTACCCCAGTGAGAGTCAGTGTGTCTGGGACCCGTACCCCAGTGAGAGCCAGTGTGTGGGGAACCCGTACCCCAGTGAGAGTCAGTGTGTGTGGAACCCGTACCCCAGTGAGAGCCAGGGTGTGTGGAACCCGTACCCCAGTAAGAGTCAGTGTGTGTGGGACCCGTACCCCAGTGAGAGTCAGTGTGTTTGGAACCCCAGTGAGAGTCAGTGTGTGTGGATCCCGAATCCCAGTGAGAGTCAGTGTGTGTGGAGCCCGTCCCCCAGTGAGAGTCAGTGTGTGGAACCCGTACCCCAGTGAGAGTCAGTGTGTGGGGAACCCGTACCCCAGTGTGAGTCAGTGTGTGTAGAGCCCGTACCCAAGTGAGAGTCAGTGTGTGTGGGACCCGTACCCAAGTGAGAGTCAGTGTGTGTCGGACCCGTACCCCAGTGAGAGTCAGTGTGTGTGGAACCCCAGTGAGAGTCAGTGTGTCTGGGACCCGTACCCCAGTGAGAGTCAGTGTGTGTGGAACCCTTACCCCAGTGAGAGTCAGTGTGTGTGGAACCCGGACGCCAGTGAGAGTCAGTGTGTGTGGAACCCGGACCCCAGTGAGTGTCAGTGTGTGTGGAACCCCAGTGAGAGTCAGTGTGTCTGGGACCCATACCCCAGTGAGAGCCAGTGTGTGGGGAATCCGTACCCCAGTGAGAGTCAGTGTGTGTGGAACACGTACCCCAGTGAGAGTCAGTGTGTGTGGAACCCGGACCCCAGTGAGAGTCAGTGTGTGTGGAACCCATACCCCAGTGAGAGTCAGTGTGTCTGGGACCCGTACCCCAGTGAGAGCCAGTGTGTGGGGAACCCGTACCCCAGTAAGAGTCAGTGAGTGTGGAACCCGTACCCCAGTGAGAGCCAGGGTGTGTGGAACCCGTACCCCAGTAAGAGTCAGTGTGTGTGGGACCGGTACCCCAGTGAGAGTCAGTGTGTGTGGAACCCCAGTGAGAGTCAGTGTGTGTGTATCCCGAATCCCAGTGAGAGTCAGTGTGTGTGGAGCCCGTCCCCCAGTGAGAGTCAGTGTGTGGAACCCGTACCCCAGTGAGAGTCAGTGTGTGGGGAACCCGTACCCCAGTGTGAGTCAGTTTGTGTAGAGCCCGTACCCAAGTGAGAGTCAGTGTGTGTGGGACCCGTACCCAAGTGAGAGTGAGTTTGTGTCGGATCCGTATCGCAGTGAGAGTCAGTGTGTGGAACCCGTACCCCATTGAGAGTCAGTGTGTGTGGAATTCATATCCCAGTGAGAGTCAGTGTGTGGAGGACACGTACCCCACTGAGAGTCAGTGTGTGTGGAACCCGTACCCCAGTGAGTGTCAGTGTGTGTGGGACCCGTACCCAAGTGAGAGTCAGTGTGTGTGGAATTCGTATCCCAGTGAGAGTCAGTGTGTGTGGAACCCGTACCCCAGTGAGTGTCAGTGTTTGTGGAACCTGTACCCCAGTGAGAGTCAGTGTGTGTGGGACACATACCCCAGTGAGAGTCAGTGTGTGTGGAACCCGTACCCCAGTGAGTGTCAGTGTGTGTGGAACCCATACACCTGTGAGAGTCAGTGTGTGTGGAACCTGTACCCCAGTGAGAGTCAGTGTGTGTAACCCGTACCCCAGTGAGAGTCAGTGTGTCTGGGACCCGTACCCCAGTGAGAGCCAGTGTGTGGGGAACCCGTACCCCAGTGAGAGTCAGTGTGTGTGGAACCTGTACCCCAGTGAGAGTCAGTGTGTGTGGAGCCCGTACCCCAGTAAGAGTCAGTGTGTGTGGAACCCATACCCCAGTGAGAGTCAGTGTGTGTGGAACCCGTACCCCAGTAAGAGTCAGTGTGTGTGGAACCCGTACCCCAGTGAGAGTCAGTGTGTGTGGAACCCGTACCCCAGTAAGAGTCAGTGTGTGGGGAACCCATACCCCAGTGAGAGTCAGTGTTTGTGGAACCCGTACCCCAGTGAGAGTCAGTGTGTGTGGAACCCAAACCCCAGTGAGAGTCCGTGTGTGTCGAACCTGTTCCCCAGTGAGAGTCAGTGTGTGTGGAACCTCTACCCCAGTGAGAGTCAGTGTGTGGAACCTGTACCCCAGTGAGAGTCAGTGTGTGTGGAATCCATACCCCAGTGAGAGTCAGTGTGTGTGAAACTCGTACCCCAGTGAGAGTCAGTGTGTGTGGACCCGTACCCAAGTGAGAGTCAGTGTGTGTCGGACCCGTACCCCAGTGAGAGTCAGTGTGTGTGGAACCCCAGTGAGAGTCAGTGTGTCTGGGACCCGTACCCCAGTGAGAGTCAGTGTGCCTGGGACCCATACCCCAGTGAGAGCCAGTGTGTGGGGAATCCGTACCCCAGTGAGAGTCAGTGTGTGTGGAACCCCAGTGAGAGTCAGTGTGTGTGGAACCCGGACCCCAGTGAGAGTCAGTGTGTGTGGAACCCGTACCCCAGTGAGAGTCAGTGTGTCTGGGACCCGTACCCCAGTGAGAGCCAGTGTGTGGGGAACCCGTACCCCAGTGAGAGTCAGTGTGTGTGGAACCCGTACCCCAGTGAGAGCCAGGGTGTGTGGAACCCGTACCCCAGTAAGAGTCAGTGTGTGTGGGACCCGTACCCCAGTGAGAGTCAGTGTGTTTGGAACCCCAGTGAGAGTCAGTGTGTGTGGATCCCGAATCCCAGTGAGAGTCAGTGTGTGTGGAGCCCGTCCCCCAGTGAGAGTCAGTGTGTGGAACCCGTACCCCAGTGAGAGTCAGTGTGTGGGGAACCCGTACCCCAGTGTGAGTCAGTGTGTGTAGAGCCCGTACCCAAGTGAGAGTCAGTGTGTGTGGGACCCGTACCCAAGTGAGAGTCAGTGTGTGTCGGACCCGTACCCCAGTGAGAGTCAGTGTGTGTGGAACCCCAGTGAGAGTCAGTGTGTCTGGGACCCGTACCCCAGTGAGAGTCAGTGTGTGTGGAACCCTTACCCCAGTGAGAGTCAGTGTGTGTGGAACCCGGACGCCAGTGAGAGTCAGTGTGTGTGGAACCCGGACCCCAGTGAGTGTCAGTGTGTGTGGAACCCCAGTGAGAGTCAGTGTGTCTGGGACCCATACCCCAGTGAGAGCCAGTGTGTGGGGAATCCGTACCCCAGTGAGAGTCAGTGTGTGTGGAACACGTACCCCAGTGAGAGTCAGTGTGTGTGGAACCCGGACCCCAGTGAGAGTCAGTGTGTGTGGAACCCGTACCCCAGTGAGAGTCAGTGTGTCTGGGACCCGTACCCCAGTGAGAGCCAGTGTGTGGGGAACCCGTACCCCAGTAAGAGTCAGTGAGTGTGGAACCCGTACCCCAGTGAGAGCCAGGGTGTGTGGAACCCGTACCCCAGTAAGAGTCAGTGTGTGTGGGACCGGTACCCCAGTGAGAGTCAGTGTGTGTGGAACCCCAGTGAGAGTCAGTGTGTGTGTATCCCGAATCCCAGTGAGAGTCAGTGTGTGTGGAGCCCGTCCCCCAGTGAGAGTCAGTGTGTGGAACCCGTACCCCAGTGAGAGTCAGTGTGTGGGGAACCCGTACCCCAGTGTGAGTCAGTTTGTGTAGAGCCCGTACCCAAGTGAGAGTCAGTGTGTGTGGGACCCGTACCCAAGTGAGAGTGAGTTTGTGTCGGATCCGTATCGCAGTGAGAGTCAGTGTGTGGAACCCGTACCCCATTGAGAGTCAGTGTGTGTGGAATTCATATCCCAGTGAGAGTCAGTGTGTGGAGGACACGTACCCCACTGAGAGTCAGTGTGTGTGGAACCCGTACCCCAGTGAGTGTCAGTGTGTGTGGGACCCGTACCCAAGTGAGAGTCAGTGTGTGTGGAATTCGTATCCCAGTGAGAGTCAGTGTGTGTGGAACCCGTACCCCAGTGAGTGTCAGTGTTTGTGGAACCTGTACCCCAGTGAGAGTCAGTGTGTGTGGGACACATACCCCAGTGAGAGTCAGTGTGTGTGGAACCCGTACCCCAGTGAGTGTCAGTGTGTGTGGAACCCATACACCTGTGAGAGTCAGTGTGTGTGGAACCTGTACCCCAGTGAGAGTCAGTGTGTGTAACCCGTACCCCAGTGAGAGTCAGTGTGTCTGGGACCCGTACCCCAGTGAGAGCCAGTGTGTGGGGAACCCGTACCCCAGTGAGAGTCAGTGTGTGTGGAACCTGTACCCCAGTGAGAGTCAGTGTGTGTGGAGCCCGTACCCCAGTAAGAGTCAGTGTGTGTGGAACCCATACCCCAGTGAGAGTCAGTGTGTGTGGAACCCGTACCCCAGTAAGAGTCAGTGTGTGTGGAACCCGTACCCCAGTGAGAGTCAGTGTGTGTGGAACCCGTACCCCAGTAAGAGTCAGTGTGTGGGGAACCCATACCCCAGTGAGAGTCAGTGTTTGTGGAACCCGTACCCCAGTGAGAGTCAGTGTGTGTGGAACCCAAACCCCAGTGAGAGTCCGTGTGTGTCGAACCTGTTCCCCAGTGAGAGTCAGTGTGTGTGGAACCTCTACCCCAGTGAGAGTCAGTGTGTGGAACCTGTACCCCAGTGAGAGTCAGTGTGTGTGGAATCCATACCCCAGTGAGAGTCAGTGTGTGTGAAACTCGTACCCCAGTGAGAGTCAGTGTGTGTGGACCCGTACCCAAGTGAGAGTCAGTGTGTGTCGGACCCGTACCCCAGTGAGAGTCAGTGTGTGTGGAACCCCAGTGAGAGTCAGTGTGTCTGGGACCCGTACCCCAGTGAGAGTCAGTGTGCCTGGGACCCATACCCCAGTGAGAGCCAGTGTGTGGGGAATCCGTACCCCAGTGAGAGTCAGTGTGTGTGGAACCCATACCCCAGTGAGAGTCAGTGTGTGTGGAACCCGGACCCCAGTGAGAGTCAGTGTGTGTGGAACCCGTACCCCAGTGAGAGTCAGTGTGTCTGGGACCCGTACCCCAGTGAGAGCCAGTGTGTGGGGAACCCGTACCCCAGTGAGAGTCAGTGTGTGTGGAACCCGTACCCCAGTGAGAGCCAGGGTGTGTGGAACCCGTACCCCAGTAAGAGTCAGTGTGTGTGGGACCCGTACCCCAGTGAGAGTCAGTGTGTGTGGAACCCCAGTGAGAGTCAGTGTGTGTGGATCCCGAATCCCAGTGAGAGTCAGTGTGTGTGGAGCCCGTCCCCCAGTGAGAGTCAGTGTGTGGAACCCGTACCCCAGTGAGAGTCAGTGTGTGGGGAACCCGTACCCCAGTGTGAGTCAGTGTGTGTAGAGCCCGTACCCAAGTGAGAGTCAGTGTGTGTGGGACCCGTACCCAAGTGAGAGTCAGTGTGTGTCGGACCCGTACCCCAGTGAGAGTCAGTGTGTGTGGAACCCCAGTGAGAGTCAGTGTGTCTGGGACCCGTACCCCAGTGAGAGTCAGTGTGTGTGGAACCCGTACCCCAGTGAGAGTCAGTGTGTGTGGAACCCGGACCCCAGTGAGAGTCAGTGTGTGTGGAACCCGGACCCTAGTGAGTGTCAGTGTGTGTGGAACCCCAGTGAGAGTCAGTGTGTCTGGGACCCATACCCCAGTGAGAGCCAGTGTGTGGGGAATCCGTACCCCAGTGAGAGTCAGTGTGTGTGGAACCCGTACCCCAGTGAGAGTCAGTGTGTGTGGAACCCGGACCCCAGTGAGAGTCAGTGTGTGTGGAACCCGTACCCCAGTGAGAGTCAGTGTGTCTGGGACCCGTACCCCAGTGAGAGCCAGTGTGTGGGGAACCCGTACCCCAGTGAGAGTCAGTGTGTGTGGAACCCGTACCCCAGTGAGAGCCAGGGTGTGTGGAACCCGTACCCCAGTAAGAGTCAGTGTGTGTGGGACCGGTACCCCAGTGAGAGTCAGTGTGTGTGGAACCCCAGTGAGAGTCAGTGTGTGTGTATCCCGAATCCCAGTGAGAGTCAGTGTGTGTGGAGCCCGTCCCCCAGTGAGAGTCAGTGTGTGGAACCCGTACCCCAGTGAGAGTCAGTGTGTGGGGAACCCGTGCCCCAGTGTGAGTCAGTTTGTGTAGAGCCCGTACCCAAGTGAGAGTCAGTGTGTGTGGGACCCGTACCCAAGTGAGAGTCAGTTTGTGTCGGATCCGTATCGCAGTGAGAGTCAGTGTGTGGAACCCGTACCCCATTGAGAGTCAGTGTGTGTGGAATTCATATCCCAGTGAGAGTCAGTGTGTGTAGGACACGTACCCCAGTGAGAGTCAGTGTGTGTGGAACCCGTACCCCAGTGAGTGTCAGTGTGTGTGGGACCCGTACCCAAGTGAGAGTCAGTGTGTGTGGAATTTGTATCCCAGTGAGAGTCAGTGTGTGTGGAACCCGTACCCCAGTGAGTGTCAGTGTTTGTGGAACCTGTACCCCAGTGAGTCAGTGTGTGTGGGACACATACCCCAGTGAGAGTCAGTGTGTGTGGAACCCGTACCCCAGTGAGTGTCAGTGTGTGTGGAACCCATACACCTGTGAGAGTCAGTGTGTGTGGAACCTGTACCCCAGTGAGAGTCAGTGTGTGTAACCCGTACCTCAGTGAGGGTCAGTGTGTGGAACCCGTACGCCAGTGAGAGTCAGTGTCTGTGGAGCCCGTACCGCAGTGAGAGTCAGTGTGTGTGGACCCACACCCCAGTGCGAGTCAGTTTGTGTGGAACTCGTACCCCAGTTAGAGTCAGTGTGTGTGGAGCCCGTACCCCAGTAAGAGTCAGTGTCTGTGGACCCACACCCCAGTGCGAGTCAGTGTGTGTGGAACTCGTACCTCAGTGAGAGTCAGTGTGTGTGGAGCCCGTACCCCAGTAAGAGTCAGTGTCTGTGGACCCACACCCCAGTGAGAGTCAGTGTGTGTGGAGCCCGTACTCCAGTGAGAGTCAGTGTGTGTGGAACCTGTTCCCCAGTGAAAGTCAGTGTGTGTGGAACCCGAACCCCAGTGAGAGTCAGTGTGTGTGGAACCCGTTCCCCAGTGAGAGTCAGTGTGTGTGGAATCCGTTCCCCAGTGAGAGTCAGTGTGTGTGGAACCCGAACCCCAGTGAGAGTCAATGTGTGTGGAACCCGTTCCCCAGTGAGAGTCAGTGTGTGTGGAAACCGTACCCCAGTGAGAGCCAGTGTGTGTGGAACCCGTTCCCCAGTGAGAGTCAGTGTGTGTGGAACCCGTACCCCAGTGAGAGTCAGTGTGTGTAGAGCCTGTACCCCAGTGAGAGTCAGTGTGTGTAGAGCCCGTACCCCAGTGAGAGTCAGTGTGTGTGGAATCCGTTCCCCAGTGAGAGTCAGTGTGTGTGGAGCCTGTACCCCAGTGAGAGTCAGTGTGTGTAGAGCCCGTACCCCAGTGAGAGTCAGTGTGTGTGGAACCCGTACCCAAGTGAAAGTCAGTGTGTGTCGGACCCGTATCGCAGTGAGAGTCAGTGTGTGTGGAACCCATACCCCAGTGAGAGTCAGTGTGTGTGGAACCCGTACCCCAGTAAGAGTCAGTGTGTGTGGAACCCGGACCCCAGTGAGAGTCAGTGTGGGTGGAACCCGGACCCCAGTGAGAGTCAGTGTGTGTGGAACCCATACCCCAGTGAGTGTCAGTGTGCGTGGAACCCCAGTGAGAGTCAGTGTGTCTGGGACCCGTACCCCAGTGAGAGTCAGTGTGTGTGGAACCCATACCCCAGTGAGAGTCAGTGTGTGTGCAACCCATACCCCAGTGAGTGTCAGTGTGCGTGGAACCCGGACCCCAGTGAGTGTCAGTGTGTGTGGAACGCCAGTGAGAGTCAGTGTGTCTGGGACCCGTACCCCAGTGAGAGTCAGTGTGTGTGGAACCCATACCCCAGTGAGAGTCAGTGTGTGGGGAATCCGTACCCCAGTGAGAGTCAGTGTGTGTGGAACCCGGACCCCAGTGAGAGTCAGTGTGTGTGGAACCCGTACCCCAGTGAGAGTCAGTGTGTCTGGGACCCGTACCCCAGTGAGAGCCAGTGTGTGGGGAACCCGTACCCCAGTGAGAGTCAGTGTGTGTGGAACCCGTACCCCAGTGAGAGCCAGGGTGTGTGGAACCCGTACCCCAGTAAGAGTCAGTGTGTGTGGGACCCGTACCCCAGTGAGAGTCAGTGTGTGTGGAACCCCAGTGAGAGTCAGTGTGTGTGGATCCCGAATCCCAGTGAGAGTCAGTGTGTGTGGAGCCCGTCCCCCAGTGAGAGTCAGTGTGTGGAACCCGTACCCCAGTGAGAGTCAGTGTGTGGGGAACCCGTACCCCAGTGTGAGTCAGTGTGTGTGGAGCCCGTACCCAAGTGAGAGTCAGTGTGTGTGGGACCCGTACCCAAGTGAGAGTCAGTGTGTGTCGGACCCGTACCCCAGTGAGAGTCAGTGTGTGTGGAACCCCAGTGAGAGTCAGTGTGTCTGGGACCCGTACCCCAGTGAGAGTCAGTGTGTGTGGAACCCGTACCCCAGTGAGAGTCAGTGTGTGTGGAACCCGGACCCCAGTGAGAGTCAGTGTGTGTGGAACCCGGACCCCAGTGAGTGTCAGTGTGTGTGGAACCACAGTGAGAGTCAGTGTGTCTGGGACCCATACCCCAGTGAGAGCCAGTGTGTGGGGAATCCGTACCCCAGTGAGAGTCAGTGTGTGTGGAACCCGTACCCCAGTGAGAGTCAGTGTGTGTGGAACCCGGACCCCAGTGAGAGTCAGTGTGTGTGGAACCCGTACCCCAGTGAGAGTCAGTGTGTCTGGGACCCGTACCCCAGTGAGAGCCAGTGCGTGGGGAACCCGTACCCCAGTGAGAGTCAGTGTGTGTGGAACCCGTACCCCAGTGAGAGCCAGGGTGTGTGGAACCCGTACCCCAGTAAGAGTCAGTGTGTGTGGGACCGGTACCCCAGTGAGAGTCAGTGTGTGTGGAACCCCAGTGAGAGTCAGTGTGTGTGTATCCCGAATCCCAGTGAGAGTCAGTGTGTGTGGAGCCCGTCCCCCAGTGAGAGTCAGCGTGTGGAACCCGTACCCCAGTGAAAGTCAGTGTGTGGGGAACCCGTACCCCAGTGTGAGTCAGTTTGTGTAGAGCCCGTACCCAAGTGAGAGTCAGTGTGTGTGGGACCCGTACCCAAGTGAGAGTCAGTTTGTGTCGGATCCGTATCGCAGTGAGAGTCAGTGTGTGGAACCCGTACCCCATTGAGAGTCAGTGTGTGTGGAATTCATATCCCAGTGAGAGTCAGTGTGTGTAGGACACGTACCCCAGTGAGAGTCAGTGTGTGTGGAACCCGTACCCCAGTGAGTGTCAGTGTGTGTGGGACCCGTACCCAAGTGAGAGTCAGTGTGTGTGGAATTCGTATCCCAGTGAGAGTCAGTGTGTGTGGAACCCGTACCCCAGTGAGTGTCAGTGTTTGTGGAACCTGTACCCCAGTGAGAGTCAGTGTGTGTGGGACACATACCCCAGTGAGAGTCAGTGTGTGTGGAACCCGTACCCCAGTGAGTGTCAGTGTGTGTGGAACCCATACACCTGTGAGAGTCAGTGTGTGTGGAACCTGTACCCCAGTGAGAGTCAGTGTGTGTAACCCGTACCTCAGTGAGGGTCAGTGTGTGGAGCCCGTACCCCAGTAAGAGTCAGTGTCTGTGGACCCACACCCCAGTGCGAGTCAGTGTGTGTGGAACTCGTACCTCAGTGAGAGTCAGTGTGTGTGGAGCCCGTACCCCAGTAAGAGTCAGTGTCTGTGGACCCACACCCCAGTGAGAGTCAGTGTGTGTGGAGCCCGTACTCCAGTGAGAGTCAGTGTGTGTGGAACCTGTTCCCCAGTGAAAGTCAGTGTGTGTGGAACCCGAACCCCAGTGAGAGTCAGTGTGTGTGGAACCCGTTCCCCAGTGAGAGTCAGTGTGTGTGGAATCCGTTCCCCAGTGAGAGTCAGTGTGTGTGGAACCCGAACCCCAGTGAGAGTCAATGTGTGTGGAACCCGTTCCCCAGTGAGAGTCAGTGTGTGTGGAACCCGTACCCCAGTGAGAGCCAGTGTGTGTGGAACCCGTTCCCCAGTGAGAGTCAGTGTGTGTGGAACCCGTACCCCAGTGAGAGTCAGTGTGTGTGGAGCCTGTACCCCAATGAGAGTCAGTGTGTGTAGAGCCCGTACCCCAGTGAGAGTCAGTGTGTGGGGAACCCGTACCCAAGTGAAAGTCAGTGTGTGTCGGACCCGTATCGCAGTGAGAGTCAGTGTGTGTGGAACCCATACCCCAGTGAGAGTCAGTGTGTGTGGAACCCGTACCCCAGTAAGAGTCAGTGTGTGTGGAACCCGGACCCCAGTGAGAGTCAGTGTGGGTGGAACCCGGACACCAGTGAGAGTCAGTGTGTGTGGAACCCATACCCCAGTGAGTGTCAGTGTGCGTGGAACCCCAGTGAGAGTCAGTGTGTCTGGGACCCGTACCCCAGTGAGAGTCAGTGTGTGTGGAACCCATACCCCAGTGAGAGTCAGTGTGTGTGCAACCCATACCCCAGTGAGTGTCAGTGTGCGTGGAACCCGGACCCCAGTGAGTGTCAGTGTGTGTGGAACGCCAGTGAGAGTCAGTGTGTCTGGGACCCGTACCCCAGTGAGAGTCAGTGTGTGTGGAACCCATACCCCAGTGAGAGTCAGTGTGTGGGGAATCCGTACCCCAGTGAGAGTCAGTGTGTGTGGAAACCGTCCCCCAGTGAGAGTCAGTGTGTGGAACCCGTACCCCAGTGAGAGTCAGTGTGTGGGGAACCCGTACCCCAGTGTGAGTCAGTTTGTGTAGAGCCCGTACCCAAGTGAGAGTCAGTGTGTGTGGGACCCGTACCCAAGTGAGAGTCAGTTTGTGTCGGATCCGTATCGCAGTGAGAGTCAGTGTGTGGAACCCGTACCCCATTGAGAGTCAGTGTGTGTGGAATTCATATCCCAGTGAGAGTCAGTGTGTGTAGGACACGTACCCCAGTGAGAGTCAGTGTGTGTGGAACCCGTACCCCAGTGAGTGTCAGTGTGTGTGGGACCCGTACCCAAGTGAGAGTCAGTGTGTGTGGAATTCGTATCCCAGTGAGAGTCAGTGTGTGTGGAACCCGTACCCCAGTGAGTGTCAGTTTTTGTGGAACCTGTACCCCAGTGAGAGTCAGTGTGTGTGGGACACATACCCCAGTGAGAGTCAGTGTGTGTGGAACCCGTACCCCAGTGAGTGTCAGTGTGTGTGGAACCCATACACCTGTGAGAGTCAGTGTGTGTGGAACCTGTACCCCAGTGAGAGTCAGTGTGTGTAACCCGTACCTCAGTGAGGGTCAGTGTGTGGAACCCGTACGCCAGTGAGAGTCAGTGTGTGTGGACCCACACCCCAGTGCGAGTCAGTGTGTGTGGAACTCGTACCTCAGTGAGAGTCAGTGTGTGTGGAGCCCGTACCCCAGTAAGAGTCAGTGTCTGTGGACCCACACCCCAGTGAAAGTCAGTGTGTGTGGAGCCCGTACTCCAGTGAGAGTCAGTGTGTGTGGAACCTGTTCCCCAGTGAAAGTCAGTGTGTGTGGAACCCGTTCCCCAGTGAGAGTCAGTGTGTGTGGAATCCGTTCCCCAGTGAGAGTCAGTGTGTGTGGAACCCGAACCCCAGTGAGAGTCAATGTGTGTGGAACCCGTTCCCCAGTGAGAGTCAGTGTGTGTGGAACCCGTACCCCAGTGAGAGCCAGTGTGTGTGGAACCCGTTCCCCAGTGAGAGTCAGTGTGTGTGGAACCCGTACCCCAGTGAGAGTCAGTGTGTGTAGAGCCTGTACCCCAGTGAGAGTCAGTGTGTGTAGAGCCCGTACCCCAGTGAGAGTCAGTGTGTGTGGAATCCGTTCCCCAGTGAGAGTCAGTGTGTGTGGAGCCTGTACCCCAGTGAGAGTCAGTGTGTGTAGAGCCCGTACCCCAGTGAGAGTCAGTGTGTGTGGAACCCGTACCCAAGTGAAAGTCAGTGTGTGTCGGACCCGTATCGCAGTGAGAGTCAGTGTGTGTGGAACCCATACCCCAGTGAGAGTCAGTGTGTGTGGAACCCGTACCCCAGTAAGAGTCAGTGTGTGTGGAACCCGGACCCCAGTGAGAGTCAGTGTGGGTGGAACCCGGACCCCAGTGAGAGTCAGTGTGTGTGGAACCCATACCCCAGTGAGTGTCAGTGTGCGTGGAACCCCAGTGAGAGTCAGTGTGTCTGGGACCCGTACCCCAGTGAGAGTCAGTGTGTGTGGAACCCATACCCCAGTGAGAGTCAGTGTGTGTGCAACCCATACCCCAGTGAGTGTCAGTGTGCGTGGAACCCGGACCCCAGTGAGTGTCAGTGTGTGTGGAACGCCAGTGAGAGTCAGTGTGTCTGGGACCCGTACCCCAGTGAGAGTCAGTGTGTGTGGAACCCATACCCCAGTGAGAGTCAGTGTGTGGGGAATCCGTACCCCAGTGAGAGTCAGTGTGTGTGGAACCCGGACCCCAGTGAGAGTCAGTGTGTGTGGAACCCGTACCCCAGTGAGAGTCAGTGTGTCTGGGACCCGTACCCCAGTGAGAGCCAGTGTGTGGGGAACCCGTACCCCAGTGAGAGTCAGTGTGTGTGGAACCCGTACCCCAGTGAGAGCCAGGGTGTGTGGAACCCGTACCCCAGTAAGAGTCAGTGTGTGTGGGACCCGTACCCCAGTGAGAGTCAGTGTGTGTGGAACCCCAGTGAGAGTCAGTGTGTGTGGATCCCGAATCCCAGTGAGAGTCAGTGTGTGTGGAGCCCGTCCCCCAGTGAGAGTCAGTGTGTGGAACCCGTACCCCAGTGAGAGTCAGTGTGTGGGGAACCCGTACCCCAGTGTGAGTCAGTGTGTGTAGAGCCCGTACCCAAGTGAGAGTCAGTGTGTGTGGGACCCGTACCCAAGTGAGAGTCAGTGTGTGTCGGACCCGTACCCCAGTGAGAGTCAGTGTGTGTGGAACCCCAGTGAGAGTCAGTGTGTCTGGGACCCGTACCCCAGTGAGAGTCAGTGTGTGTGGAACCCGTACCCCAGTGAGAGTCAGTGTGTGTGGAACCCGGACCCCAGTGAGAGTCAGTGTGTGTGGAACCCGGACCCCAGTGAGTGTCAGTGTGTGTGGAACCACAGTGAGAGTCAGTGTGTCTGGGACCCATACCCCAGTGAGAGCCAGTGTGTGGGGAATCCGTACCCCAGTGAGAGTCAGTGTGTGTGGAACCCGTACCCCAGTGAGAGTCAGTGTGTGTGGAACCCGGACCCCAGTGAGAGTCAGTGTGTGTGGAACCCGTACCCCAGTGAGAGTCAGTGTGTCTGGGACCCGTACCCCAGTGAGAGCCAGTGTGTGGGGAACCCGTACCCCAGTGAGAGTCAGTGTGTGTGGAACCCGTACCCCAGTGAGAGCCAGGGTGTGTGGAACCCGTACCCCAGTAAGAGTCAGTGTGTGTGGGACCGGTACCCCAGTGAGAGTCAGTGTGTGTGGAACCCCAGTGAGAGTCAGTGTGTGTGTATCCCGAATCCCAGTGAGAGTCAGTGTGTGTGGAGCCCGTCCCCCAGTGAGAGTCAGCGTGTGGAACCCGTACCCCAGTGAAAGTCAGTGTGTGGGGAACCCGTACCCCAGTGTGAGTCAGTTTGTGTAGAGCCCGTACCCAAGTGAGAGTCAGTGTGTGTGGGACCCGTACCCAAGTGAGAGTCAGTTTGTGTCGGATCCGTATCGCAGTGAGAGTCAGTGTGTGGAACCCGTACCCCATTGAGAGTCAGTGTGTGTGGAATTCATATCCCAGTGAGAGTCAGTGTGTGTAGGACACGTACCCCAGTGAGAGTCAGTGTGTGTGGAACCCGTACCCCAGTGAGTGTCAGTGTGTGTGGGACCCGTACCCAAGTGAGAGTCAGTGTGTGTGGAATTCGTATCCCAGTGAGAGTCAGTGTGTGTGGAACCCGTACCCCAGTGAGTGTCAGTGTTTGTGGAACCTGTACCCCAGTGAGAGTCAGTGTGTGTGGGACACATACCCCAGTGAGAGTCAGTGTGTGTGGAACCCGTACCCCAGTGAGTGTCAGTGTGTGTGGAACCCATACACCTGTGAGAGTCAGTGTGTGTGGAACCTGTACCCCAGTGAGAGTCAGTGTGTGTAACCCGTACCTCAGTGAGGGTCAGTGTGTGGAACCCGTACGCCAGTGAGAGTCAGTGTCTGTGGAGCCCGTACCCCAGTAAGAGTCAGTGTCTGTGGACCCACACCCCAGTGCGAGTCAGTGTGTGTGGAACTCGTACCTCAGTGAGAGTCAGTGTGTGTGGAGCCCGTACCCCAGTAAGAGTCAGTGTCTGTGGACCCACACCCCAGTGAGAGTCAGTGTGTGTGGAGCCCGTACTCCAGTGAGAGTCAGTGTGTGTGGAACCTGTTCCCCAGTGAAAGTCAGTGTGTGTGGAACCCGAACCCCAGTGAGAGTCAGTGTGTGTGGAACCCGAACCCCAGTGAGAGTCAATGTGTGTGGAACCCGTTCCCCAGTGAGAGTCAGTGTGTGTGGAACCCGTACCCCAGTGAGAGCCAGTGTGTGTGGAACCCGTTCCCCAGTGAGAGTCAGTGTGTGTGGAACCCGTACCCCAGTGAGAGTCAGTGTGTGTAGAGCCTGTACCCCAGTGAGAGTCAGTGTGTGTAGAGCCCGTACCCCAGTGAGAGTCAGTGTGTGTGGAATCCGTTCCCCAGTGAGAGTCAGTGTGTGTGGAGCCTGTACCCCAATGAGAGTCAGTGTGTGTAGAGCCCGTACCCCAGTGAGAGTCAGTGTGTGTGGAACCCGTACCCAAGTGAAAGTCAGTGTGTGTCGGACCCGTATCGCAGTGAGAGTCAGTGTGTGTGGAACCCATACCCCAGTGAGAGTCAGTGTGTGTGGAACCCGTACCCCAGTAAGAGTCAGTGTGTGTGGAACCCGGACCCCAGTGAGAGTCAGTGTGGGTGGAACCCGGACACCAGTGAGAGTCAGTGTGTGTGGAACCCATACCCCAGTGAGTGTCAGTGTGCGTGGAACCCCAGTGAGAGTCAGTGTGTCTGGGACCCGTACCCCAGTGAGAGTCAGTGTGTGTGGAACCCATACCCCAGTGAGAGTCAGTGTGTGTGCAACCCATACCCCAGTGAGTGTCAGTGTGCGTGGAACCCGGACCCCAGTGAGTGTCAGTGTGTGTGGAACGCCAGTGAGAGTCAGTGTGTCTGGGACCCGTACCCCAGTGAGAGTCAGTGTGTGTGGAACCCATACCCCAGTGAGAGTCAGTGTGTGGGGAATCCGTACCCCAGTGAGAGTCAGTGTGTGTGGAAACCGTCCCCCAGTGAGAGTCAGTGTGTGGAACCCGTACCCCAGTGAGAGTCAGTGTGTGGGGAACCCGTACCCCAGTGTGAGTCAGTTTGTGTAGAGCCCGTACCCAAGTGAGAGTCAGTGTGTGTGGGACCCGTACCCAAGTGAGAGTCAGTTTGTGTCGGATCCGTATCGCAGTGAGAGTCAGTGTGTGGAACCCGTACCCCATTGAGAGTCAGTGTGTGTGGAATTCATATCCCAGTGAGAGTCAGTGTGTGTAGGACACGTACCCCAGTGAGAGTCAGTGTGTGTGGAACCCGTACCCCAGTGAGTGTCAGTGTGTGTGGGACCCGTACCCAAGTGAGAGTCAGTGTGTGTGGAATTCGTATCCCAGTGAGAGTCAGTGTGTGTGGAACCCGTACCCCAGTGAGTGTCAGTTTTTGTGGAACCTGTACCCCAGTGAGAGTCAGTGTGTGTGGGACACATACCCCAGTGAGAGTCAGTGTGTGTGGAACCCGTACCCCAGTGAGTGTCAGTGTGTGTGGAACCCATACACCTGTGAGAGTCAGTGTGTGTGGAACCTGTACCCCAGTGAGAGTCAGTGTGTGTAACCCGTACCTCAGTGAGGGTCAGTGTGTGGAACCCGTACGCCAGTGAGAGTCAGTGTGTGTGGACCCACACCCCAGTGCGAGTCAGTTTGTGTGGAACTCGTACCCCAGTTAGAGTCAGTGTGTGTGGAGCCCGTACCCCAGTAAGAGTCAGTGTCTGTGGACCCACACCCCAGTGCGAGTCAGTGTGTGTGGAACTCGTACCTCAGTGAGAGTCAGTGTGTGTGGAGCCCGTACCCCAGTAAGAGTCAGTGTCTGTGGACCCACACCCCAGTGAAAGTCAGTGTGTGTGGAGCCCGTACTCCAGTGAGAGTCAGTGTGTGTGGAACCTGTTCCCCAGTGAAAGTCAGTGTGTGTGGAACCCGTTCCCCAGTGAGAGTCAGTGTGTGTGGAATCCGTTCCCCAGTGAGAGTCAGTGTGTGTGGAACCCGAACCCCAGTGAGAGTCAATGTGTGTGGAACCCGTTCCCCAGTGAGAGTCAGTGTGTGTGGAACCCGTACCCCAGTGAGAGCCAGTGTGTGTGGAACCCGTTCCCCAGTGAGAGTCAGTGTGTGTGGAACCCGTACCCCAGTGAGAGTCAGTGTGTGTAGAGCCTGTACCCCAGTGAGAGTCAGTGTGTGTCGAGCCCGTACCCCAGTGAGAGTCAGTGTGTGTGGAATCCGTTCCCCAGTGAGAGTCAGTGTGTGTGGAGCCTGTACCCCAGTGAGAGTCAGTGTGTGTAGAGCCCGTACCCCAGTGAGAGTCAGTGTGTGTGGAACCCGTACCCAAGTGAAAGTCAGTGTGTGTCGGACCCGTATCGCAGTGAGAGTCAGTGTGTGTGGAACCCATACCCCAGTGAGAGTCAGTGTGTGTGGAACCCGTACCCCAGTAAGAGTCAGTGTGTGTGGAACCAGGACCCCAGTGAGAGTCAGTGTGGGTGGAACCCGGACCCCAGTGAGAGTCAGTGTGTGTGGAACCCATACCCCAGTGAGTGTCAGTGTGCGTGGAACCCCAGTGAGAGTCAGTGTGTCTGGGACCCGTACCCCAGTGAGAGTCAGTGTGTGTGGAACCCATACCCCAGTGAGAGTCAGTGTGTGTGCAACCCATACCCCAGTGAGTGTCAGTGTGCGTGGAACCCGGACCCCAGTGAGTGTCAGTGTGTGTGGACGCCAGTGAGAGTCAGTGTGTCTGGGACCCGTACCCCAGTGAGAGTCAGTGTGTGTGGAACCCATACCCCAGTGAGAGTCAGTGTGTGGGGAATCCGTACCCCAGTGAGAGTCAGTGTGTGTGGAAACCGTACCCCAGTGAGTGTCAGTGTGTGTGGAACCCCAGTGAGAGTCAGTGTGTCTGGGACCCGTACTCCAGTGATAGTCAGTGTGTGTGGAACCTGTACCCCAGTGAGAGTCAGTGTGTGTGGAACCCGTACCCCAGTGCGAATCAGTGTGTGTGCAACCCGAACCTCAGTGAGAGTCAGTGTGTGTGGACCCGTACCCCAGTGAGAGTCAGTGTGTGTGGAACCTGTACAGCAGTGAGAATCAGTGTCAGTGTGTGTGGAACCCGTACCCCAGTGAGTGTCAGTGTGTGTGGAACCCATATCCCAGTGATAGTCAGTGTGTGTTGAACCCGTACCCCAGTGAGAGTCAGTGTGTGTGGAACCTGTACCCCAGTGACTGTCAGTGTGTGGAACCTGTACCCCAGTGAGTGTCAGTGTGTGTGGAACCCGTACCCCAGTGAGAGTCAGTGTGTGTGGAACCTGTACCCCAGTGAGTGTCAGTGTGTGTGCGACCCGTACCCAACTGAGAGTCAGTGTGTGTGGAACCTGTACCCCAGTGAGAGTCAGTGTGTGTGGAACCTGTACCCCAGTGAGTGTCAGTGTGTGTGGAACCTGTACCCCAGTGAGAGTCAGTGTGTGTCGAACCTGTACCCCAGTGAGTGTCAGTGTGTGTGCGACCCGTACCCAACTGAGAGTCAGTGTGTGTGGAACCTGTACCCCAGTGAGAGTCAGTGTGTGTGGAACCTGTACCCCAAGTGTCAGTGTCAGAGTGTGTGGAACCCGTACCCCAGTGAGAGTCAGTGTGTGTGGAACCTGTACCCCAGTGAGTGTCAGTGTGTGTGGAAACCGTACCCCAGTGAGTGTCAGTGTGTGTGGAACCCGTACCCCAGTGAGAGTCAGTGTGTGTGGAACCCGTACCCCAGTGAGTGTCAGTGTGTGTGGAACCCCAGTGAGAGTCAGTGTGTCTGGGACCCGTACTCCAGTGAGAGTCAGTGTGTGTGGAACCCGTATCCCAGTGAGAGTCAGTGTGTGTGGAGCCCGTACCCCAGTGAGAGTCAGTGTGTGTGGAGCCCGTACCCCAGTAAGAGTCAGTGTCTGTGGAACCGGTACCCCTGTGAGTGTCAGTGTGTGTGGGACCCGTACCCAACTGAGAGTCAGTGTGTGTGGAACCTGTACCCCAGTGAGAGTCAGTGCGTGTGGAACCCGTATCCCAGTGAGAGTCAGTGTGTGTGGAGCCCGTACCCCAGTGAGAGTCAGTGTGTGTGGAGCCCGGACTCCAGTAAGAGTCAGTGTGTGTGGAACCCGTACCCCAGTGAGAGTCAGTGTGTGTGGAACCTGTACCCCAGTGATTGTCAGTGTGTGGAACCCGTACCCCAGTGAGAGTCAGTGTGTGTGGAACCCGTACCCCAGTGAGAGTCAGTGTGTGTGGAACCCGTACCCCAGTGAGAGTCAGTGTGTGTGGAACCTGTACCCCAAGTGAGTGTCAGTGTGTGTGGAACCCGTACCCCAGTGAGAGTCAGTCTGTGTGGAACCTGTACCCCAGTGAGTGTCAGTGTGTGTGGAACCCGTACCCCAGTGAGTGTCAGTGTGTGTTGAACCTGTACCCCAGTGAGTGTCAGTGTTTGTGCGACCCGTACCCAACTGAGAGTCAGTGTGTGTGGAACCTGTACCCCAGTGAGAGTCAGTGTGTGTGGAACCTGTATCCCAAGTGTCAGTGTCAGTGTGTGTGGAACCCGTACCCCAGTGAGAGTCAGTGTGTGTGGAACCTGTACCCCAGTGAGTGTCAGTGTGTGTGGAACCCGTACCCCAGTGAGTGTCAGTGTGTGTGGAACCCGTACCCCAGTGAGAGTCAGTGTGTGTGGAACCCGTACCCCAGTGAGTGTCAGTGTGTGTGGAACCCCAGTGAGAGTCAGTGTGTCTGGGACCCGTACTCCAGTGAGAGTCAGTGTGTGTGGAACCCGTACCCCAGTGCGAGTCAGTGTGTGTGGAACCCATGCCCCAGTGAGAGTCAGTGTATGTGGAACCCGTACCCCAGTGAGAATCAGTGTGTGTGGAACCCGTACCCCAGTTAGAGTCAGTGTGTGTGGAACCTGAACAGCAGTGAGAATCAGTGTCAGTGTGTGTGGAACCCGTATCCCAGTGAGATTCAGTGTGTGTGGAGCCCGTACCCCAGTGAGAGTCAGTGTGTGTGGAGCCCGTACCCCAGTAAGAGTCAGTGTCTGTGGAACCCGTACCCCTGTGAGTGTCAGTGTGTGTGGGACCCGTACCCAACTGAGAGTCAGTGTGTGTGGAACCTGTACCCCAGTGAGAGTCAGTGTGTGTGGAACCCGTATCCCAGTGAGAGTCAGTGTGTGTGGAGCCCGTACCCCAGTGAGAGTCAGTGTGTGTGGAGCCCGTACCCCAGTAAGAGTCAGTGTGTGTGGAACCCGTACCCCAGTGAGAGTCAGTGTGTGTGGAACCTGTACCCCAGTGATTGTCAGTGTGTGGAACCCGTACCCCAGTGAGAGTCAGTGTGTGTGGAACCCGTACCCCAGTGACAGTCAGTGTGTGTGGAACCCGTACCCCAGTGAGAGTCAGTGTGTGTGGAACCTGTACCCCAAGTGAGTGTCAGTGTGTGTGGAACCCGTACCCCAGTGAGAGTCAGTGTGTGTGGAACCTGTACCCCAGTGAGTGTCAGTGTGTGTGGAACCCGTACCCCAGTGAGTGTCAGTGTGTGTTGAACCTGTACCCCAGTGAGTGACAGTGTTTGTGCGACCCGTACCCAACTGAGAGTCAGTGTGTGTGGAACCTGTACCCCAGTGAGAGTCAGTGTGTGTGGAACCTGTACCCCAAGTGTCAGTGTCAGTGTGTGTGGAACCCGTACCCCAGTGAGAGTCAGTGTGTGTGGAACCTGTACCCCAGTGAGTGTCAGTGTGTGTGGAACCCGTACCCCAGTGAGTGTCAGTGTGTGTGGAACCCGTACCCCAGTGAGAGTCAGTGTGTGTGGAACCCGTACCCCAGTGAGTGTCAGTGTGTGTGGAACCCCAGTGAGAGTCAGTGTGTCTGGGACCCGTACTGCAGTGAGAGTCAGTGTGTGTGGAACCCGTACCCCAGTGAGAATCAGTGTGTGTGGAACCCGTACCCCAGTTAGAGTCAGTGTGTGTGGAACCTGTACAGCAGTGAGAATCAGTGTCAGTGTGTGTGGAACCCCAGTGAGAGTCAGTGTGTCTGGGACCCGTACTCCAGTGAGTCAGTGTGTGTGGAACCTGTACTCCAGTGAGATTCAGTGTGTGTGGAACCTGTACCCCAGTGAGAGTCAGTGTGTGTGGAACCTGTACCCCAAGTGTCAGTGTCAGTGTGTGTGGAACCCGTACCCCAGTGAGAGTCAGTGTGTGTGGAACCTGTACCCCAGTGAGTGTCAGTGTGTGTGGAACCCGTACCCCAGTGAGTGTCAGTGTGTGTGGAACCCGTACCCCAGTGAGAGTCAGTGTGTGTGGAACCCGTACCCCAGTGAGTGTCAGTGTGTGTGGAACCCCAGTGAGAGTCAGTGTGTCTGGGACCCGTACTCCAGTGAGAGTCAGTGTGTGTGGAACCCGTACCCCAGTGCGAGTCAGTGTGTGTGGAACCCATACCCCACTGAGACACAGTGTATGTGGAACCCGTACCCCAGTGAGAATCAGTGTGTGTGGAACCCGTACCCCAGTTAGAGTCAGTGTGTGTGGAACCTGTACAGCAGTGAGAATCAGTGTCAGTGTGTGTGGAACCCGTATCCCAGTGAGAGTCAATGTGTGTGGAGCCCGTACCCCAGTGAGAGTCAGTGTGTGTGGAGCCCGTACCCCAGTAAGAGTCAGTGTCTGTGGAACCCGTACCCCTGTGTCAGTGTGTGTGGGACCCGTACCCAACTGAGAGTCAGTGTGTGTGGAACCTGTACCCCAGTGAGAGTCAGTGTGTGTGGAACCCGTATCCCAGTGAGAGTCAGTGTGTGTGGAGCCCGTACCCCAGTGAGAGTCAGTGTGTGTGGAGCCCGTACCCCAGTAAGAGTCAGTGTGTGTGGAACCCGTACCCCAGTGAGAGTCAGTGTGTGTGGAACCTGTACCCCAGTGATTGTCAGTGTGTGGAACCCGTACCCCAGTGAGAGTCAGTGTGTGTGGAACACGTACCCCAGTGACAGTCAGTGTGTGTGGAACCCGTACCCCAGTGAGAGTCAGTGTGTGTGGAACCCGTACCCCAGTGAGAGTCAGTGTGTGTGGAACCTGTACCCCAGTGAGTGTCAGTGTGTGTGGAACCCGTACCCCAGTGAGTGTCAGTGTGTGTTGAACCTGTACCCCAGTGAGTGTCAGTGTTTGTGCGACCCGTACCCAACTGAGAGTCAGTGTGTGTGGAACCTGTACCCCAGTGAGAGTCAGTGTGTGTGGAACCTGTACCCCAAGTGTCAGTGTCAGTGTGTGTGGAACCCGTACCCCAGTGAGAGTCAGTGTGTGTGGAACCTGTACCCCAGTGAGTGTCAGTGTGTGTGGAACCCGTACCCCAGTGAGTGTCAGTGTGTGTGGAACCCGTACCCCAGTGAGAGTCAGTGTGTGTGGAACCCGTACCCCAGTGAGTGTCAGTGTGTGTGGAACCCCAGTGAGAGTCAGTGTGTCTGGGACCCGTACTGCAGTGAGAGTCAGTGTGTGTGGAACCCGTACCCCAGTGAGAGTCAGTGTGTGTGGAACCCGTACCCCAGTGAGAATCAGTGTGTGTGGAACCCGTACCCCAGTTAGAGTCAGTGTGTGTGGAACCTGTACAGCAGTGAGAATCAGTGTCAGTGTGTGTGGAACCCCAGTGAGAGTCAGTGTGTCTGGGACCCGTACTCCAGTGAGTCAGTGTGTGTGGAACCTGTACTCCAGTGAGTCAGTGTGTTTGGAACCCGTACCCCAGTGAGAGTCAGTGTGTGTGGAACCTGTACCCCAGTGAGAGTCAGTGTGTGTGGAACTCGTACCCCAGTGAGAGTCAGAGTGTGTGGAACCCGTATCCCAGTGAGAGTCAGTGTGTGTGGAACCCATACCCCAGTGAGAGTCAGTGTGTGTGGAACCTGTACCCCAGTGAGTGTCAGTGTGTGTGGAACCCGGACCCCAGTGAGAGTCAGTGTCTGTGGAACCCGTACCCCAGTGAGTGTCAGTGTGTGTGGGACCCGTACCCAACTGAGAGTCAGTGTGTGTGGAACCTGTACCCCAGTGAGAGTCAGTGTGTGTGGAACCCGTACCCCAGTGAGAGTCAGTGTGTGTGGAACCTGTACCCCAAGTGAGTGTCAGTGTGCGTGGAACCCGTACCCCAGTGAGAGTCGGTGTGTGTGGAACCTGTACCCCAGTGAGTGTCAGTGTGTGTGGAACCTGTACCCCAGTGAGAGTCAGTGTGTGTGGAACCTGTACCCCAGTGATTGTCAGTGTGTGTGGAACCCGTATCCCAGTGAGAGTCAGTGTGTGTGGAACCTGTACCCCAGTGAGTGTCAGTGTGTGTGCAACCCGTACCCCAGTGAGTGTCAGTGTGTGTGGGACCCGTACCCAACTGAGAGTCAGTGTGTGTGGAACCTGTACCCCAGTGAGAGTCAGTGTGTGTGGAACCCGTACCCCAGTGAGAGTCAGTGTGTGTGGAACCTGTACCCCAAGTGAGTGTCAGTGTGTGTGGAACCCGTACCCCAGTGAGAGTCGGTGTGTGTGGAACCCGTACCCCAGTGAGAGTCAGTGTGTGTGGAACTTGTACCCCAGTGAGTGTCAGTCTGTGTGGAACCTGTACCCCAGTGAGAGTCAGTGTGTGTGGAACCTGTACCCCAGTGAGTGTCAGTGTGTGTGGAACCTGTACCCCAGTGAGTGTCAGTGTGTGTGGGGCGCCAGTGAGTCAGCACTTTCCAGATAACTTTAGTTTGTGGTTTCATATTTGGCGGTTTCTGGGATCTGTGATATTTTATTCCTTGCAGAACTGGAGGCTGAGGAATGGTACAAGATTCTCTCTATGGAATGTCTCGGTGCAAGACTCAATGATATCACACTGGGGGATCCAGACCTGCTCGCTGCTGGGGTCGTGTGTGAGCAGAATGGTGAGCAAATGTCATACTGTGGAAATCATTCAGTGCCTGTGTCACTGCATGTATCTGTGTGCCTGTGTGACTGTCTGTGTGTCTGTGTCACCATGTCTGTGCGCCTGAGACAGACACACAGACATGGTGACACAGGCACACAGACACGGTCACACAGACACATAGACAGACACACAGACATGATGACACAGGCACACAGACACACATACACGGTCACACAGACACATAGACAGACACACAGACACACAGACATGGTGACAATGTGTCTGTGTGACCGTGTCTGTGTGTCTGTGTGCCTGTGTCACCATGTCTGTGTGTCTGTGTGACTGTCTGTGTGTCTGTCACTGCCTGTGTGACTGTCTGTCTGTGTCACCGTGTCTGTGTCACTGTGTGTGTGTCAATGTCTGTGTTACTGTATCTGTGTGGGGTTTGTGTGATAATGTCTGTGTGTCTGTGTAGCGCACAAAGACTCCCGAGAGACGAATAGAGGTGAAGTCGATGAGGCTTTATTAAGCGTGACTTGTTCCCCGCAGTTCAGCAACAGACTGGCCTGCGGGGAGAACTCCTGGTTCTTATACTCCGCCTTCAGGGCGGAGCTAGAGATCAACAGCCAACCAGGACCCGGGATCTGTCAGCCAATGACATCACGGCTTCACAGTCCCACATGACCCCGAATGCATACTACCACATTCACCCCTTGTTAATAATGAACCCGGCGGGGTGGTGCTTCGCATAGTGGTAGGGGTTTACAAGGCTGGTCCTGGGAGGAAAAATACTTTTGCATGTCATCACAGTGCCCGACACTGGGCTATGTACAGGGTTTTTTGTTTTGAACTATTTACAGTATTCGTAAGAGGAAAAAGGGAAAAAGATTCTCGTTAAAGTCCACAACATTCTAGTGTTACACCGATGCCACGAGTCGGTCGGGCGGTCTGGTCGTCCTTGTCGATCGCCTCAGCCCCGGTGGTGGTGGTGCTTGTTCCAGTGTTGTCGCCTCCGGGAGCTTTACGGTTTCTGCTTCAGCTTCACTTCTGGTCGGACATGGGAGGAGGACCGATCCTCCCGGGAAGGGGGCGGTCGCGGGGTGCGCCGGTGGCAGGGAGGGGGTGATTGGTGTCGAGGGGGTGTGTGTGTTGCCAGCGGGCGCCAGATCTCGCAGGGAGACCGTGTCCCGTCGGCCGTCGGGGTACTCCACGTAGGCGTACTGCGGGTTCGCGTGGAGGAGGTGAACCCTCTCGACCAACGGGTCCGACTTGTGCGCCCGCACATGTTTCCGGAGCAAGATGGGTCCTGGGGCCGCCAGCCAGGTCAGCAGCGACGTTCCAGAGGAGGACTTCCTGGGGAAGACAAGGAGGCGCTCATGGGGCGTTTGGTTAGTGGTGGTACCGGATAGCGACCGGATGGAGTGGAGGGCATCTGGGAGGACCTCCTGCCACCGTGAAACTGGGAGATCCCTGGACCGTAGGGCCAGTAGGACGGTCTTCCAGACCGTGCCGTTCTCCCTCTCTACTTGCCCGTTCCCCCGGGGGTTGTAGCTGGTCGTCCTGCTCGAGGCGATACCCTTGCTGAGCAGGAACTGGCGCAGCTCGTCACTCATGAAGGAGGACCCCCTGTCGATATAGATATATGCGGGGCAACCGAACAGTGTGAATATGGTGTTAAGGGCTTTAATAACTGTGGCCGCTGTCATGTCAGGGCAGGGGATGGCGAAGGGGAAACGGGAGTACTCGTCCACCACGTTCAGGAAGTATGTGTTGCGGTCGGTGGAGGGGAGGGGCCCTTTGAAATCCAGACTGAGGCGTTCAAAGGGACGGGAAGGCTTGATCAGGTGCGCACTATCCGGCCTGAAAAAGTGCGGTTTGCACTCTGCGCAGATGTGGCAGTTCCTGGTGACTGTACGGACCTCCTCCACAGAGTAGGGGAGGTTGCGGGACTTTATAAAATGGTAGAACCGAGTGACCCCCGGGTGGCAGAGGTCCTCGTGGAGGGTTTGGAGACGGTTGATTTGTGCGTTGGCACATGTGCCGCGGGATAGGGCATCGGACTGCTCGTTCAGCTTTCCGGGATGGTACAAGATCTCATAGTTGAAGGTGGAGAGCTCGATCCTCCACCTTAAGATCTTGTCATTTTTAATTTTGCCCCGCTGTGCATTATCGAACATGAAAGCTACCGACCGTTGGTCAGTGAGGAGAGTGAATCTCCTGCCGGCCAGGTAATGCCTCCAATGTCGCACAGCTTCCACTATGGCTTGGGCTTCCTTTTCCACTGAGGAGTGGCGGATTTCTGAGGCGTGGAGGGCTCGGGAGAAAAAGGCCACGGGTCTGCCCGCTTGGTTAAGGGTGGCCGCTCGAGCTACATCGGAGGCGTCGCTCTCGACCTGGAAGGGGAGGGACTCGTCGATGGCGCGCATCGTGGCCTTTGCGATATCCGCTTTGATGCGGCTGAAGGCCTGGCAAGCCTCTGTCGACAGAGGGAAGGTCGTGGTCTGTATTAGCGGGCGGGCCTTGTCTGCGTACTGGGGGACCCACTGGGCGTAATATGAAAAGAACCCCAGGCAGCGTTTTAGGGCTTTTGAGCAGTGGGGGAGGGGAAATTCCATGAGGGGGCGCATACGTTCGGGGTCGGGGCCTATTATCCCATTGCGCACTACATATCCCAAGATGGCTAGCCGGTTTGTGCTAAACACGCACTTGTCCTCGTTGTATGTGAGGTTCAAGGCTTTAGCGGTCTGGAGGAATTTTTGGAGGTTGGCGTCGTGGTCCTGCTGATCGTGGCCGCAGATGGTTACGTTGTCGAGATACGGGAACGTGGCCTGCAACCCGTGTTGATCAACCATTCGGTCCATCTCCCGTTGGAAGACCAAGACCCCGTTTGTGACGCCAAATGGGACCCTTAGGAAGTGGTATAATCGCCCGTCTGCCTCGAAGGCTGTGTACTTGCGGTCACTTGGGCGGATGGGGAGCTGATGGTAGGCGGACCTGAGGTCCACGGTGGAGAAGACCTTATATTGGGCAATCCGATTGACCATGTCGGATATGCGGGGGAGAGGGTACGCATCTAGCTGTGTGTACCTGTTGATGGTCTGGCTATAGTCTATGACCATCCTTTGCTTCTCCCCTGTCTTCACTACTACCACCTGTGCTCTCCAGGGACTATTGCTGGCCTGGATTATGCCTTCCTTCAGTAGCCGCTGGACTTTGGACCGAATAAATGCCCGGTCCTGGGCGCTGTACCGTCTGCTCCTAGTGGCGACGGGTTTGCAATCCGGGGCGAGGTTTGCAAACAAGGATGGGGGCTCAACCTTGAGGGTTGCGAGGCCGCAGATAGTGAGTGGGGGTATTGGGCCGCCGAATCGGAAAGTTAGGCTCTGCAGATTGCACTGGAAGTCTAATCCCAGTAATGTGGGCGCGCAGAGTTGGGGAAGGACGTAGAGCCTGTAGTTTTTAAACTCCCTCCCTTGCACCGTTAGGGTCACTCTGCAGAAGCCTTTGATCTGTACGGAGTGGGATCCTGCAGCTAGGGAAATCTTTTGCGCACTGGGATGGATGGTCAAAAAACAGCGTCTTACCGTGTCGGGGTGGATGAAGCTTTCTGTGCTCCCGGAGTCGACCAGGCATGGTGTCTCGTGTCCGTTGATCAGCACCGTTGTTGTCGTCGTCTGGAGACGTGCTTGGTCCAGCGTCATTGAGGCCAGACGTGGTCGTAGTGCTTCAGCATCTTCCTCGAACCCCGTGGAGCCGTCGATGCTGGGGTCTATTGTTGCCGTCCAAGATGGCGGCGGGGGTGAACAAAATGGCCGCCCCCATGCATCGCACATGGCTGGGGGGTCACAAGATGGTGGCGGGGGTGGACAAAATGGCCACCCCCATGCGTCGCGCAGGGCTGGGGGGTCCCAAGATGGCGGCGCCCCTCCTCCCCTCGTGGTGGCCGGGACCCAAAATGGCGGCGCCTGCGGGTCGCACATGGGGCGCTGGGGGGGTTGGGGAGCGTTTGGAACGCGCAGGACTCCTTCTTCTCCGGGGACAGCGGCGACCCCCCAGGACCGGCACACAGCCGCGAAATAGCCCTTTTTCCCGCAGCTCTTGCAAATCGCTGCGCGGGCCGGGCAGCGCTGCCGGGGGTGTTTCGCCTGGCCGCAGAAATAGCAGCAGGCTCCCCCGGGACGACTTGGCGTCTGAACCGCGCAAGCCTGTGGGGGGGGGGGGGGTTTGTCGCGACGGGGGTCCACGGAGCCCAAGGGGCTGCCGTGCGGTTGGGGCCGTAGGCGCGGGCGTTTCGCGCGGCCACATCTAGTGAGGCTGCAAGGGCCCGTGCCTCTGAGAGTCCTAGCGACTCTTTTTTTAAAAGTCTTTGGCGGATTTGGGGAGAGTTCATACCAGCCACAAACGCATTGCGAATTAACATGTCTGTGTGTTCAATCGCGTTTACCAGCGGGCAGCTGCAGGCCCGTCCCAAAGTTAGCAGCGCGGCGTAGAATTCGTCTAGCGATTCTCCGGGACTTTGCCGTCTCGTTGCGAGTTGGTAGCGTGCGTAGACCTGGTTCACTGGGCGAACGTAGACGCTCTTTAGTGCTGTGAACGCCGTCTGGAAATCCTCTGCGTCTTCTATGAGAGGGTAAATTTCCGGGCTTACCCTCGAATGCAGGACCTGTAGTTTCTGGTCTTCTGTGACCCGGCCGGGGGCCGTTCGGAGGTAGACTTCGAAACAAGTCTGCCAGTGTTTAAAAACTGCTGCTGAGTTCACTGCGTGGGGGCTGATCCTCAGGCATTCCGGGACGATCCTGAGCTCCATAGTCCTTTAAGCACGCTTAATAAATTGTAGCGCACAAAGACTCCCGAGAGACGAATAGAGGTGAAGTCGATGAGGCTTTATTAAGCGTGACTTGTTCCCCGCAGTTCAGCAACAGACTGGCCTGCGGGGGAGAACTCCTGGTTCTTATACTCCGCCTTCAGGGCGGAGCTAGAGATCAACAGCCAACCAGGACCCGGGATATGACAGCCAATGACATCACGGCTTCACAGTCCCACATGACCCCTAATGCATACTACCACAGTCTGTATCACCATGTCTGTATCAATGTGTCTGTGTGGTGTTTGTGTGACAGTCTGTGTGACAGCATGTGTTACACGGTTTGTCAGTCGTGTGTAACTGTGGGACAGTGTGTGTTTTTCAGTGTGTGAGACTGTGTGTGTCAGTGTGCATGTGCTTCAATGCGTGTGTATGTGTGTGAGACAGTTTGTGTGTGTGAGAGAGTGTGTCTGTGAGCTTTGTGCGTGAAACAGTGCCTGTGTGTGCTTCAGTGAGTGTGTATGTGTGTGAGAGACAGTTTGTGTGTGTGAGAGAGAGTGTGTCTGTGAGCTTTGTGTGTGAAACAGTGCCTGTGTGTGCTTCAGTGAGTGTGTGTGTGTGTGTGAGACAGTTTGTGTGTGTGAGAGAGTGTGTCTGTGAGCTTTGTGTGTGAAACAGTGCCTGTGTGTACTTCAGTGAGTGTGTATGTGTGTGAGAGACAGTTTGTGTGTGTGAGAGAGAGTGTGTCTGTGAGCTTTGTATGTGAAACAGTGCCTGTGTGTGCTTCAGTGAGTGTGTATGTGTGTGAGACAGTTTGTGTGTGTGAGAGAGAGTGTGTCTGTGAGCTTTGTGTGTGAAACAGTGCCTGCGTGTGCTTCAGTGAGTGTGTATGTGTGTGAGAGACAGTTTGTGTGTGTGAGAGAGAGTGTGTCTGTGAGCTGTGTGTGTGAAACAGTGCCTGTGTGTGCTTCAGTGAGTGTGTATGTGTGTGAGACAGTTTGTGTGTGTGTGAGAGTGTGTGTCTGTGAGCTTTGTGTGTGAAACAGTGCCTGTGTGTGCTTCAGTGAGTGTGTATGTGTGTGAGAGACAGTTTGTGTGTGTGAGAGAGAGTGTGTCTGTGAGCTTTGTGTGTGAAACAGTGCCTGTGTGTGCTTCAGTGAGTGTGTATGTGTGTGAGACAGTTTGTGTGTGTGAGAGAGTGTGTCTGTGAGCTTTGTGTGTGAAACTGTTCCTGTGTGTGCTTCAGTGAGTGTGTATGTGTGAGAGACAGTTTGTGTGTGTGAGAGAGTGTGTGTCTGTGAGCTTTGTGTGTGAAACAGTGCCTGTGTGTGCTTCAGTGAGTGTGTAGGTGTGAGAGACAGTTTGTGTGTGTGAGAGAGAGTGTGTCTGTGAGCTTTGTGTGTGAAACAGTGCCTGTGTGTGCTTCAGTGAGTGTGTATGTGTGTGAGAGACAGTTTGTGTGTGTGAGAGAGTGTGTCTGTGAGCTTTGTGTGTGAAACAGTGCCTGTGTGTGCTTCAGTGAGTGTGTATGTGTGTGAGACAGTTTGTGTGTGTGAGAGAGTGTCTGTGAGCTTTGTGTGTGAAAGAGTGCCTGTGTGTGCTTCAGTGAGTGTGTATGTGTGTGAGAGACAGTTTGTGTGTGTGAGAGAGTGTGTCTGTGAGCTTTGTGTGTGAAACAGTGCCTGTGTGTGCTTCAGTGAGTGTGTATGTGTGTGAAACAGTGCCTGTGTGTGCTTCAGTGAGTGTGTATGTGTGTGAAACAGTGCCTGTGTGTGCTTCAGTGAGTGTGTATGTGTGAGAGACAGTTTGTGTGTGTGTGAGAGTGTGTGTCTGTGAGCTTTGTGTGTAAAACAGTGCCTGTGTGTGCTTCCGTGAGTGTGTATGTGTGAGAGACAGTTTGTGTGTGTGAGAGAGAGTGTGTCTGTGAGCTTTGTGTGTGAAACAGTGCCTGTGTGTGCTTCAGTGAGTGTGTATGTGTGTGAGAGACAGTTTGTGTGTGTGAGAGAGTGTGTCTGTGAGCTTTGTGTGTGAAACAGTGCCTGTGTGTGCTTCAGTGAGTGTGTGTGTGTGAGACAGTTTGTGTGTGTGAGAGAGTGTGTCTGTGAGCTTTGTGCGTGAAACAGTGCCTGTGTGTGCTTCAGTGAGTGTGTATGTGTGTGAGAGACAGTTTGTGTGTGTGAGAGAGAGTGTGTCTGTGAGCTTTGTGTGTGAAACAGTGCCTGTGTGTGCTTCAGTGAGTGTGTATGTGTGTGAGACAGTTTGTGTGTGTGAGAGAGTGTGTCTGTGAGCTTTGTGTGTGAAACAGTGCCTGTGTGTGCTTCAGTGAGTGTGTATGTGTGAGAGACAGTTTGTGTGTGTGAGAGAGAGTGTGTCTGTGAGCTTTGTGTGTGAAACAGTGCCTGTGTGTGCTTCAGTGAGTGTGTATGTGTGTGAGAGACAGTTTGTGTGTGTGAGAGAGTGTGTCTGTGAGCTTTGTGTGTGAACAGTGCCTGTGTGTGCTTCAGTGAGTGTGTATGTGTGTGAGACAGTTTGTGTGTGTGAGAGAGTGTGTCTGTGAGCTTTGTGTGTGAAACAGTGCCTGTGTGTGCTTCAGTGAGTGTGTATGTGTGTGAGACAGTTTGTGTGTGTGAGAGAGTGTGTCTGTGAGCTTTGTGCGTGAAACAGTGCCTGTGTGTGCTTCAGTGAGTGTGTATGTGTGTGAGAGACAGTTTGTGTGTGTGAGAGAGAGTGTGTCTGTGAGCTTTGTGTGTGAAACAGTGCCTGTGTGTGCTTCAGTGAGTGTGTATGTGTGTGAGACAGTTTGTGTGTGTGAGAGAGTGTGTCTGTGAGCTTTGTGCGTGAAACAGTGCCTGTGTGTGCTTCAGTGAGTGTGTATGTGTGTGAGAGACAGTTTGTGTGTGAGAGAGTGTGTCTGTGAGCTTTGTGTGTGAAACAGTGCCTGTGTGTGCTTCAGTGAGTGTGTATGTGTGTGAGACAGTTTGTGTGTGTGAGAGAGTGTGTCTGTGAGCTTTGTGTGTGAAACAGTGCCTGTGTGTGCTTCAGTGAGTGTGTATGTGTGTGAGACAGTTTGTGTGTGTGAGAGTGTGTCTGTGAGCTTTGTGTGTGAAACAGTGCCTGTGTGTGCTTCAGTGAGTGTGTATGTGTGTGAGACAGTTTGTGTGTGTGAGAGAGAGTGTGTCTGTGAGTTTTGTGTCTGAAACAGTGCCTGTGTGCTTCAGTGAGTGTGTATGTGTGTGAGAGACAGTTTGTGTGTGTGAGAGTGTGTCTGTGAGCTTTGTGTGTGAGACAGTGCCTGTGTGTGCTTCAGTGAGTGTGTATGTGTGTGAGACAGTTTGTGTGTGAGAGAGAGTGTGTCTGTGAGCTTTGTGTGTGAAACAGTGCCTGTGTGTGCTTCAGTGAGTGTGTATGTGTGTGAGAGACAGTTTGTGTGTGTGAGAGAGTGTGTCTGTGAGCTTTGTGTGTGAAACAGTGCCTGTGTGTGCTTCAGTGAGTGTGTATGTGTGTGAGACAGTTTGTGTGTGTGAGAGTGTGTCTGTGAGCTTTGTGTGTGAAACAGTGCCTGTGTGTGCTTCAGTGAGTGTGTATGTGTGTGAGACAGTTTGTGTGTGTGAGAGAGAGTGTGTCTGTGAGTTTTGTGTCTGAAACAGTGCCTGTGTGCTTCAGTGAGTGTGTATGTGTGTGAGAGACAGTTTGTGTGTGTGAGAGTGTGTCTGTGAGCTTTGTGTGTGAGACAGTGCCTGTGTGTGCTTCAGTGAGTGTGTATGTGTGTGAGACAGTTTGTGTGTGAGAGAGAGTGTGTCTGTGAGCTTTGTGTGTGAAACAGTGCCTGTGTGTGCTTCAGTGAGTGTGTATGTGTGTGAGAGACAGTTTGTGTGTGTGAGAGAGTGTGTCTGTGAGCTTTGTGTGTGAAACAGTGCCTGTGTGTGCTTCAGTGAGTGTGTATGTGTGTGAGAGACAGTTTGTGTGTGTGAGAGAGAGTGTGTCTGTGAGCTGTGTGTGTGAGACAGTGCCTGTGTGAGCTTCAGTGAGTGTGTATGTGTGTGAGAGACAGTTTGTGTGTGTGAGAGAGTGTGTCTGTGAGCTTTGTGTGTGAGACAGTGCCTGTGTGTGCTTCAGTGAGTGTGTATGTGTGTGAGAGACAGTTTGTGTGTGTGAGAGAGTGTGTCTGTGAGCTTTGTGTGTGAGACAGTGCCTGTGTGTGTGAGACAGTGCCTGTGTGTGTGAGACAGTGCCTGTGTGTGTGAGACAGTGCCTGTGTGTGTGAGACAGTGCCTGTGTGTGTGAGACAGTGCCTGTGTGTGTGAGACAGTGCCTGTGTGTGTGAGACAGTGCCTGTGTGTGCTTCAGTGAGTGCGTATGTGTGTGAGACAGTTTGTATGTGAGAGTGTGTCTGTGAGCTGTGTGTGTGAGACAGTGCCTGTGTGAGCTTCAGTGAGTGTGTATGTGTGTGAGAGACAGTTTGTGTGTGTGAGTGTGTCTGTGAGCTTTGTGTGTGAGACAGTGCCTGTGTGTGCTTCAGTGAGTGTGTATGTGTGTGTAACAGTGCCTGTGTGTGCTTCAGTGAGTGTGTATGTGTGTGAGAGACAGTTTGTGTGTGTGAGAGAGTCTGTGAGCTTTGTGTGTGAGACAGTGCCTGTGTGTGTGAGACAGTGCCTGTGTGTGTGAGACAGTGCCTGTGTGCGTGAGACAGTGCCTGTGTGCGTGAGACAGTGCCTGTGTGCGTGAGACAGTGCCTGTGTGCGTGAGACAGTGCCTGTGTGCGTGAGACAGTGCCTGTGTGCGTGAGACAGTGCCTGTGTGCGTGAGACAGTGCCTGTGTGCGTGAGACAGTGCCTGTGTGCGTGAGACAGTGCCTGTGTGCGTGAGACAGTGCCTGTGAGCGTGAGACAGTGCCTGTGTGTGTGAGACAGTGCCTGTGTGTGTGTAACAGTGCCTGTGCGTGTGAGACAGTGCCTGTGTGCGTGAGACAGTGCCTGTGTGCGTGAGACAGTGCCTGTGTGCGTGAGACAGTGCCTGTGAGCGTGAGACAGTGCCTGTGAGCGTGAGACAGTGCCTGTGTGTGTGAGACAGTGCCTGTGTGTGTGTAACAGTGCCTGTGCGTGTGAGTGAGTGTGGGTGGGATTCTCTGTTGCGTGAAGCCAAAATCGTATTCTGCGATCGGGCAGAGATGAGCTCAGACGCCAAAATTGGGGCCGGCGCCAATTTAATGCCGGTCAGCCATGCTCTGCCCCTTCGGTGTTGGCGCGTCATCTGATGGCCCACCTGCGGGATGCTCCGCCCCTGATTGGCAGAGTTCCCGACGGAGCAGGAGACATGTGCTCACATAGATTGTGAACCCGGCGTGGCAGCTGTGGACTGATTGCAGCGCCGCCACTCTCTGCCGGGATCTGTGCCGCTGGCTGGGAGGACTGGTGGGGGGCGGCCAGTGGAAAACCTGGCCGCAGGGGGAGTGGGGTCACTGATAGCGAGTTGGGTCAGCGCACGGCTGGCACCATGTTGTACAGCGCGACCGATGCAGGTCGTCAGCCGTGCATATGCGGGGCCCGGGACCCAGTCATTCTCTGGCCGTTTTCGAGAGGCAGGTGTTTTGGTCACCACCGGTGCTAGCCCCTCACCGGTACCACATTCAATGAGGAGTTTGCACAAATTTCTTTTGCGTACAGCTCCTGTGGATTCTCGGTACCAGCCGGCACTTAATAGTTGATACGGAGAATACTGCCGTGTGTGTGTGTCTGAGAGTGTCTGTATGTCAGTGTGTGAGACAGAGCTGAGAGTGTGTTTCTGACCAAGAAAGAGAGTGAGAGGGAGAGAGCTGTGAGCTTGTTTTCCACAGAGAGACCGTGGGCGGGATTCTCCAAGCATCGCGCCGGGCCGGAGAATGCCCGAAACCGCGCCACGCCACCCCGCGCTAGCACGCAATTCTCCGCACAGCGGAGAATCGGCGCCATTGGTGCCGGCCGTTTGGCGCACCACCGCTCTATGCGGCCGGGCTGCCAATTCTCCGGCCCAGATGGGCCGAGCGGCCATTCAAAAGAGGCAGAGTCACACCGGTGGCGTCCACACCTGGACGATGCCGGCAGGAAATCTGCGCACAGGGTCGGGGGTCCTCCGATGGGGCTTGGCCCACGATCGGTGGCCAGGCCTCTATGGCTGGGGGCTTCCTTTCCTACGCTTTGGCACCTGTAGTCCTGCGCCATGTTGCGTAGGGACCGGCGCGTTGAAGGAGGCCACTGCGCATGTCCTCGTTGATGCTGGCGCCATTGCGCATGTCCTCGTTGGTGCTGGCACCACTGCGCATGTCCTCGTTGGTGCTCGCGCCACTGCGCATGTCCTCGTTGGTGCTGGCACCACTGCGCATGTCCTCGTTGATGCTGGCGCCACTGCGCATGTCCTCGTTGGTGCTGGCACCACTGCGCATGTCCTCGTTGGTGCTGGCACCACTGCGCATGTCCTCGTTGGTGCTGGCACCACTGCGCATGTCCTCGTTGATGCTCGCGCCACTGCGCATGTCCTCGTTGGTGCTGGCGCCACTGCGCATGTCCTCGTTTGTGCTGGCGCCACTGCGCATGTCCTCGTTGGTGCTGGCACCACTGCGCATGTCCTCGTTGATGCTGGCGCCACTGCGCATGTCCTCGTTGGTGCTGGCGCCACTGCGCATGTCCTCGTTGATGCCGGTGCCACTGCGCATGTCCTCGTTGATGCCGGTGCCACTGCGCATGTCCTCGTTGATGCTGGCGCCACTGCGCATGTCCTCGTTGATGCTGGCACCACTGCGTATGCCCTCGTTGTTGCTGGCGCACTGCGCATGTCCTCGTTGATGCCGGTGCCACTGCGCATGTCCTCGTTGATGCCGGTGCCACTGCGCATGTCCTCGTTGATGCTGGCGCCACTGCGCAAGTCCTCGTTGATGCCGGCGCCACTGCGCATGTCCTCGTTGTTGCTGGCGCCATTGCACATGCCCTCGTTGATGCCGGTGCCACTGCGCATGTCCTCGTTGTTGCTGGCGCACTGCGCATGTCCTCGTTGATGCCGGTGCCACTGCGCATGTCCTCGTTGGTGCCGGCGCCATTGCGCATGTCCTCGTTGGTGCTGACGCCACTGCGCATGTCCTCGTTGATGCTGGCGCCACTGCGCATGTCCTCGTTGATGCTGGCGCCACTGCGCATGTCCTCGTTCATGCTGGCGCCACTGCGCATGTCCTCGTTGATGCTGGCGCCACTGCGCATGTCCTCGTTGATGCTGGCGCCACTGCGCATGTCCTCGTTGGTGCCGGCGCCATTGCGCATGTCCTCGTTGGTGCTGACGCCACTGCGCATGTCCTCGTTGATGCTGGCGCCACTGCGCATGTCCTCGTTGATGCTGGCGCCACTGCGCATGTCCTCGTTCATGCTGGCGCCACTGCGCATGTCCTCGTTGATGCCGGTGCCACTGCGCATGCCCTCGTTGATGCCGGCACCACTGCGCATGCCCTCGTTGATGCTGACGCCACTGCGCAAGTCCTCGTTGTTACTGGCGCACTGCGCATGGCCTCGTTGATGCCGGCGCCACTGCGCATGTCCTCGTTGTTGCTGGCGCACTGCGCATGGCCTCGTTGACGCTGGCGCCACTGCGCATGGCCTCGTTGATGCCGGCGCCACTGCGCATGTCCTCGTTGGTGCCGGCGCCACTGCGCATGTCCTCGTTGGTGCTGACGCCACTGCGCATGTCCTCGTTGATGCTGGCGCCACTGCGCATGTCCTCGTTGATGCTGGCGCCACTGCGCATGTCCTCGTTCATGCTGGCGCCACTGCGCATGTCCTCGTTGATGCTGGCGCCACTGCGCATGTCCTCGTTCATGCTGGCGCCACTGCGCATGTCCTCGTTGATGCTGGCGCCACTGCGCATGTCCTCGTTGATGCTGGCGCCACTGCGCATGTCCTCGTTGGTGCCGGCGCCACTGCGCATGTCCTCGTTGGTGCTGACGCCACTGCGCATGTCCTCGTTGATGCTGGCGCCACTGCGCATGTCCTCGTTGATGCTGGCGCCACTGCGCATGTCCTCGTTCATGCTGGCGCCACTGCGCATGTCCTCGTTGATGCTGTCGCCACTGCGCAAGTCCTCGTTGATGCCGGTGCCACTGCGCATGCCCTCGTTGATGCCGGCACCACTGCGCATGTCCTCGTTGACGCTGGCGCCACTGCGCAAGTCCTCGTTGGTGCCGGCGCCACTGACATGTCCTCGTTGTTGCTGGCGCCACTGCGCATGGCCTCGTTGATGCCGGCGCCACTGCGCATGTCCTCGTTGGTGCCGGCGCCATTGCGCATGTCCTCGTTGGTGCTGGCGCCACTGCGCATGTCCTCGTTGATGCCGGTGCCACTGCGCATGTCCTCGTTGATGCCGGTGCCACTGCGCATGTCCTCGTTGATGCCGGTGCCACTGCGCATGTCCTCGTTGGTGCCGGCGCCATTGCGCATGTCCTCGTTGGTGCTGACGCCACTGCGCATGTCCTCGTTGATGCTGGCGCCACTGCGCATGTCCTCGTTGATGCTGGCGCCACTGCGCATGTCCTCGTTCATGCTGGCGCCACTGCGCATGTCCTCGTTGATGCTGGCGCCACTGCGCATATCCTCGTTGATGCTGGCGCCACTGCGCATGTCCTCGTTGGTGCCGGCGCCATTGCGCATGTCCTCGTTGGTGCTGACGCCACTGCGCATGTCCTCGTTGATGCTGGCGCCACTGCGCATGTCCTCGTTGATGCTGGCGCCACTGCGCATGTCCTCGTTCATGCTGGCGCCACTGCGCATGTCCTCGTTGATGCCGGTGCCACTGCGCATGCCCTCGTTGATGCCGGCACCACTGCGCATGCCCTCGTTGATGCTGACGCCACTGCGCAAGTCCTCGTTGTTACTGGCGCACTGCGCATGGCCTCGTTGATGCCGGCGCCACTGCGCATGTCCTCGTTGTTGCTGGCGCACTGCGCATGGCCTCGTTGACGCTGGCGCCACTGCGCATGGCCTCGTTGATGCCGGCGCCACTGCGCATGTCCTCGTTGGTGCCGGCGCCACTGCGCATGTCCTCGTTGGTGCTGACGCCACTGCGCATGTCCTCGTTGATGCTGGCGCCACTGCGCATGTCCTCGTTGATGCTGGCGCCACTGCGCATGTCCTCGTTCATGCTGGCGCCACTGCGCATGTCCTCGTTGATGCTGGCGCCACTGCGCATGTCCTCGTTGATGCTGGCGCCACTGCGCATGTCCTCGTTGGTGCCGGCGCCACTGCGCATGTCCTCGTTGGTGCTGACGCCACTGCGCATGTCCTCGTTGATGCTGGCGCCACTGCGCATGTCCTCGTTGATGCTGGCGCCACTGCGCATGTCCTCGTTCATGCTGGCGCCACTGCGCATGTCCTCGTTGATGCTGTCGCCACTGCGCAAGTCCTCGTTGATGCCGGTGCCACTGCGCATGCCCTCGTTGATGCCGGCACCACTGCGCATGTCCTCGTTGACACTGGCGCCACTGCGCAAGTCCTCGTTGGTGCCGGCGCCACTGACATGTCCTCGTTGTTGCTGGCGCACTGCGCATGGCCTCGTTGATGCCGGCGCCACTGCGCATGTCCTCGTTGGTGCCGGCGCCATTGCGCATGTCCTCGTTGGTGCTGGCGCCACTGCGCATGTCCTCGTTGATGCCGGTGCCACTGCGCATGTCCTCGTTGGTGCCGGCGCCATTGTGCATGTCCTCGTTGATGCCTTCGCCACTGCGCATGTCCTCGTTGATGCTGGCGCCACTGCGCATGTCCTCGTTGATGCCTTCGCCACTGCGCATGTCCTCGTTGGTGCCGGCGCCATTGCGCATGTCCTCGTTGATGCTGGTGCCACTGCGCATGTCCTCGTTGATGCTGGCGCCACTGCGCATGTCCTCGTTGGTGCTGACGCCACTGCGCATGTCCTCGTTGATGCTGGCGCCACTGCACATGTCCTCGTTGATGCTGGCGCCACTGCGCATGTCCTCGTTGATGCTGGCGCCACTGCGCAAGTCCTCGTTGATGCAGGCGCCACTGCGCAAGTCCTCGTTGATGCCGGTGCCACTGCGCGTGTCCTCGTTGATGCCGGCGCCACTGCGCATGTCCTCGTTGATGCTGGCGCCACTGCTAATGTCCTCGTTAATGCTGGCGCCACTGACATGTCCTCGTTGATGCTGGCGCCACTGCGCATGTCCTCGTTGATGCTGGCGCCACTGCGCATGTCCTCGTTGATGCTGACGCCACTGCCCATGTCCTCGTTGATGCTGACGCCACTGCGCATGTCCTCTTTGATGCTGACGCCACTGCCTATGTCCTCGTTGATGCTGACGCCACTGCGCATGTCCTCGTTGATGCTGACGCCACTGCGCATTCGCGCGTTGATGCTGGCGCCACTGCGCATGCCCTCGTTGATGCTGGCGCCACTGCTCATGTCCTCGTTGATGCTGGCGCCACTGCACATGTCCTCGTTGATGCTGGCGCCACTGCTCATGTCCTCGTTGATGCTGGCGCCACTGCGCATGTCCTCGTTGGTGCTGGCGCCACTGCGCATGTCCTCGTTGATGCTGGCGCCACTGCGCATATCCTCGTTGATGCTGGCGCCACTGCGCATGTCCTCCTTGGTGCCGGTGCCACTGCGCATGTCCTCGTTGATGCTGGCGCCACTGCGAATTCGCGCGTTGATGCTGGCGCCACTGCGCATGTCCTCGTTGATGCTGGCGCCACTGCGCATGTCCTCGTTGGTGCTGTCGCCTCTGTGCATGTCCTCGTTGGTGCCGGCGCCAATGCGCATGTCCTCGTTGGTTCTGGCGCCACTGCCCATGTCCTCGTTGATGCTGGCGCCACTGCTCATGTCCTCGTTGATGCTGGCGCCATTGCGCATGTCCTCGTTGATGCTGGCGCCATTGCGCATGTCCACGTTGATGCTGGCGCCATTGCGCATGTCCTCGTTGATGCTGGCGCCACTGCGCATGTCCACGTTGATGCTGGCGCCACTGCGCATGTCCTCGTTGATGCTGGCGCCACTGCGCAAGTCCTCGTTGATGCTGGCGCCACTGCACATGTCCTCGTTGATGCTGGCGCCACTGCGCATGTCCTCGTTGATGCTGGCGCCATTGTGCATGTCCTCGTTGATGCTGGCGCCACTGCACATGTCCTCGTTGATGCTGGCGCCACTGCGCATGTCCTCGTTGATGCTGGCGCCACTGCGCATGTCCTCGTTGATGCTGGCGCCACTGCGCATGTCCTCGTTGATGCTGGCGCCACTACGCATGTCCTCGTTGATGCTGGCGCCATTGCGCATGTCCTCGTTGATGCCGGCGCCACTGCACATGTCCTCGTTGATGCTGACGCCACTGCGCATGTCCTCTTTGCTGCTGGCGCAACTGCGCATGTCCTCGTTGATGCCGGCGCCACTGCGCATGTCCTCGTTGATGCCGGCGCCACTGCGCATGTCCTCGTTGATGCCGGCGCCACTGCGCATGTCCTCGTTGATGCTGGCGCCACTGACATGTCCTCGTTGTTGCTGGCGCACTGCGCATGTCCACGTTGATGCTGGCGCCACTGCGCATGTCCTCGTTGCTGCTGGCGCCACTGCGCAAGTCCTCGTTGATGCTGGCGCCACTGCACATGTCCTCGTTGATGCTGGCGCCACTGCGCATGTCCTCGTTGATGCTGGCGCCATTGTGCATGTCATCGTTGATGCTGGCGCCACTGCACATGTCCTCGTTGATGCTGGCGCCACTGCGCATGTCCTCGTTGATGCTGGCGCCATTGCGCATGTCCTCGTTGATGCTGGCGCCACTGCGCATGTCCTCGTTGATGCTGGCGCCACTGCGCATGTCCTCGTTGATGCTGGCGCCACTGCGCATGTCCTCGTTGATGCTGATGCCACTGCCCATGTCCTCGTTGATGCTGGCGCCACTGCGCATGTCCTCGTTGATGCTGGCGCCACTGCGCATGTCCTCGTTGATGCTGATGCCACTGCCCATGTCCTCGTTGATGCTGACGCCACTGCGCATGTCCTCGTTGATGCTGACGCCACTGCGCATTCGCGCGTTGATGCTGGCGCCACTGCGCATGTCCTCGTTGATGCTGGCGCCACTGCGCATGTCCACGTTGATGCTGGCGCCACTGCGCATGTCCTCGTTGATGCTGGCGCCACTGCGCATGTCCTCGTTGATGGTGGCGCCACTGCGCATGTCCTCGTTGATGCTGGCGCCACTGCGCATTTCCTCGTTGATGCTGACGCCACTGCCCATGTCCTCGTTGATGCTGACGCCACTGCGCATGTCCTCGTTGATGCTGACGCCACTGCGCATTCGCGCGTTGATGCTGGCGCCACTGCGCATGCCCTCGTTGATGCTGGCGCCACTGCTCATGTCCTCGTTGATGCTGGCGCCACTGCACATGTCCTCGTTGGTGCCGGCGCCATTGCGCATGTCCTCGTTGGTGCTGGCGCCACTGCGCATGTCCTCGTTGATGCTGGCGCCACTGCGCATATCCTCGTTGATGCTGGCGCCACTGCGCATGTCCTCCTTGGTGCCGGTGCCACTGCGCATGTCCTCGTTGATGCTGGCGCCACTGCGAATTGAGCGCGTTGATGCTGGCGCCACTGCGCATGTCCTCGTTGATGCTGGCGCCACTGCGCATGTCCTCGTTGGTGCTGTCGCCTCTGTGCATGTCCTCGTTGGTGCCGACGCCAATGCGCATGTCCTCGTTGGTTCTGGCGCCACTGCCCATGTCCTCGTTGATGCTGGCGCCATTGCTCATGTCCTCGTTGATGCTGGCGCCATTGCGCATGTCCTCGTTGGTGCTGGCGCCATTGCGCATGTCCACATTGATGCTGGCGCCATTGCGCATGTCCTCGTTGATGCTGGCGCCACTGCGCATGTCCACGTTGATGCTGGCGCCACTGCGCATGTCCTCGTTGATGCTGGCGCCACTGCGCAAGTCCTCGTTGATGCTGGCGCCACTGCACATGTCCTCGTTGATGCTGGCGCCACTGCGCATGTCCTCGTTGATGCTGGCGCCATTGCGCATGTCCTCGTTGATGCTGGCGCCACTGCGCATGTCCTCGTTGATGCTGGCGCCACTACGCATGTCCTCGTTGATGCTGGCGCCATTGCGCATGTCCTCGTTGATGCCGGCGCCACTGCACATGTCCTCGTTGATGCTGGCGCCATTGCGCATGTCCTCTTTGATGCTGGCGCCATTGCGCATGTCCTCGTTGATGCCGGCGCCACTGCGCATGTCCTCGTTGATGCCGGCGCCACTGCGCATGTCCTCGTTGATGCCTGCGCCACTGCGCATGTCCTCGTTGATGCTGGCGCCACTGGCATGTCCTCGTTGTTGCTGGCGCACTGCGCATGTCCTCGTTGATGCCGGTGCCACTGCGCATGTCCTCGTTGATGCTGGCGCCACTGCGCATGTCGTCATCGGTGCTGGCGCCACTGCGCATGTCCTCCTTGGTGCTGTCGCCACGGCGCATGTCCTCGTTGGTGCTGGCGCCACTGTGCATGTCCTCGTTGATGCTGTCGTCACTGCGCATGTCCTCGTTGGTGCTGTCGCCACTGTGCATGTCCTCGTTGGTGCTGTCGCCACTGCGCATGTCCTCGTTGGTGCTGTCGCCACTGCGCATGTCCTCATTGATGCTGGCGCCACTGCGCATGCGAGCATTGGTGCCAGCGCCACGGCGCTTGTCCTCGTTGGTGCCGGCGCCATTGCGCATGTCCTCGTTGGTGCCGGCGCCACTGACATGTCCTCGTTGTTGCTGGCGCACTGCGCATGGCCTCGTTGACGCTGGCGCCACTGCGCATGTCCTCGTTGATGCCGGCGCCACTGCGCATGTCCTCGTTGGTGCCGGCGCCACTGCGCATGTCCTCGTTGGTGCTGACGCCACTGCGCATGTCCTCGTTGATGCTGGCGCCACTGCGCATGTCCTCGTTGATGCTGGCGCCACTGCGCATGTCCTCGTTCATGCTGGCGCCACTGCGCATGTCCTCGTTGATGCTGGCGCCACTGCGCATGTCCTCGTTCATGCTGGCGCCACTGCGCATGTCCTCGTTGATGCTGGCGCCACTGCGCATGTCCTCGTTGATGCCGGCGCCACTGCGCATGTCCTCGTTGGTGCCGGCGCCACTGCGCATGTCCTCGTTGGTGCCGGCGCCACTGCGCATGTCCTCGTTGGTGCCGGCGCCACTGCGCATGTCCTCGTTGGTGCCGGCGCCACTGCGCATGTCCTCGTTGGTGCTGACGCCACTGCGCATGTCCTCGTTGATGCTGGCGCCACTGCGCATGTCCTCGTTGGTGCTGACGCCACTGCGCATGTCCTCGTTGGTGCTGACGCCACTGCGCAAGTCCTCGTTGATGCTGGCGCCACTGCGCAAGTCCTCGTTGATGCCGGTGCCACTGCGCGTGTCCTCGTTGATGCCGGCGCCACTGCGCATGTCCTCGTTGATGCTGGCGCCACTGCTAATGTCCTCGTTAATGCTGGCGCCACTGCGCATGTCCTCGTTGGTGCCGGCGCCACTGCGCAAGTCCTCGTTGATGCTGGCGCCACTGCGCATGTCCTCGTTGGTGCTGGCGCCACTGCGCATGTCCTCGTTGGTGCTGGCGCCACTGCGCATGTCCTCGTTGATGCTGGCGCCACTGCGCATGTCCTCGTTGATGCTGGCGCCACTGCGCATGTCCTCGTTGGTGCTGGCACCACTGCGCATGTCCTTGTTGATGCTGGTGCCACTGCGCATGTCCTCGTTGATGCTGGCGCCACTGCGCATGTCCTCGTTGATGCTGTCGCCACTGACATGTCCTCGTTGATGCTGGCGCCACTGCGCATGTCCTCGTTGATGCTGGCGCCACTGCGCATGTCCTCGTTGATGCTGACGCCACTGCCCATGTCCTCGTTGATGCTGACGCCACTGCGCATGTCCTCTTTGATGCTGACGCCACTGCCTATGTCCTCGTTGATGCTGACGCCACTGCGCATGTCCTCGTTGATGCTGACGCCACTGCGCATTCGCGCGTTGATGCTGGCGCCACTGCTCATGTCCTCGTTGATGCTGGCGCCACTGCACATGTCCTCGTTGATGCTGGCGCCACTGCTCATGTCCTCGTTGATGCTGGCGCCACTGCGCATGTCCTCGTTGGTGCTGGCGCCACTGCGCATGTCCTCGTTGATGCTGGCGCCACTGCGCATATCCTCGTTGATGCGGGCGCCACTGCGCATGTCCTCCTTGGTGTCGGTGCCACTGCGCATGTCCTCGTTGATGCTGGCGCCACTGCGAATTCGCGCGTTGATGCTGGCGCCACTGCGCATGTCCTCGTTGATGCTGGCGCCACTGCGCATGTCCTCGTTGGTGCTGTCGCCTCTGTGCATGTCCTCGTTGGTGCCGGCGCCAATGCGCATGTCCTCGTTGGTTCTGGCGCCACTGCCCATGTCCTCGTTGATGCTGGCGCCACTGCTCATGTCCTCGTTGATGCTGGCGCCACTGCGCATGTCCTCGTTGGTGCTGTTGCCACTGCGCATGTCCTCGTTGGTGCTGTCGCCACTGCGCATGTCCTCGTTGGTGCTGTCGCCACTGTGCATGTCCTCGTTGGTGCTGGCGCCACTGCGCATGCGAGCATTGGTGCCAGTGCCACGGCGCATGTCCTCGTTGGTGCTGTTGCCTCTGCGCATGTCCTCGTTGGTGCCGGCACCAATGCGCATGTCCTCGTTGGTTCTGGCGCCACTGCCCATGTCCTCGTTGATGCTGGCGCCACTGCTCATGTCTTCGTTGATGCTGGCGCCATTGCGCATGTCCTCGTTGGTGCTGGCGCCACTGCGCATGTCCTCGTTGATGCTGGCGCCACTGCGCATGTCTTCGTTGATGCCGGCGCCACTGCGCATGTCCTCGTTGATGCCGGCACCACTGCGCATGCCCTCGTTGATGCTGGCGCCACTGTGCATGTCCTCGTTGGTGCTGGCGCCATTGCGCATGTCCTCGTTGGTGCTGGCGCCATTGCGCATGTCCTCGTTGATGCTGGCGCCACTGCGCATATCCTCGTTGGTGCCGGCGCCACTGCGCATGCCCTCGTTCATGCTGGCGCCAGTGCGCATGTCCTCGTTGATGCTGGCGCCACTGCTCATGTCCTCGTTGATGCCGGCGCCACTGCGCATGTCCTCGTTGATGCTGGCGCCACTGACATGTCCTCGTTGGTGCTGGCGCCACTGCGCATGTCCGCGTTGATGCCGGCACAACTGCGCATGCCCTCGATAATGCTGGCGCCACTGCTAATGTCCTCGTTGATGCTGGCGCCACTGTGCATGTCCTCCTTGGTGCTGGCGCCATTGCGCATGTCCTCGTTGGTGCTGTCGCCACTGTGCATGTCCTCGTTGGTGCTGTTGCCACTGCGCATGTCCTCGTTGGTGCAGTCGCCACTGCGCATGTCCTCGTTGGTGCTGTCGCCACTGTGCATGTCCTCGTTGGTGCTGGTGCCACTGCGCATGCGAGCATTGGTGCCAGTACCACGGCGCATGTCCTCGTTGGTGCTGTTGCCTCTGCGCATGTCCTCGTTGGTGCCGGCACCAATGCGCATGTCCTCGTTGGTTCTGGCGCCACTGCCCATGTCCTCGTTGATGCTGGCGCCACTGCTCATGTCTTCGTTGATGCTGGCGCCATTGCGCATGTCCTCTTTGGTGCTGGCGCCACTGCGCATGTCCTCGTTGATGCTGGCGCCACTGCGCATGTCTTCGTTGATTCCGGCGCCACTGCGCATGTCCTCGTTGATGCTGGCACCACTGACATGTCCTCGTTGGTGCTGGCGCCACTGCGCATGTCCTCGTTGATGCCGGCGCCACTGCGCATGTCCTCGTTGTTGCTGGCGCCACTGCGCATGTCCTCGTTGGTACCGGCGCCACTGCGCATGTCCTCGTTGGTGCCGGCGCCACGGCGCATATCCTCGTTGATGCTGGCGCCACTGCGCATGTCCTCGTTGATGCTGGCGCCACTGCGCATGTCCTCGTTGATGCTGGCGCCACTGCGCATGTCCTCATTGATGCCGGCGCCACTGCTCATGTCCTCGTTGGTGCTGTCGCCACTGCGCATGTCCTCGTTGGTGCTGTCGCCACAGCGCATGTCCTCGTTGGCGCTGTCGCCACTGCGCATGTCCTCGTTGGTGCTGTCGCCACTGTGCATGTCCTCGTTGGTGCTGTCGCCACTGCGCATGCGAGCATTGGTGCCAGTGCCACGGCGCATGTCCTCGTTGGTGCTGTTGCCTCTGCGCATGTCCTCGTTGGTGCCGGCACCAATGCGCATGTCCTCGTTGGTTCTGGCGCCACTGCCCATGTCCTCGTTGATGCTGGCGCCACTGCTCATGTCTTCGTTGATGCTGGCGCCATTGCGCATGTCCTCGTTGGTGCTGGCGCCACTGCGCATGTCCTCGTTGGTGCTGGCGCCACTGCGCATGTCCTCGTTGATGCTGGCGCCACTGCGCATGTCCTCGTTGATGCTGGCGCCACTGCGCATGTCCTCGTTGGTGCTGGCACCACTGCGCATGTCCTTGTTGATGCTGGTGCCACTGCGCATGTCCTCGTTGATGCTGGCGCCACTGCGCATGTCCTCGTTGATGCTGTCGCCACTGACATGTCCTCGTTGATGCTGGCGCCACTGCGCATGTCCTCGTTGATGCTGGCGCCACTGCGCATGTCCTCGTTGATGCTGACGCCACTGCCCATGTCCTCGTTGATGCTGACGCCACTGCGCATGTCCTCTTTGATGCTGACGCCACTGCCTATGTCCTCGTTGATGCTGACGCCACTGCGCATGTCCTCGTTGATGCTGACGCCACTGCGCATTCGCGCGTTGATGCTGGCGCCACTGCGCATGCCCTCGTTGATGCTGGCGCCACTGCTCATGTCCTCGTTGATGCTGGCGCCACTGCACATGTCCTCGTTGATGCTGGCGCCACTGCTCATGTCCTCGTTGATGCTGGCGCCACTGCGCATGTCCTCGTTGGTGCTGGCGCCACTGCGCATGTCCTCGTTGATGCTGGCGCCACTGCGCATATCCTCGTTGATGCTGGCGCCACTGCGCATGTCCTCCTTGGTGCCGGTGCCACTGCGCATGTCCTCGTTGATGCTGGCGCCACTGCGAATTTGCGCGTTGATGCTGGCGCCACTGCGCATGTCCTCGTTGATGCTGGCGCCACTGCGCATGTCCTCGTTGGTGCTGTCGCCTCTGTGCATGTCCTCGTTGGTGCCGGCGCCAATGCGCATGTCCTCGTTGGTTCTGGCGCCACTGCCCATGTCCTCGTTGATGCTGGCGCCACTGCTCATGTCCTCGTTGATGCTGGCGCCACTGCGCATGTCCTCGTTGGTGCTGTTGCCACTGCGCATGTCCTCGTTGGTGCTGTCGCCACTGCGCATGTCCTCGTTGGTGCTGTCGCCACTGTGCATGTCCTCGTTGGTGCTGGCGCCACTGCGCATGCGAGCATTGGTGCCAGTGCCACGGCGCATGTCCTCGTTGGTGCTGTTGCCTCTGCGCATGTCCTCGTTGGTGCCGGCACCAATGCGCATGTCCTCGTTGGTTCTGGCGCCACTGCCCATGTCCTCGTTGATGCTGGCGCCACTGCTCATGTCTTCGTTGATGCTGGCGCCATTGCGCATGTCCTCGTTGGTGCTGGCGCCACTGCGCATGTCCTCGTTGATGCTGGCGCCACTGCGCATGTCTTCGTTGATGCCGGCGCCACTGCGCATGTCCTCGTTGATGCCGGCACCACTGCGCATGCCCTCGTTGATGCTGGCGCCACTGTGCATGTCCTCGTTGGTGCTGGCGCCATTGCGCATGTCCTCGTTGGTGCTGGCGCCATTGCGCATGTCCTCGTTGGTGCTGTCGCCACTGCGCATGTCCTCGTTGGTGCTGTCGCCACTGCGCATGTCCTCATTGATGCTGGCGCCACTGCGCATGCGAGCATTGGTGCCAGCGCCACGGCGCTTGTCCTCGTTGGTGCCGGCGCCATTGCGCATGTCCTCGTTGGTGCCGGCGCCACTGACATGTCCTCGTTGTTGCTGGCGCACTGCGCATGGCCTCGTTGACGCTGGCGCCACTGCGCATGTCCTCGTTGATGCCGGCGCCACTGCGCATGTCCTCGTTGGTGCCGGCGCCACTGCGCATGTCCTCGTTGGTGCTGACGCCACTGCGCATGTCCTCGTTGATGCTGGCGCCACTGCGCATGTCCTCGTTGATGCTGGCGCCACTGCGCATGTCCTCGTTCATGCTGGCGCCACTGCGCATGTCCTCGTTGATGCTGGCGCCACTGCGCATGTCCTCGTTCATGCTGGCGCCACTGCGCATGTCCTCGTTGATGCTGGCGCCACTGCGCATGTCCTCGTTGATGCCGGCGCCACTGCGCATGTCCTCGTTGGTGCCGGCGCCACTGCGCATGTCCTCGTTGGTGCCGGCGCCACTGCGCATGTCCTCGTTGGTGCCGGCGCCACTGCGCATGTCCTCGTTGGTGCTGACGCCACTGCGCATGTCCTCGTTGATGCTGGCGCCACTGCGCATGTCCTCGTTGGTGCTGACGCCACTGCGCATGTCCTCGTTGGTGCTGACGCCACTGCGCAAGTCCTCGTTGATGCTGGCGCCACTGCGCAAGTCCTCGTTGATGCCGGTGCCACTGCGCGTGTCCTCGTTGATGCCGGCGCCACTGCGCATGTCCTCGTTGATGCTGGCGCCACTGCTAATGTCCTCGTTAATGCTGGCGCCACTGCGCATGTCCTCGTTGGTGCCGGCGCCACTGCGCAAGTCCTCGTTGATGCTGGCGCCACTGCGCATGTCCTCGTTGGTGCTGGCGCCACTGCGCATGTCCTCGTTGGTGCTGGCGCCACTGCGCATGTCCTCGTTGATGCTGGCGCCACTGCGCATGTCCTCGTTGATGCTGGCGCCACTGCGCATGTCCTCGTTGGTGCTGGCACCACTGCGCATGTCCTTGTTGATGCTGGTGCCACTGCGCATGTCCTCGTTGATGCTGGCGCCACTGCGCATGTCCTCGTTGATGCTGTCGCCACTGACATGTCCTCGTTGATGCTGGCGCCACTGCGCATGTCCTCGTTGATGCTGGCGCCACTGCGCATGTCCTCGTTGATGCTGACGCCACTGCCCATGTCCTCGTTGATGCTGACGCCACTGCGCATGTCCTCTTTGATGCTGACGCCACTGCCTATGTCCTCGTTGATGCTGACGCCACTGCGCATGTCCTCGTTGATGCTGACGCCACTGCGCATTCGCGCGTTGATGCTGGCGCCACTGCTCATGTCCTCGTTGATGCTGGCGCCACTGCACATGTCCTCGTTGATGCTGGCGCCACTGCTCATGTCCTCGTTGATGCTGGCGCCACTGCGCATGCGAGCATTGGTGCCAGTGCCACGGCGCATGTCCTCGTTGGTGCTGTTGCCTCTGCGCATGTCCTCGTTGGTGCCGGCACCAATGCGCATGTCCTCGTTGGTTCTGGCGCCACTGCCCATGTCCTCGTTGATGCTGGCGCCACTGCTCATGTCTTCGTTGATGCTGGCGCCATTGCGCATGTCCTCGTTGGTGCTGGCGCCACTGCGCATGTCCTCGTTGGTGCTGGCGCCACTGCGCATGTCCTCGTTGATGCTGGCGCCACTGCGCATGTCCTCGTTGATGCTGGCGCCACTGCGCATGTCCTCGTTGGTGCTGGCACCACTGCGCATGTCCTTGTTGATGCTGGTGCCACTGCGCATGTCCTCGTTGATGCTGGCGCCACTGCGCATGTCCTCGTTGATGCTGTCGCCACTGACATGTCCTCGTTGATGCTGGCGCCACTGCGCATGTCCTCGTTGATGCTGGCGCCACTGCGCATGTCCTCGTTGATGCTGACGCCACTGCCCATGTCCTCGTTGATGCTGACGCCACTGCGCATGTCCTCTTTGATGCTGACGCCACTGCCTATGTCCTCGTTGATGCTGACGCCACTGCGCATGTCCTCGTTGATGCTGACGCCACTGCGCATTCGCGCGTTGATGCTGGCGCCACTGCGCATGCCCTCGTTGATGCTGGCGCCACTGCTCATGTCCTCGTTGATGCTGGCGCCACTGCACATGTCCTCGTTGATGCTGGCGCCACTGCTCATGTCCTCGTTGATGCTGGCGCCACTGCGCATGTCCTCGTTGGTGCTGGCGCCACTGCGCATGTCCTCGTTGATGCTGGCGCCACTGCGCATATCCTCGTTGATGCTGGCACCACTGCGCATGTCCTCCTTGGTGCCGGTGCCACTGCGCATGTCCTCGTTGATGCTGGCGCCACTGCGAATTCGCGCGTTGATGCTGGCGCCACTGCGCATGTCCTCGTTGATGCTGGCGCCACTGCGCATGTCCTCGTTGGTGCTGTCGCCTCTGTGCATGTCCTCGTTGGTGCCGGCGCCAATGCGCATGTCCTCGTTGGTTCTGGCGCCACTGCCCATGTCCTCGTTGATGCTGGCGCCACTGCTCATGTCCTCGTTGATGCTGGCGCCACTGCGCATGTCCTCGTTGGTGCTGTTGCCACTGCGCATGTCCTCGTTGGTGCTGTCGCCACTGCGCATGTCCTCGTTGGTGCTGTCGCCACTGTGCATGTCCTCGTTGGTGCTGGCGCCACTGCGCATGCGAGCATTGGTGCCAGTGCCACGGCGCATGTCCTCGTTGGTGCTGTTGCCTCTGCGCATGTCCTCGTTGGTGCCGGCACCAATGCGCATGTCCTCGTTGGTTCTGGCGCCACTGCCCATGTCCTCGTTGATGCTGGCGCCACTGCTCATGTCTTCGTTGATGCTGGCGCCATTGCGCATGTCCTCGTTGGTGCTGGCGCCACTGCGCATGTCCTCGTTGATGCTGGCGCCACTGCGCATGTCTTCGTTGATGCCGGCGCCACTGCGCATGTCCTCGTTGATGCCGGCACCACTGCGCATGCCCTCGTTGATGCTGGCGCCACTGTGCATGTCCTCGTTGGTGCTGGCGCCATTGCGCATGTCCTCGTTGGTGCTGGCGCCATTGCGCATGTCCTCGTTGATGCTGGCGCCACTGCGCATATCCTCGTTGGTGCCGGCGCCACTGCGCATGCCCTCGTTCATGCTGGCGCCAGTGCGCATGTCCTCGTTGATGCTGGCGCCACTGCTCATGTCCTCGTTGATGCCGGCGCCACTGCGCATGTCCTCGTTGATGCTGGCGCCACTGACATGTCCTCGTTGGTGCTGGCGCCACTGCGCATGTCCGCGTTGATGCCGGCACAACTGCGCATGCCCTCGATAATGCTGGCGCCACTGCTAATGTCCTCGTTGATGCTGGCGCCACTGTGCATGTCCTCGTTGGTGCTGGCGCCATTGCGCATGTCCTCGTTGGTGCTGTCGCCACTGTGCATGTCCTCGTTGATGCTGTCGCCACTGCGCATGCCCTCGTTGATGCTGGCGCCACTGCTAATGTCCTCGTTGATGCTGGCGCCACTGCGCATGTCCTCGTTGGTGCTGTTGCCACTGCGCATGTCCTCGTTGGTGCAGTCGCCACTGCGCATGTCCTCGTTGGTGCTGTCGCCACTGTGCATGTCCTCGTTGGTGCTGGTGCCACTGCGCATGCGAGCATTGGTGCCAGTACCACGGCGCATGTCCTCGTTGGTGCTGTTGCCTCTGCGCATGTCCTCGTTGGTGCCGGCACCAATGCGCATGTCCTCGTTGGTTCTGGCGCCACTGCCCATGTCCTCGTTGATGCTGGCGCCACTGCTCATGTCTTCGTTGATGCTGGCGCCATTGCGCATGTCCTCTTTGGTGCTGGCACCACTGCGCATGTCCTCGTTGATGCTGGCGCCACTGCGCATGTCTTCGTTGATTCCGGCGCCACTGCGCATGTCCTCGTTGATGCTGGCACCACTGACATGTCCTCGTTGGTGCTGGCGCCACTGCGCATGTCCTCGTTGATGCCGGCGCCACTGCGCATGTCCTCGTTGTTGCTGGCGCCACTGCGCATGTCCTCGTTGGTACCGGCGCCACTGCGCATGTCCTCGTTGGTGCCGGCGCCACGGCGCATATCCTCGTTGATGCTGGCGCCACTGCGCATGTCCTCGTTGATGCTGGCGCCACTGCGCATGTCCTCGTTGATGCTGGCGCCACTGCGCATGTCCTCATTGATGCCGGCGCCACTGCTCATGTCCTCGTTGGTGCTGTCGCCACTGCGCATGTCCTCGTTGGTGCTGTCGCCACAGCGCATGTCCTCGTTGGCGCTGTCGCCACTGCGCATGTCCTCGTTGGTGCTGTCGCCACTGTGCATGTCCTCGTTGGTGCTGTCGCCACTGCGCATGCGAGCATTGGTGCCAGTGCCACGGCGCATGTCCTCGTTGGTGCTGTTGCCTCTGCGCATGTCCTCGTTGGTGCCGGCACCAATGCGCATGTCCTCGTTGGTTCTGGCGCCACTGCCCATGTCCTCGTTGATGCTGGCGCCACTGCTCATGTCTTCGTTGATGCTGGCGCCATTGCGCATGTCCTCGTTGGTGCTGGCGCCACTGCGCATGTCCTCGTTGATGCTGGCGCCACTGCGCATGTCTTCGTTGATGCCGGCGCCACTGCGCATGTCCTCGTTGATGCTGGCACCACTGACATGTCCTCGTTGGTGCTGGCGCCACTGCGCATGTCCTCGTTGATGCCGGCGCCACTGCGCATGTCCTCGTTGGTGCCGGTGCCACTGCGCATGTCCTCGTTGATGCTGACGCCACTGCGCATGTCCTCGTTGGAGCTGGCACCACTGAGCATGTCCTCGTTGATGCTGGCGCCACTGCGCATGCCCTCGTTGATGCTGTCGCCACTGCGCATGTCCTCGTTGATGCTGGTGCCACTTAGCATGTCCTCGTTGATGCTGGCGCCACTGTGCATTTCCTCGTTGATGCTGGCGCCACTGCGCATGTCCTCGTTGATGCTGGTGACACTTTGCATGTCCTCGTTGGTGCTGGCGCCACTGCGCATGTCCTCGTTCTTGCTGTCGCCACTGCGCATGTCCTCGTTGGTGCTGGCGCCACTGCGCATGTCCTCGTTGTTGCTGTCGCCACTACGCATGTCCTCGTTGATGCCAGCGCCACTGCGCATGTCCTCGTTGATGCTGGCGCCACTGCGCATGTCGTCATCGGTGCTGGCGCCACTGCGCATGTCCTCCTTGGTGCTGTCGCCACGGCGCATGTCCTCGTTGGTGCTGTCGCCACTGTGCATGTCCTCGTTGATGCTGTCGTCACTGCGCATGTCCTCGTTGGTGCTGTCGCCACTGTGCATGTCCTCGTTGGTGCTGTCGCCACTGCGCATGTCCTCGTTGGTGCTGTCGCCACTGCGCATGTCCTCATTGATGCTGGCGCCACTGCGCATGCGAGCATTGGTGCCAGCGCCACAGCGCTTGTCCTCGTTGGTGCTGTCGCCTCTGTGCATGTCCTCGTTGGTGCCGGCACCAATGCGCATGTCCTCGTTGATGCTGGCGCCACTGCTCATGTCTTTGTTGATGCTGGCGCCATTGCGCATGTCCTCGTTGGTGCTGTCGCCTCTGTGCATGTCCTCGTTGGTGCCGGCACCATTGCGCATGTCCTCGTTGGTGCTGGCGCCACTGCGCATGTCCTCGTTGATGCCGGCGCCACTGCGCATGTCCTCGTTGATGCCGGCACCACTGCGCATGTCCTCGTTGTTGCTGGCGCCACTGACATGTCCTCGTTGGTGCTGGCGCCACTGCGCATGTCCTCGTTGGTACCGGCACCACTGCGCATGTCCTCGTTGTTGCTGGCGCCACTGCGCATGTCCTCGTTGATGCCGGCGCCACTGCGCATGTCCTCGTTGATGCTGGCACCACTGACATGTCCTCGTTGGTGCTGGCGCCACTGCGCATGTCCTCGTTGGTACCGGCGCCGCTGCGCATGTCCTCGTTGTTGCTGGCGCCACTGCGCATGTCCTCGTTGATGCCGGCGCCACTGCGCATGTCCTCGTTGATGCTGGCACCACTGACATGTCCTCGTTGGTGCTGGCGCCACTGCGCATGTCCTCGTTGGTACCGGCGCCACTGCGCATGTCCTCGTTGGTGCTGGCGCCACAGCGCATGTCCTCATTGATGCCGGCGCCACTGCGCATGTCCTCGTTGGTGCTGTCGCCACAGCGCATGTCCTCATTGATGCTGGCGCCACTGCGGATGCGAGCATTGGTGACGGCGCCATTGCGCATGTCCTCGTTGATGCTGGCGCCACTGCGCATGTCCTCGTTGATGCCGGCGCCACTGCACATGTCATTGTTGATGCTGGCGCCACTGCGCATGTCCTCGTTGATGCTGGCTCCACTGCGCATGTCCTCGTTGATGCTGGCGCCATTGCGCATGTCCTCGTTGATGCCGGCGGCACTGCGCATGTCCCCGTTGGTGCTGGCGCCATTGCACATGTCCTCGTTGATGCTGGCACCACTGCGCATGTCCTCGTTGATGCTGGCGCCACTGCGCATATCCTCGTTGATGCTGGCGCCATTGTGCATGTCGTCGTTGATGCTGGCGCCACTGCACATGTCCTCGTTGATGCTGGCGCCAGTACGCATGTCCTCGTTGATGCTGGCGCCATTGCGCATGTCCTCGTTGATGCCGGCGCCACTGCGCATGTCCTCGTTGATGCTGGCGCCACTGCGCATGTCCTCGTTGATGCTGGCGCCATTGCGCATGTCCTCGTTGATGCCGGCGCCACTGCGCATGTCCTCGTTGATGCTGGCGCCACTGACATGTCCTCGTTTATGCTGGCGCCACTGCGCATGTCCTCGTTGATGCCGGCACCACTGACAGGTCCTCGTTGGTGCTGGCGCCACTGCGCATGTCCTCGTTGGTGCTGGCGCAGAGAGAGAGAGAGAGATGACAGAGAGCTGTGAGTGTGTTTCTCAGAGAGAGAGAGAGAGAGATGACAGAGAGCTGTGAGTGTGTTTCTCAGAGAGAGAGAGAGAGAGATGACAGAGAGCTGTGAGTGTGTTTCTCAGAGAGAGAGAGAGAGATGACAGAGAGCTGTGAGTGTGTTTCTCAGAGAGAGAGAGAGATGACAGAGAGCTGTGAGTGTGTTTCAGAACGAGAGAGAGAGAGAGAGAGATGACAGAGAGCTGTGAGTGTGTTTCGGAGAGAGAGAGAGATGACAGAGAGCTGTGAGTGTGTTTCAGAGAGAGAGAGAGATGACAGAGAGCTGTGAGTGTGTTTCGGAGAGAGAGAGAGAGATGACAGAGAGCTGTGAGTGTGTTTCGGAGAGAGAGAGAGAGAGATGACAGAGAGCTGTGAGTGTGTTTCTCAGAGAGAGAGAGAGAGAGAGATGACAGAGAGCTGTGAGTGTGTTTCAGAACGAGAGAGAGAGAGAGAGAGATGACAGAGAGCTGTGAGTGTGTTTCAGAACGAGAGAGAGAGAGAGAGAGATGACAGAGAGCTGTGAGTGTGTTTCTCAGAGAGAGAGAGAGAGAGAGATGACAGAGAGCTGTGAGTGTGTTTCAGAACGAGAGAGAGAGAGAGAGAGATGACAGAGAGCTGTGAGTGTGTTTCGGAGAGAGAGAGAGATGACAGAGAGCTGTGAGTGTGTTTCAGAGAGAGAGAGAGATGACAGAGAGCTGTGAGTGTGTTTCGGAGAGAGAGAGAGAGATGACAGAGAGCTGTGAGTGTGTTTCAGAGCGAGAGAGAGAGAGAGAGAGAGATGACAGAGAGCTGTGAGTGTGTTTCAGAGCGAGAGAGAGAGAGAGAGATGACAGAGAGCTGTGAGTGTGTTTCTCAGAGAGAGAGAGAGATGACAGTGAGCTGTGAGTGTGTTTCAGAGAGAGAGAGAGAGAGAGAGATGACAGAGAGCTGTGAGTGTGTTTCAGAGCGAGAGAGAGAGAGAGAGAGAGATGGCAGAGAGCTGTGAGTGTGTTTCTCAGAGAGAGAGAGAGATGACAGTGAGCTGTGAGTGTGTTTCTCAGAGAGAGAGAGAGATGACAGTGAGCTGTGAGTGTGTTTCAGAGAGAGAGAGAGAGAGAGAGATGACAGAGAGCTGTGAGTGTGTTTCTCAGAGAGAGAGAGAGATGACAGTGAGCTGTGAGTGTGTTTCAGAGAGAGAGAGAGAGAGAGAGATGACAGAGAGCTGTGAGTGTGTTTCAGAGCGAGAGAGAGAGAGAGAGAGAGATGGCAGAGAGCTGTGAGTGTGTTTCAGAGCGAGAGAAAGAGAGAGAGAGATGACAGAGAGATGTGAGTGTGTTTCGGAGAGAGAGAGAGAGATGACAGAGAGCTGTGAGTGTGTTTCAGAGCGAGAGAGAGAGAGAGAGATGACAGAGAGCTGTGAGTGTGTTTCTCAGAGAGAGAGAGAGAGAGATGACAGAGAGCTGTGAGTGTGTTTCGGAGAGAGAGAGAGCTGTGAGTGTATTTCAGAGAGAGAGAGAGAGAGAGATGACAGAGAGTTGTGAGTGTGTTTCAGAGCGAGAGAGAGAGAGAGAGAGATGACAGAGAGTTGTGAGTGTGTTTCTCAGAGAGAGAGAGAGAGATGACAGAGAGCTGTGAGTGTGTTTCGGGGAGAGAGAGAGAGAGATGACAGAGAGCTGTGAGTGTGTTTCAGAGCGAGAGAGAGAGAGAGAGAGATGACAGAGAGTTGTGAGTGTGTTTCTCAGAGAGAGAGAGAGATGACAGAGAGCTGTGAGTGTGTTTCTCAGAGAGAGAGAGAGAGATGACAGAGATCTGTGAGTGTGTTTCTCAGGGCGAGAGAGAGATGACAGAGAGCTGTGAGTGTGTTTCAGAGCGAGAGAGAGAGAGAGATGACAGAGAGATGTGAGTGTGTTTCTCAGAGAGAGAGAGAGATGACAGAGAGCTGTGAGTGTGTTTCAGAGAGAGAGAGAGATGACAGAGAGCTGTGAGTGTGTTTCTCAGAGAGAGAGAGAGAGATGACAGAGAGCTGTGAGTGTGTTTCGGAGAGAGAGAGAGAGATGATAGAGAGCTGTGAGTGTGTTTCGGAGAGAGAGAGAGAGAGAGAGATGACAGAGAGCTGTGAGTGTGTTTCAGAGCGAGAGAGAGAGAGAGAGAGATGACAGAGAGCTGTGAGTGTGTTTCAGAGAGAGAGAGAGAGAGATGACAGAGAGTTGTGAGTGTGTTTCGGAGAGAGAGAGAGCGATGACAGAGAGCTGTGATTGTGTTTCGGAGCGAGAGAGAGAGAGATGACAGAGAGCTGTGAGTGTGTTTCTCAGAGAGAGAGAGAGAGATGACAGAGAGTTGTGAGTGTGTTTCAGAGCGAGAGAGAGAGATGACAGAGAGCTGTGAGTGTGTTTCAGAACGAGAGAGAGAGAGAGAGATGACAGAGAGCTGTGAGTGTGTTTCTCAGAGAGAGAGAGAGAGAGAAATGACAGAGAGCTGTGAGTGTGTTTCTCAGAGAGAGAGAGAGAGAGATGACAGAGAGCTGTGAGTGTGTTTCTCAGAGAGAGAGAGAGAGAGAAATGACAGAGAGCTGTGAGTGTGTTTCGGAGAGAGAGAGAGATGACAGAGAGCTGTGAGTGTGTTTCAGAGCGAGAGAGAGAGATGACAGAGAGCTGTGAGTGTGTTTCAGAACGAGAGAGAGAGAGAGAGATGACAGAGAGCTGTGAGTGTGTTTCAGAACGAGAGAGAGAGAGAGAGATAACAGAGAGCTGTGAGTGTGTTTCAGAACGAGAGAGAGAGAGAGATGACAGAGAGCTGTGAGTGTGTTTCAGAACGAGAGAGAGAGAGAGAGAGAGATGACAGAGAGCTGTGAGTGTGTTTCGGAGAGAGAGAGAGATGACAGAGAGCTGTGAGTGTGTTTCAGAGAGAGAGAGAGATGACAGAGAGCTGTGAGTGTGTTTCGGAGAGAGAGAGAGAGAGAGAGATGACAGAGAGCTGTGAGTGTGTTTCAGAGCGAGAGAGAGAGAGATGACAGAGAGCTGTGAGTGTGTTTCTCAGAGAGAGAGAGAGATGACAGAGAGCTGTGTGTGTTTCAGAGAGAGAGAGAGAGAGAGATGACAGAGAGCTGTGAGTGTGTTTCAGAGTGAGAGAGAGAGATGACAGAGAGCTGAGAGTGTGTTTCAGAGCGAGAGAGAGAGAGATGACAGAGAGCTGTGAGTGTGTTTCAGAGCGAGAGAGAGAGATGACAGAGAGCTGAGAGTGTGTTTCAGGGAGAGAGAGAGAGAGATGACAGAGAGCTGTGAGTGTGTTTCTCAGAGAGAGAGAGAGATGACAGAGAGCTGTGTGTGTTTCAGAGAGAGAGAGAGAGAGAGATGACAGAGAGCTGTCAGTGTGTTTCAGAGCGAGAGAGAGAGAGAGAGAGAGATGGCAGAGAGCTGTGAGTGTGTTTCAGAGCGAGAGAGAGAGAGAGAGAGATGACAGAGAGATGTGAGTGTGTTTCGGAGAGAGAGAGAGAGATGACAGAGAGCTGTGAGTGTGTTTCAGAGCGAGAGAGAGAGATGACAGAGAGCTGTGAGTGTGTTTCGGAGAGAGAGAGAGAGATGACAGAGAGCTGTGAGTGTGTTTCAGAGCGAGAGAGAGAGATGACAGAGAGCTGTGAGTGTGTTTCGGAGAGAGAGAGAGAGATGACAGAGAGCTGTGAGTGTGTTTCTCATGGAGAGAGAGAGAGAGATGACAGAGAGCTGTGAGTGTTTTTCAGAGCGAGAGAGAGAGATGACAGAGAGCTGTGAGTGTGTTTCGGAGAGAGAGAGAGAGATGACAGAGAGCTGTGAGTGTGTTTCTCATGGAGAGAGAGAGAGAGATGACAGAGAGCTGTGAGTGTGTTTCGGAGAGAGAGAGAGCTGTGAGTGTATTTCAGAGAGAGAGAGAGAGAGAGAGAGATGACAGAGAGTTGTGAGTGTGTTTCAGAGCGAGAGAGAGAGAGAGAGATGACAGAGAGCTGTGAGTGTGTTTCTCAGAGAGAGAGAGAGAGATGACAGAGAGCTGTGAGTGTGTTTCAGAGAGAGAGAGAGAGAGATGACAGAGAGCTGTGAGTGTGTTTCAGAGCGAGAGAGAGAGAGAGATGACAGAGAGCTGTGAGTGTGTTTCTCAGAGAGAGAGAGAGATGACAGAGAGCTGTGAGTGTGTTTCTCAGAGAGAGAGAGAGAGATGACAGAGATCTGTGAGTGTGTTTCTCAGGGCGAGAGAGAGATGACAGAGAGCTGTGAGTGTGTTTCAGAGCGAGAGAGAGAGAGAGATGACAGAGAGATGTGAGTGTGTTTCTCAGAGAGAGAGAGAGATGACAGAGAGCTGTGAGTGTGTTTCAGAGAGAGAGAGAGATGACAGAGAGCTGTGAGTGTGTTTCTCAGAGAGAGAGAGAGAGATGACAGAGAGCTGTGAGTGTGTTTCGGAGAGAGAGAGAGAGATGATAGAGAGCTGTGAGTGTGTTTCGGAGAGAGAGAGAGAGAGAGAGAGAGATGACAGAGAGCTGTGAGTGTGTTTCAGAGCGAGAGAGAGAGAGAGAGAGATGACAGAGAGCTGTGAGTGTGTTTCAGAGAGAGAGAGAGAGAGATGACAGAGAGTTGTGAGTGTGTTTCGGAGAGAGAGAGAGCGATGACAGAGAGCTGTGAGTGTGTTTCGGAGCGAGAGAGAGAGAGATGACAGAGAGCTGTGAGTGTGTTTCGGAGAGAGAGAGAGAGATGACAGAGAGCTGTGAGTGTGTTTCGGAGCGAGAGAGAGAGAGAGAGATGACAGAGAGCTGTGAGTGTGTTTCAGAGCGAGAGAGAGAGAGAGATGACAGAGAGCTGTGAGTGTGTTTCAGAGAGAGAGAGAGAGAGAGAGATGACAGAGAGCTGTGAGTGTGTTTCGGAGAGAGAGAGAGATGACAGAGAGCTGTGAGTGTGTTTCAGAGCGAGAGAGAGAGAGAGAGAGATGACAGAGAGATGTGAGTGTGTTTCTCAGAGAGAGAGAGAGATGACAGAGAGCTGTGAGTGTGTTTCGGAGAGAGAGAGAGAGAGAGAGATGACAGAGAGCTGTGAGTGTGTTTCGGAGAGAGAGAGAGAGAGAGATGACAGAGAGATGTGAGTGTGTTTCGGAGAGAGAGAGAGAGAGATGACAGAGAGATGTGAGTGTGTTTCTCAGAGAGAGAGAGAGATGACAGAGAGCTGTGAGTGTGTTTCAGAACGAGAGAGAGAGAGGGATGACAGAGAGCTGTGAGTGTGTTTCAGAGAGAGAGAGAGAGAGAGATGACAGAGAGCTGTGAGTGTGTTTCTCAGAGAGAGAGAGAGAGAGATGACAGAGAGCTGTGAGTGTGTTTCAGAGAGAGAGAGAGAGATGACAGAGAGCTGTGAGTGTGTTTCGGAGAGAGAGAGAGAGATGACAGAGAGCTGTGAGTGTGTTTCTCAGAGAGAAAGAGAGATGACATAGAGCTGTGAGTGTGTTTCAGAACGAGAGAGAGAGAGCGAGATGACAGAGAGCTGTGAGTGTGTTTCGGAGAGAGAGAGAGATGACAGAGAGCTGTGAGTGTGTTTCGGAGAGAGAGAGAGAGATGACAGAGAGCTGTGAGTGTGTTTCTCAGAGAGAGAGAGAGAGATGACAGAGAGCTGTGAGTGTGTTTCGGAGAGAGAGAGAGAGAGAGAGATGACAGAGAGCTGTGAGCGTGTTTCGGAGAGAGAGAGAGAGATGACAGAGAGCTGTGAGTGTGTTTCAGAGCGAGAGAGAGAGAGAGAGATGACAGAGAGCTGTGAGTGTGTTTCAGAGAGAGAGAGATGACAGAGAGCTGTGAGTGTGTTTCAGAGCGAGAGAGAGAGAGAGAGAGAGAGAGATGACAGAGAGCTGTGAGTGTGTTTCTCAGTGAGAGAGAGAGATGACAGAGAGCTGTGAGTGTGTTGCGGAGAGAGAGAGAGAGATGACAGAGAGCTGTGAGTGTGTTTCAGAACGAGAGAGAGAGAGAGAGATGACAGAGAGCTGTGAGTTTGTTTCTCTGAGAGAGAGAGAGAGATGACAGAGAGCTGTGAGTGTGTTTCAGAGAGAGAGAGAGATGACAGAGAGCTGTGAGTGTGTTTCTCAGAGAGAGAGAGAGAGATGACAGAGAGCTGTGAGTGTGTTTCGGAGAGAGAGAGAGAGATGATAGAGAGCTGTGAGTGTGTTTCGGAGAGAGAGAGAGAGAGAGAGAGATGACAGAGAGCTGTGAGTGTGTTTCAGAGCGAGAGAGAGAGAGAGAGAGATGACAGAGAGCTGTGAGTGTGTTTCAGAGAGAGAGAGAGAGAGATGACAGAGAGTTGTGAGTGTGTTTCGGAGAGAGAGAGAGCGATGACAGAGAGCTGTGAGTGTGTTTCGGAGCGAGAGAGAGAGAGATGACAGAGAGCTGTGAGTGTGTTTCGGAGAGAGAGAGAGAGATGACAGAGAGCTGTGAGTGTGTTTCGGAGCGAGAGAGAGAGAGAGAGATGACAGAGAGCTGTGAGTGTGTTTCAGAGCGAGAGAGAGAGAGAGAGAGATGACAGAGAGCTGTGAGTGTGTTTCAGAGAGAGAGAGAGAGAGAGAGATGACAGAGAGCTGTGAGTGTGTTTCTCAGAGAGAGAGAGAGATGACAGAGAGCTGTGAGTGTGTTTCAGAGAGAGAGAGAGATGACAGAGAGCTGTGAGTGTGTTTCTCAGAGAGAGAGAGAGAGAGAGATGACAGAGAGCTGTGAGTGTGTTTCGGAGAGAGAGAGAGAGAGAGATGACAGAGAGCTGTGAGTGTGTTTCAGAGCGAGAGAGAGAGAGAGAGAGAGATGACAGAGAGCTGTGAGTGTGTTTCAGAGCGAGAGAGAGAGAGAGAGATGACAGAGAGCTGTGAGTGTGTTTCTCAGAGAGAGAGAGAGATGACAGTGAGCTGTGAGTGTGTTTCAGAGAGAGAGAGAGAGAGAGAGATGACAGAGAGCTGTGAGTGTGTTTCAGAGCGAGAGAGAGAGAGAGAGAGAGATGGCAGAGAGCTGTGAGTGTGTTTCAGAGCGAGAGAAAGAGAGAGAGAGATGACAGAGAGATGTGAGTGTGTTTCGGAGAGTGAGAGAGAGATGACAGAGAGCTGTGAGTGTGTTTCAGAGCGAGAGAGAGAGAGAGAGATGACAGAGAGCTGTGAGTGTGTTTCTCAGAGAGAGAGAGAGATGACAGAGAGCTGTGAGTGTGTTTCGGAGAGAGAGAGAGCTGTGAGTGTATTTCAGAGAGAGAGAGAGAGAGAGATGACAGAGAGTTGTGAGTGTGTTTCAGAGCGAGAGAGAGAGAGAGAGATGACAGAGAGCTGTGAGTGTGTTTCTCAGAGAGAGAGAGAGAGATGACAGAGAGCTGTGAGTGTGTTTCGGGGAGAGAGAGAGAGAGATGACAGAGAGCTGTGAGTGTGTTTCAGAGCGAGAGAGAGAGAGAGAGAGATGACAGAGAGCTGTGAGTGTGTTTCTCAGAGAGAGAGAGAGATGACAGAGAGCTGTGAGTGTGTTTCTCAGAGAGAGAGAGAGAGATGACAGAGATCTGTGAGTGTGTTTCTCAGGGCGAGAGAGAGATGACAGAGAGCTGTGAGTGTGTTTCAGAGCGAGAGAGAGAGAGAGATGACAGAGAGATGTGAGTGTGTTTCTCAGAGAGAGAGAGAGATGACAGAGAGCTGTGAGTGTGTTTCAGAGAGAGAGAGAGATGACAGAGAGCTGTGAGTGTGTTTCTCAGAGAGAGAGAGAGAGATGACAGAGAGCTGTGAGTGTGTTTCGGAGAGAGAGAGAGAGATGATAGAGAGCTGTGAGTGTGTTTCGGAGAGAGAGAGAGAGAGAGAGATGACAGAGAGCTGTGAGTGTGTTTCAGAGCGAGAGAGAGAGAGAGAGAGATGACAGAGAGCTGTGAGTGTGTTTCAGAGAGAGAGAGAGAGAGATGACAGAGAGTTGTGAGTGTGTTTCGGAGAGAGAGAGAGCGATGACAGAGAGCTGTGAGTGTGTTTCGGAGCGAGAGAGAGAGAGATGACAGAGAGCTGTGAGTGTGTTTCTCAGAGAGAGAGAGAGAGATGACAGAGAGTTGTGAGTGTGTTTCAGAGCGAGAGAGAGAGATGACAGAGAGCTGTGAGTGTGTTTCAGAACGAGAGAGAGAGAGAGAGATGACAGAGAGCTGTGAGTGTGTTTCTCAGAGAGAGAGAGAGAGAGAAATGACAGAGAGCTGTGAGTGTGTTTCTCAGAGAGAGAGAGAGAGAGATGACAGAGAGCTGTGAGTGTGTTTCTCAGAGAGAGAGAGAGAGAGAGAAATGACAGAGAGCTGTGAGTGTGTTTCGGAGAGAGAGAGAGATGACAGAGAGCTGTGAGTGTGTTTCAGAGCGAGAGAGAGAGATGACAGAGAGCTGTGAGTGTGTTTCAGAACGAGAGAGAGAGAGAGAGATGACAGAGAGCTGTGAGTGTGTTTCAGAACGAGAGAGAGAGAGAGAGATAACAGAGAGCTGTGAGTGTGTTTCAGAACGAGAGAGAGAGAGATGACAGAGAGCTGTGAGTGTGTTTCAGAACGAGAGAGAGAGAGAGAGAGAGATGACAGAGAGCTGTGAGTGTGTTTCGGAGAGAGAGAGAGATGACAGAGAGCTGTGAGTGTGTTTCAGAGAGAGAGAGAGATGACAGAGAGCTGTGAGTGTGTTTCGGAGAGAGAGAGAGAGAGAGAGATGACAGAGAGCTGTGAGTGTGTTTCAGAGCGAGAGAGAGAGAGATGACAGAGAGCTGTGAGTGTGTTTCTCAGAGAGAGAGAGAGATGACAGAGAGCTGTGTGTGTTTCAGAGAGAGAGAGAGAGAGAGATGACAGAGAGCTGTGAGTGTGTTTCAGAGTGAGAGAGAGAGATGACAGAGAGCTGAGAGTGTGTTTCAGAGCGAGAGAGAGAGAGATGACAGAGAGCTGTGAGTGTGTTTCAGAGCGAGAGAGAGAGATGACAGAGAGCTGAGAGTGTGTTTCAGGGAGAGAGAGAGAGAGATGACAGAGAGCTGTGAGTGTGTTTCTCAGAGAGAGAGAGAGATGACAGAGAGCTGTGTGTGTTTCAGAGAGAGAGAGAGAGAGAGATGACAGAGAGCTGTGAGTGTGTTTCAGAGCGAGAGAGAGAGAGAGAGAGAGATGGCAGAGAGCTGTGAGTGTGTTTCAGAGCGATAGAGAGAGAGAGAGAGATGACAGAGAGATGTGAGTGTGTTTCGGAGAGAGAGAGAGAGATGACAGAGAGTTGTGAGTGTGTTTCAGAGCGAGAGAGAGAGATGACAGAGAGCTGTGAGTGTGTTTCTCAGAGAGAGAGAGAGAGAGATGACAGAGAGCTGTGAGTGTGTTTCAGAGCGAGAGAGAGAGATGACAGAGAGCTGTGAGTGTGTTTCGGAGAGAGAGAGAGAGATGACAGAGAGCTGTGAGTGTGTTTCAGAGCGAGAGAGAGAGATGACAGAGAGCTGTGAGTGTGTTTCGGAGAGAGAGAGAGAGATGACAGAGAGCTGTGAGTGTGTTTCTCATGGAGAGAGAGAGAGAGATGACAGAGAGCTGTGAGTGTGTTTCAGAGCGAGAGAGAGAGATGACAGAGAGCTGTGAGTGTGTTTCGGAGAGAGAGAGAGAGATGACAGAGAGCTGTGAGTGTGTTTCTCATGGAGAGAGAGAGAGAGATGACAGAGAGCTGTGAGTGTGTTTCGGAGAGAGAGAGAGCTGTGAGTGTATTTCAGAGAGAGAGAGAGAGAGAGAGATGACAGAGAGTTGTGAGTGTGTTTCAGAGCGAGAGAGAGAGAGAGAGATGACAGAGAGCTGTGAGTGTGTTTCTCAGAGAGAGAGAGAGAGATGACAGAGAGCTGTGAGTGTGTTTCAGAGAGAGAGAGAGAGAGATGACAGAGAGCTGTGAGTGTGTTTCAGAGCGAGAGAGAGAGAGAGATGACAGAGAGCTGTGAGTGTGTTTCTCAGAGAGAGAGAGAGATGACAGAGAGCTGTGAGTGTGTTTCTCAGAGAGAGAGAGAGAGATGACAGAGATCTGTGAGTGTGTTTCTCAGGGCGAGAGAGAGATGACAGAGAGCTGTGAGTGTGTTTCAGAGCGAGAGAGAGAGAGAGATGACAGAGAGATGTGAGTGTGTTTCTCAGAGAGAGAGAGAGATGACAGAGAGCTGTGAGTGTGTTTCAGAGAGAGAGAGAGATGACAGAGAGCTGTGAGTGTGTTTCTCAGAGAGAGAGAGAGAGATGACAGAGAGCTGTGAGTGTGTTTCGGAGAGAGAGAGAGAGATGATAGAGAGCTGTGAGTGTGTTTCGGAGAGAGAGAGAGAGAGAGAGAGAGATGACAGAGAGCTGTGAGTGTGTTTCAGAGCGAGAGAGAGAGAGAGAGAGATGACAGAGAGCTGTGAGTGTGTTTCAGAGAGAGAGAGAGAGAGATGACAGAGAGTTGTGAGTGTGTTTCGGAGAGAGAGAGAGCGATGACAGAGAGCTGTGAGTGTGTTTCGGAGCGAGAGAGAGAGAGATGACAGAGAGCTGTGAGTGTGTTTCGGAGAGAGAGAGAGAGATGACAGAGAGCTGTGAGTGTGTTTCGGAGCGAGAGAGAGAGAGAGAGATGACAGAGAGCTGTGAGTGTGTTTCAGAGCGAGAGAGAGAGAGAGATGACAGAGAGCTGTGAGTGTGTTTCAGAGAGAGAGAGAGAGAGAGAGATGACAGAGAGCTGTGAGTGTGTTTCGGAGAGAGAGAGAGAGAGAGAGAGATGACAGAGAGATGTGAGTGTGTATCTCAGAGAGAGAGAGAGATGACAGAGAGCTGTGAGTGTGTTTCAGAGCGAGAGAGAGAGAGAGATGACAGAGAGCTGTGAGTGTGTTTCAGAGAGAGAGAGAGAGAGAGAGATGACAGAGAGCTGTGAGTGTGTTTCAGAGCGAGAGAGAGAGAGAGAGAGATGACAGAGAGATGTGAGTGTGTATCTCAGAGAGAGAGAGAGATGACAGAGAGCTGTGAGTGTGTTTCGGAGAGAGAGAGAGAGAGAGAGAGATGACAGAGAGCTGTGAGTGTGTTTCGGAGAGAGAGAGAGAGAGAGATGACAGAGAGATGTGAGTGTGTTTCGGAGAGAGAGAGAGAGAGAGAGATGACAGAGAGATGTGAGTGTGTTTCTCAGAGAGAGAGAGAGATGACAGAGAGCTGTGAGTGTGTTTCAGAACGAGAGAGAGAGAGGGATGACAGAGAGCTGTGAGTGTGTTTCAGAGAGAGAGAGAGAGAGAGATGACAGAGAGCTGTGAGTGTGTTTCTCAGAGAGAGAGAGAGAGAGATGACAGAGAGCTGTGAGTGTGTTTCAGAGAGAGAGAGAGAGATGACAGAGAGCTGTGAGTGTGTTTCGGAGAGAGAGAGAGAGATGACAGAGAGCTGTGAGTGTGTTTCTCAGAGAGAAAGAGAGATGACATAGAGCTGTGAGTGTGTTTCAGAACGAGAGAGAGAGAGCGAGATGACAGAGAGCTGTGAGTGTGTTTCGGAGAGAGAGAGAGATGACAGAGAGCTGTGAGTGTGTTTCGGAGAGAGAGAGAGAGATGACAGAGAGCTGTGAGTGTGTTTCTCAGAGAGAGAGAGAGAGATGACAGAGAGCTGTGAGTGTGTTTCGGAGAGAGAGAGAGAGAGAGAGATGACAGAGAGCTGTGAGCGTGTTTCGGAGAGAGAGAGAGAGATGACAGAGAGCTGTGAGTGTGTTTCAGAGCGAGAGAGAGAGAGAGAGATGACAGAGAGCTGTGAGTGTGTTTCAGAGAGAGAGAGATGACAGAGAGCTGTGAGTGTGTTTCAGAGCGAGAGAGAGAGAGAGAGAGAGAGATGACAGAGAGCTGTGAGTGTGTTTCTCAGTGAGAGAGAGAGATGACAGAGAGCTGTGAGTGTGTTGCGGAGAGAGAGAGAGAGATGACAGAGAGCTGTGAGTGTGTTTCAGAACGAGAGAGAGAGAGAGAGATGACAGAGAGCTGTGAGTTTGTTTCTCAGAGAGAGAGAGAGAGATGACAGAGAGCTGTGAGTGTGTTTCAGAGAGAGAGAGAGATGACAGAGAGCTGTGAGTGTGTTTCTCAGAGAGAGAGAGAGAGATGACAGAGAGCTGTGAGTGTGTTTCGGAGAGAGAGAGAGAGATGATAGAGAGCTGTGAGTGTGTTTCGGAGAGAGAGAGAGAGAGAGAGAGATGACAGAGAGCTGTGAGTGTGTTTCAGAGCGAGAGAGAGAGAGAGAGAGATGACAGAGAGCTGTGAGTGTGTTTCAGAGAGAGAGAGAGAGAGATGACAGAGAGTTGTGAGTGTGTTTCGGAGAGAGAGAGAGCGATGACAGAGAGCTGTGAGTGTGTTTCGGAGCGAGAGAGAGAGAGATGACAGAGAGCTGTGAGTGTGTTTCGGAGAGAGAGAGAGAGATGACAGAGAGCTGTGAGTGTGTTTCGGAGCGAGAGAGAGAGAGAGAGATGACAGAGAGCTGTGAGTGTGTTTCAGAGCGAGAGAGAGAGAGAGAGAGATGACAGAGAGCTGTGAGTGTGTTTCAGAGAGAGAGAGAGAGAGAGAGATGACAGAGAGCTGTGAGTGTGTTTCGGAGAGAGAGAGAGATGACAGAGAGTTGTGAGTGTGTTTCTCAGAGAGAGAGAGAGATGACAGAGAGCTGTGAGTGTGTTTCAGAGAGAGAGAGAGAGAGAGAGAGATGACAGAGAGCTGTGAGTGTGTTTCGGAGAGAGAGAGAGAGAGAGAGATGACAGAGAGATGTGAGTGTGTTTCAGAGAGAGAGAGAGAGAGAGATGACAGAGAGCTGTGAGTGTGTTTCGGAGAGAGAGAGAGAGAGAGAGATGACAGAGAGATGTGAGTGTGTTTCTCAGAGAGAGAGAGAGAGAGATGACAGAGAGCTGTGAGTGTGTTTCAGAACGAGAGAGAGAGAGGGATGACAGAGAGCTGTGAGTGTGTTTCAGAGAGAGAGAGAGAGAGATGACAGAGAGCTGTGAGTGTGTTTCTCAGAGAGAGAGAGAGAGAGATGACAGAGAGCTGTGAGTGTGTTTCAGAACGAGAGAGAGAGAGGGATGACAGAGAGCTGTGAGTGTGTTTCAGAGAGAGAGAGAGAGAGATGACAGAGAGCTGTGAGTGTGTTTCTCAGAGAGAGAGAGAGATGACAGAGAGCTGTGAGTGTGTTTCGGAGAGAGAGAGAGAGAGATGACAGAGAGCTGTGAGTGTGTTTCAGAGAGAGAGAGAGAGATGACAGAGAGCTGTGAGTGTGTTTCGGAGAGAGAGAGAGAGATGACAGAGAGCTGTGAGTGTGTTTCTCAGAGAGAAAGAGAGATGACATAGAGCTGTGAGTGTGTTTCAGAACGAGAGAGAGAGAGCGAGATGACAGAGAGCTGAGAGTGTGTTTCGGAGAGAGAGAGAGAGATGACAGAGAGCTGTGAGCGTGTTTCGGAGAGAGAGAGAGATGACAGAGAGCTGTGAGTGTGTTTCGGAGAGAGAGAGAGAGATGACAGAGAGCTGTGAGTGTGTTTCTCAGAGAGAGAGAGAGAGATGACAGAGAGCTGTGAGTGTGTTTCGGAGAGAGAGAGAGAGATGACAGAGAGCTGTGAGTGTGTTTCAGAGCGAGAGAGAGAGAGAGAGATGACAGAGAGCTGTGAGTGTGTTTCAGAGAGAGAGAGATGACAGAGAGCTGTGAGTGTGTTTCAGAGCGAGAGACAGAGAGAGAGAGAGAGATGACAGAGAGCTGTGAGTGTGTTTCTCAGTGAGAGAGAGAGATGACAGAGAGCTGTGAGTGTGTTGCGGAGAGAGAGAGAGAGATGACAGAGAGCTGTGAGTGTGTTTCAGAACGAGAGAGAGAGAGAGAGATGACAGAGAGCTGTGAGTTTGTTTCTCAGAGAGAGAGAGAGAGATGACAGAGAGCTGTGAGTGTGTTTCAGTGAGAGAGAGAGAGAGAGAGATGACAGAGAGCTGTGAGTGTGTTTCGGAGAGAGAGAGAGAGATGACGGGGAGCTGTGAGTGTGTTTCGCAGAGAGAGAGAGAGATGACAGAGAGCTGTGAGTGTGTTTCGGAGAGAGAGAGAGAGAGAGAGAGATGACAGAGAGCTGTGAGTGTGTTTCTCAGAGAGAGAGAGATGACAGAGAGCTGTGAGTGTGTTTCGGAGAGAGAGAGAGAGAGAGAGAGATGACAGAGAGCTGTGAGTGTGTTTCAGAGAGACAGAGAGAGAGAGATGACAGAGAGCTGTGAGTGTGTTTCGGAGCGAGAGAGAGAGAGAGATGACAGAGAGCTGTGAGTGTGTTTCTCAGAGAGAGAGAGAGATGACAGAGAGCTGTGAGTGTGTTTCGGAGAGAGAGAGAGAGATGACAGAGAGCTGTGAGTGTGTTTCTCAGAGAGAGAGAGAGATGACAGAGAGCTGTGAGTGTGTTTCAGAGTGAGAGAGAGAGATGACAGAGAGCTGTGAGTGTGTTTCGGAGAGAGAGAGACAGATGACAGAGAGCTGTGAGTGTGTTTCGGAGAGAGAGAGAGAGAGAGAAGACAGAGAGCTGTGAGTGTGTTTCAGAGTGAGAGAGAGAGAGAGAGAGATGACAGAGAGCTGTGAGTGTGTTTCGGAGAGAGAGAGAGAGAGATGACAGAGAGCTGTGAGTGTGTTTCAGAGTGAGAGAGAGAGAGATGACAGAGAGCTGTGAGTGTGTTTCAGAGCGAGAGAGAGAGATGACAGAGAGCTGTGAGTGTGTTTCAGAGAGAGAGAGATGACAGAGAGCTGTGAGTGTGTTTCTCAGAGAGAGAGAGAGAGATGACAGAGAGCTGTGAGTGTGTTTCAGAGCGAGAGAGAGAGATGACAGAGAGCTGTGAGTGTGTTTCGGAGAGAGAGAGAGATGACAGAGAGCTGTGAGTGTGTTTCGGAGAGAGAGAGATGACAGAGAGCTGTGAGTGTGTTTCAGAGCGAGAGAGAGAGAGAGAGAGATGTCAGAGAGCTGTGAGTGTGTTTCTCAGAGAGAGAGAGAGATGACAGAGAGCTGTGAGTGTGTTTCGGAGAGAGAGAGAGAGAGAGATGACAGAGAGCTGTGAGTGTGTTTCAGAGTGAGAGAGAGAGAGATAGATGACAGAGAGCTGTGAGTGTGTTTCGGAGAGAGAGAGAGAGAGATGACAGAGAGCTGTGAGTGTGTTTCAGAGTGAGAGAGAGAGAGATGACAGAGAGCTGTGAGTGTGTTTCTCAGAGAGAGCGAGAGCTGAGAGTGTGTTTCAGAGAGAGAGAGAGAGAGAGATGACAGAGAGCTGTGAGTGTGTTTCAGAGCGAGAGAGAGAGATGACAGAGAGCTGTGAGTGTGTTTCAGAGAGAGAGAGAGAGAGATGACAGAGAGCTGTGAGTGTGTTTCTCAGAGAGAGAGAGAGAGATGACAGAGAGCTGTGAGTGTGTTTCGGAGAGAGAGAGAGATGACAGAGAGCTGTGAGTGTGTTTCGGAGAGAGAGAGAGAGATGACAGAGAGCTGTGAGTGTGTTTCAGAGCGAGAGAGAGAGAGTGAGAGATGACAGAGAGCTGTGAGTGTGTTTCGGAGAGAGAGAGAGAGAGAGAGATGACAGAGAGCTGTGAGTGTGTTTCGGAGAGAGAGAGAGAGAGATGACAGAGAGCTGTGAGTGTGTTTCTCAGAGAGAGCGAGAGCTGAGAGTGTGTTTCAGAGAGAGAGAGAGAGAGAGATGACAGAGAGCTGTGAGTGTGTTTCAGAGCGAGAGAGAGAGATGACAGAGAGCTGTGAGTGTGTTTCAGAGAGAGAGAGAGAGAGATGACAGAGAGCTGTGAGTGTGTTTCTCAGAGAGAGAGAGAGAGATGACAGAGAGCTGTGAGTGTGTTTCGGAGAGAGAGAGAGATGACAGAGAGCTGTGAGTGTGTTTCGGAGAGAGAGAGAGAGATGACAGAGAGCTGTGAGTGTGTTTCAGAGCGAGAGAGAGAGAGAGAGAGATGACAGAGAGCTGTGAGTGTGTTTCGGAGAGAGAGAGAGAGAGAGAGATGACAGAGAGCTGTGAGTGTGTTTCGGAGAGAGAGAGAGAGAGAGAGATGACAGAGAGCTGTGAGTGTGTTTCTCAGAGAGAGCGAGAGCTGAGAGTGTGTTTCAGAGAGAGAGAGAGAGAGATGACAGAGAGCTGTGAGTGTGTTTCAGAGTGAGAGAGAGAGAGATGACAGAGAGCTGTGAGTGTGTTTCAGGGAGAGAGAGAGAGAGAGAGAGATGACAGAGAGCTGTGAGTGTGTTTCTCAGAGAGAGAGAGAGCGGAGAGTGTGTTTCAGAGAGAGAGCGGAGAGTGTGTTTCAGAGAGAGGGAGAGATGACAGAGAGCTGTGAGTGTGTTTCGGAGAGAGAGAGAGAGATGACAGAGAGCTGTGAGTGTGTTTCAGAGTGAGAGAGAGAGAGAGAGATGACAGAGAGCTGTGAGTGTGTTTCAGAGTGAGAGAGAGAGAGAGAGATGACAGAGAGCTGTGAGTGTGTTTCAGAGTGAGAGAGAGAGAGAGAGAGATGAAAGAGAGCTGTGAGTGTGTTTCTCAGAGAGAGAGAGAGATGACAGAGAGCTGTGAGTGTGTTTCAGAGCGAGAGAGAGAGAGAGAGAGATGACAGAGAGCTGTGAGTGTGTTTCGGAGAGAGAGAGAGAGAGATGACAGAGAGCTGTGAGTGTGTTTCGGAGAGAGAGAGAGAGAGATGACAGAGAGCTGTGAGTGTGTTTCAGAGAGAGAGAGAGAGAGAGAGATGACAGAGAGCTGTGAGTGTGTTTCAGAGCGAGAGAGAGAGAGAGAGATGACAGAGAGCTGTGAGTGTGTTTCAGAGTGAGAGAGAGAGAGATGAAAGAGAGCTGTGAGTGTGTTTCTCAGAGAGAGAGAGAGATGACAGAGAGCTGTGAGTGTGTTTCAGAGCGAGAGAGAGAGATGACAGAGAGCTGTGAGTGTGTTTCGGAGAGAGAGAGAGATGACAGAGAGCTGTGAGTGTGTTTCGGAGAGAGAGAGAGAGAGATGACAGAGAGCTGTGAGTGTGTTTCAGAGAGAGAGAGAGAGAGATGACAGAGAGCTGTGAGTGTGTTTCAGAGCGAGAGAGAGAGATGACAGAGAGCTGTGAGTGTGTTTCTCAGAGAGAGAGAGAGAGAGATGACAGAGAGCTGTGAGTGTGTTTCGGAGAGAGAGAGAGAGAGAGATGACAGAGAGCTGTGAGTGTGTTTCAGAGTGAGAGAGAGAGAGAGGGATGACAGAGAGCTGTGAGTGTGTTTCGGAGAGAGAGAGAGAGAGAGAGAGATGACAGAGAGCTGTGAGTGTGTTTCGGAGAGAGAGAGATGACAGAGAGCTGTGAGTGTGTTTCGGAGAGAGAGAGAGAGATGACAGAGAGCTGTGAGTGTGTTTCGGGGAGAGAGAGAGAGATGACAGAGAGCTGTGAGTGTGTTTCAGAGAGAGAGAGAGAGATGACAGAGAGCTGTGAGTGTGTTTCTCAGAGAGAGCGAGAGAGAGAGAGAGATGACAGAGAGCTGTGAGTGTGTTTCAGAGCGAGAGAGAGAGAGATGACAGAGAGCCGTGAGTGTGTTTCGGAGAGAGAGAGAGAGAGAGATGACAGAGAGCTGTGAGTGTGTTTCTCAGAGAGAGAGAGATGACAGAGAGCTGTGAGTCTGTTTCAGAGTGAGAGAGAGAGAGAGAGAGATGACAGAGAGCTGTGAGTGTGTTTCGGAGAGAGAGAGAGAGAGAGAGAGATGACAGAGAGCTGTGAGTGTGTTTCAGAGCGAGAGAGAGAGAGAGAGATGACAGAGAGCTGTGAGTGTGTTTCGGAGAGAGAGAGAGAGAGAGACGACAGAGAGCTGTGAGTGTGTTTCGGAGAGAGAGAGAGATGACAGAGAGCTGTGATTGTGTTTCAGAGCGAGAGAGAGAGAGAGATGACAGAGAGCTGTGAGTGTGTTTCGGAGAGAGAGAGAGAGAGAGAGATGACAGAGAGCTGTGAGTGTGTTTCTCAGAGAGAGCGAGAGCTGAGAGTGTGTTTCAGAGAGAGGGAGAGAGAGAGAGATGACAGAGAGCTGTGAGTGTGTTTCGGAGAGAGAGAGAGGGAGAGAGATGACAGAGAGCTGTGAGTGTGTTTCGGAGAGAGAGAGAGAGATGACAGAGAGCTGTGAGTGTGTTTCTCAGAGAGAGAGAGAGATGACAGAGAGCTGTGAGTGTGTTTCTCAGAGAGAGAGAGAGAGAGAGATGACAGAGAGCTGTGAGTGTGTTTCGGAGAGAGAGAGAGAGATGACAGAGAGCTGTGAGTGTGTTTCTCAGAGAGAGAGAGAGAGAGATGACAGAGAGCTGTGAGTGTGTTTCTCAGAGAGAGAGAGAGAGATGACAGAGAGCTGTGAGTGTGTTTCAGAGCGAGAGAGAGAGATGACAGAGAGCTGTGAGTGTGTTTCGGAGAGAGAGAGAGAGAGATGACAGAGAGCTGTGAGTGTGTTTCTCATGGAGAGAGAGAGAGAGATGACAGAGAGCTGTGAGTGTGTTTCGGAGAGAGAGAGTGAGAGAGAGAGATGACAGAGAGCTGTGAGTGTGTTTCGGACAGAGAGAGAGAGAGAGAGATGACAGAGAGCTGTGAGTGTGTTTCAGAGAGAAAGAGAGAGAGATGACAGAGAGCTGTGAGTGTGTTTCAGAGCGAGAGAGAGAGATGACAGAGAGCTGTGAGTGTGTTTCAGAGCGAGAGAGAGAGAGAGAGATGACAGAGAGCTGTGAGTGTGTTTCGGAGAGAGAGAGAGAGAGATGACAGAGAACTGTGATTGTGTTTCGGAGAGAGAGAGAGAGAGAGAGATGGCAGAGAGCTGTGAGCGTGTTTCGGAGAGAGAGAGAGAGAGAGATGACAGAGAGCTCTGATTGTGTTTCAGAGCGAGAGAGAGAGAGAGAGAGATGACAGAGAGCTGTGAGTGTGTTTCGGAGAGAGAGAGAGAGAGAGATGACTGACAGCTGTGATTGTGTTTCAGAGCGAGAGAGAGAGAGAGAGATGACAGAGAGCTGTGATTGTGTTTCGGAGCGAGAGAGAGAGAGAGAGAGATGACAGAGAGCTGTGAGTGTGTTTCTCAGAGAGAGAGAGAGAGAGATGACAGAGAGCTGTGAGTGTGTTTCTCAGAGAGAGAGAGAGAGAGATGACAGAGAGCTGTGAGTGTGTTTCGGAGAGAGAGAGAGAGATGACAGAGAGCTGTGAGTGTGTTTCAGAGCGAGAGAGAGAGATGACAGAGAGCTGTGAGTGTGTTTCTCATAGAGAGAGAGAGAGAGATTACAGAGAGCTGTGAGTGTGTTTCGGAGAGAGAGAGAGAGAGATGACATAGAGCTGTGAGTGTGTTTCTCAGAGAGAGAGAGAGAGAGAGAGATGACAGAGAGCTGTGAGTGTGTTTCAGAGCGAGAGAGAGAGAGAGAGAGATGACAGAGAGCTGTGAGTGTGTTTCAGAGCGAGAGAGAGAGAGAGAGAGATGACAGAGAGCTGTGAGTGTGTTTCTCAGAGAGAGAGAGAGATGACAGTGAGCTGTGAGTGTGTTTCAGAGAGAGAGAGAGAGAGAGAGATGACAGAGAGCTGTGAGTGTGTTTCAGAGCGAGAGAGAGAGAGAGAGAGATGGCAGAGAGCTGTGAGTGTGTTTCAGAGCGAGAGAGAGAGAGAGAGAGATGTCAGTGCGTTTTGGAGAGAGAGAGAGAGATGACAGAGAGCTGTGAGTGTGTTTCGGAGAGAGAGAGAGAGATGACAGAGAGCTGTGAGTGTGTTTCAGAGCGAGAGAGAGCGAGAGAGATGACAGAGAGCTGTGAGTGTGTTTCGGAGAGAGAGAGAGCTGTGAGTGTATTTCAGAGAGAGAGAGAGAGAGAGAGATGACAGAGAGTTGTGAGTGTGTTTCAGAGCGAGAGAGAGAGAGAAAGAGATGACAGAGAGCTGTGAGTGTGTTTCTCAGAGAGAGAGAGAGATGACAGAGAGCAGTGAGTGTGTTTCAGAGAGAGAGAGAGAGAGAGAGAGATGACAGAGAGCTGTGAGTGTGTTTCAGAGCGAGAGAGAGAGAGAGATGACAGAGAGCTGTGAGTGTGTTTCTCAGAGAGAGAGAGAGATGACAGAGATCTGTGAGTGTGTTTCTCAGGGCGAGAGAGAGATGACAGAGAGCTGTGAGTGTGTTTCAGAGCGAGAGAGAGAGAGAGATGACAGAGAGCTGTGAGTGTGTTTCTCAGAGAGAGAGAGAGAGAGATGACAGAGAGCTGTGAGTGTGTTTCTCAGAGAGTGCGAGAGAGAGAGATGACAGAGAGCTGTGAGTGTGTTTCAGAGAGAGAGAGAGAGAGATGACAGAGAGCTGTGAGTGTGTTTCGGAGAGAGAGAGAGAGATGACAGAGAGCTGTGAGTGTGTTTCTCAGAGAGAGAGAGAGATAACAGAGAGCTGTGAGTGTGTTTCGGAGAGAGAGAGAGAGATGACATAGAGCTGTGAGTGTGTTTCTCAGAGAGAGAGAGAGAGAGAGAGATGACAGAGAGCTGTGAGTGTGTTTCAGAGCGAGAGAGAGATGACAGAGAGCTGTGAGTGTGTTTCGGAGAGAGAGAGAGAGATGACAGAGAGCTGTGAGTGTGTTTCAGAGCGAGAGAGAGAGAGAGATGACAGAGAGATGTGAGTGTGTTTCTCAGAGAGAGAGAGAGAGAGATGACAGAGAGCTGTGAGTGTGTTTCGGAGAGAGAGAGAGAGATGACAGAGAGCTGTGAGTGTGTTTCTCAGAGAGAGAGAGAGAGAGAGATAACAGAGAGCTGTGAGTGTGTTTCAGAGCGAGAGAGAGAGATGACAGAGAGCTGTGAGTGTGTTTCTCAGAGAGAGAGAGAGAGAGAGATAACAGAGAGCTGTGAGTGTGTTTCAGAGCGAGAGAGAGAGATGACAGAGAGCTGTGAGTGTGTTTCTCATAGAGAGAGAGAGAGAGATTACAGAGAGCTGTGAGTGTGTTTCGGAGAGAGAGATGACATAGAGCTGTGAGTGTGTTTCTCAGAGAGAGAGAGAGAGATGACAGAGAGCTGTGAGTGTGTTTCAGAGCGAGAGAGAGAGAGAGAGAGAGATGACAGAGAGCTGTGAGTGTGTTTCAGAGCGAGAGAGAGAGAGAGAGAGAGATGACAGAGAGCTGTGAGTGTGTTTCTCAGAGAGAGAGAGAGATGACAGTGAGCTGTGAGTGTGTTTCAGAGAGAGAGAGAGAGAGAGAGATGACAGAGAGCTGTGAGTGTGTTTCAGAGCGAGAGAGAGAGAGAGAGAGATGGCAGAGAGCTGTGAGTGTGTTTCAGAGCGAGAGAGAGAGAGAGAGAGATGTGAGTGCGTTTTGGAGAGAGAGAGAGACAGATGACAGAGAGCTGTGAGTGTGTTTCGGAGAGAGAGAGAGAGATGACAGAGAGCTGTGAGTGTGTTTCAGAGCGAGAGAGATGACAGAGAGCTGTGAGTGTGTTTCTCAGAGAGAGAGAGAGATGACAGAGAGCTGTGAGTGTGTTTCGGAGAGAGAGAGAGCTGTGAGTGTATTTCAGAGAGAGAGAGAGAGAGATGACAGAGAGTTCTGAGTGTGTTTCTCAGAGAGAGAGAGAGATGACAGAGAGCTGTGAGTGTGTTTCAGAGAGAGAGAGAGAGAGAGATGACAGAGAGCTGTGAGTGTGTTTCAGAGCGAGAGAGAGAGAGAGATGACAGAGAGCTGTGAGTGTGTTTCAGAGTGAGAGAGAGAGATGACAGAGAGCTGTGAGTGTGTTTCAGAGAGAGAGAGAGAGAGAGATGACAGAGAGCTGTGAGTGTGTTTCTCAGAGAGAGAGAGAGATGACAGAGAGCTGTGAGTGTGTTTCTCAGAGAGAGAGAGAGATGACAGAGATCTGTGAGTGTGTTTCTCAGGGCGAGAGAGAGATGACAGAGAGCTGTGAGTGTGTTTCAGAGCGAGAGAGAGAGAGAGAGATGACAGAGAGCTGTGAGTGTGTTTCAGAGCGAGAGAGAGAGAGAGAGAGAGATGACAGAGAGCTGTGAGTGTGTTTCTCAGAGAGAGAGAGAGATGACAGTGAGCTGTGAGTGTGTTTCAGAGAGAGAGAGAGAGAGAGATGACAGAGAGCTGTGAGTGTGTTTCAGAGCGAGAGAGAGAGAGAGAGAGATGGCAGAGAGCTGTGAGTGTGTTTCAGAGCGAGAGAGAGAGAGAGAGAGATGTGAGTGCGTTTTGGAGAGAGAGAGAGAGAGAGACAGATGACAGAGAGCTGTGAGTGTGTTTCGGAGAGAGAGAGAGAGATGACAGAGAGCTGTGAGTGTGTTTCAGAGCGAGAGAGAGCGAGAGAGATGACAGAGAGCTGTGAGTGTGTTTCAGAGAGAGAGAGAGAGATGACAGAGAGTTGTGAGTGTGTTTCAGAGCGAGAGAGAGAGAGAGAGAGATGACAGAGAGCTGTGAGTGTGTTTCTCAGAGAGAGAGAGAGATGACAGAGAGCTGTGAGTGTGTTTCAGAGAGAGAGAGAGAGAGAGATGACAGAGAGCTGTGAGTGTGTTTCAGAACGAGAGAGAGAGAGAGATGACAGAGAGCTGTGAGTGTGTTTCAGAGCGAGAGAGAGAGAGAGAGATGACAGAGAGCTGTGAGTGTGTTTCTCAGAGAGAGAGAGAGAGAGATGACAGAGAGCTGTGAGTGTGTTTCAGAGCGAGAGAGAGAGATGACAGAGAGCTGTGAGTGTGTTTCTCAGAGAGAGAGAGAGAGAGAAATGACAGAGAGCTGTGAGTGTGTTTCTCAGAGAGAGAGAGAGCGAGATGACAGAGAGCTGTGAGTGTGTTTCTCAGAGAGAGAGAGAGAGAGATGACAGAGAGCTGTGAGTGTGTTTCAGAGCGAGAGAGAGAGATGACAGAGAGCTGTGAGTGTGTTTCAGAACGAGAGAGAGAGAGAGATGACAGAGAGCTGTGAGTGTGTTTCAGAACGAGAGAGAGAGAGAGAGAGATGACAGAGAGCTGTGAGTGTGTTTCGGAGAGAGAGAGAGATGACAGAGAGCTGTGAGTGTGTTTCAGAGAGAGAGAGAGATGACAGAGAGCTGTGAGTGTGTTTCTCAGAGAGAGAGAGAGAGAGAGAGAGATGACAGAGAGCTGTGAGTGTGTTTCGGAGAGAGAGAGAGAGAGAGAGATGACAGAGAGCTGTGAGTGTGTTTCAGAGCGAGAGAGAGAGAGAGATGACAGAGAGCTGTGAGTGTGTTTCAGAGCGAGAGAGAGAGAGAGAGATGACAGAGAGCTGTGAGTGTGTTTCTCAGAGAGAGAGAGAGATGACAGTGAGCTGTGAGTGTGTTTCAGAGAGAGAGAGAGAGAGAGAGATGACAGAGAGCTGTGAGTGTGTTTCAGAGAGAGAGAGAGAGAGAGAGATGACAGAGAGCTGTGAGTGTGTTTCAGAGCGAGAGAGAGAGAGAGAGAGATGGCAGAGAGCTGTGAGTGTGTTTCAGAGCGAGAGAGAGAGAGAGAGAGATGACAGAGAGATGTGAGTGTGTTTCGGAGAGAGAGAGAGAGATGACAGAGAGCTGTGAGTGTGTTTCTCAGAGAGAGAGAGAGAGAGATGACAGAGAGCTGTGAGTGTGTTTCAGAACGAGAGAGAGAGAGGGATGACAGAGAGCTGTGAGTGTGTTTCTCAGAGAGAGAGAGAGAGAGATGACAGAGAGCTGTGAGTGTGTTTCGGAGAGAGAGAGAGAGAGATGACAGAGAGCTGTGAGTGTGTTTCAGAGAGAGAGAGAGAGATGACAGAGAGCTGTGAGTGTGTTTCGGAGAGAGAGAGAGAGATGACAGAGAGCTGTGAGTGTGTTTCTCAGAGAGAAAGAGAGATGACATAGAGCTGTGAGTGTGTTTCAGAACGAGAGAGAGAGAGCGAGATGACAGAGAGCTGTGAGTGTGTTTCGGAGAGAGAGAGAGAGATGACAGAGAGCTGTGAGCGTGTTTCGGAGAGAGAGAGAGATGACAGAGAGCTGTGAGTGTGTTTCGGAGAGAGAGAGAGAGATGACAGAGAGCTGTGAGTGTGTTTCTCAGAGAGAGAGAGAGAGATGACAGAGAGCTGTGAGTGTGTTTCGGAGAGAGAGAGAGAGAGAGAGATGACAGAGAGCTGTGAGCGTGTTTCGGAGAGAGAGAGAGAGATGACAGAGAGCTGTGAGTGTGTTTCAGAGCGAGAGAGAGAGAGAGAGATGACAGAGAGCTGTGAGTGTGTTTCAGAGAGAGAGAGATGACAGAGAGCTGTGAGTGTGTTTCAGAGCGAGAGAGAGAGAGAGAGAGAGATGACAGAGAGCTGTGAGTGTGTTTCTCAGAGAGAGAGAGAGATGACAGAGAGCTGTGAGTGTGTTGCGGAGAGAGAGAGAGAGATGACAGAGAGCTGTGAGTGTGTTTCAGAACGAGAGAGAGAGAGAGAGAGATGACAGAGAGCTGTGAGTTTTATTCTCAGAGAGAGAGAGAGAGATGACAGAGAACTGTGAGTGTGTTTCAGTGAGAGAGAGAGAGAGAGAGATGACAGAGAGCTGTGAGTGTGTTTCGCAGAGAGAGAGAGAGATGACAGAGAGCTGTGAGTGTGTTTCGGAGAGAGAGAGAGAGAGAGAGATGACAGAGAGCTGTGAGTGTGTTTCTCAGAGAGAGAGAGATGACAGAGAGCTGTGAGTGTGTTTCGGAGAGAGAGAGAGAGAGATGACAGAGAGCTGTGAGTGTGTTTCAGAGAGACAGAGAGAGAGAGATGACAGAGAGCTGTGAGTGTGTTTCGGAGCGAGAGAGAGAGAGAGATGACAGAGAGCTGTGAGTGTGTTTCTCAGAGAGAGAGAGAGATGACAGAGAGCTGTGAGTGTGTTTCGGAGAGAGAGAGAGAGATGACAGAGAGCTGTGAGTGTGTTTCTCAGAGAGAGAGAGAGATGACAGAGAGCTGTGAGTGTGTTTCAGAGTGAGAGAGAGAGATGACAGAGAGCTGTGAGTGTGTTTCGGAGAGAGAGAGACAGATGACAGAGAGCTGTGAGTGTGTTTCGGAGAGAGAGAGAGAGAGAGATGACAGAGAGCTGTGAGTGTGTTTCAGAGTGAGAGAGAGAGAGAGAGAGATGACAGAGAGCTGTGAGTGTGTTTCGGAGAGAGAGAGAGAGAGATGACAGAGAGCTGTGAGTGTGTTTCAGAGTGAGAGAGAGAGAGAGAGAGAGATGACAGAGAGCTGTGAGTGTGTTTCTCAGAGAGAGAGAGATGACAGAGAGCTGTGAGTGTGTTTCAGAGCGAGAGAGAGAGATGACAGAGAGCTGTGAGTGTGTTTCAGAGAGAGAGAGAGAGAGAGAGATGACAGAGAGCTGTGAGTGTGTTTCTCAGAGAGAGAGAGAGAGATGACAGAGAGCTGTGAGTGTGTTTCAGAGCGAGAGAGAGAGATGACAGAGAGCTGTGAGTGTGTTTCGGAGAGAGAGAGAGATGACAGAGAGCTGTGAGTGTGTTTCGGAGAGAGAGAGATGACAGAGAGCTGTGAGTGTGTTTCAGAGCGAGAGAGAGAGAGAGAGATGACAGAGAGCTGTGAGTGTGTTTCTCAGAGAGAGAGAGAGATGACAGAGAGCTGTGAGTGTGTTTCGGAGAGAGAGTGACAGATGACAGAGAGCTGTGAGTGTGTTTCGGAGAGAGAGAGAGAGAGAGATGACAGAGAGCTGTGAGTGTGTTTCAGAGTGAGAGAGAGAGAGATAGATGACAGAGAGCTGTGAGTGTGTTTCGGAGAGAGAGAGAGAGAGATGACAGAGAGCTGTGAGTGTGTTTCAGAGTGAGAGAGAGAGAGATGACAGAGAGCTGTGAGTGTGTTTCTCAGAGAGAGCGAGAGCTGAGAGTGTGTTTCAGAGAGAGAGAGAGAGAGAGAGATGACAGAGAGCTGTGAGTGTGTTTCAGAGCGAGAGAGAGAGATGACAGAGAGCTGTGAGTGTGTTTCAGAGAGAGAGAGAGAGAGATGACAGAGAGCTGTGAGTGTGTTTCTCAGAGAGAGAGAGAGAGATGACAGAGAGCTGTGAGTGTGTTTCGGAGAGAGAGAGAGATGACAGAGAGCTGTGAGTGTGTTTCGGAGAGAGAGAGAGAGATGACAGAGATCTGTGAGTGTGTTTCAGAGCGAGAGAGAGAGAGAGAGAGATGACAGAGAGCTGTGAGTGTGTTTCGGAGAGAGAGAGAGAGAGAGAGATGACAGAGAGCTGTGAGTGTGTTTCGGAGAGAGAGAGAGAGAGATGACAGAGAGCTGTGAGTGTGTTTCTCAGAGAGAGCGAGAGCTGAGAGTGTGTTTCAGAGAGAGAGAGAGAGATGACAGAGAGCTGTGAGTGTGTTTCAGAGTGAGAGAGAGAGAGATGACAGAGAGCTGTGAGTGTGTTTCAGGGGGAGAGAGAGAGAGAGAGAGAGATGACAGAGAGCTGTGAGTGTGTTTCTCAGAGAGAGAGAGAGCGGAGAGTGTGTTTCAGAGAGAGAGAGAGATGACAGAGAGCTGTGAGTGTGTTTCGGAGAGAGAGAGAGAGATGACAGAGAGCTGTGAGTGTGTTTCAGAGTGAGAGAGAGAGAGAGAGATGACAGAGAGCTGTGAGTGTGTTTCAGAGTGAGAGAGAGAGAGAGAGATGACAGAGAGCTGTGAGTGTGTTTCAGAGTGAGAGAGAGAGAGAGAGAGAGATGAAAGAGAGCTGTGAGTGTGTTTCTCAGAGAGAGAGAGAGATGACAGAGAGCTGTGAGTGTGTTTCAGAGCGAGAGAGAGAGAGAGAGAGATGACAGAGAGCTGTGAGTGTGTTTCGGAGAGAGAGAGAGAGAGATGACAGAGAGCTGTGAGTGTGTTTCGGAGAGAGAGAGAGAGAGATGACAGAGAGCTGTGAGTGTGTTTCAGAGAGAGAGAGAGAGAGAGATGACAGAGAGCTGTGAGTGTGTTTCAGAGCGAGAGAGAGAGATGACAGAGAGCTGTGAGTGTGTTTCTCAGAGAGAGAGAGAGAGAGATGACAGAGAGCTGTGAGTGTGTTTCGGAGAGAGAGAGAGAGAGAGATGACAGAGAGCTGTGAGTGTGTTTCAGAGTGAGAGAGAGAGAGAGGGATGACAGAGAGCTGTGAGTGTGTTTCGGAGAGAGAGAGAGAGAGAGAGAGATGACAGAGAGCTGTGATTGTGTTTCGGAGAGAGAGAGATGACAGAGAGCTGTGAGTGTGTTTCGGAGAGAGAGAGAGAGAGAGAGATGACAGAGAGCTGTGAGTGTGTTTCGGGGAGAGAGAGAGAGATGACAGAGAGCTGTGAGTGTGTTTCAGAGAGAGAGAGAGAGAGATGACAGAGAGCTGTGAGTGTGTTTCTCAGAGAGAGAGAGAGAGAGAGATGACAGAGAGCTGTGAGTGTGTTTCAGAGCGAGAGAGAGAGAGATGACAGAGAGCCGTGAGTGTGTTTCTCAGAGAGAGAGAGAGATGACAGAGAGCTGTGAGTGTGTTTCAGAACGAGAGAGAGAGAGATGACAGAGAGCTGTGAGTGTGTTTCAGAGCGAGAGAGTTAGAGAGAGATGACAGAGAGCTGTGAGTGTGTTTCTCAGAGAGAGAGAGAGATGACAGAGAGCTGTGAGTGTGTTTCAGAACGAGAGAGAGAGAGATGACAGAGAGCTGTGAGTGTGTTTCAGAGCGAGAGAGAGAGAGAGAGATGACAGAGAGCTGTGAGTGTGTTTCTCAGAGAAATTGAGAGATGACAGAGAGCTGTGAGTGTGTATCAGAGTGAGAGAGAGAGTGAGAGAGAGATGACAGAGAGCTGTGAGTGTGTTTCAGAGTGAGAGAGAGAGAGAGAGATGACAGAGAGCTGTGAGTGTGTTTCTCAGAGAGAGAGAGAGAGATGACAGAGAGCTGTGAGTGTGTTTCAGAGAGAGAGAGAGAGAGAGAGGACAGAGAGCTGTGAGTGTGTTTCAGAGCGAGAGAGAGAGAGAGATGACAGAGAGCTGTGAGTGTGTTTCAGAGAGAGAGAGAGAGATGACAGAGAGCTGTGAGTGTGTTTCGGAGAGAGAGAGAGAGAGAGATGACAGAGAGCTGTGAGTGTGTTTCTCAGAGAGAGAGAGATGACAGAGAGCTGTGAGTGTGTTTCGGAGAGAGAGAGAGAGAGAGAGAGAGATGACAGAGAGCTGTGAGTGTGTTTCAGAGCGAGAGAGAGAGAGAGAGATGACAGAGAGCTGTGAGTGTGTTTCGGAGAGAGAGAGAGAGAGAGACGACAGAGAGCTGTGAGTGTGTTTCGGAGAGAGAGAGAGATGACAGAGAGCTGTGATTGTGTTTCAGAGCGAGAGAGAGAGAGAGATGACAGAGAGCTGTGAGTGTGTTTCGGAGAGAGAGAGAGAGAGAGATGACAGAGAGCTGTGATTGTGTTTCAGAGCGAGAGAGAGAGAGAGAGAGAGATGACAGAGAGCTGTGAGTGTGTTTCTCAGAGAGAGCGAGAGCTGAGAGTGTGTTTCAGAGAGAGGGAGAGAGAGAGAGATGACAGAGAGCTGTGAGTGTGTTTCGGAGAGAGAGAGAGAGGGAGAGAGATGACAGAGAGCTGTGAGTGTGTTTCGGAGAGAGAGAGAGAGAGATGACAGAGAGCTGTGAGTGTGTTTCTCAGAGAGAGAGAGAGAGAGATGACAGAGAGCTGTGAGTGTGTTTCTCAGAGAGAGAGAGAGAGAGAGATGACAGAGAGCTGTGAGTGTGTTTCGGAGAGAGAGAGAGAGATGACAGAGAGCTGTGAGTGTGTTTCTCAGATAGAGAGAGAGAGAGATGACAGAGAGCTGTGAGTGTGTTTCTCAGAGAGAGAGAGAGAGATGACAGAGAGCTGTGAGTGTGTTTCAGAGCGAGAGAGAGAGATGACAGAGAGCTGTGAGTGTGTTTCGGAGAGAGAGAGAGAGATGACAGAGAGCTGTAAGTGTGTTTCTCATGGAGAGAGAGAGAGAGATGACAGAGAGCTGTGAGTGTGTTTCGGAGAGAGAGAGTGAGAGAGAGAGATGACAGAGAGCTGTGAGTTTGTTTCGGAGAGAGAGCGAGAGAGAGAGAGAGATGACAGAGAGCTGTGAGTGTGTTTCAGAGAGAGAGAGAGAGAGATGACAGAGAGCTGTGAGTGTGTTTCTCAGAGAGAGAGAGATGACAGAGAGCTGTGAGTGTGTTTCGGAGAGAGAGAGAGAGAGAGAGAGAGATGACAGAGAGCTGTGAGTGTGTTTCAGAGCGAGAGAGAGAGAGAGAGATGACAGAGAGCTGTGAGTGTGTTTCGGAGAGAGAGAGAGAGAGAGACGACAGAGAGCTGTGAGTGTGTTTCGGAGAGAGAGAGAGATGACAGAGAGCTGTGATTGTGTTTCAGAGCGAGAGAGAGAGAGAGATGACAGAGAGCTGTGAGTGTGTTTCGGAGAGAGAGAGAGAGAGAGATGACAGAGAGCTGTGATTGTGTTTCAGAGCGAGAGAGAGAGAGAGAGAGAGATGACAGAGAGCTGTGAGTGTGTTTCTCAGAGAGAGCGAGAGCTGAGAGTGTGTTTCAGAGAGAGGGAGAGAGAGAGAGATGACAGAGAGCTGTGAGTGTGTTTCGGAGAGAGAGAGAGAGGGAGAGAGATGACAGAGAGCTGTGAGTGTGTTTCGGAGAGAGAGAGAGAGAGATGACAGAGAGCTGTGAGTGTGTTTCTCAGAGAGAGAGAGAGAGAGATGACAGAGAGCTGTGAGTGTGTTTCTCAGAGAGAGAGAGAGAGAGAGATGACAGAGAGCTGTGAGTGTGTTTCGGAGAGAGAGAGAGAGATGACAGAGAGCTGTGAGTGTGTTTCTCAGATAGAGAGAGAGAGAGATGACAGAGAGCTGTGAGTGTGTTTCTCAGAGAGAGAGAGAGAGATGACAGAGAGCTGTGAGTGTGTTTCAGAGCGAGAGAGAGAGATGACAGAGAGCTGTGAGTGTGTTTCGGAGAGAGAGAGAGAGATGACAGAGAGCTGTAAGTGTGTTTCTCATGGAGAGAGAGAGAGAGATGACAGAGAGCTGTGAGTGTGTTTCGGAGAGAGAGAGTGAGAGAGAGAGATGACAGAGAGCTGTGAGTTTGTTTCGGAGAGAGAGCGAGAGAGAGAGAGAGATGACAGAGAGCTGTGAGTGTGTTTCAGAGAGAGAGAGAGAGAGATGACAGAGAGCTGTGAGTGTGTTTCAGAGCGAGAGAGAGAGATGACAGAGAGCTGTGAGTGTGTTTCAGAGCGAGAGAGAGAGAGAGAGAGATGACAGAGAGCTGTGAGTGTGTTTCGGAGAGAGAGAGAGAGAGAGAGAGAGATGACAGAGAACTGTGATTGTGTTTCGGAGAGAGAGAGAGAGAGAGATGGCAGAGAGCTGTGAGCGTGTTTCGGAGAGAGAGAGAGAGAGAGATGACAGAGAGCTGAGAGTGTGTTTCAGAGAGAGAGAGAGAGAGAGATGACTGACAGCTGTGATTGTGTTTCAGAGCGAGAGAGAGAGAGAGAGATGACAGAGAGCTGTGAGTGTGTTTCGGAGAGAGAGAGAGAGAGAGATGACTGACAGCTGTGATTGTGTTTCAGAGCGAGAGAGAGAGAGAGAGATGACAGAGAGCTGTGAGTGTGTTTCGGAGAGAGAGAGAGAGAGGGATGACAGAGAGCTGTGATTGTGTTTCAGAGCGAGAGAGAGAGATGACAGAGAGCTGTGAGTGTGTTTCTCAGAGAGAGAGAGAGAGAGATGACAGAGAGCTGTGAGTGTGTTTCGGAGAGAGAGAGAGAGATGACAGAGAGCTGTGAGTGTGTTTCTCAGAGAGAGAGAGAGAGAGAGATGACAGAGAGCTGTGAGTGTGTTTCAGAGTGAGAGAGAGAGAGAGAGAGAGATAACAGAGAGCTGTGAGTGTGTTTCAGAGCGAGAGAGAGATGACAGAGAGCTGTGAGTGTGTTTCGGAGAGAGAGAGAGAGAGATGACAGAGAGCTGTGAGTGTGTTTCTCAGAGAGAGAGAGAGAGACGACAGAGAGCTGTGAGTGTGTTTCAGAGCGAGAGAGAGAGATGACAGAGAGCTGTGAGTGTGTTTCGGAGAGAGAGAGAGCTGTGAGTGTATTTCAGAGAGAGAGAGAGAGAGAGAGATGACAGAGAGTTGTGAGTGTGTTTCAGAGCGAGAGAGAGAGAGAGAGAGATGACAGAGAGCTGTGAGTGTGTTTCAGAGCGAGAGAGAGAGAGAGATGACAGAGAGCTGTGAGTGTGTTTCAGAGCGAGAGAGAGAGAGAGAGATGACAGAGAGCTGTGAGTGTGTTTCAGAGAGAGAGAGAGAGAGAGATGACAGAGAGCTGTGAGTGTGTTTCAGAGAGAGAGAGAGAGAGAGAGAGATGACAGAGAGCTGTGAGTGTGTTTCGGAGAGAGAGAGAGATGACAGAGCTGTGAGTGTGTTTCTCAGAGAGAGAGAGAGATGACAGAGAGCTGTGAGTGTGTTTCAGAGAGAGAGAGAGAGAGAGATGACAGAGAGCTGTGAATGTGTTTCGGAGAGAGAGAGAGAGAGAGAGAGATGACAGAGAGCTGTGAGTGTGTTTCAGAGCGAGACAGAGAGAGAGAGAGAGATGACAGAGAGCCGTGAGTGTGTTTCTCAGAGAGAGAGAGAGATGACAGAGAGCTGTGAGTGTGTTTCAGAACGAGAGAGAGAGAGGGATGACAGAGAGCTGTGAGTGTGTTTCAGAGAGAGAGAGAGAGAGAGATGACAGAGAGCTGTGAGTGTGTTTCAGAGAGAGAGAGAGAGAGAGAGAGATGACAGAGAGCTGTGAGTGTGTTTCTCAGAGAGAGAGAGAGATGACAGAGAGCTGTGAGTGTGTTTCGGAGAGAGAGAGATCTGTGAGTGTATTTCAGAGAGAGAGAGAGAGAGAGAGATGGCAGAGAGCTGTGAGTGTGTTTCAGAGAGAGAGAGAGAGAGATGACAGAGAGCTGTGAGTGTGTTTCAGAGAGAGAGAGAGAGAGAGAGATGACAGAGAGTTGTGAGTGTGTTTCAGAGCGAGAGAGAGAGAGAGAGAGAGATGACAGAGAGCTGTGAGTGTGTTTCTCAGAGAGAGAGAGAGAGAGAGATGACAGAGAGCTGTGAGTGTGTTTCAGAGAGAGAGAGAGAGAGATGACAGAGAGCTGTGAGTGTGTTTCAGAGAGAGAGAGAGAGAGATGGCAGAGAGCTGTGAGTGTGTTTCAGAGAGAGAGAGAGAGAGATGACAGAGAGCTGTGAGTGTGTTTCAGAGAGAGAGAGAGAGAGAGAGATGACAGAGAGCTGTGAGTGTGTTTCAGAGCGAGAGAGAGAGAGAGATGACAGAGAGCTGTGAGTGTGTTTCTCAGAGAGAGAGAGAGATGACAGAGATCTGTGAGTGTGTTTCTCAGGGCGAGAGAGAGATGACAGAGAGCTGTGAGTGTGTTTCAGAGCGAGAGAGAGAGAGAGATGACAGAGAGATGTGAGTGTGTTTCTCAGAGAGAGAGAGAGATGACAGAGAGCTGTGAGTGTGTTTCAGAGAGAGGGAGATGACAGAGAGCTGTGAGTGTGTTTCTCAGAGAGAGAGAGAGATGACAGAGAGCTGTGAGTGTGTTTCGGAGAGAGAGAGAGAGATGATAGAGAGCTGTGAGTGTGTTTCGGAGAGAGAGAGAGAGAGAGATGACAGAGAGCTGTGAGTGTGTTTCGGAGAGAGAGAGAGAGAGAGACGACAGAGAGCTGTGAGTGTGTTTCGGAGAGAGAGAGAGATGACAGAGAGCTGTGATTGTGTTTCAGAGCGAGAGAGAGAGAGAGATGACAGAGAGCTGTGAGTGTGTTTCGGAGAGAGAGAGAGAGAGAGATGACAGAGAGCTGTGATTGTGTTTCAGAGCGAGAGAGAGAGAGAGAGAGAGATGACAGAGAGCTGTGAGTGTGTTTCTCAGAGAGAGCGAGAGCTGAGAGTGTGTTTCAGAGAGAGGGAGAGAGAGAGAGATGACAGAGAGCTGTGAGTGTGTTTCGGAGAGAGAGAGAGAGGGAGAGAGATGACAGAGAGCTGTGAGTGTGTTTCGGAGAGAGAGAGAGAGAGATGACAGAGAGCTGTGAGTGTGTTTCTCAGAGAGAGAGAGAGAGAGATGACAGAGAGCTGTGAGTGTGTTTCTCAGAGAGAGAGAGAGAGAGAGATGACAGAGAGCTGTGAGTGTGTTTCGGAGAGAGAGAGAGAGATGACAGAGAGCTGTGAGTGTGTTTCTCAGATAGAGAGAGAGAGAGATGACAGAGAGCTGTGAGTGTGTTTCTCAGAGAGAGAGAGAGAGATGACAGAGAGCTGTGAGTGTGTTTCAGAGCGAGAGAGAGAGATGACAGAGAGCTGTGAGTGTGTTTCGGAGAGAGAGAGAGAGATGACAGAGAGCTGTAAGTGTGTTTCTCATGGAGAGAGAGAGAGAGATGACAGAGAGCTGTGAGTGTGTTTCGGAGAGAGAGAGTGAGAGAGAGAGATGACAGAGAGCTGTGAGTTTGTTTCGGAGAGAGAGCGAGAGAGAGAGAGAGATGACAGAGAGCTGTGAGTGTGTTTCAGAGAGAGAGAGAGAGAGATGACAGAGAGCTGTGAGTGTGTTTCAGAGCGAGAGAGAGAGATGACAGAGAGCTGTGAGTGTGTTTCAGAGCGAGAGAGAGAGAGAGAGAGATGACAGAGAGCTGTGAGTGTGTTTCGGAGAGAGAGAGAGAGAGAGAGAGAGATGACAGAGAACTGTGATTGTGTTTCGGAGAGAGAGAGAGAGAGAGATGGCAGAGAGCTGTGAGCGTGTTTCGGAGAGAGAGAGAGAGAGAGATGACAGAGAGCTGAGAGTGTGTTTCAGAGAGAGAGAGAGAGAGAGATGACTGACAGCTGTGATTGTGTTTCAGAGCGAGAGAGAGAGAGAGAGATGACAGAGAGCTGTGAGTGTGTTTCGGAGAGAGAGAGAGAGAGAGATGACTGACAGCTGTGATTGTGTTTCAGAGCGAGAGAGAGAGAGAGAGATGACAGAGAGCTGTGAGTGTGTTTCGGAGAGAGAGAGAGAGAGGGATGACAGAGAGCTGTGATTGTGTTTCAGAGCGAGAGAGAGAGATGACAGAGAGCTGTGAGTGTGTTTCTCAGAGAGAGAGAGAGAGAGATGACAGAGAGCTGTGAGTGTGTTTCGGAGAGAGAGAGAGAGATGACAGAGAGCTGTGAGTGTGTTTCTCAGAGAGAGAGAGAGAGAGAGATGACAGAGAGCTGTGAGTGTGTTTCAGAGTGAGAGAGAGAGAGAGAGAGAGATAACAGAGAGCTGTGAGTGTGTTTCAGAGCGAGAGAGAGATGACAGAGAGCTGTGAGTGTGTTTCGGAGAGAGAGAGAGAGAGAGAGATGACAGAGAGCTGTGAGTGTGTTTCTCAGAGAGAGAGAGAGAGACGACAGAGAGCTGTGAGTGTGTTTCAGAGCGAGAGAGAGAGATGACAGAGAGCTGTGAGTGTGTTTCGGAGAGAGAGAGAGCTGTGAGTGTATTTCAGAGAGAGAGAGAGAGAGAGAGAGATGACAGAGAGTTGTGAGTGTGTTTCAGAGCGAGAGAGAGAGAGAGAGAGATGACAGAGAGCTGTGAGTGTGTTTCAGAGCGAGAGAGAGAGAGATGACAGAGAGCTGTGAGTGTGTTTCAGAGCGAGAGAGAGAGAGAGAGATGACAGAGAGCTGTGAGTGTGTTTCAGAGAGAGAGAGAGAGAGAGATGACAGAGAGCTGTGAGTGTGTTTCAGAGAGAGAGAGAGAGAGAGAGAGATGACAGAGAGCTGTGAGTGTGTTTCGGAGAGAGAGAGAGATGACAGAGCTGTGAGTGTGTTTCTCAGAGAGAGAGAGAGATGACAGAGAGCTGTGAGTGTGTTTCAGAGAGAGAGAGAGAGAGAGATGACAGAGAGCTGTGAGTGTGTTTCGGAGAGAGAGAGAGAGAGAGAGATGACAGAGAGCTGTGAGTGTGTTTCAGAGCGAGACAGAGAGAGAGAGAGAGATGACAGAGAGCCGTGAGTGTGTTTCTCAGAGAGAGAGAGAGATGACAGAGAGCTGTGAGTGTGTTTCAGAACGAGAGAGAGAGAGGGATGACAGAGAGCTGTGAGTGTGTTTCAGAGAGAGAGAGAGAGAGAGATGACAGAGAGCTGTGAGTGTGTTTCAGAGAGAGAGAGAGAGAGAGAGATGACAGAGAGCTGTGAGTGTGTTTCTCAGAGAGAGAGAGAGATGACAGAGAGCTGTGAGTGTGTTTCGGAGAGAGAGAGATCTGTGAGTGTATTTCAGAGAGAGAGAGAGAGAGAGAGATGGCAGAGAGCTGTGAGTGTGTTTCAGAGAGAGAGAGAGAGAGATGACAGAGAGCTGTGAGTGTGTTTCAGAGAGAGAGAGAGAGAGAGAGATGACAGAGAGTTGTGAGTGTGTTTCAGAGCGAGAGAGAGAGAGAGAGAGAGATGACAGAGAGCTGTGAGTGTGTTTCTCAGAGAGAGAGAGAGAGAGAGATGACAGAGAGCTGTGAGTGTGTTTCAGAGAGAGAGAGAGAGAGATGACAGAGAGCTGTGAGTGTGTTTCAGAGAGAGAGAGAGAGAGATGGCAGAGAGCTGTGAGTGTGTTTCAGAGAGAGAGAGAGAGAGATGACAGAGAGCTGTGAGTGTGTTTCAGAGAGAGAGAGAGAGAGAGAGATGACAGAGAGCTGTGAGTGTGTTTCAGAGCGAGAGAGAGAGAGAGATGACAGAGAGCTGTGAGTGTGTTTCTCAGAGAGAGAGAGAGATGACAGAGATCTGTGAGTGTGTTTCTCAGGGCGAGAGAGAGATGACAGAGAGCTGTGAGTGTGTTTCAGAGCGAGAGAGAGAGAGAGATGACAGAGAGATGTGAGTGTGTTTCTCAGAGAGAGAGAGAGATGACAGAGAGCTGTGAGTGTGTTTCAGAGAGAGGGAGATGACAGAGAGCTGTGAGTGTGTTTCTCAGAGAGAGAGAGAGATGACAGAGAGCTGTGAGTGTGTTTCGGAGAGAGAGAGAGAGATGATAGAGAGCTGTGAGTGTGTTTCGGAGAGAGAGAGAGAGAGAGATGACAGAGAGCTGTGAGTGTGTTTCAGAGCGAGAGAGAGAGAGAGAGAGAGAGATGACAGAGAGCTGTGAGTGTGTTTCAGAGAGAGAGAGAGAGAGATGACAGAGAGTTGTGAGTGTGTTTCGGAGAGAGAGAGAGCGATGACAGAGAGCTGTGAGTGTGTTTCGGAGCGAGAGAGAGAGAGATGACAGAGAGCTGTGAGTGTGTTTCGGAGAGAGAGAGAGAGATGACAGAGAGCTGTGAGTGTGTTTCGGAGCGAGAGAGAGAGAGAGAGATGACAGAGAGCTGTGAGTGTGTTTCAGAGCGAGAGAGAGAGAGAGCGATGACAGAGAGCTGTGAGTGTGTTTCAGAGAGAGAGAGAGAGAGAGAGAGATGACAGAGAGCTGTGAGTGTGTTTCGGAGAGAGAGAGAGATGACAGAGAGCTGTGAGTGTGTTTCTCAGAGAGAGAGAGAGAGAGATGACAGAGAGCTGTGAGTGTGTTTTGGAGAGAGAGAGAGAGATGACAGAGAGCTGTGAGTGTGTTTCTCAGAGAGAGAGAGAGAGATGACAGAGAGCTGTGAGTGTGTTTCTCAGGGAGAGAGAGAGAGAGAGAGATGACAGAGAGCTGTGAGTGTGTTTCAGAGAGAGAGAGAGAGAGATGACAGAGAGCTGTGAGCGTGTTTCGGAGAGAGAGAGAGAGAGAGATGACAGAGAGCTGTGAGTGTGTTTTGGAGAGAGAGAGAGATGACAGAGAGCTGTGAGTGTGTTTCTCAGAGAGAGAGAGAGAGATGACAGAGAGCTGTGAGTGTGTTTCGGAGAGAGAGAGAGAGAGAGATGACAGAGAGCTGTGAGCGTGTTTCGGAGAGAGAGAGAGAGATGACAGAGAGCTGTGAGTGTGTTTCAGAGCGAGAGAGAGAGAGAGAGATGACAGAGAGCTGTGAGTGTGTTTCAGAGAGAGAGAGATGACAGAGAGCTGTGAGTGTGTTTCAGAGCGAGAGAGAGAAAGAGAGAGAGAGATGACAGAGAGCTGTGAGTTTGTTTCTCAGAGAGAGAGAGAGAGAGATGACAGAGAGCTGTGAGTGTGTTTCAGTGAGAGAGAGAGAGAGAGAGATGACAGAGAGCTGTGAGTGTGTTTCGGAGAGAGAGAGAGAGATGACGGGGAGCTGTGAGTGTGTTTCGCAGAGTGAGAGAGAGATGACAGAGAGCTGTGAGTGTGTTTCGGAGAGAGAGAGAGAGATGACAGAGAGCTGTGAGTGTGTTTCTCAGAGAGAGAGAGATGACAGAGAGCTGTGAGTGTGTTTCGGAGAGAGAGAGAGAGAGAGATGACAGAGAGCTGTGAGCGTGTTTCGGAGAGAGAGAGAGAGAGAGATGACAGAGAGCTGTGAGTGTGTTTTGGAGAGAGAGAGATGACAGAGAGCTGTGAGTGTGTTTCTCAGAGAGAGAGAGAGAGATGACAGAGAGCTGTGAGTGTGTTTCGGAGAGAGAGAGAGAGAGAGATGACAGAGAGCTGTGAGCGTGTTTCGGAGAGAGAGAGAGAGATGACAGAGAGCTGTGAGTGTGTTTCAGAGCGAGAGAGAGAGAGAGAGATGACAGAGAGCTGTGAGTGTGTTTCAGAGAGAGAGAGATGACAGAGAGCTGTGAGTGTGTTTCAGAGCGAGAGAGAGAAAGAGAGAGAGAGATGACAGAGAGCTGTGAGTTTGTTTCTCAGAGAGAGAGAGAGAGATGACAGAGAGCTGTGAGTGTGTTTCAGTGAGAGAGAGAGAGAGAGAGATGACAGAGAGCTGTGAGTGTGTTTCGGAGAGAGAGAGAGAGATGACGGGGAGCTGTGAGTGTGTTTCGCAGAGAGAGAGAGAGATGACAGAGAGCTGTGAGTGTGTTTCGGAGAGAGAGAGAGAGATGACAGAGAGCTGTGAGTGTGTTTCTCAGAGAGAGAGAGATGACAGAGAGCTGTGAGTGTGTTTCGGAGAGAGAGAGAGAGAGAGATGACAGAGAGCTGTGAGTGTGTTTCTCAGAGAGAGAGAGAGAGAGATGACAGAGAGCTGTGAGTGTGTTTCTCAGAGAGAGAGAGAGATGACAGAGAGCTGTGAGGGTGTTTCAGAGAGAGAGAGAGAGATGACAGAGAGCTGTGAGTGTGTTTTGGAGTGAGAGAGAGAGAGAGAGATGACAGAGAGCTGTGAGTGTGTTTCGGAGGGAGAGAGAGAGAGAGAGATGACAGAGAGCTGTGAGTGTGTTTCAGAGAGACAGAGAGAGAGAGATGACAGAGAGCTGTGAGTGTGTTTCGGAGCGAGAGAGAGAGAGAGATGACAGAGAGCTGTGAGTGTGTTTCAGAGAGACAGAGAGAGAGAGATGACAGAGAGCTGTGAGTGTGTTTCGGAGCGAGAGAGAGAGAGATGACAGAGAGCTGTGAGTGTGTTTCTCAGAGAGAGAGAGAGATGGCAGAGAGCTGTGAGTGTGTTTCGGAGAGAGAGAAAGAGATGACAGAGAGCTGTGAGTGTGTTTCTCAGAGAGAGAGAGAGATGACAGAGAGCTGTGAGTGTGTTTCAGAGTGAGAGAGAGAGATGACAGAGAGCTGTGAGTGTGTTTCGGAGAGAGAGAGACAGATGACAGAGAGCTGTGAGTGTGTTTCGGAGAGAGAGAGAGATGACAGAGAGCTGTGAGTGTGTTTCAGAGTGAGAGAGAGAGAGAGAGAGAGAGATGACAGAGAGCTGTGAGTGTGTTTCGGAGAGAGAGAGAGAGAGATGACAGAGAGCTGTGAGTGTGTTTCAGAGTGAGAGAGAGAGAGAGAGAGAGATGACAGAGAGCTGTGAGTGTGTTTCTCAGAGAGAGCGAGAGCTGAGAGTGTGTTTCAGAGAGAGAGTGAGAGAGAGAGATGACAGAGAGCTGTGAGTGTGTTTCAGAGCGAGAGAGAGAGATGACAGAGAGCTGTGAGTGTGTTTCTCAGAGAGAGAGAGAGAGATGACAGAGAGCTGTGAGTGTGTTTCAGAGCGAGAGAGAGAGATGACAGAGAGCTGTGAGTGTGTTTCGGAGAGAGAGAGAGATGACAGAGAGCTGTGAGTGTGTTTCGGAGAGAGAGAGAGAGATGACAGAGAGCTGTGAGTGTGTTTCAGAGCGAGAGAGAGAGAGAGAGAGATGACAGAGAGCTGTGAGTGTGTTTCGGAGAGAGAGAGAGAGAGATGACAGAGAGCTGTGAGTGTGTTTCAGGGAGAGAGAGAGAGAGATGACAGAGAGCTGTGAGTGTGTTTCTCAGAGAGAGAGAGAGCGGAGAGCGTGTTTCAGAGAGAGAGAGAGAGAGAGAGATGACAGAGAGCTGTGAGTGTGTTTCGGAGAGAGAGAGAGAGATGACAGAGAGCTGTGAGTGTGTTTCAGAGTGAGAGAGAGAGAGAGAGATGACAGAGAGCTGTGAGTGTGTTTCAGAGTGAGAGAGAGAGAGAGAGATGACAGAGAGCTGTGAGTGTGTTTCAGAGTGAGAGAGAGAGAGAGAGAGAGATGACAGAGAGCTGTGAGTGTGTTTCAGAGCGAGAGAGAGAGATGACAGAGAGCTGTGAGTGTGTTTCGGAGAGAGAGAGAGAGAGAGATGACAGAGAGCTGTGAGTGTGTTTCTCAGAGAGAGAGAGAGATGACAGAGAGCTGTGAGTGTGTTTCAGAGTGAGAGAGAGAGAGAGAGAGAGATGACAGAGAGCTGTGAGTGTGTTTCTCAGAGAGAGCGAGAGCTGAGAGTGTGTTTCAGAGCGAGAGAGAGAGAGAGATGACAGAGAGCTGTGAGTGTGTTTCGGAGAGAGAGAGAGAGATGACAGAGAGATGTGAGTTTGTTTCTCAGAGAGAGAGAGAGATGACAGAGAGCTGTGAGTGTGTTTCAGAGCGAGAGAGAGAGAGAGAGATGACAGAGAGCTGTGAGTGTGTTTCGGAGAGAGAGAGAGAGAGAGAGATAACAGAGAGCTGTGAGTGAGTTTCAGAGAGAGAGAGAGAGAGAGAGATGACAGAGAGCTGTGAGTGTGTTTCAGAGCGAGAGAGAGAGAGAGAGATGACAGAGAGCTGTGAGTGTGTTTCGGAGAGAGAGAGAGAGAGATGACAGAGAGCTGTGAGTGTGTTTCAGAGTGAGAGAGATGACAGAGAGCTGTGAGTGTGTTTCAGAGAGAGAGAGATGACAGAGAGCTGTGAGTGTGTTTCTCAGAGAGAGAGAGAGCTGAGAGTGTGTTTCAGAGAGAGAGAGAGAGATGACAGAGAGCTGTGCGTGTTTCGGAGAGAGAGAGAGAGATGACAGAGAGCTGTGAGTGTGTTTCAGAGTGAGAGGGAGAGAGAGAGATGACAGAGAGCTGTGGGTGTGTTTCAGAGTGAGAGAGAGATGACAGAGAGCTGTGAGTGTGTTTCGGAGAGAGAGAGAGAGATGACAGAGAGCTGTGAGTGTGTTTCAGAGTGAGAGAGAGAGAGAGATGACAGAGAGCTGTGATTGTGTTTCAGAGCGAGAGAGAGAGAGAGATGACAGAGAGCTGTGAGTTTGTTTCTCAGAGAGAGCGAGAGCTGAGAGTGTGTTTCAGAGAGAGAGAGAGAGAGAGATGACAGAGAGCTGTGAGTGTGTTTCGGAGAGAGAGAGAGAGAGGGAGAGAGATGACAGAGAGCTGTGAGTGTGTTTCGGAGAGAGAGAGAGAGATGACAGAGAGCTGTGAGTGTGTTTCGGAGAGAGAGAGAGAGAGAGATGACAGAGAGCTGTGATTGTGTTTCAGAGCGAGAGAGAGAGAGAGATGACAGAGAGCTGTGAGTGTGTTTCGGAGAGAGAGAGAGAGAGAGATGACAGAGAGCTGTGATTGTGTTTCAGAGCGAGAGAGAGAGAGAGAGAGATGACAGAGAGCTGTGAGTGTGTTTCTCAGAGAGAGCGAGAGCTGAGAGTGTGTTTCAGAGAGAGAGAGAGAGAGATGACAGAGAGCTGTGAGTGTGTTTCGGAGAGAGAGAGAGATGACAGAGAGCTGTGAGTATGTTTCAGAATGAGAGAGAGAGAGATGACAGAGAGCTGTGAGTGTGTTTCAGAGCGAGAGAGAGAGAGAGATGACAGAGAGCTGTGAGTGTGTTTCTCAGAGAGAGAGAGAGAGAGAGAGATGACAGAGAGCTGTGAGTGTGTTTCGGAGAGAGAGAGAGAGATGAAAGAGAGCTGTGAGTGTGTTTCTCAGAGAGAGAGAGAGAGAGATGACAGAGAGCTGTGAGTGTGTTTCTCAGAGAGAGAGAGAGATGACAGAGAGCTGTGAGTGTGTTTCAGAGTGAGAGAGAGAGAGAGAGATGACAGAGAGCTGTGAGTGTGTTTCAGAGTGAGAGAGAGAGAGAGATGACAGAGAGCTGTGAGTGTGTTTCAGAGTGAGAGAGAGAGAGAGAGAGAGAGATGACAAGAGCTGTGAGTGTGTTTCAGAGCGAGAGAGAGAGATGACAGAGAGCTGTAAGTGTGTTTCGGAGAGAGAGAGAGAGAGAGATGACAGAGAGCTGTGAGCGTGTTTCGGAGAGAGAGAGAGAGAGAGATGACAGAGAGCTGTGAGTGTGTTTCGGAGAGAGAGAGAGAGATGACAGAGAGCTGTGAGTGTGTTTCTCAGAGAGAGAGAGAGAGATGACAGAGAGCTGTGAGTGTGTTTCGGAGAGAGAGAGAGAGAGAGATGACAGAGAGCTGTGAGCGTGTTTCGGAGAGAGAGAGAGAGATGACAGAGAGCTGTGAGTGTGTTTCAGAGCGAGAGAGAGAGAGAGAGATGACAGAGAGCTGTGAGTGTGTTTCAGAGAGAGAGAGATGACAGAGAGCTGTGAGTGTGTTTCAGAGCGAGAGAGAGAGAGAGAGAGAGATGACAGAGAGCTGTGAGTGTGTTTCTCAGAGAGAGAGAGAGATGACAGAGAGCTGTGACTGTGTTTCGGAGAGAGAGAGAGAGATGACAGAGAGCTGTGAGTGTGTTTCAGAACGAGAGAGAGAGAGAGAGATGACAGAGAGCTGTGAGTTTGTTTCTCAGAGAGAGAGAGAGAGATGACAGAGAGCTGTGAGTGTGTTTCAGTGAGAGAGAGAGAGAGAGAGATGACAGAGAGCTGTGAGTGTGTTTCGGAGAGAGAGAGAGAGAGATGACAGAGAGCTGTGAGTGTGTTTCAGTGAGAGAGAGAGAGAGAGAGATGACGGGGAGCTGTGAGTGTGTTTCGCAGAGAGAGAGAGAGATGACAGAGAGCTGTGAGTGTGTTTCGGAGAGAGAGAGAGAGATGACAGAGAGCTGTGAGTGTGTTTCGGAGAGAGAGAGAGAGAGAGAGAGATGACAGAGAGCTGTGAGTGTGTTTCTCAGAGAGAGAGAGAGAGAGAGAGATGACAGAGTGCTGTGAGTGTGTTTCTCAGAGAGAGAGAGAGAGAGAGAGATGACAGAGAGCTGTGAGTGTGTTTCAGAGAGAGAGAGAGAGATGACAGAGAACTGTGAGTGTGTTTCGGAGAGAGAGAGAGAGAGAGATGACCGAGAGCTGTGAGTGTGTTTCAGAGAGAGAGAGATGACAGAGAGCTGTGAGTGTGTTTCTCAGAGAGAGAGAGAGATGACAGAGAGCTGTGAGTGTGTTTCGGAGAGAGAGAGAGAGAGAGAGATGACAGAGAGCTGTGAGTGTGTTTCTCAGAGAGAGAGAGAGAGATGACAGAGAGCTGTGAGTGTGTTTCAGAACGAGAGAGAGAGAGAGAGAGCGAGATGACAGAGAGCTGTGAGTGTGTTTCGGAGAGAGAGAGAGAGAGAGATGACAGAGAGCTGTGAGTGTGTTTTGGAGAGAGAGAGAGAGATGACAGAGAGCTGTGAGTGTGTTTCTCAGAGAGAGAGAGAGAGATGACAGAGAGCTGTGAGTGTGTTTCGGAGAGAGAGAGAGAGAGAGATGACAGAGAGCTGTGAGCGTGTTTCGGAGAGAGAGAGAGAGATGACAGAGAGCTGTGAGTGTGTTTCAGAGCGAGAGAGAGAGAGAGAGATGACAGAGAGCTGTGAGTGTGTTTCAGAGAGAGAGAGATGACAGAGAGCTGTGAGTGTGTTTCAGAGCGAGAGAGAGAGAGAGAGATGACAGAGAGCTGTGAGTGTGTTTCAGAGCGAGAGAGAGAGAGATGACAGAGAGCTGAGAGTGTGTTTCAGAGAGAGAGAGAGAGAGATGACAGAGAGCTGAGAGTGTGTTTCGGAGAGAGAGAGAGAGAGATGACAGAGAGCTGTGAGTGTGGTTCGGAGAGGGAGAGAGAGAGATGACAGAGAGCTGTGAGTGTGTTTCGGAGAGAGAGAGAGAGAGATGACAGAGAGCTGAGAGTGTGTTTCAGAGTGAGAGAGAGAGAGAGAGAGAGATGACAGAGAGCTGTGAGTGTGTTTCTCAGAGAGAGAGAGAGATGACAGAGAGCTGTGAGTGTGTTTCAGAACGAGAGAGAGAGAGAGAGATGACAGAGAGCTGTGAGTTTGTTTCTCAGAGAGAGAGAGAGAGATGACAGAGAGCTGTGAGTGTGTTTCAGTGAGAGAGAGAGAGAGAGAGATGACAGAGAGCTGTGAGTGTGTTTCGGAGAGAGAGAGAGAGATGACGGGGAGCTGTGAGTGTGTTTCGCAGAGAGAGAGAGAGATGACAGAGAGCTGTGAGTGTGTTTCGGAGAGAGAGAGAGAGATGACAGAGAGCTGTGAGTGTGTTTCTCAGAGAGAGAGAGATGACAGAGAGCTGTGAGTGTGTTTCGGAGAGAGAGAGAGAGAGAGAGATGACAGAGAGCTGTGAGTGTGTTTCAGAGCGAGAGAGAGAGAGAGAGAGATGACAGAGAGCTGTGAGTGTGTTTCGGAGAGAGAGAGAGAGATGACAGAGAGCTGTGAGTGTGTTTCTCAGAGAGAGAGAGAGATGACAGAGAGCTGTGAGTGTGTTTCGGAGAGAGAGAGAGAGATGACAGAGAGCTGTGAGTGTGTTTTGGAGTGAGAGAGAGAGAGAGAGAGAGATGACAGAGAGCTGTGAGTGTGTTTCTCAGAGAGAGAGAGAGATGACAGAGAGCTGTGAGTGTGTTTCAGAGCGAGAGAGAGCTGTGAGTGTGTTTCAGAGCGAGAGAGAGAGAGAGAGAGATGACAGAGAGCTGTGAGTGTGTTTCGGAGCGAGAGAGAGAGAGATGACAGAGAGCTGTGAGTGTGTTTCTCAGAGAGAGAGAGAGATGACAGAGAGCTGTGAGTGTGTTTCGGAGAGAGAGAAAGAGATGACAGAGAGCTGTGAGTATGTTTCTCAGAGAGAGAGAGAGATGACAGAGAGCTGTGAGTGTGTTTCAGAGTGAGAGAGAGAGATGACAGAGAGCTGTGAGTGTGTTTCGGAGAGAGAGAGACAGATGACAGAGAGCTGTGAGTGTGTTTCGGAGAGAGAGAGAGATGACAGAGAGCTGTGAGTGTGTTTCAGAGTGAGAGAGAGAGAGAGAGAGAGATGACAGAGAGCTGTGAGTGTGTTTCGGAGAGAGAGAGAGAGAGATGACAGAGAGCTGTGAGTGTGTTTCAGAGTGAGAGAGAGAGAGAGAGAGAGATGACAGAGAGCTGTGAGTGTGTTTCTCAGAGAGAGCGAGAGCTGAGAGTGTGTTTCAGAGAGAGAGAGAGAGAGAGATGACAGAGAGCTGTGAGTGTGTTTCAGAGCGAGAGAGAGAGATGACAGAGAGCTGTGAGTGTGTTTCAGAGAGAGAGAGAGAGAGAGATGACAGAGAGCTGTGAGTGTGTTTCTCAGAGAGAGAGAGAGAGATGACAGAGAGCTGTGAGTGTGTTTCAGAGCGAGAGAGAGAGATGACAGAGAGCTGTGAGTGTGTTTCGGAGAGAGAGAGAGATGACAGAGAGCTGTGAGTGTGTTTCGGAGAGAGAGAGAGAGATGACAGAGAGCTGTGAGTGTGTTTCAGAGCGAGAGAGAGAGAGAGAGAGATGACAGAGAGCTGTGAGTGTGTTTCGGAGAGAGAGCGAGAGAGAGAGATTACAGAGAGCTGTGAGTGTGTTTCAGAGTGAGAGAGAGAGAGATGACAGAGAGCTGTGAGTGTGTTTCAGGGAGAGAGAGAGATAGATGACAGAGAGCTGTGAGTGTGTTTCTCAGAGAGAGAGAGAGCGGAGAGCGTGTTTCAGAGAGAGAGAGAGAGAGATAGATGACAGAGAGCTGTGAGTGTGTTTCGGAGAGAGAGAGAGAGATGACAGAGAGCTGTGAGTGTGTTTCAGAGTGAGAGAGAGAGAGAGAGATGACAGAGAGCTGTGAGTGTGTTTCAGAGTGAGAGAGAGAGAGAGAGATGACAGAGAGCTGTGAGTGTGTTTCAGAGTGAGAGAGAGAGAGAGAGAGAGATGACAGAGAGCTGTGAGTGTGTTTCAGAGCGAGAGAGAGAGATGACAGAGAGCTGTGAGTGTGTTTCGGAGAGAGAGAGAGAGAGAGATGACAGAGAGCTGTGAGTGTGTTTCTCAGAGAGAGCGAGAGCTGAGAGTGTGTTTCAGAGCGAGAGAGAGAGAGAGATGACAGAGAGCTGTGAGTGTGTTTCGGAGAGAGAGAGATGACAGAGAGATGTGAGTGTGTTTCTCAGAGAGAGAGAGAGATGACAGAGAGCTGTGAGTGTGTTTCAGAGCGAGAGAGAGAGAGAGAGATGACAGAGAGCTGTGAGTGTGTTTCGGAGAGAGAGAGAGAGAGAGAGATAACAGAGAGCTGTGAGTGTGTTTCAGAGAGAGAGAGAGAGAGAGAGATGACAGAGAGCTGTGAGTGTGTTTCAGAGCGAGAGAGAGAGAGAGAGATGACAGAGAGCTGTGAGTGTGTTTCGGAGAGAGAGAGAGAGAGATGACAGAGAGCTGTGAGTGTGTTTCAGAGTGAGAGAGATGACAGAGAGCTGTGAGTGTGTTTCAGAGAGAGAGAGAGAGAGAGATGACAGAGAGCTGTGAGTGTGTTTCTCAGAGAGAGAGAGAGCTGAGAGTGTGTTTCAGAGAGAGAGAGAGAGATGACAGAGAGCTGTGAGTGTGTTTCGGAGAGAGAGAGAGAGATGACAGAGAGCTGTGAGTGTGTTTCAGAGTGAGCGAGAGAGAGAGATGACAGAGAGCTGTGATTGTGTTTCAGAGCGAGAGAGAGAGAGAGATGACAGAGAGCTGTGAGTGTGTTTCTCAGAGAGAGCGAGAGCTGAGAGTGTGTTTCAGAGAGAGAGAGAGAGAGAGATGACAGAGAGCTGTGAGTGTGTTTCGGAGAGAGAGAGAGAGGGAGAGAGATGACAGAGAGCTGTGAGTGTGTTTCGGAGAGAGAGAGAGAGATGACAGAGAGCTGTGAGTGTGTTTCGGAGAGAGAGAGAGAGATGACAGAGAGCTGTGAGTGTGTTTCAGAGTGAGAGAGAGAGAGAGATGACAGAGAGCTGTGATTGTGTTTCAGAGCGAGAGAGAGAGAGAGATGACAGAGAGCTGTGAGTGTGTTTCGGAGAGAGAGAGAGAGAGAGATGACAGAGAGCTGTGATTGTGTTTCAGAGCGAGAGAGAGAGAGAGAGAGATGACAGAGAGCTGTGATTGTGTTTCAGAGCGAGAGAGAGAGAGAGAGATGACAGAGAGCTGTGAGTGTGTTTCGGAGAGAGAGAGAGAGAGAGATGACAGAGAGCTGTGAGTGTGTTTCAGAGCGAGAGAGAGAGAGAGATGACAGAGAGCTGTGAGTGTGTTTCGGAGAGAGAGAGAGAGAGAGATGACAGAGAGCTGTGAGTGTGTTTCTCAGAGAGAGCGAGAGCTGAGAGTGTGTTTCAGAGAGAGAGAGAGAGAGAGATGACAGAGAGCTGTGAGTGTGTTTCGGAGAGAGAGAGAGAGGGAGAGAGATGACAGAGAGCTGTGAGTGTGTTTCGGAGAGAGAGAGAGAGATGACAGAGAGCTGTGAGTGTGTTTCAGAATGAGAGAGAGAGAGATGACAGAGAGCTGTGAGTGTGTTTCAGAGCGAGAGAGAGAGAGAGAGAGAGATGACAGAGAGCTGTGAGTGTGTTTCTCAGAGAGAGAGAGAGAGAGAGATGACAGAGAGCTGTGAGTGTGTTTCGGAGAGAGAGAGAGAGATGAAAGAGAGCTGTGAGTGTGTTTCTCAGAGAGAGAGAGAGATGACAGAGAGCTGTGAGTGTGTTTCAGAGTGAGAGAGAGAGAGAGAGATGATAGAGAGCTGTGAGTGTGTTTCAGAGCGAGAGAGAGAGATGACAGAGAGCTGTGAGTGTGTTTCTCAGAGAGAGAGAGAGATGACAGAGAGCTGTGAGTGTGTTTCAGAGTGAGAGAGAGAGAGAGAGAGAGATGACAGAGAGCTGTGAGTGTGTTTCAGAGTGAGAGAGAGAGAGAGATGACAGAGAGCTGTGAGTGTGTTTCAGAGTGAGAGAGAGAGAGAGAGAGAGATGACAAGAGCTGTGAGTGTGTTTCAGAGCGAGAGAGAGAGATGACAGAGAGCTGTAAGTGTGTTTCGGAGAGAGAGAGAGAGAGAGAGATGACAGAGAGCTGTGAGCGTGTTTCGGAGAGAGAGAGAGAGAGAGATGACAGAGAGCTGTGAGTGTGTTTCGGAGAGAGAGAGAGAGATGACAGAGAGCTGTGAGTGTGTTTCTCAGAGAGAGAGAGAGAGATGACAGAGAGCTGTGAGTGTGTTTCGGAGAGAGAGAGAGAGATGACAGAGAGCTGTGAGCGTGTTTCGGAGAGAGAGAGAGAGATGACAGAGAGCTGTGAGTGTGTTTCAGAGCGAGAGAGAGAGAGAGAGATGACAGAGAGCTGTGAGTGTGTTTCAGAGAGAGAGAGATGACAGAGAGCTGTGAGTGTGTTTCAGAGCGAGAGAGAGAGAGAGAGAGAGATGACAGAGAGCTGTGAGTGTGTTTCTCAGAGAGAGAGAGAGAGAGAGATGACAGAGAGCTGTGACTGTGTTTCGGAGAGAGAGAGAGAGATGACAGAGAGCTGTGAGTGTGTTTCAGAACGAGAGAGAGAGAGAGAGATGACAGAGAGCTGTGAGTTTGTTTCTCAGAGAGAGAGAGAGAGATGACAGAGAGCTGTGAGTGTGTTTCAGTGAGAGAGAGAGAGAGAGAGATGACAGAGAGCTGTGAGTGTGTTTCGGAGAGAGAGAGAGAGATGACGGGGAGCTGTGAGTGTGTTTCGCAGAGAGAGAGAGAGATGACAGAGAGCTGTGAGTGTGTTTCGGAGAGAGAGAGAGAGAGAGATGACAGAGAGCTGTGAGTGTGTTTCTCAGAGAGAGAGAGATGACAGAGAGCTGTGAGTGTGTTTCGGAGAGAGAGAGAGAGAGAGAGAGATGACAGAGAGCTGTGAGTGTGTTTCTCAGAGAGAGAGAGAGAGAGATGACAGAGAGCTGTGAGTGTGTTTCTCAGAGAGAGAGAGAGATGACAGAGAGCTGTGAGTGTGTTTCAGAGAGAGAGAGAGAGAGATGACAGAGTGCTGTGATTGTGTTTCGGAGCGAGAGAGAGAGAGATGACAGAGAGCTGTGAGTGTGTTTCAGAGAGAGAGAGAGAGAGATGACAGAGAGCTGTGATTGTGTTTCGGAGCGAGAGAGAGAGAGATGACAGAGAGCTGTGAGTGTGTTTCTCAGAGAGAGAGAGAGATGACAGAGAGCTGTGAGTGTGTTTCGGAGCGAGAGAGAGAGAGATGACAGAGAGCTGTGAGTGTGTTTCTCAGAGAGAGAGAGAGATGACAGAGAGCTGTGAGTGTGTTTCGGAGAGAGAGAAAGAGATGACAGAGAGCTGTGAGTGTGTTTCTCAGAGAGAGAGAGAGATGACAGAGAGCTGTGAGTGTGTTTCAGAGTGAGAGAGAGAGATGACAGAGAGCTGTGAGTGTGTTTCGGAGAGAGAGAGACAGATGACAGAGAGCTGTGAGTGTGTTTCGGAGAGAGAGAGAGATGACAGAGAGCTGTGAGTGTGTTTCAGAGTGAGAGAGAGAGAGAGAGAGAGATGACAGAGAGCTGTGAGTGTGTTTCGGAGAGAGAGAGAGAGAGATGACAGAGAGCTGTGAGTGTGTTTCAGAGTGAGAGAGAGAGAGAGAGAGAGAGATGACAGAGAGCTGTGAGTGTGTTTCTCAGAGAGAGCGAGAGCTGAGAGTGTGTTTCAGAGAGAGAGAGAGAGAGAGAGAGATGACAGAGAGCTGTGAGTGTGTTTCAGAGCGAGAGAGAGAGATGACAGAGAGCTGTGAGTGTGTTTCAGAGAGAGAGAGAGAGAGAGATGACAGAGAGCTGTGAGTGTGTTTCTCAGAGAGAGAGAGAGAGATGACAGAGAGCTGTGAGTGTGTTTCAGAGCGAGAGAGAGAGATGACAGAGAGCTGTGAGTGTGTTTCGGAGAGAGAGAGAGATGACAGAGAGCTGTGAGTGTGTTTCGGAGAGAGAGAGAGAGATGACAGAGAGCTGTGAGTGTGTTTCAGAGCGAGAGAGAGAGAGAGAGAGATGACAGAGAGCTGTGAGTGTGTTTCGGAGAGAGAGAGAGAGAGAGAGAGATGACAGAGAGCTGTGAGTGTGTTTCGGAGAGAGAGAGAGAGAGATGACAGAGAGCTGTGAGTGTGTTTCTCAGAGAGAGCGAGAGCTGAGAGTGTGTTTCAGAGAGAGAGAGAGAGAGAGATGACAGAGAGCTGTGAGTGTGTTTCAGAGTGAGAGAGAGAGAGATGACAGAGAGCTGTGAGTGTGTTTCAGGGAGAGAGAGAGAGAGAGATGACAGAGAGCTGTGAGTGTGTTTCTCAGAGAGAGAGAGAGAGATGACAGAGAGCGGAGAGTGTGTTTCAGAGAGAGAGAGAGAGAGAGAGATGACAGGGAGCTGTGAGTGTGTTTCGGAGAGAGAGAGAGAGATGACAGAGAGCTGTGAGTGTGTTTCAGAGTGAGAGAGAGAGAGAGAGATGACAGAGAGCTGTGAGTGTGTTTCAGAGTGAGAGAGAGAGAGAGAGATGACAGAGAGCTGTGAGTGTGTTTCAGAGTGAGAGAGAGAGAGAGAGAGAGATGACAGAGAGCTGTGAGTGTGTTTCAGAGCGAGATAGAGAGATGACAGAGAGCTGTGAGTGTGTTTCGGAGAGAGAGAGAGAGAGAGATGACAGAGCTGTGAGTGTGTTTCTCAGAGAGAGAGAGAGAGAGATGACAGAGAGCTGTGAGTGTGTTTCAGAGTGAGAGAGAGAGAGAGAGAGAGATGACAGAGAGCTGTGAGTGTGTTTCAGAGTGAGAGAGAGAGATGACAGAGAGCTGTGAGTGTGTTTCGGAGAGAGAGAGAGAGATGACAGAGAGCTGTGAGTGTGTTTCTCAGAGAGAGCGAGAGCTGAGAGTGTGTTTCAGAGCGAGAGAGAGAGAGAGATGACAGAGAGCTGTGAGTGTGTTTCGGAGAGAGAGAGAGAGATGACAGAGAGATGTGAGTGTGTTTCTCAGAGAGAGAGAGAGATGACAGAGAGCTGTGAGTGTGTTTCAGAGCGAGAGAGAGAGAGAGAGATGACAGAGAGCTGTGAGTGTGTTTCTCAGAGAGAGAGAGAGCTGAGAGTGTGTTTCAGAGAGAGAGAGAGATGACAGAGAGCTGTGAGTGTGTTTCAGAGCGAGAGAGAGAGAGAGAGATGACAGAGAGCTGTGAGTGTGTTTCGGAGAGAGAGAGAGAGAGATGACAGAGAGCTGTGAGTGTGTTTCGGAGAGAGAGAGAGAGAGAGAGATAACAGAGAGCTGTGAGTGTGTTTCAGAGAGAGAGAGAGAGAGAGATGACAGAGAGCTGTGAGTGTGTTTCAGAGCGAGAGAGAGAGAGAGAGATGACAGAGAGCTGTGAGTGTGTTTCGGAGAGAGAGAGAGAGAGATGACAGAGAGCTGTGAGTGTGTTTCAGAGTGAGAGAGATGACAGAGAGCTGTGAGTGTGTTTCAGAGAGAGAGAGAGAGAGAGATGACAGAGAGCTGTGAGTGTGTTTCTCAGAGAGAGAGAGAGCTGAGAGTGTGTTTCAGAGAGAGAGAGAGAGATGACAGAGAGCTGTGAGTGTGTTTCGGAGAGAGAGAGAGAGATGACAGAGAGCTGTGAGTGTGTTTCAGAGTGAGAGAGAGAGAGAGATGACAGAGAGCTGTGATTGTGTTTCAGAGCGAGAGAGAGAGAGAGAGAGATGACAGAGAGCTGTGAGTGTGTTTCTCAGAGAGAGCGAGAGCTGAGAGTGTGTTTCAGAGAGAGAGAGAGAGAGAGAGATGACAGAGAGCTGTGAGTGTGTTTCGGAGAGAGAGAGAGAGGGAGAGAGATGACAGAGAGCTGTGAGTGTGTTTCGGAGAGAGAGAGAGAGAGAGATGACAGAGAGCTGTGATTGTGTTTCAGAGCGAGAGAGAGAGAGATGACAGAGAGCTGTGATTGTGTTTCAGAGAGAGAGAGAGAGATGACAGAGAGCTGTGAGTGTGTTTCTCAGAGAGAGCGAGAGCTGAGAGTGTGTTTCAGAGAGAGAGAGAGAGAGAGAGAGATGACAGAGAGCTGTGAGTGTGTTTCGGAGAGAGAGAGAGAGGGAGAGAGATGACAGAGAGCTGTGAGTGTGTTTCGGAGAGAGAGAGAGAGATGACAGAGAGCTGTGAGTGTGTTTCGGAGAGAGAGAGAGAGAGAGACGACAGAGAGCTGTGAGTGTGTTTCGGAGAGAGAGAGAGAGAGAGATGACAGAGAGCTGTGATTGTGTTTCAGAGCGAGAGAGAGAGAGATGACAGAGAGCTGTGAGTGTGTTTCGGAGAGAGAGAGAGAGAGAGATGACAGAGAGCTGTGATTGTGTTTCAGAGAGAGAGAGAGAGATGACAGAGAGCTGTGAGTGTGTTTCTCAGAGAGAGCGAGAGCTGAGAGTGTGTTTCAGAGAGAGAGAGAGAGAGAGATGACAGAGAGCTGTGAGTGTGTTTCGGAGAGAGAGAGAGAGATGACAGAGAGCTGTGAGTGTGTTTCAGAATGAGAGAGAGAGAGATGACAGAGAGCTGTGAGTGTGTTTCAGAGAGAGAGAGAGAGAGAGAGAGATGACAGAGAGCTGTGAGTGTGTTTCGGAGAGAGAGAGAGAGGGAGAGAGATGACAGAGAGCTGTGAGTGAGTTTCGGAGAGAGAGAGAGAGATGACAGAGAGCTGTGAGTGTGTTTCAGAATGAGAGAGAGAGAGATGACAGAGAGCTGTGAGTGTGTTTCAGAGCGAGAGAGAGAGAGAGAGAGAGATGACAGAGAGCTGTGAGTGTGTTTCTCAGAGAGAGAGAGAGAGAGAGATGACAGAGAGCTGTGAGTGTGTTTCGGAGAGAGAGAGAGAGATGAAAGAGAGCTGTGAGTGTGTTTCTCAGAGAGAGAGAGAGAGAGATGACAGAGAGCTGTGAGTGTGTTTCTCAGAGAGAGAGAGAGATGAGAGATGACAGAGAGCTGTGAGTGTGTTTCAGGGAGAGAGAGAGAGAGAGATGACAGAGAGCTGTGAGTGTGTTTCTCAGAGAGAGAGAGAGCGGAGAGTGTGTTTCAGAGAGAGAGAGAGAGAGAGAGATGACAGGGAGCTGTGAGTGTGTTTCGGAGAGAGAGAGAGAGAGATGACAGAGAGCTGTGAGTGTGTTTCAGAGTGAGAGAGAGAGAGAGAGAGATGACAGAGAGCTGTGAGTGTGTTTCAGAGTGAGAGAGAGAGAGAGAGATGACAGAGAGCTGTGAGTGTGTTTCAGAGTGAGAGAGAGAGAGAGAGAGAGATGACAGAGAGCTGTGAGTGTGTTTCAGAGCGAGATAGAGAGATGACAGAGAGCTGTGAGTGTGTTTCGGAGAGAGAGAGAGAGAGAGAGATGACAGAGCTGTGAGTGTGTTTCTCAGAGAGAGAGAGAGAGAGATGACAGAGAGCTGTGAGTGTGTTTCAGAGTGAGAGAGAGAGAGAGAGAGAGATGACAGAGAGCTGTGAGTGTGTTTCAGAGTGAGAGAGAGAGATGACAGAGAGCTGTGAGTGTGTTTCGGAGAGAGAGAGAGAGATGACAGAGAGCTGTGAGTGTGTTTCTCAGAGAGAGCGAGAGCTGAGAGTGTGTTTCAGAGCGAGAGAGAGAGAGAGATGACAGATGGCTGTGAGTGTGTTTCGGAGAGAGAGAGAGAGATGACAGAGAGATGTGAGTGTGTTTCTCAGAGAGAGAGAGAGATGACAGAGAGCTGTGAGTGTGTTTCAGAGCGAGAGAGAGAGAGATGACAGAGAGCTGTGAGTGTGTTTCGGAGAGAGAGAGAGAGATGACAGAGAGATGTGAGTGTGTTTCTCAGAGAGAGAGAGAGATGACAGAGAGCTGTGAGTGTGTTTCAGAGCGAGAGAGAGAGAGAGAGATGACAGAGAGCTGTGAGTGTGTTTCGGAGAGAGAGAGAGAGAGATGACAGAGAGCTGTGAGTGTGTTTCGGAGAGAGAGAGAGAGAGAGAGAGAGATAACAGAGAGCTGTGAGTGTGTTTCAGAGAGAGAGAGAGAGAGAGATGACAGAGAGCTGTGAGTGTGTTTCAGAGCGAGAGAGAGAGAGAGAGATGACAGAGAGCTGTGAGTGTGTTTCGGAGAGAGAGAGAGAGAGAGATGACAGAGAGCTGTGAGTGTGTTTCTCAGAGAGAGAGAGAGCTGAGAGTGTGTTTCAGAGAGAGAGAGAGATGACAGAGAGCTGTGAGTGTGTTTCAGAGCGAGAGAGAGAGAGAGAGATGACAGAGAGCTGTGAGTGTGTTTCGGAGAGAGAGAGAGAGAGATGACAGAGAGCTGTGAGTGTGTTTCGGAGAGAGAGAGAGAGAGAGAGATAACAGAGAGCTGTGAGTGTGTTTCAGAGAGAGAGAGAGAGAGAGATGACAGAGAGCTGTGAGTGTGTTTCAGAGCGAGAGAGAGAGAGAGAGATGACAGAGAGCTGTGAGTGTGTTTCGGAGAGAGAGAGAGAGAGATGACAGAGAGCTGTGAGTGTGTTTCAGAGTGAGAGAGATGACAGGGAGCTGTGAGTGTGTTTCAGAGAGAGAGAGAGAGAGAGATGACAGAGAGCTGTGAGTGTGTTTCTCAGAGAGAGAGAGAGCTGAGAGTGTGTTTCAGAGAGAGAGAGAGAGATGACAGAGAGCTGTGAGTGTGTTTCGGAGAGAGAGAGAGAGATGACAGAGAGCTGTGAGTGTGTTTCAGAGTGAGAGAGAGAGAGAGATGACAGAGAGCTGTGATTGTGTTTCAGAGCGAGAGAGAGAGAGAGAGAGATGACAGAGAGCTGTGAGTGTGTTTCTCAGAGAGAGCGAGAGCTGAGAGTGTGTTTCAGAGAGAGAGAGAGAGAGAGATGACAGAGAGCTGTGAGTGTGTTTCGGAGAGAGAGAGGGAGAGAGATGACAGAGAGCTGTGAGTGTGTTTCGGAGAGAGAGAGAGAGATGACAGAGAGCTGTGAGTGTGTTTCGGAGAGAGAGAGAGAGAGATGACAGAGAGCTGTGATTGTGTTTCAGAGCGAGAGACAGAGAGATGACAGAGAGCTGTGAGTGTGTTTCGGAGAGAGAGAGAGAGAGAGATGACAGAGAGCTGTGATTGTGTTTCAGAGAGAGGGAGAGAGATGACAGAGAGCTGTGAGTGTGTTTCTCAGAGAGAGCGAGAGCTGAGAGTGTGTTTCAGAGAGAGAGAGAGAGAGAGATGACAGAGAGCTGTGAGTGTGTTTCGGAGAGAGAGAGAGAGGGAGAGAGATGACAGAGAGCTGTGAGTGTGTTTCGGAGAGAGAGAGAGAGATGACAGAGAGCTGTGAGTGTGTTTCGGAGAGAGAGAGAGAGATGACAGAGAGCTGTGAGTGTGTTTCAGAATGAGAGAGAGAGAGATGACAGAGAGCTGTGAGTGTGTTTCAGAGCGAGAGAGAGAGAGAGAGAGAGATGACAGAGAGCTGTGAGTGTGTTTCTCAGAGAGAGAGAGAGAGAGAGATGACAGAGAGCTGTGAGTGTGTTTCGAAGAGAGAGAGAGAGATGAAAGAGAGCTGTGAGTGTGTTTCTCAGAGAGAGAGAGAGAGAGATGACAGAGAGCTGTGAGTGTGTTTCTCAGAGAGAGAGAGAGATGACAGAGAGCTGTGAGTGTGTTTCAGAGTGAGAGAGAGAGAGAGAGATGACAGAGAGCTGTGAGTGTGTTTCAGAGTGAGAGAGAGAGAGAGATGACAGAGAGCTGTGAGTGTGTTTCAGAGTGAGAGAGAGAGAGAGAGAGAGATGACAAGAGCTGTGAGTGTGTTTCAGAGCGAGAGAGAGAGATGACAGAGAGCTGTAAGTGTGTTTCGGAGAGAGAGAGAGATGACAGAGAGCTGTGAGTGTGTTTCTCAGAGAGAGAGAGATGACAGAGAGCTGTGAGTGTGTTTCAGAGTGAGAGAGAGAGAGAGAGAGAGAGATGACAGAGAGCTGTGAGTGTGTTTCAGACTGAGAGAGAGAGAGAGAGATGACAGAGAGCTGTGAGTGTGTTTCGGAGAGAGAGAGAGAGATGACAGAGAGCTGTGAGTGTCTTTCTCAGAGAGAGCGAGAGCTGAGAGTGTGTTTCAGAGCGAGAGAGAGAGAGAGAGGGAGATGACAGAGAGCTGTGAGTGTGTTTCGGAGAGAGAGAGAGAGATGACAGAGAGCTGTGAGTGTGTTTCAGAGAGAGAGAGAGAGAGAGAGAGATGACAGAGAGCTGTGAGTGTGTTTCGGAGAGAGAGAGAGAGGGAGAGAGATGACAGAGAGCTGTGAGTGAGTTTCGGAGAGAGAGAGAGAGATGACAGAGAGCTGTGAGTGTGTTTCAGAATGAGAGAGAGAGAGATGACAGAGAGCTGTGAGTGTGTTTCAGAGCGAGAGAGAGAGAGAGAGAGAGATGACAGAGAGCTGTGAGTGTGTTTCTCAGAGAGAGAGAGAGAGAGAGATGACAGAGAGCTGTGAGTGTGTTTCGGAGAGAGAGAGAGAGATGAAAGAGAGCTGTGAGTGTGTTTCTCAGAGAGAGAGAGAGAGAGATGACAGAGAGCTGTGAGTGTGTTTCTCAGAGAGAGAGAGAGATGAGAGATGACAGAGAGCTGTGAGTGTGTTTCAGGGAGAGAGAGAGAGAGAGATGACAGAGAGCTGTGAGTGTGTTTCTCAGAGAGAGAGAGAGCGGAGAGTGTGTTTCAGAGAGAGAGAGAGAGAGAGAGATGACAGGGAGCTGTGAGTGTGTTTCGGAGAGAGAGAGAGAGATGACAGAGAGCTGTGAGTGTGTTTCAGAGTGAGAGAGAGAGAGAGAGAGATGACAGAGAGCTGTGAGTGTGTTTCAGAGCGAGAGAGAGAGAGAGAGATGACAGAGAGCTGTGAGTGTGTTTCGGAGAGAGAGAGAGAGAGATGACAGAGAGCTGTGAGTGTGTTTCGGAGAGAGAGAGAGAGAGAGAGATAACAGAGAGCTGTGAGTGTGTTTCAGAGAGAGAGAGAGAGAGAGATGACAGAGAGCTGTGAGTGTGTTTCAGAGCGAGAGAGAGAGAGAGAGATGACAGAGAGCTGTGAGTGTGTTTCGGAGAGAGAGAGAGAGAGATGACAGAGAGCTGTGAGTGTGTTTCAGAGTGAGAGAGATGCCAGAGAGCTGTGAGTGTGTTTCAGAGAGAGAGAGAGAGAGAGATGACAGAGAGCTGTGAGTGTGTTTCTCAGAGAGAGAGAGAGCTGAGAGTGTGTTTCAGAGAGAGAGAGAGAGATGACAGAGAGCTGTGAGTGTGTTTCGGAGAGAGAGAGAGAGATGACAGAGAGCTGTGAGTGTGTTTCAGAGTGAGAGAGAGAGAGAGATGACAGAGAGCTGTGATTGTGTTTCAGAGCGAGAGAGAGAGAGAGAGAGATGACAGAGAGCTGTGAGTGTGTTTCTCAGAGAGAGCGAGAGCTGAGAGTGTGTTTCAGAGAGAGAGAGAGAGAGAGATGACAGAGAGCTGTGAGTGTGTTTCGGAGAGAGAGAGAGAGGGAGAGAGATGACAGAGAGCTGTGAGTGTGTTTCGGAGAGAGAGAGAGAGAGAGATGACAGAGAGCTGTGATTGTGTTTCAGAGCGAGAGAGAGAGAGATGACAGAGAGCTGTGATTGTGTTTCAGAGAGAGAGAGAGAGATGACAGAGAGCTGTGAGTGTGTTTCTCAGAGAGAGCGAGAGCTGAGAGTGTGTTTCAGAGAGAGAGAGAGAGAGAGAGAGATGACAGAGAGCTGTGAGTGTGTTTCGGAGAGAGAGAGAGAGGGAGAGAGATGACAGAGAGCTGTGAGTGTGTTTCGGAGAGAGAGAGAGAGATGACAGAGAGCTGTGAGTGTGTTTCGGAGAGAGAGAGAGAGAGAGACGACAGAGAGCTGTGAGTGTGTTTCGGAGAGAGAGAGAGAGAGAGATGACAGAGAGCTGTGATTGTGTTTCAGAGCGAGAGAGAGAGAGATGACAGAGAGCTGTGAGTGTGTTTCGGAGAGAGAGAGAGAGAGAGATGACAGAGAGCTGTGATTGTGTTTCAGAGAGAGAGAGAGAGATGACAGAGAGCTGTGAGTGTGTTTCTCAGAGAGAGCGAGAGCTGAGAGTGTGTTTCAGAGAGAGAGAGAGAGAGAGATGACAGAGAGCTGTGAGTGTGTTTCGGAGAGAGAGAGAGAGATGACAGAGAGCTGTGAGTGTGTTTCAGAATGAGAGAGAGAGAGATGACAGAGAGCTGTGAGTGTGTTTCAGAGAGAGAGAGAGAGAGAGAGAGATGACAGAGAGCTGTGAGTGTGTTTCGGAGAGAGAGAGAGAGGGAGAGAGATGACAGAGAGCTGTGAGTGAGTTTCGGAGAGAGAGAGAGAGATGACAGAGAGCTGTGAGTGTGTTTCAGAATGAGAGAGAGAGAGATGACAGAGAGCTGTGAGTGTGTTTCAGAGCGAGAGAGAGAGAGAGAGAGAGATGACAGAGAGCTGTGAGTGTGTTTCTCAGAGAGAGAGAGAGAGAGAGATGACAGAGAGCTGTGAGTGTGTTTCGGAGAGAGAGAGAGAGATGAAAGAGAGCTGTGAGTGTGTTTCTCAGAGAGAGAGAGAGAGAGATGACAGAGAGCTGTGAGTGTGTTTCTCAGAGAGAGAGAGAGATGAGAGATGACAGAGAGCTGTGAGTGTGTTTCAGGGAGAGAGAGAGAGAGAGATGACAGAGAGCTGTGAGTGTGTTTCTCAGAGAGAGAGAGAGCGGAGAGTGTGTTTCAGAGAGAGAGAGAGAGAGAGAGATGACAGGGAGCTGTGAGTGTGTTTCGGAGAGAGAGAGAGAGATGACAGAGAGCTGTGAGTGTGTTTCAGAGTGAGAGAGAGAGAGAGAGAGATGACAGAGAGCTGTGAGTGTGTTTCAGAGTGAGAGAGAGAGAGAGAGATGACAGAGAGCTGTGAGTGTGTTTCAGAGTGAGAGAGAGAGAGAGAGAGAGATGACAGAGAGCTGTGAGTGTGTTTCAGAGCGAGATAGAGAGATGACAGAGAGCTGTGAGTGTGTTTCGGAGAGAGAGAGAGAGAGAGAGATGACAGAGCTGTGAGTGTGTTTCTCAGAGAGAGAGAGAGAGAGATGACAGAGAGCTGTGAGTGTGTTTCAGAGTGAGAGAGAGAGAGAGAGAGAGATGACAGAGAGCTGTGAGTGTGTTTCAGAGTGAGAGAGAGAGATGACAGAGAGCTGTGAGTGTGTTTCGGAGAGAGAGAGAGAGATGACAGAGAGCTGTGAGTGTGTTTCTCAGAGAGAGCGAGAGCTGAGAGTGTGTTTCAGAGCGAGAGAGAGAGAGAGATGACAGATGGCTGTGAGTGTGTTTCGGAGAGAGAGAGAGAGATGACAGAGAGATGTGAGTGTGTTTCTCAGAGAGAGAGAGAGATGACAGAGAGCTGTGAGTGTGTTTCAGAGCGAGAGAGAGAGAGATGACAGAGAGCTGTGAGTGTGTTTCGGAGAGAGAGAGAGAGATGACAGAGAGATGTGAGTGTGTTTCTCAGAGAGAGAGAGAGATGACAGAGAGCTGTGAGTGTGTTTCAGAGCGAGAGAGAGAGAGAGAGATGACAGAGAGCTGTGAGTGTGTTTCGGAGAGAGAGAGAGAGAGATGACAGAGAGCTGTGAGTGTGTTTCGGAGAGAGAGAGAGAGAGAGAGAGAGATAACAGAGAGCTGTGAGTGTGTTTCAGAGAGAGAGAGAGAGAGAGATGACAGAGAGCTGTGAGTGTGTTTCAGAGCGAGAGAGAGAGAGAGAGATGACAGAGAGCTGTGAGTGTGTTTCGGAGAGAGAGAGAGAGAGAGATGACAGAGAGCTGTGAGTGTGTTTCTCAGAGAGAGAGAGAGCTGAGAGTGTGTTTCAGAGAGAGAGAGAGATGACAGAGAGCTGTGAGTGTGTTTCAGAGCGAGAGAGAGAGAGAGAGATGACAGAGAGCTGTGAGTGTGTTTCGGAGAGAGAGAGAGAGAGATGACAGAGAGCTGTGAGTGTGTTTCGGAGAGAGAGAGAGAGAGAGAGATAACAGAGAGCTGTGAGTGTGTTTCAGAGAGAGAGAGAGAGAGAGATGACAGAGAGCTGTGAGTGTGTTTCAGAGCGAGAGAGAGAGAGAGAGATGACAGAGAGCTGTGAGTGTGTTTCGGAGAGAGAGAGAGAGAGATGACAGAGAGCTGTGAGTGTGTTTCAGAGTGAGAGAGATGACAGGGAGCTGTGAGTGTGTTTCAGAGAGAGAGAGAGAGAGAGATGACAGAGAGCTGTGAGTGTGTTTCTCAGAGAGAGAGAGAGCTGAGAGTGTGTTTCAGAGAGAGAGAGAGAGATGACAGAGAGCTGTGAGTGTGTTTCGGAGAGAGAGAGAGAGATGACAGAGAGCTGTGAGTGTGTTTCAGAGTGAGAGAGAGAGAGAGATGACAGAGAGCTGTGATTGTGTTTCAGAGCGAGAGAGAGAGAGAGAGAGATGACAGAGAGCTGTGAGTGTGTTTCTCAGAGAGAGCGAGAGCTGAGAGTGTGTTTCAGAGAGAGAGAGAGAGAGAGATGACAGAGAGCTGTGAGTGTGTTTCGGAGAGAGAGAGAGAGGGAGAGAGATGACAGAGAGCTGTGAGTGTGTTTCGGAGAGAGAGAGAGAGATGACAGAGAGCTGTGAGTGTGTTTCGGAGAGAGAGAGAGAGAGATGACAGAGAGCTGTGATTGTGTTTCAGAGCGAGAGAGAGAGAGATGACAGAGAGCTGTGAGTGTGTTTCGGAGAGAGAGAGAGAGAGAGATGACAGAGAGCTGTGATTGTGTTTCAGAGAGAGGGAGAGAGATGACAGAGAGCTGTGAGTGTGTTTCTCAGAGAGAGCGAGAGCTGAGAGTGTGTTTCAGAGAGAGAGAGAGAGAGAGATGACAGAGAGCTGTGAGTGTGTTTCGGAGAGAGAGAGAGAGGGAGAGAGATGACAGAGAGCTGTGAGTGTGTTTCGGAGAGAGAGAGAGAGATGACAGAGAGCTGTGAGTGTGTTTCGGAGAGAGAGAGAGAGATGACAGAGAGCTGTGAGTGTGTTTCAGAATGAGAGAGAGAGAGATGACAGAGAGCTGTGAGTGTGTTTCAGAGCGAGAGAGAGAGAGAGAGAGAGATGACAGAGAGCTGTGAGTGTGTTTCTCAGAGAGAGAGAGAGAGAGAGATGACAGAGAGCTGTGAGTGTGTTTCGAAGAGAGAGAGAGAGATGAAAGAGAGCTGTGAGTGTGTTTCTCAGAGAGAGAGAGAGAGAGATGACAGAGAGCTGTGAGTGTGTTTCTCAGAGAGAGAGAGAGATGACAGAGAGCTGTGAGTGTGTTTCAGAGTGAGAGAGAGAGAGAGAGATGACAGAGAGCTGTGAGTGTGTTTCAGAGTGAGAGAGAGAGAGAGATGACAGAGAGCTGTGAGTGTGTTTCAGAGTGAGAGAGAGAGAGAGAGAGAGATGACAAGAGCTGTGAGTGTGTTTCAGAGCGAGAGAGAGAGATGACAGAGAGCTGTAAGTGTGTTTCGGAGAGAGAGAGAGATGACAGAGAGCTGTGAGTGTGTTTCTCAGAGAGAGAGAGATGACAGAGAGCTGTGAGTGTGTTTCAGAGTGAGAGAGAGAGAGAGAGAGAGAGATGACAGAGAGCTGTGAGTGTGTTTCAGAGTGAGAGAGAGAGAGAGAGATGACAGAGAGCTGTGAGTGTGTTTCGGAGAGAGAGAGAGAGATGACAGAGAGCTGTGAGTGTCTTTCTCAGAGAGAGCGAGAGCTGAGAGTGTGTTTCAGAGCGAGAGAGAGAGAGAGAGGGAGATGACAGAGAGCTGTGAGTGTGTTTCGGAGAGAGAGAGAGAGATGACAGAGAGCTGTGAGTGTGTTTCAGAGAGAGAGAGAGAGAGAGAGAGATGACAGAGAGCTGTGAGTGTGTTTCGGAGAGAGAGAGAGAGGGAGAGAGATGACAGAGAGCTGTGAGTGAGTTTCGGAGAGAGAGAGAGAGATGACAGAGAGCTGTGAGTGTGTTTCAGAATGAGAGAGAGAGAGATGACAGAGAGCTGTGAGTGTGTTTCAGAGCGAGAGAGAGAGAGAGAGAGAGATGACAGAGAGCTGTGAGTGTGTTTCTCAGAGAGAGAGAGAGAGAGAGATGACAGAGAGCTGTGAGTGTGTTTCGGAGAGAGAGAGAGAGATGAAAGAGAGCTGTGAGTGTGTTTCTCAGAGAGAGAGAGAGAGAGATGACAGAGAGCTGTGAGTGTGTTTCTCAGAGAGAGAGAGAGATGAGAGATGACAGAGAGCTGTGAGTGTGTTTCAGGGAGAGAGAGAGAGAGAGATGACAGAGAGCTGTGAGTGTGTTTCTCAGAGAGAGAGAGAGCGGAGAGTGTGTTTCAGAGAGAGAGAGAGAGAGAGAGATGACAGGGAGCTGTGAGTGTGTTTCGGAGAGAGAGAGAGAGATGACAGAGAGCTGTGAGTGTGTTTCAGAGTGAGAGAGAGAGAGAGAGAGATGACAGAGAGCTGTGAGTGTGTTTCAGAGTGAGAGAGAGATGACAGAGAGCTGTGAGTGTGTTTCAGAGTGAGAGAGAGAGAGAGAGAGAGATGACAGAGAGCTGTGAGTGTGTTTCAGAGCGAGATAGAGAGATGACAGAGAGCTGTGAGTGTGTTTCGGAGAGAGAGAGAGAGAGAGAGATGACAGAGCTGTGAGTGTGTTTCTCAGAGAGAGAGAGAGAGAGATGACAGAGAGCTGTGAGTGTGTTTCAGAGTGAGAGAGAGAGAGAGAGAGAGATGACAGAGAGCTGTGAGTGTGTTTCAGAGTGAGAGAGAGAGATGACAGAGAGCTGTGAGTGTGTTTCGGAGAGAGAGAGAGAGATGACAGAGAGCTGTGAGTGTGTTTCTCAGAGAGAGCGAGAGCTGAGAGTGTGTTTCAGAGCGAGAGAGAGAGAGAGATGACAGATGGCTGTGAGTGTGTTTCGGAGAGAGAGAGAGAGATGACAGAGAGATGTGAGTGTGTTTCTCAGAGAGAGAGAGAGATGACAGAGAGCTGTGAGTGTGTTTCAGAGCGAGAGAGAGAGAGATGACAGAGAGCTGTGAGTGTGTTTCGGAGAGAGAGAGAGAGATGACAGAGAGATGTGAGTGTGTTTCTCAGAGAGAGAGAGAGATGACAGAGAGCTGTGAGTGTGTTTCAGAGCGAGAGAGAGAGAGAGAGATGACAGAGAGCTGTGAGTGTGTTTCGGAGAGAGAGAGAGAGAGATGACAGAGAGCTGTGAGTGTGTTTCGGAGAGAGAGAGAGAGAGAGAGAGAGATAACAGAGAGCTGTGAGTGTGTTTCAGAGCGAGAGAGAGAGAGAGAGATGACAGAGAGCTGTGAGTGTGTTTCAGAGCGAGAGAGAGAGAGAGAGATGACAGAGAGCTGTGAGTGTGTTTCGGAGAGAGAGAGAGAGAGAGATGACAGAGAGCTGTGAGTGTGTTTCTCAGAGAGAGAGAGAGCTGAGAGTGTGTTTCAGAGAGAGAGAGAGATGACAGAGAGCTGTGAGTGTGTTTCAGAGCGAGAGAGAGAGAGAGAGATGACAGAGAGCTGTGAGTGTGTTTCGGAGAGAGAGAGAGAGAGATGACAGAGAGCTGTGAGTGTGTTTCGGAGAGAGAGAGAGAGAGAGAGATAACAGAGAGCTGTGAGTGTGTTTCAGAGAGAGAGAGAGAGAGAGATGACAGAGAGCTGTGAGTGTGTTTCAGAGCGAGAGAGAGAGAGAGAGATGACAGAGAGCTGTGAGTGTGTTTCGGAGAGAGAGAGAGAGAGATGACAGAGAGCTGTGAGTGTGTTTCAGAGTGAGAGAGATGACAGGGAGCTGTGAGTGTGTTTCAGAGAGAGAGAGAGAGAGAGATGACAGAGAGCTGTGAGTGTGTTTCTCAGAGAGAGAGAGAGCTGAGAGTGTGTTTCAGAGAGAGAGAGAGAGATGACAGAGAGCTGTGAGTGTGTTTCGGAGAGAGAGAGAGAGATGACAGAGAGCTGTGAGTGTGTTTCAGAGTGAGAGAGAGAGAGAGATGACAGAGAGCTGTGATTGTGTTTCAGAGCGAGAGAGAGAGAGAGAGAGATGACAGAGAGCTGTGAGTGTGTTTCTCAGAGAGAGCGAGAGCTGAGAGTGTGTTTCAGAGAGAGAGAGAGAGAGAGATGACAGAGAGCTGTGAGTGTGTTTCGGAGAGAGAGAGAGAGGGAGAGAGATGACAGAGAGCTGTGAGTGTGTTTCGGAGAGAGAGAGAGAGATGACAGAGAGCTGTGAGTGTGTTTCGGAGAGAGAGAGAGAGAGATGACAGAGAGCTGTGATTGTGTTTCAGAGCGAGAGAGAGAGAGATGACAGAGAGCTGTGAGTGTGTTTCGGAGAGAGAGAGAGAGAGAGATGACAGAGAGCTGTGATTGTGTTTCAGAGAGAGGGAGAGAGATGACAGAGAGCTGTGAGTGTGTTTCTCAGAGAGAGCGAGAGCTGAGAGTGTGTTTCAGAGAGAGAGAGAGAGAGAGATGACAGAGAGCTGTGAGTGTGTTTCGGAGAGAGAGAGAGAGGGAGAGAGATGACAGAGAGCTGTGAGTGTGTTTCGGAGAGAGAGAGAGAGATGACAGAGAGCTGTGAGTGTGTTTCGGAGAGAGAGAGAGAGATGACAGAGAGCTGTGAGTGTGTTTCAGAATGAGAGAGAGAGAGATGACAGAGAGCTGTGAGTGTGTTTCAGAGCGAGAGAGAGAGAGAGAGAGAGATGACAGAGAGCTGTGAGTGTGTTTCTCAGAGAGAGAGAGAGAGAGAGATGACAGAGAGCTGTGAGTGTGTTTCGAAGAGAGAGAGAGAGATGAAAGAGAGCTGTGAGTGTGTTTCTCAGAGAGAGAGAGAGAGAGATGACAGAGAGCTGTGAGTGTGTTTCTCAGAGAGAGAGAGAGATGACAGAGAGCTGTGAGTGTGTTTCAGAGTGAGAGAGAGAGAGAGAGATGACAGAGAGCTGTGAGTGTGTTTCAGAGTGAGAGAGAGAGAGAGATGACAGAGAGCTGTGAGTGTGTTTCAGAGTGAGAGAGAGAGAGAGAGAGAGATGACAAGAGCTGTGAGTGTGTTTCAGAGCGAGAGAGAGAGATGACAGAGAGCTGTAAGTGTGTTTCGGAGAGAGAGAGAGATGACAGAGAGCTGTGAGTGTGTTTCTCAGAGAGAGAGAGATGACAGAGAGCTGTGAGTGTGTTTCAGAGTGAGAGAGAGAGAGAGAGAGAGAGATGACAGAGAGCTGTGAGTGTGTTTCAGAGTGAGAGAGAGAGAGAGAGATGACAGAGAGCTGTGAGTGTGTTTCGGAGAGAGAGAGAGAGATGACAGAGAGCTGTGAGTGTCTTTCTCAGAGAGAGCGAGAGCTGAGAGTGTGTTTCAGAGCGAGAGAGAGAGAGAGAGGGAGATGACAGAGAGCTGTGAGTGTGTTTCGGAGAGAGAGAGAGAGATGACAGAGAGCTGTGAGTGTGTTTCTCAGAGAGAGAGAGAGATGACAGAGAGCTGTGAGTGTGTTTCTCAGAGAGAGAGAGAAAGAGATGACAGAGAGCTGTGAGTGTGTTTCGGAGAGAGAGAGAGAGAGAGATGACAGAGAGCTGTGAGTGTGTTTCAGAGTGAGAGAGAGAGAGAGAGAGAGATGACAGAGAGCTGTGAGTGTGTTTCGGAGAGAGAGAGAGAGAGAGAGATGACAGAGAGCTGTGAGTGTGTTTCGGAGAGAGAGAGAGAGAGAGAGATGGCAGAGAGCTGTGAGTGTGTTTCGGAAAGAGAGAGAGATGACAGAGAGCTGTGAGTGTGTTTCGGAGAGAGAGAGAGAGAGAGAGAGATGACAGAGAGCTGTGAGTGTGTTTCGGAGAGAGAGAGAGAGAGAGATGGCAGAGAGCTGTGAGTGTGTTTCAGAGCGAGAGAGAGAGAGAGAGATGACAGAGAGCTGTGAGTGTGTTTCTCAGAGAGAGCGAGCGAGAGAGAGAGATGACAGAGAGCTGTGAGTGTGTTTCGGAGAGAGAGAGAGAGAGATGACAGAGAGCTGTGAGTGTGTTTCAGAGAGAGAGAGAGAGAGAGAGATGACAGAGAGCTGTGAGTGTGTTTCTCAGAGAGAGCGAGAGAGAGAGAGAGATGACAGAGAGCTGTGAGTGTGTTTCAGAGCGAGAGAGAGAGAGATGACAGAGAGCCGTGAGTGTGTTTCTCAGAGAGAGAGAGAGATGACAGAGAGCTGTGAGTGTGTTTCAGAACGAGAGAGAGAGAGTTGACAGAGAGCTGTGAGTGTGTTTCAGAGCGAGAGAGAGAGAGAGAGAGATGACAGAGAGCTGTGAGTGTGTTTCAGTGAGAGAGAGAGAGATGACAGAGAGCTGTGAGTGTGTTTCTCAGAGAGAGAGAGAGCGGAGAGTGTGTTTCAGAGAGAGAGAGAGAGAGAGATGACAGGGAGCTGTGAGTGTGTTTCGGAGAGAGAGAGAGAGATGACAGAGAGCTGTGAGTGTGTTTCAGAGTGAGAGAGAGAGAGAGAGAGATGACAGAGAGCTGTGAGTGTGTTTCAGAGTGAGAGAGAGAGAGAGAGATGACAGAGAGCTGTGAGTGTGTTTCAGAGCGAGATAGAGAGATGACAGAGAGCTGTGAGTGTGTTTCGGAGAGAGAGAGAGAGAGAGAGATGACAGAGCTGTGAGTGTGTTTCTCAGAGAGAGAGAGAGAGAGATGACAGAGAGCTGTGAGTGTGTTTCAGAGTGAGAGAGAGAGAGAGAGAGAGATGACAGAGAGCTGTGAGTGTGTTTCGGAGAGAGAGAGAGAGATGACAGAGAGCTGTGAGTGTGTTTCGGAGAGAGAGAGAGAGATGACAGAGAGCTGTGAGTGTGTTTCTCAGAGAGAGCGAGAGCTGAGAGTGTGTTTCAGAGCGAGAGAGAGATGACAGATGGCTGTGAGTGTGTTTCGGAGAGAGAGAGAGAGATGACAGAGAGATGTGAGTGTGTTTCTCAGAGAGAGAGAGAGATGACAGAGAGCTGTGAGTGTGTTTCAGAGCGAGAGAGAGAGAGAGATGACAGAGAGCTGTGAGTGTGTTTCGGAGAGAGAGAGAGAGATGACAGAGAGATGTGAGTGTGTTTCTCAGAGAGAGAGAGAGATGACAGAGAGCTGTGAGTGTGTTTCAGAGCGAGAGAGAGAGAGAGAGATGACAGAGAGCTGTGAGTGTGTTTCGGAGAGAGAGAGAGAGAGATGACAGAGAGCTGTGAGTGTGTTTCGGAGAGAGAGAGAGAGAGAGAGATAACAGAGAGCTGTGAGTGTGTTTCAGAGAGAGAGAGAGAGAGAGATGACAGAGAGCTGTGAGTGTGTTTCAGAGCGAGAGAGAGAGAGAGAGATGACAGAGAGCTGTGAGTGTGTTTCGGAGAGAGAGAGAGAGAGATGACAGAGAGCTGTGAGTGTGTTTCAGAGTGAGAGAGATGACAGAGAGCTGTGAGTGTGTTTCAGAGAGAGAGAGAGAGAGAGAGATGACAGAGAGCTGTGAGTGTGTTTCTCAGAGAGAGAGAGAGAGATGACAGAGAGCTGTGAGTGTGTTTCAGAGCGAGAGAGAGAGAGAGAGATGACAGAGAGCTGTGAGTGTGTTTCGGAGAGAGAGAGAGAGATGACAGAGAGCTGTGAGTGTGTTTCGGAGAGAGAGAGAGAGAGAGAGATAACAGAGAGCTGTGAGTGTGTTTCAGAGAGAGAGAGAGAGAGAGATGACAGAGAGCTGTGAGTGTGTTTCAGAGCGAGAGAGAGAGAGAGAGATGACAGAGAGCTGTGAGTGTGTTTCGGAGAGAGAGAGAGAGAGATGACAGAGAGCTGTGAGTGTGTTTCAGAGTGAGAGAGATGACAGAGAGCTGTGAGTGTGTTTCAGAGAGAGAGAGAGAGAGAGATGACAGAGAGCTGTGAGTGTGTTTCTCAGAGAGAGAGAGAGCTGAGAGTGTGTTTCAGAGAGAGAGAGAGAGATGACAGAGAGCTGTGAGTGTGTTTCGGAGAGAGAGAGATGACAGAGAGCTGTGAGTGTGTTTCAGAGTGAGAGAGAGAGAGAGATGACAGAGAGCTGTGATTGTGTTTCAGAGCGAGAGAGAGAGAGAGAGAGATGACAGAGAGCTGTGAGTGTGTTTCTCAGAGAGAGCGAGAGCTGAGAGTGTGTTTCAGAGAGAGAGAGAGAGAGAGAGATGACAGAGAGCTGTGAGTGTGTTTCGGAGAGAGAGAGAGAGGGAGAGAGATGACAGAGAGCTGTGAGTGTGTTTCGGAGAGAGAGAGAGAGATGACAGAGAGCTGTGAGTGTGTTTCGGAGAGAGAGAGAGAGAGAGACGACAGAGAGCTGTGAGTGTGTTTCGGAGAGAGAGAGAGAGAGAGATGACAGAGAGCTGTGATTGTGTTTCAGAGCGAGAGAGAGAGAGATGACAGAGAGCTGTGAGTGTGTTTCGGAGAGAGAGAGAGAGAGAGATGACAGAGAGCTGTGATTGTGTTTCAGAGAGAGGGAGAGAGATGACAGAGAGCTGTGAGTGTGTTTCTCAGAGAGAGCGAGAGCTGAGAGTGTGTTTCAGAGAGAGAGAGAGAGAGAGATGACAGAGAGCTGAGTGTGTGTTTCGGAGAGAGAGAGAGAGGGAGAGAGATGACAGAGAGCTGTGAGTGTGTTTCGGAGAGAGAGAGAGAGATGACAGAGAGCTGTGAGTGTGTTTCAGAATGAGAGAGAGAGAGATGACAGAGAGCTGTGAGTGTGTTTCAGAGCGAGAGAGAGAGAGAGAGAGAGATGACAGAGAGCTGTGAGTGTGTTTCTCAGAGAGAGAGAGAGAGAGAGATGACAGAGAGCTGTGAGTGTGTTTCGGAGAGAGAGAGAGAGATGAAAGAGAGCTGTGAGTGTGTTTCTCAGAGAGAGAGAGAGAGAGATGACAGAGAGCTGTGAGTGTGTTTCTCAGAGAGAGAGAGAGATGACAGAGAGCTGTGAGTGTGATTCAGAGTGAGAGAGAGAGAGAGAGATGACAGAGAGCTGTGAGTGTGTTTCAGAGTGAGAGAGAGAGAGAGATGACAGAGAGCTGTGAGTGTGTTTCAGAGTGAGAGAGAGAGAGAGAGAGAGATGACAAGAGCTGTGAGTGTGTTTCAGAGCGAGAGAGAGAGATGACAGAGAGCTGTAAGTGTGTTTCGGAGAGAGAGAGAGAGAGAGATGACAGAGAGCTGTGAGTGTGTTTCTCAGAGAGAGAGAGAGAGAGAGATGACAGAGAGCTGTGAGTGTGTTTCAGAGTGAGAGAGAGAGAGAGAGAGAGAGATGACAGAGAGCTGTGAGTGTGTTTCAGAGTGAGAGAGAGAGAGAGAGATGACAGAGAGCTGTGAGTGTGTTTCGGAGAGAGAGAGAGAGATGACAGAGAGCTGTGAGTGTGTTTCTCAGAGAGAGCGAGAGCTGAGAGTGTGTTTCAGAGCGAGAGAGAGAGAGAGAGGGAGATGACAGAGAGCTGTGAGTGTGTTTCGGAGAGAGAGAGAGAGATGACAGAGAGCTGTGAGTGTGTTTCTCAGAGAGAGAGAGAGATGACAGAGAGCTGTGAGTGTGTTTCAGAGCGAGAGAGAGAGAGAGAGATGACAGAGAGCTGTGAGTGTGTTTCGGAGAGAGAGAGAGAGAGATGACAGAGAGCTGTGAGTGTGTTTCTCAGAGAGAGAGAGAAAGAGATGACAGAGAGCTGTGAGTGTGTTTCGGAGAGAGAGAGAGAGAGATGACAGAGAGCTGTGAGTGTGTTTCAGAGTGAGAGAGAGAGAGAGAGAGAGATGACAGAGAGCTGTGAGTGTGTTTCGGAGAGAGAGAGAGAGAGAGAGATGACAGAGAGCTGTGAGTGTGTTTCGGAGAGAGAGAGAGAGAGAGAGATGGCAGAGAGCTGTGAGTGTGTTTCGGAAAGAGAGAGAGATGACAGAGAGCTGTGAGTGTGTTTCGGAGAGAGAGAGAGAGAGAGAGAGATGACAGAGAGCTGTGAGTGTGTTTCGGAGAGAGAGAGAGAGAGAGATGACAGAGAGCTGTGAGTGTGTTTCAGAGAGAGAGAGAGAGAGAGATGACAGAGAGCTGTGAGTGTGTTTCTCAGAGAGAGCGAGAGAGAGAGAGAGATGACAGAGAGCTGTGAGTGTGTTTCAGAGCGAGAGAGAGAGAGATGACAGAGAGCTGTGAGTGTGTTTCAGAGCGAGAGAGAGAGAGATGACAGAGAGCTGTGAGTGTGTGTCAGAGAGAGAGAGAGAGAGAGAGATGACAGAGAGCTGTGAGTGTGTTTCTCAGAGAGAGCGAGAGAGAGAGAGATGACAGAGAGCTGTGAGTGTGTTTCAGAGCGAGAGAGAGAGAGATGACAGAGAGTTGTGAGTGTGTTTCAGAGCGAGAGAGAGAGAGAAAGAGATGACAGAGAGCCGTGAGTGTGTTTCTCAGAGAGAGCGAGAGATGACAGAGAGCTGTGAGTGTGTTTCAGAACGAGAGAGAGAGAGTTGACAGAGAGCTGTGAGTGTGTTTCAGAGCGAGAGAGAGAGAGAGAGAGATGACAGAGAGCTGTGAGTGTGTTTCAGTGAGAGAGAGAGAGATGACAGAGAGCTGTGAGTGTGTTTCTCAGAGAGAGAGAGAGATGACAGTGAGCTGTGAGTGTGTTTCTCAGGGCGAGAGAGAGATGACAGAGAGCTGTGAGTGTGTTTCAGAGTGAGAGAGAGAGATGACAGAGAGCTGTGAGTGTGTTTCAGAGTGAGAGAGAGAGAGAGAGAGATGACAGAGAGCTGTGAGTGTGTTTCTCAGAGAGAGAGAGAGAGAGATGACAGAGAGCTGTGAGTGTGTTTCAGAGAGAGAGAGAGAGAGAGATGACAGAGAGCTGTGAGTGTGTTTCAGAGCGAGAGAGAGAGAGATGACAGGGAGCTGTGAGTGTGTTTCAGAGAGAGAGAGAGAGATAACAGAGAGCTGTGAGTGTGTTTCGGAGAGACAGAGAGAGAGAGATGACAGAGAGCTGTGAGTGTGTTTCTCAGAGAGAGAGAGATGACAGAGAGCTGTGAGTGTGTTTCTCAGAGAGAGAGAGATGACAGAGAGCTGTGAGTCTGTTTCAGAGTGAGAGAGAGAGAGAGAGAGATGACAGAGAGCTGTGAGTGTGTTTCGGAGAGAGAGAGAGATGACAGAGAGCTGTGAGTGTGTTTCAGAGCGAGAGAGAGAGAGAGAGATGACAGAGAGCTGTGAGTGTGTTTCGGAGAGAGAGAGAGAGAGAGAGACGACAGAGAGCTGTGAGTGTGTTTCGGAGAGAGAGAGAGAGAGAGAGAGATGACAGAGAGCTGTGATTGTGTTTCAGAGCGAGATAGAGAGAGAGATGACAGAGAGCTGTGAGTGTGTTTCGGAGAGAGAGAGAGAGAGAGATGACAGGGAGCTGTGATTGTGTTTCAGAGCGAGAGAGAGAGAGAGAGAGATGACAGAGAGCTGTGAGTGTGTTTCTCAGAGAGAGCGAGAGCTGAGAGTGTGTTTCAGAGAGAGAGAGAGAGAGAGAGATGACAGAGAGCTGTGAGTGTGTTTCGGAGAGAGAGAGAGAGGGAGAGAGATGACAGAGAGCTGTGAGTGTGTTTCGGAGAGAGAGAGAGAGATGACAGAGAGCTGTGAGTGTGTTTCTCAGAGAGAGAGAGAGAGAGAGAGATGACAGAGAGCTGTGAGTGTGTTTCGGAGAGAGAGAGAGAGATGACAGAGAGCTGTGAGTGTGTTTCTCAGAGAGAGAGAGAGAGATGACAGAGAGCTGTGAGTGTGTTTCAGAGCGAGAGAGAGAGATGACAGAGAGCTGTGAGTGTGTTTCGGAGAGAGAGAGAGATGACAGAGAGCTGTGAGTGTGTTTCTCAGAGAGAGAGAGAGCTGAGAGTGTGTTTCAGAGAGAGAGAGAGAGATGACAGAGAGCTGTGAGTGTGTTTCGGAGAGAGAGAGAGAGATGACAGAGAGCTGTGAGTGTGTTTCTCAGAGAGAGAGAGAGAGAGAGAGATGACAGAGAGCTGTGAGTGTGTTTCAGAGTGAGAGAGAGAGAGAGAGAGATGACAGAGAGCTGTGAGTGTGTTTCAGAGTGAGAGAGAGAGATGACAGAGAGCTGTGAGTGTGTTTCAGAGCGAGAGAGAGAGATGACAGAGAGCTGTGAGTGTGTTTCTCAGAGAGAGAGAGAGAGAGAGATGACAGAGAGCTGTGAGTGTGTTTCAGAGTGAGAGAGAGAGAGAGAGAGAGATGACAGAGAGCTGTGAGTGTGTTTCTGAGTGAGAGAGAGAGAGAGAGAGAGAGAGATGACAGAGAGCTGTGAGTGTGTTTCAGAGCGAGAGAGAGAGAGAGATGACAGAGAGCTGTGAGTGTGTTTCGGAGAGAGAGAGCGAGATAGATGACAGAGAGCTGTGATTGTGTTTCAGAGCGAGAGAGAGAGAGAGAGAGATGACAGAGAGCTGTGAGTGTGTTTCTCAGAGAGAGCGAGAGCTGAGAGTGTGTTTCAGAGAGAGAGAGAGAGAGAGAGATGACAGAGAGCTGTGAGTGTGTTTCGGAGAGAGAGAGAGAGGGAGAGAGATGACAGAGAGCTGTGAGTGTGTTTCGGAGAGAGAGAGAGAGATGACAGAGAGCTGTGAGTGTGTTTCTCAGAGAGAGAGAGAGAGAGAGATGACAGAGAGCTGTGAGTGTGTTTCGGAGAGAGAGAGAGAGATGACAGAGAGCTGTGAGTGTGTTTCTCAGAGAGAGAGAGAGAGAGATGACAGAGAGCTGTGAGTGTGTTTCTCAGAGAGAGAGAGAGAGATGACAGAGAGCTGTGAGTGTGTTTCAGAGCGAGAGAGAGAGATGACAGAGAGCTGTGAGTGTGTTTCGGAGAGAGAGAGAGAGATGACAGAGAGCTGTGAGTGTGTTTCTCAGAGAGAGAGAGAGCTGAGAGTGTGTTTCAGAGAGAGAGAGAGAGATGACAGAGAGCTGTGAGTGTGTTTCGGAGAGAGAGAGAGAGATGACAGAGAGCTGTGAGTGTGTTTCTCAGAGAGAGAGAGAGAGAGAGATGACAGAGAGCTGTGAGTGTGTTTCAGAGTGAGAGAGAGAGAGAGAGAGATGACAGAGAGCCGTGAGTGTGTTTCAGAGTGAGAGAGAGAGAGAGAGAGATGACAGAGAGCTGTGAGTGTGTTTCAGAGCGAGAGAGAGAGATGACAGAGAGCTGTGAGTGTGTTTCTCAGAGAGAGAGAGAGAGAGAGATGACAGAGAGCTGTGAGTGTGTTTCAGAGTGAGAGAGAGAGAGAGAGAGAGATGACAGAGAGCTGTGAGTGTGTTTCTGAGTGAGAGAGAGAGAGAGAGAGATGACAGAGAGCTGTGAGTGTGTTTCGGAGAGAGAGAGAGAGATGACAGAGAGCTGTGAGTGTGTTTCTCAGAGAGAGCGAGAGCTGAGAGTGTGTTTCAGAGCGAGAGAGAGAGAGAGAGATGACAGAGAGCTGTGAGTGTGTTTCGGAGAGAGAGAGAGAGATGAAAGAGAGCTGTGAGTGTGTTTCTCAGAGAGAGAGAGAGATGACAGAGAGCTGTGAGTGTGTTTCAGAGCGAGAGAGAGAGAGAGAGATGACAGAGAGCTGTGAGTGTGTTTCGGAGAGAGAGAGAGAGAGATGACAGAGAGCTGTGAGTGTGTTTCGGAGAGAGAGAGAGAGAGAGAGATGACAGAGAGCTGTGAGTGTGTTTCAGAGAGAGAGAGAGAGAGAGATGACAGAGAGCTGTGAGTGTGTTTCAGAGCGAGAGAGAGAGATGACAGAGAGCTGTGAGTGTGTTTCTCAGAGAGAGAGAGAGAGAGATGACAGAGAGCTGTGAGTGTGTTTCGGAGAGAGAGAGAGAGAGAGATGACAGAGAGCTGTGAGTGTGTTTCAGAGTGAGAGAGAGAGAGAGAGAGATGACAGAGAGCTGTGAGTGTGTTTCGGAGAGAGAGAGAGAGAGAGAGAGATGACAGAGAGCTGTGAGTGTGTTTCGGAGAGAGAGAGAGAGAGAGAGATGGCAGAGAGCTGTGAGTGTGTTTCGGAGAGAGAGAGAGAGAGAGAGAGATGACAGAGAGCTGTGAGTGTGTTTCGGGGAGAGAGAGAGAGATGACAGAGAGCTGTGAGTGTGTTTCGGAGAGAGAGAGAGAGAGAGAGAGATGGCAGAGAGCTGTGAATGTGTTTCAGAGCGAGAGAGAGAGAGAGAGATGACAGAGAGCTGTGAGTGTGTTTCTCAGAGAGAGCGAGCGAGAGAGAGAGATGACAGAGAGCTGTGAGTGTGTTTCGGAGAGTGAGAGAGAGATGACAGAGAGCTGTGAGTGTGTTTCAGAGAGAGAGAGAGAGAGAGAGATGACAGAGAGCTGTGAGTGTGTTTCTCAGAGAGAGCGAGCGAGAGAGAGAGATGACAGAGAGCTGTGAGTGTGTTTCGGAGAGTGAGAGAGAGATGACAGAGAGCTGTGAGTGTGTTTCAGAGTGAGAGAGAGAGAGAGAGAGAGAGAGATGACAGAGAGCTGTGAGTGTGTTTCAGAGTGAGAGAGAGAGAGAGAGAGATGACAGAGAGCTGTGAGTGTGTTTCAGAGTGAGAGAGAGAGATGACAGAGAGCTGTGAGTGTGTTTCTCAGAGAGAGAGAGAGAGAGATGACAGAGAGCTGTGAGTGGGTTTCAGAGAGAGAGAGAGAGAGAGAGATGACAGAGAGCTGTGAGTGTGTTTCAGAGCGAGAGAGAGAGAGAGAGAGAGATGACAGAGAGCTGTGAGTGTGTTTCAGAGAGAGAGAGAGAGATGACAGAGAGCTGTGAGTGTGTTTCGGAGAGAGAGAGAGAGAGAGATGACAGAGAGCTGTGAGTGTGTTTCTCAGAGAGAGAGAGATGACAGAGAGCTGTGAGTCTGTTTCAGAGTGAGAGAGAGAGAGAGAGAGAGATGACAGAGAGCTGTGAGTGTGTTTCGGAGGGAGAGAGAGAGATGACAGAGAGCTGTGAGTGTGTTTCAGAGCGAGAGAGAGAGAGAGAGATGACAGAGAGCTGTGAGTGTGTTTCGGAGAGAGAGAGAGAGAGAGACGACAGAGAGCTGTGAGTGTGTTTCAGAGTGAGAGAGAGAGAGAGAGAGAGAGATGACAGAGAGCTGTGAGTGTGTTTCAGAGTGAGAGAGAGAGAGAGAGAGAGAGATGACAGAGAGCTGTGAGTGTGTTTCGGAGAGAGAGAGAGAGATGACAGAGAGCTGTGAGTGTGTTTCTCAGAGAGAGCGAGAGCTGAGAGTGTGTTTCAGAGCGAGAGAGAGAGAGAGAGAGAGATGACAGAGAGCTGTGAGTGTGTTTCGGAGAGAGAGAGAGAGATGACAGAGAGCTGTGAGTGTGTTTCTCAGAGAGAGAGAGAGATGACAGAGAGCTGTGAGTGTGTTTCAGAGCGAGAGAGAGAGAGAGAGATGACAGAGAGCTGTGAGTGTGTTTCGGAGAGAGAGAGAGAGAGATGACAGAGAGCTGTGAGTGTGTTTCTCAGAGAGAGAGAGAGAGAGATGACAGAGAGCTGTGAGTGTGTTTCGGAGAGAGAGAGATAGAGAGATGACAGAGAGCTGTGAGTGTGTTTCAGAGTGAGAGAGAGAGAGAGAGAGAGATGACAGGGAGCTGTGAGTGTGTTTCGGAGAGAGAGAGAGAGAGAGAGAGATGACAGAGCTGTGAGTGTGTTTCGGAGAGAGAGAGAGAGAGAGAGATGGCAGAGAGCTGTGAGTGTGTTTCGGAGAGAGAGAGAGATGACAGAGAGCTGTGAGTGTGTTTCGGAGAGAGAGAGAGAGAGAGAGAGATGACAGAGAGCTGTGAGTGTGTTTCGGAGAGAGAGAGAGAGATGACATAGAGCTGTGAGTGTGTTTCGGAGAGAGAGAGAGAGAGAGAGAGATGGCAGAGAGCTGTGAGTGTGTTTCAGAGCGAGAGAGAGAGAGAGAGATGACAGAGAGCTGTGAGTGTGTTTCTCAGAGAGAGCGAGCGAGAGAGAGAGATGACAGAGAGCTGTGAGTGTGTTTCGGAGAGAGAGAGAGAGAGATGACAGAGAGCTGTGAGTGTGTTTCAGAGAGAGAGAGAGAGAGAGATGACAGAGAGCTGTGAGTGTGTTTCTCAGAGAGAGCGAGAGAGAGAGAGAGATGACAGAGAGCTGTGAGTGTGTTTCAGAGCGAGAGAGAGAGAGAGAGATGACAGAGAGCTGTGAGTGTGTTTCTCAGAGAGAGCGAGAGAGAGAGAGAGATGACAGAGAGCTGTGAGTGTGTTTCAGAGCGAGAGAGAGAGAGATGACAGAGAGCCGTGAGTGTGTTTCTCAGAGAGAGAGAGAGATGACAGAGAGCTGTGAGTGTGTTTCAGAACGAGAGAGAGAGATGACAGAGAGCTGTGAGTGTGTTTCAGAGCGAGAGAGAGAGAGATGACAGAGAGCTGTGAGTGTGTTTCTCAGAGAGAGCGAGAGCTGAGAGTGTGTTTCAGAGCGAGAGAGAGAGAGAGAGAGAGATGACAGAGAGCTGTGAGTGTGTTTCTCAGAGAAATAGAGAGATGACAGAGAGCTGTGAGTGTGTTTCAGAGTGAGAGAGAGAGAGAGAGAGATGACAGAGAGCTGTGAGTGTGTTTCAGAGAGAGAGAGAGAGAGATGACAGAGAGCTGTGAGTGTGTTTCTCAGAGAGAGAGAGAGAGAGAGATGACAGAGAGCTGTGAGTGTGTTTCAGAGAGAGAGAGAGAGAGAGATGACAGAGAGCTGTGAGTGTGTTTCAGAGCGAGAGAGAGAGAGATGACAGGGAGCTGTGAGTGTGTTTCAGAGAGAGAGAGAGAGATGACAGAGAGCTGTGAGTGTGTTTCGGAGAGACAGAGAGAGAGAGATGACAGAGAGCTGTGAGTGTGTTTTTCAGAGAGAGAGAGATGACAGAGAGCTGTGAGTCTGTTTCAGAGTGAGAGAGAGAGAGAGAGAGATGACAGAGAGCTGTGAGTGTGTTTCGGAGAGAGAGAGAGATGACAGAGAGCTGTGAGTGTGTTTCAGAGCGAGAGAGAGAGAGAGAGATGACAGAGAGCTGTGAGTGTGTTTCTCAGAGAGAGAGAGATGACAGAGAGCTGTGAGTCTGTTTCAGAGTGAGAGAGAGAGAGAGAGAGATGACAGAGAGCTGTGAGTGTGTTTCGGAGAGAGAGAGAGAGAGAGAGATGACAGAGAGCTGTGAGTGTGTTTCAGAGCGAGAGAGAGAGAGAGAGATGACAGAGAGCTGTGAGTGTGTTTCGGAGAGAGAGAGAGAGAGAGACGACAGAGAGCTGTGAGTGTGTTTCGGAGAGAGAGAGAGAGAGAGAGAGAGATGACAGAGAGCTGTGATTGTGTTTCAGAGCGAGAGAGAGAGAGAGATGACAGAGAGCTGTGAGTGTGTTTCGGAGAGAGAGAGAGAGAGAGATGACAGAGAGCTGTGATTGCGTTTCAGAGCGAGAGAGAGAGAGAGAGAGATGACAGAGAGCTGTGAGTGTGTTTCTCAGAGAGAGAGAGAGAGAGAGAGATGACAGAGAGCTGTGAGTGTGTTTCTCAGAGAGAGAGAGAGAGAGAGAGATGACAGAGAGCTGTGAGTGTGTTTCGGAGAGAGAGAGAGAGAGAGATGACAGAGAGCTGTGAGTGTGTTTCTCAGAGAGAGAGAGAGAGATGACAGAGAGCTGTGAGTGTGTTTCAGAGCGAGAGAGAGAGATGACAGAGAGCTGTGAGTGTGTTTCGGAGAGAGAGAGAGAGATGACAGAGAGCTGTGAGTGTGTTTCTCATGGAGAGAGAGAGAGAGATGACAGAGAGCTGTGAGTGTGTTTCGGAGAGAGAGAGTAAGAGAGAGAGATGACAGAGAGCTGTGAGTGTGTTTCGGAGAGAGAGCGAGAGAGAGAGAGAGATGACAGAGAGCTGTGAGTGTGTTTCAGAGAGAGAGAGAGAGATGACAGAGAGCTGTGAGTGTGTTTCAGAGCGAGAGAGAGAGATGACAGAGAGCTGTGAGTGTGTTTCAGAGCGAGAGAGAGAGAGAGATGACAGAGAGCTGTGAGTGTGTTTCGGAGAGAGAGAGAGAGAGAGATGACAGAGAACTGTGATTGTGTTTCGGAGAGAGAGAGAGAGAGAGATGGCAGAGAGCTGTGAGCGTGTTTCGGAGCGAGAGAGAGAGAGAGATGACAGAGAGCTCTGATTGTGTTTCAGAGCGAGAGAGAGAGAGAGAGAGATGACAGAGAGCTGTGAGTGTGTTTCGGAGAGAGAGAGAGAGAGATGACTGACAGCTGTGATTGTGTTTCAGAGCGAGAGAGAGAGAGAGATGACAGAGAGCTGTGAGTGTGTTTCGGAGAGAGAGAGAGAGAGGGATGACAGAGAGCTGTGATTGTGTTTCAGAGCGAGAGAGAGAGAGAGAGAGATGACAGAGAGCTGTGAGTGTGTTTCGGAGAGAGAGAGAGTGTGTTTCTCAGAGAGAGAGAGAGAGATGACAGAGAGCTGTGAGTGTGTTTCAGAGTGAGAGAGAGAGAGAGATGACAGAGAGCTGTGAGTGTGTTTCGGAGAGAGAGAGAGAGATGACAGAGAGCTGTGAGTGTGTTTCTCAGAGAGAGAGAGATAACAGAGAGCTGTGAGTGTGTTTCAGAGCGAGAGAGAGAGATGACAGAGAGCTGTGAGTTTGTTTCGGATAGAGAGAGAGAGATGACAGAGAGCTGTGAGTGTGTTTCTCAGAGAGAGAGAGAGAGAGATGACAGAGAGCTGTGAGTGTGTTTCAGAGCGAGAGAGAGATGACAGAGAGCTGTGAGTGTGTTTCGGAGAGAGAGAGAGAGAGAGAGATGACAGAGAGCTGTGAGTGTGTTTCTCAGAGAGAGAGAGAGAGACGACAGAGAGCTGTGAGTGCGTTTCAGAGAGAGAGAGAGAGAGAGAGATGACAGAGAGCTGTGAGTGTGTTTCAGAGCGAGAGAGAGAGAGAGAGAGAGATGACAGAGAGCTGTGAGTGTGTTTCTCAGAGAGAGAGAGAGAGAGATGACAGAGAGCTGTGAGTGTGTTTCGGAGAGAGAGAGAGAGAGAGATGACAGAGAGCTGTGAGTGTGTTTCTCAGAGAGAGAGAGAGAGAGATGACAGAGAGCTGTGAGTGTGTTTCTCAGAGAGAGAGAGAGAGAGATGACAGAGAGCTGTGAGTGTGTTTCAGAGCGAGAGAGAGAGAGAGAGAGAGATGACAGAGAGCTGTGAGTGTGTTTCTCAGAGAGAGAGAGAGAGCGATGACAGAGAGCTGTGAGTGTGTTTCGGAGAGAGAGAGAGAGATGACAGAGAGCTGTGAGTGTGTTTCTCAGAGAGAGAGAGAGAGAGATGACAGAGAGCTGTGAGTGTGTTTCGGAGAGAGAGAGAGCTGTGAGTGTGTTTCTCAGAGAGAGAGAGAGAGATGACAGAGAGCTGTGAGTGTGTTTCAGAGCGAGAGAGAGAGATGACAGAGAGCTGTGAGTGTGTTTCGGAGAGAGAGAGAGCTGTGAGTGTGTTTCAGAGCGAGAGAGAGAGATGACAGAGAGCTGTGAGTGTGTTTCGGAGAGAGAGAGAGAGAGATGACAGAGAGCTGTGAGTGTGTTTCGGAGAGAGAGAGAGAGAGAGAGAGATGACAGAGAGCTGTGAGTGTGTTTCAGAGCGAGAGAGAGAGATGACAGAGAGCTGTGAGTGTGTTTCGGAGAGAGAGAGAGAGAGAGATGACAGAGAGCTGTGAGTGTGTTTCTCAGAGAGAGAGAGAGAGAGAGATGACAGAGAGCTGTGAGTGTGTTTCTCAGAGAGAGAGAGAGAGAGAGAGATGACAGAGAGCTGTGAGTGTGTTTCTCAGAGAGAGAGAGAGAGAGATGACAGAGAGCTGTGAGTGTGTTTCGGAGAGAGAGAGAGATGACAGAGAGCTGTGAGTGTGTTTCAGAGCGAGAGAGAGAGATGACAGAGAGCTGTGAGTGTGTTTCAGAACGAGAGAGAGAGAGAGAGAGAGATGACAGAGAGCTGTGAGTGTGTTTCAGAACGAGAGAGAGAGAGAGAGATGACAGAGAGCTGTGAGTGTGTTTCGGAGAGAGAGAGATGACAGAGAGCTGTGAGTGTGTTTCAGAGAGAGAGAGAGACAGAGATTACAGAGAGCTGTGAGTGTGTTTCTCAGAGAGAGAGAGAGATGACAGAGAGCTGTGAGTGTGTTTCTCAGAGAGAGCGAGAGAGAGAGAGATGACAGAGAGCTGTGAGTGTGTTTCTCAGAGAGAGAGAGATGACAGAGAGCTGTGAGTGTGTTTCGGAGAGAGAGAGAGAGATGACAGAGAGCTGTGAGTGTGTTTCAGAGCGAGAGAGAGAGAGAGAGAGATGACAGAGAGCTGTGAGTGTGTTTCAGAGCGAGAGAGAGAGATGACAGAGAGCTGTGAGTGTGTTTCTCAGAGAGAGAGAGAGATGACAGTGAGCTGTGAGTGTGTTTCAGAGAGAGAGAGAGAGATGACAGAGAGCTGTGAGTGTGTTTCAGAGCGAGAGAGAGAGATGACAGAGAGCTGTGAGTGTGTTTCTCAGAGAGAGAGAGAGATGACAGTGAGCTGTGAGTGTGTTTCAGAGAGAGAGAGAGAGAGAGATGACAGAGAGCTGTGAGTGTGTTTCAGAGCGATAGAGAGAGAGAGAGAGAGATGGCAGAGAGCTGTGAGTGTGTTTCAGAGCGAGAGAGAGAGAGAGAGATGACAGAGAGATGTGAGTGCGTTTTGGAGAGAGAGAGAGAGAGAGAGAGACAGATGACAGAGAGCTGTGAGTGTGTTTCAGAGCGAGAGAGAGAGAGAGAGATGACAGAGAGCTGTGAGTGTGTTTCTCAGAGAGAAAGAGAGATGACAGAGAGCTGTGAGTGTGTTTCGGAGAGAGAGAGAGCTGTGAGTGTATTTCAGAGAGAGAGAGAGAGAGAGAGATGACAGAGAGTTGTGAGTGTGTTTCAGAGCGAGAGAGAGAGAGAGAGATGACAGAGAGCTGTGAGTGTGTTTCTCAGAGAGAGAGAGAGATGACAGAGAGCTGTGAGTGTGTTTCAGAGAGAGAGAGAGAGGGAGATGACAGAGAGCTGTGAGTGTGTTTCAGAGCGAGAGAGAGAGAGAGATGACAGAGAGCTGTGAGTGTGTTTCTCAGAGAGAGAGAGATGACAGAGATCTGTGAGTGTGTTTCTCAGAGAGAGAGAGAGATGACAGAGATCTGTGAGTGTGTTTCTCAGGGCGAGAGAGAGATGACAGTGAGCTGTGAGTGTGTTTCAGAGCGAGAGGGGAGAGAGATGACAGAGAGATGTGAGTGTGTTTCTCAGAGAGAGAGAGAGATGACAGAGAGCTGTGAGTGTGTTTCAGAGAGAGAGAGAGATGACAGAGAGCTGTGAGTGTGTTTCTCAGAGAGAGAGAGAGATGACAGAGAGCTGTGAGTGTGTTTCGGAGAGAGAGAGAGAGAGAGATGACAGAGAGCTGTGAGTGTGTTTCAGAGCGAGAGAGAGAGAGAGAGATGACAGAGAGCTGTGAGTGTGTTTCAGAGAGAGAGAGAGAGAGATGACAGAGAGCTGTGAGTGTGTTTCGGAGCGAGAGAGAGAGAGAGATGACAGAGAGCTGTGAGTGTGTTTCAGAGCGAGAGAGAGAGAGAGAGATGACAGAGAGCTGTGAGTGTGTTTCAGAGAGAGAGAGAGAGAGATGACAGAGAGCTGTGAGTGTGTTTCGGAGAGAGAGAGAGCGATGACAGAGAGCTGTGAGTGTGTTTCGGAGCGAGAGAGAGAGAGATGACAGAGAGCTGTGAGTGTGTTTCGGAGAGAGAGAGAGAGATGACAGAGAGCTGTGAGTGTGTTTCGGAGCGAGAGAGAGAGAGAGAGATGACAGAGAGCTGTGAGTGTGTTTCAGAGCGAGAGAGAGAGATGACAGAGAGCTGTGAGTGTGTTTCAGAGAGAGAGAGAGAGAGAGAGATGACAGAGAGCTGTGAGTGTGTTTCGGAGAGAGAGAGAGATGACAGAGAGCTGTGAGTGTGTTTCTCAGAGAGAGAGAGAGATGACAGAGAGCTGTGAGTGTGTTTCAGAGAGAGAGAGAGAGAGAGATGACAGAGAGCTGTGAGTGTGTTTCGGAGAGAGAGAGAGAGGGAGAGAGATGACAGAGAGCTGTGAGTGTGTTTCGGAGAGAGAGAGAGAGATGACAGAGAGCTGTGAGTGTGTTTCTCAGAGAGAGAGAGAGAGAGAGATGACAGAGAGCTGTGAGTGTGTTTCTCAGAGAGAGAGAGAGATGACAGAGAGCTGTGAGTGTGTTTCAGAGCGAGAGAGAGAGATGACAGAGAGCTGTGAGTGTGTTTCGGAGAGTGAGAGAGAGATGACAGAGAGCTGTGAGTGTGTTTCGGAGAGAGAGAGAGCTGTGAGTGTATTTCAGAGAGAGAGAGAGAGAGAGAGATGACAGAGAGCTGTGAGTGTGTTTCTCAGAGAGAGAGAGAGCTGAGAGTGTGTTTCAGAGAGAGAGAGAGAGATGACAGAGAGCTGTGAGTGTGTTTCGGAGAGAGAGAGAGAGATGACAGAGAGCTGTGAGTGTGTTTCAGAGTGAGAGAGAGAGAGAGAGATGACAGAGAGCTGTGAGTGTGTTTCAGAGTGAGAGAGAGAGAGAGAGAGATGACAGAGAGCTGTGAGTGTGTTTCAGAGTGAGAGAGAGAGAGAGAGAGAGAGATGACAGAGAGCTGTGAGTGTGTTTCAGAGTGAGAGAGAGAGAGAGAGAGAGAGATGACAGAGAGCTGTGAGTGTGTTTCGGAGAGAGAGAGATGACAGAGAGCTGTGAGTGTGTTTCTCAGAGAGAGCGAGAGCTGAGAGTGTGTTTCAGAGCGAGAGAGAGAGAGATGACAGAGAGCTGTGAGTGTGTTTCGGAGAGAGAGAGAGAGAGAGAGATGACAGAGAGCTGTGAGTGTGTTTCAGAGAGAGAGAGAGAGAGAGATGACAGAGAGCTGTGAGTGTGTTTCAGAGCGAGAGAGAGAGATGACAGAGAGCTGTGAGTGTGTTTCTCAGAGAGAGAGAGAGAGAGATGACAGAGAGCTGTGAGTGTGTTTCGGAGAGAGAGAGAGAGAGAGATGACAGAGAGCTGTGAGTGTGTTTCAGAGTGAGAGAGAGAGAGAGAGAGATGACAGAGAGCTGTGAGTGTGTTTCGGAGAGAGAGAGAGAGAGAGAGATGACAGAGAGCTGTGAGTGTGTTTCGGAGAGAGAGAGAGAGAGAGAGATGGCAGAGAGCTGTGAGTGTGTTTCGGAGAGAGAGAGAGATGACAGAGAGCTGTGAGTGTGTTTCGGAGAGAGAGAGAGAGAGAGAGATGACAGAGAGCTGTGAGTGTGTTTCGGAGAGAGAGAGAGAGATGACAGAGAGCTGTGAGTGTGTTTCGGAGAGAGAGAGAGAGAGAGAGATGGCAGAGAGCTGTGAATGTGTTTCAGAGCGAGAGAGAGAGAGAGAGATGACAGAGAGCTGTGAGTGTGTTTCTCAGAGAGAGCGAGCGAGAGAGAGAGATGACAGAGAGCTGTGAGTGTGTTTCGGAGAGAGAGAGAGAGAGAGATGACAGAGAGCTGTGAGTGTGTTTCAGAGCGAGAGAGAGAGATGACAGAGAGCTGTGAGTGTGTTTCTCAGAGAGAGAGAGAGAGAGAGATGACAGAGAGCTGTGAGTGTGTTTCAGAGTGAGAGAGAGAGAGAGAGAGAGATGACAGAGAGCTGTGAGTGTGTTTCTGAGTGAGAGAGAGAGAGAGAGAGATGACAGAGAGCTGTGAGTGTGTTTCGGAGAGAGAGAGAGAGATGACAGAGAGCTGTGAGTGTGTTTCTCAGAGAGAGCGAGAGCTGAGAGTGTGTTTCAGAGCGAGAGAGAGAGAGAGAGATGACAGAGAGCTGTGAGTGTGTTTCGGAGAGAGAGAGAGAGATGAAAGAGAGCTGTGAGTGTGTTTCTCAGAGAGAGAGAGAGATGACAGAGAGCTGTGAGTGTGTTTCAGAGCGAGAGAGAGAGAGAGAGATGACAGAGAGCTGTGAGTGTGTTTCGGAGAGAGAGAGAGAGAGATGACAGAGAGCTGTGAGTGTGTTTCGGAGAGAGAGAGAGAGAGAGAGATGACAGAGAGCTGTGAGTGTGTTTCAGAGAGAGAGAGAGAGAGAGATGACAGAGAGCTGTGAGTGTGTTTCAGAGCGAGAGAGAGAGATGACAGAGAGCTGTGAGTGTGTTTCTCAGAGAGAGAGAGAGAGAGATGACAGAGAGCTGTGAGTGTGTTTCGGAGAGAGAGAGAGAGAGAGATGACAGAGAGCTGTGAGTGTGTTTCAGAGTGAGAGAGAGAGAGAGAGAGATGACAGAGAGCTGTGAGTGTGTTTCGGAGAGAGAGAGAGAGAGAGAGATGACAGAGAGCTGTGAGTGTGTTTCGGAGAGAGAGAGAGAGAGAGAGATGGCAGAGAGCTGTGAGTGTGTTTCGGAGAGAGAGAGAGAGAGAGAGAGATGACAGAGAGCTGTGAGTGTGTTTCGGAGAGAGAGAGAGAGATGACAGAGAGCTGTGAGTGTGTTTCGGAGAGAGAGAGAGAGAGAGAGAGATGGCAGAGAGCTGTGAATGTGTTTCAGAGCGAGAGAGAGAGAGAGAGATGACAGAGAGCTGTGAGTGTGTTTCTCAGAGAGAGCGAGCGAGAGAGAGAGATGACAGAGAGCTGTGAGTGTGTTTCGGAGAGTGAGAGAGAGATGACAGAGAGCTGTGAGTGTGTTTCAGAGAGAGAGAGAGAGAGAGAGATGACAGAGAGCTGTGAGTGTGTTTCTCAGAGAGAGCGAGCGAGAGAGAGAGATGACAGAGAGCTGTGAGTGTGTTTCGGAGAGTGAGAGAGAGATGACAGAGAGCTGTGAGTGTGTTTCAGAGTGAGAGAGAGAGAGAGAGAGAGAGAGATGACAGAGAGCTGTGAGTGTGTTTCAGAGTGAGAGAGAGAGAGAGAGAGATGACAGAGAGCTGTGAGTGTGTTTCAGAGTGAGAGAGAGAGATGACAGAGAGCTGTGAGTGTGTTTCTCAGAGAGAGAGAGAGAGAGATGACAGAGAGCTGTGAGTGGGTTTCAGAGAGAGAGAGAGAGAGAGAGATGACAGAGAGCTGTGAGTGTGTTTCAGAGCGAGAGAGAGAGAGAGAGAGAGATGACAGAGAGCTGTGAGTGTGTTTCAGAGAGAGAGAGAGAGATGACAGAGAGCTGTGAGTGTGTTTCGGAGAGAGAGAGAGAGAGAGATGACAGAGAGCTGTGAGTGTGTTTCTCAGAGAGAGAGAGATGACAGAGAGCTGTGAGTCTGTTTCAGAGTGAGAGAGAGAGAGAGAGAGAGATGACAGAGAGCTGTGAGTGTGTTTCGGAGGGAGAGAGAGAGATGACAGAGAGCTGTGAGTGTGTTTCAGAGCGAGAGAGAGAGAGAGAGATGACAGAGAGCTGTGAGTGTGTTTCGGAGAGAGAGAGAGAGAGAGACGACAGAGAGCTGTGAGTGTGTTTCAGAGTGAGAGAGAGAGAGAGAGAGAGAGATGACAGAGAGCTGTGAGTGTGTTTCAGAGTGAGAGAGAGAGAGAGAGAGAGAGATGACAGAGAGCTGTGAGTGTGTTTCGGAGAGAGAGAGAGAGATGACAGAGAGCTGTGAGTGTGTTTCTCAGAGAGAGCGAGAGCTGAGAGTGTGTTTCAGAGCGAGAGAGAGAGAGAGAGAGAGATGACAGAGAGCTGTGAGTGTGTTTCGGAGAGAGAGAGAGAGATGACAGAGAGCTGTGAGTGTGTTTCTCAGAGAGAGAGAGAGATGACAGAGAGCTGTGAGTGTGTTTCAGAGCGAGAGAGAGAGAGAGAGATGACAGAGAGCTGTGAGTGTGTTTCGGAGAGAGAGAGAGAGAGATGACAGAGAGCTGTGAGTGTGTTTCTCAGAGAGAGAGAGAGAGAGATGACAGAGAGCTGTGAGTGTGTTTCGGAGAGAGAGAGATAGAGAGATGACAGAGAGCTGTGAGTGTGTTTCAGAGTGAGAGAGAGAGAGAGAGAGAGATGACAGGGAGCTGTGAGTGTGTTTCGGAGAGAGAGAGAGAGAGAGAGAGAGATGACAGAGCTGTGAGTGTGTTTCGGAGAGAGAGAGAGAGAGAGAGATGGCAGAGAGCTGTGAGTGTGTTTCGGAGAGAGAGAGAGATGACAGAGAGCTGTGAGTGTGTTTCGGAGAGAGAGAGAGAGAGAGAGAGATGACAGAGAGCTGTGAGTGTGTTTCGGAGAGAGAGAGAGAGATGACATAGAGCTGTGAGTGTGTTTCGGAGAGAGAGAGAGAGAGAGAGAGATGGCAGAGAGCTGTGAGTGTGTTTCAGAGCGAGAGAGAGAGAGAGAGATGACAGAGAGCTGTGAGTGTGTTTCTCAGAGAGAGCGAGCGAGAGAGAGAGATGACAGAGAGCTGTGAGTGTGTTTCGGAGAGAGAGAGAGAGAGATGACAGAGAGCTGTGAGTGTGTTTCAGAGAGAGAGAGAGAGAGAGATGACAGAGAGCTGTGAGTGTGTTTCTCAGAGAGAGCGAGAGAGAGAGAGATGACAGAGAGCTGTGAGTGTGTTTCAGAGCGAGAGAGAGAGAGAGAGATGACAGAGAGCTGTGAGTGTGTTTCTCAGAGAGAGCGAGAGAGAGAGAGAGATGACAGAGAGCTGTGAGTGTGTTTCAGAGCGAGAGAGAGAGAGATGACAGAGAGCCGTGAGTGTGTTTCTCAGAGAGAGAGAGAGATGACAGAGAGCTGTGAGTGTGTTTCAGAACGAGAGAGAGAGATGACAGAGAGCTGTGAGTGTGTTTCAGAGCGAGAGAGAGAGAGATGACAGAGAGCTGTGAGTGTGTTTCTCAGAGAGAGCGAGAGCTGAGAGTGTGTTTCAGAGCGAGAGAGAGAGAGAGAGAGAGATGACAGAGAGCTGTGAGTGTGTTTCTCAGAGAAATAGAGAGATGACAGAGAGCTGTGAGTGTGTTTCAGAGTGAGAGAGAGAGAGAGAGAGATGACAGAGAGCTGTGAGTGTGTTTCAGAGAGAGAGAGAGAGAGATGACAGAGAGCTGTGAGTGTGTTTCTCAGAGAGAGAGAGAGAGAGAGATGACAGAGAGCTGTGAGTGTGTTTCAGAGAGAGAGAGAGAGAGAGATGACAGAGAGCTGTGAGTGTGTTTCAGAGCGAGAGAGAGAGAGATGACAGGGAGCTGTGAGTGTGTTTCAGAGAGAGAGAGAGAGATGACAGAGAGCTGTGAGTGTGTTTCGGAGAGACAGAGAGAGAGAGATGACAGAGAGCTGTGAGTGTGTTTTTCAGAGAGAGAGAGATGACAGAGAGCTGTGAGTCTGTTTCAGAGTGAGAGAGAGAGAGAGAGAGATGACAGAGAGCTGTGAGTGTGTTTCGGAGAGAGAGAGAGATGACAGAGAGCTGTGAGTGTGTTTCAGAGCGAGAGAGAGAGAGAGAGATGACAGAGAGCTGTGAGTGTGTTTCTCAGAGAGAGAGAGATGACAGAGAGCTGTGAGTCTGTTTCAGAGTGAGAGAGAGAGAGAGAGAGATGACAGAGAGCTGTGAGTGTGTTTCGGAGAGAGAGAGAGAGAGAGAGATGACAGAGAGCTGTGAGTGTGTTTCAGAGCGAGAGAGAGAGAGAGAGATGACAGAGAGCTGTGAGTGTGTTTCGGAGAGAGAGAGAGAGAGAGACGACAGAGAGCTGTGAGTGTGTTTCGGAGAGAGAGAGAGAGAGAGAGAGAGATGACAGAGAGCTGTGATTGTGTTTCAGAGCGAGAGAGAGAGAGAGATGACAGAGAGCTGTGAGTGTGTTTCGGAGAGAGAGAGAGAGAGAGATGACAGAGAGCTGTGATTGCGTTTCAGAGCGAGAGAGAGAGAGAGAGAGATGACAGAGAGCTGTGAGTGTGTTTCTCAGAGAGAGAGAGAGAGAGAGATGACAGAGAGCTGTGAGTGTGTTTCTCAGAGAGAGAGAGAGAGAGAGAGATGACAGAGAGCTGTGAGTGTGTTTCGGAGAGAGAGAGAGAGAGAGATGACAGAGAGCTGTGAGTGTGTTTCTCAGAGAGAGAGAGAGAGATGACAGAGAGCTGTGAGTGTGTTTCAGAGCGAGAGAGAGAGATGACAGAGAGCTGTGAGTGTGTTTCGGAGAGAGAGAGAGAGATGACAGAGAGCTGTGAGTGTGTTTCTCATGGAGAGAGAGAGAGAGATGACAGAGAGCTGTGAGTGTGTTTCGGAGAGAGAGAGTAAGAGAGAGAGATGACAGAGAGCTGTGAGTGTGTTTCGGAGAGAGAGCGAGAGAGAGAGAGAGATGACAGAGAGCTGTGAGTGTGTTTCAGAGAGAGAGAGAGAGATGACAGAGAGCTGTGAGTGTGTTTCAGAGCGAGAGAGAGAGATGACAGAGAGCTGTGAGTGTGTTTCAGAGCGAGAGAGAGAGAGAGATGACAGAGAGCTGTGAGTGTGTTTCGGAGAGAGAGAGAGAGAGAGATGACAGAGAACTGTGATTGTGTTTCGGAGAGAGAGAGAGAGAGAGATGGCAGAGAGCTGTGAGCGTGTTTCGGAGCGAGAGAGAGAGAGAGATGACAGAGAGCTCTGATTGTGTTTCAGAGCGAGAGAGAGAGAGAGAGAGATGACAGAGAGCTGTGAGTGTGTTTCGGAGAGAGAGAGAGAGAGATGACTGACAGCTGTGATTGTGTTTCAGAGCGAGAGAGAGAGAGAGATGACAGAGAGCTGTGAGTGTGTTTCGGAGAGAGAGAGAGAGAGGGATGACAGAGAGCTGTGATTGTGTTTCAGAGCGAGAGAGAGAGAGAGAGAGATGACAGAGAGCTGTGAGTGTGTTTCGGAGAGAGAGAGAGTGTGTTTCTCAGAGAGAGAGAGAGAGATGACAGAGAGCTGTGAGTGTGTTTCAGAGTGAGAGAGAGAGAGAGATGACAGAGAGCTGTGAGTGTGTTTCGGAGAGAGAGAGAGAGATGACAGAGAGCTGTGAGTGTGTTTCTCAGAGAGAGAGAGATAACAGAGAGCTGTGAGTGTGTTTCAGAGCGAGAGAGAGAGATGACAGAGAGCTGTGAGTTTGTTTCGGATAGAGAGAGAGAGATGACAGAGAGCTGTGAGTGTGTTTCTCAGAGAGAGAGAGAGAGAGATGACAGAGAGCTGTGAGTGTGTTTCAGAGCGAGAGAGAGATGACAGAGAGCTGTGAGTGTGTTTCGGAGAGAGAGAGAGAGAGAGAGATGACAGAGAGCTGTGAGTGTGTTTCTCAGAGAGAGAGAGAGAGACGACAGAGAGCTGTGAGTGCGTTTCAGAGAGAGAGAGAGAGAGAGAGATGACAGAGAGCTGTGAGTGTGTTTCAGAGCGAGAGAGAGAGAGAGAGAGAGATGACAGAGAGCTGTGAGTGTGTTTCTCAGAGAGAGAGAGAGAGAGATGACAGAGAGCTGTGAGTGTGTTTCGGAGAGAGAGAGAGAGAGAGATGACAGAGAGCTGTGAGTGTGTTTCTCAGAGAGAGAGAGAGAGAGATGACAGAGAGCTGTGAGTGTGTTTCTCAGAGAGAGAGAGAGAGAGATGACAGAGAGCTGTGAGTGTGTTTCAGAGCGAGAGAGAGAGAGAGAGAGAGATGACAGAGAGCTGTGAGTGTGTTTCTCAGAGAGAGAGAGAGAGCGATGACAGAGAGCTGTGAGTGTGTTTCGGAGAGAGAGAGAGAGATGACAGAGAGCTGTGAGTGTGTTTCTCAGAGAGAGAGAGAGAGAGATGACAGAGAGCTGTGAGTGTGTTTCGGAGAGAGAGAGAGCTGTGAGTGTGTTTCTCAGAGAGAGAGAGAGAGATGACAGAGAGCTGTGAGTGTGTTTCAGAGCGAGAGAGAGAGATGACAGAGAGCTGTGAGTGTGTTTCGGAGAGAGAGAGAGCTGTGAGTGTGTTTCAGAGCGAGAGAGAGAGATGACAGAGAGCTGTGAGTGTGTTTCGGAGAGAGAGAGAGAGAGATGACAGAGAGCTGTGAGTGTGTTTCGGAGAGAGAGAGAGAGAGAGAGAGATGACAGAGAGCTGTGAGTGTGTTTCAGAGCGAGAGAGAGAGATGACAGAGAGCTGTGAGTGTGTTTCGGAGAGAGAGAGAGAGAGAGATGACAGAGAGCTGTGAGTGTGTTTCTCAGAGAGAGAGAGAGAGAGAGATGACAGAGAGCTGTGAGTGTGTTTCTCAGAGAGAGAGAGAGAGAGAGAGATGACAGAGAGCTGTGAGTGTGTTTCTCAGAGAGAGAGAGAGAGAGATGACAGAGAGCTGTGAGTGTGTTTCGGAGAGAGAGAGAGATGACAGAGAGCTGTGAGTGTGTTTCAGAGCGAGAGAGAGAGATGACAGAGAGCTGTGAGTGTGTTTCAGAACGAGAGAGAGAGAGAGAGAGAGATGACAGAGAGCTGTGAGTGTGTTTCAGAACGAGAGAGAGAGAGAGAGATGACAGAGAGCTGTGAGTGTGTTTCGGAGAGAGAGAGAGATGACAGAGAGCTGTGAGTGTGTTTCAGAGAGAGAGAGAGACAGAGATTACAGAGAGCTGTGAGTGTGTTTCTCAGAGAGAGAGAGAGATGACAGAGAGCTGTGAGTGTGTTTCTCAGAGAGAGCGAGAGAGAGAGAGATGACAGAGAGCTGTGAGTGTGTTTCTCAGAGAGAGAGAGATGACAGAGAGCTGTGAGTGTGTTTCGGAGAGAGAGAGAGAGATGACAGAGAGCTGTGAGTGTGTTTCAGAGCGAGAGAGAGAGAGAGAGAGATGACAGAGAGCTGTGAGTGTGTTTCAGAGCGAGAGAGAGAGATGACAGAGAGCTGTGAGTGTGTTTCTCAGAGAGAGAGAGAGATGACAGTGAGCTGTGAGTGTGTTTCAGAGAGAGAGAGAGAGATGACAGAGAGCTGTGAGTGTGTTTCAGAGCGAGAGAGAGAGATGACAGAGAGCTGTGAGTGTGTTTCTCAGAGAGAGAGAGAGATGACAGTGAGCTGTGAGTGTGTTTCAGAGAGAGAGAGAGAGAGAGATGACAGAGAGCTGTGAGTGTGTTTCAGAGCGATAGAGAGAGAGAGAGAGAGATGGCAGAGAGCTGTGAGTGTGTTTCAGAGCGAGAGAGAGAGAGAGAGATGACAGAGAGATGTGAGTGCGTTTTGGAGAGAGAGAGAGAGAGAGAGAGACAGATGACAGAGAGCTGTGAGTGTGTTTCAGAGCGAGAGAGAGAGAGAGAGATGACAGAGAGCTGTGAGTGTGTTTCTCAGAGAGAAAGAGAGATGACAGAGAGCTGTGAGTGTGTTTCGGAGAGAGAGAGAGCTGTGAGTGTATTTCAGAGAGAGAGAGAGAGAGAGAGATGACAGAGAGTTGTGAGTGTGTTTCAGAGCGAGAGAGAGAGAGAGAGATGACAGAGAGCTGTGAGTGTGTTTCTCAGAGAGAGAGAGAGATGACAGAGAGCTGTGAGTGTGTTTCAGAGAGAGAGAGAGAGGGAGATGACAGAGAGCTGTGAGTGTGTTTCAGAGCGAGAGAGAGAGAGAGATGACAGAGAGCTGTGAGTGTGTTTCTCAGAGAGAGAGAGATGACAGAGATCTGTGAGTGTGTTTCTCAGAGAGAGAGAGAGATGACAGAGATCTGTGAGTGTGTTTCTCAGGGCGAGAGAGAGATGACAGTGAGCTGTGAGTGTGTTTCAGAGCGAGAGGGGAGAGAGATGACAGAGAGATGTGAGTGTGTTTCTCAGAGAGAGAGAGAGATGACAGAGAGCTGTGAGTGTGTTTCAGAGAGAGAGAGAGATGACAGAGAGCTGTGAGTGTGTTTCTCAGAGAGAGAGAGAGATGACAGAGAGCTGTGAGTGTGTTTCGGAGAGAGAGAGAGAGAGAGATGACAGAGAGCTGTGAGTGTGTTTCAGAGCGAGAGAGAGAGAGAGAGATGACAGAGAGCTGTGAGTGTGTTTCAGAGAGAGAGAGAGAGAGATGACAGAGAGCTGTGAGTGTGTTTCGGAGCGAGAGAGAGAGAGAGATGACAGAGAGCTGTGAGTGTGTTTCAGAGCGAGAGAGAGAGAGAGAGATGACAGAGAGCTGTGAGTGTGTTTCAGAGAGAGAGAGAGAGAGATGACAGAGAGCTGTGAGTGTGTTTCGGAGAGAGAGAGAGCGATGACAGAGAGCTGTGAGTGTGTTTCGGAGCGAGAGAGAGAGAGATGACAGAGAGCTGTGAGTGTGTTTCGGAGAGAGAGAGAGAGATGACAGAGAGCTGTGAGTGTGTTTCGCAGCGAGAGAGAGAGAGAGAGATGACAGAGAGCTGTGAGTGTGTTTCAGAGCGAGAGAGAGAGATGACAGAGAGCTGTGAGTGTGTTTCAGAGAGAGAGAGAGAGAGAGAGATGACAGAGAGCTGTGAGTGTGTTTCGGAGAGAGAGAGAGATGACAGAGAGCTGTGAGTGTGTTTCTCAGAGAGAGAGAGAGATGACAGAGAGCTGTGAGTGTGTTTCAGAGAGAGAGAGAGAGAGAGATGACAGAGAGCTGTGAGTGTGTTTCGGAGAGAGAGAGAGAGGGAGAGAGATGACAGAGAGCTGTGAGTGTGTTTCGGAGAGAGAGAGAGAGATGACAGAGAGCTGTGAGTGTGTTTCTCAGAGAGAGAGAGAGAGAGAGATGACAGAGAGCTGTGAGTGTGTTTCTCAGAGAGAGAGAGAGATGACAGAGAGCTGTGAGTGTGTTTCAGAGCGAGAGAGAGAGATGACAGAGAGCTGTGAGTGTGTTTCGGAGAGTGAGAGAGAGATGACAGAGAGCTGTGAGTGTGTTTCGGAGAGAGAGAGAGCTGTGAGTGTATTTCAGAGAGAGAGAGAGAGAGAGAGATGACAGAGAGCTGTGAGTGTGTTTCTCAGAGAGAGAGAGAGCTGAGAGTGTGTTTCAGAGAGAGAGAGAGAGATGACAGAGAGCTGTGAGTGTGTTTCGGAGAGAGAGAGAGAGATGACAGAGAGCTGTGAGTGTGTTTCAGAGTGAGAGAGAGAGAGAGAGATGACAGAGAGCTGTGAGTGTGTTTCAGAGTGAGAGAGAGAGAGAGAGAGATGACAGAGAGCTGTGAGTGTGTTTCAGAGTGAGAGAGAGAGAGAGAGAGAGAGATGACAGAGAGCTGTGAGTGTGTTTCAGAGTGAGAGAGAGAGAGAGAGAGAGAGATGACAGAGAGCTGTGAGTGTGTTTCGGAGAGAGAGAGATGACAGAGAGCTGTGAGTGTGTTTCTCAGAGAGAGCGAGAGCTGAGAGTGTGTTTCAGAGCGAGAGAGAGAGAGATGACAGAGAGCTGTGAGTGTGTTTCGGAGAGAGAGAGAGAGAGAGAGATGACAGAGAGCTGTGAGTGTGTTTCAGAGAGAGAGAGAGAGAGAGATGACAGAGAGCTGTGAGTGTGTTTCAGAGCGAGAGAGAGAGATGACAGAGAGCTGTGAGTGTGTTTCTCAGAGAGAGAGAGAGAGAGATGACAGAGAGCTGTGAGTGTGTTTCGGAGAGAGAGAGAGAGAGAGATGACAGAGAGCTGTGAGTGTGTTTCAGAGTGAGAGAGAGAGAGAGAGAGATGACAGAGAGCTGTGAGTGTGTTTCGGAGAGAGAGAGAGAGAGAGAGATGACAGAGAGCTGTGAGTGTGTTTCGGAGAGAGAGAGAGAGAGAGAGATGGCAGAGAGCTGTGAGTGTGTTTCGGAGAGAGAGAGAGATGACAGAGAGCTGTGAGTGTGTTTCGGAGAGAGAGAGAGAGAGAGAGATGACAGAGAGCTGTGAGTGTGTTTCGGAGAGAGAGAGAGAGATGACAGAGAGCTGTGAGTGTGTTTCGGAGAGAGAGAGAGAGAGAGAGATGGCAGAGAGCTGTGAATGTGTTTCAGAGCGAGAGAGAGAGAGAGAGATGACAGAGAGCTGTGAGTGTGTTTCTCAGAGAGAGCGAGCGAGAGAGAGAGATGACAGAGAGCTGTGAGTGTGTTTCGGAGAGAGAGAGAGAGAGAGATGACAGAGAGCTGTGAGTGTGTTTCTCAGAGAGAGCGAGAGAGAGAGAGAGATGACAGAGAGATGTGAGTGTGTTTCAGAGCGAGAGAGAGAGAGATGACAGAGAGCCGTGAGTGTGTTTCTCAGAGAGAGAGAGAGATGACAGAGAGCTGTGAGTGTGTTTCAGAACGAGAGAGAGAGAGATGACAGAGAGCTGTGAATGTGTTTCAGAGCGAGAGAGAGAGAGAGAGAGATGACAGAGAGCTGTGAGTGTGTTTCTCAGAGAAATAGAGAGATGACAGAGAGCTGTGAGTGTGTTTCACAGTGAGAGAGAGAGAGTGAGAGATGACAGAGAGCTGTGAGTGTGTTTCAGAGTGAGAGAGAGAGAGAGAGAGATGACAGAGAGCTGTGAGTGTGTTTCTCAGAGAGAGAGAGAGAGAGATGACAGAGAGCTGTGAGTGTGTTTCAGAGAGAGAGAGAGAGAGAGAGAGATGACAGAGAGCTGTGAGTGTGTTTCAGAGCGAGAGAGAGAGAGAGAGATGACAGAGAGCTGTGAGTGTGTTTCAGAGAGAGAGAGAGAGATGACAGAGAGCTGTGAGTGTGTTTCGGAGAGAGAGAGAGAGAGAGATGACAGAGAGCTGTGAGTGTGTTTCTCAGAGAGAGAGAGATGACAGAGAGCTGTGAGTCTGTTTCAGAGTGAGAGAGAGAGAGAGAGAGATGACAGTGAGCTGTGAGTGTGTTTCGGAGAGAGAGAGAGAGATGACAGAGAGCTGTGAGTGTGTTTCAGAGCGAGAGAGAGAGAGAGAGATGACAGAGAGCTGTGAGTGTGTTTCGGAGAGAGAGAGAGAGAGAGACGACAGAGAGCTGTGAGTGTGTTTCGGAGAGAGAGAGAGAGAGAGAGAGATGACAGAGAGCTGTGATTGTGTTTCAGAGCGAGAGAGAGAGAGAGATGACAGAGAGCTGTGAGTGTGTTTCGGAGAGAGAGAGAGAGAGAGATGACAGAGAGCTGTGATTGCGTTTCAGAGCGAGAGAGAGAGAGAGAGAGATGACAGAGAGCTGTGAGTGTGTTTCTCAGAGAGAGAGAGAGAGAGAGATGACAGAGAGCTGTGAGTGTGTTTCGGAGAGAGAGAGAGAGATGACAGAGAGCTGTGAGTGTGTTTCGGAGAGAGAGAGAGAGATGACAGAGAGCTGTGAGTGTGTTTCTCAGAGAGAGAGAGAGAGATGACAGAGAGCTGTGAGTGTGTTTCTCAGAGAGAGAGAGAGAGATGACAGAGAGCTGTGAGTGTGTTTCAGAGCGAGAGAGAGAGATGACAGAGAGCTGTGAGTGTGTTTCTCAGAGAGAGAGAGAGAGATGACAGAGAGCTGTGAGTGTGTTTCGGAGAGAGAGAGAGAGATGACAGAGAGCTGTGAGTGTGTTTCTCATGGAGAGAGAGAGAGAGATGACAGAGAGCTGTGAGTGTGTTTCGGAGAGAGAGAGTGAGAGAGAGAGATGACAGAGAGCTGTGAGTGTGTTTCGGAGAGAGAGCGAGAGAGAGAGAGAGATGACAGAGAGCTGTGAGTGTGTTTCAGAGAGAGAGAGAGAGAGATGACAGAGAGCTGTGAGTGTGTTTCAGAGCGAGAGAGAGAGATGACAGAGAGCTGTGAGTGTGTTTCAGAGCGAGAGAGAGAGAGAGAGATGACAGAGAGCTGTGAGTGTGTTTCGGAGAGAGAGAGAGAGAGAGAGAGATGACAGAGAACTGTGATTGTGTTTCGGAGAGAGAGAGAGAGAGAGATGGCAGAGAGCTGTGAGCGTGTTTCGGAGAGAGAGAGAGAGAGAGATGACAGAGAGCTCTGATTGTGTTTCAGAGCGAGAGAGAGAGAGAGAGATGACAGAGAGCTGTGAGTGTGTTTCGGAGAGAGAGAGAGAGAGAGAGAGATGACTGAGAGCTGTGAGTGTGTTTCGGAGAGAGAGAGAGAGAGGGATGACAGAGAGCTGTGATTGTGTTTCAGAGCGAGAGAGAGAGAGATGACAGAGAGCTGTGAGTGTGTTTCTCAGAGAGAGAGAGAGCTGGGAGTGTGTTTCAGAGAGAGAGAGAGAGAGATGACAGAGAGCTGTGAGTGTGTTTCGGAGAGAGAGAGAGAGATGACAGAGAGCTGTGAGTGTGTTTCTCAGAGAGAGAGAGAGAGAGAGAGATAACAGAGAGCTGTGAGTGTGTTTCAGAGCGAGAGAGAGAGATGACAGAGAGCTGTGAGTGTGTTTCTCATAGAGAGAGAGAGAGAGATTACAGAGAGCTGTGAGTTTGTTTCGGATAGAGAGAGAGAGATGACAGAGAGCTGTGAGTGTGTTTCGGAGAGAGAGAGAGAGAGAGAGATGACAGAGAGCTGTGAGTGTGTTTCTCAGAGAGAGAGAGAGAGACGACAGAGAGATGTGAGTGTGTTTCAGAGCGAGAGAGAGATGACAGAGAGCTGTGAGTGCGTTTCAGAGAGAGAGAGAGAGAGATGACAGAGAGCTGTGAGTGTGTTTCTCAGAGAGAGAGAGAGAGAGATGACAGAGAGCTGTGAGTGTGTTTCTCAGAGAGAGAGAGAGAGAGAGATGACAGAGAGCTGTGAGTGTGTTTCGGAGAGAGAGAGAGCTGTGAGTGTGTTTCTCAGAGAGAGAGAGAGAGATGACAGAGAGCTGTGAGTGTGTTTCAGAGCGAGAGAGAGAGATGACAGAGAGCTGTGAGTGTGTTTCAGAGCGAGAGAGAGAGAGAGAGATGACAGAGAGCTGTGAGTGTGTTTCAGAGAGAGAGAGAGAGAGATGACAGAGAGCTGTGAGTGTGTTTCGGAGCGAGAGAGAGAGAGAGATGACAGAGAGCTGTGAGTGTGTTTCAGAGCGAGAGAGAGAGAGAGAGATGACAGAGAGCTGTGAGTGTGTTTCAGAGAGAGAGAGAGAGAGATGACAGAGAGCTGTGAGTGTGTTTCGGAGAGAGAGAGAGCGATGACAGAGAGCTGTGAGTGTGTTTCGGAGCGAGAGAGAGAGAGATGACAGAGAGCTGTGAGTGTGTTTCGGAGAGAGAGAGAGAGATGACAGAGAGCTGTGAGTGTGTTTCGGAGCGAGAGAGAGAGAGAGAGATGACAGAGAGCTGTGAGTGTGTTTCAGAGCGAGAGAGAGAGATGACAGAGAGCTGTGAGTGTGTTTCAGAGAGAGAGAGAGAGAGAGAGAGATGACAGAGAGCTGTGAGTGTGTTTCGGAGAGAGAGAGAGATGACAGAGAGCTGTGAGTGTGTTTCTCAGAGAGAGAGAGAGATGACAGAGAGCTGTGAGTGTGTTTCAGAGAGAGAGAGAGAGAGAGATGACAGAGAGCTGTGAGTGTGTTTCGGAGAGAGAGAGAGAGGGAGAGAGATGACAGAGAGCTGTGAGTGTGTTTCGGAGAGAGAGAGAGAGATGACAGAGAGCTGTGAGTGTGTTTCTCAGAGAGAGAGAGAGAGAGAGATGACAGAGAGCTGTGAGTGTGTTTCTCAGAGAGAGAGAGAGATGACAGAGAGCTGTGAGTGTGTTTCAGAGCGAGAGAGAGAGATGACAGAGAGCTGTGAGTGTGTTTCGGAGAGTGAGAGAGAGATGACAGAGAGCTGTGAGTGTGTTTCGGAGAGAGAGAGAGCTGTGAGTGTATTTCAGAGAGAGAGAGAGAGAGAGAGATGACAGAGAGCTGTGAGTGTGTTTCTCAGAGAGAGAGAGAGCTGAGAGTGTGTTTCAGAGAGAGAGAGAGAGATGACAGAGAGCTGTGAGTGTGTTTCGGAGAGAGAGAGAGAGATGACAGAGAGCTGTGAGTGTGTTTCAGAGTGAGAGAGAGAGAGAGAGATGACAGAGAGCTGTGAGTGTGTTTCAGAGTGAGAGAGAGAGAGAGAGAGATGACAGAGAGCTGTGAGTGTGTTTCAGAGTGAGAGAGAGAGAGAGAGAGAGAGATGACAGAGAGCTGTGAGTGTGTTTCAGAGTGAGAGAGAGAGAGAGAGAGAGAGATGACAGAGAGCTGTGAGTGTGTTTCGGAGAGAGAGAGATGACAGAGAGCTGTGAGTGTGTTTCTCAGAGAGAGCGAGAGCTGAGAGTGTGTTTCAGAGCGAGAGAGAGAGAGATGACAGAGAGCTGTGAGTGTGTTTCGGAGAGAGAGAGAGAGAGAGAGATGACAGAGAGCTGTGAGTGTGTTTCAGAGAGAGAGAGAGAGAGAGATGACAGAGAGCTGTGAGTGTGTTTCAGAGCGAGAGAGAGAGATGACAGAGAGCTGTGAGTGTGTTTCTCAGAGAGAGAGAGAGAGAGATGACAGAGAGCTGTGAGTGTGTTTCGGAGAGAGAGAGAGAGAGAGATGACAGAGAGCTGTGAGTGTGTTTCAGAGTGAGAGAGAGAGAGAGAGAGATGACAGAGAGCTGTGAGTGTGTTTCGGAGAGAGAGAGAGAGAGAGAGATGACAGAGAGCTGTGAGTGTGTTTCGGAGAGAGAGAGAGAGAGAGAGATGGCAGAGAGCTGTGAGTGTGTTTCGGAGAGAGAGAGAGATGACAGAGAGCTGTGAGTGTGTTTCGGAGAGAGAGAGAGAGAGAGAGATGACAGAGAGCTGTGAGTGTGTTTCGGAGAGAGAGAGAGAGATGACAGAGAGCTGTGAGTGTGTTTCGGAGAGAGAGAGAGAGAGAGAGATGGCAGAGAGCTGTGAATGTGTTTCAGAGCGAGAGAGAGAGAGAGAGATGACAGAGAGCTGTGAGTGTGTTTCTCAGAGAGAGCGAGCGAGAGAGAGAGATGACAGAGAGCTGTGAGTGTGTTTCGGAGAGAGAGAGAGAGAGAGATGACAGAGAGCTGTGAGTGTGTTTCTCAGAGAGAGCGAGAGAGAGAGAGAGATGACAGAGAGATGTGAGTGTGTTTCAGAGCGAGAGAGAGAGAGATGACAGAGAGCCGTGAGTGTGTTTCTCAGAGAGAGAGAGAGATGACAGAGAGCTGTGAGTGTGTTTCAGAACGAGAGAGAGAGAGATGACAGAGAGCTGTGAATGTGTTTCAGAGCGAGAGAGAGAGAGAGAGAGATGACAGAGAGCTGTGAGTGTGTTTCTCAGAGAAATAGAGAGATGACAGAGAGCTGTGAGTGTGTTTCACAGTGAGAGAGAGAGAGTGAGAGATGACAGAGAGCTGTGAGTGTGTTTCAGAGTGAGAGAGAGAGAGAGAGAGATGACAGAGAGCTGTGAGTGTGTTTCTCAGAGAGAGAGAGAGAGAGATGACAGAGAGCTGTGAGTGTGTTTCAGAGAGAGAGAGAGAGAGAGAGAGATGACAGAGAGCTGTGAGTGTGTTTCAGAGCGAGAGAGAGAGAGAGAGATGACAGAGAGCTGTGAGTGTGTTTCAGAGAGAGAGAGAGAGATGACAGAGAGCTGTGAGTGTGTTTCGGAGAGAGAGAGAGAGAGAGATGACAGAGAGCTGTGAGTGTGTTTCTCAGAGAGAGAGAGATGACAGAGAGCTGTGAGTCTGTTTCAGAGTGAGAGAGAGAGAGAGAGAGATGACAGTGAGCTGTGAGTGTGTTTCGGAGAGAGAGAGAGAGATGACAGAGAGCTGTGAGTGTGTTTCAGAGCGAGAGAGAGAGAGAGAGATGACAGAGAGCTGTGAGTGTGTTTCGGAGAGAGAGAGAGAGAGAGACGACAGAGAGCTGTGAGTGTGTTTCGGAGAGAGAGAGAGAGAGAGAGAGATGACAGAGAGCTGTGATTGTGTTTCAGAGCGAGAGAGAGAGAGAGATGACAGAGAGCTGTGAGTGTGTTTCGGAGAGAGAGAGAGAGAGAGATGACAGAGAGCTGTGATTGCGTTTCAGAGCGAGAGAGAGAGAGAGAGAGATGACAGAGAGCTGTGAGTGTGTTTCTCAGAGAGAGAGAGAGAGAGAGATGACAGAGAGCTGTGAGTGTGTTTCGGAGAGAGAGAGAGAGATGACAGAGAGCTGTGAGTGTGTTTCGGAGAGAGAGAGAGAGATGACAGAGAGCTGTGAGTGTGTTTCTCAGAGAGAGAGAGAGAGATGACAGAGAGCTGTGAGTGTGTTTCTCAGAGAGAGAGAGAGAGATGACAGAGAGCTGTGAGTGTGTTTCAGAGCGAGAGAGAGAGATGACAGAGAGCTGTGAGTGTGTTTCTCAGAGAGAGAGAGAGAGATGACAGAGAGCTGTGAGTGTGTTTCGGAGAGAGAGAGAGAGATGACAGAGAGCTGTGAGTGTGTTTCTCATGGAGAGAGAGAGAGAGATGACAGAGAGCTGTGAGTGTGTTTCGGAGAGAGAGAGTGAGAGAGAGAGATGACAGAGAGCTGTGAGTGTGTTTCGGAGAGAGAGCGAGAGAGAGAGAGAGATGACAGAGAGCTGTGAGTGTGTTTCAGAGAGAGAGAGAGAGAGATGACAGAGAGCTGTGAGTGTGTTTCAGAGCGAGAGAGAGAGATGACAGAGAGCTGTGAGTGTGTTTCAGAGCGAGAGAGAGAGAGAGAGATGACAGAGAGCTGTGAGTGTGTTTCGGAGAGAGAGAGAGAGAGAGAGAGATGACAGAGAACTGTGATTGTGTTTCGGAGAGAGAGAGAGAGAGAGATGGCAGAGAGCTGTGAGCGTGTTTCGGAGAGAGAGAGAGAGATGACAGAGAGCTCTGATTGTGTTTCAGAGCGAGAGAGAGAGAGAGAGATGACAGAGAGCTGTGAGTGTGTTTCGGAGAGAGAGAGAGAGAGAGAGAGATGACTGAGAGCTGTGAGTGTGTTTCGGAGAGAGAGAGAGAGAGGGATGACAGAGAGCTGTGATTGTGTTTCAGAGCGAGAGAGAGAGAGATGACAGAGAGCTGTGAGTGTGTTTCTCAGAGAGAGAGAGAGCTGGGAGTGTGTTTCAGAGAGAGAGAGAGAGAGATGACAGAGAGCTGTGAGTGTGTTTCGGAGAGAGAGAGAGAGATGACAGAGAGCTGTGAGTGTGTTTCTCAGAGAGAGAGAGAGAGAGAGAGATAACAGAGAGCTGTGAGTGTGTTTCAGAGCGAGAGACAGAGATGACAGAGAGCTGTGAGTGTGTTTCTCATAGAGAGAGAGAGAGAGATTACAGAGAGCTGTGAGTTTGTTTCGGATAGAGAGAGAGAGATGACAGAGAGCTGTGAGTGTGTTTCGGAGAGAGAGAGAGAGAGAGAGATGACAGAGAGCTGTGAGTGTGTTTCTCAGAGAGAGAGAGAGAGACGACAGAGAGATGTGAGTGTGTTTCAGAGCGAGAGAGAGATGACAGAGAGCTGTGAGTGCGTTTCAGAGAGAGAGAGAGAGAGATGACAGAGAGCTGTGAGTGTGTTTCTCAGAGAGAGAGAGAGAGAGATGACAGAGAGCTGTGAGTGTGTTTCTCAGAGAGAGAGAGAGAGAGAGATGACAGAGAGCTGTGAGTGTGTTTCGGAGAGAGAGAGAGCTGTGAGTGTGTTTCTCAGAGAGAGAGAGAGAGATGACAGAGAGCTGTGAGTGTGTTTCAGAGCGAGAGAGAGAGATGACAGAGAGCTGTGAGTGTGTTTCGGAGAGAGAGAGAGCTGTGAGTGTGTTTCAGAGCGAGAGAGAGAGATGACAGAGAGCTGTGAGTGTGTTTCGGAGAGAGAGAGAGAGAGATGACAGAGAGCTGTGACTGTGTTTCGGAGAGAGAGAGAGAGAGAGAGAGATGACAGAGAGCTGTGAGTGTGTTTCTCAGAGAGAGAGAGAGAGAGAGAGATGACAGAGAGCTGTGAGTGTGTTTCAGAGCGAGAGAGAGATGACAGAGAGCTGTGAGTGTGTTTCAGAGCGAGAGAGAGAGAGATGACAGAGAGTTGTGAGTGTGTTTCAGAGCGAGAGAGAGAGAGAGAGATGACAGAGAGCTGTGAGTGTGTTTCTCAGAGAGAGAGAGAGAGAGAGAGATGACAGAGAGCTGTGAGTGTGTTTCTCAGAGAGAGAGAGAGAGAGAGATGACAGAGAGCTGTGAGTGTGTTTCGGAGAGAGAGAGAGATGACAGAGAGCTGTGAGTGTGTTTCAGAGCGAGAGAGAGAGATGACAGAGAGCTGTGAGTGTGTTTCAGAACGAGAGAGAGAGAGAGAGAGATGACAGAGAGCTGTGAGTGTGTTTCAGAACGAGAGAGAGAGAGAGAGAGATGACAGAGAGCTGTGAGTGTGTTTCGGAGAGAGAGAGAGATGACAGAGAGCTGTGAGTGTGTTTCAGAGAGAGAGAGAGACAGAGATTACAGAGAGCTGTGAGTGTGTTTCTCAGAGAGAGAGAGAGATGACAGAGAGCTGTGAGTGTGTTTCAGAGCGAGAGAGAGAGAGGGAGATGACAGAGAGCTGTGAGTGTGTTTCTCAGAGAGAGCGAGAGAGAGAGAGAGAGAGATGACAGAGAGCTGTGAGTGTGTTTCGGAGAGAGAGAGAGAGATGACAGAGAGCTGTGAGTGTGTTTCAGAGCGAGAGAGAGAGAGAGAGAGAGAGATGACAGAGAGCTGTGAGTGTGTTTCAGAGCGAGAGAGAGAGATGACAGAGAGCTGTGAGTGTGTTTCTCAGAGAGAGAGAGAGATGACAGTGAGCTGTGAGTGTGTTTCAGAGAGAGAGAGAGAGAGAGATGACAGAGAGCTGTGAGTGTGTTTCAGAGCGAGAGAGAGAGAGAGAGAGATGGCAGAGAGCTGTGAGTGTGTTTCAGAGCGAGAGAGAGAGAGAGAGAGATGACAGAGAGATGTGAGTGCGTTTTGGAGAGAGAGAGAGAGAGAGAGACAGATGACAGAGAGCTGTGAGTGTGTTTCGGAGAGAGAGAGAGATGACAGAGAGCTGTGAGTGTGTTTCAGAGCGAGAGAGAGAGAGAGAGATGACAGAGAGCTGTGAGTGTGTTTCTCAGAGAGAAAGAGAGATGACAGAGAGCTGTGTGTGTGTTTCGGAGAGAGAGAGAGCTGTGAGTGTATTTCAGAGAGAGAGAGAGAGAGAGAGATGACAGAGAGTTGTGAGTGTGTTTCAGAGCGAGAGAGAGAGAGAGAGATGACAGAGAGCTGTGAGTGTGTTTCTCAGAGAGAGAGAGAGATGACAGAGAGCTGTGAGTGTGTTTCAGAGAGAGAGAGAGAGGGAGATGACAGAGAGCTGTGAGTGTGTTTCGGAGAGAGAGAGAGAGAGAGATGACAGAGAGCTGAGAGTGTGTTTCAGAGAGAGAGAGAGAGGGAGATGACAGAGAGCTGTGAGTGTGTTTCAGAGCGAGAGAGAGAGAGAGATGACAGAGAGCTGTGAGTGTGTTTCTCAGAGAGAGAGAGATGACAGAGAGCTGTGAGTGTGTTTCGGAGAGAGAGAGAGAGAGAGATGACAGAGAGCTGTGAGTGTGTTTCAGAGAGAGAGAGAGAGGGAGATGACAGAGAGCTGTGAGTGTGTTTCAGAGCGAGAGAGAGAGAGAGATGACAGAGAGCTGTGAGTGTGTTTCTCAGAGAGAGAGAGAGAGAGAGATGACAGAGAGCTGTGAGTGTGTTTCGGAGAGAGAGAGAGAGAGAGATGACAGAGAGCTGTGAGTGTGTTTCTCAGAGAGAGAGAGAGAGAGAGATGACAGAGAGCTGTGAGTGTGTTTCGGAGAGAGAGAGAGAGATGACAGAGAGCTGTGAGTGTGTTTCGGAGAGAGAGAGAGAGATGACAGAGAGCTGTGAGTGTGTTTCTCAGAGAGAGAGAGAGAGATGACAGAGAGCTGTGAGTGTGTTTCTCAGAGAGAGAGAGAGAGATGACAGAGAGCTGTGATTGCGTTTCAGAGCGAGAGAGAGAGAGAGAGAGATGACAGAGAGCTGTGAGTGTGTTTCTCAGAGAGAGAGAGAGAGAGAGATGACAGAGAGCTGTGAGTGTGTTTCGGAGAGAGAGAGAGAGATGACAGAGAGCTGTGAGTGTGTTTCGGAGAGAGAGAGATGACAGAGAGCTGTGAGTGTGTTTCTCAGAGAGAGAGAGAGAGATGACAGAGAGCTGTGAGTGTGTTTCTCAGAGAGAGAGAGAGAGATGACAGAGAGCTGTGAGTGTGTTTCAGAGCGAGAGAGAGAGATGACAGAGAGCTGTGAGTGTGTTTCTCAGAGAGAGAGAGAGAGATGACAGAGAGCTGTGAGTGTGTTTCAGAGCGAGAGAGAGAGATGACAGAGAGCTGTGAGTGTGTTTCGGAGAGAGAGAGAGAGATGACAGAGAGCTGTGAGTGTGTTTCTCATGGAGAGAGAGAGAGAGATGACAGAGAGCTGTGAGTGTGTTTCGGAGAGAGAGAGTGAGAGAGAGAGATGACAGAGAGCTGTGAGTGTGTTTCGGAGAGAGAGCGAGAGAGAGAGAGAGATGACAGAGAGCTGTGAGTGTGTTTCAGAGAGAGAGAGAGAGAGATGACAGAGAGCTGTGAGTGTGTTTCAGAGCGAGAGAGAGAGATGACAGAGAGCTGTGAGTGTGTTTCAGAGCGAGAGAGAGAGAGAGAGATGACAGAGAGCTGTGAGTGTGTTTCGGAGAGAGAGAGAGAGAGAGAGAGATGACAGAGAACTGTGATTGTGTTTCGGAGAGAGAGAGAGAGAGAGATGGCAGAGAGCTGTGAGCGTGTTTCGGAGAGAGAGAGAGAGAGAGATGACAGAGAGCTCTGATTGTGTTTCAGAGCGAGAGAGAGAGAGAGAGATGACAGAGAGCTGTGAGTGTGTTTCGGAGAGAGAGAGAGAGAGAGAGAGATGACTGAGAGCTGTGAGTGTGTTTCGGAGAGAGAGAGAGAGAGGGATGACAGAGAGCTGTGATTGTGTTTCAGAGCGAGAGAGAGAGAGATGACAGAGAGCTGTGAGTGTGTTTCAGAGAGAGAGAGAGAGAGAGATGACAGAGAGCTGTGAGTGTGTTTCAGAGCGAGAGAGAGAGAGAGAGAGATGGCAGAGAGCTGTGAGTGTGTTTCAGAGCGAGAGAGAGAGAGAGAGAGATGACAGAGAGATGTGAGTGCGTTTTGGAGAGAGAGAGAGAGAGAGAGACAGATGACAGAGAGCTGTGAGTGTGTTTCGGAGAGAGAGAGAGATGACAGAGAGCTGTGAGTGTGTTTCAGAGCGAGAGAGAGAGAGAGAGATGACAGAGAGCTGTGAGTGTGTTTCTCAGAGAGAAAGAGAGATGACAGAGAGCTGTGTGTGTGTTTCGGAGAGAGAGAGAGCTGTGAGTGTATTTCAGAGAGAGAGAGAGAGAGAGAGAGATGACAGAGAGTTGTGAGTGTGTTTCAGAGCGAGAGAGAGAGAGAGAGATGACAGAGAGCTGTGAGTGTGTTTCTCAGAGAGAGAGAGAGATGACAGAGAGCTGTGAGTGTGTTTCAGAGAGAGAGAGAGAGGGAGATGACAGAGAGCTGTGAGTGTGTTTCGGAGAGAGAGAGAGAGAGAGATGACAGAGAGCTGAGAGTGTGTTTCAGAGAGAGAGAGAGAGGGAGATGACAGAGAGCTGTGAGTGTGTTTCAGAGCGAGAGAGAGAGAGAGATGACAGAGAGCTGTGTTAGTCGGGCAGTATGGTCGGCGCGGGCTTGGAGGGCCGAAGGGCCTGTTCCTGTGCTGTACATTTCTTTGTTCTTTGTTCTTTGAGTGTGTTTCTCAGAGAGAGAGAGATGACAGAGAGCTGTGAGTGTGTTTCGGAGAGAGAGAGAGAGAGAGATGACAGAGAGCTGTGAGTGTGTTTCAGAGAGAGAGAGAGAGGGAGATGACAGAGAGCTGTGAGTGTGTTTCAGAGCGAGAGAGAGAGAGAGATGACAGAGAGCTGTGAGTGTGTTTCTCAGAGAGAGAGAGAGAGAGAGATGACAGAGAGCTGTGAGTGTGTTTCGGAGAGAGAGAGAGAGAGAGATGACAGAGAGCTGTGAGTGTGTTTCTCAGAGAGAGAGAGAGAGAGAGATGACAGAGAGCTGTGAGTGTGTTTCGGAGAGAGAGAGAGAGATGACAGAGAGCTGTGAGTGTGTTTCGGAGAGAGAGAGAGAGATGACAGAGAGCTGTGAGTGTGTTTCTCAGAGAGAGAGAGAGAGATGACAGAGAGCTGTGAGTGTGTTTCTCAGAGAGAGAGAGAGAGATGACAGAGAGCTGTGATTGCGTTTCAGAGCGAGAGAGAGAGAGAGAGAGATGACAGAGAGCTGTGAGTGTGTTTCTCAGAGAGAGAGAGAGAGAGAGATGACAGAGAGCTGTGAGTGTGTTTCGGAGAGAGAGAGAGAGATGACAGAGAGCTGTGAGTGTGTTTCGGAGAGAGAGAGAGAGATGACAGAGAGCTGTGAGTGTGTTTCTCAGAGAGAGAGAGAGAGATGACAGAGAGCTGTGAGTGTGTTTCTCAGAGAGAGAGAGAGAGATGACAGAGAGCTGTGAGTGTGTTTCAGAGCGAGAGAGAGAGATGACAGAGAGCTGTGAGTGTGTTTCTCAGAGAGAGAGAGAGAGATGACAGAGAGCTGTGAGTGTGTTTCAGAGCGAGAGAGAGAGATGACAGAGAGCTGTGAGTGTGTTTCGGAGAGAGAGAGAGAGATGACAGAGAGCTGTGAGTGTGTTTCTCATGGAGAGAGAGAGAGAGATGACAGAGAGCTGTGAGTGTGTTTCGGAGAGAGAGAGTGAGAGAGAGAGATGACAGAGAGCTGTGAGTGTGTTTCGGAGAGAGAGCGAGAGAGAGAGAGAGATGACAGAGAGCTGTGAGTGTGTTTCAGAGAGAGAGAGAGAGAGATGACAGAGAGCTGTGAGTGTGTTTCAGAGCGAGAGAGAGAGATGACAGAGAGCTGTGAGTGTGTTTCAGAGCGAGAGAGAGAGAGAGAGATGACAGAGAGCTGTGAGTGTGTTTCGGAGAGAGAGAGAGAGAGAGATGACAGAGAACTGTGATTGTGTTTCGGAGAGAGAGAGAGAGAGAGAGATGACAGAGAGCTGTGAGTGTGTTTCGGAGAGAGAGAGAGAGAGAGAGAGATGACTGAGAGCTGTGAGTGTGTTTCGGAGAGAGAGAGAGAGAGGGATGACAGAGAGCTGTGATTGTGTTTCAGAGCGAGAGAGAGAGAGATGACAGAGAGCTGTGAGTGTGTTTCTCAGAGAGAGAGAGAGCTGGGAGTGTGTTTCAGAGAGAGAGAGAGAGATGACAGAGAGCTGTGAGTGTGTTTCGGAGAGAGAGAGAGAGATGACAGAGAGCTGTGAGTGTGTTTCTCAGAGAGAGAGAGAGATAACAGAGAGCTGTGAGTGTGTTTCAGAGCGAGAGAGAGAGATGACAGAGAGCTGTGAGTGTGTTTCTCATAGAGAGAGAGAGAGAGATTACAGAGAGCTGTGAGTTTGTTTCGGATAGAGAGAGAGAGATGACAGAGAGCTGTGAGTGTGTTTCGGAGAGAGAGAGAGAGAGAGAGATGACAGAGAGCTGTGAGTGTGTTTCTCAGAGAGAGAGAGAGAGACGACAGAGAGATGTGAGTGTGTTTCAGAGCGAGAGAGAGAGATGACAGAGAGCTGTGAGTGCGTTTCAGAGAGAGAGAGAGAGAGATGACAGAGAGCTGTGAGTGTGTTTCTCAGAGAGAGAGAGAGAGAGATGACAGAGAGCTGTGAGTGTGTTTCTCAGAGAGAGAGAGAGAGAGAGATGACAGAGAGCTGTGAGTGTGTTTCGGAGAGAGAGAGAGCTGTGAGTGTGTTTCTCAGAGAGAGAGAGAGAGATGACAGAGAGCTGTGAGTGTGTTTCAGAGCGAGAGAGAGAGATGACAGAGAGCTGTGAGTGTGTTTCGGAGAGAGAGAGAGCTGTGAGTGTGTTTCAGAGCGAGAGAGAGAGATGACAGAGAGCTGTGAGTGTGTTTCGGAGACAGAGAGAGAGAGATGACAGAGAGCTGTGAGTGTGTTTCGGAGAGAGAGAGAGAGAGAGAGAGATGACAGAGAGCTGTGAGTGTGTTTCTCAGAGAGAGAGAGAGAGAGAGAGATGACAGAGAGCTGTGAGTGTGTTTCAGAGCGAGAGAGAGATGACAGAGAGCTGTGAGTGTGTTTCAGAGCGAGAGAGAGAGAGAGATGACAGAGAGTTGTGAGTGTGTTTCAGAGCGAGAGAGAGAGAGAGAGATGACAGAGAGCTGTGAGTGTGTTTCTCAGAGAGAGAGAGAGATGACAGAGAGCTGTGAGTGTGTTTCTCAGAGAGAGAGAGAGATGACAGAGAGCTGTGAGTGTGTTTCTCAGAGAGAGAGAGAGAGAGAGATGACAGAGAGCTGTGAGTGTGTTTCGGAGAGAGAGAGAGATGACAGAGAGCTGTGAGTGTGTTTCAGAGCGAGAGAGAGAGATGACAGAGAGCTGTGAGTGTGTTTCAGAACGAGAGAGAGAGAGAGAGAGATGACAGAGAGCTGTGAGTGTGTTTCAGAACGAGAGAGAGAGAGAGAGAGATGACAGAGAGCTGTGAGTGTGTTTCGGAGAGAGAGAGAGATGACAGAGAGCTGTGAGTGTGTTTCAGAGAGAGAGAGAGATGACAGAGAGCTGTGAGTGTGTTTCAGAGCGAGAGAGAGAGAGGGAGATGACAGAGAGCTGTGAGTGTGTTTCTCAGAGAGAGCGAGAGAGAGAGAGAGAGAGATGACAGAGAGCTGTGAGTGTGTTTCTCAGAGAGAGAGAGAGATGACAGTGAGCTGTGAGTGTGTTTCAGAGAGAGAGAGAGAGAGAGATGACAGAGAGCTGTGAGTGTGTTTCAGAGCGAGAGAGAGAGAGAGAGAGATGGCAGAGAGCTGTGAGTGTGTTTCAGAGCGAGAGAGAGAGAGAGAGAGATGACAGAGAGATGTGAGTGCGTTTTGGAGAGAGAGAGAGAGAGAGAGACAGATGACAGAGAGCTGTGAGTGTGTTTCGGAGAGAGAGAGAGATGACAGAGAGCTGTGAGTGTGTTTCAGAGCGAGAGAGAGAGAGAGAGATGACAGAGAGCTGTGAGTGTGTTTCTCAGAGAGAAAGAGAGATGACAGAGAGCTGTGTGTGTGTTTCGGAGAGAGAGAGAGAGCTGTGAGTGTATTTCAGAGAGAGAGAGAGAGAGAGAGATGACAGAGAGTTGTGAGTGTGTTTCAGAGCGAGAGAGAGAGAGAGAGATGACAGAGAGCTGTGAGTGTGTTTCTCAGAGAGAGAGAGAGATGACAGAGAGCTGTGAGTGTGTTTCAGAGAGAGAGAGAGAGGGAGATGACAGAGAGCTGTGAGTGTGTTTCGGAGAGAGAGAGAGAGAGAGATGACAGAGAGCTGAGAGTGTGTTTCAGAGAGAGAGAGAGAGAGGGAGATGACAGAGAGCTGTGAGTGTGTTTCAGAGCGAGAGAGAGAGAGAGATGACAGAGAGCTGTGAGTGTGTTTCTCAGAGAGAGAGAGATGACAGAGAGCTGTGAGTGTGTTTCGGAGAGAGAGAGAGAGAGAGAGATGACAGAGAGCTGTGAGTGTGTTTCAGAGAGAGAGAGAGAGGGAGATGACAGAGAGCTGTGAGTGTGTTTCAGAGCGAGAGAGAGAGAGAGATGACAGAGAGCTGTGAGTGTGTTTCTCAGAGAGAGAGAGATGACAGAGAGCTGTGAGTGTGTTTCGGAGAGAGAGAGAGAGAGAGATGACAGAGAGCTGTGAGTGTGTTTCTCAGAGAGAGAGAGAGATGACAGAGATCTGTGAGTGTGTTTCTCAGGGCGAGAGAGAGATGACAGTGAGCTGTGAGTGTGTTTCAGAGCGAGAGGGGAGAGAGATGACAGAGAGATGTGAGTGTGTTTCTCAGAGAGAGAGAGAGATGACAGAGAGCTGTGAGTGTGTTTCAGAGAGAGAGAGAGATGACAGAGAGCTGTGAGTGTGTTTCTCAGAGAGAGAGAGAGATGACAGAGAGCTGTGAGTGTGTTTCGGAGAGAGAGAGAGAGATGATAGAGAGCTGTGAGTGTGTTTCGGAGAGAGAGAGAGAGAGAGATGACAGAGAGCTGTGAGTGTGTTTCAGAGCGAGAGAGAGAGAGAGAGATGACAGAGAGCTGTGAGTGTGTTTCAGAGAGAGAGAGAGAGAGATGACAGAGAGCTGTGAGTGTGTTTCGGAGAGAGAGAGAGCGATGACAGAGAGCTGTGAGTGTGTTTCGGAGCGAGAGAGAGAGAGATGACAGAGAGCTGTGAGTGTGTTTCGGAGAGAGAGAGAGAGATGACAGAGAGCTGTGAGTGTGTTTCGGAGCGAGAGAGAGAGAGAGAGATGACAGAGAGCTGTGAGTGTGTTTCAGAGCGAGAGAGAGAGAGAGAGAGATGACAGAGAGCTGTGAGTGTGTTTCAGAGAGAGAGAGAGAGAGAGAGATGACAGAGAGCTGTGAGTGTGTTTCGGAGAGAGAGAGAGATGACAGAGAGCTGTGAGTGTGTTTCTCAGAGAGAGAGAGAGAGAGAGATGACAGAGAGCTGTGAGTGTGTTTCAGAGCGAGAGAGAGAGAGAGATGACAGAGAGCTGTGAGTGTGTTTCGGAGAGAGAGAGAGAGAGAGAGATGACAGAGAGCTGTGAGTGTGTTTCAGAGCGAGAGAGAGAGAGAGAGAGATGACAGAGAGATGTGAGTGTGTTTCTCAGAGAGAGAGAGAGATGACAGAGAGCCGTGAGTGTGTTTCTCAGAGAGAGAGAGAGATGACAGAGAGCTGTGAGTGTGTTTCAGAACGAGAGAGAGGGATGACAGAGAGCTGTGAGTGTGTTTCAGAGAGAGAGAGAGAGAGATGACAGAGAGCTGTGAGTGTGTTTCTCTGAGAGAGAGAGAGAGAGATGACAGAGAGCTGTGAGTGTGTTTCAGAGAGAGAGAGAGATGACAGAGAGCTGTGAGTGTGTTTCGGAGAGAGAGAGAGAGAGAGATGACAGAGAGCTGTGAGTGTGTTTCAGAGAGAGAGAGAGAGATGACAGAGAGCTGTGAGTGTGTTTCGGAGAGAGAGAGAGAGATGACAGAGAGCTGTGAGTGTGTTTCGGAGAGAGAGAGAGAGATGACAGAGAGCTGTGAGTGTGTTTCTCAGAGAGAGAGAGAGATGACAGAGAGCTGTGAGTGTGTTTCGGAGAGAGAGAGAGAGAGAGAGATGACAGAGAGCTGTGAGTGTGTTTCTCAGAGAGAGAGAGAGATGACAGAGAGCTGTGAGTGTGTTTCAGAACGAGAGAGAGAGAGCGAGATGACAGAGAGCTGTGAGTGTGTTTCGGAGAGAGAGAGAGAGAGATGACAGAGAGCTGTGAGCGTGTTTCGGAGAGAGAGAGAGAGAGAGATGACAGAGAGCTGTGAGTGTGTTTCGGAGAGAGAGAGAGAGATGACAGAGAGCTGTGAGTGTGTTTCTCAGAGAGAGAGAGAGAGATGACAGAGAGCTGTGAGTGTGTTTCCGAGAGAGAGAGAGAGAGAGATGACAGAGAGCTGTGAGCGTGTTTCGGAGAGAGAGAGAGAGATGACAGAGAGCTGTGAGTGTGTTTCAGAGCGAGAGAGAGAGAGAGAGATGACAGAGAGCTGTGAGTGTGTTTCAGAGAGAGAGAGATGACAGAGAGCTGTGAGTGTGTTTCAGAGCGAGAGAGAGAGAGAGAGATGACAGAGAGCTGTGAGTGTGTTTCTCAGAGAGAGGGAGAGATGACAGAGAGCTGTGAGTGTGTTTCGGAGAGAGAGAGAGAGAGATGACAGAGAGCTGTGAGTGTGTTTCAGAACGAGAGAGAGAGAGAGAGATGACAGAGAGCTGTGAGTTTGTTTCTCAGAGAGAGAGAGAGAGATGACAGAGAGCTGTGAGTGTGTTTCAGTGAGAGAGAGAGATGACAGAGAGCTGTGAGTGTGTTTCGGAGAGAGAGAGAGAGATGACGGAGAGCTGTGAGTGTGTTTCGCAGAGAGAGAGAGAGATGACAGAGAGCTGTGAGTATGTTTCGGAGAGAGAGAGAGAGAGAGAGATGACAGAGAGCTGTGAGTGTGTTTCTCAGAGAGAGAGAGATGACGGAGACCTGTGAGTGTGTTTCGGAGAGAGAGAGAGAGAGAGAGAGATGACAGAGAGCTGTGAGTGTGTTTCTCAGAGAGAGAGAGAGAGAGAGAGATGACAGAGAGCTGTGAGTGTGTTTCTCAGAGAGAGAGAGAGATGACAGAGAGCTGTGAGTGTGTTTCAGAACGAGAGAGAGAGAGAGATGACAGAGAGCTGTGAGTGTGTTTCAGAGAGAGAGAGAGAGAGATGACAGAGAGCTGTGAGTGTGTTTCTCAGAGAGAGAGAGAGAGAGATGACAGAGAGCTGTGAGTGTGTTTCAGAGAGAGAGAGAGAGATGACAGAGAGCTGTGAGTGTGTTTCGGAGAGAGAGAGAGTGTGTTTCTCAGAGAGAGAGAGAGAGATGACAGAGAGCTGTGAGTGTGTTTCGGAGAGAGAGAGAGAGAGAGATGACAGAGAGCTGTGAGCGTGTTTCGGAGAGAGAGAGAGAGATGACAGAGAGCTGTGAGTGTGTTTCAGAGCGAGAGAGAGAGAGAGAGATGACAGAGAGCTGTGAGTGTGTTTCAGAGAGAGAGAGATGACAGAGAGCTGTGAGTGTGTTTCAGAGCGAGAGAGAGAGAGAGAGATGACAGAGAGCTGTGAGTGTGTTTCTCAGAGAGAGAGAGAGATGACAGAGAGCTGTGAGTGTGTTTCAGAACGAGAGAGAGAGAGAGAGATGACAGAGAGCTGTGAGTTTGTTTCTCAGAGAGAGAGAGATGACAGAGAGCTGTGAGTGTGTTTCGGAGAGAGAGAGAGAGATGACGGAGAGCTGTGAGTGTGTTTCAGAGAGAGAGAGAGAGATGACAGAGAGCTGTGAGTGTGTTTCGGAGAGAGAGAGAGAGATGACAGAGAGCTGTGAGTGTGTTTCGGAGAGAGAGAGAGATGACAGAGAGCTGTGAGTGTGTTTCTCAGAGAGAGAGAGAGATGACAGAGAGCTGTGAGTGTGTTTCGGAGAGAGAGAGAGAGAGAGATGACAGAGAGCTGTGAGTGTGTTTCGGAGAGAGAGAGAGAGATGACAGAGAGCTGTGAGTGTGTTTCAGAGCGAGAGAGATGACAGAGAGCTGTGAGTGTGTTTCGGAGAGAGAGAGAGAGAGATGACAGAGAGCCGTGAGTGTGTTTCTCAGAGAGAGAGAGAGATGACAGAGAGCTGTGAGTGTGTTTCGGAGAGAGAGAGAGAGAGAGATGACAGAGAGCTGTGAGTGTGTTTCGGAGAGAGAGAGAGAGATGACAGAGAGCTGTGAGTGTGTTTCAGAGCGAGAGAGAGAGATGACAGAGAGCTGTGAGTGTGTTTCGGAGAGAGAGAGAGATGACAGAGAGCTGTGAGTGTGTTTCTCAGAGAGAGAGAGAGATGACAGAGAGCTGTGAGTGTGTTTCTCAGAGAGAGAGAGAGAGAGAGATGACAGAGAGCTGTGAGTGTGTTTCAGAGCGAGAGAGAGAGATGACAGAGAGCTGTGAGTGTGTTTCAGAGTGAGAGAGAGATGACAGAGAGCTGTGAGTGTGTTTCAGAGTGAGAGAGAGATGACAGAGAGCTGTGAGTGTGTTTCGGAGAGAGAGAGAGAGAGAGATGACAGAGAGCTGTGAGTGTGTTTCTCAGAGAGAGAGATGACAGAGAGCTGTGAGTGTGTTTCGGAGAGAGAGAGAGAGAGAGAGATGACAGAGAGCTGTGAGCGTGTTTCGGAGAGAGAGAGAGAGATGACAGAGAGCTGTGAGTGTGTTTCAGAGCGAGAGAGAGAGAGAGAGAGAGAGATGACAGAGAGCTGTGAGTGTGTTTCTCAGAGAGAGAGAGAGATGACAGAGAGCTGTGAGTGTGTTTCGGAGAGAGAGAGAGAGATGACAGAGAGCTGTGAGTGTGTTTCAGAACGAAAGAGAGAGAGAGAGATGACAGAGAGCTGTGAGTTTGTTTCTCAGAGAGAGAGAGAGAGAGATGACTGAGAGCTGTGAGTGTGTTTCAGTGAGAGAGAGAGAGAGAGAGATGACAGAGAGCTGTGAGTGTGTTTCGGAGAGAGAGAGAGAGATGACGGAGAGCTGTGAGTGTGTTTCGCAGAGAGAGAGAGAGATGACAGAGAGCTGTGAGTGTGTTTCGGAGAGAGAGAGAGAGAGAGAGATGACAGAGAGCTGTGAGTGTGTTTCTCAGAGAGAGAGAGATGACAGAGAGCTGTGAGTGTGTTTCGGAGAGAGAGAGAGAGAGAGAGAGATGACAGAGAGCTGTGAGTGTGTTTCGGAGAGAGAGAGAGAGAGAGAGAGATGACAGAGAGCTGTGAGTGTGTTTCTCAGAGAGAGAGAGAGAGAGATGACAGAGAGCTGTGAGTGTGTTTCTCAGAGAGAGAGAGAGATGACAGAGAGCTGTGAGTGTGTTTCAGAGAGAGAGAGAGAGAGAGAGATGACAGAGAGCTGTGATTGTGTTTCTCAGAGAGAGAGAGAGATGACAGAGAGCTGTGAGTGTGTTTCTCAGAGAGAGAGAGAGATGACAGAGAGCTGTGAGTGTGTTTCAGAGAGACAGAGAGAGAGAGATGACAGAGAGCTGTGAGTGTGTTTCTCAGAGAGAGAGAGAGATGACAGAGAGCTGTGAGTGTGTTTCGCAGAGAGAGAGAGAGATGACGGAGAGCTGTGAGTGTGTTTCAGAGTGAGAGAGAGAGAGAGAGAGAGAGATGACAGAGAGCTGTGAGTGTGTTTCAGAGTGAGAGAGAGAGATGACAGAGAGCTGTGAGTGTGTTTCGCAGAGAGAGAGAGAGATGACGGAGAGCTGTGAGTGTGTTTCGCAGAGAGAGAGAGAGACGACAGAAAGCTGTGAGTGTGTTTCGGAGAGAGAGAGAGAGATGACAGAGAGCTGTGAGTGTGTTTCGGAGAGAGAGAGAGAGAGAGAGATGACAGAGAGCTGTGAGTGTGTTTCTCAGAGAGAGAGAGATGACAGAGAGCTGTGAGTGTGTTTCTCAGAGAGAGAGAGATGACAGAGAGCTGTGAGTGTGTTTCAGAGTGAGAGAGAGAGAGAGAGAGAGAGATGACAGAGAGCTGTGAGTGTGTTTCAGAGTGAGAGAGAGAGATGACAGAGAGCTGTGAGTGTGTTTCGGAGAGAGAGAGAGAGATGACAGAGAGCTGTGAGTGTGTTTCTCAGAGAGAGCGAGAGCTGAGAGTGTGTTTCAGAGCGAGAGAGAGAGAGAGAGATGACAGAGAGATGTGAGTGTGTTTCTCAGAGAGAGAGAGAGATGACAGAGAGCTGTGAGTGTGTTTCAGAGAGAGAGAGATGACAGAGAGCTGTGAGTGTGTTTCGGAGAGAGAGAGAGAGAGATGACAGAGAGCTGTGAGTGTGTTTCGGAGAGAGAGAGAGAGAGAGAGAGATAACAGAGAGCTGTGAGTGTGTTTCAGAGAGAGAGAGAGAGAGATGACAGAGAGCTGTGAGTGTGTTTCAGAGCGAGAGATATGAGAGAGAGATGACAGAGAGCTGTGAGTGTGTTTCAGAACGAGAGAGAGAGAGATGACAGAGAGCTGTGAGTGTGTTTCAGAACGAGAGAGAGAGAGAGAGATGACAGAGAGCTGTGAGTTTGGTTCTCAGAGAGAGAGAGAGAGATGACTGAGAGCTGTGAGTGTGTTTCAGTGAGAGAGAGAGAGAGAGAGATGACAGAGAGCTGTGAGTGTGTTTCGGAGAGAGAGAGAGAGATGACGGAGAGCTGTGAGTGTGTTTCGCAGAGAGAGAGAGAGATGACAGAGAGCTGTGAGTGTGTTTCGGAGAGAGAGAGAGAGAGAGAGATGACAGAGAGCTGTGAGTGTGTTTCTCAGAGAGAGAGAGATGACAGAGAGCTGTGAGTGTGTTTCGGAGAGAGAGAGAGAGAGAGATGACAGAGAGCTGTGAGTGTGTTTCGGAGAGAGAGAGAGAGAGATGACAGAGAGCTGTGAGTTTGTTTCAGAGTGAGAGAGAGATAGATGACAGAGAGCTGTGAGTGTGTTTCTCAGAGAGAGAGAGAGCTGAGAGTGTGTTTCAGAGAGAGAGAGAGAGATGACAGAGAGCTGTGAGTGTGTTTCGGAGAGAAAGAGAGAGATGACAGAGAGCTGTGAGTGTGTTTCAGAGTGAGAGAGAGAGAGAGAGATGACAGAGAGCTGTGAGTGTGTTTCAGAGTGAGAGAGAGAGAGAGAGAGAGATGACAGAGAGCTGTGAGTGTGTTTCAGAGCGAGAGAGAGAGATGACAGAGAGCTGTAAGTGTGTTTCGGAGAGAGAGAGAGAGAGAGATGACAGAGAGCTGTGAGTGTGTTTCGGAGAGAGAGAGAGAGATGACAGAGAGCTGTGAGTGTGTTTCAGAGCGAGAGAGAGAGAGAGAGATGACAGAGAGCTGTGAGTGTGTTTCGGAGAGAGAGAGAGAGAGATGACAGAGAGCTGTGAGTGTGTTTCGGAGAGAGAGAGAGAGAGAGAGAGAGATGACAGAGAGCTGTGAGTGTGTTTCGGGGAGAGAGAGAGAGAGAGAGATGACAGAGAGCTGTGAGTGTGTTTCAGAGTGAGAGAGAGAGAGATGACAGAGAGCTGTGAGTGTGTTTCGGAGAGAGAGAGAGAGAGAGAGATGACAGAGAGCTGTGAGTGTGTTTCGGAGAGAGAGAGAGAGAGATGGCAGAGAGCTGTGTGTGTGTTTCGGAGAGAGAGAGAGATAACAGAGAGCTGTGAGTGTGTTTCGGAGAGAGAGAGAGAGAGATGACAGAGAGCTGTGAGTGTGTTTCGGAGAGAGAGAGAGAGAGAGATGACAGAGAGCTGTGAGTGTGTTTCGGAGAGAGAGAGAGAGAGAGATGGCAGAGAGCTGTGAGTGTGTTTCAGAGCGAGAGAGAGAGAGAGAGATGACAGAGAGCTGTGAGTGTGTTTCTCAGAGAGAGCGAGCGAGAGAGAGAGATGACAGAGAGCTGTGAGTGTGTTTCGGAGAGAGAGAGAGAGAGAGAGAGATGACAGAGAGCTGTGAGTGTGTTTCAGAGAGAGAGAGAGAGAGAGATGACAGAGAGCTGTGAGTGTGTTTCTCAGAGAGAGCGAGAGAGAGAGAGAGATGACAGAGAGCTGTGAGTGTGTTTCAGAGCGAGAGAGAGAGAGATGACAGAGAGCCGTGAGTGTGTTTCTCAGAGAGAGAGAGAGATGACAGAGAGCTGTGAGTGTGTTTCAGAACGAGAGAGAGAGAGATGACAGAGAGCTGTGAGTGTGTTTCAGAGCGAGAGAGAGAGAGATGACAGAGAGCTGTGAGTGTGTTTCGGAGAGAGAGAGAGAGAGAGATGACAGAGAGCTGTGAGTGTGTTTCTCAGAGAGAGAGAGAGAGAGAGAGATGACAGAGAGCTGTGAGTGTGTTTCTCAGAGAGAGAGAGAGAGAGATGACAGAGAGCTGTGAGTGTGTTTCGGAGAGAGAGAGAGAGATGACAGAGAGCTGTGAGTGTGTTTCTCAGAGAGAGAGAGAGAGAGATAACAGAGAGCTGTGAGTGTGTTTCAGAGCGAGAGAGAGAGATGACAGAGAGCTGTGAGTGTGTTTCTCATAGAGAGAGAGAGAGAGATTACAGAGAGCTGTGAGTGTGTTTCGGAGAGAGAGAGAGAGAGAGATGACAGAGAGCTGTGAGTGTGTTTCTCAGAGAGAGAGAGAGAGAGATGACAGAGAGCTGTGAGTGTGTTTCAGAGCGAGAGAGAGATGACAGAGAGCTGTGAGTGTGTTTCGGAGAGAGAGAGAGAGAGAGAGAGATGACAGAGAGCTGTAAGTGTGTTTCTCAGAGAGAGAGAGAGAGATGACAGAGAGCTGTGAGTGTGTTTCTCAGAGAGAGCGAGCGAGAGAGAGAGATGACAGAGAGCTGTGAGTGTGTTTCGGAGAGAGAGAGAGAGAGAGAGAGAGATGACAGAGAGCTGTGAGTGTGTTTCAGAGAGAGAGAGAGAGAGAGATGACAGAGAGCTGTGAGTGTGTTTCTCAGAGAGAGCGAGAGAGAGAGAGAGATGACAGAGAGCTGTGAGTGTGTTTCAGAGCGAGAGAGAGAGAGATGACAGAGAGCCGTGAGTGTGTTTCTCAGAGAGAGAGAGAGATGACAGAGAGCTGTGAGTGTGTTTCAGAACGAGAGAGAGAGAGATGACAGAGAGCTGTGAGTGTGTTTCAGAGTGAGAGAGAGAGAGAGAGAGAGAGAGATGACAGAGAGCTGTGAGTGTGTTTCAGAGTGAGAGAGAGAGATGACAGAGAGCTGTGAGTGTGTTTCGGAGAGAGAGAGAGAGATGACAGAGAGCTGTGAGTGTGTTTCTCAGAGAGAGAGAGAGAGAGATAACAGAGAGCTGTGAGTGTGTTTCAGAGCGAGAGAGAGAGATGACAGAGAGCTGTGAGTGTGTTTCTCATAGAGAGAGAGAGAGAGATTACAGAGAGCTGTGAGTGTGTTTCGGAGAGAGAGAGAGAGAGAGATGACAGAGAGCTGTGAGTGTGTTTCTCAGAGAGAGAGAGAGAGATGACAGAGAGCTGTGAGTGTGTTTCAGAGCGAGAGAGAGATGACAGAGAGCTGTGAGTGTGTTTCGGAGAGAGAGAGAGAGAGAGATGACAGAGAGCTGTAAGTGTGTTTCTCAGAGAGAGAGAGAGAGACGACAGAGAGCTGTGAGTGTGTTTCAGAGCGAGAGAGAGAGATGAGAGAGAGAGATGACAGAGAGCTGTGAGTGCGTTTCAGAGAGAGAGAGAGATGACAGAGAGCTGTGAGTGTGTTTCTCAGAGAGAGAGAGAGAGAGAGATGACAGAGAGCTGTGAGTGTGTTTCTCAGAGAGAGAGAGAGAGAGAGAGATGACAGAGAGCTGTGAGTGTGTTTCGGAGAGAGAGAGAGCTGTGAGTGTGTTTCTCAGAGAGAGAGAGAGAGATGACAGAGAGCTGTGAGTGTGTTTCAGAGCGAGAGAGAGAGATGACAGAGAGCTGTGAGTGTGTTTCGGAGAGAGAGAGAGCTGTGAGTGTGTTTCAGAGCGAGAGAGAGAGATGACAGAGAGCTGTGAGTGTGTTTCGGAGAGAGAGCGAGAGAGAGATGACAGAGAGCTGTGAGTGTGTTTCGGAGAGAGAGAGAGAGAGAGAGATGACAGAGAGCTGTGAGTGTGTTTCAGAGCGAGAGAGAGAGATGACAGAGAGCTGTGAGTGTGTTTCTCAGAGAGAGAGAGAGATGACAGAGAGCTGTGAGTGTGTTTCGGAGAGAGAGAGAGAGAGAGAGAGAGATGACAGAGAGCTGTGAGTGTGTTTCTCAGAGAGAGAGAGAGAGAGATGACAGAGAGCTGTGAGTGTGTTTCTCAGAGAGAGAGAGAGAGAGAGAGATGACAGAGAGCTGTGAGTGTGTTTCGGAGAGAGAGAGATGACAGAGAGCTGTGAGTGTGTTTCAGAGCGAGAGAGAGAGATGACAGAGAGCTGTGAGTGTGTTTCAGAACGAGAGAGAGAGAGAGAGAGATGACAGAGAGCTGTGAGTGTGTTTCAGAACGAGAGAGAGAGAGAGATGACAGAGAGCTGTGAGTGTGTTTCGGAGAGAGAGAGAGATGACAGAGAGCTGTGAGTGTGTTTCAGAGAGAGAGAGATGACAGAGAGCTGTGAGTGTGTTTCTCAGAGAGAGAGAGAGATGACAGAGAGCTGTGAGTGTGTTTCTCCGAGAGAGCGAGAGAGAGAGAGAGAGAGAGGACAGAGAGCTGTGAGTGTGTTTCGGAGAGAGAGAGAGAGATGACAGAGAGCTGTGAGCGTGTTTCAGAGTGAGAGAGAGAGAGAGAGAGATGACAGAGAGCTGTGAGTGTGTTTCAGAGCGAGAGAGAGAGAGAGAGAGAGAGATGACAGAGAGCTGTGAGTGTGTTTCTCAGAGAGAGAGAGAGATGACAGTGAGCTGTGAGTGTGTTTCAGAGAGAGAGAGAGAGAGAGATGACAGAGAGCTGTGAGTGTGTTTCAGAGCGAGAGAGAGAGAGAGAGAGATGGCAGAGAGCTGTGAGTGTGTTTCAGAGCGAGAGAGAGAGAGAGAGAGATGACAGAGAGCTGTGAGTGTGTTTCGGAGAGAGAGAGAGAGAGAGATGACAGAGAGCTGTGAGTGTGTTTCAGAGTGAGAGAGAGAGAGAGAGAGAGATGACAGAGAGCTGGTAGTGTGTTTCGGAGAGAGAGAGAGAGAGAGAGATGACAGAGAGCTGTGAGTGTGTTTCGGAGAGAGAGAGAGAGAGAGAGAGATGGCAGAGAGCTGTGAGTGTGTTTCGGAGAGAGAGAGAGATGACAGAGAGCTGTGAGTGTGTTTCGGAGAAAGAGAGAGAGAGAGAGAGATGACAGAGAGCTGTGAGTGTGTTTCGGAGAGAGAGAGAGAGAGAGAGATGACAGAGAGCTGTGAGTGTGTTTCGGAGAGAGAGAGAGAGAGAGATGGCAGAGAGCTGTGAGTGTGTTTCAGAGCGAGAGAGAGAGAGAGAGATGACAGAGAGCTGTGAGTGTGTTTCTCAGAGAGAGCGAGCGAGAGAGAGAGATGACAGAGAGCTGTGAGTGTGTTTCGGAGAGAGAGAGAGAGAGAGAGATGACAGAGAGCTGTGAGTGTGTTTCAGAGAGAGAGAGAGAGAGAGATGACAGAGAGCTGTGAGTGTGTTTCTCAGAGAGAGCGAGAGAGAGAGAGAGATGACAGAGAGCTGTGAGTGTGTTTCAGAGCGAGAGAGAGAGAGATGACAGAGAGCTGTGAGTGTGTTTCTCAGAGAGAGAGAGAGAGAGATGACAGAGAGCTCTGAGTGTGTTTCGGAGAGAGAGAGAGAGAGATGACAGAGAGCTGTGAGTGTGTTTCAGAGAGAGAGAGAGAGAGATGACAGAGAGCTGTGAGTGTGTTTCGGAGAGAGAGAGAGAGATGACAGAGAGCTGTGAGTGTGTTTCTCAGAGAGAGAGAGAGAGAGATGACAGAGAGCTGTGAGTGTGTTTCGGAGAGAGAGAGAGAGATGACAGAGAGCTGTGAGTGTGTTTCTCAGAGAGAGAGAGAGAGAGATAACAGAGAGCTGTGAGTGTGTTGCAGAGCGAGAGAGAGAGATGACAGAGAGCTGTGAGTGTGTTTCGGAGAGAGAGAGAGAGATGACAGAGAGCTGTGAGTGTGTTTCTCAGAGAGAGAGAGAGAGAGATGACAGAGAGCTGTGAGTGTGTTTCAGAGCGAGAGAGAGAGATGACAGAGAGCTGTGAGTGTGTTTCGGAGAGAGAGAGAGAGAGAGAGAGAGATGACAGAGAGCTGTGAGTGTGTTTCTCAGAGAGAGAGAGAGAGACGACAGAGAGCTGTGAGTGTGTTTCAGAGCGAGAGAGAGAGATGACAGAGAGCTGTGAGTGTGTTTCTCAGAGAGAGAGAGATGACAGAGAGCTGTGAGTGTGTTTCTCAGAGAGAGAGAGAGAGAGAGATGACAGAGAGCTGTGAGTGTGTTTCGGAGAGAGAGAGAGCTGTGAGTGTGTTTCAGAGCGAGAGAGAGAGATGACAGAGAGCTGTGAGTGTGTTTCGGAGAGAGAGCGAGAGAGAGATGACAGAGAGCTGTGAGTGTGTTTCGGAGAGAGAGAGAGAGAGAGAGATGACAGAGAGCTGTGAGTGTGTTTCAGAGCGAGAGAGAGAGATGACAGAGAGCTGTGAGTGTGTTTCTCAGAGAGAGAGAGAGATGACAGAGAGCTGTGAGTGTGTTTCGGAGAGAGAGAGAGAGAGAGAGAGAGATGACAGAGAGCTGTGAGTGTGTTTCTCAGAGAGAGAGAGAGAGAGATGACAGAGAGCTGTGAGTGTGTTTCTCAGAGAGAGAGAGAGAGAGAGATGACAGAGAGCTGTGAGTGTGTTTCGGAGAGAGAGAGATGACAGAGAGCTGTGAGTGTGTTTCAGAGCGAGAGAGAGAGATGACAGAGAGCTGTGAGTGTGTTTCAGAACGAGAGAGAGAGAGAGAGATGACAGAGAGCTGTGAGTGTGTTTCAGAACGAGAGAGAGAGAGAGATGACAGAGAGCTGTGAGTGTGTTTCGGAGAGAGAGAGAGATGACAGAGAGCTGTGAGTGTGTTTCAGAGAGAGAGAGATGACAGAGAGCTGTGGGTGTGTTTCTCAGAGAGAGAGAGAGATGACAGAGAGCTGTGAGTGTGTTTCTCCGAGAGAGCGAGAGAGAGAGAGAGAGAGAGGACAGAGAGCTGTGAGTGTGTTTCGGAGAGAGAGAGAGAGATGACAGAGAGCTGTGAGCGTGTTTCAGAGTGAGAGAGAGAGAGAGAGAGATGACAGAGAGCTGTGAGTGTGTTTCAGAGCGAGAGAGAGAGAGAGAGAGAGATGACAGAGAGCTGTGAGTGTGTTTCTCAGAGAGAGAGAGAGATGACAGTGAGCTGTGAGTGTGTTTCAGAGAGAGAGAGAGAGAGAGATGACAGAGAGCTGTGAGTGTGTTTCAGAGCGAGAGAGAGAGAGAGAGAGATGGCAGAGAGCTGTGAGTGTGTTTCAGAGCGAGAGAGAGAGAGAGAGAGATGACAGAGAGCTGTGAGTGTGTTTCGGAGAGAGAGAGAGAGAGAGATGACAGAGAGCTGTGAGTGTGTTTCAGAGTGAGAGAGAGAGAGAGAGAGAGATGACAGAGAGCTGGTAGTGTGTTTCGGAGAGAGAGAGAGAGAGAGAGATGACAGAGAGCTGTGAGTGTGTTTCGGAGAGAGAGAGAGAGAGAGAGAGATGGCAGAGAGCTGTGAGTGTGTTTCGGAGAGAGAGAGAGATGACAGAGAGCTGTGAGTGTGTTTCGGAGAAAGAGAGAGAGAGAGAGAGATGACAGAGAGCTGTGAGTGTGTTTCGGAGAGAGAGAGAGAGAGAGAGATGACAGAGAGCTGTGAGTGTGTTTCGGAGAGAGAGAGAGAGAGAGATGGCAGAGAGCTGTGAGTGTGTTTCAGAGCGAGAGAGAGAGAGAGAGATGACAGAGAGCTGTGAGTGTGTTTCTCAGAGAGAGCGAGCGAGAGAGAGAGATGACAGAGAGCTGTGAGTGTGTTTCGGAGAGAGAGAGAGAGAGAGAGATGACAGAGAGCTGTGAGTGTGTTTCAGAGAGAGAGAGAGAGAGAGATGACAGAGAGCTGTGAGTGTGTTTCTCAGAGAGAGCGAGAGAGAGAGAGAGATGACAGAGAGCTGTGAGTGTGTTTCAGAGCGAGAGAGAGAGAGATGACAGAGAGCTGTGAGTGTGTTTCTCAGAGAGAGAGAGAGAGAGATGACAGAGAGCTCTGAGTGTGTTTCGGAGAGAGAGAGAGAGAGATGACAGAGAGCTGTGAGTGTGTTTCAGAGAGAGAGAGAGAGAGATGACAGAGAGCTGTGAGTGTGTTTCGGAGAGAGAGAGAGAGATGACAGAGAGCTGTGAGTGTGTTTTCAGAGAGAGAGAGAGAGAGATGACAGAGAGCTGTGAGTGTGTTTCGGAGAGAGAGAGAGAGATGACAGAGAGCTGTGAGTGTGTTTCTCAGAGAGAGAGAGAGAGAGATAACAGAGAGCTGTGAGTGTGTTGCAGAGCGAGAGAGAGAGATGACAGAGAGCTGTGAGTGTGTTTCGGAGAGAGAGAGAGAGATGACAGAGAGCTGTGAGTGTGTTTCTCAGAGAGAGAGAGAGAGAGATGACAGAGAGCTGTGAGTGTGTTTCAGAGCGAGAGAGAGAGATGACAGAGAGCTGTGAGTGTGTTTCGGAGAGAGAGAGAGAGAGAGAGAGAGATGACAGAGAGCTGTGAGTGTGTTTCTCAGAGAGAGAGAGAGAGACGACAGAGAGCTGTGAGTGTTTCAGAGCGAGAGAGAGAGATGACAGAGAGCTGTGAGTGTGTTTCTCAGAGAGAGAGAGATGACAGAGAGCTGTGAGTGTGTTTCTCAGAGAGAGAGAGAGAGAGAGATGACAGAGAGCTGTGAGTGTGTTTCAGAGCGAGAGAGAGAGATGACAGAGAGCTGTGAGTGTGTTTCGGAGAGAGAGAGAGAGATGACAGAGAGCTGTGAGTGTGTTTCTCAGAGAGAGAGAGAGAGATTACAGAGAGCTGTGAGTGTGTTTCAGAGCGAGAGAGAGAGATGACAGAGCTGTGAGTGTGTTTCGGAGAGAGAGAGAGCTGTGAGTGTGTTTCAGAGCGAGAGAGAGAGATGACAGAGAGCTGTGAGTGTGTTTCGGAGAGAGAGAGAGAGAGATGACAGAGAGCTGTGAGTGTGTTTCTCAGAGAGAGAGAGAGAGAGAGATGACAGAGAGCTGTGAGTGTGTTTCAGAGCGAGAGAGAGAGATGACAGAGAGCTGTGAGTGTGTTTCTCAGAGAGAGAGAGAGATGACAGAGAGCTGTGTGTGTGTGTTTCGGAGAGAGAGAGAGAGAGAGAGATGACAGAGAGCTGTGAGTGTGTTTCTCAGAGAGAGAGAGAGAGAGAGAGATGACAGAGAGCTGTGAGTGTTTTTCTCAGAGAGAGAGAGATTGAGAGAGATGACAGAGAGCTGTGAGTGTGTTTCGGAGAGAGAGAGAGATGACAGAGAGCTGTGAGTGTGTTTCAGAGCGAGAGAGAGAGATGACAGAGAGCTGCGAGTGTGTTTCAGAACGAGAGAGAGAGAGAGAGAGATGACAGAGAGCTGTGAGTATGTTTCAGAACGAGAGAGAGAGAGAGAGAGAGATGACAGAGAGCTGTGAGTGTGTTTCGGAGAGAGAGAGAGATGACAGAGAGCTGTGAGTGTGTTTCAGAGAGAGAGAGAGAGAGAGATGACAGAGAGCTGTGAGTGTGTTTCTCAGAGAGAGAGAGAGATGACAGAGAGCTGTGAGTGTCTTTCTCAGAGAGAGCGAGAGAGCGAGAGAGAGAGATGACAGAGAGCTGCGAGTGTGTTTCAGAACGAGAGAGAGAGAGAGAGAGATGACAGAGAGCTGTGAGTGTGTTTCAGAGCGAGAGAGAGAGAGAGAGAGATGGCAGAGAGCTGTGAGTGTGTTTCAGAGCGAGAGAGAGAGAGAGAGAGATGACAGAGAGATGTGAGTGCGTTTTGGAGAGAGAGAGAGAGAGAGAGACAGATGACAGAGAGCTGTGAGTGTGTTTCGGAGAGAGAGAGAGAGATGACAGAGAGCTGTGAGTGTGTTTTAGAGCGAGAGAGAGAGATGACAGAGAGCTGTGAGTGTGTTTCTCAGAGAGAGAGAGAGATGACAGAGAGCTGTGAGTGTGTTTCGGAGAGAGAGAGAGCTGTGAGTGTATTTCAGAGAGAGAGAGAGAGATTGAGATGACAGAGAGTTGTGAGTGTGTTTCAGAGCGAGAGAGAGAGAGAGATGTCAGAGAGCTGTGAGTGTGTTTCTCAGAGAGAGAGAGAGATGACAGAGAGCTGTGAGTGTGTTTCAGAGAGAGAGAGAGAGAGAGAGATGACAGAGAGCTGTGAGTGTGTTTCGGAGAGAGAGAGAGATGACAGAGAGCTGTGAGTGTGTTTCTCAGAGAGAGAGAGATGACAGAGAGCTGTGAGTGTGTTTCAGAGAGAGAGAGAGAGAGAGATGACAGAGAGCTGTGAGTGTGTTTCAGAGCGAGAGAGAGAGAGAGATGACAGAGAGCTGTGAGTGTGTTTCGGAGAGAGAGAGAGAGAGAGATGACAGAGAGCTGTGAGTGTGTTTCAGAGCGAGAGAGAGAGAGAGATGACAGAGAGCTGTGAGTGTGTTTCGGAGAGAGAGAGAGAGAGAGATGACAGAGAGCTGTGAGTGTGTTTCAGAGCGAGAGAGAGAGAGAGATGACAGAGAGCTGTGAGTGTGTTTCAGAGCGAGAGAGAGAGAGAGATGACAGAGAGCTGTGAGTGTGTTTCCCAGAGAGAGAGAGAGATGACAGAGAGCTGTGAGTGTGTTTCTCAGAGAGAGAGAGAGATGACAGAGATCTGTGAGTGTGTTTCTCAGGGCGAGAGAGAGATGACAGAGAGCTGTGAGTGTGTTTCAGAGCGAGAGAGAGAGAGAGATGACAGAGAGATGTGAGTGTGTTTCTCAGAGAGAGAGAGAGATGACAGAGAGCTGTGAGTGTGTTTCAGAGAGAGAGAGAGATGACAGAGAGCTGTGAGTGTGTTTCTCAGAGAGAGAGAGAGATGACAGAGAGCTGTGAGTGTGTTTCGGAGAGAGAGAGAGAGATGATAGAGAGCTGTGAGTGTGTTTCGGAGAGAGAGAGAGAGAGAGAGATGACAGAGAGCTGTGAGTGTGTTTCAGAGCGAGAGAGAGAGAGAGAGAGAGATGACAGAGAGCTGTGAGTGTGTTTCGGAGCGAGAGAGAGAGAGATGACAGAGAGCTGTGAGTGTGTTTCGGAGAGAGAGAGAGAGATGACAGAGAGCTGTGAGTGTGTTTCGGAGCGAGAGAGAGAGAGAGAGAGATGACAGAGAGCTGTGAGTGTGTTTCAGAGCGAGAGAGAGAGAGAGAGAGAGATGACAGAGAGCTGTGAGTGTGTTTCAGAGAGAGAGAGAGAGAGAGATGACAGAGAGCTGTGAGTGTGTTTCGGAGAGAGAGAGAGATGACAGAGAGCTGTGAGTGTGTTTCTCAGAGAGAGAGAGAGAGATGACAGAGAGATGTGAGTGTGTTTCAGAGAGAGAGAGAGAGAGAGATGACAGAGAGCTGTGAGTGTGTTTCGGAGAGAGAGAGAGAGAGAGATGACAGAGAGCTGTGAGTGTGTTTCAGAGCGAGAGAGAGAGAGAGAGAGATGACAGAGAGATGTGAGTGTGTTTCTCAGAGAGAGAGAGAGATGACAGAGAGCCGTGAGTGTGTTTCTCAGAGAGAGAGAGAGAGAGATGACAGAGAGCTGTGAGTGTGTTTCAGAGAGAGAGAGAGAGATGACAGAGAGCTGTGAGTGTGTTTCGGAGAGAGAGAGAGAGAGATGACAGAGAGCTGTGAGTGTGTTTCAGAACGAGAGAGAGAGAGGGATGACAGAGAGCTGTGAGTGTGTTTCAGAGAGAGAGAGAGAGAGATGACAGAGAGCTGTGAGTGTGTTTCAGAGAGAGAGAGAGAGAGAGATGACAGAGAGCTGTGAGTGTGTTTCGGAGAGAGAGAGAGAGAGATGACAGAGAGCTGTGAGTGTGTTTCAGAGAGAGAGAGAGAGATGACAGAGAGCTGTGAGTGTGTTTCGGAGAGAGAGAGAGAGATGACAGAGAGCTGTGAGTGTGTTTCAGAACGAGAGAGAGAGAGAGAGATGACAGAGAGCTGTGAGTGTGTTTCAGAGAGAGAGAGATGACAGAGAGCTGTGAGTGTGTTTCAGAGCGAGAGAGAGAGAGAGAGATGACAGAGAGCTGTGAGTGTGTTTCTCAGAGAGAGAGAGAGATGACAGAGAGCTGTGAGTGTGTTTCGGAGAGAGAGAGAGAGATGACAGAGAGCTGTGAGTGTGTTTCAGAACGAGAGAGAGAGAGAGAGATGACAGAGAGCTGTGAGTGTGTTTCAGAGCGAGAGAGAGAGATGACAGAGAGCTGTGAGTGTGTTTCAGAGTGAGAGAGAGAGATGACGGAGAGCTGTGAGTGTGTTTCTCAGAGAGAGAGAGAGAGATGACAGAGAACTGTGAGTGTGTTTCGGAGAGAGAGAGAGAGATGACGGAGAGCTGTGAGTGTGTTTCGCAGAGAGAGAGAGAGATGACAGAGAGCTGTGAGTGTGTTTCGGAGAGAGAGAGAGAGAGATGACAGAGAGCTGTGAGTGTGTTTCTCAGAGAGAGAGAGATGACAGAGAGCTGTGAGTGTGTTTCGGAGAGAGAGAGAGAGAGAGAGATGACAGAGAGCTGTGAGTGTGTTTCTCAGAGAGAGAGAGAGAGAGAGTGAGATGACAGAGAGCTGTGAGTGTGTTTCAGAGAGAGAGAGAGATGACAGAGAGCTGTGAGTGTGTTTCTCAGAGAGAGAGAGAGATGACAGAGAGCTGTGAGTGTGTTTCGGAGAGAGAGAGAGAGATGATAGAGAGCTGTGAGTGTGTTTCGGAGAGAGAGAGAGAGAGAGAGATGACAGAGAGCTGTGAGTGTGTTTCTCAGAGAGAGAGAGAGATGACAGAGAGCTGTGAGTGTGTTTCGGAGAGAGAGAGAGAGAGAGAGATGACAGAGAGCTGTGAGTGTGTTTCAGAGCGAGAGAGAGAGAGAGAGAGATGACAGAGAGCTGTGAGTGTGTTTCGGAGCGAGAGAGAGAGAGATGACAGAGAGCTGTGAGTGTGTTTCGGAGAGAGAGAGAGAGATGACAGAGAGCTGTGAGTGTGTTTCGGAGCGAGAGAGAGATGACAGAGAGCTGTGAGTGTGTTTCAGAGCGAGAGAGAGAGAGAGAGAGAGAGAGATGACAGAGAGCTGTGAGTGTGTTTCAGAGAGAGAGAGAGAGAGAGAGAGATGACAGAGCTGTGAGTGTGTTTCGGAGAGAGAGAGAGATGACAGAGAGCTGTGAGTGTGTTTCTCAGAGAGAGAGAGAGAGATGACAGAGAGCTGTGAGTGTGTTTCAGAGAGAGAGAGAGAGAGAGGTGACAGAGAGCTGTGAGTGTGTTTCGGAGAGAGAGAGAGAGAGAGATGACAGAGAGCTGTGAGTGTGTTTCAGAGCGAGAGAGAGAGAGAGATGACAGAGAGATGTGAGTGTGTTTCTCAGAGAGAGAGAGAGATGACAGAGAGCTGTGAGTGTGTTTCTCAGAGAGAGAGAGAGAGAGATGACAGAGAGCTGTGAGTGTGTTTCAGAGAGAGAGAGAGAGATGACAGAGAGCTGTGAGTGTGTTTCGGAGAGAGAGAGAGAGAGATGACAGAGAGCTGTGAGTGTGTTTCAGAACGAGAGAGAGAGAGGGATGACAGAGAGCTGTGAGTGTGTTTCAGAGAGAGAGAGAGAGAGATGACAGAGAGCTGTGAGTGTGTTTCTCAGAGAGAGAGAGAGAGATGACAGAGAGCTGTGAGTGTGTTTCGGAGAGAGAGAGAGAGAGATGACAGAGAGCTGTGAGTGTGTTTCAGAGAGAGAGAGAGAGAGAGAGATGACAGAGAGCTGTGAGTGTGTTTCGGAGAGAGAGAGAGAGAGATGACAGAGAGCTGTGAGTGTGTTTCGGAGAGAGAGAGAGAGATGACAGAGAGCTGTGAGTGTGTTTCAGAACGAGAGAGAGAGAGAGAGATGACAGAGAGCTGTGAGTGTGTTTCAGAGAGAGAGAGATGACAGAGAGCTGTGAGTGTGTTTCTCAGAGAGAGAGAGAGATGACAGAGAGCTGTGAGTGTGTTTCGGAGAGAGAGAGAGAGATGACAGAGAGCTGTGAGTGTGTTTCAGAACGAGAGAGAGAGAGAGAGATGACAGAGAGCTGTGAGTTTGTTTCTCAGAGAGAGAGAGAGAGATGACAGAGAGCTGTGAGTGTGTTTCAGTGAGAGAGAGAGAGAGAGAGATGACAGAGAGCTGTGAGTGTGTTTCGGAGAGAGAGAGAGAGATGACGGAGAGCTGTGAGTGTGTTTCGCAGAGAGAGAGAGAGAGAGAGATGACAGAGAGCTGTGAGTGTGTTTCTCAGAGAGAGAGAGATGACAGAGAGCTGTGAGTGTGTTTCAGAGAGAGAGAGAGAGAGAGAGATGACAGAGAGCTGTGAGTGTGTTTCAGAGAGAGAGAGAGAGAGAGAGAGATGACAGAGAGCTGTGAGTGTGTTTCTCAGAGAGAGAGAGATGACAGAGAGCTGTGAGTGTGTTTCGGAGAGAGAGAGAGAGAGATGACAGAGAGCTGTGAGTGTGTTTTAGAGCGAGAGAGAGAGAGAGAGATGACAGAGAGCTGTGAGTGTGTTTCTCAGAGAGAGAGAGAGATGACAGAGAGCTGTGAGTGTGTTTCGGAGAGAGAGAGAGCTGTGAGTGTATTTCAGAGAGAGAGAGAGAGAGAGAGATGACAGAGAGTTGTGAGTGTGTTTCAGAGCGAGAGAGAGAGAGAGAGATGACAGAGAGCTGTGAGTGTGTTTCTCAGAGAGAGAGAGAGATGACAGAGAGCTGTGAGTGTGTTTCAGAGAGAGAGAGAGAGAGAGATGACAGAGAGCTGTGAGTGTGTTTCAGAGCGAGAGAGAGAGAGAGATGACAGAGAGCTGTGAGTGTGTTTCTCAGGGCGAGAGAGAGATGACAGAGAGCTGTGAGTGTGTTTCAGAGCGAGAGAGAGAGAGAGATGACAGAGAGATGTGAGTGTGTTTCTCAGAGAGAGAGAAATGACAGAGAGCTGTGAGTGTGTTTCAGAGAGAGAGAGAGATGACAGAGAGCTGTGAGTGTGTTTCTCAGAGAGAGAGAGAGATGACAGAGAGCTGTGAGTGTGTTTCGGAGAGAGAGAGAGATGATAGAGAGCTGTGAGTGTGTTTCGGAGAGAGAGAGAGAGAGAGATGACAGAGAGCTGTGAGTGTGTTTCAGAGCGAGAGAGAGAGAGAGAGAGATGACAGAGAGCTGTGAGTGTGTTTCAGAGAGAGAGAGGGAGAGATGACAGAGAGCTGTGAGTGTGTTTCGGAGAGAGAGAGAGCGATGACAGAGAGCTGTGAGTGTGTTTCGGAGCGAGAGAGAGAGAGATGACAGAGAGCTGTGAGTGTGTTTCGGAGAGAGAGAGAGAGATGACAGAGAGCTGTGAGTGTGATTTGGAGCGAGAGAGAGAGAGAGAGATGACAGAGAGCTGTGAGTGTGTTTCAGAGCGAGAGAGAGAGAGAGAGAGATGACAGAGAGCTGTGAGTGTGTTTCAGAGAGAGAGAGAGAGATGACAGAGAGCTGTGAGTGTGTTTCGGAGAGAGAGAGAGAGAGATGACAGAGAGCTGTGAGTGTGTTTCAGAACGAGAGAGAGAGAGGGATGACAGAGAGCTGTGAGTGTGTTTCAGAGAGAGAGAGAGAGAGATGACAGAGAGCTGTGAGTGTGTTTCTCAGAGAGAGAGAGAGAGATGACAGAGAGATGACAGAGAGCTGTGAGTGTGTTTCGGAGAGAGAGATGGAGAGATGACAGAGAGCTGTGAGTGTGTTTCAGAGAGAGAGAGAGAGAGATGACAGAGAGCTGTGAGTGTGTTTCGGAGAGAGAGAGAGAGAGATGACAGAGAGCTGTGAGTGTGTTTCGGAGAGAGAGAGAGAGATGACAGAGAGCTGTGAGTGTGTTTCAGAACGAGAGAGAGAGAGAGAGATGACAGAGAGCTGTGAGTGTGTTTCAGAGAGAGAGAGATGACAGAGAGCTGTGAGTGTGTTTCAGAGCGAGAGAGAGAGAGAGAGATGACAGAGAGCTGTGAGTGTGTTTCTCAGAGAGAGAGAGAGATGACAGAGAGCTGTGAGTGTGTTTCGGAGAGAGAGAGAGAGATGACAGAGAGCTGTGAGTGTGTTTCAGAACGAGAGAGAGAGAGAGAGATGACAGAGAGCTGTGAGTTTGTTTCTCAGAGAGAGAGAGAGAGATGACAGAGAGCTGTGAGTGTGTTTCAGTGAGAGAGAGAGAGAGAGAGATGACAGAGAGCTGTGAGTGTGTTTCGGAGAGAGAGAGAGAGATGACGGAGAGCTGTGAGTGTGTTTCGCAGAGAGAGAGAGAGATGACAGAGAGCTGTGAGTGTGTTTCGGAGAGAGAGAGAGAGAGAGATGACAGAGAGCTGTGAGTGTGTTTCTCAGAGAGAGAGAGATGACAGAGAGCTGTGAGTGTGTTTCAGAGAGAGAGAGAGAGAGAGAGATGACAGAGAGCTGTGAGTGTGTTTCAGAGAGAGAGAGAGAGAGAGAGATGACAGAGAGCTGTGAGTGTGTTTCTCAGAGAGAGAGAGATGACAGAGAGCTGTGAGTGTGTTTCGGAGAGAGAGAGAGAGAGAGAGAGATGACAGAGAGCTGTGAGTGTGTTTCTCAGAGAGAGAGAGAGAGAGAGAGATGACAGAGAGCTGTGAGTGTGTTTCTCAGAGAGAGAGAGAGATGACAGAGAGCTGTGAGTGTGTTTCGGAGAGAGAGAGAGAGAGATGACAGAGAGCTGTGAGTGTGTTTTAGAGCGAGAGAGAGAGAGAGAGATGACAGAGAGCTGTGAGTGTGTTTCTCAGAGAGAGAGAGAGATGACAGAGAGCTGTGAGTGTGTTTCGGAGAGAGAGAGAGCTGTGAGTGTATTTCAGAGAGAGAGAGAGAGAGAGATGACAGAGAGTTGTGAGTGTGTTTCAGAGCGAGAGAGAGAGAGAGAGATGACAGAGAGCTGTGAGTGTGTTTCTCAGAGAGAGAGAGAGATGACAGAGAGCTGTGAGTGTGTTTCAGAGAGAGAGAGAGAGAGAGATGACAGAGAGCTGTGAGTGTGTTTCAGAGCGAGAGAGAGAGAGAGATGACAGAGAGCTGTGAGTGTGTTTCTCAGGGCGAGAGAGAGATGACAGAGAGCTGTGAGTGTGTTTCAGAGCGAGAGAGAGAGAGAGATGACAGAGAGATGTGAGTGTGTTTCTCAGAGAGAGAGAGATGACAGAGAGCTGTGAGTGTGTTTCAGAGAGAGAGAGAGATGACAGAGAGCTGTGAGTGTGTTTCTCAGAGAGAGAGAGAGATGACAGAGAGCTGTGAGTGTGTTTCGGAGAGAGAGAGAGATGATAGAGAGCTGTGAGTGTGTTTCGGAGAGAGAGAGAGAGAGAGATGACAGAGAGCTGTGAGTGTGTTTCAGAGCGAGAGAGAGAGAGAGAGAGATGACAGAGAGCTGTGAGTGTGTTTCAGAGAGAGAGAGGGAGAGATGAGAGAGAGCTGTGAGTGTGTTTCGGAGAGAGAGAGAGCGATGACAGAGAGCTGTGTGTGTGTTTCGGAGCGAGAGAGAGAGAGATGACAGAGAGCTGTGAGTGTGTTTCGGAGAGAGAGAGAGAGATGACAGAGAGCTGTGAGTGTGATTCGGAGCGAGAGAGAGAGAGAGAGATGACAGAGAGCTGTGAGTGTGTTTCAGAGCGAGAGAGAGAGAGAGAGAGATGACAGAGAGCTGTGAGTGTGTTTCAGAGAGAGAGAGAGAGAGATGACAGAGAGCTGTGAGTGTGTTTCGGAGAGAGAGAGAGATGACAGAGAGCTGTGAGTGTGTTTCAGAGCGAGAGAGAGAGAGAGAGAGATGACAGAGAGCTGTGAGTGTGTTTCAGAGAGAGGGAGAGAGAGAGATGACAGAGAGCTGTGAGTGTGTTTCGGAGAGAGAGAGAGAGAGAGAGAGATGACAGAGAGCTGTGAGTGTGTTTCAGAGCGAGAGAGAGAGAGAGAGAGATGACAGAGAGATGTGAGTGTGTTTCTCAGAGAGAGAGAGAGATGACAGAGAGCTGTGAGTGTGTTTCAGAGAGAGAGAGAGAGATGACAGAGAGCTGTGAGTGTGTTTCGGAGAGAGAGAGAGAGAGATGACAGAGAGCTGTGAGTGTGTTTCAGAACGAGAGAGAGAGAGGGATGACAGAGAGCTGTGAGTGTGTTTCAGAGAGAGAGAGAGAGAGAGATGACAGAGAGCTGTGAGTGTGTTTCTCAGAGAGAGAGAGAGAGAGATGACAGAGAGCTGTGAGTGTGTTTCAGAGAGAGAGAGAGAGATGACAGAGAGCTGTGAGTGTGTTTCGGAGAGAGAGAGAGAGAGATGACAGAGAGCTGTGAGTGTGTTTCAGAGAGAGAGAGAGAGAGATGACAGAGAGCTGTGAGTGTGTTTCGGAGAGAGAGAGAGAGATGACAGAGAGCTGTGAGTGTGTTTCAGAACGAGAGAGAGAGAGAGAGATGACAGAGAGCTGTGAGTGTGTTTCAGAGAGAGAGAGATGACAGAGAGCTGTGAGTGTGTTTCAGAGCGAGAGAGAGAGAGAGAGAGAGATGACAGAGAGCTGTGAGTGTGTTTCAGAGCGAGAGAGAGAGAGAGAGATGACAGAGAGCTGTGAGTGTGTTTCTCAGAGAGAGAGAGAGATGACAGAGAGCTGTGAGTGTGTTTCGGAGAGAGAGAGAGAGATGACAGAGAGCTGTGAGTGTGTTTCAGAACGAGAGAGAGAGAGAGAGATGACAGAGAGCTGTGAGTTTGTTTCTCAGAGAGAGAGAGAGAGATGACAGAGAGCTGTGAGTGTGTTTCAGTGAGAGAGAGAGAGAGAGAGATGACAGAGAGCTGTGAGTGTGTTTTGGAGAGAGAGAGAGAGATGACGGAGAGCTGTGAGTGTGTTTCGCAGAGAGAGAGAGAGATGACAGAGAGCTGTGAGTGTGTTTCGGAGAGAGAGAGAGAGAGAGATGACAGAGAGCTGTGAGTGTGTTTCTCAGAGAGAGAGAGATGACAGAGAGCTGTGAGTGTGTTTCGGAGAGAGAGAGATGACAGAGAGCTGTGAGTGTGTTTCAGAGAGAGAGAGAGAGAGAGATGACAGAGAGCTGTGAGTGTGTTTCGGAGCGAGAGAGAGAGAGAGAGATGACAGAGAGCTGTGAGTGTGTTTCTCAGAGAGAGAGAGAGAGATGACAGAGAGCTGTGAGTGTGTTTCTCAGAGAGAGAGAGAGATGACAGAGAGCTGTGAGTGTGTTTCAGAGTGAGAGAGAGAGATGACAGAGAGCTGTGAGTGTGTTTCGGAGAGAGAGAGACAGATGACAGAGAGCTGTGAGTGTGTTTCGGAGAGAGAGAGAGATAGAGATGACAGAGAGCTGTGAGTGTGTTTCAGAGTGAGAGAGAGAGAGAGAGAGAGATGACAGAGAGCTGTGAGTGTGTTTCGGAGAGAGAGAGAGAGAGATGACAGAGAGCTGTGAGTGTGTTTCTCAGAGAGAGAGAGAGAGAGAGAGAGATGACAGAGAGCTGTGATTGTGTTTCAGAGTGAGAGAGAGAGAGAGAGATGACAGAGAGCTGTGAGTGTGTTTCTCAGAGAGAGCGAGAGCTGAGAGTGTGTTTCAGAGAGAGAGAGAGAGAGATGACAGAGAGCTGGGAGTGTGTTTCAGAGCGAGAGAGAGAGATGACAGAGAGCTGTGAGTGTGTTTCAGAGAGAGAGAGAGGGAGAGATGACAGAGAGCTGTGAGTGTGTTTCTCAGAGAGAGAGAGAGAGATGACAGAGAGCTGTGAGTGTGTTTCAGAGCGAGAGAGAGAGATGACAGAGAGCTGTGAGTGTGTTTCGGAGAGAGAGAGAGATGACAGAGAGCTGTGAGTGTGTTTCGGAGAGAGAGAGAGAGATGACAGAGAGCTGTGAGTGTGTTTCAGAGCGAGAGAGAGAGAGAGAGAGATGACAGAGAGCTGTGAGTGTGTTTCTCAGAGAGAGCGAGAGCTGAGAGTGTGTTTCAGAGAGAGAGAGAGAGAGAGAGGTGACAGAGAGCTGTGAGTGTGTTTCAGAGTGAGAGAGAGAGAGATGACAGAGAGCTGTGAGTGTGTTTCAGGGAGAGAGAGAGAGAGAGATGACAGAGAGCTGTGAGTGTGTTTCTCAGAGAGAGAGAGAGTGGAGAGTGTGTTTCAGAGAGAGAGAGAGAGAGAGAGAGAGATGACAGAGAGCTGTGAGTGTGTTTCGGAGAGAGAGAGAGAGATGACAGAGAGCTGTGAGTGTGTTTCAGAGTGAGAGAGAGAGAGAGAGATGACAGAGAGCTGTGAGTGTGTTTCAGAGTGAGAGAGAGAGAGAGAGATGACAGAGAGCTGTGAGTGTGTTTCAGAGTGAGAGAGAGAGAGAGAGAGAGATGACAGAGAGCTGTGAGTGTGTTTCGGAGAGAGAGAGAGAGAGAGATGACAGAGAGCTGTGAGTGTGTTTCTCAGAGAGAGAGAGAGAGAGAGATGACAGAGAGCTGTGAGTGTGTTTCAGAGCGAGAGAGAGAGAGAGAGATGACAGAGAGCTGTGAGTGTGTTTCGGAGAGAGAGAGAGAGAGATGACAGAGAGCTGTGAGTGTGTTTCGGAGAGAGAGAGAGAGAGAGATAACAGAGAGCTGTGAGTGTGTTTCAGAGAGAGAGAGAGAGAGAGAGATGACAGAGAGCTGTGAGTGTGTTTCAGAGCGAGAGAGAGATGACAGAGAGCTGTGAGTGTGTTTCAGAGAGAGAGAGAGATGACAGAGAGCTGTGAGTGTGTTTCAGAGTGAGAGAGAGAGAGATGACAGAGAGCTGTGAGTGTGTTTCAGAGAGAGAGAGAGAGAGAGATGACAGAGAGCTGTGAGTGTGTTTCTCAGAGAGAGAGAGAGCTGAGAGTGTGTTTCAGAGAGAGAGAGAGAGATGACAGAGAGCTGTGAGTGTGTTTCGGAGAGAGAGAGAGAGATGACAGAGAGCTGTGAGTGTGTTTCAGAGTGAGAGAGAGAGAGAGAGATGACAGAGAGCTGTGAGTGTGTTTCAGAGTGAGAGAGAGAGAGAGATGACAGAGAGCTGTGAGTGTGTTTCAGAGTGAGAGAGAGAGAGAGAGAGAGATGACAGAGAGCTGTGAGTGTGTTTCAGAGAGAGAGAGAGAGATGACAGAGAGCTGTAAGTGTGTTTCGGAGAGAGAGAGAGAGAGAGATGACAGAGAGCTGTGAGTGTGTTTCTCAGAGAGAGAGAGAGAGAGAGAGATGACAGAGAGCTGTGAGTGTGTTTCAGAGTGAGAGAGAGAGAGTGATGACAGAGAGCTGTGAGTGTGTTTCAGAGTGAGAGAGAGAGAGAGAGAGAGATGACAGAGAGCTGTGAGTGTGTTTCGGAGAGAGAGAGAGAGATGACAGAGAGCTGAGAGTGTGTTTCAGAGCGAGAGAGAGAGAGAGAGAGAGATGACAGAGAGCTGTGAGTGTGTTTCGGAGAGAGAGAGAGAGAGATGACAGAGAGCTGTGAGTGTGTTTCAGAACGAGAGAGAGAGAGGGATGACAGAGAGCTGTGAGTGTGTTTCGGAGAGAGAGAGAGAGAGATGACAGAGAGCTGTGAGTGTGTTTCGGAGAGAGAGAGAGAGATGACAGAGAGCTGTGAGTGTGTTTCAGAGAGAGAGAGATGACAGAGCTGTGAGTGTGTTTCAGAGTGAGAGAGAGAGAGAGAGAGAGATGACAGAGAGCTGTGAGTGTGTTTCGGAGAGAGAGAGAGAGAGAGAGATGGCAGAGAGCTGTGAGTGTGTTTCGGAGAGAGAGAGCGATGACAGAGAGCTGTGAGTGTGTTTCGGAGAGAGAGAGAGCTGGCAGAGAGCTGTGAGTGTGTTTCAGAGCGAGAGAGAGAGAGAGAGATGACAGAGAGCTGTGAGTGTGTTTCTCAGAGAGAGCGAGCGAGAGAGAGAGATGACAGAGAGCTGTGAGTGTGTTTCGGAGAGAGAGAGAGAGAGAGAGAGATGACAGAGAGCTGTGAGTGTGTTTCTCAGAGAGAGCGAGAGAGAGAGAGAGATGACAGAGAGCTGTGAGTGTGTTTCGGAACGAGAGAGAGAGATGACAGAGAGCTGTGAGTGTGTTTCAGAGTGAGAGAGAGAGAGATGACAGAGAGCTGTGAGTGTGTTTCGGAGAGAGAGAGAGAGAGAGAGATGGCAGAGAGCTGTGAGTGTGTTTCGGAGAGAGAGAGAGATGTCAGAGAGCTGTGAGTGTGTTTCGGAGAGAGAGAGAGAGAGAGAGAGATGACAGAGAGCTGTAAGTGTGTTTCGGAGAGAGAGAGAGAGAGAGAGATGACAGAGAGCTGTGAGTGTGTTTCGGAGAGAGAGAGAGAGAGAGATGGCAGAGAGCTGTGAGTGTGTTTCAGAGCGAGAGAGAGAGAGAGAGATGACAGAGAGCTGTGAGTGTGTTTCTCAGAGAGAGCGAGCGAGAGAGAGAGATGACAGAGAGCTGTGAGTGTGTTTCGGAGAGAGAAAGAGAGAGAGATGACAGAGAGCTGTGAGTGTGTTTCAGAGAGAGAGAGAGAGAGAGAGAGATGACAGAGAGCTGTGAGTGTGTTTCTCAGAGAGAGCGAGAGAGAGAGAGATGACAGAGAGCTGTGAGTGTGTTTCAGAGCGAGAGAGAGAGAGAGATGACAGAGAGCTGTGAGTGTGTTTCAGAGTGAGAGAGAGAGAGAGAGATGACAGAGAGCTGTGAGTGTGTTTCAGAGTGAGAGAGAGAGAGAGAGAGATGACAGAGAGCTGTGAGTGTGTTTCAGAGTGAGAGAGAGAGAGAGAGAGAGATGACAGAGAGCTGTGAGTGTGTTTCAGAGCGAGAGAGAGAGATGACAGAGAGCTGTAAGTGTGTTTCGGAGAGAGAGAGAGAGAGAGAGAGATGACAGAGAGCTGTGAGTGTGTTTCAGAGTGAGAGAGAGAGAGAGAGAGAGATGACAGAGAGCTGTGAGTGTGTTTCAGAGTGAGAGAGAGAGAGAGAGAGATGACAGAGAGCTGTGAGTGTGTTTCGGAGAGAGAGAGAGAGATGACAGAGAGCTGTGAGTGCGTTTCTCAGAGAGAGCGAGAGCTGAGAGTGTGTTTCAGAGCGAGAGAGAGAGAGAGAGAGAGATGACAGAGAGCTGTGAGTGTGTTTCTCAGGGAGAGAGAGAGATGACAGAGAGCTGTGAGTGTGTTTCAGAGTGAGAGAGAGAGAGATGACAGAGAGCTGTGAGTGTGTTTCAGAGAGAGAGAGATGACAGAGAGCTGTGAGTGTGTCTCAGAGCGAGAGAGAGAGAGAGAGAGAGATGACAGAGAGCTGTGAGTGTGTTTCTCAGAGAGAGAGAGAGATGACAGAGAGCTGTGAGTGTGTTTCGGAGAGAGAGAGAGAGATGACAGAGAGCTGTGAGTGTGTTTCAGAACGAGAGAGAGAGAGAGAGATGACAGAGAGCAGTGAGTTTGTTTCTCAGAGAGAGAGAGAGAGATGACAGAGAGCTGTGAGTGTGTTTCAGTGAGAGAGAGAGATGACAGAGAGCTGTGAGTGTGTTTCGGAGAGAGAGAGAGAGATGACGGAGAGCTGTGAGTGCGTTTCGCAGAGAGAGAGAGAGATGACAGAGAGCTGTGAGTGTGTTTCGGAGAGAGAGAGAGAGAGAGAGAGAGATGACAGAGAGCTGTGAGTGTGTTTCTCAGAGAGAGAGAGATGACAGAGAGCTGTGAGTGTGTTTCGGAGAGAGAGAGAGAGAGAGAGATGACAGAGAGCTGTGAGTGTGTTTCTCAGAGAGAGAGAGAGAGAGAGAGATGACAGAGAGCTGTGAGTGTGTTTCTCAGAGAGAGAGAGAGATGACAGAGAGCTGTGAGTGTGTTTCAGAGAGAGAGAGAGAGAGAGAGATGACAGAGAGCTGTGAGTGTGTTTCGGAGTGAGAGAGAGAGAGAGAGAGAGATGACAGAGAGCTGTGAGTGTGTTTCTCAGAGAGAGAGAGAGATGACAGAGAGCTGTGAGTGTGTTTCAGAGAGACAGAGAGAGAGAGATGACAGAGAGCTGTGAGTGTGTTTCGGAGCGAGAGAGAGAGAGAGAGAGATGACAGAGAGCTGTGAGTGTGTTTCTCAGAGAGAGAGAGAGATGACAGAGAGCTGTGAGTGTGTTTCGGAGAGAGAGAGAGAGATGACAGAGAGCTGTGAGTGTGTTTCTCAGAGAGAGAGAGAGATGACAGAGAGCTGTGAGTGTGTTTCAGAGTGAGAGAGAGAGATGACAGAGAGCTGTGAGTGTGTTTCGGAGAGAGAGAGAGAGATGACAGAGAGCTGTGAGTGTGTTTCAGAGTGAGAGAGAGAGAGAGAGAGAGATGACAGAGAGCTGTGAGTGTGTTTCGGAGAGAGAGAGAGAGAGATGACAGAGAGCTGTGAGTGTGTTTCAGAGTGAGAGAGAGAGAGAGAGATGACAGAGAGCTGTGAGTGTGTTTCTCAGAGAGAGCGAGAGCTGAGAGTGTGTTTCAGAGAGAGAGAGACAGAGAGAGATGACAGAGAGCTGTGAGTGTGTTTCAGAGCGAGAGAGAGAGATGACAGAGAGCTGTGAGTGTGTTTCAGAGAGAGAGAGAGAGAGAGATGACAGAGAGCTGTGAGTGTGTTTCTCAGAGAGAGAGAGAGAGATGACAGAGAGCTGTGAGTGTGTTTCAGAGCGAGAGAGAGAGATGACAGAGAGCTGTGAGTGTGTTTCGGAGAGAGAGAGAGATGACAGAGAGCTGTGAGTGTGTTTCGGAGAGAGAGAGAGAGAGATGACAGAGAGCTGTGAGTGTGTTTCAGAGCGAGAGAGAGAGAGAGAGAGATGACAGAGAGCTGTGAGTGTGTTTCGGAGAGAGAGAGAGAGAGATGACAGAGAGCTGTGAGTGTGTTTCGGAGAGAGAGAGAGAGAGATGACAGAGAGCTGTGAGTGTGTTTCTCAGAGAGAGCGAGAGCTGAGAGTGTGTTTCAGAGAGAGAGAGAGAGAGAGAGGTGACAGAGAGCTGTGAGTGTGTTTCAGAGTGAGAGAGAGAGAGATGACAGAGAGCTGTGAGTGTGTTTCAGGGAGAGAGAGAGAGAGATGACAGAGAGCTGTGAGTGTGTTTCTCAGAGAGAGAGAGAGCGGAGAGTGTGTTTCAGAGAGAGAGAGAGAGAGATGACAGAGAGCTGTGAGTGTGTTTCGGAGAGAGAGAGAGAGATGACAGAGAGCTGTGAGTGTGTTTCAGAGTGAGAGAGAGAGAGAGAGATGACAGAGAGCTGTGAGTGTGTTTCAGAGTGAGAGAGAGAGAGAGAGATGACAGAGAGCTGTGAGTGTGTTTCAGAGCGAGAGAGAGAGATGACAGAGAGCTGTGAGTGTGTTTCGGAGAGAGAGAGAGAGAGAGATGACAGAGAGCTGTGAGTGTGTTTCTCAGAGAGAGAGAGAGAGAGAGATGACAGAGAGCTGTGAGTGTGTTTCAGAGCGAGAGAGAGAGAGATGACAGAGAGCCGTGAGTGTGTTTCTCAGAGAGAGAGAGAGATGACAGAGAGCTGTGAGTGTGTTTCAGAACGAGAGAGAGAGAGATGACAGAGAGCTGTGAGTGTGTTTCAGAGCGAGAGAGAGAGAGAGAGAGAGATGACAGAGAGCTGTGAGTGTGTTTCAGAGTGAGAGAGAGAGAGAGAGAGAGATGACAGAGAGCTGTGAGTGTGTTTCAGAGTGAGAGAGAGAGATGACAGAGAGCTGTGAGTGTGTTTCGGAGTGGGAGAGAGAGAGATGACAGAGAGCTGTGAGTGTGTTTCTCAGAGAGAGAGAGAGAGATGACAGAGAGCTGTGAGTGTGTTTCGGAGAGAGAGAGAGAGATGACAGAGAGATGTGAGTGTGTTTCTCAGAGAGAGAGAGAGATGACAGAGAGCTGTGAGTGTGTTTCAGAGCGAGAGAGAGAGAGAGAGATGACAGAGAGCTGTGAGTGTGTTTCGGAGAGAGAGAGAGAGAGATGACAGAGAGCTGTGAGTGTGTTTCGGAGAGAGAGAGAGAGAGAGAGAGATGACAGAGAGCTGTGAGTGTGTTTCAGAGAGAGAGAGAGAGAGAGATGACAGAGAGCTGTGAGTGTGTTTCTCAGAGAGAGAGAGAGCTGAGAGTGTGTTTCAGAGAGAGAGAGAGAGATGACAGAGAGCTGTGAGTGTGTTTCGGAGAGAGAGAGAGAGATGACAGAGAGCTGTGAGTGTGTTTCAGAGTGAGAGAGAGAGATGACAGAGAGCTGTGAGTGTGTTTCAGAGTGAGAGAGAGAGAGAGAGAGATGACAGAGAGCTGTGAGTGTGTTTCAGAGTGAGAGAGAGAGAGAGAGATGACAGAGAGCTGTGAGTGTGTTTCAGAGCGAGAGAGAGAGATGACAGAGAGCTGTAAGTGTGTTTCGGAGAGAGAGAGAGATGACAGAGAGCTGTGAGTGTGTTTCTCAGAGAGAGAGAGAGAGAGAGATGACAGAGAGCTGTGAGTGTGTTTCAGAGTGAGAGAGAGAGAGAGATGACAGAGAGCTGTGAGTGTGTTTCAGAGTGAGAGAGAGAGAGAGAGAGAGAGATGACAGAGAGCTGTGAGTGTGTTTCTCAGAGAGAGCGAGAGCTGAGAGTGTGTTTCAGAGCGAGAGAGAGAGAGAGAGATGACAGAGAGCTGTGAGTGTGTTTCGGAGAGAGAGAGAGAGATGACAGAGAGCTGTGAGTGTGTTTCTCAGAGAGAGAGAGAGATGACAGAGAGCTGTGAGTGTGTTTCAGAGCGAGAGAGAGATGACAGAGAGCTGTGAGTGTGTTTCGGAGAGAGAGAGAGAGAGATGACAGAGAGCTGTGAGTGTGTTTCGGAGAGAGAGAGAGAGAGAGAGAGATGACAGAGAGCTGTGAGTGTGTTTCGGAGAGAGAGAGAGAGAGATGACAGAGCTGTGAGTGTGTTTCAGAGTGAGAGAGAGAGAGAGAGAGATGACAGAGAGCTGTGAGTGTGTTTCGGAGAGAGAGAGAGAGAGAGAGATGGCAGAGAGCTGTGAGTGTGTTTCGGAGAGAGAGAGCGATGACAGAGAGCTGTGAGTGTGTTTCGGAGAGAGAGAGAGAGATGACAGAGAGCTGTGAGTGTGTTTCGGAGAGAGAGAGAGAGAGATGGCAGAGAGCTGTGAGTGTGTTTCAGAGCGAGAGAGAGAGAGAGAGATGACAGAGAGCTGTGAGTGTGTTTCTCAGAGAGAGCGAGCGAGAGAGAGAGATGACAGAGAGCTGTGAGTGTGTTTCGGAGAGAGAGAGATGACAGAGAGCTGTGAGTGTGTTTCAGAGAGAGAGAGAGAGAGAGAGAGATGACAGAGAGCTGTGAGTGTGTTTCTCAGAGAGAGCGAGAGAGAGAGAGAGATGACAGAGAGCTGTGAGTGTGTTTCAGAGCGAGAGAGAGAGAGATGACAGAGAGCCGTGAGTGTGTTTCTCAGAGAGAGAGAGAGATGACAGAGAGCTGTGAGTGTGTTTCAGAACGAGAGAGAGAGAGATGACAGAGAGCTGTGAGTGTGTTTCAGAGCGAGTGAGAGAGAGAGAGAGAGATGACAGAGAGCTGTGAGTGTGTTTCTCAGGGAGAGAGAGAGATGACAGAGAGCTGTGAGTGTGTTTCTCAGAGAAATAGAGAGATGACAGAGAGCTGTGAGTGTGTTTCAGAGTGAGAGAGAGAGAGATGACAGAGAGCTGTGAGTGTGTTTCAGAGTGAGAGAGAGAGAGAGATGACAGAGAGCTGTGAGTGTGTTTCAGAGTGAGAGAGAGAGAGAGAGAGAGAGATGACAGAGAGCTGTGAGTGTGTTTCGGAGAGAGAGAGAGAGATGACAGAGAGCTGAGAGTGTGTTTCAGAGCGAGAGAGAGAGAGAGAGAGAGAGATGACAGAGAGCTGTGAGTGTGTTTCTCAGAGAGAGAGAGAGATGACAGAGAGCTGTGAGTGTGTTTCAGAGCGAGAGAGAGATGACAGAGAGCTGTGAGTGTGTTTCAGAGTGAGAGAGAGAGAGAGATGACAGAGAGCTGTGAGTGTGTTTCGGAGAGAGAGAGAGAGAGAGAGAGATGGCAGAGAGCTGTGAGTGTGTTTCGGAGAGAGAGAGAGATGTCAGAGAGCTGTGAGTGTGTTTCGGAGAGAGAGAGAGAGAGAGAGAGATGACAGAGAGCTGTAAGTGTGTTTCGGAGAGAGAGAGAGAGAGAGAGAGAGATGACAGAGAGCTGTGAGTGTGTTTCGGAGAGAGAGAGAGAGAGAGATGGCAGAGAGCTGTGAGTGTGTTTCAGAGCGAGAGAGAGAGAGAGAGATGACAGAGAGCTGTGAGTGTGTTTCTCAGAGAGAGCGAGCGAGAGAGAGAGATGACAGAGAGCTGTGAGTGTGTTTCGTAGAGAGAAAGAGAGAGAGATGACAGAGAGCTGTGAGTGTGTTTCAGAGAGAGAGAGAGAGAGAGAGAGATGACAGAGAGCTGTGAGTGTGTTTCTCAGAGAGAGCGAGAGAGAGAGAGATGACAGAGAGCTGTGAGTGTGTTTCAGAGCGAGAGAGAGAGAGAGATGACAGAGAGCCGTGAGTGTGTTTCTCAGAGAGAGAGAGAGATGACAGAGAGCTGTGAGTGTGTTTCAGAACGAGAGAGAGAGAGATGACAGAGAGCTGTGAGTGTGTTTCAGAGCGAGAGAGAGAGAGAGAGAGAGATGACAGAGAGCTGTGAGTGTGTTTCTCAGGGAGAGAGAGAGATGACAGAGAGCTGTGAGTGTGTTTCTCAGAGAAATAGAGAGATGACAGAGAGCTGTGAGTGTGTTTCAGAGTGAGAGAGAGAGAGATGACAGAGAGCTGTGAGTGTGTTTCAGAGTGAGAGAGAGAGAGATGACAGAGAGCTGTGAGTGTGTTTCTCAGAGAGGCAGAGAGAGAGATGACAGAGAGCTGTGAGTGTGTTTCAGAGAGAGAGAGAGAGAGAGATGACAGAGAGCTGTGAGTGTGTTTCGGAGAGAGAGAGAGAGAGATGACAGAGAGCTGTGAGTGTGTTTCAGAGTGAGAGAGAGAGAGATGACAGAGAGCTGTGAGTGTGTTTCAGAGAGAGAGAGAGAGAGAGAGATGACAGAGAGCTGTGAGTGTGTTTCTCAGAGAGAGAGAGAGCTGAGAGTGTGTTTCAGAGAGAGAGAGAGAGATGACAGAGAGCTGTGAGTGTGTTTCGGAGAGAGAGAGAGAGATGACAGAGAGCTGTGAGTGTGTTTCAGAGTGAGAGAGAGAGAGAGAGAGAGATGACAGAGAGCTGTGAGTGTGTTTCAGAGTGAGAGAGAGAGAGAGAGAGAGAGAGATGACAGAGAGCTGTGAGTGTGTTTCGGAGCGAGAGAGAGAGATGACAGAGAGCTGTGAGTGCGTTTCTCAGAGAGAGCGAGAGCTGAGAGTGTGTTTCAGAGCGAGAGAGAGAGAGATGACAGAGAGCTGTGAGTGTGTTTCGGAGAGAGAGAGAGAGATGACAGAGAGCTGTGAGTGTGTTTCTCAGAGAGAGAGAGAGATGACAGAGAGCTGTGAGTGTGTTTCAGAGTGAGAGAGAGAGAGAGAGATGACAGAGAGCTGTAAGTGTGTTTCGGAGAGAGAGAGAGAGAGAGAGATGACAGAGAGCTGTGAGTGTGTTTCGGAGAGAGAGAGAGAGAGAGATGGCAGAGAGCTGTGAGTGTGTTTCAGAGCGAGAGAGAGAGAGAGAGAGATGACAGAGAGCTGTGAGTGTGTTTCGGAGAGAGAGAGAGAGAGAGATGACAGAGAGCTGTGAGTGTGTTTCTCAGAGAGAGCGAGCGAGAGAGAGAGATGACAGAGAGCTGTGAGTGTGTTTCGGAGAGAGAGAGAGAGAGAGATGACAGAGAGCTGTGAGTGTGTTTCAGAGAGAGAGAGAGAGAGAGAGATGACAGAGAGCTGTGAGTGTGTTTCTCAGAGAGAGCGAGAGAGAGAGAGAGATGACAGAGAGCTGTGAGTGTGTTTCAGAGCGAGAGAGAGAGAGATGACAGAGAGCTGTGAGTGTGTTTCAGAACGAGAGAGAGAGATGACAGAGAGCTGTGAGTGTGTTTCAGAGCGAGAGAGAGAGAGAGAGAGAGATGACAGAGAGCTGTGAGTGTGTTTCTCAGAGAAATTGAGAGATGACAGAGAGCTGTGAGTGTGTTTCAGAACGAGAGAGAGAGATGACAGAGAGCTGTGAGTGTGTTTCGGAGAGAGAGAGAGAGATGACAGAGAGCTGTGAGTGTGTTTCTCAGAGAGAGCGAAAGCTGAGAGTGTGTTTCAGAGCGAGAGAGAGAGAGAGAGAGAGATGACAGAGAGCTGTGAGTGTGTTTCGGAGAGAGAGAGAGAGATGACAGAGAGCTGTGAGTGTGTTTCTCAGAGAGAGAGAGAGATGACAGAGAGCTGTGAGTGTGTTTCAGAGCGAGAGAGAGATGACAGAGAGCTGTGAGTGTGTTTCGGATAGAGAGAGAGAGAGATGACAGAGAGCTGTGAGTGTGTTTCGGAGAGAGAGAGAGAGAGAGAGATGGCAGAGAGCTGTGAGTGTGTTTCAGAGCGAGAGAGAGAGAGAGAGAGATGACAGAGAGCTGTGAGTGTGTTTCAGAGAGAGAGAGAGAGAGAGAGAGATGACAGAGAGCTGTGAGTGTGTTTCAGAGAGAGAGAGAGAGAGATGACAGAGAGCTGTGAGTGTGTTTCTCAGAGAGAGCGAGAGAGAGAGAGAGATGACAGAGAGCTGTGAGTGTGTTTCAGAGCGAGAGAGAGAGAGATGACAGAGAGCCGTGAGTGTGTTTCTCAGAGAGAGAGAGAGATGACAGAGAGCTGTGAGTGTGTTTCAGAGAGAGAGAGATGACAGAGAGCTGTGAGTGTGTTTCAGAGAGAGAGAGATGACAGAGAGCTGTGAGTGTGTTTCAGAGAGAGAGAGATGACAGAGAGCTGTGAGTTTGTTTCTCAGAGAGAGCGAGCGAGAGAGAGAGATGACAGAGAGCTGTGAGTGTGTTTCAGAGAGAGAGAGAGAGAGATGACAGAGAGCTGTGAGTGTGTTTCTCAGAGAGAGCGAGAGAGAGAGAGAGATGACAGAGAGCTGTGAGTGTGTTTCAGAGCGAGAGAGAGAGAGATGACAGAGAGCCGTGAGTGTGTTTCTCAGAGAGAGAGAGATGACAGAGAGCTGTGAGTGTGTTTCAGAACGAGAGAGAGAGAGAGAGAGATGACAGAGAGCTGTGAGTGTGTTTCTCAGGGAGAGAGAGAGAGAGAGATGACAGAGAGCTGTGAGTGTGTTTCTCAGAGAAATAGAGAGATGACAGAGAGCTGTGAGTGTGTTTCAGAGTGAGAGAGAGAGAGATGACAGAGAGCTGTGAGTGTGTTTCAGAGTGAGAGCGAGAGAGAGAGAGAGATGACAGAGAGCTGTGAGTGTGTTTCGGAGAGAGAGAGAGAGATGACAGAGAGCTGTGAGTGTGTTTCTCAGAGAGAGCGAGAGCTGAGAGTGTGTTTCAGAGCGAGAGAGAGAGAGAGAGAGAGATGACAGAGAGCTGTGAGTGTGTTTCGGAGCGAGAGAGAGAGAGAGAGATGACAGAGAGCTGTGAGTGTGTTTCAGAGTGAGAGAGAGAGAGAGATGACAGAGAGCTGTGAGTGTGTTTCAGAGTGAGAGAGAGAGAGAGAGAGAGAGATGACAGAGAGCTGTGAGTGTGTTTCGGAGAGAGAGAGAGAGATGACAGAGAGCTGTGAGTGTGTTTCTCAGAGAGAGCGAGAGCTGAGAGTGTGTTTCAGAGCGAGAGAGAGAGAGAGAGAGATGACAGAGAGCTGTGAGTGTGTTTCGGAGAGAGAGAGAGAGATGACAGAGAGCTGTGAGTGTGTTTCTCAGAGAGAGAGAGAGATGACAGAGAGCTGTGAGTGTGTTTCAGAGCGAGAGAGAGATGACAGAGAGCTGTGAGTGTGTTTCGGATAGAGAGAGAGAGAGATGACAGAGAGCTGTGAGTGTGTTTCGGAGAGAGAGAGAGAGAGAGAGATGACAGAGAGCTGTGAGTGTGTTTCGGAGAGAGAGAGAGAGAGAGATGACAGAGTTCTGTGAGTGTGTTTCAGAGTGAGAGAGAGAGAGAGAGAGAGATGACATAGAGCTGTGAGTGTGTTTCGGAGAGAGAGAGAGAGAGAGAGATGGCAGAGAGCTGTGAGTGTGTTTCGGAGAGAGAGAGAGATGTCAGAGAGCTGTGAGTGTGTTTCGGAGAGAGAGAGAGAGAGAGAGAGATGACAGAGAGCTGTAAGTGTGTTTCGGAGAGAGAGAGAGAGAGAGAGATGACAGAGAGCTGTGAGTGTGTTTCTCAGAGAGAGCGAGCGAGAGAGAGAGATGACAGAGAGCTGTGAGTGTGTTTCGGAGAGAGAGAGAGAGAGAGAGAGATGACAGAGAGCTGTGAGTGTGTTTCAGAGAGAGAGAGAGAGAGAGATGACAGAGAGCTGTGAGTGTGTTTCAGAGCGAGAGAGAGAGAGATGACAGAGAGCCGTGAGTGTGTTTCTCAGAGAGAGAGAGAGAGATGACAGAGAGCTGTGAGTGTGTTTCAGAACGAGAGAGAGAGAGATGACAGAGAGCTGTGAGTGTGTTTCAGAGCGAGAGAGAGAGAGAGATGACAGAGAGCTGTGAGTGTGTTTCTCAGGGAGAGAGAGAGATGACAGAGAGCTGTGAGTGTGTTTCTCAGAGAAATAGAGAGATGACAGAGAGCTGTGAGTGTGTTTCAGAGTGAGAGAGAGAGAGATGACAGAGAGCTGTGAGTGTGTTTCAGAGTGAGAGAGAGAGAGAGAGATGACAGAGAGCTGTGAGTGTGTTTCTCAGAGAGAGAGAGAGAGATGACAGAGAGCTGTGAGTGTGTTTCAGAGAGAGAGAGAGAGAGAGAGATGACAGAGAGCTGTGAGTGTGTTTCAGAGCGAGAGAGAGAGAGAGAGATGACAGAGAGCTGTGAGTGTGTTTCGGAGAGAGAGAGAGAGAGATGACAGAGAGCTGTTAGTGTGTTTCAGAGTGAGAGAGAAAGAGATGACAGAGAGCTGTGAGTGTGTTTCAGAGAGAGAGAGAGAGAGAGATGACAGAGAGCTGTGAGTGTGTTTCTCAGAGAGAGAGAGAGCTGAGAGTGTGTTTCAGAGAGAGAGAGAGAGATGACAGAGAGCTGTGAGTGTGTTTCGGAGAGAGAGAGAGAGATGACAGAGAGCTGTGAGTGTGTTTCAGAGTGAGAGAGAGAGAGAGAGATGACAGAGAGCTGTGAGTGTGTTTCAGAGTGAGAGAGAGAGAGAGAGAGATGACAGAGAGCTGTGAGTGTGTTTCAGAGTGAGAGAGAGAGAGAGAGAGAGATAACAGAGAGCTGTGAGTGTGTTTCAGAGCGAGAGAGAGAGATGACAGAGAGCTGTAAGTGTGTTTCGGAGAGAGAGAGAGAGTTAGATGACAGAGAGCTGTGAGTGTGTTTCTCAGAGAGAGAGAGAGAGAGAGATGACAGAGAGCTGTGAGTGTGCTTCAGAGTGAGAGAGAGAGAGAGAGAGAGATGACAGAGAGCTGTGAGTGTGTTTCAGAGTGAGAGAGAGAGAGAGAGAGAGAGAGATGACAGAGAGCTGTGAGTGTGTTTCGGAGAGAGAGAGAGAGAGAGAGATGGCAGAGAGCTGTGAGTGTGTTTCGGAGAGAGAGAGAGATGACAGAGAGCTGTGAGTGTGTTTCGGAGAGAGAGAGAGAGAGAGAGAGATGACAGAGAGCTGTGAGTGTGTTTCGGAGAGAGAGAGAGAGAGAGAGATGACAGAGAGCTGTGAGTGTGTTTCGGAGAGAGAGAGAGAGAGAGAGATGGCAGAGAGCTGTGAGTGTGTTTCAGAGCGAGAGAGAGAGAGAGAGATGACAGAGAGCTGTGAGTGTGTTTCAGAGCGAGAGAGAGAGAGATGACAGAGAGCTGTGAGTGTGTTTCGGAGAGAGAGAGAGAGATGACAGAGAGCTGTGAGTGTGTTTCTCAGAGAGAGAGAGCGAGAGAGAGAGATGACAGAGAGCTGTGAGTGTGTTTCGGAGAGAGAGAGAGAGAGAGATGACAGGGAGCTGTGAGTGTGTTTCAGAGAGAGAGAGAGAGAGAGATGACAGAGAGCTGTGAGTGTGTTTCTCAGAGAGAGCGAGAGAGAGAGAGAGATGACAGAGAGCTGTGAGTGTGTTTCAGAGCGAGAGAGAGAGAGATGACAGAGAGCTGTGAGTGTGTTTCAGAGCGAGAGAGAGAGAGAGAGAGAGATGACAGAGAGCTGTGAGTGTGTTTCAGAGAGAGAGAGATGACAGAGAGCTGTGAGTGTGTTTCTCAGAGAAATAGAGAGATGACAGAGAGCTGTGAGTGTGTTTCAGAGTGAGAGAGAGAGAGAGAGAGATGACAGAGAGCTGTGAGTGTGTTTCAGAGTGAGAGAGAGAGAGAGAGAGATGACAGAGAGCTGTGAGTGTGTTTCTCAGAGAGAGAGAGAGAGAGATGACAGAGAGCTGTGAGTGTGTTTCAGAGAGAGAGAGAGAGAGAGAGATGACAGAGAGCTGTGAGTGTGTTTCAGAGCGAGAGAGAGAGAGAGAGAGAGAGATGACAGGGAGCTGTGAGTGTGTTTCAGAGAGAGAGAGAGAGAGATGACAGAGAGCTGTGAGTGTGTTTCGGAGAGATAGAGAGAGAGAGATGACAGAGAGCTGTGAGTGTGTTTCTCAGAGAGAGAGAGATGACAGAGAGCTGTGAGTCTGTTTCAGAGTGAGAGAGAGAGAGAGAGAGATGACAGAGAGCTGTGAGTGTGTTTCGGAGAGAGAGAGAGAGAGAGATGACAGAGAGCTGTGAGTGTGTTTCAGAGCGAGAGAGAGAGAGAGAGATGACAGAGAGCTGTGAGTGTGTTTCGGAGAGAGAGAGAGAGAGAGACGACAGAGAGCTGTGAGTGTGTTTCGGAGAGAGAGAGAGAGAGAGAGATGACAGAGAGCTGTGAGTGTGTTTCGGAGAGAGAGAGAGAGAGAGATGGCAGAGAGCTGTGAGTGTGTTTCAGAGCGAGAGAGAGAGAGAGAGAGATGACAGAGAGCTGTGAGTGTGTTTCTCAGAGAGAGAGAGAGATGACAGAGAGCTGTGAGTGTGTTTCAGAGTGAGAGAGAGAGAGAGAGATGACAGAGAGCTGTAAGTGTGTTTCGGAGAGAGAGAGAGAGAGAGAGATGACAGAGAGCTGTGAGTGTGTTTCGGAGAGAGAGAGAGAGAGAGATGGCAGAGAGCTGTGAGTGTGTTTCAGAGCGAGAGAGAGAGAGAGAGAGATGACAGAGAGCTGTGAGTGTGTTTCGGAGAGAGAGAGAGAGAGAGATGACAGAGAGCTGTGAGTGTGTTTCTCAGAGAGAGCGAGCGAGAGAGAGAGATGACAGAGAGCTGTGAGTGTGTTTCGGAGAGAGAGAGAGAGAGAGATGACAGAGAGCTGTGAGTGTGTTTCAGAGAGAGAGAGAGAGAGAGAGATGACAGAGAGCTGTGAGTGTGTTTCTCAGAGAGAGCGAGAGAGAGAGAGAGATGACAGAGAGCTGTGAGTGTGTTTCAGAGCGAGAGAGAGAGAGATGACAGAGAGCTGTGAGTGTGTTTCAGAACGAGAGAGAGAGATGACAGAGAGCTGTGAGTGTGTTTCAGAGCGAGAGAGAGAGAGAGAGAGAGATGACAGAGAGCTGTGAGTGTGTTTCTCAGAGAAATTGAGAGATGACAGAGAGCTGTGAGTGTGTTTCACAGTGAGAGAGAGAGAGATGACAGAGAGCTGTGAGTGTGTTTCAGAGTGAGAGAGAGAGAGAGATGACAGAGCTGTGAGTGTGTTTCAGCGTGAGAGAGAGAGAGAGAGAGAGAGATGACAGAGAGCTGTGAGTGTGTTTCGGAGAGAGAGAGAGAGATGACAGAGAGCTGTGAGTGTGTTTCTCAGAGAGAGCGAAAGCTGAGAGTGTGTTTCAGAGCGAGAGAGAGAGAGAGAGAGAGATGACAGAGAGCTGTGAGTGTGTTTCGGAGAGAGAGAGAGAGATGACAGAGAGCTGTGAGTGTGTTTCTCAGAGAGAGAGAGAGATGACAGAGAGCTGTGAGTGTGTTTCAGAGCGAGAGAGAGATGACAGAGAGCTGTGAGTGTGTTTCGGATAGAGAGAGAGAGAGATGACAGAGAGCTGTGAGTGTGTTTCGGAGAGAGAGAGAGAGAGAGAGATGGCAGAGAGCTGTGAGTGTGTTTCAGAGCGAGAGAGAGAGAGAGAGAGATGACAGAGAGCTGTGAGTGTGTTTCAGAGAGAGAGAGAGAGAGAGAGAGATGACAGAGAGCTGTGAGTGTGTTTCAGAGAGAGAGAGAGAGAGATGACAGAGAGCTGTGAGTGTGTTTCTCAGAGAGAGCGAGAGAGAGAGATGACAGAGAGCTGTGAGTGTGTTTCAGAGCGAGAGAGAGAGAGATGACAGAGAGCCGTGAGTGTGTTTCTCAGAGAGAGAGAGAGATGACAGAGAGCTGTGAGTGTGTTTCAGAGAGAGAGAGATGACAGAGAGCTGTGAGTGTGTTTCAGAGAGAGAGAGATGACAGAGAGCTGTGAGTGTGTTTCAGAGAGAGAGAGATGACAGAGAGCTGTGAGTTTGTTTCTCAGAGAGAGCGAGCGAGAGAGAGAGATGACAGAGAGCTGTGAGTGTGTTTCAGAGAGAGAGAGAGAGAGATGACAGAGAGCTGTGAGTGTGTTTCTCAGAGAGAGCGAGAGAGAGAGAGAGATGACAGAGAGCTGTGAGTGTGTTTCAGAGCGAGAGAGAGAGAGATGACAGAGAGCCGTGAGTGTGTTTCTCAGAGAGAGAGAGAGATGACAGAGAGCTGTGAGTGTGTTTCAGAACGAGAGAGAGAGAGAGAGAGATGACAGAGAGCTGTGAGTGTGTTTCTCAGGGAGAGAGAGAGAGAGAGATGACAGAGAGCTGTGAGTGTGTTTCTCAGAGAAATAGAGAGATGACAGAGAGCTGTGAGTGTGTTTCAGAGTGAGAGAGAGAGAGATGACAGAGAGCTGTGAGTGTGTTTCAGAGTGAGAGCGAGAGAGAGAGAGAGATGACAGAGAGCTGTGAGTGTGTTTCGGAGAGAGAGAGAGAGATGACAGAGAGCTGTGAGTGTGTTTCTCAGAGAGAGCGAGAGCTGAGAGTGTGTTTCAGAGCGAGAGAGAGAGAGAGAGAGAGATGACAGAGAGCTGTGAGTGTGTTTCGGAGCGAGAGAGAGAGAGAGAGATGACAGAGAGCTGTGAGTGTGTTTCAGAGTGAGAGAGAGAGAGAGATGACAGAGAGCTGTGAGTGTGTTTCAGAGTGAGAGAGAGAGAGAGAGAGAGAGATGACAGAGAGCTGTGAGTGTGTTTCGGAGAGAGAGAGAGAGATGACAGAGAGCTGTGAGTGTGTTTCTCAGAGAGAGCGAGAGCTGAGAGTGTGTTTCAGAGCGAGAGAGAGAGAGAGAGAGATGACAGAGAGCTGTGAGTGTGTTTCGGAGAGAGAGAGAGAGATGACAGAGAGCTGTGAGTGTGTTTCTCAGAGAGAGAGAGAGATGACAGAGAGCTGTGAGTGTGTTTCAGAGCGAGAGAGAGATGACAGAGAGCTGTGAGTGTGTTTCGGATAGAGAGAGAGAGAGATGACAGAGAGCTGTGAGTGTGTTTCGGAGAGAGAGAGAGAGAGAGAGATGACAGAGAGCTGTGAGTGTGTTTCGGAGAGAGAGAGAGAGAGAGATGACAGAGAGCTGTGAGTGTGTTTCAGAGTGAGAGAGAGAGAGAGAGAGAGATGACAGAGAGCTGTGAGTGTGTTTCGGAGAGAGAGAGAGAGAGAGAGATGGCAGAGAGCTGTGAGTGTGTTTCGGAGAGAGAGAGAGATGTCAGAGAGCTGTGAGTGTGTTTCGGAGAGAGAGAGAGAGAGAGAGAGATGACAGAGAGCTGTAAGTGTGTTTCGGAGAGAGAGAGAGAGAGAGAGATGACAGAGAGCTGTGAGTGTGTTTCTCAGAGAGAGCGAGCGAGAGAGATGACAGAGAGCTGTGAGTGTGTTTCGGAGAGAGAGAGAGAGAGAGAGAGATGACAGAGAGCTGTGAGTGTGTTTCAGAGAGAGAGAGAGAGAGAGATGACAGAGAGCTGTGAGTGTGTTTCAGAGCGAGAGAGAGAGAGATGACAGAGAGCCGTGAGTGTGTTTCTCAGAGAGAGAGAGAGAGATGACAGAGAGCTGTGAGTGTGTTTCAGAACGAGAGAGAGAGAGATGACAGAGAGCTGTGAGTGTGTTTCAGAGCGAGAGAGAGAGAGAGATGACAGAGAGCTGTGAGTGTGTTTCTCAGGGAGAGAGAGAGATGACAGAGAGCTGTGAGTGTGTTTCTCAGAGAAATAGAGAGATGACAGAGAGCTGTGAGTGTGTTTCAGAGTGAGAGAGAGAGAGATGACAGAGAGCTGTGAGTGTGTTTCAGAGTGAGAGAGAGAGAGAGAGATGACAGAGAGCTGTGAGTGTGTTTCTCAGAGAGAGAGAGAGAGATGACAGAGAGCTGTGAGTGTGTTTCAGAGAGAGAGAGAGAGAGAGAGATGACAGAGAGCTGTGAGTGTGTTTCGGAGAGAGAGAGAGAGAGATGACAGAGAGCTGAGAGTGTGTTTCAGAGAGAGAGAGAGAGATGACAGAGAGCTGTGAGTGTGTTTCGGAGAGAGAGAGAGAGATGACAGAGAGCTGTGAGTGTTTTTCAGAGTGAGAGAGAGAGAGAGAGATGACAGAGAGCTGTGAGTGTGTTTCAGAGTGAGAGAGAGAGAGAGAGAGATGACAGAGAGCTGTGAGTGTGTTTCAGAGTGAGAGAGAGAGAGAGAGAGAGATAACAGAGAGCTGTGAGTGTGTTTCAGAGCGAGAGAGAGAGATGACAGAGAGCTGTAAGTGTGTTTCGGAGAGAGAGAGAGAGTTAGATGACAGAGAGCTGTGAGTGTGTTTCTCAGAGAGAGAGAGAGAGAGAGATGACAGAGAGCTGTGAGTGTGCTTCAGAGTGAGAGAGAGAGAGAGAGAGAGATGACAGAGAGCTGTGAGTGTGTTTCAGAGTGAGAGAGAGAGAGAGAGATGACAGAGAGCTGTGAGTGTGTTTCGGAGAGAGAGAGAGAGAGAGAGATGGCAGAGAGCTGTGAGTGTGTTTCGGAGAGAGAGAGAGATGACAGAGAGCTGTGAGTGTGTTTCGGAGAGAGAGAGAGAGAGAGAGAGATGACAGAGAGCTGTGAGTGTGTTTCGGAGAGAGAGAGAGAGAGAGAGATGACAGAGAGCTGTGAGTGTGTTTCGGAGAGAGAGAGAGAGAGAGAGATGGCAGAGAGCTGTGAGTGTGTTTCAGAGCGAGAGAGAGAGAGAGAGATGACAGAGAGCTGTGAGTGTGTTTCAGAGCGAGAGAGAGAGAGATGACAGAGAGCTGTGAGTGTGTTTCGGAGAGAGAGAGAGAGATGACAGAGAGCTGTGAGTGTGTTTCTCAGAGAGAGAGAGCGAGAGAGAGAGATGACAGAGAGCTGTGAGTGTGTTTCGGAGAGAGAGAGAGAGAGATGACAGGGAGCTGTGAGTGTGTTTCAGAGAGAGAGAGAGAGAGAGATGACAGAGAGCTGTGAGTGTGTTTCTCAGAGAGAGCGAGAGAGAGAGAGAGATGACAGAGAGCTGTGAGTGTGTTTCAGAGCGAGAGAGAGAGAGATGACAGAGAGCTGTGAGTGTGTTTCAGAGCGAGAGAGAGAGAGAGAGAGATGACAGAGAGCTGTGAGTGTGTTTCAGAGAGAGAGAGATGACAGAGAGCTGTGAGTGTGTTTCTCAGAGAAATAGAGAGATGACAGAGAGCTGTGAGTGTGTTTCAGAGTGAGAGAGAGAGAGAGAGAGATGACAGAGAGCTGTGAGTGTGTTTCAGAGTGAGAGAGAGAGAGAGAGAGATGACAGAGAGCTGTGAGTGTGTTTCTCAGAGAGAGAGAGAGAGAGATGACAGAGAGCTGTGAGTGTGTTTCAGAGAGAAAGAGAGAGAGAGAGATGACAGAGAGCTGTGAGTGTGTTTCAGAGCGAGAGAGAGAGAGAGAGAGAGAGATGACAGGGAGCTGTGAGTGTGTTTCAGAGAGAGAGAGAGAGAGATGACAGAGAGCTGTGAGTGTGTTTCGGAGAGATAGAGAGAGAGAGATGACAGAGAGCTGTGAGTGTGTTTCTCAGAGAGAGAGAGATGACAGAGAGCTGTGAGTCTGTTTCAGAGTGAGAGAGAGAGAGAGAGAGATGACAGAGAGCTGTGAGTGTGTTTCGGAGAGAGAGAGAGAGAGAGATGACAGAGAGCTGTGAGTGTGTTTCAGAGCGAGAGAGAGAGAGAGAGATGACAGAGAGCTGTGAGTGTGTTTCGGAGAGAGAGAGAGAGAGAGACGACAGAGAGCTGTGAGTGTGTTTCGGAGAGAGAGAGAGAGAGAGAGATGACAGAGAGCTGTGATTGTGTTTCAGAGCGAGAGAGAGAGAGAGAGAGATGACAGAGAGCTGTGAGTGTGTTTCTCAGAGAGAGCGAGAGCTGAGAGTGTGTTTCAGAGAGAGAGAGAGAGAGAGATGACAGAGTGCTGTGAGTGTGTTTCGGAGAGAGAGAGAGAGGGAGAGAGATGACAGAGAGCTGTGAGTGTGTTTCGGAGAGAGAGAGAGAGATGACAGAGAGCTGTGAGTGTGTTTCTCAGAGAGAGAGAGAGAGAGAGATGACAGAGAGCTGTGAGTGTGTTTCTCAGAGAGAGAGAGAGAGAGAGATGACAGAGAGCTGTGAGTGTGTTTCGTAGAGAGAGAGAGAGATGACAGAGAGCTGTGAGTGTGTTTCTCAGAGAGAGAGAGAGAGAGATGACAGAGAGCTGTGAGTGTGTTTCTCAGAGAGAGAGAGAGAGATGACAGAGAGCTGTGAGTGTGTTTCAGAGCGAGAGAGAGAGATGACAGAGAGCTGTGAGTGTGTTTCGGAGAGAGAGAGAGAGATGACAGAGAGCTGTGAGTGTGTTTCTCAGAGAGAGAGAGAGAGAGATGACAGAGAGCTGTGAGTGTGTTTCGGAGAGAGAGAGTGAGAGAGAGAGATGACAGAGAGCTGTGAGTGTGTTTCGGAGAGAGAGCGAGAGAGAGAGAGAGATTACAGAGAGCTGTGAGTGTGTTTCAGAGAGAGAGAGAGAGAGATTACAGAGAGCTGTGAGTGTGTTTCAGAGAGAGAGAGAGAGAGATGACAGAGAGATGTGAGTGTGTTTCAGAGCGAGAGAGAGAGAGAGATGACAGAGAGCTGTGAGTGTGTTTCGGAGAGAGAGAGAGAGAGAGAGAGATGACAGAGAGCTGTGATTGTGTTTCGGAGAGAGAGAGATGGCAGAGAGCTGTGAGTGTGTTTCGGAGAGAGAGAGAGAGAGAGATGACAGAGAGCTCTGATTGTGTTTCAGAGCGAGAGAGAGAGAGAGAGAGAGATGACAGAGAGCTGTGAGTGTGTTTCGGAGAGAGAGAGAGAGAGAGAGATGACAGAGAGCTGTGAGTGTGTTTCAGAGCGAGAGAGAGAGAGAGAGATGACAGAGAGCTGTGAGTGTGTTTCGGAGAGAGAGAGAGAGAGATGACAGAGAGCTGTGAGTGTGTTTCAGAGTGAGAGAGAGAGAGATGACAGAGAGCTGTGAGTGTGTTTCAGAGAGAGAGAGAGAGAGAGATGACAGAGAGCTGTGAGTGTGTTTCTCAGAGAGAGAGAGAGCTGAGAGTGTGTTTCAGAGAGAGAGAGAGAGATGACAGAGAGCTGTGCGTGTTTCGGAGAGAGAGAGAGAGATGACAGAGAGCTGTGAGTGTGTTTCAGAGTGAGAGGGAGAGAGAGAGATGACAGAGAGCTGTGAGTGTGTTTCAGAGCGAGAGAGAGAGAGAGATGACAGAGAGATGTGAGTGTGTTTCTCAGAGAGAGAGAGAGAGAGAGATGACAGAGAGCTGTGAGTGTGTTTCAGAGTGAGAGAGAGAGATGACAGAGAGCTGTGAGTGTGTTTCAGAGTGAGAGAGAGAGAGAGATGACAGAGAGCTGTGAGTGTGTTTCGGAGAGAGAGAGAGAGATGACAGAGAGCTGTGAGTGTGTTTCTCAGAGAGAGCGAGAGCTGAGAGTGTGTTTCAGAGCGAGAGAGAGAGAGAGAGATGACAGAGAGCTGTGAGTGTGTTTCAGAGAGAGAGAGAGCAGATGACAGAGAGCTGTGAGTGTGTTTCTCAGAGAGAGAGAGAGATGACAGAGAGCTGTGAGTGTGTTTCAGAGCGAGAGAGAGAGAGAGAGATGACAGAGAGCTGTGAGTGTGTTTCGGAGAGAGAGAGAGAGAGATGACAGAGAGCTGTGAGTGTGTTTCGGAGAGAGAGAGAGAGAGAGAGATGACAGAGAGCTGTGAGTGTGTTTCGGAGAGAGAGAGAGAGAGATTACAGAGAGCTGTGAGTGTGTTTCGGAGAGAGAGAGAGAGAGAGATGGCAGAGAGCTGTGAGTGTGTTTCGGAGAGAGAGAGAGATGACAGAGAGCTGTGAGTGTGTTTCGGAGAGAGAGAGAGAGAGATGACAGAGAGCTGTGAGTGTGTTTCGGAGAGAGAGAGAGAGAGATGACAGAGAGCTGTGAGTGTGTTTCGGAGAGAGAGAGAGAGAGAGAGATGGCAGAGAGCTGTGAGTGTGTTTCAGAGCGAGAGAGAGAGAGAGAGATGACAGAGAGCTGTGAGTGTGTTTCTCAGAGAGAGCGAGCGAGAGAGAGAGATGACAGAGAGCTGTGAGTGTGTTTCGGAGAGAGAGAGAGAGAGAGAGAGATGACAGAGAGCTGTGAGTGTGTTTCAGAGAGAGAGAGAGAGAGAGAGATGACAGAGAGCTGTGAGTGTGTTTCTCAGAGAGAGCGAGAGAGAGAGAGAGATGACAGAGAGCTGTGAGTGTGTTTCAGAGCGAGAGAGAGAGAGAGAGATGACAGAGAGCTGTGAGTGTGTTTCTCAGAGAGAGAGAGAGAGAGATGACAGAGAGCTGTGAGTGTGTTTCAGAGAGAGAGAGAGAGAGAGAGATGACAGAGAGCTGTGAGTGTGTTTCAGAGCGAGAGAGAGAGAGAGAGATGACAGAGAGCTGTGAGTGTGTTTCGGAGAGAGAGAGAGAGAGATGACAGAGAGCTGTTAGTGTGTTTCAGAGTGAGAGAGAAAGAGATGACAGAGAGCTGTGAGTGTGTTTCAGAGAGAGAGAGAGAGAGAGATGACAGAGAGCTGTGAGTGTGTTTCTCAGAGAGAGAGAGAGCTGAGAGTGTGTTTCAGAGAGAGAGAGAGAGATGACAGAGAGCTGTGAGTGTGTTTCGGAGAGAGAGAGAGAGATGACAGAGAGCTGTGAGTGTGTTTCAGAGTGAGAGAGAGAGAGAGAGATGACAGAGAGCTGTGAGTGTGTTTCAGAGTGAGAGAGAGAGAGAGAGAGATGACAGAGAGCTGTGAGTGTGTTTCAGAGTGAGAGAGAGAGAGAGAGAGAGAGATAACAGAGAGCTGTGAGTGTGTTTCAGAGCGAGAGAGAGAGATGACAGAGAGCTGTAAGTGTGTTTCGGAGAGAGAGAGAGAGTTAGATGACAGAGAGCTGTGAGTGTGTTTCTCAGAGAGAGAGAGAGAGAGAGATGACAGAGAGCTGTGAGTGTGTTTCAGAGTGAGAGAGGGAGAGAGAGAGAGATGACAGAGAGCTGTGAGTGTGTTTCAGAGTGAGAGAGAGAGAGAGAGAGAGAGAGATGACAGAGAGCTGTGAGTGTGTTTCGGAGAGAGAGAGAGAGAGAGAGATGGCAGAGAGCTGTGAGTGTGTTTCGGAGAGAGAGAGAGATGACAGAGAGCTGTGAGTGTGTTTCGGAGAGAGAGAGAGAGATGACAGAGAGCTGTGAGCGTGTTTCGGAGAGAGAGAGAGAGAGAGATGACAGAGAGCTGTGAGTGTGTTTCGGAGAGAGAGAGAGAGAGAGAGATGGCAGAGAGCTGTGAGTGTGTTTCAGAGCGAGAGAGAGAGAGAGAGATGACAGAGAGCTGTGAGTGTGTTTCAGAGCGAGAGAGAGAGAGATGACAGAGAGCTGTGAGTGTGTTTCGGAGAGAGAGAGAGAGATGACAGAGAGCTGTGAGTGTGTTTCTCAGAGAGAGAGAGCGAGAGAGAGAGATGACAGAGAGCTGTGAGTGTGTTTCGGAGAGAGAGAGAGAGAGAGATGACAGGGAGCTGTGAGTGTGTTTCAGAGAGAGAGAGAGAGAGAGATGACAGAGAGCTGTGGGTGTGTTTCTCAGAGAGAGCGAGAGAGAGAGAGAGATGACAGAGAGCTGTGAGTGTGTTTCAGAGCGAGAGAGAGAGAGATGACAGAGAGCTGTGAGTGTGTTTCAGAGCGAGAGAGAGAGAGAGAGAGAGATGACAGAGAGCTGTGAGTGTGTTTCAGAGAGAGAGAGATGACAGAGAGCTGTGAGTGTGTTTCTCAGAGAAATAGAGAGATGACAGAGAGCTGTGAGTGTGTTTCAGAGTGAGAGAGAGAGAGAGAGAGATGACAGAGAGCTGTGAGTGTGTTTCAGAGTGAGAGAGAGAGAGAGAGAGATGACAGAGAGCTGTGAGTGTGTTTCTCAGAGAGAGAGAGAGAGAGATGACAGAGAGCTGTGAGTGTGTTTCAGAGAGAGAGAGAGAGAGAGAGATGACAGAGAGCTGTGAGTGTGTTTCAGAGCGAGAGAGAGAGAGAGAGAGAGAGATGACAGGGAGCTGTGAGTGTGTTTCAGAGAGAGAGAGAGAGATGACAGAGAGCTGTGAGTGTGTTTCTCAGAGAGAGAGAGATGACAGAGAGCTGTGAGTCTGTTTCAGAGTGAGAGAGAGAGAGAGAGAGATGACAGAGAGCTGTGAGTGTGTTTCGGAGAGAGAGAGAGAGAGAGATGACAGAGAGCTGTGAGTGTGTTTCAGAGCGAGAGAGAGAGAGAGAGATGACAGAGAGCTGTGAGTGTGTTTCGGAGAGAGAGAGAGAGAGAGACGACAGAGAGCTGTGAGTGTGTTTCGGAGAGAGAGAGAGAGAGAGAGAGATGACAGAGAGCTGTGATTGTGTTTCAGAGCGAGAGAGAGAGAGAGAGAGATGACAGAGAGCTGTGAGTGTGTTTCTCAGAGAGAGCGAGAGCTGAGAGTGTGTTTCAGAGAGAGAGAGAGAGAGATGACAGAGAGCTGTGAGTGTGTTTCGGAGAGAGAGAGAGAGGGAGAGAGATGACAGAGAGCTGTGAGTGTGTTTCGGAGAGAGAGAGAGAGATGACAGAGAGCTGTGAGTGTGTTTCTCAGAGAGAGAGAGAGAGAGAGATGACAGAGAGCTGTGAGTGTGTTTCTCAGAGAGAGAGAGAGAGAGAGATGACAGAGAGCTGTGAGTGTGTTTCGTAGAGAGAGAGAGAGATGACAGAGAGCTGTGAGTGTGTTTCTCAGAGAGAGAGAGAGAGAGATGACAGAGAGCTGTGAGTGTGTTTCTCAGAGAGAGAGAGAGAGATGACAGAGAGCTGTGAGTGTGTTTCAGAGCGAGAGAGAGAGATGACAGAGAGCTGTGAGTGTGTTTCGGAGAGAGAGAGAGAGATGACAGAGAGCTGTGAGTGTGTTTCTCAGAGAGAGAGAGAGAGAGATGACAGAGAGCTGTGAGTGTGTTTCGGAGAGAGAGAGTGAGAGAGAGAGATGACAGAGAGCTGTGAGTGTGTTTCGGAGAGAGAGCGAGAGAGAGAGAGAGATTACAGAGAGCTGTGAGTGTGTTTCAGAGAGAGAGAGAGAGAGATTACAGAGAGCTGTGAGTGTGTTTCAGAGAGAGAGAGAGAGAGATGACAGAGAGATGTGAGTGTGTTTCAGAGCGAGAGAGAGAGAGAGATGACAGAGAGCTGTGAGTGTGTTTCGGAGAGAGAGAGAGAGAGAGAGAGATGACAGAGAGCTGTGATTGTGTTTCGGAGAGAGAGAGATGGCAGAGAGCTGTGAGTGTGTTTCGGAGAGAGAGAGAGAGAGAGATGACAGAGAGCTCTGATTGTGTTTCAGAGCGAGAGAGAGAGAGAGAGAGAGATGACAGAGAGCTGTGAGTGTGTTTCGGAGAGAGAGAGAGAGAGAGAGATGACAGAGAGCTGTGAGTGTGTTTCAGAGCGAGAGAGAGAGAGAGAGATGACAGAGAGCTGTGAGTGTGTTTCGGAGAGAGAGAGAGAGAGATGACAGAGAGCTGTGAGTGTGTTTCAGAGTGAGAGAGAGAGAGATGACAGAGAGCTGTGAGTGTGTTTCAGAGAGAGAGAGAGAGAGAGAGATGACAGAGAGCTGTGAGTGTGTTTCTCAGAGAGAGAGAGAGCTGAGAGTGTGTTTCAGAGAGAGAGAGAGAGATGACAGAGAGCTGTGCGTGTTTCGGAGAGAGAGAGAGAGATGACAGAGAGCTGTGAGTGTGTTTCAGAGTGAGAGGGAGAGAGAGAGATGACAGAGAGCTGTGAGTGTGTTTCAGAGCGAGAGAGAGAGAGAGATGACAGAGAGATGTGAGTGTGTTTCTCAGAGAGAGAGAGAGAGAGAGATGACAGAGAGCTGTGAGTGTGTTTCAGAGTGAGAGAGAGAGATGACAGAGAGCTGTGAGTGTGTTTCAGAGTGAGAGAGAGAGAGAGATGACAGAGAGCTGTGAGTGTGTTTCGGAGAGAGAGAGAGAGATGACAGAGAGCTGTGAGTGTGTTTCTCAGAGAGAGCGAGAGCTGAGAGTGTGTTTCAGAGCGAGAGAGAGAGAGAGAGATGACAGAGAGCTGTGAGTGTGTTTCAGAGAGAGAGAGAGAGAGATGACAGAGAGCTGTGAGTGTGTTTCAGAGAGAGAGAGATGACAGAGAGCTGTGAGTGTGTTTCAGAGTGAGAGAGAGAGAGAGAGAGAGAGATGACAGAGAGCTGTGAGTGTGTTTCTCAGAGAGAGAGAGAGAGAGATGACAGAGAGCTGTGAGTGTGTTTCAGAGTGAGAGAGAGAGAGAGAGAGAGAGATGACAGAGAGCTGTGAGTGTGTTTCTCAGAGAGAGAGAGAGAGAGATGACAGAGAGCAGTGAGTGTGTTTCAGAGAGAGAGAGAGAGATGACAGAGAGCTGTGAGTGTGTTTCAGAGCGAGAGAGAGAGAGAGAGAGAGATGACAGGGAGCTGTGAGTGTGTTTCAGAGAGAGAGAGAGAGATGACAGAGAGCTGTGAGTGTGTTTCGGAGAGACAGAGAGAGAGAGATGACAGAGAGCTGTGAGTGTGTTTCTCAGAGAGAGAGAGATGACAGAGAGCTGTGAGTCTGTTTCAGAGTGAGAGAGAGAGAGAGAGAGATGACAGAGAGCTGTGAGTGTGTTTCGGAGAGAGAGAGAGAGAGAGACGACAGAGAGCTGTGAGTGTGTTTCGCAGAGAGAGAGAGAGAGAGAGATGACAGAGCTGTGAGTGTGTTTCGGAGAGAGAGAGAGAGAGAGACGACAGAGAGCTGTGAGTGTGTTTCGGAGAGAGAGAGAGAGAGAGAGAGATGACAGAGAGCTGTGATTGTGTTTCAGAGCGAGAGAGAGAGAGAGAGAGATGACAGAGAGCTGTGAGTGTGTTTCAGAGAGAGAGAGAGAGAGATGACAGAGAGCTGTGAGTGTGTTTCAGAGTGAGAGAGAGAGAGAGAGAGATGACAGAGAGCTGTGAGTGTGTTTCAGAGTGAGAGAGAGAGAGAGAGAGATGACAGAGAGCTGTGAGTGTGTTTCTCAGAGAGAGAGAGAGAGAGATGACAGAGAGCTGTGAGTGTGTTTCAGAGAGAGAGAGAGAGAGAGAGATGACAGAGAGCTGTGAGTGTGTTTCAGAGCGAGAGAGAGAGAGAGAGAGAGAGATGACAGGGAGCTGTGAGTGTGTTTCAGAGAGAGAGAGAGAGATGACAGAGAGCTGTGAGTGTGTTTCGGAGAGATAGAGAGAGAGAGATGACAGAGAGCTGTGAGTGTGTTTCTCAGAGAGAGAGAGATGACAGAGAGCTGTGAGTCTGTTTCAGAGTGAGAGAGAGAGAGAGAGAGATGACAGAGAGCTGTGAGTGTGTTTCGGAGAGAGAGAGAGAGAGAGATGACAGAGAGCTGTGAGTGTGTTTCAGAGCGAGAGAGAGAGAGAGAGATGACAGAGAGCTGTGAGTGTGTTTCGGAGAGAGAGAGAGAGAGAGACGACAGAGAGCTGTGAGTGTGTTTCGGAGAGAGAGAGAGAGAGAGAGAGATGACAGAGAGCTGTGATTGTGTTTCAGAGCGAGAGAGAGAGAGAGAGAGATGACAGAGAGCTGTGAGTGTGTTTCTCAGAGAGAGCGAGAGCTGAGGGTGTGTTTCAGAGAGAGAGAGAGAGAGAGAGATGACAGAGAGCTGTGAGTGTGTTTCGGAGAGAGAGAGAGAGGGAGAGAGATGACAGAGAGCTGTGAGTGTGTTTCGGAGAGAGAGAGAGAGATGACAGAGAGCTGTGAGTGTGTTTCTCAGAGAGAGAGAGAGAGAGAGATGACAGAGAGCTGTGAGTGTGTTTCTCAGAGAGAGAGAGAGAGAGAGATGACAGAGAGCTGTGAGTGTGTTTCGTAGAGAGAGAGAGAGATGACAGAGAGCTGTGAGTGTGTTTCTCAGAGAGAGAGAGAGAGAGATGACAGAGAGCTGTGAGTGTGTTTCTCAGAGAGAGAGAGAGAGATGACAGAGAGCTGTGAGTGTGTTTCAGAGCGAGAGAGAGAGATGACAGAGAGCTGTGAGTGTGTTTCGGAGAGAGAGAGAGAGATGACAGAGAGCTGTGAGTGTGTTTCTCAGAGAGAGAGAGAGAGAGATGACAGAGAGCTGTGAGTGTGTTTCGGAGAGAGAGAGTGAGAGAGAGAGATGACAGAGAGCTGTGAGTGTGTTTCGGAGAGAGAGCGAGAGAGAGAGAGAGAGATTACAGAGAGCTGTGATTGTGTTTCAGAGAGAGAGAGATAGAGATGACAGAGAGCTGTGAGTGTGTTTCAGAGCGAGAGAGAGAGATGACAGAGAGCTGTGAGTGTGTTTCAGAGCGAGAGAGAGAGAGAGATGACAGAGAGCTGTGAGTGTGTTTCGGAGAGAGAGAGAGAGAGATGACAGAGAGCTGTGAGTGTGTTTCAGAGTGAGAGAGAGAGAGATGACAGAGAGCTGTGAGTGTGTTTCAGAGAGAGAGAGAGAGAGAGAGATGACAGAGAGCTGTGAGTGTGTTTCTCAGAGAGAGAGAGAGCTGAGAGTGTGTTTCAGAGAGAGAGAGAGAGATGACAGAGAGCTGTGCGTGTTTCGGAGAGAGAGAGAGAGATGACAGAGAGCTCTGAGTGTGTTTCAGAGTGAGAGGGAGAGAGAGAGATGACAGAGAGCTGTGAGTGTGTTTCAGAGCGAGAGAGAGAGAGAGATGACAGAGAGATGTGAGTGTGTTTCTCAGAGAGAGAGAGAGAGAGAGATGACAGAGAGCTGTGAGTGTGTTTCAGAGTGAGAGAGAGAGATGACAGAGAGCTGTGAGTGTGTTTCAGAGTGAGAGAGAGAGAGAGATGACAGAGAGCTGTGAGTGTGTTTCGGAGAGAGAGAGAGAGATGACAGAGAGCTGTGAGTGTGTTTCTCAGAGAGAGCGAGAGCTGAGAGTGTGTTTCAGAGCGAGAGAGAGAGAGAGAGATGACAGAGAGCTGTGAGTGTGTTTCAGAGAGAGAGAGAGAGAGATGACAGAGAGCTGTGAGTGTGTTTCAGAGAGAGAGAGATGACAGAGAGCTGTGAGTGTGTTTCAGAGTGAGAGAGAGAGAGAGAGAGAGAGATGACAGAGAGCTGTGAGTGTGTTTCTCAGAGAGAGAGAGAGAGAGATGACAGAGAGCTGTGAGTGTGTTTCAGAGTGAGAGAGAGAGAGAGAGAGAGAGATGACAGAGAGCTGTGAGTGTGTTTCTCAGAGAGAGAGAGAGAGAGATGACAGAGAGCAGTGAGTGTGTTTCAGAGAGAGAGAGAGAGATGACAGAGAGCTGTGAGTGTGTTTCAGAGCGAGAGAGAGAGAGAGAGAGAGATGACAGGGAGCTGTGAGTGTGTTTCAGAGAGAGAGAGAGAGATGACAGAGAGCTGTGAGTGTGTTTCGGAGAGACAGAGAGAGAGAGATGACAGAGAGCTGTGAGTGTGTTTCTCAGAGAGAGAGAGATGACAGAGAGCTGTGAGTCTGTTTCAGAGTGAGAGAGAGAGAGAGAGAGATGACAGAGAGCTGTGAGTGTGTTTCGGAGAGAGAGAGAGAGAGAGACGACAGAGAGCTGTGAGTGTGTTTCGCAGAGAGAGAGAGAGAGAGAGATGACAGAGCTGTGAGTGTGTTTCGGAGAGAGAGAGAGAGAGAGACGACAGAGAGCTGTGAGTGTGTTTCGGAGAGAGAGAGAGAGAGAGAGAGATGACAGAGAGCTGTGATTGTGTTTCAGAGCGAGAGAGAGAGAGAGAGAGATGACAGAGAGCTGTGAGTGTGTTTCAGAGAGAGAGAGAGAGAGATGACAGAGAGCTGTGAGTGTGTTTCAGAGTGAGAGAGAGAGAGAGAGAGATGACAGAGAGCTGTGAGTGTGTTTCAGAGTGAGAGAGAGAGAGAGAGAGATGACAGAGAGCTGTGAGTGTGTTTCTCAGAGAGAGAGAGAGAGAGATGACAGAGAGCTGTGAGTGTGTTTCAGAGAGAGAGAGAGAGAGAGAGATGACAGAGAGCTGTGAGTGTGTTTCAGAGCGAGAGAGAGAGAGAGAGAGAGAGATGACAGGGAGCTGTGAGTGTGTTTCAGAGAGAGAGAGAGAGATGACAGAGAGCTGTGAGTGTGTTTCGGAGAGATAGAGAGAGAGAGATGACAGAGAGCTGTGAGTGTGTTTCTCAGAGAGAGAGAGATGACAGAGAGCTGTGAGTCTGTTTCAGAGTGAGAGAGAGAGAGAGAGAGATGACAGAGAGCTGTGAGTGTGTTTCGGAGAGAGAGAGAGAGAGAGATGACAGAGAGCTGTGAGTGTGTTTCAGAGCGAGAGAGAGAGAGAGAGATGACAGAGAGCTGTGAGTGTGTTTCGGAGAGAGAGAGAGAGAGAGACGACAGAGAGCTGTGAGTGTGTTTCGGAGAGAGAGAGAGAGAGAGAGAGATGACAGAGAGCTGTGATTGTGTTTCAGAGCGAGAGAGAGAGAGAGAGAGATGACAGAGAGCTGTGAGTGTGTTTCTCAGAGAGAGCGAGAGCTGAGGGTGTGTTTCAGAGAGAGAGAGAGAGAGAGAGATGACAGAGAGCTGTGAGTGTGTTTCGGAGAGAGAGAGAGAGGGAGAGAGATGACAGAGAGCTGTGAGTGTGTTTCGGAGAGAGAGAGAGAGATGACAGAGAGCTGTGAGTGTGTTTCTCAGAGAGAGAGAGAGAGAGAGATGACAGAGAGCTGTGAGTGTGTTTCTCAGAGAGAGAGAGAGAGAGAGATGACAGAGAGCTGTGAGTGTGTTTCGTAGAGAGAGAGAGAGATGACAGAGAGCTGTGAGTGTGTTTCTCAGAGAGAGAGAGAGAGAGATGACAGAGAGCTGTGAGTGTGTTTCTCAGAGAGAGAGAGAGAGATGACAGAGAGCTGTGAGTGTGTTTCAGAGCGAGAGAGAGAGATGACAGAGAGCTGTGAGTGTGTTTCGGAGAGAGAGAGAGAGATGACAGAGAGCTGTGAGTGTGTTTCTCAGAGAGAGAGAGAGAGAGATGACAGAGAGCTGTGAGTGTGTTTCGGAGAGAGAGAGTGAGAGAGAGAGATGACAGAGAGCTGTGAGTGTGTTTCGGAGAGAGAGCGAGAGAGAGAGAGAGAGATTACAGAGAGCTGTGATTGTGTTTCAGAGAGAGAGAGATAGAGATGACAGAGAGCTGTGAGTGTGTTTCAGAGCGAGAGAGAGAGATGACAGAGAGCTGTGAGTGTGTTTCAGAGCGAGAGAGAGAGAGAGATGACAGAGAGCTGTGAGTGTGTTTCGGAGAGAGAGAGAGAGAGAGAGAGAGATGACAGAGAGCTGTGATTGTGTTTCGGAGAGAGAGAGATGGCAGAGAGCTGTGAGTGTGTTTCGGAGAGAGAGAGAGAGAGAGATGACAGAGAGCTCTGATTGTGTTTCAGAGCGAGAGAGAGAGAGAGAGAGAGATGACAGAGAGCTGTGAGTGTGTTTCGGAGAGAGAGAGAGAGAGAGAGATGACAGAGAGCTGTGAGTGTGTTTCAGAGCGAGAGAGAGAGAGAGAGATGACAGAGAGCTGTGAGTGTGTTTCGGAGAGAGAGAGAGAGAGAGATGACAGAGAGCTGTGAGTGTGTTTCAGAGTGAGAGAGAGAGAGATGACAGAGAGCTGTGAGTGTGTTTCAGAGAGAGAGAGAGAGAGAGATGACAGAGAGCTGTGAGTGTGTTTCTCAGAGAGAGAGAGAGCTGAGAGTGTGTTTCAGAGAGAGAGAGAGAGATGACAGAGAGCTGTGCGTGTTTCGGAGAGAGAGAGAGAGAGATGACAGAGAGCTGTGAGTGTGTTTCAGAGCGAGAGAGAGAGATGACAGAGAGCTGTGAGTGTGTTTCGGAGAGAGAGAGAGAGATGACAGAGAGCTGTGAGTGTGTTTCTCAGAGAGAGAGAGAGAGAGATGACAGAGAGCTGTGAGTGTGTTTCGGAGAGAGAGAGTGAGAGAGAGAGATGACAGAGAGCTGTGAGTGTGTTTCGGAGAGAGAGCGAGAGAGAGAGAGAGATTACAGAGAGCTGTGAGTGTGTTTCAGAGAGAGAGAGAGAGAGATTACAGAGAGCTGTGAGTGTGTTTCAGAGAGAGAGAGAGAGAGATGACAGAGAGATGTGAGTGTGTTTCAGAGCGAGAGAGAGAGAGAGATGACAGAGAGCTGTGAGTGTGTTTCGGAGAGAGAGAGAGAGAGAGAGAGATGACAGAGAGCTGTGATTGTGTTTCGGAGAGAGAGAGATGGCAGAGAGCTGTGAGTGTGTTTCGGAGAGAGAGAGAGAGAGAGATGACAGAGAGCTCTGATTGTGTTTCAGAGCGAGAGAGAGAGAGAGAGAGAGATGACAGAGAGCTGTGAGTGTGTTTCGGAGAGAGAGAGAGAGAGAGAGATGACAGAGAGCTGTGAGTGTGTTTCAGAGCGAGAGAGAGAGAGAGAGATGACAGAGAGCTGTGAGTGTGTTTCGGAGAGAGAGAGAGAGAGATGACAGAGAGCTGTGAGTGTGTTTCAGAGTGAGAGAGAGAGAGATGACAGAGAGCTGTGAGTGTGTTTCAGAGAGAGAGAGAGAGAGAGAGATGACAGAGAGCTGTGAGTGTGTTTCTCAGAGAGAGAGAGAGCTGAGAGTGTGTTTCAGAGAGAGAGAGAGAGATGACAGAGAGCTGTGCGTGTTTCGGAGAGAGAGAGAGAGATGACAGAGAGCTGTGAGTGTGTTTCAGAGTGAGAGGGAGAGAGAGAGATGACAGAGAGCTGTGAGTGTGTTTCAGAGCGAGAGAGAGAGAGAGATGACAGAGAGATGTGAGTGTGTTTCTCAGAGAGAGAGAGAGAGAGAGATGACAGAGAGCTGTGAGTGTGTTTCAGAGTGAGAGAGAGAGATGACAGAGAGCTGTGAGTGTGTTTCAGAGTGAGAGAGAGAGAGAGATGACAGAGAGCTGTGAGTGTGTTTCGGAGAGAGAGAGAGAGATGACAGAGAGCTGTGAGTGTGTTTCTCAGAGAGAGCGAGAGCTGAGAGTGTGTTTCAGAGCGAGAGAGAGAGAGAGAGATGACAGAGAGCTGTGAGTGTGTTTCAGAGAGAGAGAGAGAGAGATGACAGAGAGCTGTGAGTGTGTTTCAGAGAGAGAGAGATGACAGAGAGCTGTGAGTGTGTTTCAGAGTGAGAGAGAGAGAGAGAGAGAGAGATGACAGAGAGCTGTGAGTGTGTTTCTCAGAGAGAGAGAGAGAGAGATGACAGAGAGCTGTGAGTGTGTTTCAGAGTGAGAGAGAGAGAGAGAGAGAGAGATGACAGAGAGCTGTGAGTGTGTTTCTCAGAGAGAGAGAGAGAGAGATGACAGAGAGCAGTGAGTGTGTTTCAGAGAGAGAGAGAGAGATGACAGAGAGCTGTGAGTGTGTTTCAGAGCGAGAGAGAGAGAGAGAGAGAGATGACAGGGAGCTGTGAGTGTGTTTCAGAGAGAGAGAGAGAGATGACAGAGAGCTGTGAGTGTGTTTCGGAGAGACAGAGAGAGAGAGATGACAGAGAGCTGTGAGTGTGTTTCTCAGAGAGAGAGAGATGACAGAGAGCTGTGAGTCTGTTTCAGAGTGAGAGAGAGAGAGAGAGAGATGACAGAGAGCTGTGAGTGTGTTTCGGAGAGAGAGAGAGAGAGAGACGACAGAGAGCTGTGAGTGTGTTTCGCAGAGAGAGAGAGAGAGAGAGATGACAGAGCTGTGAGTGTGTTTCGGAGAGAGAGAGAGAGAGAGACGACAGAGAGCTGTGAGTGTGTTTCGGAGAGAGAGAGAGAGAGAGAGAGATGACAGAGAGCTGTGATTGTGTTTCAGAGCGAGAGAGAGAGAGAGAGAGATGACAGAGAGCTGTGAGTGTGTTTCAGAGAGAGAGAGAGAGAGAGATGACAGAGAGCTGTGAGTGTGTTTCAGAGTGAGAGAGAGAGAGAGAGAGATGACAGAGAGCTGTGAGTGTGTTTCAGAGTGAGAGAGAGAGAGAGAGAGATGACAGAGAGCTGTGAGTGTGTTTCTCAGAGAGAGAGAGAGAGAGATGACAGAGAGCTGTGAGTGTGTTTCAGAGAGAGAGAGAGAGAGAGAGAGAGAGATGACAGGGAGCTGTGAGTGTGTTTCAGAGAGAGAGAGAGAGATGACAGAGAGCTGTGAGTGTGTTTCGGAGAGATAGAGAGAGAGAGATGACAGAGAGCTGTGAGTGTGTTTCTCAGAGAGAGAGAGATGACAGAGAGCTGTGAGTCTGTTTCAGAGTGAGAGAGAGAGAGAGAGAGATGACAGAGAGCTGTGAGTGTGTTTCGGAGAGAGAGAGAGAGAGAGATGACAGAGAGCTGTGAGTGTGTTTCAGAGCGAGAGAGAGAGAGAGAGATGACAGAGAGCTGTGAGTGTGTTTCGGAGAGAGAGAGAGAGAGAGACGACAGAGAGCTGTGAGTGTGTTTCGGAGAGAGAGAGAGAGAGAGAGAGATGACAGAGAGCTGTGAGTCTGTTTCAGAGTGAGAGAGAGAGAGAGAGAGATGACAGAGAGCTGTGAGTGTGTTTCGGAGAGAGAGAGAGAGAGAGATGACAGAGAGCTGTGAGTGTGTTTCAGAGCGAGAGAGAGAGAGAGAGATGACAGAGAGCTGTGAGTGTGTTTCGGAGAGAGAGAGAGAGAGAGACGACAGAGAGCTGTGAGTGTGTTTCGGAGAGAGAGAGAGAGAGAGAGAGATGACAGAGAGCTGTGATTGTGTTTCAGAGCGAGAGAGAGAGAGAGAGAGATGACAGAGAGCTGTGAGTGTGTTTCTCAGAGAGAGCGAGAGCTGAGGGTGTGTTTCAGAGAGAGAGAGAGAGAGAGAGATGACAGAGAGCTGTGAGTGTGTTTCGGAGAGAGAGAGAGAGGGAGAGAGATGACAGAGAGCTGTGAGTGTGTTTCGGAGAGAGAGAGAGAGATGACAGAGAGCTGTGAGTGTGTTTCTCAGAGAGAGAGAGAGAGAGAGATGACAGAGAGCTGTGAGTGTGTTTCTCAGAGAGAGAGAGAGAGAGAGATGACAGAGAGCTGTGAGTGTGTTTCGTAGAGAGAGAGAGAGATGACAGAGAGCTGTGAGTGTGTTTCTCAGAGAGAGAGAGAGAGAGATGACAGAGAGCTGTGAGTGTGTTTCTCAGAGAGAGAGAGAGAGATGACAGAGAGCTGTGAGTGTGTTTCAGAGCGAGAGAGAGAGATGACAGAGAGCTGTGAGTGTGTTTCGGAGAGAGAGAGAGAGATGACAGAGAGCTGTGAGTGTGTTTCTCAGAGAGAGAGAGAGAGAGATGACAGAGAGCTGTGAGTGTGTTTCGGAGAGAGAGAGTGAGAGAGAGAGATGACAGAGAGCTGTGAGTGTGTTTCGGAGAGAGAGCGAGAGAGAGAGAGAGAGATTACAGAGAGCTGTGAGTGTGTTTCAGAGAGAGAGAGAGAGAGATGACAGAGAGCTGTGAGTGTGTTTCAGAGCGAGAGAGAGAGATGACAGAGAGCTGTGAGTGTGTTTCAGAGCGAGAGAGAGAGAGAGATGACAGAGAGCTGTGAGTGTGTTTCGGAGAGAGAGAGAGAGAGAGAGAGAGATGACAGAGAGCTGTGATTGTGTTTCGGAGAGAGAGAGATGGCAGAGAGCTGTGAGTGTGTTTCGGAGAGAGAGAGAGAGAGAGATGACAGAGAGCTCTGATTGTGTTTCAGAGCGAGAGAGAGAGAGAGAGAGAGATGACAGAGAGCTGTGAGTGTGTTTCGGAGAGAGAGAGAGAGAGAGAGATGACAGAGAGCTGTGAGTGTGTTTCAGAGCGAGAGAGAGAGAGAGAGATGACAGAGAGCTGTGAGTGTGTTTCGGAGAGAGAGAGAGAGAGAGATGACAGAGAGCTGTGAGTGTGTTTCAGAGTGAGAGAGAGAGAGATGACAGAGAGCTGTGAGTGTGTTTCAGAGAGAGAGAGAGAGAGAGATGACAGAGAGCTGTGAGTGTGTTTCTCAGAGAGAGAGAGAGCTGAGAGTGTGTTTCAGAGAGAGAGAGAGAGATGACAGAGAGCTGTGCGTGTTTCGGAGAGAGAGAGAGAGATGACAGAGAGCTGTGAGTGTGTTTCAGAGTGAGAGGGAGAGAGAGAGATGACAGAGAGCTGTGAGTGTGTTTCAGAGCGAGAGAGAGAGAGAGATGACAGAGAGATGTGAGTGTGTTTCTCAGAGAGAGAGAGAGAGAGAGATGACAGAGAGCTGTGAGTGTGTTTCAGAGTGAGAGAGAGAGATGACAGAGAGCTGTGAGTGTGTTACAGAGTGAGAGAGAGAGAGAGATGACAGAGAGCTGTGAGTGTGTTTCGGAGAGAGAGAGAGAGATGACAGAGAGCTGTGAGTGTGTTTCTCAGAGAGAGCGAGAGCTGAGAGTGTGTTTCAGAGCGAGAGAGAGAGAGAGAGATGACAGAGAGCTGTGAGTGTGTTTCAGAGAGAGAGAGAGAGATGACAGAGAGCTGTGAGTGTGTTTCAGAGCGAGAGAGAGAGAGAGAGAGAGATGACAGAGAGCTGTGAGTGTGTTTCTCAGAGAGAGAGAGAGAGAGATGACAGAGAGCAGTGAGTGTGTTTCAGAGAGAGAGAGAGAGATGACAGAGAGCTGTGAGTGTGTTTCAGAGCGAGAGAGAGAGAGAGAGAGAGATGACAGGGAGCTGTGAGTGTGTTTCAGAGAGAGAGAGAGAGATGACAGAGAGCTGTGAGTGTGTTTCGGAGAGACAGAGAGAGAGAGATGACAGAGAGCTGTGAGTGTGTTTCTCAGAGAGAGAGAGATGACAGAGAGCTGTGAGTCTGTTTCAGAGTGAGAGAGAGAGAGAGAGAGATGACAGAGAGCTGTGAGTGTGTTTCGGAGAGAGAGAGAGAGAGAGACGACAGAGAGCTGTGAGTGTGTTTCGCAGAGAGAGAGAGAGAGAGAGATGACAGAGCTGTGAGTGTGTTTCGGAGAGAGAGAGAGAGAGAGACGACAGAGAGCTGTGAGTGTGTTTCGGAGAGAGAGAGAGAGAGAGAGAGAGATGACAGAGAGCTGTGATTGTGTTTCAGAGCGAGAGAGAGAGAGAGAGAGAGATGACAGAGAGCTGTGAGTGTGTTTCAGAGAGAGAGAGAGAGAGAGATGACAGAGAGCTGTGAGTGTGTTTCAGAGTGAGAGAGAGAGAGAGAGAGATGACAGAGAGCTGTGAGTGTGTTTCAGAGTGAGAGAGAGAGAGAGAGAGATGACAGAGAGCTGTGAGTGTGTTTCTCAGAGAGAGAGAGAGAGAGATGACAGAGAGCTGTGAGTGTGTTTCAGAGAGAGAGAGAGAGAGAGAGATGACAGAGAGCTGTGAGTGTGTTTCAGAGCGAGAGAGAGAGAGAGAGAGAGAGATGACAGGGAGCTGTGAGTGTGTTTCAGAGAGAGAGAGAGAGATGACAGAGAGCTGTGAGTGTGTTTCGGAGAGATAGAGAGAGAGAGATGACAGAGAGCTGTGAGTGTGTTTCTCAGAGAGAGAGAGATGACAGAGAGCTGTGAGTCTGTTTCAGAGTGAGAGAGAGAGAGAGAGAGATGACAGAGAGCTGTGAGTGTGTTTCGGAGAGAGAGAGAGAGAGAGATGACAGAGAGCTGTGAGTGTGTTTCAGAGCGAGAGAGAGAGAGAGAGATGACAGAGAGCTGTGAGTGTGTTTCGGAGAGAGAGAGAGAGAGAGACGACAGAGAGCTGTGAGTGTGTTTCGGAGAGAGAGAGAGAGAGAGAGAGATGACAGAGAGCTGTGATTGTGTTTCAGAGCGAGAGAGAGAGAGAGAGAGATGACAGAGAGCTGTGAGTGTGTTTCTCAGAGAGAGCGAGAGCTGAGGGTGTGTTTCAGAGAGAGAGAGAGAGAGAGAGATGACAGAGAGCTGTGAGTGTGTTTCGGAGAGAGAGAGAGAGGGAGAGAGATGACAGAGAGCTGTGAGTGTGTTTCGGAGAGAGAGAGAGAGATGACAGAGAGCTGTGAGTGTGTTTCTCAGAGAGAGAGAGAGAGAGAGATGACAGAGAGCTGTGAGTGTGTTTCTCAGAGAGAGAGAGAGAGAGAGATGACAGAGAGCTGTGAGTGTGTTTCGTAGAGAGAGAGAGAGATGACAGAGAGCTGTGAGTGTGTTTCTCAGAGAGAGAGAGAGAGAGATGACAGAGAGCTGTGAGTGTGTTTCTCAGAGAGAGAGAGAGAGATGACAGAGAGCTGTGAGTGTGTTTCAGAGCGAGAGAGAGAGATGACAGAGAGCTGTGAGTGTGTTTCGGAGAGAGAGAGAGAGATGACAGAGAGCTGTGAGTGTGTTTCTCAGAGAGAGAGAGAGAGAGATGACAGAGAGCTGTGAGTGTGTTTCGGAGAGAGAGAGTGAGAGAGAGAGATGACAGAGAGCTGTGAGTGTGTTTCGGAGAGAGAGCGAGAGAGAGAGAGAGATTACAGAGAGCTGTGAGTGTGTTTCAGAGAGAGAGAGAGAGAGATGACAGAGAGCTGTGAGTGTGTTTCAGAGCGAGAGAGAGAGATGACAGAGAGCTGTGAGTGTGTTTCAGAGCGAGAGAGAGAGAGAGATGACAGAGAGCTGTGAGTGTGTTTCGGAGAGAGAGAGAGAGAGAGAGAGAGATGACAGAGAGCTGTGATTGTGTTTCGGAGAGAGAGAGATGGCAGAGAGCTGTGAGTGTGTTTCGGAGAGAGAGAGAGAGAGAGATGACAGAGAGCTCTGATTGTGTTTCAGAGCGAGAGAGAGAGAGAGAGAGAGATGACAGAGAGCTGTGAGTGTGTTTCGGAGAGAGAGAGAGATGACAGAGAGCTGTGAGTGTGTTTCAGAGCGAGAGAGAGAGAGAGAGATGACAGAGAGCTGTGAGTGTGTTTCGGAGAGAGAGAGAGAGAGAGATGACAGAGAGCTGTGAGTGTGTTTCAGAGTGAGAGAGAGAGAGATGACAGAGAGCTGTGAGTGTGTTTCAGAGAGAGAGAGAGAGAGAGATGACAGAGAGCTGTGAGTGTGTTTCTCAGAGAGAGAGAGAGCTGAGAGTGTGTTTCAGAGAGAGAGAGAGAGATGACAGAGAGCTGTGCGTGTTTCGGAGAGAGAGAGAGAGATGACAGAGAGCTGTGAGTGTGTTTCAGAGTGAGAGGGAGAGAGAGAGATGACAGAGAGCTGTGAGTGTGTTTTAGAGCGAGAGAGAGAGAGAGATGACAGAGAGATGTGAGTGTGTTTCTCAGAGAGAGAGAGAGAGAGAGATGACAGAGAGCTGTGAGTGTGTTTCAGAGTGAGAGAGAGAGATGACAGAGAGCTGTGAGTGTGTTTCAGAGTGAGAGAGAGAGAGAGATGACAGAGAGCTGTGAGTGTGTTTCGGAGAGAGAGAGAGAGATGACAGAGAGCTGTGAGTGTGTTTCTCAGAGAGAGCGAGAGCTGAGAGTGTGTTTCAGAGCGAGAGAGAGAGAGAGAGATGACAGAGAGCTGTGAGTGTGTTTCAGAGAGAGAGAGAGAGAGATGACAGAGAGCTGTGAGTGTGTTTCTCAGAGAGAGAGAGAGATGACAGAGAGCTGTGAGTGTGTTTCAGAGCGAGAGAGAGAGAGAGAGATGACAGAGAGCTGTGAGTGTGTTTCGGAGAGAGAGAGAGAGAGATGACAGAGAGCTGTGAGTGTGTTTCGGAGAGAGAGAGAGAGAGAGAGATGACAGAGAGCTGTGAGTGTGTTTGAGAGTGAGAGAGAGAGAGAGAGAGAGATGACAGAGAGCTGTGAGTGTGTTTCGGAGAGAGAGAGAGAGAGATTACAGAGAGCTGTGAGTGTGTTTCGGAGAGAGAGAGAGAGAGAGATGGCAGAGAGCTGTGAGTGTGTTTCGGAGAGAGAGAGAGATGACAGAGAGCTGTGAGTGTGTTTCGGAGAGAGAGAGAGAGAGAGATGACAGAGAGCTGTGAGTGTGTTTCGGAGAGAGAGAGAGAGAGAGAGATGACAGAGAGTTGTGAGTGTGTTTCGGAGAGAGAGAGAGAGAGAGATGGCAGAGAGCTGTGAGTGTGTTTCAGAGCGAGAGAGAGAGAGAGAGATGACAGAGAGCTGTGAGTGTGTTTCTCAGAGAGAGCGAGCGAGAGAGAGAGATGACAGAGAGCTGTGAGTGTGTTTCGGAGAGAGAGAGAGAGAGATGACAGAGAGCTGTGAGTGTGTTTCAGAGAGAGAGAGAGAGAGAGAGATGACAGAGAGCTGTGAGTGTGTTTCTCAGAGAGAGCGAGAGAGAGAGAGAGATGACAGAGAGCTGTGAGTGTGTTTCAGAGCGAGAGAGAGAGAGAGATGACAGAGAGCCGTGAGTGTGTTTCTCAGAGAGAGAGAGAGATGACAGAGAGCTGTGAGTGTGTTTCAGAACGAGAGAGAGAGATGACAGAGAGCTGTGAGTGTGTTTCAGAGCGAGAGAGAGAGAGAGAGAGATGACAGAGAGCTGTGAGTGTGTTTCTCAGAGAGAGAGAGAGATGACAGAGAGCTGTGAGTGTGTTTCTCAGAGAAATAGAGAGATGACAGAGAGCTGTGAGTGTGTTTCAGAGTGAGAGAGAGAGAGAGAGAGATGACAGAGAGCTGTGAGTGTGTTTCAGAGTGAGAGAGAGAGAGAGAGAGAGATGACAGAGAGCTGTGAGTGTGTTTCTCAGAGAGAGAGAGAGAGAGATGACAGAGAGCTGTGAGTGTGTTTCAGAGTGAGAGAGAGAGAGAGAGAGAGATGACAGAGAGCTGTGAGTGTGTTTCTCAGAGAGAGAGAGAGAGAGATGACAGAGAGCAGTGAGTGTGTTTCAGAGAGAGAGAGAGAGATGACAGAGAGCTGTGAGTGTGTTTCAGAGCGAGAGAGAGAGAGAGAGAGAGATGACAGGGAGCTGTGAGTGTGTTTCAGAGCGAGAGAGAGAGAGAGAGAGAGATGACAGAGAGCTGTGAGTGTGTTTCAGAGTGAGAGAGAGAGAGAGAGAGAGATGACAGAGAGCTGTGAGTGTGTTTCTCAGAGAGAGAGAGAGAGAGATGACAGAGAGCAGTGAGTGTGTTTCAGAGAGAGAGAGAGAGATGACAGAGAGCTGTGAGTGTGTTTCAGAGTGAGAGAGAGAGAGAGAGAGAGATGACAGAGAGCTGTGAGTGTGTTTCTCAGAGAGAGAGAGAGAGAGATGACAGAGAGCTGTGAGTGTGTTTCAGAGTGAGAGAGAGAGAGAGAGAGAGATGACAGAGAGCTGTGAGTGTGTTTCTCAGAGAGAGAGAGAGAGAGATGACAGAGAGCAGTGAGTGTGTTTCAGAGAGAGAGAGAGAGATGACAGAGAGCTGTGAGTGTGTTTCAGAGCGAGAGAGAGAGAGAGAGAGAGATGACAGGGAGCTGTGAGTGTGTTTCAGAGAGAGAGAGAGAGATGACAGAGAGCTGTGAGTGTGTTTCGGAGAGACAGAGAGAGAGAGATGACAGAGAGCTGTGAGTGTGTTTCTCAGAGAGAGAGAGATGACAGAGAGCTGTGAGTGTGTTTCAGAGCGAGAGAGAGAGAGAGAGATGACAGAGAGCTGTGAGTCTGTTTCAGAGTGAGAGAGAGAGAGAGAGAGAGATGACAGAGAGCTGTGAGTGTGTTTCGGAGAGAGAGAGAGAGAGAGAGATGACAGAGAGCTGTGAGTGTGTTTCAGAGCGAGAGAGAGAGAGAGAGATGACAGAGAGCTGTGAGTGTGTTTCGGAGAGAGAGAGAGAGAGAGACGACAGAGAGCTGTGAGTGTGTTTCGGAGAGAGAGAGAGAGAGAGAGATGACAGAGAGCTGTGATTGTGTTTCAGAGCGAGAGAGAGAGAGAGATGACAGAGAGCTGTGAGTGTGTTTCGGAGAGAGAGAGAGAGAGAGATGACAGAGAGCTGTGATTGTGTTTCAGAGCGAGAGAGAGAGAGAGAGAGATGACAGAGAGCTGTGAGTGTGTTTCTCAGAGAGAGCGAGAGCTGAGAGTGTGTTTCAGAGAGAGAGAGAGAGAGAGAGAGATGACAGAGAGCTGTGAGTGTGTTTCGGAGAGAGAGAGAGAGGGAGAGAGATGACAGAGAGCTGTGAGTGTGTTTCGGAGAGAGAGATGACAGAGAGCTGTGAGTGTGTTTCTCAGAGAGAGAGAGAGAGAGAGATGACAGAGAGCTGTGAGTGTGTTTCTCAGAGAGAGAGAGAGATGACAGAGAGCTGTGAGTGTGTTTCGGAGAGAGAGAGAGAGATGACAGAGAGCTGTGAGTGTGTTTCTCAGAGAGAGAGAGAGAGAGATGACAGAGAGCTGTGAGTGTGTTTCTCAGAGAGAGAGAGAGAGGTGACAGAGAGCTGTGAGTGTGTTTCAGAGCGAGAGAGAGAGATGACAGAGAGCTGTGAGTGTGTTTCGGAGAGAGAGAGAGAGATGACAGAGAGCTGTGAGTGTGTTTCTCAGAGAGAGAGAGAGAGAGATGACAGAGAGCTGTGAGTGTGTTTCGGAGAGAGAGAGTGAGAGAGAGAGATGACAGAGAGCTGTGAGTGTGTTTCGGAGAGAGAGCGAGAGAGAGAGAGATGACAGAGAGCTGTGAGTGTGTTTCAGAGAGAGAGAGAGATGACAGAGAGCTGTGAGTGTGTTTCAGAGCGAGAGAGAGAGATGACAGAGAGCTGTGAGTGTGTTTCAGAGCGAGAGAGAGAGAGAGATGACAGAGAGCTGTGAGTGTGTTTCGGAGAGAGAGAGAGAGAGATGACAGAGAGCTGTGATTGTGTTTCGGAGAGAGAGAGAGAGAGAGAGATGGCAGAGAGCTGTGAGCGTGTTTCGGAGAGAGAGAGAGAGAGAGATGACAGAGAGCTGTGATTGTGTTTCAGAGCGAGAGAGAGAGAGAGATGACAGAGAGCTGTGAGTGTGTTTCGGAGAGAGAGAGAGAGAGATGACTGAGAGCTGTGATTGTGTTTCTCAGAGAGAGAGAGATGACAGAGAGCTGTGAGTGTGTTTCAGAGAGAGAGAGAGAGATGACAGAGAGCTGTGAGTGTGTTTCGGAGAGACAGAGAGAGAGAGATGACAGAGAGCTGTGAGTGTGTTTCTCAGAGAGAGAGAGATGACAGAGAGCTGTGAGTCTGTTTCAGAGTGAGAGAGAGAGAGAGAGAGATGACAGAGAGCTGTGAGTGTGTTTCGGAGAGAGAGAGAGAGAGAGAGATGACAGAGAGCTGTGAGTGTGTTTCAGAGCGAGAGAGAGAGAGAGAGATGACAGAGAGCTGTGAGTGTGTTTCAGAGAGAGAGAGAGAGAGAGAGACGACAGAGAGCTGTGAGTGTGTTTCGGAGAGAGAGAGAGAGAGAGAGATGACAGAGAGCTGTGATTGTGTTTCAGAGCGAGAGAGAGAGAGAGATGACAGAGAGCTGTGAGTGTGTTTCGGAGAGAGAGAGAGAGAGAGATGACAGAGAGCTGTGATTGTGTTTCAGAGCGAGAGAGAGAGAGAGAGAGATGACAGAGAGCTGTGAGTGTGTTTCTCAGAGAGAGCGAGAGCTGAGAGTGTGTTTCAGAGAGAGAGAGAGAGAGAGATGACAGAGAGCTGTGAGTGTGTTTCTCAGAGAGAGAGAGAGAGAGAGATGACAGAGAGCTGTGAGTGTGTTTCGGAGAGAGAGAGAGAGATGACAGAGAGCTGTGAGTGTGTTTCTCAGAGAGAGAGAGAGAGATGACAGAGAGCTGTGAGTGTGTTTCGGAGAGAGAGAGAGAGATGACAGAGAGCTGTGAGTGTGTTTCTCAGAGAGAGAGAGAGAGATGACAGAGAGCTGTGAGTGTGTTTCAGAACGAGAGAGAGAGAGGGAGAGATGACAGAGAGCTGTGAGTGTGTTTCGGAGAGAGAGAGAGAGATGACAGAGAGCTGTGAGTGTGTTTCTCAGAGAGAGAGAGAGAGAGATGACAGAGAGCTGTGAGTGTGTTTCTCAGAGAGAGAGAGAGAGATGACAGAGAGCTGTGAGTGTGTTTCAGAGCGAGAGAGAGAGATGACAGAGAGCTGTGAGTGTGTTTCGGAGAGAGAGAGAGAGATGACAGAGAGCTGTGAGTGTGTTTCTCAGAGAGAGATAGAGAGAGATGACAGAGAGCTGTGAGTGTGTTTCGGAGAGAGAGAGTGAGAGAGAGAGATGACAGAGAGCTGTGAGTGTGTTTCGGAGAGAGAGCGAGAGAGAGAGAGAGATGACAGAGAGCTGTGAGTGTGTTTCAGAGAGAGAGAGAGAGAGATGACAGAGAGCTGTGAGTGTGTTTCAGAGCGAGAGAGAGAGAGAGATGACAGAGAGCTGTGAGTGTGTTTCGGAGAGAGAGAGAGAGAGAGAGAGATGACAGAGAGCTGTGATTGTGTTTCGGAGAGAGAGAGAGAGAGAGAGATGGCAGAGAGCTGTGAGCGTGTTTCGGAGAGAGAGAGAGAGAGAGATGACAGAGAGCTCTGAATGTGTTTCAGAGCGAGAGAGAGAGAGAGAGAGATGACAGAGAGCTGTGAGTGTGTTTCGGAGAGAGAGAGAGAGAGAGATGACTGAGAGCTGTGATTGTGTTTCAGAGCGAGAGAGAGAGAGAGAGAGAGATGACAGAGAGCAGTGAGTGTGTTTCTCAGAGAGAGAGAGAGAGATGACAGAGAGCTGTGAGTGTATTTCTCAGAGAGAGAGAGAGAGAGATGACAGAGAGCTGTGAGTGTGTTTCAGAGAGAGAGAGAGAGAGATGACAGAGAGCTGTGAGTGTATTTCTCAGAGAGAGAGAGAGAGAGATGACAGAGAGCTGTGAGTGTGTTTCGGAGAGAGAGAGAGAGATGACAGAGAGCTGTGAGTGTGTTTCTCAGAGAGAGAGAGAGAGAGAGATGACAGAGAGCTGTGAGTGTGTTTCAGAGCGAGAGAGAGAGATGACAGAGAGCTGTGAGTGTTTTTCTCATAGAGAGAGAGAGAGAGATTACAGAGAGCTGTGAGTGTGTTTCGGAGAGAGAGAGAGAGATGACAGAAAGCTGTGAGTGTGTTTCTCAGAGAGAGAGAGAGATGACAGAGAGCTGTGAGTGTGTTTCAGAGCGAGAGAGAGAGATGACAGAGAGCTGTCAGTGTGTTTCGGAGAGAGAGAGAGAGATGACAGAGAGCTGTGAGTGTGTTTCTCAGAGAGAGATAGAGAGAGATGACAGAGAGCTGTGAGTGTGTTTCGGAGAGAGAGAGTGAGAGAGAGAGATGACAGAGAGCTGTGAGTGTGTTTCGGAGAGAGAGCGAGAGAGAGAGAGAGATGACAGAGAGCTGTGAGTGTGTTTCAGAGAGAGAGAGAGAGAGATGACAGAGAGCTGTGAGTGTGTTTCAGAGCGAGAGAGAGAGAGAGATGACAGAGAGCTGTGAGTGTGTTTCGGAGAGAGAGAGAGAGAGAGAGAGATGACAGAGAGCTGTGATTGTGTTTCGGAGAGAGAGAGAGAGAGAGAGATGGCAGAGAGCTGTGAGCGTGTTTCGGAGAGAGAGAGAGAGAGAGATGACAGAGAGCTCTGAATGTGTTTCAGAGCGAGAGAGAGAGAGAGAGAGATGACAGAGAGCTGTGAGTGTGTTTCGGAGAGAGAGAGAGAGAGAGATGACTGAGAGCTGTGATTGTGTTTCAGAGCGAGAGAGAGAGAGAGAGAGAGATGACAGAGAGCAGTGAGTGTGTTTCTCAGAGAGAGAGAGAGAGATGACAGAGAGCTGTGAGTGTATTTCTCAGAGAGAGAGAGAGAGAGATGACAGAGAGCTGTGAGTGTGTTTCAGAGAGAGAGAGAGAGAGATGACAGAGAGCTGTGAGTGTATTTCTCAGAGAGAGAGAGAGAGAGATGACAGAGAGCTGTGAGTGTGTTTCGGAGAGAGAGAGAGAGATGACAGAGAGCTGTGAGTGTGTTTCTCAGAGAGAGAGAGAGAGAGAGATGACAGAGAGCTGTGAGTGTGTTTCAGAGCGAGAGAGAGAGATGACAGAGAGCTGTGAGTGTTTTTCTCATAGAGAGAGAGAGAGAGATTACAGAGAGCTGTGAGTGTGTTTCGGAGAGAGAGAGAGAGATGACAGAAAGCTGTGAGTGTGTTTCTCAGAGAGAGAGAGAGATGACAGAGAGCTGTGAGTGTGTTTCAGAGCGAGAGAGAGAGATGACAGAGAGCTGTCAGTGTGTTTCGGAGAGAGAGAGAGAGAGAGAGATGACAGAGAGCTGTGAGTGTGTTTCTCAGAGAGAGAGAGAGAGACGACAGAGAGCTGTGAGTGTGTTTCAGAGCGAGAGAGAGAGATGACAGAGAGCTGTGAGTGTGTTTCAGAGAGAGAGAGAGAGAGATGACAGAGAGCTGTGAGTGTGTTTCTCAGAGAGAGAGAGAGAGAGAGATGACAGAGAGCTGTGAGTGTGTTTCTCAGAGAGAGAGAGAGAGAGAGATGACAGAGAGCTGTGAGTGTGTTTCGGAGAGAGAGAGAGCTGTGAGTGTGTTTCTCAGAGAGAGAGAGAGAGATGACAGAGAGCTGTGAGTGTGTTTCAGAGCGAGAGAGAGAGATGACAGAGAGCTGTGAGTGTGTTTCAGAGCGAGAGAGAGAGATGACAGAGAGCTGTGAGTGTGTTTCGGAGAGAGAGAGAGCTGTGAGTGTGTTTCAGAGCGAGAGAGAGAGATGACAGAGAGCTGTGAGTGTGTTTCGGAGAGAGAGAGAGAGATGACAGAGAGCTGTGAGTGTGTTTCAGAGCGAGAGAGAGAGAGAGAGAGATGACAGAGAGCTGTGAGTGTGTTTCAGAGCGAGAGAGAGAGATGACAGAGAGCTGTGAGTGTGTTTCTCAGAGAGAGAGAGAGATGACAGTGAGCTGTGAGTGTGTTTCAGAGAGAGAGAGCGAGAGAGATGACAGAGAGCTGTGAGTGTGTTTCAGAGCGAGAGAGAGAGATGGCAGAGATGGCAGAGAGCTGTGAGTGTGTTTCAGAGCGAGAGAGAGAGAGAGATGACAGAGAGCTGTGAGTGTGTTTCTCAGAGAGAGAGAGAGATGACAGAGAGCTGTGAGTGTGTTTCTCAGAGAGAGCGAGAGAGATGACAGAGAGCTGTGAGTGTGTTTCAGAGAGAGAGAGATGACAGAGAGCTGTGAGTGTGTTTCAGAGCGAGAGAGAGAGAGAGAGAGATGACAGAGAGCTGTGAGTGTGTTTCTCAGAGAGAGAGAGAGATGACAGTGAGCTGTGAGTGTGTTTCAGAGAGAGAGAGAGATGACAGAGAGCTGTGAGTGTCTTTCAGAGCGAGAGAGAGAGAGAGAGAGATGGCAGAGAGCTGTGAGTGTGTTTCAGAGCGAGAGAGAGAGAGAGATGACAGAGAGCTGTGAGTGTGTTTCGGAGAGAGAGAGAGAGAGAGAGACAGATGACAGAGAGCTGTGAGTGTGTTTCGTAGAAAGAGAGAGAGATGACAGAGAGCTGTGAGTGTGTTTCGGAGAGAGAAAGAGCTGTGAATGTATTTCAGAGAGAGAGATGACAGAGAGTTGTGAGTGTGTTTCAGAGCGAGAGAGAGAGAGAGAGATGACAGAGAGCTGTGAGTGTGTTTCGGAGAGAGAGAGAGAGATGACAGAGAGCTGTGAGTGTGTTTCTCAGAGAGAGAGAGAGAGAGAGATGACAGAGAGCTGTGAGTGTGTTTCAGAGAGAGAGAGAGAGAGAGAGATGACAGAGAGCTGTGAGTGTGTTTCAGAGCGAGAGAGAGAGAGATGACAGAGAGCTGTGAGTGTGTTTCTCAGAGAGAGAGAGAGATGACAGAGAGCTGTGAGTGTGTTTCTCAGGGAGAGAGAGAGATGACAGAGAGCTGTGAGTGTGTTTCTCAGGGAGAGAGAGAGATGACAGAGAGCTGTGAGTGTGTTTCAGAGAGAGAGAGAGAGAGAGATGACAGAGAGCTGTGAGTGTGTTTCTCAGAGAGAGAGAGAGATGACAGAGAGCTGTGAGTGTGTTTCGGAGAGAGAGAGAGAGAGAGATGACAGAGAGCTGTGAGTGTGTTTCTCAGAGAGAGAGAGAGATGACAGAGAGCTGTGAGTGTGTTTCAGAGAGAGAGAGAGAGAGAGATGACAGAGAGCTGTGAGTGTGTTTCTCAGAGAGAGAGAGAGATGACAGAGAGCTGTGAGTGTGTTTCGGAGAGAGAGAGAGAGAGAGATGACAGAGAGCTGTGAGTGTGTTTCTCAGAGAGAGAGAGAGATGACAGAGAGCTGCGAGTGTGTTTCGGAGAGAGAGAGAGAGAGAGATGACAGAGAGCTGTGAGTGTGTTTCTCAGAGAGAGAGAGATGACAGAGAGCTGTGAGTGTGTTTCAGAGAGAGAGAGAGAGAGAGATGACAGAGAGCTGTGAGTGTGTTTCTCAGAGAGAGAGAGAGATGACAGAGAGCTGTTAGTGTGTTTCGGAGAGAGAGAGAGAGAGAGAGAGATGACAGAGAGCTGTGAGTGTGTTTCTCAGAGAGAGAGAGAGATGACAGAGAGCTGTGAGTGTGTTTCGGAGAGAGAGAGAGAGATGATAGAGAGCTGTGAGTGTGTTTCGGAGAGAGAGAGAGAGAGAGATGACAGAGAGCTGTGAGTGTGTTTCAGAGCGAGAGAGAGAGAGATGACAGAGAGCTGTGAGTGTGTTTCTCAGAGAGAGAGAGAGAGAGATGACAGAGAGCTGTGAGTGTGTTTCAGAGCGAGAGAGAGAGATGACAGAGAGCTGTGAGTGTGTTTCGGAGAGAGAGAGAGAGATGACAGAGAGCTGTGAGTGTGTTTCTCAGAGAGAGAGAGAGAGAAATGACAGAGAGCTGTGAGTGTGTTTCGGAGAGATAGAGTGAGAGAGAGAGATGACAGTGAGCTGTGAGTGTGTTTCGGAGAGAGAGAGAGAGAGAGAGATGACAGAGAGCTGTGAGTGTGTTTCTCAGAGAGAGAGAGAGAGAGAGATGACAGAGAGCTGTGAGTGTGTTTCGGAGAGAGAGAGAGATGACAGAGAGCTGTGAGTGTGTTTCAGAGCGAGAGAGAGAGATGACAGAGAGCTGTGAGTGTGTTTCAGAACGAGAGAGAGAGAGGGAGAGATGACAGAGAGCTGTGAGTGTGTTTCAGAACGAGAGAGAGAGAGAGAGAGAGATGACAGAGAGCTGTGAGTGTGTTTCGGAGAGAGAGAGAGATGACAGAGAGCTGTGAGTGTGTTTCAGAGAGAGAGAGAGAGAGAGATGACAGAGAGCTGTGAGTGTGTTTCTCAGAGAGAGAGAGAGATGACAGAGAGCTGTGAGTGTGTTTCGGAGAGAGAGAGAGAGATGACAGAGAGCTGTGATTGTGTTTCAGAGCGAGAGAGAGAGAGAGAGAGAGATGACAGAGAGCTGTGAGTGTGTTTCGGAGAGAGAGAGAGAGATGACAGAGAGCTGTGAGTGTGTTTCAGAGCGAGAGAGAGAGAGAGAGAGAGATGACAGAGAGCTGTGAGTGTGTTTCAGAGCGAGAGAGAGAGAGAGAGAGAGATGACAGAGAGCTGTGAGTGTGTTTCGGAGAGAGAGAGAGAGATGACAGAGAGCTGTGAGTGTGTTTCAGAGCGAGAGAGAGAGAGAGAGAGAGATGACAGAGAGCTGTGAGTGTGTTTCAGAGCGAGAGAGAGAGAGAGAGAGAGATGACAGAGAGCTGTGAGTGTGTTTCTCAGAGAGAGAGAGAGATGACAGTGAGCTGTGAGTGTGTTTCAGAGAGAGAGAGAGAGAGAGATGACAGAGAGCTGTGAGTGTGTTTCAGAGCGAGAGAGAGAGAGAGAGAGATGGCAGAGAGCTGTGAGTGTGTTTCAGAGCGAGAGAGAGAGAGAGAGAGATGACAGAGAGATGTGAGTGCGTTTCGGAGAGAGAGAGAGAGAGAGACAGATGACAGAGAGCTGTGAATGTGTTTCGGAGAGAGAGAGAGCTGTGAGTGTATTTCAGAGAGAGAGAGAGAGAGAGAGATGACAGAGAGTTGTGAGTGTTTCAGAGCGAGAGAGAGAGAGAGAGAGATGACAGAGAGCTGTGAGTGTGTTTCGGAGAGAGAGAGAGCTGTGAGTGTATTTCAGAGAGAGAGAGAGAGAGAGATGACAGAGAGTTGTGAGTGTGTTTCAGAGCGAGAGAGAGAGAGAGAGATGACAGAGAGCTGTGAGTGTGTTTCTCAGAGAGAGAGAGAGATGACAGAGAGCGTGAGTGTGTTTCGGAGAGAGAGAGAGAGAGAGATGACAGAGAGCTGTGATTGTGTTTCAGAGCGAGAGAGAGAGAGAGATAACAGAGAGCTGTGAGTGTGTTTCAGAGACAGAGAGAGAGAGAGATGACAGAGAGCTGTGAGTGTGTTTCAGAGCGAGAGAGAGAGAGAGATGACAGAGAGCTGTGAGTGTGTTTCTCAGAGAGAGAGAGAGATGACAGAGAGCTGTGAGTGTGTTTCTCAGGGAGAGAGAGAGATGACAGAGAGCTGTGAGTGTGTTTCAGAGCGAGAGAGAGAGAGAGATGACAGAGAGATGTGAGTGTGTTTCTCAGAGAGAGAGAGAGATGACAGAGAGCTGTGAGTGTGTTTCAGAGAGAGAGAGAGATGACAGAGAGCTGTGAGTGTGTTTCTCAGAGAGAGAGAGAGATGACAGAGAGCTGTGAGTGCGTTTCGGAGAGAGAGAGAGAGATGATAGAGAGCTGTGAGTGTGTTTCGGAGAGAGAGAGAGATGACAGAGAGCTGTGAGTGTGTTTCAGAGCGAGAGAGAGAGATGACAGAGAGCTGTGAGTGTGTTTCAGAACGAGAGAGAGAGAGAGAGAGATGACAGAGAGCTGTGAGTGTGTTTCAGAACGAGAGAGAGAGATGACAGAGAGCTGTGAGTGTGTTTCGGAGAGAGAGAGAGATGACAGAGAGCTGTGAGTGTGTTTCAGAGAGAGAGATGACAGAGAGCTGTGAGTGTGTTTCTCAGAGAGAGAGAGAGATAACAGAGAGCTGTGAGTGTGTTTCTCAGAGAGAGCGAGAGAGAGAGAGAGAGATGACAGAGAGCTGTGAGTGTGTTTCGGAGAGAGAGAGAGAGAGAGATGACAGAGAGCTGTGAGTGTGTTTCAGAGCGAGAGAGAGAGAGAGAGAGATGACAGAGAGCTGTGAGTGTGTTTCTCAGAGAGAGAGAGAGATGACAGTGAGCTGTGAGTGTGTTTCAGAGAGAGAGAGAGAGATGACAGAGAGCTGTGAGTGTGTTTCAGAGCGAGAGAGAGAGAGAGAGAGATGGCAGAGAGCTGTGAGTGTGTTTCAGAGCGAGAGAGAGAGGGAGAGAGATGACAGAGAGATGTGAGTGCGTTTCGGAGAGAGAGAGAGAGAGAGAGACAGATGACAGAGAGCTGTGAGTGTGTTTCGGAGAGAGAGAGAGAGATGACAGAGCTGTGAGTGTGTTTCGGAGAGAGAGAGAGCTGTGAGTGTATTTCAGAGAGAGAGAGAGAGAGATGACAGAGAGTTGTGAGTGTGTTTCAGAGCGAGAGAGAGAGAGAGATGACAGAGAGCTGTGAGTGTGTTTCTCAGAGAGAGAGAGAGATGACAGAGAGCTGTGAGTGTGTTTCAGAGAGAGAGAGAGAGAGAGATGACAGAGAGCTGTGAGTGTGTTTCAGAGCGAGAGAGAGAGAGAGATGACAGAGAGCTGTGAGTGTGTTTCAGAGAGAGAGAGAGAGAGAGAGATGACAGAGAGCTGTGAGTGTGTTTCTCAGAGAGAGAGAGAGATGACAGAGAGCTGTGAGTGTGTTTCGGAGAGAGAGAGAGAGAGATGATAGAGAGCTGTGAGTGTGTTTCGGAGAGAGAGAGAGACAGATGACAGAGAGCTGTGAGTGTGTTTCAGAGAGAGAGAGAGAGAGATGACAGAGAGCTGTGAGTGTGTTTCGGAGCGAGAGAGAGAGAGATGACAGAGAGCTGTGAGTGTGTTTCGGAGAGAGAGAGAGAGAGATGACAGAGAGCTGTGAGTGTGTTTCGGAGCGAGAGAGAGAGATGACAGAGAGCTGTGAGTGTGTTTCAGAGAGAGAGAGAGAGAGAGATGACAGAGAGCTGTGAGTGTGTTTCTCAGAGAGAGAGAGAGATGACAGAGAGCTGTTAGTGTGTTTCGGAGAGAGAGAGAGAGAGAGAGAGATGACAGAGAGCTGTGAGTGTGTTTCTCAGAGAGAGAGAGAGATGACAGAGAGCTGTGAGTGTGTTTCGGAGAGAGAGAGAGAGATGATAGAGAGCTGTGAGTGTGTTTCGGAGAGAGAGAGAGAGAGAGATGACAGAGAGCTGTGAGTGTGTTTCAGAGCGAGAGAGAGAGAGATGACAGAGAGCTGTGAGTGTGTTTCTCAGAGAGAGAGAGAGAGAGATGACAGAGAGCTGTGAGTGTGTTTCAGAGCGAGAGAGAGAGATGACAGAGAGCTGTGAGTGTGTTTCGGAGAGAGAGAGAGAGATGACAGAGAGCTGTGAGTGTGTTTCTCAGAGAGAGAGAGAGAGAAATGACAGAGAGCTGTGAGTGTGTTTCGGAGAGATAGAGTGAGAGAGAGAGATGACAGTGAGCTGTGAGTGTGTTTCGGAGAGAGAGAGAGAGAGAGAGATGACAGAGAGCTGTGAGTGTGTTTCTCAGAGAGAGAGAGAGAGAGAGATGACAGAGAGCTGTGAGTGTGTTTCGGAGAGAGAGAGAGATGACAGAGAGCTGTGAGTGTGTTTCAGAGCGAGAGAGAGAGATGACAGAGAGCTGTGAGTGTGTTTCAGAACGAGAGAGAGAGAGGGAGAGATGACAGAGAGCTGTGAGTGTGTTTCAGAACGAGAGAGAGAGAGAGAGAGAGATGACAGAGAGCTGTGAGTGTGTTTCGGAGAGAGAGAGAGATGACAGAGAGCTGTGAGTGTGTTTCAGAGAGAGAGAGAGAGAGAGATGACAGAGAGCTGTGAGTGTGTTTCTCAGAGAGAGAGAGAGATGACAGAGAGCTGTGAGTGTGTTTCGGAGAGAGAGAGAGAGATGACAGAGAGCTGTGATTGTGTTTCAGAGCGAGAGAGAGAGAGAGAGAGAGATGACAGAGAGCTGTGAGTGTGTTTCGGAGAGAGAGAGAGAGATGACAGAGAGCTGTGAGTGTGTTTCAGAGCGAGAGAGAGAGAGAGAGAGAGATGACAGAGAGCTGTGAGTGTGTTTCAGAGCGAGAGAGAGAGAGAGAGAGAGATGACAGAGAGCTGTGAGTGTGTTTCGGAGAGAGAGAGAGAGATGACAGAGAGCTGTGAGTGTGTTTCAGAGCGAGAGAGAGAGAGAGAGAGAGATGACAGAGAGCTGTGAGTGTGTTTCAGAGCGAGAGAGAGAGAGAGAGAGAGATGACAGAGAGCTGTGAGTGTGTTTCTCAGAGAGAGAGAGAGATGACAGTGAGCTGTGAGTGTGTTTCAGAGAGAGAGAGAGAGAGAGATGACAGAGAGCTGTGAGTGTGTTTCAGAGCGAGAGAGAGAGAGAGAGAGATGGCAGAGAGCTGTGAGTGTGTTTCAGAGCGAGAGAGAGAGAGAGAGAGATGACAGAGAGATGTGAGTGCGTTTCGGAGAGAGAGAGAGAGAGAGACAGATGACAGAGAGCTGTGAATGTGTTTCGGAGAGAGAGAGAGCTGTGAGTGTATTTCAGAGAGAGAGAGAGAGAGAGAGATGACAGAGAGTTGTGAGTGTTTCAGAGCGAGAGAGAGAGAGAGAGAGATGACAGAGAGCTGTGAGTGTGTTTCGGAGAGAGAGAGAGCTGTGAGTGTATTTCAGAGAGAGAGAGAGAGAGAGATGACAGAGAGTTGTGAGTGTGTTTCAGAGCGAGAGAGAGAGAGAGAGATGACAGAGAGCTGTGAGTGTGTTTCTCAGAGAGAGAGAGAGATGACAGAGAGCGTGAGTGTGTTTCGGAGAGAGAGAGAGAGAGAGATGACAGAGAGCTGTGATTGTGTTTCAGAGCGAGAGAGAGAGAGAGATAACAGAGAGCTGTGAGTGTGTTTCAGAGACAGAGAGAGAGAGAGATGACAGAGAGCTGTGAGTGTGTTTCAGAGCGAGAGAGAGAGAGAGATGACAGAGAGCTGTGAGTGTGTTTCTCAGAGAGAGAGAGAGATGACAGAGAGCTGTGAGTGTGTTTCTCAGGGAGAGAGAGAGATGACAGAGAGCTGTGAGTGTGTTTCAGAGCGAGAGAGAGAGAGAGATGACAGAGAGATGTGAGTGTGTTTCTCAGAGAGAGAGAGAGATGACAGAGAGCTGTGAGTGTGTTTCAGAGAGAGAGAGAGATGACAGAGAGCTGTGAGTGTGTTTCTCAGAGAGAGAGAGAGATGACAGAGAGCTGTGAGTGCGTTTCGGAGAGAGAGAGAGAGATGATAGAGAGCTGTGAGTGTGTTTCGGAGAGAGAGAGAGATGACAGAGAGCTGTGAGTGTGTTTCAGAGCGAGAGAGAGAGATGACAGAGAGCTGTGAGTGTGTTTCAGAACGAGAGAGAGAGAGAGAGAGATGACAGAGAGCTGTGAGTGTGTTTCAGAACGAGAGAGAGAGATGACAGAGAGCTGTGAGTGTGTTTCGGAGAGAGAGAGAGATGACAGAGAGCTGTGAGTGTGTTTCAGAGAGAGAGATGACAGAGAGCTGTGAGTGTGTTTCTCAGAGAGAGAGAGAGATGACAGAGAGCTGTGAGTGTGTTTCTCAGAGAGAGCGAGAGAGAGAGAGAGAGATGACAGAGAGCTGTGAGTGTGTTTCGGAGAGAGAGAGAGAGAGAGATGACAGAGAGCTGTGAGTGTGTTTCAGAGCGAGAGAGAGAGAGAGAGAGATGACAGAGAGCTGTGAGTGTGTTTCTCAGAGAGAGAGAGAGATGACAGTGAGCTGTGAGTGTGTTTCAGAGAGAGAGAGAGAGATGACAGAGAGCTGTGAGTGTGTTTCAGAGCGAGAGAGAGAGAGAGAGAGATGGCAGAGAGCTGTGAGTGTGTTTCAGAGCGAGAGAGAGAGGGAGAGAGATGACAGAGAGATGTGAGTGCGTTTCGGAGAGAGAGAGAGAGAGAGAGACAGATGACAGAGAGCTGTGAGTGTGTTTCGGAGAGAGAGAGAGAGATGACAGAGCTGTGAGTGTGTTTCGGAGAGAGAGAGAGCTGTGAGTGTATTTCAGAGAGAGAGAGAGAGAGATGACAGAGAGTTGTGAGTGTGTTTCAGAGCGAGAGAGAGAGAGAGATGACAGAGAGCTGTGAGTGTGTTTCTCAGAGAGAGAGAGAGATGACAGAGAGCTGTGAGTGTGTTTCAGAGAGAGAGAGAGAGAGAGATGACAGAGAGCTGTGAGTGTGTTTCAGAGCGAGAGAGAGAGAGAGATGACAGAGAGCTGTGAGTGTGTTTCAGAGAGAGAGAGAGAGAGAGAGATGACAGAGAGCTGTGAGTGTGTTTCTCAGAGAGAGAGAGAGATGACAGAGAGCTGTGAGTGTGTTTCGGAGAGAGAGAGAGAGAGATGATAGAGAGCTGTGAGTGTGTTTCGGAGAGAGAGAGAGACAGATGACAGAGAGCTGTGAGTGTGTTTCAGAGAGAGAGAGAGAGAGATGACAGAGAGCTGTGAGTGTGTTTCGGAGCGAGAGAGAGAGAGATGACAGAGAGCTGTGAGTGTGTTTCGGAGAGAGAGAGAGAGAGATGACAGAGAGCTGTGAGTGTGTTTCGGAGCGAGAGAGAGAGATGACAGAGAGCTGTGAGTGTGTTTCAGAGCGAGAGAGTGAGAGAGAGAGATGACAGAGAGCTGTGAGTGTGTTTCAGAGAGAGAGAGAGAGAGAGAGATGACAGAGAGCTGTGAGTGTGTTTCGGAGAGAGAGAGAGATGACAGAGAGCTGTGAGTGTGTTTCTCAGAGAGAGAGAGAGATGACAGAGAGCTGTGAGTGTGTTTCAGAGAGAGAGAGAGATGACAGAGAGCTGTGAGTGTGTTTCGGAGAGAGTGAGAGAGAGATGACAGAGAGCTGTGATTGTGTTTCAGAGCGAGAGAGAGAGAGAGAGAGATGACAGAGAGCTGTGAGTGTGTTTCTCAGAGAGAGCGAGAGCTGAGAGTGTGTTTCAGAGAGAGAGAGAGAGAGAGATGACAGAGAGCTGTGAGTGTGTTTCGGAGAGAGAGAGAGAGGGAGAGAGATGACAGAGAGCTGTGAGTGTGTTTCGGAGAGAGAGAGAGAGATGACAGAGAGCTGTGAGTGTGTTTCTCAGAGAGAGAGAGAGAGAGAGATGACAGAGAGCTGTGAGTGTGTTTCTCAGAGAGAGAGAGAGAGATGACAGAGAGCTGTGAGTGTGTTTCAGAGCGAGAGAGAGAGATGACAGAGAGCTGTGAGTGTGTTTCGGAGAGAGAGAGAGAGATGACAGAGAGCTGTGAGTGTGTTTCTCAGAGAGAGAGAGAGAGAGATGACAGAGAGCTGTGAGTGTGTTTCGGAGAGAGAGAGTGAGAGAGAGAGATGACAGAGAGCTGTGAGTGTGTTTCGGAGAGAGAGCGAGAGAGAGAGAGAGAGATGACAGAGAGCTGTGAGTGTGTTTCAGAGAGAGAGAGAGAGAGATGACAGAGAGCTGTGAGTGTGTTTCAGAGCGAGAGAGAGAGATGACAGAGAGCTGTGAGTGTGTTTCAGAGCGAGAGAGAGAGAGAGATGACAGAGAGCTGTGAATGTGTTTCGGAGAGAGAGAGAGAGAGAGATGACAGAGAGCTGTGATTGTGTTTCGGAGAGAGAGAGAGAGAGAGAGATGGCAGAGAGCTGTGAGCGTGTTTCGGAGAGAGAGAGAGAGAGAGATGACAGAGAGCTCTGATTGTGTTTCAGAGCGAGAGAGAGAGAGAGAGAGATGACAGAGAGCTGTGAGTGTGTTTCGGAGAGAGAGAGAGAGAGAGAGATGACAGAGAGCTGTGAGTGTGTTTCAGAGCGAGAGAGAGAGAGAGAGATGACAGAGAGCTGTGAGTGTGTTTCGGAGAGAGAGATGACAGAGAGCTGTGAGTGTGTTTCAGAGTGAGAGAGAGAGAGATGACAGAGAGCTGTGAGTGTGTTTCAGAGAGAGAGAGAGAGAGAGATGACAGAGAGCTGTGAGTGTGTTTCTCAGAGAGAGAGAGAGCTGACAGTGTGTTTCAGAGAGAGAGAGAGAGATGACAGAGAGCTGTGCGTGTTTCGGAGAGAGAGAGAGAGATGACAGAGAGCTGTGAGTGTGTTTCAGAGTGAGAGGGAGAGAGAGAGATGACAGAGAGCTGTGGGTGTGTTTCAGAGCGAGAGAGAGAGAGAGAGAGATGACAGAGAGATGTGAGTGTGTTTCTCAGAGAGAGAGAGAGAGAGAGATGACAGAGAGCTGTGAGTGTGTTTCAGAGTGAGAGAGAGAGATGACAGAGAGCTGTGAGTGTGTTTCAGAGTGAGAGAGAGAGAGAGAGAGAGAGATGACAGAGAGCTGTGAGTGTGTTTCGGAGAGAGAGAGAGAGATGACAGAGAGCTGTGAGTGTGTTTCTCAGAGAGAGCGAGAGCTGAGAGTGTGTTTCAGAGCGAGAGAGAGAGAGAGAGATGACAGAGAGCTGTGAGTGTGTTTCAGAGAGAGAGAGAGAGAGATGACAGAGAGCTGTGAGTGTGTTTCTCAGAGAGAGAGAGAGATGACAGAGAGCTGTGAGTGTGTTTCAGAGCGAGAGAGAGAGAGAGAGATGACAGAGAGCTGTGAGTGTGTTTCGGAGAGAGAGAGAGAGAGATGACAGAGAGCTGTGAGTGTGTTTCGGAGAGAGAGAGAGAGAGAGATGACAGAGAGCTGTGAGTGTGTTTGAGAGTGAGAGAGAGAGAGATGACAGAGAGCTGTGAGTGTGTTTCGGAGAGAGAGAGAGAGATGACAGAGAGCTGTGAGTGTGTTTCGGAGAGAGAGAGAGAGAGAGAGATGGCAGAGAGCTGTGAGTGTGTTTCGGAGAGAGAGAGAGATGACAGAGAGCTGTGAGTGTGTTTCGGAGAGAGAGAGAGAGAGAGAGATGACAGAGAGCTGTGAGTGTGTTTCGGAGAGAGAGAGAGAGAGAGAGATGACAGAGAGCTGTGAGTGTGTTTCGGAGAGAGAGAGAGAGATGGCAGAGAGCTGTGAGTGTGTTTCAGAGCGAGAGAGAGAGAGAGAGATGACAGAGAGCTGTGAGTGTGTTTCAGAGAGAGAGAGAGAGAGAGAGATGACAGAGAGCTGTGAGTGTGTTTCTCAGAGAGAGCGAGCGAGAGAGAGAGATGACAGAGAGCTGTGAGTGTGTTTCGGAGAGAGAGAGAGAGAGAGAGATGACAGAGAGCTGTGAGTGTGTTTCAGAGAGAGAGAGAGAGAGAGAGATGACAGAGAGCTGTGAGTGTGTTTCTCAGAGAGAGCGAGAGAGAGAGAGAGATGACAGAGAGCTGTGAGTGTGTTTCAGAGCGAGAGAGAGAGAGAGATGACAGAGAGCCGTGAGTGTGTTTCTCAGAGAGAGAGAGAGATGACAGAGAGCTGTGAGTGTGTTTCAGAACGAGAGAGAGAGAGATGACAGAGAGCTGTGAGTGTGTTTCAGAGCGAGAGAGAGAGAGAGAGAGAGATGACAGAGAGCTGTGAGTGTGTTTCTCAGAGAGAGAGAGAGATGCCAGAGAGCTGTGAGTGTGTTTCTCAGAGAAATAGAGAGAGAGATGACAGAGAGCAGTGAGTGTGTTTCAGAGTGAGAGAGAGAGAGAGAGATAGATGACAGAGAGCTGTGAGTGTTTCTCAGAGAGAGAGAGAGAGAGATGACAGAGAGCAGTGAGTGTGTTTCAGAGAGAGAGAGAGAGAGAGATGACAGAGAGCTGTGAGTGTGTTTCAGAGCGAGCGAGAGAGAGAGAGAGAGAGAGATGACAGAGAGCTGTGAGTGTGTTTCAGAGCGAGCGAGAGAGAGAGAGAGAGAGAGATGACAGAGAGCTGTGAGTGTGTTTCAGAGCGAGCGAGAGAGAGAGAGAGAGAGAGATGACAGAGAGCTGTGAGTGTGTTTCGGAGAGACAGAGAGAGAGAGATGACAGAGAGCTGTGAGTGTGTTTCTCAGAGAGAGAGAGATGACAGAGAGCTGTGAGTCTCTTTCAGAGTGAGAGAGAGAGAGAGAGAGATGACAGAGAGCTGTGAGTGTGTTTCAGAGAGAGAGAGAGAGAGAGAGATGACAGAGAGCTGTGAGTGTGTTTCAGAGCGAGAGAGAGAGAGAGAGATGACAGAGAGCTGTGAGTGTGTTTCGGAGAGAGAGAGAGAGAGAGACGACAGAGAGCTGTGAGTGTGTTTCGGAGAGAGAGAGAGATGACAGAGAGCTGTGATTGTGTTTCAGAGCGAGAGAGAGAGAGAGATGACAGAGAGCTGTGAGTGTGTTTCGGAGAGAGAGAGAGAGAGAGATGACAGAGAGCTGTGATTGTGTTTCAGAGCGAGAGAGAGAGAGAGAGAGATGACAGAGAGCTGTGAGTGTGTTTCTCAGAGAGAGCGAGAGCTGAGAGTGTGTTTCAGAGAGAGAGAGAGAGAGAGAGATGACAGAGAGCTGTGAGTGTGTTTCGGAGAGAGAGAGAGAGGGAGAGAGATGACAGAGAGCTGTGAGTGTGTTTCGGAGAGAGAGAGAGAGATGACAGAGAGCTGTGAGTGTGTTTCTCAGAGAGAGAGAGAGAGAGAGATGACAGAGAGCTGTGAGTGTGTTTCTCAGAGAGAGAGAGAGAGAGAGATGACAGAGAGCTGTGAGTGTGTTTCGGAGAGAGAGAGAGAGATGACAGAGAGCTGTGAGTGTGTTTCTCAGAGAGAGAGAGAGAGAGATGACAGAGAGCTGTGAGTGTGCTTCTCAGAGAGAGAGAGAGAGATGACAGAGAGCTGTGAGTGTGTTTCAGAGCGAGAGAGAGAGATGACAGAGAGCTGTGAGTGTGTTTCGGAGAGAGAGAGAGAGATGACAGAGAGCTGTGAGTGTGTTTCTCAGAGAGAGAGAGAGAGAGATGACAGAGAGCTGTGAGTGTGTTTCGGAGAGAGAGAGTGAGAGAGAGATGACAGAGAGCTGTGAGTGTGTTTCGGAGAGAGAGCGAGAGAGAGAGAGAGATGACAGAGAGCTGTGAGTGTGTTTCAGAGAGAGAGAGAGAGAGATGACAGAGAGCTGTGAGTGTGTTTCAGAGCGAGAGAGAGAGATGACAGAGAGCTGTGAGTGTGTTTCAGAGCGAGAGAGAGAGAGAGAGATGACAGAGAGCTGTGAGTGTGTTTCGGAGAGAGAGAGAGAGAGAGAGAGATGACAGAGAGCTGTGATTGTGTTTCGGAGAGAGAGAGAGAGAGAGAGAGATGGCAGAGAGCTGTGAGCGTGTTTCGGAGAGAGAGAGAGAGAGAGATGACAGAGAGCTCTGATTGTGTTTCAGAGCGAGAGAGAGAGAGAGAGAGATGACAGAGAGCTGTGAGTGTGTTTCGGAGAGAGAGAGAGAGATAGATGACTGAGAGCTGTGATTGTGTTTCAGAGCGAGAGAGAGAGAGAGAGAGATGACAGAGAGCTGTGAGTGTGTTTCGGAGAGAGAGAGAGAGGGGGATGACAGAGAGCTGTGATTGTGTTTCAGAGCGAGAGAGAGAGAGAGAGAGATGACAGAGAGCAGTGAGTGTGTTTCTCAGAGAGAGAGAGAGCTGGGAGTGTGTTTCAGAGAGAGAGAGAGAGAGATGACAGAGAGCTGTGAGTGTGTTTCGGAGAGAGAGAGAGAGAGAGAGATGACAGAGAGCTGTGAGTGTGTTTCAGAGCGAGAGAGAGAGATGACAGAGAGCTGTGAGTGTTTTTCTCATAGAGAGAGAGAGAGAGATTACAGAGAGCTGTGAGTGTGTTTCGGAGAGAGAGAGAGAGATGACAGAAAGCTGTGAGTGTGTTTCTCAAAGAGAGAGAGATGACAGAGAGCTGTGAGTGTGTTTCAGAGCGAGAGAGAGAGATGACAGAGAGCTGTGAGTGTGTTTCGGAGAGAGAGAGAGAGAGAGAGATGACAGAGAGCTGTGAGTGTGTTTCTCAGAGAGAGAGAGAGACGACAGAGAGCTGTGAGTGTGTTTCAGAGCGAGAGAGAGAGATGACAGAGAGCTGTGAGTGTGTTTCAGAGAGAGAGAGAGAGAGATGACAGAGAGCTGTGAGTGTGTTTCTCAGAGAGAGAGAGAGAGAGATGACAGAGAGCTGTGAGTGTGTTTCTCAGAGAGAGAGAGAGAGAGAGATGACAGAGAGCTGTGAGTGTGTTTCAGAGCGAGAGAGAGAGAGAGAGATGACAGAGAGCTGTGAGTGTGTTTCGGAGAGAGAGAGAGGGAGGGATGACAGAGAGCTGTGAGTGTGTTTCAGAGCGAGAGAGAGAGAGAGAGAGAGATGACAGAGAGCTGTGAGTGTGTTTCTCAGAGAGAGAGAGAGAGAGATGACAGAGAGCTGTGAGTGTGCTTCTCAGAGAGAGAGAGAGAGATGACAGAGAGCTGTGAGTGTGTTTCGGAGAGAGAGAGAGAGATGACAGAGAGCTGTGAGTGTGTTTCTCAGAGAGAGAGAGAGAGAGATGACAGAGAGCTGTGAGTGTGTTTCGGAGAGAGAGAGTGAGAGAGAGATGACAGAGAGCTGTGAGTGTGTTTCGGAGAGAGAGCGAGAGAGAGAGAGAGATGACAGAGAGCTGTGAGTGTGTTTCAGAGAGAGAGAGAGAGAGATGACAGAGAGCTGTGAGTGTGTTTCAGAGCGAGAGAGAGAGATGACAGAGAGCTGTGAGTGTGTTTCAGAGCGAGAGAGAGAGAGAGATGACAGAGAGCTGTGAGTGTGTTTCGGAGAGAGAGAGAGAGAGAGATGACAGAGAGCTGTGATTGTGTTTCGGAGAGAGAGAGAGAGAGAGAGAGATGGCAGAGAGCTGTGAGCGTGTTTCGGAGAGAGAGAGAGAGAGAGATGACAGAGAGCTCTGATTGTGTTTCAGAGCGAGAGAGAGAGAGAGAGAGATGACAGAGAGCTGTGAGTGTGTTTCGGAGAGAGAGAGAGAGATAGATGACTGAGAGCTGTGATTGTGTTTCAGAGCGAGAGAGAGAGAGAGAGAGATGACAGAGAGCTGTGAGTGTGTTTCGGAGAGAGAGAGAGAGATGACAGAGAGCAGTGAGTGTGTTTCTCAGAGAGAGAGAGAGCTGGGAGTGTGTTTCAGAGAGAGAGAGAGAGAGATGACAGAGAGCTGTGAGTGTGTTTCGGAGAGAGAGAGAGAGAGATGACAGTGAGCTGTGAGTGTGTTTCTCAGAGAGAGAGAGAGAGAGAGATGACAGAGAGCTGTGAGTGTGTTTCAGAGCGAGAGAGAGAGATGACAGAGAGCTGTGAGTGTGTTTCTCAGAGAGAGAGAGAGCTGAGAGTGTGTTTCAGAGAGAGAGAGAGAGATGACAGAGAGCTGTGCGTGTTTCGGAGAGAGAGAGAGAGATGACAGAGAGCTGTGAGTGTGTTTCAGAGTGAGAGGGAGAGAGAGAGATGACAGAGAGCTGTGGGTGTGTTTCAGAGCGAGAGAGAGAGAGAGAGAGATGACAGAGAGATGTGAGTGTGTTTCTCAGAGAGAGAGAGAGAGAGAGATGACAGAGAGCTGTGAGTGTGTTTCAGAGTGAGAGAGAGAGATGACAGAGAGCTGTGAGTGTGTTTCAGAGTGAGAGAGAGAGAGAGAGAGAGAGATGACAGAGAGCTGTGAGTGTGTTTCGGAGAGAGAGAGAGAGATGACAGAGAGCTGTGAGTGTGTTTCTCAGAGAGAGCGAGAGCTGAGAGTGTGTTTCAGAGCGAGAGAGAGAGAGAGAGATGACAGAGAGCTGTGAGTGTGTTTCAGAGAGAGAGAGAGAGAGATGACAGAGAGCTGTGAGTGTGTTTCTCAGAGAGAGAGAGAGATGACAGAGAGCTGTGAGTGTGTTTCAGAGCGAGAGAGAGAGAGAGAGATGACAGAGAGCTGTGAGTGTGTTTCGGAGAGAGAGAGAGAGAGATGACAGAGAGCTGTGAGTGTGTTTCGGAGAGAGAGAGAGAGAGAGAGAGAGATGACAGAGAGCTGTGAGTGTGTTTGAGAGTGAGAGAGAGAGAGATGACAGAGAGCTGTGAGTGTGTTTCGGAGAGAGAGAGAGAGAGATGACAGAGAGCTGTGAGTGTGTTTCGGAGAGAGAGAGAGATGGCAGAGAGCTGTGAGTGTGTTTCGGAGAGAGAGAGAGATGACAGAGAGCTGTGAGTGTGTTTCGGAGAGAGAGAGAGAGAGAGAGATGACAGAGAGCTGTGAGTGTGTTTCGGAGAGAGAGAGAGAGAGAGAGATGACAGAGAGCTGTGAGTGTGTTTCGGAGAGAGAGAGAGAGAGATGGCAGAGAGCTGTGAGTGTGTTTCAGAGCGAGAGAGAGAGAGAGAGATGACAGAGAGCTGTGAGTGTGTTTCAGAGAGAGAGAGAGAGAGAGAGATGACAGAGAGCTGTGAGTGTGTTTCTCAGAGAGAGCGAGCGAGAGAGAGAGATGACAGAGAGCTGTGAGTGTGTTTCGGAGAGAGAGAGAGAGAGAGAGATGACAGAGAGCTGTGAGTGTGTTTCAGAGAGAGAGAGAGAGAGAGAGATGACAGAGAGCTGTGAGTGTGTTTCTCAGAGAGAGCGAGAGAGAGAGAGAGATGACAGAGAGCTGTGAGTGTGTTTCAGAGCGAGAGAGAGAGAGAGATGACAGAGAGCCGTGAGTGTGTTTCTCAGAGAGAGAGAGAGATGACAGAGAGCTGTGAGTGTGTTTCAGAACGAGAGAGATAGAGATGACAGAGAGCTGTGAGTGTGTTTCAGAGCGAGAGAGAGAGAGAGAGAGAGATGACAGAGAGCTGTGAGTGTGTTTCTCAGAGAGAGAGAGAGATGACAGAGAGCTGTGAGTGTGTTTCTCAGAGAAATAGAGAGAGAGATGACAGAGAGCAGTGAGTGTGTTTCAGAGTGAGAGAGAGAGAGAGAGATAGATGACAGAGAGCTGTGAGTGTGTTTCTCAGAGAGAGAGAGAGAGAGATGACAGAGAGCAGTGAGTGTGTTTCAGAGAGAGAGAGAGAGAGAGATGACAGAGAGCTGTGAGTGTGTTTCAGAGCGAGCGAGAGAGAGAGAGAGAGAGAGATGACAGAGAGCTGTGAGTGTGTTTCAGAGCGAGCGAGAGAGAGAGAGAGAGAGAGATGACAGAGAGCTGTGAGTGTGTTTCAGAGCGAGCGAGAGAGAGAGAGAGAGAGAGATGACAGAGAGCTGTGAGTGTGTTTCGGAGAGACAGAGAGAGAGAGATGACAGAGAGCTGTGAGTGTGTTTCTCAGAGAGAGAGAGATGACAGAGAGCTGTGAGTCTGTTTCAGAGTGAGAGAGAGAGAGAGAGAGATGACAGAGAGCTGTGAGTGTGTTTCAGAGAGAGAGAGAGAGAGAGAGATGACAGAGAGCTGTGAGTGTGTTTCAGAGCGAGAGAGAGATGACAGAGAGCTGTGAGTGTGTTTCGGAGAGAGAGAGAGAGAGAGAGAGATGACAGAGAGCTGTGAGTGTGTTTCGGAGAGAGAGAGAGAGAGAGACGACAGAGAGCTGTGAGTGTGTTTCGGAGAGAGAGAGAGATGACAGAGAGCTGTGATTGTGTTTCAGAGCGAGAGAGAGAGAGAGATGACAGAGAGCTGTGAGTGTGTTTCGGAGAGAGAGAGAGAGAGAGATGACAGAGAGCTGTGATTGTGTTTCAGAGCGAGAGAGAGAGAGAGAGAGATGACAGAGAGCTGTGAGTGTGTTTCTCAGAGAGAGCGAGAGCTGAGAGTGTGTTTCAGAGAGAGAGAGAGAGAGAGAGATGACAGAGAGCTGTGAGTGTGTTTCGGAGAGAGAGAGAGAGGGAGAGAGATGACAGAGAGCTGTGAGTGTGTTTCGGAGAGAGAGAGAGAGATGACAGAGAGCTGTGAGTGTGTTTCTCAGAGAGAGAGAGAGAGAGAGATGACAGAGAGCTGTGAGTGTGTTTCTCAGAGAGAGAGAGAGAGAGAGATGACAGAGAGCTGTGAGTGTGTTTCGGAGAGAGAGAGAGAGATGACAGAGAGCTGTGAGTGTGTTTCTCAGAGAGAGAGAGAGAGAGATGACAGAGAGCTGTGAGTGTGCTTCTCAGAGAGAGAGAGAGAGATGACAGAGAGCTGTGAGTGTGTTTCAGAGCGAGAGAGAGAGATGACAGAGAGCTGTGAGTGTGTTTCGGAGAGAGAGAGAGAGATGACAGAGAGCTGTGAGTGTGTTTCTCAGAGAGAGAGAGAGAGAGATGACAGAGAGCTGTGAGTGTGTTTCGGAGAGAGAGAGTGAGAGAGAGATGACAGAGAGCTGTGAGTGTGTTTCGGAGAGAGAGCGAGAGAGAGAGAGAGATGACAGAGAGCTGTGAGTGTGTTTCAGAGAGAGAGAGAGAGAGATGACAGAGAGCTGTGAGTGTGTTTCAGAGCGAGAGAGAGAGATGACAGAGAGCTGTGAGTGTGTTTCAGAGCGAGAGAGAGAGAGAGATGACAGAGAGCTGTGAGTGTGTTTCGGAGAGAGAGAGAGAGAGAGAGAGATGACAGAGAGCTGTGATTGTGTTTCGGAGAGAGAGAGAGAGAGAGAGAGATGGCAGAGAGCTGTGAGCGTGTTTCGGAGAGAGAGAGAGAGAGAGATGACAGAGAGCTCTGATTGTGTTTCAGAGCGAGAGAGAGAGAGAGAGAGATGACAGAGAGCTGTGAGTGTGTTTCGGAGAGAGAGAGAGAGATAGATGACTGAGAGCTGTGATTGTGTTTCAGAGCGAGAGAGAGAGAGAGAGAGATGACAGAGAGCTGTGAGTGTGTTTCGGAGAGAGAGAGAGAGGGGGATGACAGAGAGCTGTGATTGTGTTTCAGAGCGAGAGAGAGAGAGAGAGAGATGACAGAGAGCAGTGAGTGTGTTTCTTAGAGAGAGAGAGAGCTGGGAGTGTGTTTCAGAGAGAGAGAGAGAGAGAGATGACAGAGAGCTGTGAGTGTGTTTCGGAGAGAGAGAGAGAGAGATGACAGTGAGCTGTGAGTGTGTTTCTCAGAGAGAGAGAGAGAGAGAGATGACAGAGAGCTGTGAGTGTGTTTCAGAGCGAGAGAGAGAGATGACAGAGAGCTGTGAGTGTTTTTCTCATAGAGAGAGAGAGAGAGATTACAGAGAGCTGTGAGTGTGTTTCGGAGAGAGAGAGAGAGATGACAGAAAGCTGTGAGTGTGTTTCTCAGAGAGAGAGAGAGATGACAGAGAGCTGTGAGTGTGTTTCAGAGCGAGAGAGAGAGATGACAGAGAGCTGTGAGTGTGTTTCGGAGAGAGAGAGAGAGAGAGAGATGACAGAGAGCTGTGAGTGTGTTTCTCAGAGAGAGAGAGAGACGACAGAGAGCTGTGAGTGTGTTTCAGAGCGAGAGAGAGAGATGACAGAGAGCTGTGAGTGTGTTTCAGAGAGAGAGAGAGAGAGATGACAGAGAGCTGTGAGTGTGTTTCTCAGAGAGAGAGAGAGAGATGACAGAGAGCTGTGAGTGTGTTTCTCAGAGAGAGAGAGAGAGAGAGATGACAGAGAGCTGTGAGTGTGTTTCAGAGCGAGAGAGAGAGAGAGAGATGACAGAGAGCTGTGAGTGTGTTTCGGAGAGAGAGAGAGGGAGGGATGACAGAGAGCTGTGAGTGTGTTTCAGAGCGAGAGAGAGAGAGAGAGAGAGATGACAGAGAGCTGTGAGTGTGTTTCTCAGAGAGAGAGAGAGAGAGAGATGACAGAGAGCTGTGAGTGTGTTTCGGAGAGAGAGAGAGAGATGACAGAGAGCTGTGAGTGTGTTTCTCAGAGAGAGAGAGAGAGAGATGACAGAGAGCTGTGAGTGTGCTTCTCAGAGAGAGAGAGAGAGATGACAGAGAGCTGTGAGTGTGTTTCAGAGCGAGAGAGAGAGATGACAGAGAGCTGTGAGTGTGTTTCGGAGAGAGAGAGAGAGATGACAGAGAGCTGTGAGTGTGTTTCTCAGAGAGAGAGAGAGAGAGATGACAGTGAGCTGTGAGTGTGTTTCGGAGAGAGAGAGTGAGAGAGAGATGACAGAGAGCTGTGAGTGTGTTTCGGAGAGAGAGCGAGAGAGAGAGAGAGATGACAGAGAGCTGTGAGTGTGTTTCAGAGAGAGAGAGAGAGAGATGACAGAGAGCTGTGAGTGTGTTTCAGAGCGAGAGAGAGAGATGACAGAGAGCTGTGAGTGTGTTTCAGAGCGAGAGAGAGAGAGAGATGACAGAGAGCTGTGAGTGTGTTTCGGAGAGAGAGAGAGAGAGAGAGAGATGACAGAGAGCTGTGATTGTGTTTCGGAGAGAGAGAGAGAGAGAGAGAGATGGCAGAGAGCTGTGAGCGTGTTTCGGAGAGAGAGAGAGAGAGAGATGACAGAGAGCTCTGATTGTGTTTCAGAGCGAGAGAGAGAGAGAGAGAGATGACAGAGAGCTGTGAGTGTGTTTCGGAGAGAGAGAGAGAGATAGATGACTGAGAGCTGTGATTGTGTTTCAGAGCGAGAGAGAGAGAGAGAGAGATGACAGAGAGCTGTGAGTGTGTTTCGGAGAGAGAGAGAGAGGGGGATGACAGAGAGCTGTGATTGTGTTTCAGAGCGAGAGAGAGAGAGAGAGAGATGACAGAGAGCAGTGAGTGTGTTTCTCAGAGAGAGAGAGAGCTGGGAGTGTGTTTCAGAGAGAGAGAGAGAGAGAGATGACAGAGAGCTGTGAGTGTGTTTCGGAGAGAGAGAGAGAGAGAGAGGACAGTGAGCTGTGAGTGTGTTTCTCAGAGAGAGAGAGAGAGAGAGATGACAGAGAGCTGTGAGTGTGTTTCAGAGCGAGAGAGAGAGATGACAGAGAGCTGTGAGTGTTTTTCTCATAGAGAGAGAGAGAGAGATTACAGAGAGCTGTGAGTGTGTTTCGGAGAGAGAGAGAGAGATGACAGAAAGCTGTGAGTGTGTTTCTCAGAGAGAGAGAGAGATGGCAGAGAGCTGTGAGTGTGTTTCAGAGCGAGAGAGAGAGATGACAGAGAGCTGTGAGTGTGTTTCGGAGAGAGAGAGAGAGAGAGAGATGACAGAGAGCTGTGAGTGTGTTTCTCAGAGAGAGAGAGAGACGACAGAGAGCTGTGAGTGTGTTTCAGAGCGAGAGAGAGAGATGACAGAGAGCTGTGAGTGTGTTTCAGAGAGAGAGAGAGAGAGATGACAGAGAGCTGTGAGTGTGTTTCTCAGAGAGAGAGAGAGAGAGATGACAGAGAGCTGTGAGTGTGTTTCTCAGAGAGAGAGAGAGAGAGAGATGACAGAGAGCTGTGAGTGTGTTTCAGAGCGAGAGAGAGAGAGAGAGATGACAGAGAGCTGTGAGTGTGTTTCGGAGAGAGAGAGAGAGGGAGGGATGACAGAGAGCTGTGAGTGTGTTTCAGAGCGAGAGAGAGAGAGAGAGAGAGAGATGACAGAGAGCTGTGAGTGTGTTTCTCAGAGAGAGAGAGAGAGATGACAGTGAGCTGTGAGTGTGTTTCAGAGAGAGAGAGCGAGAGAGATGACAGAGAACTGTGAGTGTGTTTCAGAGCGAGAGAGAGAGAGAGAGATGGCAGAGAGCTGTGAGTGTGTTTCAGAGCGAGAGAGAGAGAGAGATGACAGAGAGCTGTGAGTGTGTTTCTCAGAGAGAGAGAGAGATGACAGAGAGCTGTGAGTGTGTTTCTCAGAGAGAGCGAGAGAGAGAGAGAGAGATGACAGAGAGCTGTGAGTGTGTTTCAGAGCGAGAGAGAGAGAGAGAGATGACAGAGAGCTGTGAGTGTGTTTCTCAGAGAGAGAGAGAGATGACAGTGAGCTGTGAGTGTGTTTCAGAGAGAGAGAGAGATGATAGAGAGCTGTGAGTGTCTTTCAGAGCGAGAGAGAGAGAGAGAGAGATGGCAGAGAGCTGTGAGTGTGTTTCAGAGCGAGAGAGAGAGAGAGAGATGACACAGAGATGTGAGTGCGTTTCGGAGAGAGAGAGAGACAGATGACAGAGAGCTGTGAGTGTGTTTCGGAGAAAGAGAGAGAGATGACAGAGAGCTGTGAGTGTGTTTCGGAGAGAGAAAGAGCTGTGAATGTATTTCAGAGAGAGAGATGACAGAGAGTTGTGAGTGTGTTTCAGAGCGAGAGAGAGAGAGAGAGATGACAGAGAGCTGTGAGTGTGTTTCTCAGAGAGAGAGAGAGATGACAGAGAGCTGTGAGTGTGTTTCAGAGAGAGAGAGAGAGAGAGAGATGACAGAGAGCTGTGAGTGTGTTTCAGAGCGAGAGAGAGAGAGATGACAGAGAGCTGTGAGTGTGTTTCTCAGAGAGAGAGAGAGATGACAGAGAGCTGTGAGTGTGTTTCAGAGAGAGAGAGAGAGAGAGATGACAGAGAGCTGTGAGTGTGTTTCGGAGAGAGAGAGAGAGAGAGAGAGAGATGACAGAGAGCTGTGATTGTGTTTCGGAGAGAGAGAGAGAGAGAGAGATGGCAGAGAGCTGTGAGTGTGTTTCAGAGCGAGAGAGAGAGAGAGAGAGATGACAGAGAGCTGTGAGTGTGTTTCGGAGAGAGAGAGAGAGATAGATGACTGAGAGCTCTGATTGTGTTTCAGAGCGAGAGAGAGAGAGAGAGAGATGACAGAGAGCTGTGAGTGTGTTTCGGAGAGAGAGAGAGAGATAGATGACTGAGAGCTGTGATTGTGTTTCAGAGCGAGAGAGAGAGAGAGAGAGATGACAGAGAGCTGTGAGTGTGTTTCGGAGAGAGAGAGAGAGGGGGATGACAGAGAGCTGTGACTGTGTTTCAGAGCGAGAGAGAGAGAGAGAGAGATGACAGAGAGCAGTGAGTGTGTTTCTCAGAGAGAGAGAGAGCTGGGAGTGTGTTTCAGAGAGAGAGAGAGAGAGATGACAGAGAGCTGTGAGTGTGTTTCGGAGAGAGAGAGAGAGAGATGACAGAGAGCTGTGAGTGTGTTTCTCAGAGAGAGAGAGAGAGAGATGACAGAGAGCTGTGAGTGTGTTTCGGAGAGAGAGAGAGAGATGACAGAGAGCTGTGAGTCTGTTTCTCAGAGAGAGAGAGAGATGACAGAGAGCTGTGAGTGTGTTTCAGAGCGAGAGAGAGAGATGACAGAGAGCTGTGAGTGTTTTTCTCATAGAGAGAGAGAGAGAGATTACAGAAAGCTGTGAGTGTGTTTCTCAGAGAGAGAGAGAGATGACAGAGAGCTGTGAGTGTGTTTCAGAGCGAGAGAGAGAGATGACAGAGAGCTGTGAGTGTGTTTCGGAGAGAGAGAGAGAGAGAGAGATGACAGAGTGCTGTGAGTGTGTTTCTCAGAGAGAGAGAGAGACGACAGAGAGCTGTGAGTGTGTTTCAGAGAGAGAGAGAGAGAGATGACAGAGAGCTGTGAGTGTGTTTCAGAGCGAGAGAGAGAGATGACAGAGAGCTGTGAGTGTGTTTCAGAGCGAGAGAGAGAGATGACAGAGAGCTGTGAGTGTGTTTCAGAGAGAGAGAGAGAGAGATGACAGAGAGCTGTGAGTGTGTTTCTCAGAGAGAGAGAGAGAGAGATGACAGAGAGCTGTGAGTGTGTTTCTCAGAGAGAGAGAGAGAGAGAGATGACAGAGAGCTGTGAATGTGTTTCGGAGAGAGAGAGAGAGATGACAGAGAGCTGTGAGTGTGTTTCTCAGAGAGAGCGAGAGAGAGAGAGAGAGAGAGATGACAGAGAGCTGTGAGTGTGTTTCGGAGAGAGAGAGAGAGATGACAGAGAGCTGTGAGTGTGTTTCAGAGCGAGAGAGAGAGAGAGAGATGACAGAGAGCTGTGAGTGTGTTTCGGAGAGAGAGAGAGAGAGGGATGACAGAGAGCTGTGAGTGTGTTTCAGAGCGAGAGAGAGAGAGAGCGAGAGATGACAGAGAGCTGTGAGTGTGTTTCTCAGAGAGAGAGAGAGATGACAGTGAGCTGTGAGTGTGTTTCAGAGAGAGAGAGCGAGAGAGATGACAGAGAACTGTGAGTGTGTTTCGGAGAGAGAAAGAGCTGTGAATGTATTTCAGAGAGAGAGATGACAGAGAGTTGTGAGTGTGTTTCAGAGCGAGAGAGAGAGAGAGAGATGACAGAGAGCTGTGAGTGTGTTTCTCAGAGAGAGAGAGAGATGACAGAGAGCTGTGAGTGTGTTTCAGAGAGAGAGAGAGAGAGAGAGATGACAGAGAGCTGTGAGTGTGTTTCAGAGCGAGAGAGAGAGAGATGACAGAGAGCTGTGAGTGTGTTTCTCAGAGAGAGAGAGAGATGACAGAGAGCTGTGAGTGTGTTTCAGAGAGAGAGAGAGAGAGAGATGACAGAGAGCTGTGAGTGTGTTTCGGAGAGAGAGAGAGAGAGAGAGAGATGGCAGAGAGCTGTGAGCGTGTTTCGGAGAGAGAGAGAGAGAGAGATGACAGAGAGCTCTGATTGTGTTTCAGAGCGAGAGAGAGAGAGAGATGACAGAGAGCTGTGAGTGTGTTTCGGAGAGAGAGAGAGAGAGGGGGATGACAGAGAGCTGTGATTGTGTTTCAGAGCGAGAGAGAGAGAGAGAGAGATGACAGAGAGCAGTGAGTGTGTTTCTCAGAGAGAGAGAGCTGGGAGTGTGTTTCAGAGAGAGAGAGAGAGAGATGACAGAGAGCTGTGAGTGTGTTTCGGAGAGAGAGAGAGAGAGATGACAGAGAGCTGTGAGTGTGTTTCTCAGAGAGAGAGAGAGAGAGATGACAGAGAGCTGTGAGTGTGTTTCGGAGAGAGAGAGAGAGATGACAGAGAGCTGTGAGTGTGTTTCTCAGAGAGAGAGAGAGAGAGAGATGACAGAGAGCTGTGAGTGTGTTTCAGAGCGAGAGAGAGAGATGACAGAGAGCTGTGAGTGTTTTTCTCATAGAGAGAGAGAGAGAGATTACAGAGAGCTGTGAGTGTGTTTCGGAGAGAGAGAGAGAGATGACAGAGAGCTGTGAGTGTGTTTCAGAGCGAGAGAGAGAGATGACAGAGAGCTGTGAGTGTGTTTCGGAGAGAGAGAGAGAGAGAGAGATGACAGAGAGCTGTGAGTGTGTTTCAGAGAGAGAGAGAGACGACAGAGAGCTGTGAGTGTGTTTCAGAGCGAGAGAGAGAGATGACAGAGAGCTGTGAGTGTGTTTCAGAGAGAGAGAGAGAGATGACAGAGAGCTGTGAGTGTGTTTCAGAGAGAGAGAGAGAGAGATGACAGAGAGCTGTGAGTGTGTTTCTCAGAGAGAGAGAGAGAGAGATGACAGAGAGCTGTGAGTGTGTTTCTCAGAGAGAGAGAGAGACGACAGAGAGCTGTGAGTGTGTTTCAGAGCGAGAGAGAGAGATGACAGAGAGCTGTGAGTGTGTTTCAGAGCGAGAGAGAGAGATGACAGAGAGCTGTGAGTGTGTTTCAGAGAGAGAGAGAGAGATAACAGAGAGCTGTGAGTGTGTTTCTCAGAGAGAGAGAGAGAGAGATGACAGAGAGCTGTGAGTGTGTTTCTCAGAGAGAGAGAGAGAGAGAGATGACAGAGAGCTGTGAGTGTGTTTCTCAGAGAGAGCGAGAGAGAGAGAGAGAGAGATGACAGAGAGCTGTGAGTGTGTTTCGGAGAGAGAGAGACAGATGACAGAGAGCTGTGAGTGTGTTTCAGAGCGAGAGAGAGAGAGAGAGATGACAGAGAGCTGTGAGTGTGTTTCGGAGAGAGAGAGAGAGAGGGATGACAGAGAGCTGTGAGTGTGTTTCAGAGCGAGAGAGAGAGAGAGAGAGAGATGACAGAGAGCTGTGAGTGTGTTTCTCAGAGAGAGAGAGAGATGACAGTGAGCTGTGAGTGTGTTTCAGAGAGAGAGAGCGAGAGAGATGACAGAGAACTGTGAGTGTGTTTCAGAGAGAGAGAGAGAGAGAGATGACAGAGAGCTGTGAGTGTGTTTCTCAGAGAGAGCGAGAGAGAGAGAGAGAGAGATGACAGAGAGCTGTGAGTGTGTTTCAGAGCGAGAGAGAGAGAGAGAGATGACAGAGAGCTGTGCGTGTGTTTCTCAGAGAGAGAGAGAGATGACAGTGAGCTGTGAGTGTGTTTCAGAGAGAGAGAGAGATGATAGAGAGCTGTGAGTGTGTTTCAGAGCGAGAGAGAGAGAGAGAGAGATGGCAGAGAGCTGTGAGTGTGTTTCAGAGCGAGAGAGAGAGAGAGAGAGATGACACAGAGATGTGAGTGCGTTTCGGAGAGAGAGAGACAGATGACAGAGAGCTGTGAGTGTGTTTCGGAGAAAGAGAGAGAGATGACAGAGAGCTGTGAGTGTGTTTCGGAGAGAGAAAGAGCTGTGAATGTATTTCAGAGAGAGAGATGACAGAGAGTTGTGAGTGTGTTTCAGAGCGAGAGAGAGAGAGAGAGATGACAGAGAGCTGTGAGTGTGTTTCTCAGAGAGAGAGAGAGATGACAGAGAGCTGTGAGTGTGTTTCAGTGAGAGAGAGAGAGAGAGAGATGACAGAGAGCTGTGAGTGTGTTTCAGAGCGAGAGAGAGAGAGATGACAGAGAGCTGTGAGTGTGTTTCTCAGAGAGAGAGAGAGATGACAGAGAGCTGTGAGTGTGTTTCAGAGAGAGAGAGAGAGAGAGAGATGACAGAGAGCTGTGAGTGTGTTTCAGAGCGAGAGAGAGAGAGATGACAGAGAGCTGTGAGTGTGTTTCTCAGAGAGAGAGAGAGATGACAGAGAGCTGTGAGTGTGTTTCAGAGAGAGAGAGAGATGACAGAGAGCTGTGAGTGTGTTTCTCAGAGAGAGAGAGAGATGACAGAGAGCTGTGAGTGTGTTTCGGAGAGAGAGAGAGAGATGATAGAGAGCTGTGAGTGTATTTCGGAGAGAGAGAGAGAGAGAGATGACAGAGAGCTGTGAGTGTGTTTCAGAGCGAGAGAGAGAGAGAGAGAGATGACAGAGAGCTGTGAGTGTGTTTCTCAGAGAGAGAGAGAGAGAGATGACAGAGAGCTGTGAGTGTGTTTCAGAGTGAGAGAGAGAGAGAGAGAGAGAGATGACAGAGAGCTGTGAGTGTGTTTCAGAGAGAGAGAGAGAGATGACAGAGAGCTGTGAGTGTGTTTCAGAGCGAGAGAGAGATGACAGAGAGCTGTCAGTGTGTTTCGGAGAGAGAGAGAGAGATGACAGAGAGCTGTGAGTGTGTTTCTCAGAGAGAGAGAGAGAGAGATGACAGAGAGCTGTGAGTGTGTTTCGGAGAGAGAGAGTGAGAGAGAGAGATGACAGTGAGCTGTGAGTGTGTTTCGGAGAGAGAGAGAGAGAGAGAGATGACAGAGAGCTGTGAGTGTGTTTCTCAGAGAGAGAGAGAGAGAGAGATGACAGAGAGCAGTGAGTGTGTTTCTCAGAGAGAGAGAGAGCTGGGAGTGTGTTTCAGAGAGAGAGAGATGACAGAGAGCTGTGATTGTGTTTCTCAGAGAGAGAGAGAGATGACAGAGAGCAGTGAGTGTGTTTCTCAGAGAGAGAGAGAGAGAGAGATGACAGAGAGCTGTGAGTGTGTTTCAGAGAGAGAGAGAGAGACGACAGAGAGCTGTGAGTGTGTTTCGGAGAGAGAGAGAGAGAGATGACAGAGAGCTGTGAGTGTGTTTCTCAGAGAGAGAGAGAGAGAGATGACAGAGAGCTGTGAGTGTATTTCTCAGAGAGAGAGAGAGAGAGAGAGATGACAGAGAGCTGTGAGTGTGTTTCGGAGAGAGAGAGAGAGATGACAGAGAGCTGTGAGTGTGTTTCTCAGAGAGAGAGAGAGAGAGAGATGACAGAGAGCTGTGAGTGTGTTTCAGAGCGAGAGAGAGAGATGACAGAGAGCTGTGAGTGTTTTTCTCATAGAGAGAGAGAGAGAGATTACAGAGAGCTGTGAGTGTGTTTCAGAGCGAGAGAGAGAGATGACAGAGAGCTGTGAGTGTGTTTCGGAGAGAGAGAGAGAGAGAGAGATGACGGAGAGCTGTGAGTGTGTTTCGGAGAGAGAGAGAGAGATGACAGAAAGCTGTGAGTGTGTTTCTCAGAGAGAGAGAGAGATGACAGAGAGCTGTGAGTGTGTTTCAGAGCGAGAGAGAGAGATGACAGAGAGCTGTGAGTGTGTTTCGGAGAGAGAGAGAGAGAGAGAGATGACAGAGAGCTGTGAGTGTGTTTCTCAGAGAGAGAGAGAGACGACAGAGAGCTGTGAGTGTGTTTCAGAGCGAGAGAGAGAGATGACAGAGAGCTGTGAGTGTGTTTCAGAGAGAGAGAGAGAGAGATGACAGAGAGCTGTGAGTGTGTTTCTCAGAGAGAGAGAGAGAGAGATGACAGAGAGCTGTGAGTGTGTTTCTCAGAGAGAGAGAGAGAGAGAGATGACAGAGAGCTGTGAATGTGTTTCGGAGAGAGATAGAGCTGTGAGTGTGTTTCTCAGAGAGAGAGAGAGAGATGACACAGAGCTGTGAGTGTGTTTCAGAGCGAGAGAGAGATGACAGAGAGCTGTGAGTGTGTTTCTCAGAGAGAGAGAGAGAGATGACACAGAGCTGTGAGTGTGTTTCTCAGAGAGAGAGAGAGATGACAGAGAGCTGTGAGTGTGTTTCTCAGAGAGAGCGAGAGAGAGAGAGAGAGAGATGACAGAGAGCTGTGAGTGTGTTTCGGAGAGAGAGAGAGAGATGACAGAGAGCTGTGAGTGTGTTTCAGAGCGAGAGAGAGAGAGAGAGATGACAGAGAGCTGTGAGTGTGTTTCGGAGAGAGAGAGAGAGAGAGAGAGATGACAGAGAGCTGTGAGTGTGTTTCTCAGAGAGAGAGAGAGATGACAGTGAGCTGTGAGTGTGTTTCAGAGAGAGAGAGCGAGAGAGATGACAGAGAACTGTGAGTGTGTTTCAGAGCGAGAGAGAGAGAGAGAGAGATGGCAGAGAGCTGTGAGTGTGTTTCAGAGCGAGAGAGAGAGAGAGATGACAGAGAGCTGTGAGTGTGTTTCTCAGAGAGAGAGAGAGAGAGAGAGATGACAGAGAGCTGTGAGTGTGTTTCGGAGAGAGAGAGAGAGAGAGAGAGAGATGACAGAGAGCTGTGAGTGTGTTTCGGAGAGAGAGAGAGAGAGAGATGACAGAGAGCTGTGAGTGTGTTTCAGAGCGAGAGAGAGAGAGAGAGAGATGACAGAGAGCTGTGAGTGTGTTTCAGAGCGAGAGAGAGAGAGAGAGATGACAGAGAGCTGTGAGTGTGTTTCTCAGAGAGAGCGAGAGAGAGAGAGAGAGAGATGACAGAGAGCTGTGAGTGTGTTTCGGAGAGAGAGAGAGAGAGAGATGACAGAGAGCTGTGAGTGTGTTTCAGAGCGAGAGAGAGAGAGAGAGAGATGACAGAGAGCTGTGAGTGTGTTTCAGAGCGAGCGAGAGAGAGAGAGATGACAGAGAGCTGTGAGTGTGTTTCTCAGAGAGAGAGAGAGATGACAGTGAGCTGTGAGTGTGTTTCAGAGAGAGAGAGAGAGAGAGAGATGACAGAGAGCTGTGAGTGTCTTTCAGAGCGAGAGAGAGAGAGAGAGAGATGGCAGAGAGCTGTGAGTGTGTTTCAGAGCGAGAGAGAGAGAGATGACAGAGAGATGTGAGTGCGTTTCGGAGAGAGAGAGAGAGACAGATGACAGAGAGCTGTGAGTGTGTTTCGGAGAAAGAGAGAGAGATGACAGAGAGCTGTGAGTGTGTTTCGGAGAGAGAAAGAGCTGTGAATGTATTTCAGAGAGAGAGATGACAGAGAGTTGTGAGTGTGTTTCAGAGCGAGAGAGAGAGAGAGAGATGACAGAGAGCTGTGAGTGTGTTTCTCAGAGAGAGAGAGAGATGACAGAGAGCTGTGAGTGTGTTTCAGAGCGAGAGAGAGAGAGAGAGATGACAGAGAGCTGTGAGTGTGTTTCTCAGAGAGAGCGAGAGAGAGAGAGAGAGAGATGACAGAGAGCTGTGAGTGTGTTTCGGAGAGAGAGAGAGAGAGAGATGACAGAGAGCTGTGAGTGTGTTTCAGAGCGAGAGAGAGAGAGAGAGAGATGACAGAGAGCTGTGAGTGTGTTTCAGAGCGAGCGAGAGAGAGAGAGATGACAGAGAGCTGTGAGTGTGTTTCTCAGAGAGAGAGAGAGATGACAGTGAGCTGTGAGTGTGTTTCAGAGAGAGAGAGAGAGAGAGAGATGACAGAGAGCTGTGAGTGTCTTTCAGAGCGAGAGAGAGAGAGAGAGAGATGGCAGAGAGCTGTGAGTGTGTTTCAGAGCGAGAGAGAGAGAGATGACAGAGAGATGTGAGTGCGTTTCGGAGAGAGAGAGAGAGACAGATGACAGAGAGCTGTGAGTGTGTTTCGGAGAAAGAGAGAGAGATGACAGAGAGCTGTGAGTGTGTTTCGGAGAGAGAAAGAGCTGTGAATGTATTTCAGAGAGAGAGATGACAGAGAGTTGTGAGTGTGTTTCAGAGCGAGAGAGAGAGAGAGAGATGACAGAGAGCTGTGAGTGTGTTTCTCAGAGAGAGAGAGAGATGACAGAGAGCTGTGAGTGTGTTTCAGAGCGAGAGAGAGAGAGATGACAGAGAGCTGTGAGTGTGTTTCTCAGAGAGTGAGAGAGATGACAGAGATCTGTGAGTGTGTTTCAGAGCGAGAGAGAGATGACAGAGAGCTGTGAGTGTGTTTCGGAGAGAGAGAGAGAGATGACAGAGAGCTGTGAGTGTGTTTCTCAGAGAGAGAGAGGGAGAGATGACAGAGAGCTGTGAGTGTGTTTCGGAGAGAGAGAGTGAGAGAGAGAGATGACAGTGAGCTGTGAGTGTGTTTCGGAGAGAGAGAGAGAGAGAGAGATGATAGAGAGCTGTGAGTGTGTTTCGGAGAGAGAGAGAGAGAGAGAGATGACAGAGAGCTGTGAGTGTGTTTCTCAGAGAGAGAGAGAGAGAGAGATGACAGAGAGCTGTGAGTGTGTTTCGGAGAGAGAGAGAGATGACAGAGAGCTGTGAGTGTGTTTCAGAGCGAGAGAGAGAGATGACAGAGAGCTGTGAGTGTGTTTCAGAACGAGAGAGAGAGAGGGAGAGATGACAGAGAGCTGTGAGTGTGTTTCAGAACGAGAGAGAGAGAGATGACAGAGAGCTGTGAGTGTGTTTCGGAGAGAGAGAGAGATGACAGAGAGCTGTGAGTGTGTTTCAGAGAGAGAGAGAGAGAGAGATGACAGAGAGCTGTGAGTGTGTTTCTCAGAGAGAGAGAGAGATGACAGAGAGCTGTGAGTGTGTTTCTCAGAGAGAGCGAGAGAGAGAGAGAGAGAGATGACAGAGAGCTGTGAGTGTGTTTCGGAGAGAGAGAGAGAGATGACAGAGAGCTGTGAGTGTGTTTCAGAGCGAGAGAGAGAGAGAGAGATGACAGAGAGCTGTGAGTGTGTTTCAGAGCGAGAGAGAGAGAGAGAGAGAGATGACAGAGAGCTGTGAGTGTGTTTCTCAGAGAGAGAGAGAGAGATGACAGTGAGCTGTGAGTGTGTTTCAGAGAGAGAGAGAGAGAGAGATGACAGAGAGCTGTGAGTGTGTTTCAGAGCGAGAGAGAGAGAGAGAGAGATGGCAGAGAGCTGTGAGTGTGTTTCAGAGCGAGAGAGAGAGAGAGAGATGACAGAGAGATGTGAGTGCGTTTCGGAGAGAGAGAGAGAGAGAGAGACAGATGACAGAGAGCTGTGAATGTGTTTCGGAGAGAGAGAGAGCTGTGAGTGTATTTCAGAGAGAGAGAGAGAGAGAGAGATGACAGAGAGTTGTGAGTGTGTTTCAGAGCGAGAGAGAGAGAGAGAGATGACAGAGAGCTGTGAGTGTGTTTCTCAGAGAGAGAGAGAGATGACAGAGAGCTGTGAGTGTGTTTCAGAGAGAGAGAGAGAGAGAGATGACAGAGAGTTGTGAGTGTGTTTCAGAGCGAGAGAGAGAGAGAGAGATGACAGAGAGCTGTGAGTGTGTTTCTCAGAGAGAGAGAGAGATGACAGAGAGCTGTGAGTGTGTTTCTCAGGGAGAGAGAGAGATGACAGAGAGCTGTGAGTGTGTTTCAGAGCGAGAGAGAGAGAGAGTTGACAGAGAGATGTGAGTGTGTTTCTCAGAGAGAGAGAGAGATGACAGAGAGCTGTGAGTGTGTTTCAGAGAGAGAGAGAGATGACAGAGAGCTGTGAGTGTGTTTCTCAGAGAGAGAGAGAGATGACAGAGAGCTGTGAGTGCGTTTCGGAGAGAGAGAGAGAGATGATAGAGAGCTGTGAGTGTGTTTCGGAGAGAGAGAGAGATGACAGAGAGCTGTGAGTGTGTTTCAGAGCGAGAGAGAGAGATGACAGAGAGCTGTGAGTGTGTTTCAGAACGAGAGAGAGAGAGAGAGAGATGACAGAGAGCTGTGAGTGTGTTTCAGAACGAGAGAGAGAGAGAGAGAGAGATGACAGAGAGCTGTGAGTGTGTTTCGGAGAGAGAGAGAGATGACAGAGAGCTGTGAGTGTGTTTCAGAGAGAGAGAGAGATGACAGAGAGCTGTGAGTGTGTTTCTCAGAGAGAGAGAGAGATGACAGAGAGCTGTGAGTGCGTTTCAGAGAGAGAGAGAGATGACAGAGAGCTGTGAGTGTGTTTCAGAGAGAGAGATGACAGAGAGCTGTGAGTGTGTTTCAGAGCGAGAGAGAGAGAGAGAGAGAGATGACAGAGAGCTGTGAGTGTGTTTCAGAGCGAGAGAGAGAGAGAGAGAGAGATGACAGAGAGCTGTGAGTGTGTTTCAGAGCGAGAGAGAGAGAGAGAGAGAGATGACAGAGAGCTTTGAGTGTGTTTCTCAGAGAGAGAGAGAGATGACAGTGAGCTGTGAGTGTGTTTCAGAGAGAGAGAGAGAGATGACAGAGAGCTGTGAGTGTGTTTCAGAGCGAGAGAGAGAGAGAGAGAGATGGCAGAGAGCTGTGAGTGTGTTTCAGAGCGAGAGAGAGAGGGAGAGAGATGACAGAGAGATGTGAGTGCGTTTCGGAGAGAGAGAGAGAGACAGATGACAGAGAGCTGTGAGTGTGTTTCGGAGAGAGAGAGAGAGATGACAGAGCTGTGAGTGTGTTTCGGAGAGAGAGAGAGCTGTGAGTGTGTTTCAGAGCGAGAGAGAGAGAGAGAGATGACAGAGAGCTGTGAGTGTGTTTCTCAGAGAGAGAGAGAGATGACAGAGAGCTGTGAGTGTGTTTCAGAGAGAGAGAGAGAGAGAGATGACAGAGAGCTGTGAGTGTGTTTCAGAGCGAGAGAGAGAGAGAGATGACAGAGAGATGTGAGTGTGTTTCTCAGAGAGAGAGAGAGAGATGACAGAGAGCTGTGAGTGTGTTTCAGAGAGAGAGAGAGATGACAGAGAGCTGTGAGTGTGTTTCTCAGAGAGAGAGAGAGATGACAGAGAGCTGTGAGTGTGTTTCGGAGAGAGAGAGAGAGAGATGATAGAGAGCTGTGAGTGTGTTTCGGAGAGAGAGAGAGAGACAGATGACAGAGCTGTGAGTGTGTTTCAGAGCGAGAGAGAGAGAGAGAGAGATGACAGAGAGCTGTGAGTGTGTTTCATAGAGAGAGAGAGAGAGATGACAGAGAGCTGTGAGTGTGTTTCGGAGAGAGAGAGAGCGATGACAGAGAGCTGTGAGTGTGTTTCGGAGCGAGAGAGAGAGAGAGATGACAGAGAGCTGTGAGTGTGTTTCGGAGAGAGAGAGAGAGATGACAGAGAGCTGTGAGTGTGTTTCGGAGCGAGAGAGAGAGATGACAGAGAGCTGTGAGTGTGTTTCAGAGCGAGAGAGAGAGAGAGAGAGATGACAGAGAGCTGTGAGTGTGTTTCAGAGAGAGAGAGAGAGAGATGACAGAGAGCTGTGAGTGTGTTTCGGAGAGAGAGAGAGATGACAGAGAGCTGTGAGTGTGTTTCTCAGAGAGAGAGAGAGATGACAGAGAGCTGTGAGTGTGTTTCAGAGAGAGAGAGAGAGAGAGAGATGACAGAGAGCTGTGAGTGTGTTTCGGAGAGAGAGAGAGAGAGAGATGACAGAGAGCTGTGAGTGTGTTTCGGAGAGAGAGAGAGAGAGATGACAGAGAGATGTGAGTGTGTTTCTCAGAGAGAGAGAGAGATGACAGAGAGCTGTGAGTGTGTTTCAGAGCGAGAGAGAGAGAGAGAGAGAGATGACAGAGAGCTGTGAGTGTGTTTCGGAGAGAGAGAGAGAGAGATGACAGAGAGATGAGAGTGTGTTTCTCAGAGAGAGAGAGAGAGAGAGAGATGACAGAGAGCTGTGAGTGTGTTTCAGAACGAGAGAGAGAGAGATGACAGAGAGCTGTGAGTGTGTTTCGGAGCGAGAGAGAGAGAGAGAGATGACAGAGAGCTGTGAGTGTGTTTCTCAGAGAGAGAGAGAGATGACAGAGAGCCGTGAGTGTGTTTCTCAGAGAGAGAGAGAGATGACAGAGAGCTGTGAGTGTGTTTCAGAACGAGAGAGAGAGAGAGAGAGATGACAGAGAGCTGTGAGTGTGTTTCAGAGAGAGAGAGAGAGAGATGACAGAGAGCTGTGAGTGTGTTTCTCAGGGAGAGAGAGAGATGACAGAGAGCTGTGAGTGTGTTTCAGAGCGAGAGAGAGAGAGAGACAGATGACAGAGAGCTGTGAGTGTGTTTCAGAGAGAGAGAGAGAGAGAGATGACAGAGAGCTGTGAGTGTGTTTCAGAACGAGAGAGAGAGGGATGACAGAGAGCTGTGAGTGTGGTTGAGAGAGAGAGAGAGAGAGATGACAGAGAGCTGTGAGTGTGTTTCTCAGGGAGAGAGAGAGAGAGATGACAGAGAGCTGTGAGTGTGTTTCAGAGAGAGAGAGAGAGATGACAGAGAGCTGTGAGTGTGTTTCGGAGAGAGAGAGAGAGAGATGACAGAGAGCTGTGAGTGTGTTTCAGAGAGAGAGAGAGATGACAGAGAGCTGTGAGTGTGTTTCGGAGAGAGAGAGAGAGATGACAGAGAGCTGTGAGTGTGTTTCGGAGAGAGAGAGAGAAATGACAGAGAGCTGTGAGTGTGTTTCTCAGAGAGAGAGAGAGATGACAGAGAGTTGTGAGTGTGTTTCAGAACGAGAGAGAGAGAGCGAGATGACAGAGAGCTGTGAGTGTGTTTCGGAGAGAGAGAGAGAGAGAGAGATGACAGAGAGCTGTGAGCGTGTTTCGGAGAGAGAGAGAGAGAGAGATGACAGAGAGCTGTGAGTGTGTTTCGGAGAGAGAGAGAGAGATGACAGAGAGCTGTGAGTGTGTTTCTCAGAGAGAGCGAGAGAGAGAGAGAGATGACAGAGAGCTGTGAGTGTGTTTCGGAGAGAGAGAGAGAGATGACAGAGAGCTGTGAGTGTGTTCAGAGCGAGAGAGAGAGAGAGAGAGATGACAGAGAGATGTGAGTGTGTTTCTCAGAGAGAGAGAGAGATGACAGAGAGCTGTGAGTGTGTTTCTCAGAGAGAGAGAGAGATGACAGTGAGCTGTGAGTGTGTTTCGGAGAGAGAGAGAGAGAGAGATGACAGAGAGCTGTGAGTGTGTTTCGGAGAGAGAGAGAGAGAGAGAGATGACAGAGAGCTGTGAGTGTGTTTCAGAGCGAGAGAGAGAGAGAGAGAGATGACAGAGAGATGTGAGTGTGTTTCTCAGAGAGAGAGAGAGATGACAGAGAGCTGTGAGTGTGTTTCAGAGCGAGAGAGAGAGAGAGAGAGATGACAGAGAGCCGTGAGTGTGTTTCTCAGAGAGAGAGAGAGATGACAGAGAGCTGTGAGTGTGTTTCAGAACGAGAGAGAGAGGGATGACAGAGAGCTGTGAGTGTGTTTCAGAGAGAGAGAGAGAGAGATGACAGAGAGCTGTGAGTGTGTTTCTCAGAGAGAGAGAGAGAGAGATGACAGAGAGCTGTGAGTGTGTTTCAGAGAGAGAGAGAGAGATGACAGAGAGCTGTGAGTGTGTTTCGGAGAGAGAGAGAGAGAGAGATGACAGAGAGCTGTGAGTGTGTTTCAGAGAGAGAGAGAGAGATGACAGAGAGCTGTGAGTGTGTTTCGGAGAGAGAGAGAGAGATGACAGAGAGCTGTGAGTGTGTTTCGGAGAGAGAGAGAGAGATGACAGAGAGCTGTGAGTGTGTTTCAGAACGAGAGAGAGAGCGAGATGACAGAGAGCTGTGAGTGTGTTTCTCAGAGAGAGAGAGAGATGACAGAGAGCTGTGAGTGTGTTTCGGAGAGAGAGAGAGAGAGAGAGATGACAGAGAGCTGTGAGTGTGTTTCTCAGAGAGAGAGAGAGATGACAGTGAGCTGTGAGTGTGTTTCAGAACGAGAGAGAGAGCGAGATGACAGAGAGCTGTGAGTGTGTTTCGGAGAGAGAGAGAGAGAGAGAGAGATGACAGAGAGCTGAGAGCGTGTTTCGGAGAGAGAGAGAGAGAGAGATGACAGAGAGCTGTGAGTGTGTTTCGGAGAGAGAGAGAGAGATGACAGAGAGCTGTGAGTGTGTTTCTCAGAGAGAGCGAGAGAGAGAGAGAGAGAGATGACAGAGAGCTGTGAGTGTGTTTCGGAGAGAGAGAGAGAGATGACAGAGAGCTGTGAGTGTGTTTCAGAGCGAGAGAGAGAGAGAGAGATGACAGAGAGCTGTGAGTGTGTTTCAGAGCGAGAGAGAGAGAGAGAGAGAGATGACAGAGAGCTGTGAGTGTGTTTCTGAGAGAGAGAGAGAGATGACAGAGAGCTGTGAGTGTGTTTCGGAGAGCCAGAGAGATGACAGAGAGCTGTGAGTGTGTTTCAGAGAGAGAGAGAGAGATGACAGAGAGCTGTGAGTGTGTTTCAGAGAGAGAGAGAGAGAGAGATGACAGAGAGCTGTGAGTGTGTTTCTCAGAGAGAGAGAGAGATGACAGAGAGCTGTGAGTGTGTTTCTCAGAGAGAGCGAGAGAGAGAGAGAGAGAGATGACAGAGAGCTGTGAGTGTGTTTCGGAGAGAGAGAGAGAGATGACAGAGAGCTGTGAGTGTGTTTCAGAGCGAGAAAGAGAGAGAGAGAGATGACAGAGAGCTGTGAGTGTGTTTCAGAGAGAGAGAGAGAGAGAGATGACAGAGAGCTGTGAGTGTGTTTCTCAGAGAGAGAGAGAGATGACAGTGAGCTGTGAGTGTGTTTCAGAGAGAGAGAGAGAGAGAGATGACAGAGAGCTGTGAGTGTGTTTCAGAGCGAGAGAGAGAGAGAGAGAGATGGCAGAGAGCTGTGAGTGTGTTTCAGAGCGAGAGAGAGAGGGAGAGAGATGACAGAGAGATGTGAGTGCGTTTCGGAGAGAGAGAGAGAGAGACAGATGACAGAGAGCTGTGAGTGTGTTTCGGAGAGAGAGAGAGAGATGACAGAGAGCTGTGAGTGTGTTTCGGAGAGAGAGAGAGAGCTGTGAGTGTATTTCAGAGAGAGAGAGAGAGAGAGATGACAGAGAGTTGTGAGTGTGTTTCAGAGCGAGAGAGAGAGAGAGATGACAGAGAGCTGTGAGTGTGTTTCTCAGAGAGAGAGAGAGAGAGATGACAGAGATCTGTGAGTGTGTTTCTCAGAGAGAGAGAGAGATGACAGAGAGCTGTGAGTGTGTTTCAGAGAGAGAGAGAGATGACAGAGAGCTGTGAGTGTGTTTCGGAGAGAGAGATGACAGAGAGCTGTGAGTGTGTTTCAGAGCGAGAGAGAGAGAGAGAGAGATGACAGAGAGCTGTGAGTGTGTTTCGGAGAGAGAGAGAGATGACAGAGAGCTGTGAGTGTGTTTCAGAGAGAGAGAGAGAGATGACAGAGAGCTGTGAGTGTGTTTCGGAGAGAGAGAGAGATGACAGAGAGCTGTGAGTGTGTTTCTCAGAGAGAGAGAGAGATGACAGAGAGCTGTGAGTGTGTTTCAGAGAGAGAGAGAGAGAGAGATGACAGAGAGCTGTGAGTGTGTTTCGGAGAGAGAGAGAGAGTTGACAGAGAGCTGTGAGTGTGTTTCGGAGAGAGAGAGAGAGAGAGAGATGACAGAGAGCTGTGAGTGTGTTTCAGAGCGAGAGAGAGAGAGAGAGAGATGACAGAGAGATGTGAGTGTGTTTCTCAGAGAGAGAGAGAGATGACAGAGAGCCGTGAGTGTGTTTCTCAGAGAGAGAGAGAGATGACAGAGAGCTGTGAGTGTGTTTCAGAACGAGAGAGAGAGAGGGATGACAGAGAGCTGTGAGTGTGTTTCAGAGAGAGAGAGAGAGAGATGACAGAGAGCTGTGAGTGTGTTTCTCAGAGAGAGAGAGAGAGAGATGACAGAGAGCTGTGAGTGTGTTTCAGAGAGAGAGAGAGAGATGACAGAGAGCTGTGAGTGTGTTTCGGAGAGAGAGAGAGAGAGATGACAGAGAGCTGTGAGTGTGTTTCAGAGAGAGAGAGAGAGAGATGGCAGAGAGCTGTGAGTGTGTTTCGGAGAGAGAGAGATGACAGAGAGCTGTGAGTGTGTTTCGGAGAGAGAGAGAGAGATGACAGAGAGCTGTGAGTGTGTTTCTCAGAGAGAGAGAGATGACAGAGAGCTGTGAGTGTGTTTCGGAGAGAGAGAGAGAGAGAGAGATGACAGAGAGCTGTGAGTGTGTTTCTCAGAGAGAGAGAGAGATGACAGAGAGCTGTGAGTGTGTTTCGGAGAGAGAGAGAGAGAGAGAGAGATGACAGAGAGCTGTGAGCGTGTTTCGGAGAGAGAGAGAGAGAGAGATGACAGAGAGCTGTGAGTGTGTTTCGGAGAGAGAGAGAGAGATGACAGAGAGCTGTGAGTGTGTTTCTCAGAGAGAGAGAGAGAGATGACAGAGAGCTGTGAGTGTGTTTCGGAGAGAGAGAGAGAGAGAGAGATGACAGAGAGCTGTGATCGTGTTTCGGAGAGAGAGAGAGAGATGACAGAGAGCTGTGAGTGTGTTTCAGAGCGAGAAAGAGAGAGAGAGATGACAGAGAGCTGTGAGTGTGTTTCAGAGAGAGAGAGATGACAGAGAGCTGTGAGTGTGTTTCAGAGCGAGAGAGAGAGAGAGAGAGATGACAGAGAGCTGTGAGTGTGTTTCAGAACGAGAGAGAGAGAGAGAGATGACAGAGAGCTGTGAGTTTGTTTCTCAGAGAGAGAGAGAGAGATGACAGAGAGCTGTGAGTGTGTTTCAGTGAGAGAGAGAGAGAGATGACAGAGAGCTGTGAGTGTGTTTCGGAGAGAGAGAGAGAGATGACGGAGAGCTGTGAGTGTGTTTCTCAGAGAGAGAGAGAGATGACAGAGAGCTGTGAGTGTGTTTCAGAGCGAGAGAGAGAGAGAGAGAGAGATGACAGAGAGCTGTGAGTGTGTTTCGGAGAGAGAGAGAGAGAGAGATGACAGAGAGCTGTGAGTGTGTTTCTCAGAGAGAGAGAGAGATGACAGAGAGCTGTGAGTGTGTTTCGGAGAGAGAGAGAGAGAGAGAGATGACAGAGAGCTGTGAGTGTGTTTCTCAGAGAGAGAGAGAGAGAGAGATGACAGAGTGCTGTGAGTGTGTTTCGGAGAGAGAGAGAGAGAGAGAGAGATGACAGAGAGCTGTGAGTGTGTTTCTCAGAGAGAGAGAGAGAGATGACAGAGAGCTGTGAGTGTGTTTCTCAGAGAGAGAGAGAGAGAGAGATGACAGAGAGCTGTGAGTGTGTTTCAGAGCGAGAAAGAGAGAGAGAGATGACAGAGAGCTGTGAGTGTGTTTCAGAGAGAGAGAGATGACAGAGAGCTGTGAGTGTGTTTCAGTGAGAGAGAGAGAGAGAGAGAGGACAGAGAGCTGTGAGTTTGTTTCTCAGAGAGAGAGAGAGAGATGACAGAGAGCTGTGAGTGTGTTTCAGTGAGAGAGAGAGAGAGAGAGATGACAGAGAGCTGTGAGTGTGTTTCGGAGAGAGAGAGAGAGATGACGGAGAGCTGTGAGTGTGTTTCTCAGAGAGAGAGAGAGATGACAGAGAGCTGTGAGTGTGTTTCGGAGAGAGAGAGAGAGAGATGACAGAGAGCTGTGAGTGTGTTTCTCAGAGAGAGAGAGATGACAGAGAGCTGTGAGTGTGTTTCGGAGAGAGAGAGAGAGAGAGATGACAGAGAGCTGTGAGTGTGTTTCAGAGAGAGAGAGAGAGATGACAGAGAGCTGTGAGTGTGTTTCGGAGAGAGAGAGAGAGAGATGACAGAGAGCTGTGAGTGTGTTTCAGAGAGAGAGAGAGAGATGACAGAGAGCTGTGAGTGTGTTTCGGAGAGAGAGAGAGAGATGACAGAGAGCTGTGAGTGTGTTTCAGAACGAGAGAGAGAGCGAGATGACAGAGAGCTGTGAGTGTGTTTCTCAGAGAGAGAGAGAGATGACAGAGAGCTGTGAGTGTGTTTCGGAGAGAGAGAGAGAGAGAGAGATGACAGAGAGCTGTGAGTGTGTTTCTCAGAGAGAGAGAGAGATGACAGAGAGCTGTGAGTGTGTTTCAGAACGAGAGAGAGAGCGAGATGACAGAGAGCTGTGAGTGTGTTTCGGAGAGAGAGAGAGAGAGAGAGAGATGACAGAGAGCTGTGAGCGTGTTTCGGAGAGAGAGAGAGAGAGAGATGACAGAGAGCTGTGAGTGTGTTTCGGAGAGAGAGAGAGAGATGACAGAGAGCTGTGAGTGTGTTTCTCAGAGAGAGCGAGAGAGAGAGAGAGAGAGATGACAGAGAGCTGTGAGTGTGTTTCGGAGAGAGAGAGAGAGATGACAGAGAGCTGTGAGTGTGTTTCAGAGCGAGAGAGAGAGAGAGAGAGAGAGATGACAGAGAGCTGTGAGTGTGTTTCAGAGCGAGAGAGAGAGAGAGAGAGAGATGACAGAGAGCTGTGAGTGTGTTTCTGAGAGAGAGAGAGAGATGACAGAGAGCTGTGAGTGTGTTTCGGAGAGCCAGAGAGATGACAGAGAGCTGTGAGTGTGTTTCAGAGAGAGAGAGAGAGAGAGATGACAGAGAGCTGTGAGTGTGTTTCTCAGAGAGAGAGAGAGATGACAGAGAGCTGTGAGTGTGTTTCTCAGAGAGAGCGAGAGAGAGAGAGAGAGAGATGACAGAGAGCTGTGAGTGTGTTTCGGAGAGAGAGAGAGAGATGACAGAGAGCTGTGAGTGTGTTTCAGAGCGAGAGAGAGAGAGAGAGAGATGACAGAGAGCTGTGAGTGTGTTTCAGAGCGAGAGAGAGCGAGAGAGAGAGATGACAGAGAGCTGTGAGTGTGTTTCTCAGAGAGAGAGAGAGATGACAGTGAGCTGTGAGTGTGTTTCAGAGAGAGAGAGAGAGAGAGATGACAGAGAGCTGTGAGTGTGTTTCAGAGCGAGAGAGAGAGAGAGAGAGATGGCAGAGAGCTGTGAGTGTGTTTCAGAGCGAGAGAGAGAGGGAGAGAGATGACAGAGAGATGTGAGTGCGTTTCGGAGAGAGAGAGAGAGAGACAGATGACAGAGAGCTGTGAGTGTGTTTCGGAGAGAGAGAGAGAGATGACAGAGAGCTGTGAGTGTGTTTCGGAGAGAGAGAGAGAGCTGTGAGTGTATTTCAGAGAGAGAGAGAGAGAGAGAGATGACAGAGAGTTGTGAGTGTGTTTCAGAGCGAGAGAGAGAGAGAGAGATGACAGAGAGCTGTGAGTGTGTTTCTCAGAGAGAGAGAGAGATGACAGAGAGCTGTGAGTGTGTTTCAGAGAGAGAGAGAGATGACAGAGAGCTGTGAGTGTGTTTCTCAGAGAGAGAGAGAGATGACAGAGAGCTGTGAGTGTGTTTCTCAGAGAGAGAGAGAGATGACAGAGAGCTGTGAGTGTGTTTCTCAGAGAGAGAGAGAGATGACAGAGAGCTGTGAGTGTGTTTCAGAGAGAGAGAGAGATGACAGAGAGCTGTGAGTGTGTTTCGGAGAGAGAGAGAGAGAGATGACAGAGAGCTGTGAGTGTGTTTCAGAGCGAGAGAGAGAGAGAGAGAGAGATGACAGAGAGCTGTGAGTGTGTTTCAGAGAGAGAGAGAGAGATGACAGAGAGCTGTGAGTGTGTTTCGGAGAGAGAGAGAGATGACAGAGAGCTGTGAGTGTGTTTCAGAGAGAGAGAGAGAGTTGACAGAGAGCTGTGAGTGTGTTTCGGAGAGAGAGAGAGAGAGAGAGATGACAGAGAGCTGTGAGTGTGTTTCAGAGCGAGAGAGAGAGAGAGAGAGATGACAGAGAGATGTGAGTGTGTTTCTCAGAGAGAGAGAGAGATGACAGAGAGCCGTGAGTGTGTTTCTCAGAGAGAGAGAGAGATGACAGAGAGCTGTGAGTGTGTTTCAGAACGAGAGAGAGAGAGGGATGACAGAGAGCTGTGAGTGTGTTTCAGAGAGAGAGAGAGAGAGATGACAGAGAGCTGTGAGTGTGTTTCTCAGAGAGAGAGAGAGAGAGATGACAGAGAGCTGTGAGTGTGTTTCAGAGAGAGAGAGAGAGATGACAGAGAGCTGTGAGTGTGTTTCGGAGAGAGAGAGAGAGAGAGATGACAGAGAGCTGTGAGTGTGTTTCAGAGAGAGAGAGAGAGAGATGACAGAGAGCTGTGAGTGTGTTTCGGAGAGAGAGAGATGACAGAGAGCTGTGAGTGTGTTTCGGAGAGAGAGAGAGAGATGACAGAGTGCTGTGAGTGTGTTTCTCAGAGAGAGAGAGAGATGACAGAGAGCTGTGAGTGTGTTTCGGAGAGAGAGAGAGAGAGAGAGATGACAGAGAGCTGTGAGTGTGTTTCTCAGAGAGAGAGAGAGATGACAGAGAGCTGTGAGTGTGTTTCAGAACGAGAGAGAGAGAGCGAGATGACAGAGAGCTGTGAGTGTGTTTCGGAGAGAGAGAGAGAGAGAGAGAGATGACAGAGAGCTGTGAGCGTGTTTCGGAGAGAGAGAGAGAGAGAGATGACAGAGAGCTGTGAGTGTGTTTCGGAGAGAGAGAGAGAGATGACAGAGAGCTGTGAGTGTGTTTCTCAGAGAGAGAGAGAGAGATGACAGAGAGCTGTGAGTGTGTTTCGGAGAGAGAGAGAGAGAGAGAGATGACAGAGAGCTGTGATCGTGTTTCGGAGAGAGAGAGAGAGATGACAGAGAGCTGTGAGTGTGTTTCAGAGCGAGAAAGAGAGAGAGAGATGACAGAGAGCTGTGAGTGTGTTTCAGAGAGAGAGAGATGACAGAGAGCTGTGAGTGTGTTTCAGAGCGAGAGAGAGAGGGAGAGAGATGACAGAGAGCTGTGAGTGTGTTTCAGAACGAGAGAGAGAGAGAGAGATGACAGAGAGCTGTGAGTTTGTTTCTCAGAGAGAGAGAGAGAGATGACAGAGAGCTGTGAGTGTGTTTCAGTGAGAGAGAGAGAGAGAGAGAGATGACAGAGAGCTGTGAGTGTGTTTCGGAGAGAGAGAGAGAGATGACGGAGAGCTGTGAGTGTGTTTCAGAGCGAGAGAGAGAGAGAGAGAGATGACAGAGAGCTGTGAGTGTGTTTCAGAACGAGAGAGAGAGAGAGAGATGACAGAGAGCTGTGAGTTTGTTTCTCAGAGAGAGAGAGAGAGATGACAGAGAGCTGTGAGTGTGTTTCAGTGAGAGAGAGAGAGAGAGAGAGATGACAGAGAGCTGTGAGTGTGTTTCGGAGAGAGAGAGAGAGATGACGGAGAGCTGTGAGTGTGTTTCTCAGAGAGAGAGAGAGATGACAGTGAGCTGTGAGTGTGTTTCGGAGAGAGAGAGAGAGAGAGAGAGATGACAGAGAGCTGTGAGTGTGTTTCTCAGAGAGAGAGAGATGACAGAGAGCTGTGAGTGTGTTTCGGAGAGAGAGAGAGAGAGAGAGATGACAGAGAGCTGTGAGTGTGTTTCTCAGAGAGAGAGAGAGAGAGAGATGACAGAGTGCTGTGAGTGTGTTTCGGAGAGAGAGAGAGAGAGAGAGAGATGACAGAGAGCTGTGAGTGTGTTTCTCAGAGAGAGAGAGAGAGATGACAGAGAGCTGTGAGTGTGTTTCTCAGAGAGAGAGAGAGAGAGATGACAGAGAGCTGTGAGTGTGTTTCAGAGCGAGAAAGAGAGAGAGAGATGACAGAGAGCTGTGAGTGTGTTTCAGAGAGAGAGAGATGACAGAGAGCTGTGAGTGTGTTTCAGAGCGAGAGAGAGAGAGAGAGAGATGACAGAGAGCTGTGAGTTTGTTTCTCAGAGAGAGAGAGAGAGATGACAGAGAGCTGTGAGTGTGTTTCAGTGAGAGAGAGAGAGAGAGAGAGAGATGACAGAGAGCTGTGAGTGTGTTCAGTGAGAGAGAGAGAGAGAGAGATGACAGAGAGCTGTGAGTGTGTTTCGGAGAGAGAGAGAGAGATGACGGAGAGCTGTGAGTGTGTTTCGGAGAGAGAGAGAGAGATGACGGAGAGCTGTGAGTGTGTTTCTCAGAGAGAGAGAGAGATGACAGAGAGCTGTGAGTGTGTTTCTCAGAGAGAGAGAGAGAGAGATGACAGAGAGCTGTGAGTGTGTTTCAGAGCGAGAGAGAGAGATGACAGAGAGCTGTGAGTGTGTTTCTCAGAGAGAGAGAGAGATGACAGAGAGCTGTGAGTGTGTTTCGGAGAGAGAGAGAGAGAGTGAGAGAGATGACAGAGAGCTGTGAGTGTGTTTCGGAGAGAGAGAGAGAGATGACGGAGAGCTGTGAGTGTGTTTCAGAGCGAGAGAGAGAGAGAGAGAGATGACAGAGAGCTGTGAGTGTGTTTCAGAACGAGAGAGAGAGAGAGAGATGACAGAGAGCTGTGAGTTTGTTTCTCAGAGAGAGAGAGAGAGATGACAGAGAGCTGTGAGTGTGTTTCAGTGAGAGAGAGAGAGAGAGAGAGATGACAGAGAGCTGTGAGTGTGTTTCGGAGAGAGAGAGAGAGATGACGGAGAGCTGTGAGTGTGTTTCTCAGAGAGAGAGAGAGATGACAGTGAGCTGTGAGTGTGTTTCGGAGAGAGAGAGAGAGAGAGAGAGATGACAGAGAGCTGTGAGTGTGTTTCTCAGAGAGAGAGAGATGACAGAGAGCTGTGAGTGTGTTTCGGAGAGAGAGAGAGAGAGAGAGATGACAGAGAGCTGTGAGTGTGTTTCTCAGAGAGAGAGAGAGAGAGAGATGACAGAGTGCTGTGAGTGTGTTTCGGAGAGAGAGAGAGAGAGAGAGAGATGACAGAGAGCTGTGAGTGTGTTTCTCAGAGAGAGAGAGAGAGATGACAGAGAGCTGTGAGTGTGTTTCTCAGAGAGAGAGAGAGAGAGATGACAGAGAGCTGTGAGTGTGTTTCAGAGCGAGAAAGAGAGAGAGAGATGACAGAGAGCTGTGAGTGTGTTTCAGAGAGAGAGAGATGACAGAGAGCTGTGAGTGTGTTTCAGAGCGAGAGAGAGAGAGAGAGAGATGACAGAGAGCTGTGAGTTTGTTTCTCAGAGAGAGAGAGATGACAGAGAGCTGTGAGTGTGTTTCAGTGAGAGAGAGAGAGAGAGAGAGAGATGACAGAGAGCTGTGAGTGTGTTCAGTGAGAGAGAGAGAGAGAGAGATGACAGAGAGCTGTGAGTGTGTTTCGGAGAGAGAGAGAGAGATGACGGAGAGCTGTGAGTGTGTTTCGGAGAGAGAGAGAGAGATGACGGAGAGCTGTGAGTGTGTTTCTCAGAGAGAGAGAGAGATGACAGAGAGCTGTGAGTGTGTTTCTCAGAGAGAGAGAGAGAGAGATGACAGAGAGCTGTGAGTGTGTTTCAGAGCGAGAGAGAGAGATGACAGAGAGCTGTGAGTGTGTTTCTCAGAGAGAGAGAGAGATGACAGAGAGCTGTGAGTGTGTTTCGGAGAGAGAGAGAGAGAGTGAGAGAGATGACAGAGAGCTGTGAGTGTGTTTCTCAGAGAGAGAGAGATGACAGAGAGCTGTGAGTGTGTTTCGGAGAGAGAGAGAGAGAGAGAGAGATGACAGAGAGCTGTGAGTGTGTTTCTCAGAGAGAGAGAGAGAGAGATGACAGAGTGCTGTGAGTGTGTTTCGGAGAGAGAGAGAGAGAGAGAGAGATGACAGAGAGCTGTGAGTGTGTTTCTCAGAGAGAGAGAGAGATGACAGAGAGCTGTGAGTGTGTTTCAGAGAGAGAGAGAGAGAGATGACAGAGAGCTGTGAGTGTGTTTCAGAGAGAGAGAGAGAGAGATGACAGAGAGCTGTGAGTGTGTTTCTCAGAGAGAGCGAGAGAGAGATGACAGAGAGCTGTGAGTGTGTTTCGGAGAGAGAGAGAGATGACAGAGAGCTGTGAGTGTGTTTCTCAGAGAGAGAGAGAGAGATGACAGAGATCTGTGAGTGTGTGTCAGAACGAGAGAGAGAGAGAGCTATGAGCGTTTTTCTGAGAGAGAGATGAGTGTTTCTGAGAGAGGGAGAGAGAGCCGAGTGTGTTTCTCAGAGAGAGAGATGACAGAGAGCTGTGAGTGTGTGTCCGAGCGAGAGAGAGAGAGAGATGACAGAGAGCTGTGAGTGTGTTTCTCAGAGAGAGAGAGAGATGACAGAGATCTGTGAGTGTGTTTCAGAGCGAGAGAGAGAGAGAGATGACAGAGAGCTGTGAGTGTGTGTCAGAACGAGAGAGAGAGAGAGAGAGATGACAGAGAGCTGTGAGTGTGTGTCCGAGCGAGAGAGAGAGAGCTATGAGTGTTTTCCTGAGAGAGAGAGAGCTGTGAGTGTGTGATGAACGGTTACTGTATTACTATACCCTTATCATCATGTAAGATGATGTCCCCTTTAAGACCAGGCATGGAACTCTGGGGGCTCTGCCTCCGGCTCCGCCCATCTGGGAGTCGTATATAAGGAGCCGCCTTGCAGGTGGTACCCAGTAAGCACCCGACTCGGCACCGGTGGGCCAGCAGGACGGCCTTCCAGACCGTTCCATTCTCCCTTTCTACCTGCCTGTTCCCCCGGGGGTTTTAACTGGTCGTCCTGCTCGAGGCTATGCCCCTGCTGAGCAGGAATTGACGCAGTTCGTCACTCATAAAGGAGTGACGAACTGTCGCTGTGGATATAGTCGGGGAAACCGAACAGTGTAAAAATGGTACCGAGGGCTTAAATGACCGTGGACGCTGTCATGTCGGGGCAGGGGATGGCGAAAGGGAAACGGGAGTATTCGTCAACGACGTTCAGGAAGTACGCGTTGCGATCGGTGGTGTGGAGGGGGCCTTTGAAATCCAAACTGAGGCGTTCAAAGGGTCGAGAGGCCTTAACCAGGTGCGCTCTATCTGGCCTGAAAAAGTGCGGTTTGCACTCAGCGCAGATCTGGCAGTTTCTGGTGACTGTTCGGACGTCCTCGACGGAGTAAGGGAGGTTGCGGGCCTTAAGGAAGTGGTAGAAACGAGTGACCCCCGGGTGGCAGAGGTCCTCATGGAGGGCTTGTAGACGGTCCACTTGTACATTGGCACATGTACCACAAGATATGGCATCGGATGGCTCGTTCAGCTTTCCGGGACGATACAAGATCTCATAATTGAAGGTGGAGAGTTCGATCCTCCACCGCAAGATCTTGTCGTTCTTGATCTTGCCCCACTGTGTATTATCGAACATGAAGGCAACGACCGTTGGTCAGTGAGGAGAGTGAATCTCCTACCGGCCAGGTAATGCCTCCAATGTCGCACAGCTTCCACTATGGCTTGGGCTTCCTTTTCCACTGAGGAGTGGCGGATTTCTGAAGCGTGGAGGGTTCGGGAGAAAAAGGCCACGGGTCTGCCCGCTTGGTTGAGGGTGGCCGCCAGAGCTACATCCGATGCGTCGCTCTCGACCTGGAAGGGGAGGGACTCGTCGATGGCGCGCATCGTGGCCTTTGCGATAAGGGAAAAGTAGTGGACTGGATTAGCGCACAGGCCTTGTCGGCGTATTGTGGAACCCACTGGGCGTAATAAGAAAAGAAGCCCAGGCAACGTTTCAGGGCTTTGGCACAGTGGGGGAGAGGGAACTCCATGAGGGGGCGCATGCGTTCAGGGTCGGGGCCTATCACTCCATTACGCACTACGTAGCCCAGGATGGCTAGACGATCGGTGCGGAACACGCATTTTTCTTTGTTGTAAGTGAGGTTCAGGGCGTGAGCGGTCTGGAGGAATTTTTGGAGATTGGCGTTGTGGTCTTGCTGGTCGTGGCCGCAGATGGTGACGTTGTCGAGATACGGGAACGTGGCCCGTGAACCGTGCTGGTCAACCATTCGGTCCATCTCTCGTTGGAAGACCGAGACTACCCTTAAAAAGTGGTATAACCGCCCGTCTGCTTCGAAGGCAGTATAGTTGCGGTTACCGGGACGGATGGGGAGCTGGTGGTAGGCGGACTTGAGGTCCACGGTGGAAAAGACCTTGTACTGTGCAATCCGATTGACCATGTCGGATATGCGGGGGAGAGGGTACGCATCTAGCTGAGTGTACCTGTTGATGGTCTGACTATAGTCAATGACCATCCTCTGTTTCTCCCCGGTCTTAACGACTACCACCTGGACTCTCCAGGGACTTTTGCTCGCCTGGATGATGCCTTCCTTCAGCAGCCTCTGGACTTCAGACCGGATAAATGCTCGGTCCTGGGCACTGTACTGTCTGCTCCTTGTGGCGACGGGTTTGCAATCCGGGGTGAGGTTCGCAAACAAGGAAGGCGGTTCAACCTTGAGGGTCGCAAGGCCGCAGACAGTCAGTGGGGGTATAGGGCCGCCAAATTTAAATGTTAAACTCTGGAGGTTGCGTTGGAAGTCCAACCCTAGGAGTGTGGGCGCACAGAGATGGGGGAGGACATACAGCCGGTAATTTCGGAACTCCCTCCCCTGCACCGTTAGGTTAGTGATGCAGAACCCCGCGATCTGAACGAAGTGGGATCCTGCCGCCAGGAACTTTTTCTGGGTGCTTGGCCGAATTACGAGGGAACAGCGCCTTATCGTGTCCGGATGAATTAAGCTCTTTGTGCTCCCAGAGTCGATAAGACACGGCGTCTCGTAGCCATTCACTAGGACTGTAGTGGTTGCAGTTTGGAGTGTCCGGGGTCGCGACTGGTCGAGGGTCGTCGAAGCCAGACGTGGTTGTTGAAGTTGAGCATCGTAATCAGGCAGTCTGTGGCCGTCTGTGCCGGGGTCCTTCAGCCAAGATGGCGGCGTCCACGGATCGAGTGCGGTCAGGGGTGGACAAAATGGCGGCGCCCATCCCTCGTGGCGTCCGGGGTCCAAAACGGCGCCGTCCGTTGGTCGCATGTGGATCGCTGGGGGGGTTGGGTCTGTGGTCCCGTTTCTTCCCCGGAGATAGCGGCGACCCCGCGGGACTTGCACACCGTCGCGTAGTGGCCCTTCTTCCCGCAGCTTTTGCAGGTAGCCGCGCGGGCCGGGCAGCGCTGCCGAGGGTGTTTCGGCTGGCCGCAAAAATAGCAGCGGGGCCCCCCGGTTGGTCTGGTGTTTTGGCCGCGCAGGTTTGCGGGGGTGGGGGGGGTGTCGGAGAGTCGACCGCAGCGGGGGTCCACGTAGCAAGGGGCTGTAGTGCGGTCGGGGGCGTAGGCGCGGGCGTTACGCGAGGCCACATCAAGGGATGCCGCCAGGGCCCGAGCTTCTGTAAGTCCCAGAGATTCTTTCTAATAGAAACTCCATTCCAATTAGAATTTCTTTTGGATCTGGGAAGAGGCCAAACCTGCCACATACGCATCGCGGACCAGGAGTGTGTTCACTCGCTGTTACCGCCGGGCAGTTGCAGTTTCGACCCAGGATCTGCAGGGCGTTATAAAACTTGTCCAGCGATTTCCCCCGGAAATTGCCGTCGTGTGGCGAGCTGATAGCGAGCAAAAACCTGGTTGGCGGGCCGGATGTAGATATCCTTCAGCGCGGCGATGGTACCGGTGAAACCGTCCTCGTCCTCGATAAGGGCTCAGGACTCACCCTGGAATAGAGGACCTGCATCTTTTGTTCGTCTGTCGGTGTGCCGGGGGCTGTTCGGAGATAGCCCTCAAAGCATGCCAGCCAGTGCTTGAAAATAGATGTCGAGTTAGCTGCTTGGGGTGCGATGCGCAGGCACTCCGGGGTGATTCGGAGCTCCATGTTCCCACGTCGTTTTCTTCAATTTAAATTCGGCTTAATAAATTGTAGCACCATCAATATGACGTGAGGCAGGTTGAGATAATGTCAATTGAAGGCTTTATTAAGCAGAACTTAGCAGAATTTCCCCCAGCAGCGCGGTTACAGAATGCAGCTGCTGAGGGAAATGGAGGGAAAAGCTGGGTTCTTATACCGGCATTTCTGGGTGGAGTCCAGTAGGTGGCAGATCCTATCAGGACCTGGCATCACTCCACCAATAGCCTGTCGACACGCGGTGTACCGTATTACCCCTAATACATACCACCACACCGCCTTTCCTACATTCCATTATCTTCACTTCGTAAAGTTCTTCAGGAACTGACTGCATTTGGAATGGAGTTTCTATTAGTCACGGTGTAAATGCAGCTTGTGTTAGATTTAGAAGATCGGAGCTGATCATCCAACTCAAATAGATACAGAGAGTGTTGTTGCCATGTCCGCAATGTTGTCCTGAACAGTGTCTCCTTGATCTCTCTGACAGAGCGATTCAACGTTTACCTGATCCCCTCCCCTTACCTGGATATCTATGGTGAATGTATGATGCAGATAACCCACGAGAACATCTACCTCTGGGACATTCACAACACTCGCAACAAACTCATCACCTGGCCCTTGTGCTCACTACGGAGATATGGACGAGACAGCACTCGCTTCACCTTCGAGACAGGACGGTAGGAAAACCTTATCGAGGCGAGGCAGAAGGGAGATTGTGAACAGAAAGAGCCAGGAGAGAACATTAGAACATCAGAACTAGGAGCAGGAGTAGGCCATCTGGCCCCTCGAGCTCCGCCATTCAATGAGATCATGGCTGATCTTTTGTGGACTCAGCTCCACTTTTCGGCCCGAACACCATCACCCTTAATCCCTTTATTCTTCAAAAACTATCTACATCTTAAAAACATTTAATGAAGGAGCCTCAACTGCTTCACTGGGCAAGGAAGTCCATAAATTCACAACCCTTTGGGTGAAGAAGTTCCTCCTAAACTCAGCCCTAAATCTACTTCCCCTTATTTTGAGGCTATGCCCCCTAGTTCTGCTTTCACCCGCCAGTGGAAACAACCTGCCCGCATCTATCCTATCTATTCCCTTCATAATTTTATACGTTTCGATAAGATCCCCCCATATCCTTCTAAATTCCAACGAGTACAGTCCCAGTCTACTCAACCTCTCCTCGTAATCCGACCCCTTCAGCTCTGGGATTAACCTAGTGAATCTCCTCTGCACACCCTCCAGCGCCAGTGCGTCCTTTCTCAAGTAAGGAGACCAAAACTGAACACAATGCTCCAGGTGCGGCCTCACTAACACCTTATACAATTGCAGCATAACCTCCCTAGTCTTAAACTCCATCCCTCTAGCAATGAAGGACAAAATTCCATTTGGCTTCTTAATCACCTATTTTACCCTTAATGCCATGCATCTTTATCTTATGCAGCAACCTTTTGTGTGGCACCTTGTCCAAGGCTTTTTGGAAATCCAGATATACCCCATCCATTGGCTCCCCATTATCTACCGCACTGGTAATGTCCTCAAACAATTCCACTAAATTAGTTAGGCACGACCTGCCCTTTATGAACCCATGCTGCGTCTGCCCAATGGGACAGAGGTGGGAGTGTTGGGGCGGGAGGATGAGGAGAAGGGATGGGGGGGGGGGTGAGGAGAGTGGAAGAGAGAGGCTGAGGAGATGGAAGACGGGGAGAGAGTGGTTGAGGGGAATGGGAGAAGATGAGGAGAGGGAGGGAGGGTGAGGGGAATGAAGATAGGGGGAGGGAGGGGAGAGTGAGGGGCGAGGATGAGGACAGGTGATAGGGTGAGGGCAAATGTTGGGGGAGGAGGAGGTTGGGTTAAGCCATGTTAATGGGAGTGAGAGGATGGGGTGGGGAGAGGAGAATGGAGGAGTGAGGGTTAGGATGGTGGGGGAGGGGAGCACCAGTGGAAGGTTCTGTATAAATACCAATGTTTCTCAGATTAGACCATAAGATATAGGAGCAGAATTAGGCCACTCGGCCCATCGAGTCTGCTCCGCCATTCAATCATGGCTGATATATTCTCATCCCCATTCTCCTGCCTTCTCCCATAACCCCTGATCCTCTTATTAATCAAAAACCTATCTATCTCTGTCTGAAAGACACTCAGTGATTTGACCTCCACAGCCTTCTGTGGCAAAGAGTTTCTCAGATTCACCACCCTCTGGCTGGAGAAATTCCTCCTCATCTCTGTTTTAAAGGACCGTCGCTTTCGTCTGAGATCGTGTCCCCTGGTTCTAGTTTTTCCTACAAGTGGAAACATCCTCTCCACGTCCACTCTATCCAGACTTTGCAGTATCCTGTAAGTTTCAATCAGATCCCTCCTCATCCTTCTAAACTCCAACAAGTACAGACCCAGAGTCCTCAACCGTTCCTCATATGACAAGCTCTTCATTCCAGGGATCATTCTTGTGAACCTCTTCTGGACCCTCTCCAAGGCCAGCACAACCTTCCTTAGATACGGGGCCCAAAACTGCTCGCAATACTCTAAATGGGGTCTGACCAGAGCCTTATACAGCCTCAGAAGCACATCCCTGGTCTTGTATTCTAGCCTTCTTGACGTGAATGCTAACATTGCATTTGCCTTCTTTTTAAAAAGAATTTAGAGTACCCAATTCATTTTTTTTCCAATTAATGGGCAATTTAGCATGGCCAATCCACCTAACCTGCACATCTTTGGGTTGTGGGGGCGAAACCCACGCAAAGACGGGGAGAATGTGCAAACTCCACACGGACAGTGACCCAGAGTCGAGATCGAATCTGGGACCTCAGCGCCTTGAGGCAGCAGTGCTAACCCACTGCGCCACCGCCGCATTTGCCTTCTTCACTGCCGACTGAACCTGCACCAAGAGAATCTTGAACCAGGACTCCCAAGTCCCTTTGTGCTTCTGATTTCCTAAGCATTTCACCATTTAGAAAATAGTCTATGCCTAAATTCCTCCTTCCAAAGTGCATAACCTCACACTTTTCCACATTGTATTTCATCTGCCACTTCTTTGCCCACTCTGCTAACCTGTCCAAATCCTTCTGCAGCCCCCTTGCTTCCTTAATACTACCTGTCCCTCTACAGATCTTTGTATCATCTGCAAACTTAGCAACAGTGCCTTCAGTTCCTTCTTCCAGATCATTAATAAGTTGTGGTCCCAGCACAGACCCCTGAGGCACACCACTAGTCACCGGCTGCCATCCTGAAAAAGGCCCCTTTATCCCCACTCTCTGCCTTCTGCCAGTCAATACTCTATCCATGCCAAGATCATACCCGTAACACCATGAGCTCTTAACTTATTTAACAGCCTCCTGAGCAGCACCTTGTCAAAGGCCTTCTGTAAATCAAAATAAATCACGTCCACTGGTTCTCCTTTGTCTAACTTCCTTATTACCTCCTCAAAGAACTTTTGATTGGAGGGAGCAGTGTGTGTTTGCAGTTCTCTCTGACTTTGGACAATGATTTTGTGCTTTCAGTTTGTGTGACACAGGTGAAGGATTATACACATTCCAAACACGAGAAGGTGAAGAGATTTACCAACGAGTGCATTCAGCAACTCTGTGTATCGCAGAGCAACACAGACATAACATCCTGGACATAGAGAAGAATATGAGAGTTAGTACCAGTTCTTTCTCAAATAAAGGGGAGCAGGGAATAAATAGAATGTTTCAGTGTTTCTCACCAGTGTTTCTCACCACAAAACCCCCCTAGTCACTACCGACACTGTCTACTCCCAAGATGTGGGCTTCGCGAGGTAGGTTAGCATTTATTGGCCATCCCTAGTTGCCTTTGAGAAGGTGGTGGTGAGCTGCATTCTTGAACCGCTGCAGTCCATGTGGTGTAGGTACACCCACAGTTCTGTTAAGGAGGGAGTTCCAGGATTGTGACCCAGCGACAGTGGAGGAACAACGATATTTCCAAGTCCGGATGGTGACTGACTTGGAGGGGAACCTCCAATTGGTGGGAGTGTAGCCACCTAAGTTGGCCAACTCCTGATTTAAAATGGAGAACAGCAAAGGCTGAAGGGAAATTCAGCCAACACAGGCAGAAACCAGCAGGTGCAGGTTTGCTGTGTATTTAACTCTGCAAAAGCCCAGACAGCATCGATACCAGCGATCATCAGCATAATAATGTACCAGCCACCTACATACTAATAAGCAATCCCCGGGAACAATCGCAACATTTAGGACAAACAAAGCTAAGCCAGACTCCCCGGCGCCAGCAGGAGCCAACACAACAGAAGTTAACGAACACCTCAAGACCGCCCATCGATCAGGGAACCGCTCCAGTATTGGCGAAATCGAACCAAGCAATTGGAACAAAGTCCAATCACCTAGAACCAGGTACAGGGTCCGCCCCGAAAGGCAGGAAGCCCCTGGGGACTATAAAAGTTAAGCCCCAAGTTCAAATCGTTCTCCTTGACCGGGTCACTCAGCAACGCGAAGCAACCCCTGAGAGTGAAGGGTCCAAGCTGCCCATCACTGAAGTAAGTCTCAAGTCGACACTCGCTACGAGATAGGCGCCCCTAGCTACCAGTCCATACCGTCTTTGAATCCCGCAGTTTCAGATTCCGAATGAAAGGCCATTTGTTCCCCTGACCTGGTGGGCCAGTCCGAAGTTATGTATAGGCCTGTTAGTTGTAGAAGTAGCTTAGACGTAGAATTTGTGCATGCGTAGCGATTACTGTGTATAATAAATGTGCTTTGATTTGAATCTTACCAATTGGTGTGTTGACTTATTGATCATTACTTGGACTTGAACCTCGTGGCGGTATAAAGATACCTGGCGACTCTAGAGCAAAGGTTATAAAACAGAGCCAATTGAACCAACCAAAAGTTAGCAATGGGGTTCGCAGGTATCTGCTGCCTTTATCCTTATAGATGGTAGTGGTTGTGGGTTTGCCAGATGCTGTCGTAACACCCCCCCCTCCCTAATATCAAAAAACAAAGAACAATATAGCACAGGAACAGGCCCTTCGGCCCTCCAAGCCTGTACCGGCCATGATACCAATCTTGGCCAAAACCCTCAGCACTTCCTTGTGCCGTATTCCTCTATACCCATCCTATCCATATATTCGTCAAGATGCCTTTTGAACGCCGTTAATGTATCTGCTTCCACAACCTCCCCTGGCAACGCGTTCCAGACACTCACCACCCTCCGTGTAAAATACCTGCCTTTCACATCTCCTCTAAACTTTGCCCCATGGACCTTAAACCGATGCCCCCTGGTGAGTGACCCTCCACCCTGGGAAAGAGTGCCTGCCCACCCACTCTGTCTGTGTCCCTCATGTCCTAAATGATCGGCCCCTTTTCCTGAGGCACTGTGACATGTTGGACTCGATGGCCTACCAGGGAGACATCTTCACAACAACTATCCCTTCAAGCATTTTCAGTAGCTGACCCCATTTCCAAAATATCACCTCACATTTTTCAGAATTCCGAAGACTATTAACCCAATTTTCTTCATCTTTCCTCACAGGCCAATCCTCTCATCACCCAAACCAATCTAGTCAATCTTGTTGCACCAAGGCAAAATCTCATCTGTTCCAAGTAGACCTTGTGTTGTTATAACGTTATGAAAGCACCAATCACGAATAAGGGATTAGGTAAACCTATTGTAGGTTTGTTTATTAAGACCACGCACTTGGGAACAGATATACACAGATAGAAAGCTGGAACGCATCAACAACAGAGCTGTGTGCGTCTGTGCGTCAAAAGCAAAACTGAGATGAGGTTACATGACACACTTTCCTTAAAGTGGGCAGCAGCACAGTGGCACGGAGGGGGTGGTAGGGTGGTTAGCATTGGTGCTTCACAGCGCCAGGGATTCGGGTTCAATGTCGACCTTGAGTGACTGTGTGGAAGTTGCACATTCTCCCTTTGTGTGCGTGGATTTCAGTGCAGTGAATATGAGGTGTCTGTGCGGTGTCTGTGAGGTGTCTGTGAGGTGTCTGTGAGGTGTCTGCGGTGTCTGCGGTGTCTGTGCGGTGACTGAGGTGACAGTGCGGTGTCTGTACGGTGTCTGTGCGGTGTCTGCGGTGTCTGTGAGGTGTCTGTGAGGTGTCTGTGAGGTGTCTGTGAGGTGTCTGTGAGGTGACAGTGCGGTGTCTGTGAGGTGTCTGTACGGTGACTGTGAGCTGTCTGTGCGGTGACGGTGAGGTGTCTTTGCGGTGTCTGTGAGGTGTCTGTGAGGTGTCTGTGCGGTGTCTGTGCGGTGTCTGTGCGGTGACTGTGCGGTGACTGAGGTGACAGTGCGGTGTCTGTGAGGTGTCTGTGAGGTGTCTGTGCGGTGTCTGTACGGTGTCTGTACGGTGACTGAGGTGACAGTGCGGTGTCTGTGAGGTGTCTGTACGGTGACTGTGAGGTGTCTGTGCGGTGACGGTGAGGTGTCTGTGAGGTGACTGTGAGGTGTCTTTGCGGTGTCTGTGAGGTGTCTGTGCGGTGTCTGTGAGGTGTCTGTGCGGTGTCTGTGCGGTGACTGGGGTGTCAGTGCAGTGAATATGAGGTGTCTGCGCGGTGTCTGTGAGGTGTCTGTGCAGTGTCTGTGCGGTGTCTGTGCGGTGTCTGTACGGTGACTGTGAGGTGTCTGTGCGGTGACGGTGAGGTGTCTGTGAGGTGATTGTGAGGTGTCTTTGCGGTGTCTGTGAGGTGTCTGTGCGGTGTCTGTGCGGTGTCTGTGCGGTGACTGGGGTGTCAGTGCAGTGAATATGAGGTGTCTGCGCGGTGTCTGTGAGGTGTCTGTGAGGTGTCTGTGCAGTGTCTGTGCGGTGTCTGTGCAGTGTCTGTGCGGTGTCTGTGCGGTGATTGTCAGTGCAGTGAATGTGAGGTGTCTGTATGGTGACTGTGAGGTGTCTGTGCAGTGAATATGAGGTGTCTGTGCGGTGACTGGGGTGTCAGTGCAGTGAATATGAGGTGTCTGCGCGGTGTCTGTGAGGTGTCTGTGAGGTGTCTGTGCAGTGTCTGTGAGGTGTCTGTGCGGTGTCTGTGCGGTGTCTGTGCGGTGTCTGTGCGGTGTCTGTGCGGTGATTGTCAGTGCAGTGAATGTGAGGTGTCTGTATGGTGACTGTGAGGTGTCTGTGCAGTGTCTGTGCAGTGTCTGTGTAGTGTCTGTGTAGTGTCTGTGCGGTGACTGTGAGGTGACTGAGGTGTCAGTGCATTGAATATGAGGTGTCTGTGTGGTGTCTGTGCAGTGTCTGTGCGGTGTCTGTGCAGTGTCTGTGCGGTGTCTGTGCAGTGTCTGTGCGGTGTCTGCGCAGTGTCTGCGCAGTGTCTGCGGTATCTGTGCGGTGTCTGCGCAGTGTCTGTGCGGTGTCTGCGCAGTGTCTGCGCAGTGTCTGCGGTATCTGTGCGGTGTCTGTGCGGTGTCTGCGCAGTGTCTGTGCGGTATCTGTGCGGTGTCTGCGCAGTGTCTGTGCGGTATCTGTGCGGTGTCTGCGCAGTGTCTGTGCGGTGTCTGCGCAGTGTCTGTGCGGTATCTGTGCGGTGATTGTCAGTGCAGTGAATATGAGGTGTCTGTGTAGTGTCTGTGCGGTATCTGTGAGGTGTCTTTGCGGTGTCTTTGCGCTGTCTGTGCGGTGTCTGTGAGGTGTCTGTACGGTGACTGTGTGGTGTCTGTGCGGTGACGGTGAGGTGTCTGTGAGGTGACTGTGAGGTGTCTTTGCGGTGTCTGTGAGGTGTCTGTGCGGTGACTGTACTGTGACTGTGCGGTGACTGTGCGGTGTCTGTGCGGTGTCTGTGCGGTGACTGGGGTGTCAGTGCAGTGAATATGAGGTGTCTGTGAGGTGACTGTGAGGTGACTATCAGGTGACTGTGCGGTGTCTGTGCGGTGTCTGTGCGGTGTCTGTGCGGTGACTGTGCGGTGACTGTGCGGTGTCTGTGCGGTGACTGTGCGGTGACTGTGCGGTGACTGTGCGGTGACTGTGCGGTGACTGGGGTGTCAGTGCAGTGAATATGAGGTGTCTGTGAGGTGACTATCAGGTGTCTGTGCAGCGTCTGTGCGGTGTCTGTGCAGTGTCTGTGAAGTGACTGTGAAGTGACTGTGAGGTGACTGAGGTGTCAGTGCAGTGAATATGAGGTGTATGTGCCGTGTCTGTGAGGTGTCTGTGCGGCGTCTGTACGCCGTCTGTGCGGTGATTGTGAGGTGTCTGTGCGGTGTCTGTGAGGTGTCTGTGAGGTGTCTGTGAGGTGTCTGTGCGGTGACTGTGCCGTGACTGTGCCGTGACTGTGCGGTGACTGTTCGGTGACTGTTCGGTGACAGTGCATTGACTGTCCGGTGATTGTGCATTGACTGTTTGGTGACTGTGCATTGACTGTTCGGTGACTGTGCATTGACTGTGCGGTGGCTGAGTGGTGACTGTGCGGTGACTGTGCGGTGACTGTGCGTTCGCTGAGTGGTGACTGTGCATTGACTGCAGTGACTGAGTGGTGACTGCGCGGTTGCTGTGTGGTGACTGCACTGACCGTGTGGTGACTGCACTGACCGTGTGGTGACTGCATTGACCGTGTGGTGACTGCATTGACCGTGTGGTGACTGCATTGACTGTGCGGTGACTGTGCATTGACTGTGCGGTGGCTGTCCGGTGACTGTGCATTGACTGTTCGGTGACTGAGTGGTGACTGTGCGGTGACTGTGTGGTGACTGTATTGACTGAGTGGTGACTGTGCATTGACTGTGCGGTGACTGTGCGGTGGCTGTCCGGTGACTGTGCATTGACTGTTCGGTGACTGAGTGGTGACTGTGCGGTGACTGTGTGGTGACTGTATTGACTGAGTGGTGACTGTGCATTGACTGTCCGGTGACTGTGTGGTGACTGCATTGACTGTGCGGTGACTGTGCATTGACTGTGCGGTGACTGTGCGGTGACTGCATTGACTGTGCGGTGACTGTGCGGTGACTGCATTGACTGTGCGGTGACTGTTCGGTGACTGAGTGGTGACTGTGCATTGACTGTTCCGTGACTGTGTGGTGACTGTGTGGTGACTGTGCATTGACTGGTGACTGAGTGGTGACTGCATTGACTGCGGTGGCTCAGTGGTGACTGTGAATTGACTGTGCGGTGGCTGAGTGGTGACTGCTTTGACTGTTCGGTGACTGAGTGGTTGCTGTGCGGTGGCTGAGTGGTGACTGTGCGGTGACTGTGCGGTGACTGTGCGTTCGCTGAGTGGTGACTGTGCATTGACTGCAGTGACTGAGTGGTGACTGCGCGGTTGCTGTGTGGTGACTGCACTGACCGTGTGGTGACTGCATTGACCGTGTGGTGACTGCACTGACCGTGTGGTGACTGCATTGACCGTGTGGTGACTGCATTGACCGTGTGGTGACTGCATTGACCGTGCGGTGACTGTGCATTGACCGTGCGGTGACTGTGCATTGACCGTGCGGTGACCGTGCGGTGACCGTGCGGTGACCGTGCGGTGACCGTGCGGTGACCGTGCGGTGACCGTGCGGTGACCGTGCGGTGACAGTGCGGTGACAGTGCGGTGACTGTGCGGTGACTGTGCGGTGACAGTGCGGTGACTGTGCGGTGACAGTGCGGTGACAGTGCGGTGACAGTCCGGTGATTGTGCATTGACTGTTTGGTGACTGTGCATTGACTGTTCGGTGACTGTGCATTGACTGTGCGGTGGCTGAGTGGTGACTGTGCATTGACTGCGGTGACTGTGCATTGACTGTTTGGTGACTGTGCATTGACTGTTCGGTGACTGTGCATTGACTGTGTGGTGACTGTGCATTGACTGCGGTGACTGAGTGGTGACTGTGCATTGACTATGCGGTGACTGAGTGGTGACTGTGCATTGACTGCAGTGACTGAGTGGTGACTGCGCGGTTGCTGTGTGGTGACTGCACTGACCGTGTGGTGACTGCATTGACCGTGTGGTGACTGCATTGACCGTGTGGTGACTGCATTGACCGTGTGGTGACTGCATTGACCGTGCGGTGACTGTGCATTGACCGTGCGGTGACTGTGCATTGACCGTGCGGTGACCGTGCGGTGACCGTGCGGTGACCGTGCGGTGACCGTGCGGTGACCGTGCGGTGACAGTGCGGTGACAGTGCGGTGACTGTGCGGTGACAGTCCGGTGACAGTCCGGTGACAGTCCGGTGATTGTGCATTGACTGTTTGGTGACTGTGCATTGACTGTTCGGTGACTGTGCATTGACTGTGCGGTGGCTGAGTGGTGACTGTGCATTGACTGTGCATTGACTGTGCGGTGACTGTTCGGTGACTGAGTGGTGACTGTGCATTGACTGTTCCGTGACTGTGTGGTGACTGTGCATTGACTGCGGTGACTGAGTGGTGACTGTGCATTGACTATGCGGTGACTGAGTGGTGACTGCACTGACTGCGGTGATTGTGCATTGACAGTTTGGTGACTGAGTGTGACTGTGCATTGACTGTTTGGTGACTGAGTGGTGACTGTGCACTGACTGCGGTGACTGAGCGGTGACTGTGCATTGACTGTGTGGTGGCTGAGTGGTGACTGCTTTGACTGTTCGGTGACTGCGTGGTGACTGCATTGACTGCAGTGGCAGGTTGGGGCTGCATTGACTGCTCGGTGACTGAGTGGTGACTGTGCATTGACTGTGCGGTGGCTGTTCGGTGACTGTGCATTGACTGTTTGGTGATGGAGTGGTGACTGCATTGACTGTGCAGTGACTGAGTGGTGACTGCATTGACTGCGGTGACTGAGTGGTGACTGCATTGACTGCGGTGACTGAGTGGTGACTGCACTGACTGTGGTGACTGAGCGGTGACTGTGCATTGACTGTGTGGTGGCTGAGTGGTGACTGCTTTGACTGTTCGGTGACTGCGTGGTGACTGCATTGACTGCAGTGGCAGGTTGGGGCTGCATTGACTGCTCGGTGACTGAGTGGTGACTGTGCATTGACTGTGCGGTGGCTGTTCGGTGACTGTGCATTGACTGTGTGGTGGCTGAGTGGTGACTGTGCATTGACTGCAGTGACTGAGTGGTGACTGTGCATTGACTGTGCGGTGACTGTGCATTGACTGTTCGGTGACTGAGTGGTGACGGTGCGGTGACTGAGCGGTGACGGTGCGGTGACTGTGCGGTGACTGTGCGGTGACTGTATTGACTGAGTGGTGACTGTGCACTGACTGTGCGGTGACTGTGCATTGACTGTTCGGTGACTGAGTGGTGACTGTGCGGTGACTGTATTGACTGTGCGGTGACTGTGCATTGACTGTTCGGTGACTGTGCATTGACTGTTCGGTGACTGAGTGGCGACTGTGCGGTGACTGTGCGGTGACTGTATTGACTGAGTGGTGACTGTGCATTGACTGTGCGGTGACTGTGCGGTGACTGTGCATTGACTGTTCGGTGACTGAGTGGTGACTGTGAGGTCTCTTTGCGGTGACTGTGAAATGTCTGTGCGATGACTGCATTGACTGTGCGGTGACTGTTCGGTGACTGAGTGGTGACTGTGCATTGACTGTTCCGTGACTGTGTGGTGACTGTGCATTGACTGCGGTGACTGAGTGGTGACTGTGCATTGACTGTGCATTGACTATGCGGTGACTGAGTGGTGACTGTGCATTGACTGTGAATTGACTATGCGGTGACTGAGTGGTGACTGCACTGACTGCGGTGATTGTGCATTGACAGTTTGGTGACTGAGTGGTGACTGCATTGACTGTGCGGTGACTGAGTGGTGACTGCATTGACTGCGGTGACTGAGTGGTGACTGCATTGACTGCGGTGGCTGAGTGGTGACTGTGCATTGACTGTGCGGTGGCTGTTCGGTGACTGTGCATTGACTATGCGGTGACTGAGTGGTGACTGCACTGACTGCGGTGATTGTGCATTGACAGTTTGGTGACTGAGTGTGACTGTGCATTGACTGTTTGGTGACTGAGTGGTGACTGTGCACTGACTGCGGTGACTGAGTGGTGACTGTGCATTGACTGTTTGGTGACTGAGTGGTGACTGCATTGACTGCGGTGGCTCAGTGGTGACTATGAATTGACTGTGCGGTGACTGAGTGGTGACTGTGTATTGACTGTGTGGTGGCTGAGTGGTGACTGCTTTGACTGTTCGGTGACTGAGTGGTTGCTGTGCGGTGGCTGAGTGGTGGCTGAGTGGTGGCTGTGCGGTGACTGTGCATTGACTGTGTGCTGACTGTGCGGTGACTGTGTGGTGACTGCATTGACCGTGTGGTGACTGCATTGACCGTGTGGTGACTGCATTGACCGTGTGGTGACTGCATTGACCGTGCGGTGACTGTGCGGTGGCTGCCCGGTGGCTGCCCGGTGACTGTGCGGTGACTGTGCGGTGACTGTGCGGTGACTGTGCGGTGACAGTGCGGTGACAGTGCGGTGACAGTGCATTGACTGTCCGGTGATTGTGCATTGACAGTTTGGTGACTGTGCATTGACTGTTCGGTGACTGTGCATTGACTGTGCGATGACTGTGCATTGACTGCATTGACTGTGCGGTGACTGTGCATTGACTGTGCGGTGACTGCATTGACTGTGCGGTGACTGTACGATGACTGAGTGGTGACTGTGCATTGACTGTTCCGTGACTGTGTGGTGACTGTGCATTGACTGCGGTGACTGAGTGGTGACTGTGCATTGACTATGCGGTGACTGAGTGGTGACCGTGCATTGACTATGCGGTGACTGAGTGGTGACTGCACTGACTGCGGTGACTGTGCATTGACTGTTTGGTGACTGAGTGGTGACTGTGCACTGACTGCGGTGACTGAGTGGTGACTGTGCATTGACTGTTTGGTGACGGAGTGGTGACTGCATTGACTGTGCAGTGACTGAGTGGTGACTGCATTGACTGCGGTGACTGAGTGGTGACTGCACTGACTGTGGTGACTGAGTGGTGACTGCACTGACTGTGGTGACTGAGCGGTGACTGTGCATTGACTGTGTGGTGGCTGAGTGGTGACTGCTTTGACGGTTCGGTGACTGAGTGGTGACTGCATTGACTGCAGTGGCAGGGTGGTGGCTGCATTGACTGCTCGGTGACTGAGTGGTGACTGTGCATTGACTGTGCGGTGGCTGTTTGGTGACTGTGCATTGACTGTGCGGTGGCTGAGTGGTAACTGTGCATTGACTGCAGTGACTGTGTGGTGACTGTGCATTGACTGTGCGGTGACTGTGCATTGACTGTTCGGTGACTGAGTGGTGACTGTGCGGTGACTGTGCGGTGATTGTGTGGTGACTGTGTGGTGACTGTGTGGTGACTGTGGTGACTGTGGTGACTGTGCGGTGACTGTGTGGTGACTGTATTGACTGAGTGGTGACTGTGCGGTGACTGTGCATTGACTGTTCGGTGACTGTGTGGTGACTGTATTGACTGTGCGGTGACTGTGCATTGACTGTTCGGTGACTGTGCATTGACTGTTCGGTGACTGTGCATTGACTGTTCGGTGACTGAGTGGTGACTGAGTGGTGACTGTGCGGTGACTGTGCGGTGACTGTGCGGTGACTGTATTGACTGAGTGGTGACTGTGCATTGACTGTGCGGTGACTGTGCATTGACTGTTCGGTGACTGAGTGGTGACTGTGCGGTGACTGTGCGGTGACTGTGTGGTGACTGTGTGGTGACTGTATTGACTGTGCGGTGACTGTGCATTGACTGTTCGGTGACTGTGCATTGACTGTGCATTGGATTAGTACTTGGAACTATGATGTTGTTGCCATTACAGAGACCTGGTTGAGGGAAGGGCAGGATTGGCAGCTAAACATTCCAGGATTTAGATGTTTCAGGCGGGAGAGAGGGGGTTGTAAAAGGGGAGGCGGAGTTGCGCTACTGGTTCGGGAGAACATCACAGCTGTACTGCGCGAGGACACCTCAGAGGGCAGTGACGCTATATGGGTAGAGATCATGAATAAGAAGGGTTCAGTCACAATGTTGGGGGTATACTACAGGCCTCCCAACAGCCAGCGGGAGATAGAGGAGCAGATAGGTAGACAGATTTTGGAAAAGAGTAAAAACAACAGGGTTGTGGTGATGGGAGACTTCAACTTCCCCAGTATTGACTGGGACTCACTTAGTGCCAGGGGCTTAGACGGGGCGGAGTTTGTAAGGAACATCCAGGAGGGCTTCTTAAAACAATATGCAGACAGTCCAACTAGGGAAGGGGCGGTACTGGACCTGGTATTGGGGAATGAGCCCGGCCAGGTGGTAGATGTTTCAGTAGGGGAGCATTTCGGTAACAGTGACCACAATTCAGTAAGTTTTAAAGTACTGGTGGACAAGGATAAGAGTGGTCCTAGGATGAATGTGCTAAATTGGGGGAAGGCTAATTATAACAATATTAGGCGGGAACTGAAGAACCTAGATTGGGGGCGGATGTTTGAGGGCAAATCAACATCTGACATGTGGGAGGCTTTCAAGTGGCAGTTGAAAGGAATTCAGGACCGGCATGTTCCTGTGAGGAAGAAGGATAAATACGGCAATTTTCGGGAACCATGGATGACGAGAGATATTGTAGGCCTCGTCAAAAAGAAAAAGGAGGCATTTGTCAGGGCTAAAAGGCTGGGAACAGACGAAGCCTGCGTGGAATATAAGGAAAGTAGGAAGGAACTTAAGCAAGGAGTCAGGAGGGCTAGAAGGGGTCACGAAAAGTCATTGGCAAATAGGGTTAAGGAAAATCCCAAGGCTTTTTACACGTACATAAAAAGCAAGAGGGTAGCCAGGGAAAGGGTTGGCCCACTGAAGGATAGGCAAGGGAATCTATGTGTGGAGCCAGAGGAAATGGGCGAGGTACTAAATGAATACTTTGCATCAGCATTCACCAAAGAGAAGAAATTGGTAGATGTTGAGTCTGGAGAAGGGTGTGTAGATAGCCTGGGTCACATTGAGATCCAAAAAGACGAGGTGTTGGGTGTCTTAAAAAATATTAAGGTAGATAAGTCCCCAGGGCCTGATGGAATCTACCCCAGAATACTGAAGGAGGCTGGAGAGGAAATTGCTGAGGCCTTGACAGAAATCTTTGGATCCTCGCTGTCTTCAGGGGATGTCCCGGAGGACTGGAGAATAGCCAATGTTGTTCCTCTGTTTAAGAAGGGTAGCAAGGATAATCCCGGGAACTACAGGCCGGTGAGCCTTACTTCAGTGGTAGGGAAATTACTGGAGAGAATTCTTCGAGACAGGATCTACTCCCATTTGGAAGCAAATGGACGTATTAGTGAGAGGCAGCACTGTTTTGTGAAGGGGAGGTCGTGTCTCACTAACTTGATAGAGTTTTTCGAGGAGGTCACTAAGATGATTGATGCAGGTAGGGCAGTGGATGTTGTCTATATGGACTTCAGGAAGGCCTTTGACAAGGTCCCTCATGGTAGACTAGTACAAAAGGTGAAGTCACACAGGTTCAGGGGTGAGCTGGCAAGGTGGATACAGAACTGGCTAGGCCATAGAAGGCAGAGAGTAGCAATGGAAGGATGCTTTTCTCATTGGAGGGCTGTGACCAGTGGTGTTCCACAGGGATCAGTGCTGGGACCTTTGCTCTTTGTAGTATATATAAATGATTTGGAGGAAAATGTAACTGGTCTGATTAGTAAGTTTGCAGACGACACAAAGGTTGGTGGAATTGCGGATCGCGATGAGGACTGTCGGAGGATACAGCAGGATTTAGATTGTTTGGAGACTTGGGCAGAGAGATGGCAGATGGAGTTTAATCCGGACAAATGTGAGGTAATGCATTTTGGAAGGTCTAATGCAGGTATACAGTGAATGGTAGAACCCTCAAGAGTATTGAAAGTCAAAGAGATCTAGGAGTACAGGTCCACAGGTCATTGAAAGGGGCAACACAGGTGGAGAAGGTAGTCAAGAAGGCATACGGCATGCTTGCCTTCATTGGCCGGGGCATTGAGTATAAGAATTGGCAAGTCATGTTGCAGCTGTATAGAACCTTAGTTATACACTTGGAGTATAGTGTTCAATTCTGGTCGCCACACTACCAGAAGGATGTGGAGGCTTTAGAGAGGGTGCAGAAGAGATTTACCAGAATGTTGCCTGGTATGGAGGGCATTAGCTATGAGGAGCGGTTGAATAAACTCGGTTTGTTCTCACTGGAACGAAGGAGGTTGAGGGGCGACCTGATAGAGGTCTACAAAATTATGAGGGGCATAGACAGAGTGGATAGTCAGAGGCTTTTCCCCAGGGTAGAGGGGTCAATTACTAGGGGGCATAGGTTTAAGGTGAGAGGGGATAGGTTTAGAGTAGATGTACGAGGCAAGTTTTTTACGCAGAGGGTAGTGGGTGCCTGGAACTCGCTACTGGAGGAGGTGGTAGAAGCAGGGACGATAGTGACATTTAAGGGGCATCTTGACAAATACATGAATAGGATGGGAATAGAGGGATACGGACCCAAGAAGTGAAGAAGATTGTAGTTTAGTCGGGCAGCATGGTCGGCACGGGCTTGGAGGGCCGAAGGGCCTGTTCCTGTGCTGTACATTTCTTTGTTCTTTGTACTGACTGTGCGGTGACTGTGCGGTGACTGTGCGGTGACTGTGCGGTGACTGTGCATTGACTGTGCATTGACTGTGCATTGACTGTGCATTGACGGTGCATTGACGGTGCATTGACTGTGCATTGACTGTGCATTGACTGAGCGGTGACTGAGTAGTGACTGTGCGTTGACTGTGCGTTCGCTGAGTGGTGACTGTGCATTGACTGCAGTGACTGCGCGGTGACTGTACATTGACTGTGCGGTGACTGTGCGGTGACTGTGCGGTGACTGTTCGGTGACTGTTCGGTGACTGTGCATTGACTGCGGTGACTGTGCATTGACTGGTGACTTTTCGGTGACTGTGCATTGACTGTTCGGTGACTGTGCATTGACTGAGTGGTGACTGTGCGGTGACTGTGCATTGACTGTGCATTGACTGTGCGGTGGCTGAGTGGTGACTGTGCATTGACTGTGCGGTGACTGTGCATTGACTGTTCGGTGACTGTTCGGTCGGTGACTGTGCATTGACTGTTCGGTGACTGAGTGGTGACTGTGCGGTGCTTAATTTTCAATTGCTGCCACTTCTTTTAAATTTAGAAAACCCATTTTTTTTCCAATTGTGGGCAGTTTAGTGTGGCCAATCCACCTACCCTGCTCATCTTTTTGGGTTGTGGTTGTGGTTGTGAGACCCATGCAGACACGGGGAGAATGTGCAAACTCCACATGGCCATTGATCCGGGCTGGGGATCGAACCCAGGTCCCTGGCGCCATGAGGCAACAGTGCGAACCACTGCGCTGCCGTGCTGTCCCTATTGCTGGTAAATATATAATGGCTTGCTTGTCTGGTTCAGGCACACCTGATGCACCTGAATCAAGAACCCATAGCTCTGTACGCTGCTTAAACATTTTGAATTCATATAGTAGTTCTTAAGAGTTCTAGGTGGGAATCTAGGTGGGAATTGGAAGCTGGGTGGGGAGGAAGTGCTTTTTATCCCTGGTAAGTGACTGGTAAGTAGTGTTTCTGTTTTTCTGTTTCTTTTCATTGGTATATTCATTTATTTTTTCTTTGTTGTTTTTTTTGTTGAAATTGTAGTTGTTGAAGTTAACCGAAGGTTTAAGACATGGCAGGAGATCTCAGACCCGTGTCATGCTCCTCGTGTGCGATGTGGGAGCTCAGGGACACGTCCACTGTCCCTGGCTCCTTCACGTGCAAGAAGTGTGTCCAGTTGCAGCTCCTGTTAGACCGCTTGACGGCTCTGGAGCTGCGGATGGACTCACCTTGGGGCATCCGCGATGCTGAGGACGTCGTGGATAGCACGTTTAGTGAGTTGGCCACACCGCAGGTGAAAGGTACTGAGGGAGATAGAAAATGGGTGACCAAAAGACAGAGCAAGAGTAGGAAGGCAGTGCAGGTGTCCTCTGCGGTCATCTCCCTGTAAAACAGATATACCGCTTTGGATACTGTTGAGGGAGATGGCTCACCAGGGGAAGGCAGCAGCAGCCAGGTTCATGGCACCATGGCTGGCTCTGCTGCGCAGCTGGGCAGGAAGAAGAATGGCAGGGCTATAGTGATAGGGGACTCAATTGTAAGGGGAATAGACAGGCGGTTCTGCGGACGCAATCGAGACTCCAGGATGGTATGTTGCCTCCCTGGTGCAAGGGTCAAGGCTGTCTCGGAGCGGCTGCAGGACATTCTGGGGGGGGGGGGGGGGGGGAAAGAGGGTGAACAGCCAGCTGTCGTGGTGCACATAGGCACCAACGATATAGGTAAAAAACGGGACGAGGTCCTTCAAGCTGAATTTAGGGAGCTAGGAGTTAAACTAAAAAGTAGGACCTCAAAGGTAGTAATCTCAGGATTGCTACCAGTGCCACGAGCTAGTCAGAGTAGGAATGTCAGGATAGATAGGATGAATGCGTGGCTCGAGAGATGGTGCAAGAGGGAGGGATTCAAATTCCTGGGACATTGGAATCGGTTCTGCGGGAGGTGGGACCAGTACAAACCGGACGGTCTGCACCTGGGCAGGACTGGAACCAATGTCCTAGAACCGTGTTTGCTAGAGCTGTTGGGGAGAGTTTAAACTAATGTGGCAGGGGGATGGGAACCGATGCAGGGAGTTGGAAGGTAGTAAAACAGGGACAAAAATAAAAGGCAGTAAGGGGGAAAGTGTAAGGCAGAGAAGCCGCAGTCAAAAATCAAAAAGGGCGACAGTACAAGGCACAGTGACTGAGGGGAGCTCAGTGAATAGGACCAGGAATACTAAAAGTAATAAAATGGGAAGTGAAAACATTAATGGTAAGCGACGCGGCAGGTTGTTACATGAAGATATGGGTTCAACGACAAGGAAAATTAGGAGAAAGGTTAAGAGGAAATATAACTTAGGAGAGGTTACTGATCGAGGTGTTAAGATTCAGAACAGAGGTAAAAAAGCCAACATAAGTGTACTTTACCTGAATGCTCGTAGTATTCTGAATAAGGTAAATGAGTTGATGGCGCAAATCATCGTGAATGACTATGATTTAGTGGCCATTACTGAAACATGGTTAAAGGATGGTCACGACTGGGAGTTAAATATCCGAGGGTATCAAACTTTTCGGAAGGACAGAGTGGATGGTAAGGGAGGTGGTGTTATTTAAGGATGACATCCGTGCAACAGTAAGGGATGACATCGGTGCTATGGAGGATAAGGTTGAATTCATTTGGGTGGAAATCAGGAATAGTAAGGCGAAAAAGTCACTGATAGGAGTAATCTATAGGCCACCAAATAGTAACATTATGGTGGGGCAGGCAATAAACAAAGAAATAACTGATGCATGTAGAAATGGTACAGCAGTTATCATGGGGGATTTTAATCTACATGTCGATTGGTTTAACCAGGTCGGTCAAGGCAGCCTTGAGGAGGAGTTTATAGAATGTATCCGTGATAGTTTCCCAGAACAGTATGTAATGGAACCTACAAGGGAACAAGCGGTCCTAGATCTGGTCCTGTGTAATGAGACAGGATTGATTCAGGATCTCATAGTTAGGGATCCTCTCGGAAGGAGCGATTACAATATGGTGGAATTTAAAATACAGATGGAGGGTGAGAAGGTAAAATCAAGCACTAGTGTTTTGTGCTTAAACAAAGGAGATTACAATGGGATGAGAGAAGAACTAGCTAAGGTAGACTGGGAGCAAAGACTTTATGGTGAAACAGTTGAGGAACAGTGGAGAACCTTCCAAGTGATTTTTCACAGTGCTCAGCAAAGGTTGATACCAACAAAAAGGAAGGACAGTAAAAAGAGGGAAAATCGACCGTGGATATCTAAGGAAATAAGGGAGAGTATCAAATTGAAGAAAAAAACATACAAAGTAGCAAACTAGAGGACTGGGAAATCTTTAGGGGGCAACAGAAAGCTACTAAAAAAGCGATAAAGAAGAGTAAGATAGATTATGAGAGTAAGCTTGCTCAGAATATAAAAACAGATAGTAAAATTTTCTACAAATACATAAATCAAAAAAGAGTGGCTAAGGTAAATATTGGTCCTTTAGAGGATGAGAAGGGAGATTTAATAATGGGAAATGAGGAAATGGCTGAGGTACTGAACAGGTTTTTTGGGTCGGTCTTCACAGTGGAAGACACAAATAACATGCCAGTGACTGGTGGAAATGAGGCTATGACAGGTGAGGACCGTGAGAGGATTGTTATCACCAAGGAGGTAGTGATGGGCAAGCTAATGGGGCTAAAGGTAGACAAGTCTCCTGGACCTGATGGAATGCATCCCAGAGTGCTAAAAGAGATGGCTAGGGAAATTGCAAATGCACTAGTGATAATTTACCAAAATTCACTAGACTTGAGGGTGGTCCCGGCGGATTGGAAATTAACAAACGTGACACCACTGTTTAAAAAAGGAGGTAGGCAGAAAGCGGGTAATTATCGGCCAGTGAGCTTAACTTCGGTAGTAGGGAAGATGCTGGAATCTATCATCAAGGAAGAAATAGCGAGGCATCTGGATGGAAATTGTCCCATTGGGCAGACGCAGCATGGGTTCATAAAGGGCAGGTCGTGCCTAACTAATTTAGTGGAATTTTTTGAGAACATTAACAGTGCGGTAGATAACAGGGAGCCAATGGATGTGGTATATCTGGATTTCCAGAAAGCCTTTGACAAGGTGCCACACAAAAGGTTGTTGCATAAGATAAAGATGCATGGCATTAAGGGGAAAGTAGTAGCATGGATAGAGGATTGGTTAATTAATAGAAAGCAAAGAGTGGGGATTAATGGGTGTTTCTCTGGTTGGCAATTAGTAGCTAGTGGTGTCCCTCAGGGATCAGTGTTGGGCCCACAACTATTCACAATTTACATAGATGATTTGGAGTTGGGGACCAAGGGCAATGTGTCCAAGTTTGCAGACGACACTAAGATAAGTGGTAAAGCAAAAAGTGCAGAGGATACTGGAAGTCTGCAGAGGGATTTGGATAGGTTAAGTGAATGGACAAGGGTCTGACAGATGGAATACAATGTTGACAAATGTGAGGTTATCCATTTTGGTAGGAATAACAGCAAAAGGGATTATTATTTAAATGATAAAATATTAAAACATGCTGCTATGCAGAGAGACCTGGGTGTGCTAGTGCATGAGTCGCAAAAAGTTGGTTTATAGGTGCAACAGGTGATTAAGAAGGCAAATGGAATTTTGTCCTTCATTGCTAGAGGGATGGAGTTTAAGACTAGGGAGGTTCTGCTTCAATTGTATAAGGTGTTAGTGAGGCCACACCTGGAGTATTGTGTTCAGTTTTGGTCTCCTTACTTGAGAAAGGACGTACTGGCACTGGTGAATGTGCAGAGGAGATTCACTCGGTTAATCCCAGAGCTGAAGGGGTTGGATTACGAGGAGAGGTTGAGTAGACTGGGACTGTACTCGTTGGAATTTAGAAGGCTGAGGGGGGATCTGGTAGAAACATATAAGATTATGAAGGGAATGGACAGGATAGATGCGGGCAGGTTGTTTCCACTGGCGGGTGAAAGCAGAACTAGGGGGCATAGCCTCAAAATAAGGGGAAGTAGATTTAGGACTGAGTTTAGGAGAAACTTCTTCACCCAAAGGGTTGTGAATCTATGGAATTCCTTGCCCAGTGAAGCAGTAGAGGCTCCTTCATTAAATGTTTTTAAGATAAAGATAGATAGTTTTTTGAAGAATAAAGGGATTAAGGATTATGGTGTTGGGGCCGGAAAGTGGAGCTGAGTCCACAAAAGATCAGCCATGATCTCATTGAATGGCGGAGCAGGCTCGAGGGGCCAGATGGCCTACTCCTGCTCCTAGTTCTTATGTTCTTATGTTCTACAGCACAGAAAAGGCCTTTTGGCCTGTTGCGTCGGTGCAGGTCAAAAACAACCACCTAACTATTTTCCAGCACTTGGCCCATAGCCTTGGCATCGCAAGTGCACATCTAAATACTTCTTAAATGTTATGAGGGTCTCTGCCTCCACCACACTTCCAGGGAGTGAGTTCCACACTCCTTCCACCCTCTGGCCAAAGTTTTTTTCCTCACATATCCCCTCAAACTCTTGCCCCCTTGCTTAAATCTATGCCCCCCCGGTTATTGATCCCTCCACTGTGGTTATTTCGGTCTACTCTACCTATGCCCCTCATAATTTTAAACTTCTTAATCATGCCCCTTCTCAGTCTCCTCTGCTCTAAGGACAATAATCCATGGAACCGAAGAATCATAGAAAGGTTACAGCACAGAAGGAGGCCATTCGGCTGACCTTGTCCATGCCAGCCCGAGGACGCCCAGGTGCCCTTTCTAATCCGACTTTCCTGCACCCAGTCCAGAGCCCTGTATCTTACAGCACGTAAGGTGCAGATCCCGGTACTTTTTAAAAAGAGTTTGCACTGTAAATTCTATGATAATCTATGAGTTTAGGGTCTCTGCCTCCACCACCAACTGAGGCAGCAAATTCCAGACTCCCACTGTCCTCTGCGTAAAAATGTTCTTCCTCATGTCCCCTCTGCACTGTCTGCCACTCGTCTTGAATCTATGTCTCCTGGTTCTAGAATTCTCCACCAAGGGAAGCAATTTTATCCTGCCATTCTATCTCTTCCCCTCATAATTTTGTGCACCTCAATTAAGTCATCCCTCAGCCTTCTTTGTTCCAAGGAAAATAACCCCAACTTATCTAATCTCTCCTCATAGGCACACTTTTCCAGCCTTGGCAACATACTTGTAAACCTCCTCTGCACTCTCTCCAGAGCAATCATGTCCTTCTTGTAATATGTAATATCGATGAAGATGAACATCTTGCCAAGGTCATCTCCACACCCCCACTACTTGCCTTCAAACAACCGCGCAACCTCAAACAAACCATTGTTTGCAGCGAACTACCCAGTCTTCAGAACAGCGACCACGACACCACACAACCCTGCCATGGCAATCTCTGCAAGATGTGCCAGATCATCGACATGGATACCACCATTACACGTGAGAGCACCACCCACCACAACGGATGAATGGACATCGCGTGACAATCACCAGGCAGGAATGTTCCCTTCCAGTCGGGGAACACTTCAGCAGTCAAGGGCATTCAGCCTCTGATCTTCGGGTAAGCGTTCTCCAAGGCGGCCTTCAGGATGCGCAACAACGCAGAATCGCCGAGCAGAAACTTATAGCCAAGTTCCGCACACGAGTACGGCCTCAACCGGGACCTTTGATTCATGTGGCATTAGATTCACCCCCCACCATCTGGCCTGACCGTGGAAAATCCTACCAACTGTCAATTCACATTATCCCTCTCTCCAGTTGTTCCGTCTGGACCTGTAAAGGCTTAATTACCTGCAAAGACTCGCATTCCAAGTATCGTCTTGCATCATTGACTTGCTCTCTATATAATTTTCTGGAACCCACCTCTTCATTCACCTGAGGAAGGAGCTGCGCTCCGAAAGCTAGTGATTCAAAACAAGCCTGTTGGACGTTAACCTGGTGTTGTAAGAACATAAGACCATGAGAACATAAGAACGAGGAACAGGAGTAGGCCATCTTGCCCCTCGAGCCTGCTCCGCCATTTAATGAGATCATGGCTGATCTTTGTAGACTCAGCTCCACTCTCCGGCCCGTACACCATATCCCCGACTTCTAATATGGTGACCAGAGCTGCACACAATATTCCAGTTGGGGCCTCACCAGTGTTTTATACAATTCCAACATCATATCCTTACTTTTAAATTCTATACCTCTGCCAATGAAGGAGAGCATTCCATATGCTTTCTTTACAACCTTGTCTAAATCAACTGCTGCCTATAGTGAACTGTGTACTTGTACGGCAAGATCTCTTACTTCATCTATCCCTCTTAGTATATTCCCATGTATTGTGTATTCCCTATAACTTTTTGACCTCTCTAAATGCATGACCTCACACTTGTGTGGTAAATTCCATTTTGCCACTTTACCGCCCTCTCCACCAATCAATCTATATCACTCTGGAGATTCGAGCTATCCTCTGCACTGTCCCCCACTCAGCCAATCTTTGTGCCATCTGCAAATTTCACAATTATGTTTCCCACATTCACTCCCAAATCCTTAATATACAACACAAACAGTAAGGGTCCCAACACCACTTGAAATAACTTTCCAATTGCAAGGGCAGCCATCGACCATTATCCTTGGTTTCCTGTTACAAAGCCAACGTTTTATCCAGTTTGCTACATTGCCCTATATCCCATGGGCTTTCACTTTCTTGATCAATCTGCCATGTGATACTTTGTCAAATGCCTTGCTAAAATCCATGCACCCAACATCCACTGTACTACCTTCATCAACCCTTCTTTTCACTTCCTCAAAGAATTCAATCAAATTTGTGAAGCAAGACTTTACTTTAAAAAATCCATGCTGACTATCCCTGACTAGTCCATGTGACAGTTAATCCTATCTCTTAGGATTGATTCTACTAATTTCCCAATTCTGCGTAAGACTAACTGGCTAATAAATGGGAATATACTAAGAGGGATAGAAGAAGTAAGAGATCTTGCCGTAAAAGTACACAGGTCCCTAAAGGCAGCAGTTCAAATAGACAAAGTTGTTAAGAAAGCATATGGAATGCTCTCCTTCATTGGCAGAAGTATAGAATATAATGTAAGGATATAATGTTAGAATTGTATAAAACAGGGCAGCACAGTGGCGCAGTGGGTTAGCACAGCTGCCTCATGGCGCTGAGGTCCTAGGTTTGATGCCGGCTCTGGGTCACTGTCCGTGTGGAGTTTGCACATTCTCCCCGTGTTTGCGTGGGTTTCGCCCCCACAACCCAAAGATGTGCAGGCGAGGTGGATTGGCCACGCTAAATTGCCCCTTAATTGGAAAAAATGAATTGGGTACTCTAAATTTATTTAAGAAAAAGAAAAAAAAAAGAATTGTATAAAACACCAGTGAGGCCACAACTGGAATATTGTTTGGCATTTCCTTTGATCCCTGTTTAAACAGTGGAACCATGTTTGCATTTCTCCAGTCCTCCAGTACCTCCCCTGTATCTAGTGAGGATTGGAAAATCATCCTCATAATATCTGCTATCTCCTCCCTGACCTCCTTCAGTAACCTCGGAAACAATCCACCTGGCCCTGGCAACTTATCAACTTTCTAGGATTTCAACCATTCGACTACTTCCTCACTCTTTATGATTATGCAATCCAATATAGAACATACAACATAGAACGATACAGCGCAGTACCCACGATGTTGCACCGACATGGGAAGTCAAAAAACAAAAGCCATCTAACCTACACTATGCCATTATCATCCATATGCTTATCCAATAAACTTTTAAATGCCCTCAATGTTGGCGAGTTCACTACTGTTGCAGGTAGGGCATTCCACGACCTCACCACTCTTTGTGTAAAGAACCTACCTCTGACCTCTGTCCTATATCTATTACCCCTCAGTTTAAAGTTATGTCCCCTCGTGCTAGCCATTTCCATCCGCGGGAGAAGGCTCTCACTGTCCACCCTACCTAACCCCCTGATCATTTTGTATGCCTCTATTAAGTCTCCTCTTAACCTTCTTCTCTCCAACGAAAACAACCTCAAGTCCATCAACCTTTCCTCATGCGATTTTCCCTCCATACCAGGCAGCATCCTGGTAAATCTCCTCTGCACCCACTCCAAAGCTTCCACGTCCTTCCTATAATGCGGTGACCAGAACTGTACGCAATACTCCAAATGCGGCCGTACCAGAGTTTTGTACAGCTGCAACATGACCTCATGACTCCGGAACTCAAACCCTCTACCAATAAAGGCCAATACTCCATAGGCCTTCTTCACAACCCTATCAACCTGGGTGGCAACTTTCAGGGATCTATGTACATGGACACCTAGATCCCTCTGCTCATCCACACTTCCAAGAACTTTACCATTAGCCAAATATTCCACATTCCTGTTATTCCTTCCAAAGTGAATCACCTCACACTTCTCTACATTAAACTCCATTTGCCACCTCTCAGCCCAGCTCTGCAGCTTATCTATGTCCCTCTGTAACATGCTACATCCTTCCGCACTGTCGACAACACCACTGACTTTAGTGTCGTCTGCAAATTTACTCAATCACCCTTCTGCGCCCTCCTCTAGGTCATTGATAAAAATGACAAACAGCAACGGCCCCAGAACAGATCCTTGTGGTACGCCACTTGTAACTGAACTCCATTCTGAACATTTCCCAACAACCACCACCCTCGGTCTTCTTTCAACTAGCCAATTTCTGATCCACATCTCTAAATCACCCTCAATCCCCAGCCTCCGTATTTTCTGCAGTAGCCTACCGTGGGGAACCTTATCAAACGCTTTACTGAAATCCATATACACCACATCAACTGCTCTACCCTCATCTACCTGTTCAGTCACCTTCTCAAAGAACTCACTGAGGTTTGTGAGGCATGACCTACCCTTCACAAAGCCATGCTGACTATCCCTAATCATATTATTCCTATCTAGATGATTATAAATCTTGTCTCTTATAATCCCCTCCAAGAGTTTACCCACAACAGACGTGAGGCTCACCGGTCTATAGTTGCCGGGGTTGTCTCTACTCCCCTTCTTGAACAAAGGGACCACATTTGCTATCCTCCAGTCCTCTGGCACTATTCCTGTAGCCAATGATGACATAAAAATCAAATATCTCAGTGTTCCTCCTGGACTACTATATCTGAATCATTCACTTCTTTTGTAAACACGGAGACAAAGTATTACTTTACAACCCTTCCCATTTCCAAGTCTATCCAATCTCTCTTCATAACTAACACACTCCGGCCCAGGCAACATCCTGGTAAATCTTCTACGCACCCATTCCAGTGTTATCAAATCCGTCCTATAGTGTGGATTCCAGAACACAATACTCTAGCTGTGGTCTAACCAATGTTTTATCCAGTTCTACCATAACCTCCCTGTTCTTAAACTCTTTGCCTTGGCTAATAAAGGCAAGTATACCACATGCCTTCTTATTTTTTAAAAATGTATTATATTCTAAACGTTAATAAAAGGTTCCAAAGGGCAGCACGATGGCGTAGTGGTTAGCACTGCTGTCTCACGGCGCCGCAGTCCCAGGTTTGATCCCGACTCTGGGTCACTGTCCGTCTGGAGTTTGTACATTCTCCCCGTGTCTGCGTGCGTTTCACCCCCACAACCCAAAATATGTGCAGAGTAGGTGGATTGGCCACGCTAAATTGCCCCTTAATTGAAAAAAAATGAATTGGATACTCTAAATGTATTTTTAAAATTCAAAAAAATTAAATAAAAGGTTACAAAACCTAAACAATTTGGGGAACAAACTCCCCAACACACAACTATACAGTTTGTGCAAATTCTCCCCTTTTTATCGCCACCAATAGGTCGCTCAACCTCCACCCCCACTATCCTTGACCCGCCCCGAATCTCTCTAACTGTTTGCAGCCCCAGAACAAACATGCATGGTTCGCTGGTCCCCGCCCACACTTCTCACACTCGTCTGTCAACTTATGAACTTTCTGGAGCGAACCTCCACACAAAGTCACTTACCATGTCATTGGTCCCCACACTCGCCATCGGTGCCATGTATAACAGCCATAAACTCTAACTTTCACACAGGTACCACCACCCCACCCGGTTGAATACCTTCTGCACGTTCATGGACAGCACTACCTCCAGCACCTGGGCTCTCGACAAGGTCATGATCACTTTTAACAGCCTCCTTATATCACTAGAAAGCTGCCTGTTTGGTCCTCAGCAACCACCCCCAGGAGACAATCATCCATCCTTCCCGCCACCATCAAGGGCCTATACAACCCACATTCCAACAGGTCCTTCCCCTTTTTTGGTATGAACGTGATCGCTGCCTGTGTCATCGTCTCCGGCAGCTTCTCCAACGCCTAAAATCTGAGAATTTACACTGCAGGAGGAGGCCATTCGGCCCAGCGGGTCTGCACCGGCTCTTGGAAAGAACTTACGACACAAGTCCACGCTTCCACCCCATCCCCATAACTCAGTAACCCGACCTAACCTTTTGGACACTGAGAGCCAATTTAGCATGGCCAATCCAATCCACATAACCTGCACATCTTTGGACTGTGGAAGGAAATTGGAGCACCTGGAGGAAACCCACGCAGTCACGGGGAGAAAGTGCAAACCCCAGATGTATTGTCACCCGAGGCCGGAATTGAACCTGGGACTCTGGAGCTGCGAGGCAGCAGTGCTAACCACTGTACCATCATGCTGCTGCAAATGACCCCAAGAGATGTGGTGCCAGGTCCGCTGTGAACTCCTTATAGAATTTCGCCGGGTAGCCATCGGTGCTTCCCTGACAGTCATCCCTCTAAGCCCCTTCATTCCCTGGGGGGGCAGTATAACTGGGCTGAGTGTCCTGTGTGTGTGTGTGGGGGGGGGGGGGGGGGGCAGTATAACTGGGCTCAGTCTCCTGTGTGTGTGGGGGGGGGGGCAGTACAACTGGGCTCAGTATCCTGTGTGTGTGTGGGGGGGGGGGGCAGTACAACTGGGCTCAGTATCCGGTGTGTGTGTGTATGGGGGGGGGGGGGGGCGGGCAGTATAACTGGGCTCAGTATCCTGTGTGTGTGTGGGGGGGAGGCAGTACAACTGGGCTCAGTATCCTGTGTGTGTGTGTGTGTGTGGGGGGGGGTGCAGTACAACTGGGCTCAGTATCCTGTGTGTGTGTGGGGGGGAGGGGACAGTATAACTGAGCTCAGTGTCCTGTGTGAGGGGGGGGCAGTATAACGGGGCTCAGTGTCCTGTGTGAGGGGGGGGGCAGTATAACTGGGCTCAGTGTCCTGTGTATTTGTGGGGGGCAGTATAACTGGGCTCAGTGTCCTGTGTGTGTGGGTGGGGGCAGTGTAACTCGGCTCAGTGTCCTGTGTGTGGGGGGGGGAGGGTAGTATAAATGGGCTCAGTGCCCTATTTGGGGCGCGGGGGGCAGAGTGCAACTCGGCTCAGTGTCCTGTGTGGGGGTGGGGGGGTAGTATAACTGGGCTCAGTGTCCTGTGTGTGGGGGGGCAGTATAACTGGGCTCAGTGTCCTGTGTGTGTGGGGGGAAGTGACCTGTGTGGGGGGTGGGGGCAGTATAACTGGGCTCAGTGTCCTGTGTGGGGGGGGGGGCAGTATAACTGGGCTCAGTGTCCTGTGTGTGGGGGGGGGGCAGTATAACTGGGCTCAGTGTCCTGTGTGTGTGGGGGGGGGGGTGCAGTATAACAGGGCACAGTGTCCTGTGTGAATGTGTGTGTGGGGGAGGGGGCAGTATAACTGACAGTATAATCCTGTGTGTGTGTCTGGGGGGGGGGGGGCAGTATAACGGGGCTCAGTATCCTGTGTGTGTGTGGGGGGGAGGGGACAGTATAACTGAGCTCAGTGTCCTGTGTGAGGGGGGGGCAGTATAACGGGGCTCAGTGTCCTGTGTGAGGGGGGGGGCAGTATAACTGGGCTCAGTGTCCTGTGTATTTGTGGGGGGGCAGTATAACTGGGCTCCGTGTCCTGTGTGGGTGGGTGGGGGCAGTGTAACTCGGCTCAATGTCCTGTGTGTGTGGGGGGGGGTGCAGTATAACTGGGCTCGGTGTCCTGTATATGTGGGGGGGGGGGGGGGGGAGGGTAGTATAAATGGGCTCAGTGCCCTATTTGGGGGGCGGAGTGCAACTCGGCTCAGTGTCCTGTGTGGGGGGGGGGGGGGGGGGGTAGTATAACTGGGCTCAGTGTTCTGTGTGTGGGGGGGGCAGTATAACTGGGCTCAGTGTCCTGTGTGTGTGGGGGGGGGGGGCAGTGTAACTGGGCTCAGTGACCTGCGTGGGGGGGGGGGGAGCAGTATAACTGGGCTCAGTGCCCTAAGTGGGGGGGGCAGTATAACTGGGCTCAGTGTCCTGTGTGTGGGGGGGGGGGGGCAGTATAACAGGGCACAGTGTCCTGTGTTAATGTGTGTGTGGGGGAGGGGGCAGTACAACTGGCAGTATAATCCTGTGTGTGTGTCTGGGGGGGGGGGGGGGGGGGGGGCAGTATAACGGGAACTGGGCTCAGTGTCCTGTATGTGTGTGTGTGTGTGTGGGAGGGGGCAGTATAACTGGGCTGTGTGTGTGTGTGTGTGTGTGTGTGGGGGGGGGGGGGGGGGGCAGTATAACTGGGCTCAGTATCCTGTGTGTGTGTGGGGGGGAGGGGACAGTATAACTGAGCTCAGTGTCCTGTGTGAGGGGGGGGCAGTATAACGGGGCTCAGTGTCCTGTGTGAGGGGGGGGGCAGTATAACTGGGCTCAGTGTCCTGTGTATTTGTGGGGGGGCAGTATAACTGGGGTCAGTGTCCTGTGTGTGTGGGTGGGGGCAGTGTAACTCGGCTCAGTGTCCTGTGTGTGGGGGGGGGGGGGGGTGCAGTATAACTGGGCTCAGTGTCCTGTATATGTGGGGGGGGAGGGTAGTATAAATGGGCTCAGTGCCCTATTTGGGGCGCAGGGGGCGGAGTGCAACTCGGCTCAGTGTCCTGTGTGGGGGTGGGGGGGTAGTATAACTGGGCTCAGTGTCCTGTGTGTGGCGGGGGCAGTATAACTGGGCTCAGTGTCCTGTGTGTGTGGGGGGGGGCAGTGTAACTGGGCTCAGTGACCCGTGTGGGGGGTGGGGGCAGTATAACTGGGCTCAGTGTCCTGTGTGGGGGGGGGGGGGCAGTATAACTGGGCTCAGTGTCCTGTGTGTGTGGGGGGGGGGGCGGTGCAGTATAACAGGGCACAGTGTCCTGTGTGAATGTGTGTGTGGGGGAGAGGGCAGTATAATCCTGTGTGTGTGTCTGGGGGGGGGCAGTATAACGGGGCTCAGTGTCCTATGTGTGGGGGGGGGGGGCAGTGTACCTCGGCTCAGTGCCCGATGTGGGGGGGGGGGCAGTATAACTGGGCTCAGTGTCCTGTGTGTGTGGGGGGGGTGGCAGTGTAACTGGGCTCAGTGACCTGTGTGGGGGGGGGGGGGCAGTATAACTGGGCTCAGGGTCCTGTGTGTTGTGGGGGGCAGTATAACTGGGCTCAGTGTCCTGTGTGTGGGGGGGGGCAGTATAACTGGGCTCAGTGTCCTGTGTGTGGGGAGGGGGGGGTGCAGTATAACAGGGCACAGTGTCCTGTGTGTGTGTGGGGGGGGGGGGGCAGTGTAACTGGGCTCAGTGTCCTGTGTGTGTGGGGGGGGTGGCAGTGTAACTGGGCTCAGTGACCTGTGTGGGGGGGGGGGGGGCAGTATAACTGGGCTCAGGGTCCTGTGTGGGGTGGGGGGGGGGCAGTATAACTGGGCTCAGTGTCCTGTGTGTGGGGGGGGGCAGTATAACTGGGCTCAGTGTCCTGTGTGTGGGGGGGGGGGTGCAGTATAACAGGGCACAGTGTCCTGTGTGTGTGTGGGGGGGGGGGGGGGCAGTGTAACTGGGCTCAGTGACCTGTGTGGGGGGGGGGCAGTATAAATGGGCTCAGTGTCCTGTGTGTGTGTGCGGGGGGGGCGCAGTGTAACTGGGCTCAGTGTCCTGTGTGTGTGGGGGGGGGGGGGCAGTATAACAGGGCACAATGTCCTGTGTGAATGTGTGTGTGGGGGAGGGGGCACTACAACTGGCAGTATAATCCTGTGTATGTGTCTGGGGGGGGGGGGGGGCTGTATAACGGGGCTCAGTGTCCTATGTGTGGGGGGGGGGCAGTGTACCTCGGCTCAGTGCCCTATGAGGGGGGGGCAGTATAACTGGGCTCAGTGTCCTGTATGTGTGTGTGTGTGTGTGAGGGGGGGGCAGTGTAACTCGGCTCAGTGTCCTGTGGGGGGGGGCAGTATAAATGGGCTCAGTGTCCTGTGTTGAGGGGGGGTCAGTATAACTGGGCTCAGTGACCTGTGTGTGTGTGGGGGGGGGGGCAGTATAACTGGGCTCAGCGTCCTGTGTGGGGGGGGGGCAGTATAACTGGGCTCAGTGTCCTGTGGGGGGTGGGGCAGTATAACTGGGCTCTGTGTCCTGTGTGTGGGGGGGCAGTATAACTGGGCTCAGTGTCCTGTGTGTGTGTGGGGGGGTGGGGGGGGGGGGGAGTATAACTGGGCTCAGTGTCCTTTGTGGAGGGGGGGCAGTATAACTGGGCTCAGTGTCCCGTGTGGGGGGGGCAGTGTAACTGGGCTCAGTGTCCTGTGTGTGTGTGTGGGGGGGGGGCAGTGTAACTGGGCTCAGTGTCCTGTGGGGTGGGGTCAGTATAACTGGGCTCAGTGACCTGTGTGTGGGGGGGGGGGGGCAGTGTAACTGGGCTCAGTGTCCTGTGTGCGGGGGGGGGGGGCGGGGGGGCAGTATAACTGGGCTCAGTGTCCTGTATCTGTGTGTGTGTGTGTGTGGGGGGGGAGGGGGGAGGCAGTATAACTCGGCTCAATGCCCTATGAGGGGGGGGGCAGTGTAACTCGGCTCAGTGTCCTGTGTGTGTGTGGGGGGGTGGGAGGGGGGGGGAGTATAACTGGGCTCAGTGTCCTTTGTGGAGGGGGGGCAGTATAACTGGGCTCAGTGTCCCATGTGGGGGGGGCAGTGTAACTGGGCTCAGTGTCCTGTGTGTGTGTGTGGGGGGGGGGCAGTGTAACTGGGCTCAGTGTCCTGTGGGGTGGGGTCAGTATAACTGGGCTCAGTGACCTGTGTGGGGGGGGGGGGCAGTATAACTGGGCTCAGGGTCCTGTGTGTTGTGGGGGGCAGTATAACTGGGCTCAGTGTCCTGTGTGTGGGGGGGGGCAGTATAACTGGGCTCAGTGTCCTGTGTGTGGGGAGGGGGGGGTGCAGTATAACAGGGCACAGTGTCCTGTGTGTGTGTGGGGGGGGGGGGCAGTGTAACTGGGCTCAGTGTCCTGTGTGTGTGGGGGGGGTGGCAGTGTAACTGGGCTCAGTGACCTGTGTGGGGGGGGGGGGGCAGTATAACTGGGCTCAGGGTCCTGTGTGGGGTGGGGGGGGGCAGTATAACTGGGCTCAGTGTCCTGTGTGTGGGGGGGGGCAGTATAACTGGGCTCAGTGTCCTGTGTGTGGGGGGGGGGTGCAGTATAACAGGGCACAGTGTCCTGTGTGTGTGTGGGGGGGGGGGGGCAGTGTAACTGGGCTCAGTGACCTGTGTGGGGGGGGGGGCAGTATAAATGGGCTCAGTGTCCTGTGTGTGTGTGCGGGGGGGGCGCAGTGTAACTGGGCTCAGTGTCCTGTGTGTGTGGGGGGGGGGGGGCAGTATAACAGGGCACAATGTCCTGTGTGAATGTGTGTGTGGGGGAGGGGGCACTACAACTGGCAGTATAATCCTGTGTGTGTGTCTGGGGGGGGGGGGGGGGCTGTATAACGGGGCTCAGTGTCCTATGTGTGGGGGGGGGGGCAGTGTACCTCGGCTCAGTGCCCTATGAGGGGGGGGCAGTATAACTGGGCTCAGTGTCCTGTATGTGTGTGTGTGTGTGTGAGGGGGGGGCAGTGTAACTCGGCTCAGTGTCCTGTGGGGGGGGGGCAGTATAAATGGGCTCAGTGTCCTGTGTTGAGGGGGGGTCAGTATAACTGGGCTCAGTGACCTGTGTGTGTGTGGGGGGGGGGGGCAGTATAACTGGGCTCAGCGTCCTGTGTGGGGGGGGGCAGTATAACTGGGCTCAGTGTCCTGTGGGGGGTGGGGCAGTATAACTGGGCTCTGTGTCCTGTGTGTGGGGGGGCAGTATAACTGGGCTCAGTGTCCTGTGTGTGTGTGGGGGGGTGGGGGGGGGGGAGTATAACTGGGCTCAGTGTCCTTTGTGGAGGGGGGGCAGTATAACTGGGCTCAGTGTCCCGTGTGGGGGGGGCAGTGTAACTGGGCTCAGTGTCCTGTGTGTGTGTGTGGGGGGGGGGCAGTGTAACTGGGCTCAGTGTCCTGTGGGGTGGGGTCAGTATAACTGGGCTCAGTGACCTGTGTGTGGGGGGGGGGGGCAGTGTAACTGGGCTCAGTGTCCTGTGTGCGGGGGGGCGGGGGCGGGGGGGCAGTATAACTGGGCTCAGTGTCCTGTATCTGTGTGTGTGTGTGTGTGGGGGGGGAGGGGGGAGGCAGTATAACTCGGCTCAATGCCCTATGAGGGGGGGGGGCAGTGTAACTCGGCTCAGTGTCCTGTGTGTGTGTGGGGGGGTGGGAGGGGGGGGGAGTATAACTGGGCTCAGTGTCCTTTGTGGAGGGGGGGCAGTATAACTGGGCTCAGTGTCCCATGTGGGGGGGGCAGTGTAACTGGGCTCAGTGTCCTGTGTGTGTGTGTGGGGGGGGGGGCAGTGTAACTGGGCTCAGTGTCCTGTGGGGTGGGGTCAGTATAACTGGGCTCAGTGACCTGTGTGTGGGGGGGGGGCAGTGTAACTGGGCTCAGTGTCCTGTGTGCGGGGGGGGGCAGTATAACTGGGCTCAGTGTCCTGTATCTGTGTGTGTGTGTGTGTGGGGGGGGAGGGGGGGAGGCAGTATAACTCGGCTCAATGCCCTATGAGGGGGGGGGCAGTGTAACTAGGCTCAGTGTCCTGTGTGTGTGTGTGGGGGGGGGGGGGGGTGGCAGTATAACTGGGCTCAGTGTCCCGTGGGGGTGGGGGGGGGCAGTGTCACTTGGCTCAGCGTCCTGGGTGGGGTGGGGGGGGGCAGTGTAACTGGGCTCAGTGTCCTGTGTGGGGTGGTGGGGGCAGTGTAACTCGGCTCAGTGTCCTGTGTGGGGGGTGGGGGGCAGTATAACTGGGCTCAGTGTCCCGTGTGGGGGGGCAGTATAACTGGGCTCAGTGTCCCGTGTGGGGGGGCAGTATAACTGGGCTTAGTGTCCTGTGGGGGTGGCAGTATAACTGGGCGCAGTGTCATAGAATCATAGAAGTTTACAGCATGGAAACAGGCCCTTCGGCCCAACCAGTCCATGCCGCCCAGTTTTTAACCATTAAGCTAGTCCCAGTTGCCCGCACTTGGCCCATAACCCTCTATACCCATCTTACCCCTGTAACTTTATAAATGCTTTTTAAAAGACACAATTGTACCCGCCTCTACTACTACCTCTGGCAGCACATTCCAGACACTCACTACCCTCTGAGTGAAGAAATTGCCCCGCTGGGCCCTTCTGAATCTCTCCCCTCTCACCTTAAACCCATGCCCTCTAGTTTTAGACTCCCCTACCTTTGGGAAAAGATGTTGACTATCTATCTTATCTATGCCCCTCATTATTTTATAGACCTCTATAAGATCACCCCTAAGCCTCCTACGCTCCAGGGAAAAAAGTCCCAGTCTATCCAGCCTCTCCTTATAACTCGAACCATCAAGTCCCAGTAACATCCTAGTAAATCCTTTCTGCACTCTTTCTAGTTTAATAATATCCTTTCTATAATAGGGTGACCAGAACTGCACACAGTATTCCAAGTGTGGCCGTACCAATGTCTTGTACAACTTCAACAAGACGTCCCAACTCCTGTATTCAATGTTCTGACCAATGAAACCAAGCATGCCGAATGCCTTCTTCACCACCCTGTCCACCTGCGACTCCACCTTCAAGGAGCTATGAACCTGTACTCCTAGATCTCTTTGTTCTATAACTCTCCCCAACGCCATACCATTAACTGAGTAGGTCCTGGCGTGATTCGATCTGCCAAAATGCATCACCTCACATTTATCTAAATTAAACTCCATCTGCCATTCGTCGGCCCACTGGCCTAATTGATCAAGATCCCGTTGCAATCCTAGATAACCTTCTTCACTATCCACTGTGCCACCAATCTTGGTGTCATCTGCAAACTTACTAACCATGCCTCCTAAATTCTCATCCAAATCATTAATATAAATCACAAATAACAGTGGACCCAGCACCGATCCCTGAGGCACACCACTGGTCACAGGCCTCCAGTTTGAAAAACAACCCTCTACAACCACCCTCTGTCTTCTGTCGTCCAGCCAATTTTGAATCCAATTGGCAACCTCACCCTGGATCCCGTGAGCTTTAACCTTCTGCAACAACCGACCATGCGGTACCTTGTCAAAGGCTTTGCTAAAGTCCATGTAGACAACGTCTACTGCACTGCCCTCATCTACCTTCTTGGTCACCCCCTCAAAAAACTCAATCAAATTTGTGAGACATGATTTTCCACGCACAAAGCCATGCTGACTGCCCCGAATCAGTCCTTGCCTCTCTAAATGCTTGTAGATCCTGTCTCTCAGAATACCTTCTAGCAACTTACCTACTACAGACGTTAGGCTCACCGGTCTGTAGTTCCCAGGCTTTTCCCTGCTGCCCTTCTTAAACAAGGGCACAACATTCGCCACTCTCCAATCTTCAGGCACCTCACCTGTGGCTGCCGATGATTCAAATATCTCGGTTAGGGGACCCGCAATTTCCTCCCTAGCCTCCCACAACATCCTGGGATACATTTCATCAGGTCCCGGGGATTTATCTACCTTGATGCGCTTTAAGACTTCCAGCACCTCCTCCTCTGTAATATGCACACTTCTCAAGACATCACTATTTATTTCCCTTAGTTTCCTAACATCCATGCCTTTCTCCACCGTGAATACCGATGAGAAATATTCATTCAGGATCTCACCCAACTCTTGTGGCTCTGCACATAGATGTCCTTGTTGATCCTTAAGAGGCCCTACTCTGTCCCTAGTTACTCTTTTTCCCTTTATGTATCTGTAGAAGCTCTTTGGATTCTCCTTTGCATTATTTGCCAAAGCAATTTCATGTCCCCTTTTTGCCCTCCTGATTTCCCTCTTAACTCTATTTCGACAATCTCTATACTCTTCAAGGGATCCACTTGATCCCAGTTGTTTATGTACGTCATATGCCTCCTTATTTTTGACCAGAGTCTCAATATCTCGAGTCATCCAGGGTTCCCTACATCTACCAGCCTTGCCCTTCACTCTAAAGGGAATGTGCTTACCCTGAACCCTGGTTCACACATTTTTAAAAGCCTCCCATTTACCAGCCGTCCCTTTGCCTGCCAACAGTCTCCCCCAATCTACCTCTGAAAGTTCCTGTCTGATACCATCAAAATTGGCCTTGCGCCAATTAAGAATTTTAACTCTTGGGCCAGACCTATCATTCTCCATAGCTATCTTAAAACTAATGGAGTTATGGTCACTTGTCCCAAAGTGATCCCTCACTAACACTTCTGTCACTTGCCCTTCCTTATTTCCCAAGACGAGGTCAAGTTTTGCCCCCTCTCTAGTCTGTCCATCCACATACTGAATGAGAAATTCCTCCTGAATACACTCAACAAATATCCCTCCATCCAAGCCCCTAATGCTATGGCTGTCCCAGTCAATGTTGGGAAAGTTAAAGTCCCCTACTATTACCACCCTATTATTCTTGCAGCTATCTGTAATCTCCTTACATATTTGCTCCTCAATTTCCCGCTGACTATTTGGGGGCCTGTAGTACAGTCCTATCAAGGTGATCTCTCCCTTCTTATTTTTCAGTTCCACCCATATCGACTCAGTGGGCGAACCCTCGGATATATCCCCTCTAAGCACTGCCGTGATGTTCTCCCTAATCAAAAACGCCACTCCCCCTCCTCTCTTACCTCCTGTTCTATCCTTTCTATAGCATCTGTACCCCGGAACATTGAGCTGCCAGTCCTGCCCCTCCCTTAGCCATGTTTCAGTCATAGCTATAATATCCCAGTCCCATGTGCCCATCCATGCCCTGAGTTCATCCGCTTTGCCCGTCAGGCCCCTTGCATTGAAATAAATGCAGTTTAATGTAGACTTTCCTTGCTCTCTGCCCTGCTTTCTCTGGTCATGCTTTACACACTCTCCCTTCCTGCCTTTTGTTTCCGTCCCCAGAACCGGTCCCAATGTCCCAGGAATTTGAAACCCTCCCTCTTGCACCATCTCTCAAGCCACGTATTCATCCTAGCTATGCTGTCATTCCTACTCTGACTATCACGTGGCACTGGTAGCAATCCTGAGATTACTACCTTTGAGGTCCTACTTTTTAGTTTAACTCCTAACTCCCTAAATTCAGCTTGTAGGACCTCATCCCGTTTTTTACCTATATCGTTGGTGCCTATATGCACCACGACAGCTGGCTGTTCACCCTCCCCCTCCAGAATGCCCTGCAGCCGCTCCGAGACATCCTTGACCCTTGCACCAGGGAGGCAACATACCAACCTGGATTCTCGTTTGCGTCCGCAGAAACGCCTGTCTATTCCCCTTACAATTGAATCCCCTATCACTATAGCTCTGCCACTCTTTTTCCCGCCCTTCTGTGCAGCAGAGCCAGCCACGGTGCCATGAACCTGGCTGCTGCCACCTTCCCCTGGTGAGCCATCTCCCCCAACAGTTTCCAAAACGGTAAATCTGTTTCGGAGGGAGATGACCGCAGGGGATCCCTGCACTGCCTTCCTACTCTTGCTCTGTCTTTTGGTCACCCATTCCCTATCTGCCTCAGTAATTTTAATCTGCGGTGTGACCAACTCACTGAATGTGCCATCCACAACTTCCTCAGCATCGCGGATGCTCCAAAGTGAATCCATCCGCAGCTCCAGAGCCGTCAAGCGGTCTAACAGGAGCTGCAGTTGGACACACTTCTTGCAGATGAAGGAGTCAGGGACACCAGAAGGGTCCCTGACTTGCCACATCTCACAAGAGGAGCATGACACGGGTCTGAGCTCTACTGCCATGACTTAAACCTGAAGTTAAATTTGAACTACACTACACAGCTAAGAGAAAGTCAAAGAGAGAAAAATCACTTACCAGTCACAAGCCAATCACATACCTGCTGGCTGTGATGCAATTGCTCCCGAGACTCCCTCACAGGTCTGCTTCTCTGCACCTCCTTAAGATGAGCACCAAATTCCCTTAACTAGTTAATTAATTTACTTAATTAATTGGATTTTTTTTTTTGGAAACTCAACCCCAAACACCAAACTCCAAAAAACACAGCCCTCACTCACCTCTTACCCGAACTCAGCCTTACCCAAACTCAGATACACTCTGTTTGCTTCCAGCACTCTGTTTCTAAAGGCACTTCAGCCACACCTTTTGTATCCTTCCTGATTTACAGTCAGCCATAGGCCTGAAGAAGGCCTATGGAGTGTTGGCCTTTATTGGTAGAGGGATTGAGTTCCGGAGTCAGGAGGTCATGTTGCAGCTGTACAGAACTCTGGTACGGCCGCATTTGGAGTATTGCGTACAGTTCTGGTCACCGCATTATAGGAAGGACGTGGAGGCTTTGGAGCGGGTGCAGAGGAGATTTACCAGGATGTTGCCTGGTATGGAGGGAAAATCTTATGAGGAAAGGCTGATGGACTTGAGGTTGTTTTCGTTGGAGAGAAGAAGGTTAAAAGGAGACTTAATAGAGGCATACAAAATGATCAGGGGGTTAGATAGGGTGGACAGTGAGAGCCTTCTCCCGCGGATGGAAATGGCTGGCACGAGGGGACATAACTTTAAACTGAGGGGTAATAGATATAGGACAGAGGTCAGAGGTAGGTTCTTTACGCAAAGAGTAGTGAGGCCGTGGAATGCCCTACCTGCTACAGTAGTGAACTCGCCAACATTGAGGGCATTTAAAAGTTTATTGGATAAACATATGGATGATAATGGCATAGTGTAGGTTAGATGGCTTTTGTTTCTGTGCAACATCGTGGGCCGAAGGGCCTGTACTGCGCTGTATTGTTCTATGTTCTATGTTCTATAACTGGGCTCAGTGTCCTGTATGTGTGTGGGGGGGGGCAGTATAACTGGGCTCAGTGTCCTGTGTGTGGGGGGGGGGGGGGCAGTATAACTGGGCTCAGTGTCCTGCATGGGAGGGGGGCAGTATAACTGGGCTCAGTGTCCTGTGTGTGTGTGTGTGTGTGTGTGTGTGTGGGGGGGGGGGGGGGGTCAGTGTAACTGGGCTCAGTGTCCTGTGCGGGGGGGGACAGTATACCTGGGCTCAGTGTCCTGTGTGGGGGGGCGGGGGGGGGCAGTGTAACTGGGCTCGGTGTCCTGTGTGGGGGGGGGGGGGGGCAGTATAACTTGGCTCAGTGTCCTGTGTGTGTGTGTGGGGGGGGGGGGGGGGAGAGCAGTGTAACTCAGCTCAGTGTCCTGTGTGTGGGGGGGGCAGTGTAACTCAGCTCAGTGTCCTGTGTGGGGGGGAGGGGGGGGCAGTGTAACTGGGCTCAGTGTCCTGTGTGGGGGGGGGGCAGTGTAACTGGGCTCAGTGTCCTGTGTTGGGGGGTGCAGTATAACTGGGCTCAGTGTCCTGTGTGGGGGGGCGGGGGCAATATAACTGGGCTCAGTGTCCCGTTGGGGGGGGGGGGGGCTGTATAACTCGGCTCAGCGTCCTGTGTGGGGGGGGTGCAGTGGAACTGTGCTCAGTGTCCCGTGTGGGGGGGCGGGGGCACTATAACTGGGCTCAGTGTCCTGTGTGGGGGGTGGGGGCATTGTAACTGGGCTCAGTGTCCTGTATGTGTGTGTGTGGGGTGGGGGCAGTATAACTGGGCTCAGTGCCCTGTGTGGGGGGGCGGGGGGGGGGGGGGGCAGTGTAACTGGGCTCGGTGTCCTGTGTGGGGGGGGGGGGGCAGTATAACTTGGCTCAGTGTCCTGTGTGTGTGTGTGTGGGGGGGGGGGGAGCAGTGTAACTCAGCTCAGTGTCCTGTGTGTGGGGGGGGCAGTGTAACTCAGCTCAGTGTCCTGTGTGGGGGGAGGGGGGGCAGTGTAACTGGGCTCAGTGTCCTGTGTGGGGGGGGGCAGTGTAACTGGGCTCAGTGTCCTGTGTTGAGGGGGGTGCAGTATAACTGGGCTCAGTGTCCTGTGTGGGGGTGCGAGGGCAATATAACTGGACTCAGTACCCTTTGTGGGGGGTGGGGGCTGTGTAACTGGGCTCAGTGTCCTGTGTGGGGGGGTGGGCAGTATAACTGGGCTCAGTGCCCTATGTGGGGGGTGGGGCAGTGTAACTCGGCTCAGTGTCCTGTGTGGGAGGGGGGGGGGGGGGGGGGGAGAAGTATAACTGGGCTCTGTGTTCTGTGTGGGGGTGGGTGGGGCAGTGAAACTGGGCTCAGTGTCCCGTTTGGGGGGGGGGGGGGGGGGGGGGGGCGGGCGGAGTATAACTTGGCTCAGTGTCCTGTTTTGCGGGGGGCAGTATAACTGGGCTTTGTGTCCTGTGTGTGGGGGGGGGGGGGGAGATGTGTAACTGGGCTCAGTGTCCTGTGTGTGGGGGGCATTATAACTGGGCTCAGTGTCCTGTGTGTGGGGGGGGGCAGTATAACTGGACTCAGCGTCATTGTGTGTGTGTGTGGGGGGGGGGGGCAGTATAACTGGGCTCAGTGTCCTGCGTGGGGAGGGGGGCAGTATAACTGGGCTCAGTGTCCTGTGTGTGTGTGTGTGTGGGGGGGGGGGGGGGGGGGTGGTCAGTGTAACTGGGCTCAGTGTCCTGTGTGGGGGGGGCAGTATAACTGGGCTCAGTGTCCTGTGTGGGGGGGGGGGGGCAGTATAACTCGGCTCAGTGCCCTATGTGGGGGGGGGGGGCAGTGTAACTGGGCTCAGTGTCCTTTGTTGTGAGGGGGGGGGGCAGTGTAACTGGGCTCAGTGTCCTGTGTGGGGGGGGGGGGGGGAGTGTAACTGGGCTCAGTGTCCTGTGTGGGGGGGGGGGCAGTGTAACTGGGCTTGGTGTCCTGTGTGGGGGGGGGGGGGCAGTATAACTGGGCTCAGTGTCCTGTGTGTGTTGGGGGGGGGGCAGTATAACTCGGCTCAGTGCCCTATGTGGGGGGGGGGCAGTGTAACTGGGCTCAGTGTCCTTTGTTGTGCGGGGGGGGAGGGGGGGGGGGGCAGTGTAACTGGGCTCAGTGTCCTGTGTGGGGGGGGGGGGGGAGTGTAACTGGGCTCAGTGTCCTGTGTGTGGGGGGGGGGGGGGGAGGGGACAGTGTAACTCGGCTCAGTGTCCTGTGTGGGGGGGCGGGGGCAGTATAACTCGGCTCAGCGTCCTGTGTGGGGGGGGTGCAGTGGAACTGTGCTCCGTGTCCTGTGTGGGGGTGGGGGCAGTGTAACTGGGCTCAGTGTCCTGTGTGGGGGAGGGGGCAGTGTAACTGGGCTCAGCGTCCTGTGTGGGGGGGGGGGCAGTGTAACTCGGCTCAGTGTCCTGTGTGGGGGGGGCGGGGGCAGTATAACTGGGTTCAGTGTCCCGTGGGGGTGGGGGGGGCAGTATAACTCGGCTCAGCGTCCTGTGTGGGGGGGGTGCAGTGGAACTGTGCTCCGTGTCCTGTGTGGGGGTGGGGGCAGTGTAACTGGGCTCAGTGTCCTGTGTGGGGGAGGGGCAGTGTAACTGGGCTCAGCGTCCTGTGTGGGGGGGGGGCCAGTGTAACTCGGCTCAGTGTCCTGTGTGGGGGGGGCGGGGGCAGTATAACTGGGTTCAGTGTCCCGTGGGGGTGGGGGGGCAGTATAACTCGGCTCAGCGTCCTGTGTGGGGGGGGTGCAGTGGAACTGTGCTCCGTGTCCTGTGTGGGGGGGGGGGGGGGGGGGGACCAGTGTAACTCGGCTCAGTGTCCTGTGTGGGGGGCGGGGGGCACTATAACTGGGCTCAGTGTCCTGTGGGGGTGGGGGGGGGGCGGTATAACTGGGCTCAGTGTCCTGTATGTGAGTGTGGGGTGGGGGCAGTATAACTGGGCTCAGTGCCCTATGTGGGGGGTGGGGCAGTGTAACTCGGCTCAGTGTCCTGTGCGGGGGGGACGACAGTATAACTGGGCTCAGTGTCCTTTGGGGGCGTTCAGTATAACTGGGCTCAGTGTCCTGTGTGGAGGGGGGTGGTCAGTATAACTGGGCTCAGTGTCCTGTGTGTGTGTGTGGGGGGGGGGGTTATAACTGGGCTCAGTTATAATCCCGGGAACTACTGGCCGGTGAGCCTTACTTCAGTGGTAGGGAAATTACTGGAGAGAATTCTTCGAGACAGGATCTACTCCCATTTGGAAGCAAATGGACGTATTAGTGAGAGGCAGCACGGTTTTGTGAAGGGGAGGTCGTGTCTCACTAACTTGATAGAGTTTTTCGAGGAGGTCACTAAGATGATTGATGCAGGTAGGGCAGTAGATGTTGTCTATATGGACTTCAGTAAGGCCTTTGACAAGGTCCCCTCATGGTAGACTAGTACAAAAGGTGAAGTCACACGGGATCAGGGGTGAGCTGGCAAGGTGGATACAGAACTGGCTAGGCCACAGAAGGCAGAGAGTAGCAATGGAGGGATGCTTTTCTAATTGGAGGGCTGTGACCAGTGGTGTTCCACAGGGATCAGTGCTGGGACCTTTGCTCTTTGTAGTATATATAAATGATTTGGAGGAAAATGTAACTGGTCTGATTAGTAAGTTTGCAGACGACACAAAGGTTGGTGGAATTGCGGATAGCGATGAGGACTGTCGGAGGATACAGCAGGATTTAGATTGTCTGGAGACTTGGGCGGAGAGATGGCAGATGGAGTTTAATCCGGACAAATGTGAGGTAATGCATTTTGGAAGGTCTAATGCAGGTAGGGAATATACAGTGAATGGTAGAACCCTCAAGAGTATTGAAAGTCAAAGAGATCTAGGAGTACAGGTCCACAGGTCATTGAAAGGGGCAACACAGGTGGAGAAGGTAGTCAAGAAGGCATACGGCATGCTTGCCTTCATTGGCCGGGGCATTGAGTATAAGAATTGGCAAGTCATGTTGCAGCTGTATAGAACCTTAGTTAGGCCACACTTGGAGTATAGTGTTCAATTCTGGTCGCCACACTACCAGAAGGATGTGGAGGCTTTAGAGAGGGTGCAGAAGAGATTTAACAAAATGTTGCCTGGTATGGAGGGCATTAGCTATGAGGAGCGATTGAATAAACTCGGTTTGTTCTCACTGGAACGAAGGAGGTTGAGGGGAGACCTGATAGAGGTATATAAAAATTATGAGGGGCATAGACAGAGTGGATGGTCAGAGGCTTTTCCCCAGGGTAGAGGGGTCAATTACTAGGGGGCATAGGTTTAAGGTGAGAGGGGCAAGGTTTAGATTAGATGTACGAGGCAAGTTTTTTACGCAGAGGATAGTGGGTGCCTGGAACTCGCTACCGGAGGAGGTAGTGGAAGCAGGGACGATAGGGACATTTAAGGGGCATCTTGACAAATATATGAATAGGATGGGAATAGAAGGATACGGGACCCAGGAAGTGTAGAAGATTGTAGTTTAGTCGGGCAGCATGGTCGGCACGGGCTTGGAGGGCCGAAGGGCCTATTCCTGTGCTGTACATTTCTTTGTTCTTTGTTTGTTCTTTGTTCAGTGTCCTGTGTGGGGGGGGGTGGTCAGTGTAACTAGGCTCAGTGTCCTGTGTGGAGGGGGGGGGGTCAGTATAACTGGGCTCAGTGTCCTGTGTGTGTGTGTGTGTGTGTGTGTGTGTGGGGGGGGGGGGGGGGGGGGCGGTATAACTGGGCTCAGTGTCCTGTGCGGCGGGGGGGAGGGGGGGTGCCAGTGTAACTGGGCTCAGTGTCCTTTGGGGGGGGGGGGTGCAGTATAACTGGGCTCAGTGTCCTTTGGGGGGGGGGGTGCAGTATAACTGGGCTCAGTGTCCTGTGTGGAGGGGGGGGGGGTCAGTATAACTGGGCTCAGTGTCCTGTGTGTGTGTGTGTGGGGGGGGGGGTCTGTATAACTGGGCTCAGTGTCCTGTGCGGGGGGGGTCAGTGTAACTGGGCTCAGTGTCCTGTGCGGGGTGGGGTGGGGCAGTGTAACTGGGCTCAGTGTCGTGTCTGTGTTTGTGGGGGGGGGGGGGGGGGCGGTCAGTGTAACTGGGCTCAGTGTCCTGTGTGGGGGTGGGCAGTGTAACTGGGCTCAGTGTACTGTGTGGGGAGGGCAGTGTAACTGGGCTCAGTGTCCTGTGGGGGGGGCAGTATAACTGGGCTCAGTGTCCTGTGTGTGTGTGTGTGTGAGGGGGGGGGCGTGTAACTCGGCTCAGTGTCCCGTGTGTGGGGGTGGGGGGGGGGGGTGGGGGGTGGGGGGGGGGTGGCAGTATAACTTGGCTTCGTGTCCCATGTGGGGGGGGGGGGGGGGGCAGTATAACTGGGCTCAGTGTCCCCATGTGGGGGAGGTGGCACTACAAATGTTGGATGTGGATTGGTTTTGAACTCATTATGCTGTGCGAGTTACAGCAGAGACTTACAGGATCCGGGCTATCTCAGGGTGTGGGATCCAGGAAGTTTGTTTCTGGGATTAAGTGTTTTTTTTGTGTTATATTTGCAGCTTTTGAACAAGAATGCGGAATTGGAACGTTTTCCATCTCCAGGTAGCGGCGTACTCCCACGCAGTGCTTTCTGGCACCACATAACAAGCTCACAGCACAGCGCAGAAATGGAGCAAAACAACCGTAAGAGGGGACATTGTACCCAGAGCCACGTTCACACTTTTATTGTACACTCAGGAGGCCATTTTGCCCCTCGGGCCTGCTGATTTAATTATGGCCTCAAGTCCACTTTCCTGTCTGCTTCCCATAATTAACTTCCTTGCAAGGCGAGGGACAATAGCTTATTATGTACATAGTGTGTGAATCATGAATGCTTCATAAATAGAGGCATGAAGTACAAAAACAGGGAAGTTGCGCTGAAACTTTATAAAACTCTGGTTAGGACCCAACTGTTGTTTTGTATCCAGTTCTGGTCATCACACTTCAGGAAGGATGAGGGTCCTCGAGAGGGTGCGGAGGGATATTTGCCAGAATGGGTCCAGGGAGTGGGGAAATTTTAGTTACAAGATTAGGTTGGAGAAGCTGGAGTTGTTCACCTTGAACGAAGGAGATTGAGGTGAGATTTGACAGAGGATAATGGCAGGTTTAGCAGACAAGAACATGCTGTTCCCACTGGCAGATGTTTAAGGACTAGGAGACAGATTTAAGGTTTTGGGAAGAAGTACAACTGGGGTGTGAGGAAGGAGGTTTTGACACAGCGATTGGTAATGAGCTAGAACTCACTGCCCACGAGGGTGTAGGAATCAGAGACGTTGAATGAATTTTTAAAAAATTGAACAGGCTCTTGAAGAAATAAACTTGCTGGGCCATTGATCAAGCGGGGGAATGGGACTGATTGGTTTGTTCGACAGAGAGCCAGTATTGATTCAACTGGTCGAATGGCTTCCTCCTGTGATTCTATAATCAGTTCTGTACCTGGCCAGGGAGTGGGGACCGTGCAAGGGGAGCTTTATTCTGTACCTAACTCCATGCTGTACCTGTCCTGGAAGTGTTTGATCGGGACAGTGTAGAGGGAGCTTTACTCTGTATCTAACCCGTGCTGTACCTGTGGACGTGAAAGAGACTCCAGGATGGTATGTTGCCTCCCTGGTGCCAGGGTCCAGGATGTCTCCGAACGGGTAGAGGGCATCCTGAAGGGGGAGGGCAGACAGGCAGAGGTTGTTGTACATATTGGTACTAACGACATAGGCAGGAAGGGGCATGAGGTCCTGCAGCAGGAGTTCAGGGAGCTAGGCAGAAAGTTAAAAGACAGGACCTCTAGGGTTGTGATCTCGGGATTACTCCCTGTGCCACGTGCCAGTGAGGCTAGAAATAGGAAGATAGAGCAGCTAAACACGTGGCTAAACAGCTGGTGTAGGAGGGAGGGTTTCCGTTATCTGGACCACTGGGAGCTCTTCCGGGGCAGGTGTGACCTATATAAGGTCGGGTTGCATCTAAACCGGAGAGGCATAAATATCCTGGCCGTGAGGTTTGCTAGTGTCACACGGGAGGGTTTAAACTAGTATGGCAGGGGGGTGGGCACGGGAGCAATAGGTCAGAAGGTGAGAGCATTGAGGGAGAACTAGGGAATAGGGACAGTGGGGCTCTGAGGCAGAGCAGACAGGGAGAAGTTGCTGAACACAGCGGGTCTGGTGGCCTGAAGTGCATATGTTTTAATGCAAGAAGTATTACGGGTAAGGCAGATGAACTTAGAGCTGGATTAGTACTTGGAACTATGATGTTGTTGCCATTACAGAGACCTGGTTGAGGGAAGGGCAGGATTGGCAGCTAAACGTTCCAGGATTTAGATGTTTCAGGCGGGATAGAGGGGGATGTAAAAGGGGAGGCGGAGTTGCGCTACTGGTTCGGGAGAATATCACAGCTGTACTGCGGGAGGACACCTCAGAGGACAGTGAGGCTATATGGGTAGAGATCAGGAATAAGAAGGGTGCAGTCACAATGTTGGGGGTTTACTACAGGCCTCCCAACTGCCAGTGGGAGATAGAGGAGCAGATAGGTAGACAGATTTTGGAAAAGAGTAAAAACAACAGGGTTGTGGTGATGGGAGACTTCAACTTCCCCAGTATTGACTGGGACTCACTTAGTGCCAGGGGCTTAGACGGGGCGGAGTTTGTAAGGAGCATCCAGGAGGGCTTCTTAAAACAATATGTAGACAGTCCAACTAGGGAAGGGGCGGTACTGGACCTGGTATTGGGGAATGAGCCCGGCCAGGTGGTAGATGTTTCAGTAGGGGAGCATTTCGGTAACAGTGACCACAATTCAGTAAGTTTTAAAGTACTGGTGGACAAGGATAAGAGTGGTCCTAGGATGAATGTGCTAAATTGGGGGAAGGCTAATTATAACAATATTAGGCGGGAACTGAAGAACCTAGATTGGGGGCGGATGTTTGAGGGCAAATCAACATCTGACATGTGGGAGGCTTTCAAGTGTCAGTTGAAAGGAATTCAGGACCGGCATGTTCCTGTCAGGAAGAAGGGTAAATACGGCAATTTTCGGGACCCGTGGATGACGAGAGATATTGTAGGCCTCGTCAAAAAGAAAAAGGAGGCATTTGTCAGGGCTAAAAGGCTGGGAACAGACGAAGCCTGCGTGGAATATAAGGAAAGTAGGAAGGAACTTAAGCAAGGAGTCCGGAGGGCTAGAAGGGGTCACGAAAAGTCATTGGCAAATAGGGTTAAGGAAAATCCCAAGGCTTTTTACACGTACATAAAAAGCAAGAGGGTAGCCAGGGAAAGGGTTGGCCCACTGAAGGATAGGCAAGGGAATCTATGTGTGGAGCCAGAGGAAATGGGCGAGGTACTAAATGAATACTTTGCATCAGCATTCACCAAAGAGAAGAAATTGGTAGATGTTGAGTCTGGAGAAGGGTGTGTAGATAGCCTGGGTCACATTGAGATCCAAAAAGACGAGGTGTTGGGTGTCTTAAAAAATATTAAGGTAGATAAGTCCCCAGGGCCTGATGGGATCTACCCCAGAATACTGAAGGAGGCTGGAGAGGAAATTGCTGAGGCCTTGACAGAAATCTTTGGATCCTCACTGTCTTCAGGGGATGTCCCGGAGGACTGGAGAATAGCCAATGTTGTTCCTCTGTTTAAGAAGGGTAGCAAGGATAATCCAGGGAACTACAGGCTGGTGAGCCTTACTTCAGTGGTAGAGAAATTACTGGAGAGAATTCTTCGAGACAGGATCTACTCCCATTTGGAAGCAAATGGACGTATTAGTGAGAGGCAGCACGGTTTTGTGAAGGCGAGGTTGTGTCTCACTAACTTGATCGAGTTTTTCGAGGAGGTCACTAAGATGATTGATGCAGGTAGGGCAGTGGATGTTGGCTATATGGACTTCAGTAAGGCCTTTGACAAGGTCCCTCATGGTAGACTAGTACAAAAGGTGAAGTCACACGGGATCAGGGGTGAGCTGGCAAGGTGGATACAGAACTGGCTAGGTCATAGAAGGCAGAGAGTAGCAATGGAAGGATGCTTTTCTAATTGGAGGGCTGTGACCAGTGGTGTTCCACAGGGATCAGTGCTGGGACCTTTGCTCTTTGTAGTATATATAAATGATTTGGAGGAAAATGTAACTGGTCTGATTAGTAAGTTTGCAGACGACACAAAGGTTGGTGGAATTGCGGATAGCGATGAGGACTGTCAGAGGATACAGCAGGATTTAGATTGTTTGGAGATTTGGGCGGAGAGATGGCAGATGGAGTTTAATCCGGACAAATGTGAGGTAATGCAGTTTGGAAGGTCTAATGCAGGTAGGGAATATACAGTGAATGGTAGAACCCTCAAGAGTATTGAAAGTCAAAGAGATCTAGGAGTACAGGTCCACAGGTCATTGAAAGGGGCAACACAGGTGGAGAAGGTAGTCAATTCTGGTCGCCACACTACCAGAAGGATGCGGAGGCTTTAGAGAGGGTGCAGAAGAGATACCAGAATGTTGCCTGGTATGGAGGGCATTAGCTATGAGGAGCGGTTGAATAAACTCGGTTTGTTCTCACTGGAATGAAGGAGGTTGAGGGGAGACCTGATAAGAGGTCTACAAAATTATGAGGGGCATAGACAGAGTGGATAGTCAGAGGCTTTTCCCCAGGGTAGAGGGGTCAATTACTAGGGGGCATAGGTTTAAGGTGAGAGGGGCAAGGTTTAGAGTAGATGCACGAGGCAAGTTTTTTATGCAGAGGGTAGTGGGTGCCTGGAACTCGCTACCGGAGGAGGTGGTGGAAGCAGGGACGATAGGGACATTTAAGGGGCATCTTGACAAATACATGAATAGGATGGGAACAGAGGGATACGGACCCAGGAAATGTAGAAGATTGTAGTTTAGTCGGGCAGCATGGTCGGCACGGGCTTGGAGGGCCAAAGGGCCTGTTCCTGTGCTGTACATTTCTTTGTTTGTTCTTTGTACCCGTCATAGAATCATAGAATTTACAGTGCCAAAAGTTCGGCCCATCAAGTCTGCACCGACTCTTGGAAAGAGCACCCTACTTAAGCCCACACCTCCACCCTAGCCCCATAACCCCACCTAACCTAATAGCAATTTAGCATAGCCAATCCACCTAACACTGCACATCTTTGGACTGTGGAGGAAACTGGAGCACCCGGAGGAAACCCACGCAGACACGGGGAGAACGTGCAAACTCCGCACAGACAGTGACCCAAGCTGGGAATTGAATCTGGGACCCTGGAGCTGTGAAGCAACTGTGCTAACCACTGTGCTACCATGCTGTGCTGGGAGTGTTTGATAGGGACAGTGTAGAGGGAGCTTTATTCTGTATCTAACCCTGTGCTGTACTAGTCCTGCGCGTATTTGATGGGGACAGTATAGAGGGAGCTTTACTCAGTATCTAACCCAGTGCTAGGAGTGTTTGATGACAGAGGGGAGAGAGGTCTCGAGATGGCAAAGCAGTGGAAGATAATTGGCAAGATTATCTGTGGGGACATGAAAAGGATTTCTTTTCAGTGAGTTACAATGATCTGCAGCAGATTCAATAGCACCGTTCAAAAAGGAATTGGGTAAATAATTGGAAAGGAGTTTTTCAGAGCAGGGGAGTGGGACTAATCGGTTTCCTCTTTCACAGGAGCAAGGCCAATGCTCTCCGGTTCTATACACTGGAATGATTCAGGGAGAGCTGTGTAGATGGTATGAGATGGAGGAGAAACAAAGACACAAGTGTGTGAGAGGAGAGTTTAAGTACAAACCTATGATATTGTACATTCTGATCACAGAATAATACGGTGCAGAAGACGTCTTTAAGCCCATCAAGTCTGCACCTAATCCCATTTTCCAGCACTTGGCCCATAGCCTTGAATGCTATGATGTGCCAAGTGCTCATCCAGGTACTTTTTAAAGGATGTGAGGCAACCTGCCTCCACCACCCTCCCAGGCAATGCATTCCAGATCGTCACCATCCTTTGGGTTAAAAGGTTTTTCCTCAAATCCCCCCTAAACCTCCTGCCCCTCACCTTGACCTTGTAACTGACCCCTCAGCTAAGGGGAACAATGCTCCTTATCCAGCCTGTCCGTGCCTCTCATAATCTTGTACACCTCGATCAGGTCACCCCTCTTCTCTGTTCCAACGAAAACAACTCAAGCCTATTCAACCTCTCTTCATAACTAAAATCCATCCCAGGCAACATCCTGGTGAAACGCCTCTGCACCTGCTCCAGTGCAATCACAGTACTCCAGCTGTGGCCTCACCAAGGTTTTATACAACTCCAACATGACCTCCTTGCTTTTGTAATAATCTATGCCTCGATTGATAAAGGCAAGTATCCCGCATGTCTTTTTCACCTCCCTAATGATGCAGTATAATATTTAGTTTCAGTAATGAGGATTGAGAGTTTTACATGATTTCCAACAGAAAATGACTTATCTTTGTTTTCCAGCAGAATTGTATTGTGCGGGACATGCAGCAGAGGACACAGACTGCTTCCCTGGACAAGGAAGTCCTTTAACGAGTGACTGCAGACTTTCTCCACACTTCCCTGCTCAATGAGTGCCTGCGTCTAGAGATAGCTGGGCCATATCTGCAGAAAGGACCAATAGGACATTGGGACAAAGCACTTTAACTCCCTCACTATTGTGCACCCAACTAGGAACAAGACATGGAACCACTGCCCAAAGCAGCAGGCAACACTGGGAGAGGACAGGGACTGGATGAAACATTATCAAACACTTCAGGAGGTATTGAAGAAAGCTCCGGACAAAAGCTCACTTCACTTTAACGGGATATATGGAAACCTAGAGCAATCGAGGACATGGCAGCAGGAGCAGGTCTGAAGGGGCCTCCATTTGCACATTCACTCAGGAGAATTAATGCTGCTTTGTTTCCAGCATGCAAAATGTCCGGCTACTTTGCTGAAGAGAACTTTTATTCTTGGCATCTGTACATAGGGCAGACTGACACAAGGACTCGTTCCGTATGAAGATTGTCAACTTTCTTCCAATGCTGGAATCCAATCAGTCACTTTATAACAGTTACTAATATCACAATCAGAAGGGCTTTTTGTGCTTTTATTGGATCACAGGTTCCTTTCAGCTTTAGGTGTCCTCTAGACAAGCTGAAATGAAACAATTGCTGACCTTTTCCTCTTCACTCACTGACCACTGCAGCCAGTGTCTGAGATGGATATAGGTGGGTTGAGAGGTCCAGTTGCTGTTTTAATCCCGTGTTTCTTAAGTGTTTTTAGAGATCCTGGCTGGCCAAAGCGAATGGAGCTCTTTACAAGAAGTAGGTCTGTTGAGTTTATGGATTCTCACACCTACTCCCAGCAGCAGTGATCAATCCCTGTAACCAGGACACATCAGACAGACTCGAACTGAAATAACCTCTTGCAGTAACAGTTTAACTGAACCTGCTCACTCCATTACACAGGGTGTAGCTCAATACTTGACCAAGGACTGCACTCATTAGCTCGTTCAGGGGCGGAGTGCGGAATGGGCAGGGGTGCAAAGGGTTTTGGAGGGTAGTCTGTGCATGGGGTCTCCGCTCTCTCCAATGTCTGTTACAAACCAATCATACCACCAAACAGCAAATGGTTCATACATCACACAAGGCTCCCTCATCCCTCCCCACACTAAAATTACAAATAGCCTGGAGTGAAGGGGAGGACAGATTAGTCAGTTAGAAGGTGTTCTGCAGTTTCTGCCTTGTCTGGAGTGCAGCAAGCTGGAACACAGGTGCTCTGCAAAATGTACAGGCCAATTATTGACTGAAAAGCCAAGTTCCTGGAATCTCCTTCCCCAGTTCACCAGCCTAGTTCTCCCAGCAGCTTCTAGAGCGACCCACTACACCCCTCTCAACGTTGGGTCCCAGCCAACCTGTTCCAACTCACCTGGAGTACACCACCCCTCAACGGGGCTCACCTTGACACCCCCTCCTCCTCCAGGCTCCACGACGACGCAACAGAATCCCATCCGAGTGGAGTTGCAGGAACACAGTCCTCGAACTTTGAACTGTTGGGAAGGACTGTGTGGCAATTGTAGGCAGCAGTGTTAGACAGCGGCTTGGAAGGGGTGTGACCATTGTGTTAGCCCTCAGATAGGCAGCTAGGAGGAGGACTGATAGGTCAGTGTGCAGGCTGCTCCCCCTCTCTCCAGTGACCCTCTGCTGTAGTTCCTGGAGTCTCACTGGGTTAGTCACCAATCACATTTTAAACAGGCAGTTCAAAAGAAGATCAGAACTGAACTGTTCACTGAGGCAATGGTATAAACAATAAGGTACTGTTACTGTCAGCTCCTGCACTCTATGTCTGAACAGGCAGCATGAACCCTCACAAACATTTCAATTCCAATATCTCCCCCCCCCCCCCCCCCCCCCAGTGACACAGACAAAACAATGGAGCCCTCTCCCACACACCAGGACTCTTCCTGTCATCTTTCCATGTATGTGAATACTGTGTCACCATGCTGACCATAACATTCCCGTTTCCGGGTCCAGGGATTGTGGGCAGGAGAAGCAGCAAGCACATGAAAAACAAAGATAACTGTCAGACAGTACAAGAGCAGTGTTGAGGACTATTTACACAGCCATGTCACATTCACTAAAGTGTGAATACTGATCAATCTCTGCCTGCGGTCTGAGTAGGTTCAGCTGTCCAGGAACAGGCAACAGCACACATTGTACCGGAGAATGTTTCCCATCTCCATCTGATCCTGAGCTACAGTGCGTGTCTCAGCCACCAATTTATTAGCAGCATGAACAGGTCTACATTATTATCGTACTCATTGTCTACCCGCATGTGACGAGAATTAGCAGCCCAGTTTATAACAGTGAGGCAGCCAATCAGCAGCTTTTCAATAAAGTCAATAAAGTTTCTTCTGCATTTATTAATATGACTAACCACAAAAAACATTAACCCCCAGGTTTAACTCCTATCCCCCAATACAGTAATCCCCAATTTAACCTCCATTTCCCCAATACAGTAATCCCCAATTTAACCCCCATTCCCCAATACAGTAATCTCACTTTAACCCCCATTCCCCAATACAGTAATCCCACTTTAACCCCCATTCCCCAATACAGTAATCCCACTTTAACCCCCATTCCACAATACAGTAATCCCCACTTTAACCCCCATTCTACAATACAGTAATCCCCACTTTAACCCACATTCCAATACAGTAGTCCCCAATTTAACCCCCACTCCAATACAGTAATCCCCAAATTAACCCCATGCCGCAATACAGTAATCCCCACTTTCACCCCCATTCCCCTGACCAGTTATCCCCACTTTAACACCCATTCCCCTGAACAGTAATCCCCACTTTAAACCCCATTCCACAATACAGTAATTCCCACTTTAACCCCCATTCCACAATAGTCACCCCCAATTTAACTCCATATCACAATACAGTCACCCCCAATTTAACACACATTCCCCTGAACAGTAATCTCCACTTTAACCCCCATTCCCCAATACAGTAATCCCCACTTGAACCCCATTCCCAAATACAGTAATCCCCATTCTCCAATGCAGTAATTCCCCATTCCTCCAATACAGTAATCCCCAGTTTAACCTCCATTCCCATGAACAGTAATCCCCACTTTAACCCCCAATCCAGTAATCCCCACATTAACCCCCATTACTCCTCTACACTAACCCCCATTCCCCCTCGACACTAACCCCCATTCTCCCTCTATATTTACCCCCATTCCGCCTTGACACTAACTCCCATTCCCCCTCTACACTAACCCATATTCTCCCTCTACATTAACCCCCATTCTCCCTCTACACCAACCCTCATTCTCCCTCTACACCAACCCCCATTCCCTCTCAACAGTAATCCCCAGTTTAATCCCCATTCACCCAATAGAGTAATCCCCACTTTAACCCCCATTCTCCATCTACACTAACTCCCATTCCCTCTCTACACTAACCCCCATTCCCCCTCTACACTAACCCCCATTCCTCATCTGCACTAACACCCATTCCCCCTCTACACAAATCCCCATTCCCCCTCTACCAAACCCCCATTCCCCCTCTACACAAACCCCCATTCCCCCTCGACACTAACCCCATTCCCCAATTCAGTAATCCCGAGTTTAACCCCATTCCACAATATAGTAATCCCCACTTTAACCCCCATTCCCCTGAACAGTAATCCCCAATTTAACTCCATTCCCCTGAACAGTAATCCCCACTTTAACCCCCCATTCTCCGGAACAGTAATCCCCAATTGAACCCCATTCCCCTGAACAGTAATCCCCACTTTCATCCCCATTCCAATGCAGTAATCCCCAATTTAACCCCATGCCACAATACAGTAATCCCCACTTTAACCCCCATTCTCCCTCAACACTAACCCCCATTCCCCCTCGACACTAACCCCCAGTCCCCCTCGACACTAACCCCCATTCTCCCGACACTAACCCCCATTCACCCTCGACACTAACCCCCATTCCCCCTCGACACTAACCCCCATTCCCCCTCTACACTAACCCCCATTCCACTCTACACTAACCCCCATTCCCCCTCGACACGAACCCCCATTCTCCCTCTACACTAACCCCCGTTCCCCCTCGACACTAACCCCCATCGACACGAACCCCTATTCCCCCTCGACACGAACCCCCATTCCCCTTCGACACTAACCCCCATTCTACCTCGAAACTAACCCCCACTTTAACACTCATTCCCCTGAACAGTAATCCGCACTTTAAACCCCATTCCCCAATACAGTAATCCCCACTTTAACCTGCATTCCCCCAATACAGTAACCCCCATTCCCCCTCTACACTAACCCCCATTCTCCCTCTACATTAATCCCCATTCCCCCTCGACACTAACCCCCACTTTAACCCCCATTCCCCAATAAAGTAATCCCCACTTTCACCCCCATTCCACAAGACAGTAATCCCCACTTTAGCACCCATTCCAATACAGTAATCCCAATTTAACCCGCCACAATACAGCAATCCCCACTTTAACCCTATTCCCCTGAACAGTAATTCCCTCTATAACCCCCATTCCCCAATACAGTAATTCCCTCTATAACCCATTCCCCAATACAGTAATTCCCACTTTCATCCCCATGACAATACAGTAATTCCCACTTTAACCCCCATTCCCCCTCTACACTATTCCCCATTCCCCCTCGACACTAACCCCCATTCTCCCTTGACACTAACCCCCATTCCCCCTCGACACTAACCCCCACTTTAACACTCATTCCCCTGATCAGTAATCCCCACTTTAAACCCAATTCCACAATACAGTAATCCCCACTTTAACCCCCATTCCACAATACAGTAATCCCCACTTTAACCCCCCATTCCCCAATAAAGTAATCCCCACTTTCATCCCCTTTCCACAAGACCGTAATCCCCACTTTAACCTCCATTCCCCCAATACAGTAACCCCCAATTTAATCCCCATTCCCCTGAACAGTAATCCCCACTTTAAACCCCATTCCACAATATAGTAATCCTCACTTTAACCCCCATTACCCTGAACAGTAATCTCCAATTTAACCCCATTCCCCTGAATAGTAATCCCCACTTTCACCCCCATTCCAATGCAGTAATCCCCAATTTAACCCCATGCCACAATACAGTAATCCCCATTTTAACCCCCATTCCCCCTCGGCACTGACCCCCAATCCCCCTCTACACTGACCCTCATTCCCTCTCTATACTAATCCCCATTTCCCCTCTACACGAACCCCCGTTCCCCCTCGACACTAACCCCCATCGACACATACCTACCTCTATTCCCCCTCGACACAAACCCCCATTCCGTTTCGACACGAACCCCCATTCCCCTTCGACACTAACCCCCCTTCCCCCTCGACAATAACCCCCACTTTAACACTCATTCCCCTGAACAGCAATCCTCATTTTAAACCCCATTCCACAATACAGTAATCCGCACTTTAACCCCCATTCACCAATACAGTAATCCCCACTTTAACCCCATTCCCCAATACAGTAATCCCCACTTTAACCCCATTCCCCAATAAAGTAATCCCCACTTTCACCCGATTCCACAAGACACTAATCCCCACTTTAACCTGCATTCCCCCAATATTCAATACAGTAACCCCCATTCCCCTGCACTAACCCCCATTCCCTCTCGACACTAACCCCCATTCTCCCTCTACATTAATCCCCATTCTCCCTCTACATTAAACACCATTCCCCCTCTACACTAACCCCCATTCTACCTCAACACTAACCCCCATTGTCCCTCGACACTAACCCCCATTGTCCCTCGACACTAACCCCCATTGTCCCTCGACACTAACCCCCACTTTAACACCCATTCCCCCTCGACACTAACCCCCACTTTAACCCCCATTCCCCAATAAAGTAATCCCCACTTTCACCCCCATTCCACAAGACAGTAATCCCCACTTTAGCACCCATTCCAATACAGTAATCCCAATTTAACCCCATGCCACAACACAATCCCCACTTTAACCCTATTCCCCTGAACAGTAATTCCCTCTATAACCCCCATTCCCCAATACAGTAATCCCCACTTTCATCCCCATGACAATACAGTAATTCCCACTTTAACCCCCATTCCCCCTCTACACTATTCCCCATTCCCCCTCGACACTAACCCCCATTCCCCCTCGACACCAACCCCCATTCCCTCGACAAACCCCCATTCCCCCTCGACACTAACCCCCACTTTAACACTCATTCCCCTGAACAGTAATCCCCACTTTAAACCCAATTCCACAATACAGTAATCCCCACTTTAACCCCCATTCCCCAATAAAGTAATCCCCACTTTCATCCCCTTTCCACAAGACCGTAATCCCCACTTTAACCTCCATTCCCCCAATACAGTAACCCCCATTCCCCTGAACAGTAATCCCCACTTTAAACCCCATTCCACAATACAGTAATCCCCACTTTAACCCCCATTCCCCTGAACAGTAATCCCCAATTAACCCCATTCCCCAGAACAGTAATCCCCACTTTAACCCCCATTCCCCCTCTACACTAACCCCTATTCCCCCTCGACACTGACCCCCAATCCCCCTCGACACTGACCCTCATTCCCTCTCTACACTAACCCCCATTCCCCCTCGACACTAACCCCCATTCCCCCTCTACAAACACCCATACCCCCTCTACAAACCCCCATTCCCCCTCCACACTAACCCCCATTCTCCCTCTACACTAATCCCCATTCTCCCTCTATATTAACCACCATTCCCCCGAGACACTAACCCCTATTCCCCCTCTACGCTAACCCCCATTCTCCCTACATTAACTTCTACTTTAACTCCCTGTCTTCAGATTCGTTCTTTTGACTATAAAAACAGAAAATGCTGGAATCTCAGCAGGTCAGGCAGCATCTGCTAAGGAAGAAACAGAGTTAACGTTTTAGGTCTGTGACCTTATATCAGACCTGCTGACTCCATCCAGCAGTGTAATGTGTACCCACACACGATGTCTGGCCGAATTCAAAGAATCTCCTTATCTTTACAAAAATGACAACACTGGGACCAGAGCAGATTGAATAATGTTTAAAAATGGACAAAGGTACAATGGGCAGGCTCCAAAACACTGCACTGTAAATGTACAGTTCTGCATGTGAGGGTGCACTGAAAATGTACAGTTCTGCATGTGAGGGTGCAGTGAGTGCGGAGCAGCTGCTCCTGTGGTCTGGACAAGCCCAGATTTGGACATCGGCAGACGCTCCCACACTGGTAGCATGATGGTGGCCAACAGGCAGCGGCAGTCTGGATCTCGCTAATTGATGGTGAGCACATCACTCTGGATTTCATGACTCAGCATTGTCTGCAGATCACTCAGCTTCTTTTTCAGGCCGGAGAGAGCTGACAACACGATGGTCTCAGGACGCAGAGCTCCGGAAGATTCCACATTGAAAAAAAACCTGATGGCAATAAAAGTCAAAAATATGACGCTCATCGGAAAGGTGAAACAGAGCCTCATAGTTTAATAACATTCACACCACACAAGTGCCAAGCTATGAACATCTCCAACCATTGAAAGAATCACACCATTGCCCTTGACAATCAATGGCATTACCATCACTGAATCCCCCACTTGACTGGCACCACATCCACCCCCTTAAAAATTTACCCCTCAAACATTCCAACCCTCCACCACCGATTACCAGTGGCAACCGTGTGTACCATCTACAAGATGCATTGCAGTAAATTACCAAGGCTCCTCAGACAGCACCTTCCAAACCAACAACCATTACCATAGCATTTACAGAGTATAAGGAGGCCATTCAGCCCATCGAGTCTGCATCGGCCCTTGGAAAGATCACCCTATCCAAGCCCACCCCCCCACTCTATCCCTGCAATCCAGTAACCCCACCTAACCTTTTGGACACTAAGGGCAATTTATCATGGCCAATCCACCTAACCTGCACGTCTTTGGACTGTGGGAGGAAACCCACGCAGACACGGGGAGAATGTGCAGACACCGCACAGACAGTGACCCAAGCCGGGAATCAAACCTGGGACCCTAGAGCTGTGAAGCAATAGTGCTAACCACTGCTACTGTGCCGTACCATCTAGAAGGACAGGAGCAGCAGCTACCAGAGGACCCCACCAACTGGAGGTTCCCCTCCAAGTCACTCACCACCCTGACTTGGAAATATATCGCTATTTCTTCACTGTTGCTGGGTCAAAATCCTGGAACTCCCTCCCTAACAGGACTATCAAGGTACCTACACCTTGAGGACTGCAGCGGTTAAGTCAGCTCTGCAGTATCTTCTCTAGGGCTGGATTCTCCGTTCCTGAGGCTAAGTGCTGACGGCAACGGAGGACTGGATTGGAGTTGTGTATTGTCATGTGTACCGAGGTAGTGAAAAAGTATTTTTCAGCAAGCAGCTCAAACAGATTAAGTACATGAAAATAAAATAAAATAAAAATACATAATAGGGCAACACAAGGTGCACAATGTAAATACATAGACACCGGCACCGGGTGGAGCATACAGGGTGTAGTATTAATCAGGTCAGTCCATAAGAGGGTCGTTTAGGAATCTGGTAACAGTGAGGAAGAAGCTGTTTTTGAATCTGTTTGTCCGTGTTCCCAGACTTTCGTATCTCCTGCTCGATGGAAGAACGAGTAAGCCAGGTGGTGTGCTCAAGACGGGAAAATCGGCACGAAACCCTCACCGATTCCGGTGAGTGGCCCGTCCCTACACACTCACCGGTCGTGCTGGAAAACATGGAGCCAGCCGTGCTGGACCACGTACCAGCCCACCACCGCCCCACAGCCCACTCCCCCCAGCCCAGATCTCGGCAGTGTGGTGGTGCTAGTCACCGTCTGCACACCGGCACGCCAGGCCCACGACCGCTGGACCACACGAGGTCCGCGCCATTGGGCCGGCTGATGACACATGAACGGTGTTGCGACTGCGCGTGGCTTGATGACGCCGATTGGGAGGAGGTGGTGCATCGCAAACCGGCGTCAAACCGACGCCTGCCCCGATTTTGGCATCGGGAGCCATTCTCCGCCCGATCGCCATTCCCGATTTCGGCATCGGGCTACGGAGAATGCCACCCCTCATCTGAAAAATGAGAATAAAAGTGTGTACCTTTCTGGTTTGCCATTTGGATCATATGGAGCCTGAATCTCCTCATCGTCCAGTTCAGAATACTCACTTTTGGGCCTTAAAATTTCATAGAAATGAACAACATTTAGAAACAGGAACACAGAATTTAAACATCTCCCCAGCCTAACCTCACCCAGCAATGCCCCTCCCCACGTAGCAGCACAGCATTTAAACATCTTCCTTCTACCTGTCACCCTGTCCTCCCCCATCCTGTACCCCCTTCCCCTCTTCCATCCCCCATCATGGCCCTTCCCCTCCCAAAACCCCATCACTCCCATCAAGTACACCTCCTCCTGTCTCCACAAACTGTACGTCCCCACAACAGTCCACGCCCATTCACTCACTTGCATTCCGCTCCCCACCCACCCCCTCGCCCCAGTTCCCTCTCCACCTCCCCCTCCACTTCCTCGCCGAACTCCCTCTTCACCCCGTCTCCCTCTCCACCCACTTAGGGTTGGATGAAGAATGGAATGGGAGTTGGTGCCATTAAAAACGCAGAGTGAGCCTCACCATTCCTCAGGTTTAGGGTACACCGTGTGCCGCAGTGCGTTGTCAGGGTCGTATTCGAAAGACACCCCAGCTGTTGGGTTCCATTTGGCATGTTCCTTCCCAAAACCCTTCTTGGCATAAGCTCGGAGCCTCAGTTCCTGGCCCTTCCTTAACTTCACAATCAGGATATCTGAGAGAGAAAGAGAGACCAGACTGACTGCCCATTCATCAACATATCATACCCAGCTCAGAAATCAAAGCTCCAACACCAATACCCACCATCTCCCACCACCCACACTAACAATCCCCCAATTCATCCCAGAAATCCAGAATGCCCTCTAATGATCAACTATATCGACAATCCATAGCTCCCTACTGCCATCACATCCTCAATCATTTCCCCATCCACTGCCATCAATACCACCCTCTGCTGCCCACCCCCATTGCCCTAGTTACCCCCTCAAGAATCGTTGCCCTGCATTCAAAAGTCTCAATCGCTGAGCTCGAGACCTGGTTCTTCCCTCATCGCCCCGTTCTGCTGTTCATTCCCCACATCTGGCTTCGGCCTTCAAGTCACAGCTTTTTTCAGCAAATAATGGATTCCTGCTGTCAGCTTCACCCAGGGGCAACAGCTATCTTCAAACGTTCTAAATCATAGATTAGGCCTCAATTAAACAATCTTAGGCCCCACACTTCAATAAAGACATAAACATCTTTGAAAACACAGGAGAGGTTTAACCCGGATGTTAACAGGGAAGTTGGGGGGTGGGGGTGGTTTAACATTGATGTTATCAGCGACGTGTGTGTGGGAGGTTGGGGGAGGGGGGGGGGGGTTGGCTTAACACAGATGTTTATAGGGATGAGGATCCTTTATCACATGCATCTCCAATTTCCTGTTCAATGCCATTCCCAACATCACCACTGTAATTTGGGGGTCTATATGTTTTTTGTCCCATTTTGATTTTCAGCTCTACCTATACAGCTTCCATATTGTCAGAACTAATACCCTGCCTCACTAATTTCCTCTTTAACCAGCACTACCACTGTTCAGCCTTTTCCTTTTCGTCTGTCCTTCCTAAATACCGAATACCACTGGACATTCAGTTCCTATTTCTGGTCACTCTGCAGTTATGTCTCCGTAATCCCGATTATATCATACCTGTTTACGCCTATTTGTGTGATTAGTTCATCTGTTTTATTGCGAATGCTCCGCGCAATAAAGCACAAACTCTTTAAGCTTATCTTTTTAACATTTTTTGCCTTGGTCCCAATATTTTTCACTGAGGCGCTGGTTGAATCTGGCCCTTGGTTTCTGTGCCTATCACTTTTCTTATTCCCCTTTCTGTCCCCTTTTTGGGAACACTGATGTTAACAGGTATGAAGGAGGGGGTCTAACATGGACGTTAACAGGGATGTGGGAGAGTTAACACCGGTGTTAACAGGGATGAAGGGGGGTTTAACATGGATGTTAACGGGGATGAGGGGGGTTTGACATGGATGTAAACAGAGGTGTGGGAGGGTTTAACACGGATGTTAACAGGGGTGGGGGAGTGGTTTAACATGGATGTTAACAGGGATGGGGTGGTTTAATACAGATGTTAACAGGAATGAAAGGAGGGCTTAACACAGATTGGGGGGGCGGTTTAACATGGATGTTATCAGGAATGTGGGTGGTTTCACAGGGTTGTGGGGAGGGGAGTTTAACACGGATGTTAACAGGGATGAGGGGGTCGAATACATGCTAACAGGGATGGGGGGAGGGTTTAACATGGATGTTAGCAGGGATGGGGGGGGGAGAGAAGAGTTTAACATGGATGTTAACAGATGAACAGGGATGAAGGGGGGTTTAACACAAACGTTAACAGGGATGTTGGGGGCTTTAAACGGATGTTAACAGGATCTAAGCTCGGCAGCATGGTGGCGCAGTGGTTAGCATTGCTGCCTCCCGGCGCCGAGGTCGCAGGTTCGATTCCGGCCCCGGGCTACTGTCCGTGTGGAGTTTGTACATTCTCCCCGTGTTTGCGTGGGTTTCAACCCCACAACCCAAAGATGTGCAGGGTAGGTGGATTGGCCACGCTAGATTGCCCCTTAATTGGAAAGATTTAATTTTTAAAAACAGGATCTAAGCTTATCAAACAGTTATCGAAACGTTAGCTCCCTTTTCCCTCCAGATGCCGTCAGACCTGCTGAGATTGTCCAGTATGTTCTGTTTTTGTTTCAGATTCCAGCATCCGCAATAATTTGCTTTTACCCTATACTAGGTACTCTGTAA